>NC_090936.1:54228650-55478650 GCF_040938575.1 Ambystoma mexicanum
AAGGTCACATTTACATTATCTTATTTATCAGGAGAAGCATCTGCGTGGGGAAGTCTCTTGGTGAGTCAAAGGAGTTTGGCTTTGAATAATTATTCCCTGTTCCAGGCCGAATTTAAAAAGATGTTTGATAAGAGACAGGTATCTCTAGAGGTAGATGGAGAACTACTGGAGCTGCGTCAGGGAGGAAAGGAGTTGATTTCTTATATCACTCAATTTAGAACTTTAATTTTAGAGAGTAGATGGCCAGAGGAGAAGAGGGCTTCCTTGTTTTATCGGGGCTTAAAAGATGAATTGAAAGATGCTTTGGCTGGTGTTTTGGAACGACCAACTACTTTAGATGCTCTAATTGATTTGGTAGTTCGGTTAGATTTTCGTTTAACCGAAAGACGTTTAGAGCGTAGACGTTCTCAGGGGGAAGTTAGGTTTCCAGGAAGAGTAGAGAGATCTAAGGTTGAGGTGGTGAACAGGGAAGTTAAGTCAAAGGGAAATGAGCTGCAGAGTCGGGTGAGAGGTCCGTTGTCAAAGGAAGAGAAGACAAGAAGAAGGGAGAATAATTTGTGCCTATACTGCGGTAGGAGTGGTCATTTCCTTGAAAACTGTCCTTTTACCTCCAAGAAGATCTTCAATTCTTCAGGCAGAGTACAACAAGTTGCTAACACGATACAGACAGCTGTTCCTCATATAACTGTGAACGTATCCTTAATGTTTGAAAAGAAAATCTTAGGTTCTGGGCCAATTATTATTGATTCAGGGGCTACAGGAAATTTTATGGACAGAGGATTGGCAAAGAGTTTAGGTGTTCCTTTAGTGGCTAAGAAAGAAGTTGAGCAGGTAAGGGCAGTTGATGGTACATCTCTTTCTTCAGGTCCAATCACTCATAATACAGAGGTACTTGAGATGGAGTTAACTGGAGGTGATAAGGAAACTATCTCTTTTGAATTAATTGATGCTCCAATCTTGAAAATAATCTTGGGTATGCCCTGGCTTACTCTGCATAATCCTAGAATTGATTGGAGTGCAAGAATTGTATCCCTAGAATCAACTTTTTGTAAGGAACATTGTTTCTTAGGGAAAAGTCATGGAGAGGAAGAAAGATTTGTGAATTCTGTTTCGTTTTCACTTGCAGAAAGAGGGGCAATAGGTTTTGATGTTGGAGCAGTAGTGGGGGAACTTCCTACTTGTTATCAAGATTTTTGGGATGTATTTGATGAAAAGGAAGCTGGAGAGTTGCCTCCTCATAGACTGTTTGACTGCAGGATAGATTTGGAGCCTGGAGCTATTTTTACCTAGCAGTAGGGTTTATGCCCTGACAGAAAAAAAGAATGACTATTTGAAAGAATACTTAAAGGAAAATTTGGCTAAGGGTTTTATTCGGCACTCTCAATCGCCGGCTGCCTCACCATTGTTCTTTGTGCCAAAATCTGACGGTTCCCTCAGAACTTGTATAGATTATAGGGCGGTAAATAGAATGACAGTAAAAAATAGGTATCCGCTCCCTCTCATCTCTGAGATGTTAATCAAATTCAAGGTGCCAGCATTTTTTCTAAATTGGATTTAAGGGGGGCTTATCATCTTGTACGGGTTCAAGAGGGGGATGAGTGGAAGACAGCATTTAAGACCAGATTTGGCCTGTACGAGTACCAAGTGATGCCATTCGGTCTTTGCAATGCCCCAGCGGCTTTTCAATTTTTTATTGATGAGGTTCTTCGGGAATTTCTAGATATTTTTGTTATTGTTTATATTGACGATATTTTGATTTTTTCCCAAAGTTTGGAGAAACACAAAATTCACGTTCGGCAGGTCTTGAGAAAATTGAGAGAGAATAATCTTTACGCTAAATTGGAGAAGAGTCAGTTCCATACGAATTCAGTGGAACTTTTAGGTTTTGTGATCACTCCTAGTGGTCTGGAAATGAATCCGAAAAAGGTGGAAGCGGTTCGTGATTGGCCTATTCCAACGAAGGTGAAGGAGATCCAGAGTTTTTTGGGATTTACCAACTTTTACCGAAGATTCATTGAAGGCTTCTCCAGTTTGGTGACTCCAATTACTCGACTTTTGAAGAAAGGAGTTCCTTTTGTTTGGGACGTTAAGGCTAATGAGGCTTTTAACATATTGAAGGAGAAATTCATAACTACTCCTATATTGATTCATCCTGATACTTCCAAGCCATTTTTTGTAGAGGCTGATGCTTCCAATGTGGCAATGGGAGCAGTGTTGTCGCAGAGGCATAATGTTACTGGACAATTGCATCCAGTGGCCTACTTTTCTAAGAGGTTCTCACCAGCGGAAGAAAATTATACCATTTCAGATTGCGAGCTTCTTGCTATCAAAGCAGCATTTGAAGAATGGCGACATTTTTTAAAAGGAGCACGTCACACTGTGACAGTATTAACTGATCACCGAAACTTACTTTTTTTTAAAGACAGCAAGAACTCTGACACCTCGACAACTAAGGTGGTCTTTATTTTTTGCAGATTATGATTTTATAGTTACTTTTAAGCCAGGAAATCAAAATAAAAAAGCAGATGCTCTGTCACGGCAATTTCCAGAAAGTGAAGTTAAGTCGGTCTGTGAGTCACTTCCTCTGATCGCTCCAGAACGTTTTGTTCTTGCTGGAATTGAGAAAGAAAACGAAATCTTTAAACAAGTACGAGAATCCATATCTGAGAGACAACTTGAACATTGGGTTCGTTTGGATCCAGCTCGCAAGATTAAAGATGGTTTACCTTATCTAGACGACAGACTTTATTTACCATCTATTGAACTTAGAGAAAAGATTTTGAAGGAATGTCACGATTCAGTTCTGGCAGGACATCCAGGATATCGAAAAACACTTGAGTTGGTCAGAAGACATTTTTGGTGGGAGAAAATTCGACAAGATACTCTTAATTTTGTTAAGACCTGTGAAGTTTGTGCTAAATCTAAGAACTCATCGGAAAGCCTTCTGGGTTATTGGAACCGTTGCCAGTTCCACCGCGGCCTTGGTATTCAGTGTCTTTAGATTTCATCACAGATCTACCACTAGATAAGGGGTGTACATCAGTATTGGTTGTAGTGGATTTACTCACTAAAGAAGCACATTTCATTCCAATGAAGGGAGAGGTTACCGCTGATAGTTTAGCTCACAGTTTCTTGCAAGAAGTAGTTAAACTGCATGGAATTCCCAGTCAGGTCATCTCAGACAGAGGGTCTCAATGTATTTCTAAATTTTGGAGAGCTTTCCGTAAGAGATTGGGAGTTGAGGTATGTCTATCATCCGGTTACCATCCCGAAACCAATGGGCAAGTGGAAAGGATAAATCAGGAGTTGGAGAAATATTTGAGATGTTATCTACAGACAGGGGAAGAGTGGGTAGATATGTTGTGGGTGGCAGAATTTGCATATAACAACTGTAGTAAGGATGCCACCTCAATGTCTCCATTTTATTTGGGACGAGGTTTTCATCCTCGTTTTCTTAGTATAGAGATCGATTATGATGCTGAAAACCCGGAAGTGGAAAAGAGACTAGAGATCATGAAAAGAAATTTGGAGAAGGCAAAAGGGGTGTTGGTGGAGAGTAAACAAAAATATAAAAGATTTGCGGACCTTAAAAGAAAGACTACTCCCCAGTATAGGGAGGGAGATTTGGTATGGTTATCAACCAAATTTTTGAGAATTAAGGGAAGAAATAAGTTTTGCCCTCGTTTTGTAGGGCCGTTTGTTGTTGAAAGGGTGATAAATCCAGTGGCTGTTCGCCTTAGATTACCAAGACATATGAAAACTCACCCAACTTTTCATGTTAGCTTGTTGAAAACTGTGGTTAAAGGAACTAGATTGACACCTACTCCTTCACCAGTTGTATTTGAGGAAGATGATTCAGAAGAATTTGTAGTTAAGAAAATTCTGGACTCTAGAATAGTGAGAGGAAAGCTACAGTATCTCATTGATTGGGAGTGTTTTGGTCCTGAAGAACGCACTTGGGAGAAAGCAAGTGATGTACATGCTCCTCATTTGGTTGAAAAATTCCATAAGAAATTTCCATTGAAAAAAGGCCCAGGGACTGGGCGTTAGAAGGGGGGTACTGTCAGGTACTGTTAGGATACAGTGACATATTCTGAGACATTAGGTCTGGGGAAAATTAGTATAGAAAGGTTTTTGGAAGTTATTATGAGTTTAATTTTAAAACAGCCAATTTTGCCCTTAACATTCTTTGCAGTCTATGGAGAATGCCCCAAGCCAAGATGGAGGTCCTCAGTCTAAGTTCTGATTGGCTGGTGATTGTTTATAGGGAAGACAGTGAACATTCTAAACTGCCTTTCATCGTCTTTGCCCAGCTGAGAGGTCGTGTATTAAGCTGCTCCTGCTTAACTTGTTCAGGGGTTTCAAGTTTCAAGCGGTCGAGCGGCTTATTTGGAAAAGCAAACAGGAATCTTGCGGAGATTCATTTTGGCACTGAACAGGAGTAAGAAGATTTCGAGTTATCCAAAAAGAAAAAAGTTTCAAAGACTCTTCACAAGATAAGTCCTTTTAAAACTCAAGACTCTTTCTATAATGTCATTGTAGACGATTTAATCTGATTTTCAAGTTCATATGAAAAATATTTACTAAGAACTATATTGCTGTCGCATGTTTGGCTTTGCTACGCTACGTTTTCTATCAAGCGCGTGGTTTTTCCGTTAACAGAAGCCTGCGCGTGAGAGTCTTCGCTTGCGTATCTTGCGCGAGCTCTATGGTGTCACGTGATACTCTTGTGCGTGTGTTTTTTCTACCCGCGGTTGGATTTCCGCGCCTGTGCATCTTGTATTAAGCGCGTGTGGATTTTTCCCGCTGTTCCGACTTTAGCGCTTGTGCGTGTGATCGCATCTTGGACTAAGCGCGTGCGGATTTTTACCCGCGGTTTGTCGTCAGCGCGTGTGCTCGCATCTTGGACTAAGCGCGTGTGGATATTTCCCGCGGTTGAACTTCAGCGCGTGTGAGTGTTTTCGCATTTTGGACAAAGCGCGTGTGGTTTTTTCTCTCGCGGTTCGATTTCAGCGCGTGTGAGTTTTCTCGCTCCTTGGATAAGCGCGTGTGGTTTTTTCCTGCGGTTTTACCTACAGCGCTTCAACGATCTTCACTCAGTTTGGATCCCTATGCGAGTTCAAGAGATTTCCACGTGAGATTTTTGACGCAAGTTTCAAGAACTGTTTATTTAAGTAAAAACACTCTAAAAAGAAATTAATAAGAAGAAATTATAAATACTTTCCAGAAACACTAGAACTTCCATTTACTTTTAATGAACTTAAGACTTTGTTAAAGCTTCTTGAGTTTAAAGAAGATTACCTGCAAAGTTAATTTCACATTCATGGACCTACTAAGAAGGCTGAATGATCGTTGAGATTCAAGTCAACTAGTAAGGAAGTCTAGTCAGCTTATCACTTCTCTGGGCATTTTGTAGAGAAGTTCCAGGTATGGTTTTTACTTTATTTGGTAAAGGATATTGATACTTAAGGTTAGTATAGTGCCTCATGAATAACAAGGTGTATTATATGTTTATGTTTTACCACAGGTGAAGAACCAGCTAGTTTTAGCTTCCAGCCTGGTGTTTGTTAATTTGTCCCTTCCCCCTTTCCCCTGGAAGTGAGGTAAACTGAGCAGTTTATAGTATCAGCTCAGAGTGCCACATTTTGGGTGGATTGTCGGGGGCTCAGCAGCTTCTGCAGACACCAGGATCTCAGCCTGACAGCCCACTACGATCGCTACGATTTACTCCAACGTAGGGCAGGTTAGATTCCTCTCCAAAACAATCCCCAAAATCATGCTAGAGTCAACGGGTCATATCATCCTTGGAGGAGATTTTAATACATGGGCAGATCCCACGTTAGAAACCCGGTAACCCAGAAACACATGATAGACTCGGAGGAGACCACGCCCAATTCAGGGTGATGATGGAACTGTATGGATTGACTGATGTGTGGAGACGAATGCACCCCACGGCGAGAGCTTATACCTTTTTTTCAGCCCCTCACAATACACTCACCCGCATTGACCACCTCTACCTCTCAAGAGATCTATGTGATATGGCCTCACACACAGAAATCGCACCGATCACATGGTCTGACATGATGACCGCCGATATAATATGGGAATCCCTACCAGATAGAGGTGCAAAATGGAGATGCAACGAGACCCTATGGAAAGACCCTGTTTTTAAGTCGGAGATGGAAACTGAAATTGCCAATTACTTTCGATTGAACGATACTGGGGAGGTCTCTACACAAGGCGTCTGGTATGCGGGCAAGGCGACCTGGAGGGGGGTCCTGATGAGGGAGGGAGCCAATAAAAAGAGAGAAAGAACCCTGATTGAAAATAGACTCCATAGAGAAATCGCCCAACTAGATAACGAAGCAAAGGAAGGGGACGTAATAGACCATGAAAAATTCAGTGAAGCAAGGAAAAAAAGGGAGGAACTCCGTCTCCTAGAACACGATCAAATAGCTCGCAAACTTCTTTTCCCAAGACAAAAATTTTATGAGAATGGAGACAAAGCAGATGTGTTGTTGGTGGCCAGCCTACAAGCACAGCAGGCAGAATGCAGAGTGCAGGAAATAGTTGATGGAGGACCCAACACAGTTATAAGTAGGACCACCATCCCCGAAGCCTTTGCAGACTTCTATGAAGCCCTGTATACCCCTGAGACGGAATCAGATCCGTCTAGCATTCGATCCTATTTAGCTGATATCGATATGCCCAAACTGACATACATTGAGTCTGAGACCCTGGACGCCCCCATAACTGAGGAGGAGATTCAGGAGGCCATCAAACGACTAACACTAGGTAAATACCCAGGTGAAGACGGGTATACTGCAGGTTTTTACAAAACATTTGCCTCACAGCTCACACCCTTTCTAGTGAAACTATTTAATAAGATCCTGGAGATGGGGAAACCTCCGGATTCATTTGTCAAAGCACTCATAACTGTCATCCCAAAAGAAGGGAGAGATCCCAAAAAATGCGGATCATATCGTCCTATCTCCCTACTCAATTTAGATGCAAAGATATACACAAGGGTCTTGGCAGGTAGAATTGAAACATACATGCCCCACCTCATCCACCCTGACCAGGTGGGCTTTATACTGGGTCGCCAGGGAGCAGACACCATGCGCAAGACCCTGCACTTGGCACATACCTCCCACAACCTGAACACTGATCCCGCACTATTTTCCATCGATGCAGAAAAAGCATTTGATAGGGTAGATTGGGACTTTCTAATGGGAGTTCCTCGCAAAATTGGGATGGGCCCCAAGCTTAGAAAGGGAATCCAGGCGCTCTATTTGATGCCTACAGCTTCGGTATTTGTAAATGGGGTATATTCTAGGTGGTTCCAATTGAAGCGGGGTACCCGACAGGGATGCCCGCTGTCGGCCATCTTGTTTGCTTTTTCACTTGAACCATTAGCACACAA
The DNA here is from genome assembly GCF_040938575.1 of Ambystoma mexicanum. Lineage (NCBI taxonomy): Eukaryota > Metazoa > Chordata > Amphibia > Caudata > Ambystomatidae > Ambystoma > Ambystoma mexicanum. The sequence goes on from NC_090936.1 coordinate 54,236,074, forward strand.
GATGAGAACGGACACCAGTATTGAAGTGATGCACCTGGGACACACAGAGTACAAGTTGGCATTGTATGCCAACGACATACTCCTGCATGTGGTCAATCCTGAAAGAGCCATTCCCCGAGCTATATCCCTCCTTGAAGAATATGGTCAGTTATCAGGGTTTAAGGTCAATCGGTCCAAATCCATATTATTCCCCCTCCAGGGGGTGGCAGAGGTAAACGAAACAAAATATTCCTCCCTTGGACTGACGCTTGAGCATGACACCATGCGATATTTAGGGATTTGAATTACGAAACAAATAGACACTCTTTATGAAGCGAACTTTCCACAGCTTCTTGCCAAATTCCATGCAGATCTGGCCAGGTGGGGCAAATTGACTATCTCGTGGCTTGGCCGGCTTAACGCCATTAAAATGACTTGTCTCCCGAGGTTTCTATACCCCTTTCAGATGCTTCCCATTAAAATACCGGAGCAATACTTCACTGAGGTTAGAAAAGCGACCCTGAAATTCCTGTGGGGTGGGAAAAAAGCCAAGATCGCCTACAACACATTAACGTTGCCCAAAGATAAAGGAGGGGTAGGCCTCCCAGACCTCAAGAAGTATTATGTTGCTGCCCAATTACGGTGCTCGTCCCGCACTTACGTAACCAAAAAGAACCACCGTGGATAGCAATGGACAACCACCATCTAGACCCAGCAACACTCGGAGTGGCTATGGGCCCCATGAAAGAGTGTGTTGAGGAGGACGAAGGAGCATCCGCTCTTTGCCACCATATGGGAAATATGGAGGAGGGTCCAGAGATGGGAGAAATCACAACATGGCCGTCTCCACTGAGCCACCTATGGTCCCCGGGCATAAATAACCACATCCCCAATGTTGAAAGATTCCAGGCGTGGTACTAAGCAGGACTAGAAAGGGTGGGCCAGCTTCTCCGAAACGATTCCTTTATCACTCTCCCGGAGCTAACTGAGGCCCTAAATATAGGCGTGCTGTCCACTTTCCACTACTTACAGATCAAAGGGGTCTTAACAAAGGCAGCATGGAAGGAAAAGCCGAGTAGTGAGCTCACTCCCTTCGAAAAACTGTTGGACTCCAAGACTGACAGGAAGGGCCTGATTTCCGCCATGAACAAATTACTAGTGGAGGCGGGTAGAGGGAACACACACAACCTCAGAGCATGTTGCGGGAATGACATGGGGTCAGAAATTGATGAAGACGTGTGGGATAAAATGTGCCGCATGGCAACACGCACTTCCATATCGTGCCAATATAAACTCCATTCCATCAAACCCTTGCACCGCTGGCAGTATGACCCTTATAAACTATCCAAAATGTATCAATCATCCTCCCCCCTCTGTTGGCGTGAATGTGGACAAGTCGCAGACTATTGGCACATGTGGTGGGGATGTCCTAAGATTAAGATCTATTGGGATGAGGCCTTGGGGTGGATTAGACACCTTGACGGGATTCAAAGAACAGCGGACCCCCATCTTGCCCTGTTCGGTCTCGAGAAAATAGAGAACGAGTGGCAGAGAGTCCAAGGCCTAGCTCCCCATCTGTTGCTCACTGCTCGGGCATTACTTGCCACCAAATGGAAATCAATTACGACCCCGACCGAGAATGAATGGATCGATGTTGCAATGAACATATGTACCATGGAGAAAATGACCGCATTACTCCACGGCAGGGCAACACAGTGTGAAGTCTTGTTGTCAGATTTGCTAAGCAAACACACATCAAGCAGACATCCAACCCCAAATGGAGATAGGGTTCACTGTCTATAGGGCCCGACTAGGTCCTTCTGTGTACTATTCCCCCTCTACCCATTATGAGACCGCTTCTATGCTACCTCTCAGGCATCAGTAGAACCATGACAAGGCACCCTCCTTATGGCGAGTCCCTGAACATACCACATCGAAACAGTTTCAGCCTGCGACAACGAGCGCATAACCATGAAAACACAACTCCTTGATAACACGATTTCTTAGTCCGCGAGGGAGGGGGGGAAGGTGTAAAAGAATGAAGAGAACGAGAAAACTATGTTGGTTTTTTTCACTGTTATACCGTCGGATCTATAGAAACGAAAATAAGCACTGTATATTGGAATTACTCCCACCTGTGTAACGAATATGGATGCATATGTAACCTTTTCTTTTTTCTCTTTTTTTCATTGAGAGAACTGTTATGTGTTAAAACTTAATAAAATCAAATTAAAAAAAAAAGCTCCCTTAGGTAGAGATAAGGTTCAACGCCACAACAAGGCCTCTAACTTGTCCCACCCCACTCCTACAGTGAGATTTCAGCCCCATACGTTACCCTTGGCTTTAATTTATAACGCATGTCTCACAAACAAACATGTATTTTCAGTATGCATTTTCCAAATTTTTCTTTCTAAATGCCTGCATTCAAAAGTATAAAAATAGTGCAATCCAGGGTAACTAACCATGAAAAGTGTACATTAAACATTGGTTTTCTCTACGTCTGTGCATTCACTTTCATATGTTGGAGATTTAATAGGGACAGTATGATTATAAACAATTATTACGGTGTTGTCCCTGCACCATTATGAATGGGGATTTTACATAAGGGATGAGGGGGTGGGATTATGAAATGGATTTTCACACATGAAAAAGAAGTGTTCAAAATACCTTTTTGCCACAGAACAGGTGATTAACATAAGTCTCAAGTTATCTGTTGGTTTCAAACAAAAGGACTTGGAGGAAAGGTTTATGCTTCTGCTTGAAAGGGGCATTAGAAGAATGTGTGTAACAACAAAGACGACGGTGGTCCTTAGTCCGAATGGTCCCTTCAATGCGGTTTGCAGTCAGAACTGGTTTCTCCTGAAGAGAATATACAAAGTCACCTACAGTTCTCTGGGTTTGCTGATCCTGAACCCTTCTATGGTCGTTGCGTAGCTTTCCCATGAGAGACGATTTCTTAACCTACTGTCCGGGTCGATTTTTGGGCTGCAGTCATTGTAGACCCCTTTGGCGAACCAGAAGGAGCCTGACTCGAGGTTAACATATCCTGGGTTTTTATCTTTAACTAAAATGGAAAATGCCCATTTGTCCCTATTGCTAAAAGGGATTTCCCTGCCTACAAACCAAATTAAGGGTGCTCGCCAATTGTCATAACCCTATCACTTTAGAAATAAGAATGTAAAAATGAGCCAGAGACGTAGCCTTCCAGCTCTTGGTTCATCCGGCCAATGTTGGTTGGATCTCTCCGAAAGTTCTGGTTGTAGGACAAATGTTTGTTCTTAACAGTCCACAAAAATAAAATGTCAAGTCCATTTTTAAGTTTCACAGAAAAAAATGCAAGTCTTTACAAAAAACGAATTTCTCAAGTATTTGAAGGGGGTGGATTATACCCTTAGTCTGTTTCCAACTGAAACCTTTTCTTTCCCCAAATATTGTGCCCTGTATAAATTGATTGACCAATTCAGATTCCCTTCTTGTAACAATCTTTCTTATATCTTCAGGGGGCCTACATGCCCCTCTGGTCCTTTGGGTTACTTATGTCTCTCTCTTTGCTCAATTCCACTCACCTCCCTCCACCGTGGGCAATCCGGGTACTTTCTCTGCCTTTGGTTGTGCTCCAGCGGGGCGGAGTCTCTGGCGTTCCTTTTCCTGCTTCTCTTAGCAGGAATCCTTCATGTTCCCTTCTTTTAACAATGTCTCTCATATTTAGGGTGTTCCAGGCGCCTCTGGTCCTCTGGATTACTTATGCATTACTCTTTGTTAAATTCCACACGCCTCCCTCCCCCTTGGGCAACCTTGGTACCTTCTCCACCTTTGGGTGGGGTGGCATATCTTGCATTCTCCTTTTCCAGCCTGTCTCAGCAGTTTTGGTGATCCTTACACTAAGAGCAAGGGTTCAATCCTCCGTTGTTTCCTGGTCTTGGCGTCGGTTCACAAGCCACAGACCCACCATGGATGCAGCGTTGTCATGCCACCAGGTAAGGCGATTTGCCTCCTGTTCATCTTGTCAGACGGTGTTGGCTTCAAACATTACCATGTAGCTTTGTGATACTCTAAATCCTGCTACCTTGCTACCCCTCCCATAAGATGAATTAAAAGTAATGTTTTTGTTGACCAAATTGCAAAGGCAACCATACAGTCCCTTGTATTACACATATGATGCAGCCAGAGAAATTATATGTTGATAAATATTCTTGAGATAGTGCAAACTATTTGAGCTGAGGCCGCTGATCAAGAGATTCAGGAATGGAAACAGATTGAGAAATATGTAGATGTTATTGGCTAAGTAATGAAGATGAGAAAAAAATGGAATTTGCCACATATGTATTTACCTTTAATGTTGTTCTAAGCCCAGGGCCCATCTTATGTAGGCGTAGAAGGAATGTGTAGGGTTGCTCACTACAATTGGGGAGTAACACTAAAACAGAAGATCAGGCATGGCTGCGTACTGTAGAACTGTTTAGTATGTGTGTCCTGTAACACTGGTGAGAGTGAGGAAGGCATTATTTAGCTACCTGAATTTCTTTTGAAGCATTACAGTTAGAGTTTATTAAGGTTGCCTCCCTGTCAAAGAGAAATATGTTAGTAATGGTATGCCAGTGATAGTATGTATGTTTAGCAAGTAACCAGAGGCCTTTGCCATATAGAACAGTACTGCAGTGAGCGTTGTTAAATATACATAGAGGAGTACTTACCCCGATTTGGCCTGCCTTATAATGTATGGAGCAACAGTAAAGTATACATTGTTAAATGCTGGCATTCAGGTTTTGGATGTTTTTCTTATGAGGTATGAGGCTGCCCAGCTACCAAAACATGTGTTTTATCCGCTGTTAACTACTGTAAGAGTTAGCTAAACACTTGTCTATTCTCTGTAAACACGTTCTAAAATACCATTGGAAGGGGACAGCACACAGCATCCAGGCTGGTGAATGGGTATCTGTCAGTATCAGGACTGCATCCAGTTGAAAAAAGGGCATTGCAGGCACTGCTCACAACTCAGACAGCAGCAAAAATATTGTGGCTGCTAGTTTTGGATCTACGCTGTTATGCTTAAAAGCAAGATTCATCCTTCTACCCACACCATTGCCTGATTTGTCCGGTACTAAAAATGTACCCCTTCTGTTCAGACATTGGACATTTTCATTATTGCCATTCTTCAAAAGACAATTTTGTATCAAGCGGAATCACAATATCCAGGACGCCGTTAGCGGATCTGCAAATGGAGAAAAGGAATTCTGTCCTGTAAGTAGCAACTTTCGAATGGGCAAAACCACCATTAAAGACTAACTAGGGGTGAAAAGAGATGCTGCAAGGAGCAATTTGGCTACATATGATCTGCCCTGATGGAATTTTGCTTTGCTGTTTTGCTCCATAATAAGCTATGTCAAAACCACATGTATGGCTATTTCATCCCAGAGAGGATTTGTGCAAAGAAGGAAAAACAAACGTGCCAAGAGGTTGTGCCTGCATTACTGGTAAAACAAAATGCTTTTAGATTAGGTGAGTAGGTTATTACTGCAATGTTATGTAGCACTATCCTTGTTTAGTATAGTAATTCATGTTTGCAATGCCTTCATGTCTCAGATCACAATTAACTCCAAAATCTACTACAAATGTTTTATAATGCAAGAAAACATGATTAGAGAAATGTTAGCTATAGATATGGTACATGAAGTAGGTGTTTTAGAGAACTATGTAAGAGATTGTGAGCTGTGTATTAAATATTGAAGGCTTTGGAAGTCGTTTTGACATAGGTTCTCTAAAACAGAGAACTGCTAACAGGTTTTGCTTTAGAAATCCTGAGCGTGCAATAACAGTAAATGCCTATGTATGGATTCAGCTGCCCACTTGTACTTACAGAAGAAGTTTAGAATGTTATTTAGCTGAGGAACAGCTGCGAGAGAGTAAGTTGACGCCCTGGCGTTCACCAAGATAAAAAGGAGGATTCTGCACGCACCCTGTCTAAAGCCTTTCAACCCTGAATGGGAAACATGTATCACGACAGACGCCAGCGCCTACGGGCTAGGCGCCACCCTAACCCAAAAAAGGGGTGACACAGAGAACATAGTAGCTTTTGCCTCAAAGGCCCCGTCAGCATCGAAGAACTACTCCACAGTAGAAAAGGAAATGTTGGCGTGTGCCTGGGCAGTCGAGTACTTCAGATCATACGTCTGGGGTACAAAATTCCGATTGGTCACTGACCACAAACCCCTCATACACATGTTAAGCTTAGGCGGCACAAAGACCCCCACACCGGGACTGGCCAGAATCGCTGCAAAACTTCAAGAATACCCTATGAAATAGCCCACATTGCTGGCTGGAAAAACACCCAGGCAGACTGTATGTCCAGGCGCCTAAACCAAAATACCCCAGGAACCACATTCCTTGAAGACGCATGCGTCGTGGCCTCCATAAGCAATCTCAGGAACAGCAAATTTATGGAACTTAGTGAGCGCCATTGGCAGGAAGTATATGAGCAGGACAAAGCCCTATGCCGCGTGACAGTGTGGGTCTGCGAGGGATGGCCCAACGAAATAGCAATCCCAAAAGCCCTACGCCCGTACTGGAAGGTGAGCGTTGAAATTACCGCCATGAACAGTCTTATTCTGAGAGGTGACCACGTAATTTCCCCCAGTGGCATCCAGAAAGTAATCCTGTGCAGAGCACATTCAGGCCACCTTGGAAGCAACATGACGAGACGCAGAGTATGCGATGCCTACGGGTGGCCAGGCATGGACCAGGACATATGGGCGATGATAGAGAGGTGCCATGAATGCAACAAACGCCTGTCTGTGAGACAAGCCCCCATGATGCCCACCAAAGTCCCCAAAGGGGTGTGGCACAAAATAGGCCTGGACTTCATTGGCCCACTGGACGGCATGTCCTCAGAGCAAAAGTACGGAATAGTCATGGTGGACTACGTTTCCAAGTGGGTGGAAGTTGAATTCCCCCCAGACATCATCACAAGCACGGTCATCAAGGCGCTCACAACTTTCTTTCAGCGTGAAGGCCTCCCTGAGGAAATCGTGATCGACAACGGGGTGCAGCTGGTGTCCAGAGAAATGGAAAGATTCTTAAAAAAACATAACGTCCGACAGCTGAGAGCGAGTCTGTACCACGCGCAAGCGAATGGGCTAGCGAAGAGAGCGAACCGCTTCATCAAGGGAGCGCTGCAGCTGGCGCATGCTTCGGGCCTAGACCCCAGCAAGACTGTAAAGGAGGCTGTCGCGGCCCACTGCATCACCCCAAACGCCATCACCGGCGTTTCACCTTTCCAACTGTTGAGAGGAAGAAGGGCGGCGTCCGCGCTGGTACCGCCTTGGCTACATCAAGTAAGGAAAGACGAAGATGTGGACATGCGAGACATAGTATTCCGCATGCAGCGAAACAAGGAAGCAATGAAGGCTCAAGGTGACAAACGTAGGGCCGCTCACCGCACAGTAGTCAGCGAAGGCGACTTAGTAAAAATACATCTTCCCCATAAAGACACCGTGACCGGCTCCAAATACAGTAGACTCATAGAGGTCATCGCAAAAGGATCCAATCCCATCTGCACCAGCAACAGAAAGCGATGGAATTTGGAAAGAGTGGCCATGTACCGCAGAAGAGAATCCATCAACCACCCATCCTCGGAAGCAGGAGAAAGCCCAGCAAGGTTTGTCCAGCAACTCCCGTTATCCAGCGGAAAACTCATCTGAGACACAGCATCATGACGAACCCTCAGGCATGAGCACCCTACCCCTGTCCGGGGAATCACAGAGAGAAACAACACAAGGAGAATTCAATCCACCTGAATCTCCCCACATCCTTTCCCGCAATCCAGCTTTGCCTTCCGACCAAGGCAGACCATAGCAAGAGAGAAGAAAACCCAGCAAGTTCTCAGACTTTTGTCATGCACTGACCCCCCATCCTTTACCCCACCAAAGGAGGTGTGTGGGGACTTCCCATTGCGCGATCGCGGGAAGGCAATCTCGCGAGATCTCGGAGTGAGAAGCGCGGAGAAATGCGCGAAGCTCACAATCTGGCGGGCAAGGTTGTGAATGTACCGCCCCAGCGCTCCTCCTGAATCTGGATCTTAGCTGCTCCCAGGCCCTGACATATAAGGCCTACACACCCAGAATGTAATGCCATGGCTGAGGGCAGCCACCTGGATGTTCTGGATGTGTGCATCCTTGACACACAGCTTGCAGAGAAGTAACTGCATGAAAGAGACTGCAAACCTGAGTGAGTACTGTTGTGCCCCTGCACCTGGACTCTGCCCAAACCCAGCTGAGTGAGTTACTGAAGGTGTCCAAATAAACACCATGGTTCAACACTGCCTGTGTCCTGTCTTTCTTCAGGTCACCACAGCCACATTTAAAGTTGGTTATTTTGTGTTACATTTCTAAGACTTTCGTACATCCTTATCGCATTGGCCTTACCCGTGGCTTGCCAGAGAGCATACTTGCCAACCGTACCGATTTAGGCGGTAGGATACCGCTTTTTAAGCAGTCCTACCGCCTACCGATTTAGTGGCAACAAATACCGATTTTTTCAATATTTTTGGTCACAGAATTTTGGCATGTATGAGTGGCGTTCTGTGGTCCCTCCAGGGGATAATCAGACTATGGTTGGCAGGGGAAAGGATTTTCTTTATGCAGATATGGAACTCTGCATTTTAAGGCTCATGTTATTTCAGCATCGGGCTACGCTTGGTTAACAGTGTAGGCGTCAGACATGCCGAGACCCACTCACTGCACCCGCTTTACTCGCCGAAAACTATACCTTACAGGCAGACTCGAGGCATCAAACCGCACACCAACACTGACTCCATGATATGCATTGAGGAAACTGACCCATGAGAAGTTAAAGAAAAACAAACGCGATTAGGGCTATATTTTGCAGCGGAAATGAAACACGCGGCGCCCGCAGCCAATGGCAGTGCGAGGCGCGTGCGCGGTCTCTGCGCAGGGAGGCGCCCAGCTGAGGGCACGCGCAGCCCTGGAGCTGGCAAGCTGAGCACGAGAGCCCGGTAAGGAGGCACGGGTGGGCAGCGCTGCAGGGTCCCGTCCAGTCCCCTGAGGACCAGACGCCGCACTGTGTGCAAATTTGCTGCCCCGTCCCGCGCTGCCGAGTGCAGCCTCCTGCAGTTCCAAGGTGCCTCAACGTTTCCTCAGGTTACCCGGGTGTGCGCACGAGAAGAACGCACGAGGTACAGTAGACCTTAGTTACCGAGTATACATGCTATTTTGTATCCGTGTGAGATAAAGTAAGCTTTCTTGTTTAAATACCTGCCACCATTAGACCTTTTCAGTAGTCTCGCCTCACACGTTTAAGGAACGGCCTAAGGCTTATACAAAAATATACGAGGGTAACTCATAAGTATTTATTCTACGTCCACCTCAATGGCACTGGCCTCAAGTCACCTAACCTCGTCCAAGAGGTGGCCTATTATGTGTGTACATTATTAATTTTATTGAGTATGTATTGGAAGGTAGCGGTGTGGTCTAAAACGTGTGGAGTAGTTTCATTGTGTGTAAATGAGCACCTAAATGAGCACCTAATAGCACCATGGCTACCTCCAAACTCGTAATGACCCCCATAATCTTACAATGCAGTGAAATGGAGATACTTTTGTATCACCTTATATTTTTAGCATTGGGGTTTCTGGTTACTTTTATATGTGTCTAAACCGATACATTTTTACAATGTTTACATTCTTTTTAGTGTGCACATTCGCGTTTGCTGCGTATGGCTACTAAATGTGGCGAGTGCCCTAAAATGGCCGTGCCACAAGATTTTTCGCTTGTACTTTGGCCATATTCAGGGAACGAAATAGGGATTTGTTGACCAGGAGCAAAAAGCAGCTCCTGGATATCTGGCATAACCAGTTAGGCAGGTGCTATCTCTGGGGAGCTAGTACAGTGTGTGCAGCAAATCTAACTTTGCAGAAGATGCAAGCTCTTTGACTTTTTATCAATTTCATGTTATCTGATATGCTCTAAGTGTCCCATAAGTGTGTTTTTTTATTGTCCTTTATATACATTCCCAAACATACATAGTTACAAATCATAGAGCCAGGTCTGTATGGCACCACTTGCCCCATGAGTCAAAAGTAGCTCCTGGTAGCTGGAGGTGTCAAGCTAACCAGGTTCCTCTTGGCTATATAACCAGGAGCTAAATAGCTTCCAGCTCCTGGCAATTTCGGACCCTGCATATTGTTAATCCCATATAAGATCCTGCATTCGCCCACGAAATCTTCCGCTTTCACAGCCTAGTGCTCCCTTGTGAGTGAGGGGCTCAGGAAGTGGGTGGGACTGGCTGGTCCCATTCCGCATTTGGGGCACCAGAGAGTCTAGGTGTGCTGGTCGCATTCCACATTTGGGGAGCCAAAGAGTCGAGGTGTGGGGCATGAGCGACCACTTCTGAGCCAATGACTGACTGTAAGCACACTGCTCAGAAGCACAAGCTTACGGTTTTGTTCAAGCATATAAAATGTAACCATCACAAAGGATGAAATAAAAAAATAAAAAGAAAATCGAGATTTTGCTCGTTTTTCAGGGAGTTTTTGAAAACTTGGCAAATTCAGATTTCTGACCTACATCCCCTCACAAATATTGTTGGCGGCCTAGGGAAGTAAGTCTAAGGGCTTTGCAGTCTGTTTCTTGGGCATGGCTTCAACATACCCAGGCGCACCTTGAGCTGAGTAAATTCCAGACAAAACACCTGGCTCAGAAAACACCTCACTCCAGCTGTCTTTCCTTTTGGCGCTATACCTCATAGAATATTGAGTTTCACGATACATTTGGTCCAATTGTACACACAGCTCATCCAACGTTTCCTTCACATGCATTCCTGAGCATCTCATCTATCCTCTGTCCTCATCCCAACTATCTACCCGACTTTACTCCTCCCTACCACTACTGAATGTTCTATGGTAGTCCTCCTTTGCCTCTCCGACAAGCAAAGGCTTTGACGCCATTCCCACAGCAGGAGGCGCTTTACAAATGCAAGATAACATAATGTAACATGACAGACAGCCTCATCTTTTCAGATCAATACTGAAACAGGGCATCCTGAGTTAGTCCCCTACCACGCTGCTTACACATCAGGAGGTTCCAAGAAACCGTGAAAAAAGAAGGTGTGCTATGCAAGTCTCCGCAAAGAGCTTCACTCTTTCTAATTTGGGGTAGTACTCTGAACTGCCCAGGCAACTTTAGTCACTGGCAGCAGCAGGGCAGGAAATTAATGTGCGTCTGCCACGCTATAATCTCTGGTGCAGCGACTGGCTGCTGAGACTGTATAGCTGCCTGTCAAATTAAGTGATTTTGGAACTAAGGGAGGGTCACCACAACAATAACGCAATACAATGCCACAGTCTTGGGGCCACTAATGGAGGAGCAAACAGACACCATTTTGGCCCTAAAAAGTTTAAAATGTACCGCATTGTAAAGCAGACTTTTTAATATTGTGTGGACTTAATCGCTAGGGTTTCCCCTTTTTGAAGTGAAGTCACAGTAAAATTCAATGATTTGCCCACACACTTTGATTAAGCATTGAACTCGGGATTTTAACCCACTATGCAATTTAGGCACTTCAGTACATATCTTCGGAGCTCTACTGGGTATAAATATTTAGGGTTTGGCTTAGAAAATGTACAAATACCATGGTAATGCAACCTAGCAATATGTAAATACTTGAAGAAAAATGTTAAGCAAAAAGAGTATCATTGTACCTTTATTTTCGCATCCTGTATGGAAAAGGGCAAGCCCCAGAATCAAAAATAAAGGTAGCATGACGACTCCTGTTGTGCAGCACTTTGTTTTCAGCACCTTAAGAAATACAGGCGGTACTTTTATTTAAATGGCGCAGAGGGGATCGGTTACAAGTGCAAACAAGTACCCAGCATGCAATTTTAGTTATTTGCATGATTAAGTGACAAAGTGTAAATGGAAGCATCATAGCTGTTTCAGTTTTTAGTAAAAATGGAGTAAATGCCACCTATCATTTATGCATGGCAGGCAATATTTGGAGTGAAGTAAAAAGCAGACAGATTCCATAAGAATCCAAGGCATTTGGTGCCGCTATGAAAATATCATGCTGGCTTAAATGCTTGTACCTTTGTGTGACGGAGAGGATGGGGAGCGGTGGGAACGTCAATTTTTTTCTGTGTCCTTCCCCGCCATACACATTAATGAAAATAGGGTGCGGCATAAAAAGCACGTATAAACTTTTGCACATACATTTTACACATACCTTTTATGCTACGCCTCAATAAACATGACCGCCTCCCACTCTAAAAGAGTTTGTGTAAAAAGATAACATGATACAGAGATTGTTTTTCACAAACTGCCAGCTTGCTGATATGCATGATATGATTATTTATATAGCGCCTATACACAATGTGTTTCAAAGCGCTTCAAGGCAAGGGAGGGAACAAGGGAAAATACAACCACATTCTTACAGGCCATGAACAGTTAAGGATGTGAAATTAACTATCGTACTCGGCCTGACGACATTTCAGGTAGTGCAAGAGCTAAGACATAGATAAGGAAGGGAGGGAGGGGGAGAGTGGGAAGGAAATGGAAACAGACAGGCGACGACCGTACTAGGCCTGACGACATTTCTGGTAGAGCCATAGAAAAACAAAAGGTGAGGGAGAGGGGTGCAGAAAGGGAGGGGAGGAACAAAACAAGCGACTATCATACTAGGCCTGACAACATTTCAGATAGTGCTGGAGAGGTGGTGGGGAGGAAAAAAACAGTAATGGGAGGGTGGAGGAAACAGACGAGGTTGCTATCATATTAGGTCCAGGGACAATTCTGATAGAGTAAGTGCATAGAAGAAAGTAAGGGGAGGAGATAGGAAAAGGGAGAAGGGAAAGGAGGAGAGAAAAAAGATTAAGCAGTCAACAAGAGTGGAGAAGCAAGCGTGGAGAGCGAATACAATTGCAGAAGTCAGTAGTAATACAATGTTGCAAGCCAGGATACAAGATGAAGATGGGAACAGCATGATTCAGGGTCACCATGAGTACAAGATGCAAAGGAAGTCCAGCATGAGAGTTGAGAAGAGTGATGCACCGTGAATGAATGAAGTCCATAAAAGTCAAATCCAGCATTGGCCACACGACAGTGATGGTGAAGGAAGGCACCAGGTGGGCGGGGCTTGCTAAGTGGTGAAAAAGAGCAGCAGGCAGGAAGGTACCAGGTGGGCGGGGCTTAGGCCAGGTGACCTAGATCCACTTGCACCTGCTCCCCATCTGCAAGGGAAAAGAAGCTGGAGGGCTCCTTAAGTAGGGAAACAGAGCGGCAAGCAGGAAAGCACCAGGTGGGCGTGGCTTGCTAAGTGGTGAAAAAGAGCAGCAGGCAGAAAGGCACCAGGTAGGCGGGGTTTAGGCCAGGTGACCTAGATCCACTTGCACCCCATCTGCATGATGTTAGGAACATTTGATATCCACTTAAGAGCAACCCCTTTTTCGCAGGTCCAGGCTGTGGGCATCGTGGGTATAAACTAACATTTAGAAGGAAGTGTATTGTGTTACTCTCTTTTTTTTTTTTATTAATTCTTTTTATTAACATTTTCAAAATAATTACATTCCCAACAGTTCCCACCCCCTTCGCCCCCCCCCACAAAAAACAAACAGCCATTTCCAGGACTCTCCACATTGCAGTCTAACTTCCCTTTTAATCACTGTAAGTCTAGCAGTCTGAGACGTTGTGGACGCCACCCAATCCTGAAGTCGTCTCGCAGAAAGGCCACTACCTCTCCCCATTCTCTCGCAAAGTTCTGTGCTGCATTATTTATTGCGCATGTCGCCCATTCCACCGCGACTATTTCCCAAACTTTCCGGAGCCAGTCTTGAAAGGCGGGTACCGTCAGGTTTTTCCAATTTTGCGCAATCAAAGACACTCCTGCAATGACAAGCATGACCTGTGCTCTAGCGCTAGCACCCGATGTCACTTCTGTGTCCTCATGCAGCATGCCCAGCAAAGGCAACTTTGGAGATCTGCTCCCCCCATGGCCAAAGGCCTGTTGCTGGGCTTTACATATCTCGTCCCAGAATGGTGCTATTTTGGGGCAACCCCACCAAATGTGTTCTGCAGACCCCACTGCCCCACACCCTCTCCAACAGTCCCTTGATGTCGCAGGGTATAGTCTGAGTAGGCGGGCTGGGGTGCAGTGCCAGCCGTAAATAAGTTTATACCAAGCTTCCTGGGACTGAGATGCTCTTGCCAGTTTTGGAATTAGTCTCCATAACCTCTCCCATTCCTTCTTCTCTATAGCTCTTCCCAACACCTTCTCCCATTTACCCATGAAGGCCCAGTTGTGTTTCGGTTTGGCCTCTTCCAGAATTCTGTACAGGTGCGAGATTAGCCCCTTCGAGCCATCATTTGACATTAAGATTGACATTAAGAATTTTTCGAATTTGGTAGGGTCTTTGGTAGCCGCCTCTTTATTTGCTGGGTGTAGCAACCAGTGCCGCAATTGGTAATACTGCAATCTTTCCTCCTCCCCCAGAGCAAAATCCCTATTACACTCAAGAAAAGAGCTAATTTCCTTCCCGATAAACATATCTCGCATCCTCTTGCACCCCCTTCTTGCCATTTTTAGAAGGCCCCTTTCACGAGCCCAGGTGTGAAGTTCCCATTTTCAAATATTGGGGTGAATGGTGATGGGAAGGTAGTGATGCCCCTTTGCTTGGCCAATCTGTCCCAATTGTCCGCTACCAGTTTCGTGATGGAGCTCATGTACATGTGCTTCGGGCGGTGGCATCTTGGGAGCCAAAGCACTACATCCAAGTTTTGTTTGGTTACTGCCCTATCCATTTTCACCCAGTGCTGCTTCTCCCCCTGCTGGAGCCAATCCCTAATAACTCTCAGCTGGGTCGCCTCATAATACTGCTGAAAATCTGGGAGGGATTGGCCACCTTCCTTTCTCGGGGTTGTGAGCAATTGTCTACTGACCCTGGCTTTCTTCCCCTCCCAAATGAATTCATTTGATATGGTTCGAAGCTCCCTGAAGAAGCGCTCTGGGACTGCTTGGGGTATAGCTTGAAATAGGTATAAGAGACGTGGAAGTACAACCATCGTAATGGCCGCTATTCTCCCCAGCCAGGATACCCAGAGGTTCCGCCATCTATAAAGGTCTTTCTTGATATTTCCCATCAGCAGAGGATAGTTAGCAGCGTACCACCCAGGGAGCGTCGGGGTTATCTTTACCCCGAGATATAAAATCCCCCACGGCGCCAGGCAAATGGAGAGACTCTTTTGAGCTCTGCTCGTTCCTCATTCCCCAGTCTCAGCACCATTCATTCGGATTTGCCCATATTAACACGCAGTCCTGACACATCCCCAAAAACCTTAAGCAGTGAACTACTGGCCTTACAGGAATGAGACAGATCGGTAAGGGTAAGCAGCATGTCATCCGCGAAAGCCGCGACTTTATGCTGGGTCCCCCCCAACGGAATCCCCCGGATGTCCTCCGAGTCCCGAATAGCCTGAAGTAGCGGCTCTAAATAAATAGAGAATAACAAGGGGGAAAGAGGGCATCCCTGCTTCGTTCCTCTCTGTAGAAGGAATAGTCTGGATGCCACCCCATTAACTAGCACCCGTGCACGCGTACCATTATAGTTAGCTTTAACCATCTGAAGATAAGTCCCGCCCAAGCGCGTGCCTTCCAAGACCTTAAAGAGAAACGACCACTCCACCTGGTCGAACGCTTTTTCAGTGTCAAGCGATAGAAGAACCGCGTGGGTGTCCGTCTTTTCTACCTTCTCAAGCAGGTGAGCTACCCTCCTAATATTGGCCGCCGTCTGTCTGCCCTTAATGAAGCCCGATTGATCCTGATGGATAAGTTCAGAAAGAAGCCCTTCTAGCCTATTCGCCAATATCTTAGTGAAAATGTTTGCGTCGATGTTAATGAGGGCCATCGGTCTATAGGAGGATCTTTCTAACAAGTTTTTCCCCGGTTTCCGAATTAAAGAGATTTTGGCCTCTTTCATAGAAGGGGTTATTTCTCCTGTTGCTTTAAACGTGTTAAAGAGATAGGTTAGGCGTGGCACCAGTTGCCTGGCAAATTGTTTGTAAAAGGCTGCCGAGAAGCCATCAGGGCCAGGCGCTTTACCCCGGGGAAGCTTTCTCATCACCCCCCTCACCTTGTCTTCCGTAATGTCCTGGTTGAAAATTTCCTGAGCCTCACGTCCTATTGCTGGGAGCTGAACTTTATCTAAGAAGATCTCTTGTTGGCTACACTGGGGGTTTTGAGACTCAAAGAGATTCGTAATACTCCGTCATGACTTCCTGAAGGTCCTCCAAACGAGTGACTCTATCCCCATTCCCCGTAAGTAGGGCTGTAATGGTGTTCCTAGAGTCTGTACCCCTGAGAAGCCGCGCCAGGAGGGTGCCGTCTTGTTAGCCTTGGCATAACATTTCTGCCTCACCGAAAGGAGAGCTCCTTCCGCCTTTTTAGTCCTAAGCAAGTTTAGTTGGCCCACCGCCCTTCTATAATCCCTAGGATTGCCTCTGCTGGGGGTCTCAATGGCTTTCCCTCTCGCCAATTCTACTTCCCTTTCTAACTGGGTCTCCAGGAGTGCCAACTGCTTACTGTTTTGCGCTTTGGATGCTATAATTTCACCCCGTATCGTGGCTTTGAATGCATCCCAACGAATTCCCTCCCCTGTGTCTCCCCTTCTATTGCTTTCAAAGAATTCTGTTATCTTGCTCTCCACCTCTTCCAAAATAACCGGATCCCTTAACAAATATTAAGGTTATTTCCAGCCCCATAACCTCTTCCTTGACGAGCCCAGGGCGAGTTGCATTAAGAGTATTTTATGATCCCCTATACCCATAGGACCCACTTCCATCTCCTCAATCTTCCCAACCAGGCTTGCCGAGACTCAGAAGTAATCGGTTCTCGACTGCGAACCATGAACCTCTGAGAAAAAAGTGAACCCCTCTTCATCCCCCTTCATCTCCCTCCAGACATCCCGTAGGCCTACATCTGACATTCTGTCACGCAGGGCAGAAGAAGCCACCAATCCCCCTCTTCCAAGTTTACCACCTGACCTGTCCCTTATTCTATCCCACGCAATATTCAGGTCTCCCATTAGAATTATTGGGCCCTTTGAGTGGTCTTCGATCTTCCGCAAAAGCTGTCTAAGGAAGGTTTCCTGACCTGAATTAGGGGCGTAGACCACCACTATTGTGTAAAATCCTTCTCCGGCCCACCCTATTGTCAGCAAATACCTGCCTTCTTTGTCTGTGATCGCCTCCTCTATCTTGAAATTTGTTATGTTACTTACTGCCAGGGCCACCCCCCCCAGATTTCGTCTCTCCCAAGGCCTGGATAATTTGATTAAAGCCCCTTAATCTAAGCCTATGTTGATCCCTTCGCAGTAAGTGAGTTTCTTGTAAACCCAAGAAATCTGGGCGGTGCCGCCTTGTAAAGAGCTCGAGCTTCTTCCTCTTTAAAGGGGAATTAAGCCCCCCTGACATTATGCGTGATCCACTTGAAATGTTAGGTCTTTTTACCTCACCCTCCGGGGCATTCCTGCTGTCCTCCCCACCCCACGTATAGTTGGGCTCGCTTCCCTGTTCCATTTACCTCCAGGAGATTGAACACTGTGTGGCTATTACTAAACTTCTTCCCACCCCAGCCCCCCTCCCCCCAATGCCCCCATCTGGGGCTTACCCCCCTCTCCCCCAGGGCCCGATCATTAGGCCAACCAGCCGAAACCCCTCTCTCAGGCTTCAACGCCTTTACCGATTCCATGATGTTTGCTCCTCACTCCTCTCCCTCTTTTCATCAGCTCTTTTGTCCACCAACCCGATAACCAGGTTTTTCCGTGTTAAATCCCAGTTGCCTCTGCATCTTTGTCCATCCCGGAGCCCTTCCTTCCATGCCTCATCAGTGGGCCCCCGTCTGCTCCGCCTTTTCCGTTTCCCCTCACCAGCAGTTGACCATTCCCATGGCCGGGGACCCTCCTTCGGGTCTTGGGGCTGCCTCCGGCGGGGCAATCCCTGGTCCTGATCCAAATCGATCTGCAAAAGAGCCGCCC
Source organism: Ambystoma mexicanum (assembly GCF_040938575.1). NCBI lineage: Eukaryota > Metazoa > Chordata > Amphibia > Caudata > Ambystomatidae > Ambystoma > Ambystoma mexicanum. The sequence continues at coordinate 54,254,087 of NC_090936.1, forward strand.
CTTCCTGCAGCGAAGTAATCCTCCTTCGAGACTCTCTTCCCATTCGAACACTAGACCAAAGGGGAAGGTCCATTTATATTTAACCCCCTGATCCTGGAGCCTCGCGAGCACAGGGCCCATCTGCCTCCTCTTGAGGAGGGTACTGCCGGCTAGAGCCTGATAGAGCTCGATTTTCTGACTGCCATACATTATCGACTCCCTGGGTCTCGCAGCCCTTAATACCGCCTCCTTTTGCGCCTAACTTGAGAAAGCCGCCAGCACATCCCTTGATCTTTGATTCCGAGCGGGGTTGGGAGGGCCTAACCTATGAACTCTGTCCAGTTCAATCCTGTCCGGGGAATCCGCCCCCAACAAATCGGCAAAAATTGTTTGGACACACCCTTTTAAGTCCTTATCCTGGACCGTCTCTGGTAGGAATTTTAGCCTGATGTTGACCCTCCGCGATCTATTTTCCAAGTCCTCCATTCTGATCTCGAGATTCCGTGTTGCGGTTATCAAGCCGGTCTATCGCTTCACTGTTCTCCTTAGTATCTTTGCTTAACTCCTGCAGGCTCCTCTCCACCATATCCGTTCCCTCGCCCAACTGGCTTACTTCCTGCTTAATTTCAGACATGGCCTGGTTTAATGCAAAAAGAAATATCAATCGGAGCACACTTATTTTCACAAAGGATAGATACACATTTTGGGAATACATTTTAAATAATTATGGGTGCTGGGGAGGAATACACGCCCTGACACTGGAGCCTGTGATAAACATAAAACAAAAAAATGTCTAAATTTAAAGACACTCCCGTCCCCTGCACACCTTACAAGCTAAAATAAATCAGTCAATTTTCATAGAATTTAAACTTTTATAAGCAAAAATATCAAAGCAGAACATGAATAACAGCATATATTTGCTTGTATCAAGAGAAACAGATGTCGACTGGCTTCACATATGGCCAGCATGAAAAACAAATCAAAACAGAAAAAGAAGTAACCTCCCAATTTTGAAATGTAGCTTCAAGCTCTACGCGTTTCGGGGAATGATCCCTTATTCAGGAGCAGAAGATCTGCAAATATAGATATATATACCAATAAAAAACATCTCACAGTTCACTCAAAACTGAAACTACCTCAACAAATTCTACAAAGGTTGTTCATTAATTGTAATGTCTACACATAAATACACAAAGGTTTATACATAATCTTGTCAAGTGGTTGTATATTCACAGTGGTGCAACTGGTGTGACTCCAAAAATAAAACCTCAAAGTGAATTAAATCCAAACAAAGCATTTATATGTACCTTCAAATTGTAATACTGCCAAAAAATATTAAATGTACGTCTGTGCACAGAAACCAGGATCCCTGCGGAGACTCCTGCAGTCGTCAGCAAGATGGTGTAGTTTCAAGAATTCTAGAATACCAAAACATAACTATAAGCACCAACTAAATAATCTAAATTATAGCACCTTAATGGCTAAATAAACCAACATTCAAAAACACTTATATCTGGTCACCAACTAATCCGTGAAACACCAGAGAAAACACCAAGTTCAAAAATCAACCTTGTGCCAACACCTCTACTAAGAACTTAAAGTTAAAATCGCCCATCCTAAAAAAAAAAAAAACTTACTGTGTAAATATATCCCCACTTCCACTGTAATGTATTTACCCAAAATGTGTTACTTGTTACTCACACCCCCTTCCAGAATGCTGACTTCAGAGAGTTTCAAAACAAAGAAATCCGCATCCAACATGAGGTCTCCTGCCTATTGTGGAATCGTACAGTGGAACTGGAAAAATAAACACATAAAAGCACTTTTAACACTCGCCGCCTTTCCAAAGAAAGAAAAGGGAGCAAAAACGTCCACACAGCTTGGTCTTACCTTTACGAGGCACACCGCTTCCCGAAAAGTTGAACGACTCCTCTCCCATTCACACGGAACAGTTCCGAACCGCAAGTGCACTTCCTGGCTCATTATATGCTAGTTCCGGGTGGTCACATGATAAAATCACGTGACCGCAATGTAAACGAATACTGCAAACTGCATAAAATTCTATATGTACGCGGACAATGAAGATGCCGACAAAAAGTGGCTACAAAATTCTGCTGCATACTGATAACAGGATATAAACACTTTGGAAAAAAATGCAAGGCAGTATATTAACCAACCCTTCATCCACGCACACGTGAATAAAGAGATAAAATGAAAAACGCCAAATATAAGTTCACCACCATTCCCAATATCCACTCGAAAACATTTTTATACCGCTCACCTAAATAGTGCAAAAACACAGAAATAGGGGAGAAGAAAGGAAAAGGATAAAAATAAATAAACACATCTTCAAGGAAGAACAAACAGACAAAAGACTCACTGAAAAATATTTATATGAAATGATAAATTAACCATGAGTAATCCATAATTACTGATGCTTAAATACAAAGACTAAAAAACAAATTAAAAGTGACCTAAATAAACCAATCTATACCCAAGTAAGTAAACTTAAATCACAAGGACAAAACTCCTAATAAATAATACCAACCTTCAATAAAACCAACCTTAAATCAACAAACCAGCTACTCATCCATTTACCTCTAATGGGACATCAGTATGCAGCTGTGTGAGGCAACCAACCGCTCTATGAAACCAAAACTTCATTACTATGTATATATATTTAGAAACATGAACCCATTACCAACCATACCATAGACTGCTAAATAAAACAATTTAAGGAAAACTCCTCATTAAGACCTCTTGGAGATAAAGTACCCAAGAGGTCAAACCAAAACATCTCTCTCTGAGCCAAAATTCTCATGAAGTCAGCCCCTCTAGGGGGTTTCTTCACCACCTCCAAAACATTAAATCTTAATTGCGCAATCTTGTGTCTGGACATATTAAAATGTCTCGCAACTGGACATTTTTCATTCTTACAACGGATGTAAGATTTATGCTCAATCCATCTTTCACGTGCCGATCTAGCTGTCTGACCAATATACATTAGCCCACACGGGCATTTAATGCTATAAATCACCCCTGTAGATCTACATGTGGCAAAATCGTTAAGCATGATTTTTTTACCCGTATGTGGGTGAAGAATAAATTCACCTTTAGCCACATTATTGCAGTGACTGCATGTCAGACAGGGGAACGTGTCCTCCTTTTTGGAGACAAATGTCATCTGAGTTTCCTTCGGACCTCTTTCCGCTCTCACAACTCTCTCTCTAATGTTCCTACCTCTTCTGTACACCATCATTGGTGGGGTAGGGAACAATTCCAAAAGTACCGGATCGTGATGTAGAATCGACCAATGTTTGTGTATAATTCTTTTAACATGCCAACTTTGTCTGGAAAATTTAGAGATATACAATATTGCAGCAGACTCCTTCTTAGTCTTAGGAGTAAGCAATTGCTTCCTTGTAATCGGGAGTGCCCTATTCTGTGCCTCATTCAAGAGTTGCACTGGATACCCTCTTTCAGATTTTTTTTTTTTTAAAGTGACTCACATTCAATTTTAAACTCATCAGTATCCGTAACGATTCTCTTGATCCGTAAAATCTGACTATACGGAAGACTAGCAATCATCGATTTTGGATGGAAACTCATAAAATGTAATAAATTATTAACATCTGTCGGTTTGTGAAAGAGTGATGTTTTAACCTGATAATTAACAATTTCTAACTGAACATCCAAAAAGTGTAGTTTGGGATCACCAATTTCCATAGTAAATTTAATACGTGAATGTACAGTATTAAGATACTCAAAAAACTCTTCGAGTTCACCTTTGGAGCCACACCACACACCGAAAATGTCATCCATGTACCTTTTCCAAACCATTATCCTACTGGACCATTCAACTTTATCTAGAACAAACTGCTTTTCAAACCAGTACATATAAATGTTAGCATATGCAGGGGCCATCGCTGACCCCATAGATGTTCCAGAAACTTGTGCAAAATACGAGTCTTGATACCTAAAGTAACTATTATGCAAAATGATCGTGATAAATTCAACCACCAACTGTGGATCTCATTCTACATTCACAGACTGAAGTAATAACCACTCTACCGCCTCAATTCCTTCTTGATGTGGAATTGAGGTGTACAGACTACACACATCCATTGAAAACAAAATACATTCTGAAGATAAACAATTTCATTGACATTCAATAGAAAATCAGTTATGTCCCTTAAGTAGGTAGGTATCAACGTAACCAAAGGTTGTAAGATCTTATCTACATATTTAGACAAAGGATCTAAGATGCTGGCCGTACTCGCAACAATGGGTCTCAAGTGAGGATATGTTGTATTTTTATGGATCTTTGGAAGTCCATACAGTACTGGAATGATCGGGTGTTTGTTAAGAAGGAAAGACCTAGTTTTAATAGAAATACAATCATTATCAAAGGCTTTATTCGTGCAATCTTCAATCACAGATCTAATCTGCATGGTTGGATCTCTGTCCAACCGTAGATAGGTGGTATTCATTAAGCATCGCCCGGCATTGGGTGTGGTAAAAAGCCATAACTACTACTGCCCCACCCTTGTCTGCTGGTTTAATCATTAGGTCTAAATCTTTAGCCAAGGCCTCAATATCTTTAAGCTGTGACTCTCTGAGATTGATTGGAGTTTTTGAATTGAACTTGATTTTCTTTAGGTCATTTTACACTTTACATCTGTTGTTGCGGAAAATCAAACTTAAATTGTTTTTTGCTATGCAAACTTTTGATACAGTGGTTGAAGAAATGGAGGATGTTTTGGAAATGAAACCCAAAAGTATGTTTGACCCGCCAATTGAAAATCCAGTGGTTAACATGTTTAAATTTAAAGTGGAAAATGACCTAAAGAAAATCAAGTTCAATTCAAAAGCTCCAGTCAATCTCAAAGAGTCACAGTTTAAAGATATTGAGGCCTTGGCTAAAGATTTAGACCTAACGATTAAACCAGCAGACAAGGGTGGGGCAGTAGTAGTTATTGACTCTGCTTTTTACCACACCCAATGCCGGGCGATGCTTAATGATGATACCACCTATCTACGGTTGGACAGAGATCCAACCATGCAGATTAGATCTGTGATTGAAGATTGCGTGAATAAAGCCTTTGATAATGATTGGATTTCTATAAAAACTAGGTCTTTCCTTTTTAACAAACGCCCGATTATTCCAGTACGGTATGGACTTCCAAAGATCCATAAAAATACAACATATCCTCCATTGAGACCCATTGTTGCGAGTACGGGCGGCATCTTAGATCCTTTGTCTAAATATGTAGATAAGATCTTACAACCTTTGGTTAAGTTGATACCTACCTACTTAAGGGACATAACTGATTTTCTATTGAATGTCAACAAAATTGTTTATCTTCAGAATGTATTTTGTTTTCAATGGATGTGTGTAGTCTGTACACCTCGATTCCACATCAAGAAGGAATTGAGGCAGTAGAGTGGTTATTACTTCAGTCTGTGAATGTAGAATGAGATCCACAGTTGGTGGTTGAATTTATCACGATCATTTTGCATAATAGTTACTTTAGGTATCAAGACTCGTATTTTGCACAAGTTTCTGGAACATCTATGGGGTCAGCGATGGCCCCTGCATATGCTAACATTTATATGTACTGGTTTGAAAAGCAGTTTGTTCTAGATAAAGTTGAATGGTCCAGTAGGATAATTGTTTGGAAAAGGTACATGGACGACATTTTCGGTGTGTGGTGTGGCTCCAAAGGTGAACTCGAAGAGTTCTTTGAGTATCTTAATACTCTACATTCACGTATTAAATTTACTATGGAAATTGGTGATCCCAAACTACACTTTTTGGATGTTCAGTTAGAAATTGTTAATAATCAGGTTAAAAAATCACTCTTTCACAAACCGACAGATGTTAATAATTTATTACATTTTATGAGTTTCCTTCCGAAACCGATGATTGCTAGTCTTCCGTATAGTCAGATTTTACGGATCAAGAGAATCGTTACAGATACTGATGAGTTTAAAATTGAATGTGAGTCACTTTAAAAAAAAAAAATCTGAAAGAGGGTATCCAGTACAACTCTTGAATGAGGCACAGAATAGGGCACTCCCGATTACAACGGAGCAATTGCTTACTCCTAAGGCTAAGAAGGAGTCGGCTGCAATATTGCATATCTCTAAATTTTCCACGCAAAGTTGACATGTTAAAAGAATTATACACAAACATTGGTCGATTCTACATCACGATCCGGTACATTTGGAATTGTTCCCTACCCCACCAATGATGGTGTATAGAAGAGGTAGGAACATTAGAGATAGAGTTGTGAGAGCGGAAAGAGGTCCGAAGGAAACTCAGATGACATTTGTCTCCAAAAAGAAGAGCACACCCCCCTGTCTGACATGCAGTCACTGCAATAATGTGGCTAAAGGTGAATTTATTGTTCACCCACATTCGGGTAAAAAAATCATGCTTAAAGATTTTGCCACATGTAGATCTACAGGGGTGATTTATAGCATTAAATGCCCGTGTGGGCTAATGTATATTGGTCAGACAGCTAGATTGGCACGTGAAAGATGGACTGAACATAAATATTACATCCGTTGTAAGAATGAAAAATCTCCAGTTGCGAGACATTTTAATATGTCCAGACACACAATTGCGCAATTAAGGTTTAATGTTTTGGTGGTGGTGAAGAAACCCCCTAGAGGGGGTGACTTCATGAGAATTTTGGCTCAGAGAGAGATGTTTTGGATTGACCTCTTGGGTACTTTATCTCCAAGAGGTCTTAATGAGGAGTTTTCCTTAAATTGTTTTATTTAGCAGTATATGGTATGGTTGGTAATGGGTTCATGTTTCTAAATATATATACATAGTAATGAGGTTTTGGTTTCATAGAGTGGTTGGTTGCCTCACACAGCTGTATACTGGATGTCCCATTAGAGGTGAATGGATGAGTAGCTGGTTTGTTGATTTAAGGTTGTTTTATTTGAAGGTTGGTATTATTTATTAGGAGTTTTGTCCTTGTGATTTAAGTTTACTTACTTGGGTATAGATTGGTTTATTTAGGTCACTTTTAATTTGTTTTTTAGTCTTTGTATTTAAGCATCAGTAATTATGGATTACTCATGGTTAATTTATCATTTCATATAAATATTCTTCAGTGCGTCTTTTGTCTATGTTTGTTCTTCCTTGAAGATGTGTATTTATTTTTATCATTTTCCTTTCTTCTCCCCTATTTCTGTGTTTTTGCACTATTTAGGTGAGCGGTATAAAAATGTTTTTGAGTAGATATTGGGAATGGTGGTAAACTTATATTTGGCGTTTTTCACTTTATTTCTTTATTCACGTGTGTGTGGATGAAGGGTTGGTTAATATACTGCCTTGCATTTTTTTCCAAAGTGTTTATATCCTGTTATTAGTATGCAGCAGAATTCTGTAGCCACTTTTTGTCGGCATCTTCATTGTCCGCGTACAAATAAAATTTTATGCAGTTTGCAGTATTCGTTTACATTGCGGTCACGTGATTTCATCATGTGACCACCCGGAACTAGCATATAATGAGCCAGGAAGTGCACTTGTGGTTCGGAACTGTTCCATGTGAATGGGAGAGGAGTCGTTCAACTTTTTGGGAAGCGGTGTGCCTCGTAAGGTAAGACCAAGCTGTGTGGATGTTTTTGTTCCCTTTTCTTTCTTTGGAAAGGCGGCAAGTGTTAAAAGTGCTTTTATGTGTTTATTTTTCCAGTTCCACTGTACGATTCCACAATAGGCAGGAGTCCTCATGTTGGATGCAGATTTCTTTATATTTTGAAACTCTCTGAAGTCAGCATTCTGGAAGGGGGTGTAAGTAACAAGTTTTGGGTAAATACATTACAGTGGAGGTGGGCTGATATTTACACAGTAAGTCTTTTTTTAGGATGGGCGATTTTAACTTTTAGTTCTTAGTAGAGTTGGTGGCACAAGGTTGATTTTTGAACTTCGTGTTTTCTCTGGTGTTTCACGGATTAGTTGGTGACTAGATATAAGTGTTTTTGAATGTTGGTTTATTTAGCCATTAAGGTGCTATAATTTAGATTATTTAGTTGGTGATTATAGTTATGTTTTGGTATTCTATAATTCTTGAAACTACACCATCTTGCTGACGACTGCAGGAGTCTCCGCAGGGATCCTGGTTTCTGTGCACGCTGTACACAGACATATATTTAATATTCTTTGGCAGTATTACAATTTGAAGGTACATATAAATGCTTTGTTGTTTGGATTTAATTCACTTTGAGGTTTTATTTTTGGAGTCACACCAGTTGCACCACTGGGAATATACAACCACTTGACAAGATTATGTATAAACCTTTGAGTATTTATGTGTAGACATTACAATTAATGAACAACCTTTGTAAAATTTGTTGAGGTAGTTTAAATTGAGTGAACTGTGAGATGTTTTTTAAATGGTGTATATATCTATATTTGCAGATCTTCTGCTCCTGAAGAAGGGGTCATTCCCCGAAACGAGTAGAGCTTGAAGCTACATTTCAAAATTGGGAGTTTACTTCTTTTTCTGTTTTGATTTGTTTTTCATGCTGGCCATATGTGAAGCCAGTCGACATCTGTTTCTCTTGATACAAGCAAATATATGCTGTTATTCATGTTCTGCTTTGATATTTTTGCTTATAAAAGTTTAAAAATTCTATGAAAATTGACTGATTTATTTCAGCTTGTAAGGTGTGCAGGGGACGGGAGTGTCTTTAAATTTAGATACTTTTTGTTTTACGGCCTGGTTTAAGTCAGATCGTATTAGTTGAAACTGGTTCTGAAAAGTCCTTGTTAATGATTCTTGTAAGGAGAGCATTTTGCCGTGTAAATCTTGTCGGGTGAGGTGGGAGGCCTGCTGCGCCTCCTCTAGCCGGGACCGCATCAGCAGACTCTTCCCGTTGACCCCCATTCTCCTCGTGTGTATCCTTACTCGCCCACATGGAGAGAAGGGGACCTGATGTTTCCGCCTGGGGAAGCCCGATCTTGGCAGATCTGTTCTTGGTTTTGGCTGCCATGCCGCCAACACTCTGCCGCATTTACAAGTAGCAGCCGTCTCTTGTTTCGCGCTGCTAGTAACTGTCATGATCTCTGCTTCCAAAAGGTCAGGGTTTTCCCAACTCCCTTGGAAACAGATCCATAACCCAGGTTCCGAGGGCCAACCAGTCCCAATTGGGACCTTTTGGACCCAGTCCTGGTGCCAGTGGCACCAGGCTCATAAATATGCCCAGTCCCAGCGCTGGAAGTGCCGGGCTCATAATGCTTGGGTGGACTTACCTGCAGCAGACCATGCTGCTTACTTGCCTGCCAGTTGAGCCTCTGATCCTCTTCTGTTTGGAACTACTTTTCCTGTTGGGTGGGGCAGGAGCCACTCCCTAGGTTCAGAACACTGGAACTCTTCTGGAAAGAAGGAACTCTTTTCTTACCTAGGCTTGGCTGTGGAAGGAGACACCTAAGCACTACAGGAGGCTATTTAAACCACACCCGATGAATGAATCTTGCTTTGCGTTATTCTGCATCCTCTGCAGCAGAACGCTCATCGTGTCTTCTGCATCTGATCCTGGGCCTAAGGAAAAAGGCTTACCATCCTGAATCCAGTCTTCAGCAACACCTATAAAGACAAGAAAGAACAGGTTAGCATTACGGTCTTCAGTGACAGCGCTTCACTTACCTGGTCCATCGGCTGTCACCAACGCCTCGCGCTGCATTCCGGCATCTGAAAGACAAAGGCTTACCTACTCTTCGTGCGCTCCGGAGGTCTTCGCACTGCATTCCGGCATCTGAAAGACAAAAGCTTACCAACTCTTCGCACGCTCCGGAGGCCTTCAGCGCTGCATCCCGCATCTGAAAGACAAAACAAGGTGCGTTTAAAGACATTGGGGAACTTTAATACTCACGTGCCATTACTCCTTCCCACATCTAACCCAGTGGGTATTCCGGCACCCTGCAGCCGCTCCGAACTTGTACCTGCAAAATAAAAAGACAGTTAGAGCGCATCGTGAAGCAGGCAACAAGCGCTTACTTACGTGCTTCCAGGCGCTTCTATTCATCACACGGGCTCCATCTTCAACTCACTTCAGCCCGTCATCCGCCATCGCCGGAACCCTGCAAAACAAGAGAATTCATTACTAAAGACTTTTAAAGACATTAGAATTACTCGAAACTTACCGTTCGTGCAGTAAACGACGGACAGCAGTCCTCTGAAGTCAAGAGGCCTGCTCCCCTTATCCAGTGAAGAAACTGGTTACAGCACCCTGCCCCGAGGCAGATGGAGAGCACGGCGTTCACTTACCTAAGGTGAGAGCGTTAACCTTTGGGGTTCTACAGGAGAAGAGAAAGGGAAGAAGAGAGAGACATTCAATAACCCAGTTCATTAATCCCATATTTTCTATCTGCAGACATCTTACCCTTCGAGTCAGACATACAGTGCACAGAGGTCCAGCCCAAAGAGCCAGCCGTGTGTTACACATCACCTTTGAAGATACGGTATACGCCCAGTCAAGACCGGCGCCTCTACGGGAATCAGGTGAGCGTTACAGAACGCAAAGCCTACCGCAAAACTCCCGTCCAGGCGCTATGGAAACCTCGGATACCGACCAGCTAGCCCAGTTACTTGGGGAACTAAGGGCAGAAGTGCATGCAGCCCGTCAGGAAACGAACGCTCTAAGAAGGGAACTGATTATTTCCAAGGAGCGAACAGATGATCTCGCTAGACAATTGCTACAGTCACAAGCCGGACAGACCCCGTTACCCGCATCTGGGGGAAATCTTCCTTCTACATCCTCTATGAATCCAGTGCAGATCAACCTACCTGGGAATGTACCTCTGGCTCCGCCCGAACGATTTTCTGGTGACCCAAAGAGGTTTGCAGTATTTATCAATCAGTGCCGGTTGCATTTCTTATGCCGGCCAGCAGCCTTTCCAACTGATCAAGCTAAAGTAGCTTTCGTGCTTTCGTACCTTAGTGGCAATGCGGCAGACTGGTCGATCCCTCTAGTAAATCAAGATGATCCGGTCCTCCATGATTTTCAAGCTTTTCAGCTCAGTATGGAAAAACTGTTCGCAAGACATTCACAGGGGCAGGCCTTGGACAATGAGCTTCTTTCGTTGCGACAAGGTAATCAAGACCTTTTGGCTTATATTGCGTCTTTCAACAGACTGATAGTGGAAACTCAATGGCCTGAGGACAAAAGGATTACGCTGTTTTATAGAGGTCTACGTGGAGAGCTCAAAGATGTGTTAGCCCAAGTAGTGAATCCCCCACAAGATTGTTCGGACTATATAGACTTAGTCGTTCAAATAGATCACAGACTGCAGAACAGGAAGGCCGATCGTTCCAAGTTTGATGTTCGAGTGTTTTCCAAACCGCCAACTCCTTCCAAAGGAGTAGACTCCGGGGAACCCATGCAAATAGGGGGCCTGAAAGGTCCTCTAACACAAAAGGAGCGGGAAAGGAGAAAACAGTTGCAATTATGCCTCTATTGCGGAAACTCAGGGCACTTTCTTCGAGACTGTCCGGTGAAACCTGCCAAGAAGGCAGTAGGAGCTGCAGTTACCAAAGTTACAAACTCTGAGCAGGGAAACGACCTCGCCCGACAAGAATAGAGGTCCTCTTGCCGAGCGTGAAAACCAGTTCCGTGACCTCGCATTTCGTGATACCTATGGTCCTCATTAGCCCTGATAATCCAGATCGATTACATGCAATTGAAGCTTACGTCGACAGCGGTGCCATCGGCAATTATGTGGATCATGAAATGGTTTTGAGGATGAATCTAACTCTTTGTCCCAAGGCTGTAAAGGACGTCATTACTACGGTGGATGGAACAGAGATAGCCTCCGGACCAGTAACGCATACCACTCAAGAAGTGACGCTAGTAAGTCAAGATGGACACCATGAGAAGATCGTGTTCGATGTGATCAAGGTTCCTCAGTTTCAGATTATTCTAGGAATACCTTGGTTAGAGAAACACAATCCTCTGATCGATTGGCGAGCAAGAACGGTCCAGTTTCCAGAATGTGTCTCTACTTGTCACCCTCCACCTGGTGTTGCACTGGCAGCAATTTCTTCAGAGACTCCCCAGTTACCTCCCGAATACCTAGAATACCAAGATGTTTTCCGGAAGGATCAGGCTAACTCTCTACCTCCTCATAGGTCTTATGACTGCCAGATAGACCTGATACCTGGATCTACTCCTCCTTGTAGTAGAATTTATGCCCTCACCGAGCCTGAGAACCTTCACCTTCGACACTACCTGGATCAATACCTGGCAAATGGGTTTATTCGTCCTTCCAAGTCCCCTGCTTCTTCAGCTTTGTTCTTCGTTCCAAAAAAGGAAGGAGACCTTAGAACTTGTATAGATTATCGCTCCCTGAACCAGATCACCGTCAAGAATAGATATACGTTACCTTTGATCCCTGAACTCCTGGACCAAGTCAGAAAAGCATGCATATATAGAAAGCTGGATCTTAGAGGAGCCTACCACTTGGTACGAGTAAAAGAGGGCGATGAATGGAAGACGGCCTTCCGCACCAAATATGGGCTATTTGAATATCAGGTCATGCCCTTCGGACTTTGCAATGCCCCGGCCGCCTTTCAATATTTTATGAACGATGTCCTCAGAGAGCTCATAGATGTGTGTGTTGTTGTTTACATTGACGACATCCTCGTTTATTCTTCATCGGAATCTGAACATCGGAAACACGTGAAAATGGTCCTCGAAAGATTGCGTCAACACAAACTTTTCGCTAAGTTGGAAAAATGTGTTTTCAACGTGACTGAAGTTGAATTCTTGGGATTCATATTATCACCTAGCGGAGTGCGTATGGATTCAAAGAAGGTCGATGCAGTTCTCAAATGGCCATCACCATCCTCCGTAAAAGGTGTGCAAAGCATGTTAGGCTTCGCTAACTTTTACCGCAGGTTTATCCCCGAATTTTCTCGGATAGTCCAGCCCATCACTGCCTTGTTAAAGAAAAACAAACGTTTTGAATGGTCTACCGAGGCGGAACAAGCTTTCCAGGATTTGAAGACTAAATTTATCTCTGCACCAATCTTAAAACACCCTCGCCCCGAACTCCCCTACATCGTGGAAACTGATGCTTCAAGCCTTGCCATGGGGGCAGTTCTATCACAAAAGGACCCGGTAACCAATCAGTTGCATCCCGTGGCATTTTGGTCCCGCAAATTCTCGCCTCCTGAAATCAATTACACGATTACTGACAAGGAACCTCTGGCTATCAAGTCTGCCTTTAAGGCTTGGCGGCATTATCTGCTGGGGGCCCGACACACCGTTCAGGGACGTCATTCGGGGGTCGCCAGAGGTCGCAAGAGCGACCTCTGCTGATTGACTGGCGACCTCTGTCAGTCTCTTGCGACCTCTGCATTTCCGCCAGTCAGAGAATGCAGGGGGCGTGGCCACAGCTATCATGCACGGTGCCGCCTGTGCCTGGGTTGCTCCATTTTATGTTTTGTCCACTCTCCCCCTCACAGCAGCATGTGTGGTTCACTGGTTCTCCTGTCCTCGTGGCTTACAACACGGTAAAGTGAGCAGGTCAGGGGTGAGTGTGTCCAGTTCTGCGTAGGGGTTGCCGGTGGGTCCTCCTCATTGTGTGTGCGGGTTACGGGCCGCTACGCCTGCGGCCTGGAAGGGCCGTGGCACCGGCTGACATCAGCTGACATCAGGCACGTGAAGGGACTGGAGAAAGCCATCCGCACCTGCAGTGTTTTTTTATAGCATGAGTTGTTTTTTTGTTATCCTGCCGGACTGGACATGTAAGCGAAGGAGGCTCAGCTTCTGTGGCTAGACCCTCGAAGGATCTTTGTCCCACGAGGTGGGGTGCGCACAGGGTTGGGTAAGTGGAGATAAACACCCTTCCTTACACAATCGCAGCTGATGGCTTGTACATCTCTCCCCTTCCGACACACATGGGTTTCGGTGGCCGAAGGGCGACAGCAGCCTGCACTGAGCGTGTACGTTCCACTCTCAGCTCCCCAGTGACGACCTGTGTGATTTTATGCCACCCACTCTGTATCCCGACCTCTTTTGTTAATATTCAGTCACTAATACGCTTCGCTCAACATTCTCGCCAAAGCTTCTGTCTGGAAAGGTAAACGCCATTTAAAAGGTTAATAACAAAAGAGTTGCTTCAATTGTAAATGGGGAAGGGCACGTTTGAAACGAGAGCTCAACTCTTTACAACTAGGTGTGTGACGGAGAATCTCTCCAGTGCATGTAAGGAATGCCATTTTCCAAGGTGAGCACTATTACTGCATTTACGTTCATCATGGCAGAAATATATGCCTTGCCCAAGGGTTCGTAAAGTAATGCAGATGGGTACGTATGGGGACGGGATAAGCATTAGGTTTCCAGCGCTCCCTTCTTCATTAGCATATCGCACAGAAGTCCACAACAAAGGCTATCTCAAATTTAAGAAAGCCCCAAAAACGTCACTGATGAATACGACTATCCCTTAATTGGCGGACAGTTTCCCATCGACCCCTCATCAGATAATTCATGGCACTTCATGTCTGTACTTCCTTCCTCTTGTAATGTTGCTGGTAACTGAGACACAGTGGTGTAACGAGACTAACATTTCGGAGGGGGCAAACCTTTCAAATGTTGGGAGACGGGCTACCTTCAAAGACTGTGGGGAAGGGGCACACTTGTGTGAGTGCATCTAACTTCTTTACACATCCTAAAGAGGCTATTCCAGTGGTGCAATGACCATTGGGCGTTATCGTGATGGGGGTTGGTATTTGCATGTCAGGGGAGTGATTGGAAAGGTAGTGGGTGACAAGAGACAAACTCATTCTCATAGCAGTTCTTAAGTGTATGGTTTCAGACGTGAAGGAGAGTTGCGGCCCGAGGTCCCCTTGCTATCCCTGTGGTCTCCCTGGTTACCCCTAAAATATTTTTACATTTTTTTTCTTTTTTAAATGGAAGCTCCTGGGCTGTGGCCTGCACCACGTGGCTTTGTTTCTGGAGTGGCTGGCTTTCTTGTTTAGGCCTCTTCAAAAACAGGGGGTTCCACAAGTGCAGTGACCCTAAATAAGAAAGAATAGGAATAACAAATTGTCTTTCTGGAATTCTATACAGTAATTGCTAGACTCAATAAAGGTTTATTTTAGGCACACTTCAGGGGGTTAGTCACTGATTTTAGTTTGTTCTTAAATACCTCAAATTCACAATGCAGACAAAAACTATATGTATTTTGCTTTTTGCAAGTTGCAGTTATAGCATGTTTTTTTCTGCTGTTGTCTCTGTTACGATCATCACAAGACATTCCATCTCGGTGTCCTCCGTCTCTTGATAAAATCCTTGTGTCTAAAAGCTTGAGTACAGTGTAGAAATGTTTGACCATATCACATCAAGTGGCCCTTGATTTAATTCTGCCACAATGAATGCTTTGTTGTAATGTGGCTATCTTTCCTATCTCCATGGCATGTTGTTCAGGATGTCTGTTTGCATGTATGAGGTAGCGAGTGCCCAGAGTACGGGATGCCGTGTGAGTGTGCTGCTTTCCCTGCACTACTCTAAATTCTTTAATACACAGTTATGAACCCTCCCAATGTATGTATTTGCCAACCTCTCAAGCCTGAAAAGTAGATGCACGCTGGCTTGACATGTGGCCAACTTTGTATCAGACCTGCATATGAACTGGCCTGCTGTTAAATCTGTTACCAGTTTATTGGTATACACTACAGAGTGTAATTTGCTTTGACTTTGAGAATATTCAGGCATGTAATTTCTCATTTTACTATAACTGGTAAGATAGCTATAGCTAGTAAGATAGCTCAGTGGGTTGAGCGCTCGCTGCTGCGATATGTGTGTGTGATCTACAGGTTGCAGGTTTGAATCCCGGCAAGGCCAACTCAATCTTCATCCTTCTGAGGTCTATAAATGAGTACCAACACAGGTTGGGTTATATTGTATGTATATTTGTTCTATATAAAGCACTTAAGCGTAAGTGCTATAAAATAGCACATCATCATTTGGCCTTGGACGTCTGCTTGCCCTCACAGTAATTTGGTAATAATATTAACGATACATATGGTGATTCATTCTTGAAACATTACAGTGATATAGTAACCATATGTATCGTAGTGTACTTAGGAACAATGCTATGTGAAGCCACTCCCTGTTTTGTCAAGAGGCGAATGGTTGTATTCCATCGCTTCCCGTGATGTCACTTTGGGGGTGGGGTCAAATGACATCACTTCCTGTGTTGTCATCAGAGGTCCAGGGTGATGTGATGTCACTTCCGCTACCCCTGGCATTTTGGTGAAATGACGTCCCTGACACCGTTACTGTGATTACGGATCACCGAAACCTGCAATATTTGAAAACCGCAAAAGCCCAATCCTCTAGACAACTCCGTTGGGCATTATTCTTTGCCGAGTTTGACTTCATAATTACCTATCGACCTGGTACAAAAAACGGTAAAGCTGATGCCCTTTCTCGATGGGAGTGGAAGAACACTTGATCAACCCTAAACCTGTACCAATCATTCCCGAACAAAGAATTCTGGGTGTAATCGCCACACAATCCATAGAGGAAGTTAAGGATAAAGCCAGGCAACTTGTAACTCCAGCAGACATACAGAATTGGCATCTGCAGGGAAAGGACTTTGCAGTAAAGGACAACTTATTGTATTTCCAAGAACGATTATACCTGCCCAGCACAGATTTACAGAAAAAAGTAATCTCTTGTTATCACGATTCTTTAATGGAAGGACATCCCGGTATGGCCAAGACCTCAGAAAAGATCAAGCGCTACTTCTGGTGGCCGTCTTGGAAAAAAGATATCAGAGACTTTATAATGTCCTGTGGAGTATGCGCCCAAAACAAGAGTCAAAAGGAAAGACCAGCAGGCCTCTTACGCCCTATTGACATCCCACCTCGCCCTTGGCATACGCTTTCTATGGACTTCATCACCGATCTACCTCCATGCTCCGGATACAATACGATTCTAGTAATCGTGGACTTATTCTCCAAGATGGCGCATTTCATTCCGCTCAAAGGCTTGCCTACAGCAGCAACTCTGGCCCGAGAATTTCTCGAAAACATCGTCCGACTGCACGGTTTTCCTTCGGTTCTAATTTCGGATTGAGGTAGTCAATTTATTTCTCATTTTTGGCAAAGTTGCTGTCGGTCGGCTCAAATTGATGTGAGACTATCGACCAGTCACCACCCTCAGACCGACGGACAAACCGAGAGGACCAATCAAACTCTGGAACAGTATTTACGCTGCATGCTGCAACAAACTGAAAAAACTTGGAAAGACATCCTTTGGATAGCCGAATATGCCTACAATAACTCTGTCCATTCGGGAACTGGGAAACCCCCGTTTTTTCTTTTATACGGCAGTCACCCTCGAACCTCGGAGTTGGATCCCCTCCAAGATCTTGAAACACCAGCAGTAGACTACCTGCATTCTACAATCACCCAAGCCTTTAAGGAAGCTGTTTCTCACCTTCAAAGGGCTAAAGAACAATACAAGAAAGGAGCAGATCAACATCGGAAGGAAGCCCCTCAATATCAAGTAGGGGATCAAGTCTGGTTATCCACCAAATATCTACCTCTAAGAGGGCCACGCACATTCAACCCAAGATACCTTGGTCCCTATTCCATCACTACCATAGTAAACCCAGTAGCGGTCAAGTTGGACTTGCCCCCGCACATGAAAATACATCCGGTCTTCCACGTCTCTCTATTAAAACCCGTGCAACCTCAAACCCGACTAACTAAATCTCCAAAACCCATCTTAGTTGATGGAGAACTCGAGTTTGAAGTCAAAAGCATTCTGGACTCCAAGATCTCCAAATCTAAACTATTTTACCTAATTGACTGGAAAGGCTACGGCCCCCAAGAGAGATCCTGGGAACCTGCTGAATATGTCCACGCTCCTCGCCTAATCAAAAGATTTCACCGAACATTTCCTGACAAGCCAAAACCCCCGGAGAAGCCCGGTTTGGGAGGGGCCTTGAGGGGGGGTACTGTCATGATCTCTGCTTCCAAAAGGTCAGGGTTTTCCCAACTCCCTTGGAAGCAGAGCCATAACCCAGGTTCCGAGGGCCAACCAGTCCCAATTGGGACCTTTTGGACCCAGTCCTGGCGCCAGTGGCACCAGGCTCATAAATATGCCCAGTCCCAGCGCTGGAAGCGCCGGGCTCATAATGCTTGGGTGGACTTACCTGCAGCAGACCATGCTGCTTACTTGCCTGCCAGTTGAGCCTCTGATCCTCTTCTGTTTGGAACTACTTTTCCTGTTGGGTGGGGCAGGAGCCACTCCCTAGGTTCTGAACACCGGAACTCTTCTGCAAAGCAGGAACTCTTTTCTTACCTAGGCGTGGCTGTGGAAGGAGACACCTAAGCACTACAGAAGGCTATTTAAACCACACCCGATGAATGAATCTTACTTTGCGTAATTCTGCATCCTCTGCAGCAGAACGCTCATCGTGTCTTCTGCATCTGATCCTGGGCCTAAGGAAAAAGGCTTACCATCCTGAATCCAGTCTTCAACAACACCTATAAAGACAAGAAAGAACAGGTTAGCATTACGGTCTTCAGTGACAGCGCTTCACTTACCTGGTCCATCGGCTGTCACCAACGCCTCGCGCTGCATTCCGGCATCTGAAAGACAAAAGCTTACCAACTCTTCACACGCTCCGGAGGCCTTCGGCGCTGCATCCCGCATCTGAAAGACAAAACAAGGTGCGTTTAAAGACATTGGGGAACTTTAATACTCACGTGCATTACTCCTTTCCACATCTAACCCAGTGGGTATTCCGGCACCCTGCAGCCGCTCCGAACTTGTACCTGCAAAATAAAAAGACAGTTAGAGCGCATCGTGAAGCAGGCAACAAGCGCTTACTTACGTGCTTCCAGGCGCTTCTATTCATCACATGGGCTCCATCTTCAACTCACTTCAGCCCGTCATCCGCCATCGCCGGAACCCTGCAAAACAAGAGACATCATTACTAAAGACTTTTAAAGACATTAGAATTACTCGAAACTTACCGTTCGTGCAGTAAACGACGGACAGCAGTCCTCTGAAGTCAAGAGGCCTGCTCCCCTTATCCAGTGAAGAAACTGGTTACAGCACCCTGCCCCGAGGCAGATGGAGAGCACGGCGTTCACTTACCTAAGGTGAGAGCGTTAACCTTTGGGGTTCTACAGGAGAAGAGAAAGGGAAGAAGAGAGAGACATTCAATAACCCAGTTCATTAATCCCATATTTTCTATCTGCAGACATCTTACCCTTCGAGTCAGACATACAGTGCACAGAGGTCCAGCCCAAAGAGCCAGCCGTGTGTTACACATCACCTTTGAAGATACGGTATACGCCCAGTCAAGACCGGCGCCTCTACGGGAATCAGGTGAGCGTTACAGTAACTTCCTCTTATTCTCCAGATCTAATTTACGACACCCAAGTAAGGGGAACACTCATCCATCTACACCGCAAGGGGGTCAGTGCCTCGGTCCAACACCACTGCTGGGGGCAGCCTTCCTTGCTTCCTCAAAAAGGTGGGCCTCTTGCAGGGTGATCAATTTGATAAGGGTCTTCCCACCCTCACAGAGACATAGGCCAGTTCCTGGGAGGTAGAGATAGCACTCGCCCACCTGCCAGAAGCGGGTTCTCTCTCCTCGCCCTCCGGATCCACGAGCCACAATCCGGCGTCCTCTAGCGCCGCTGGCACCTCGCAAGCCTCCCTGGGTATCCTTTACCATATGCAGGCAGGCTAAATCCCGTTGATTGGGCTTCGCCAGTGCTCACCGAGTGATCAGGACTCTCATTACACACTGTCCCACCCGTGTCGCAGCCAGGGTGTTGCGATTGTGGTTGGGTCTGCCATATCTATGACCCATATGTGGCGGGCACACTCTTCGTCATCAAACTGTATGTAAAGTATTCGTGGAATGCTAATTTGTGGGGGCGACTGTCGAATGCCGTACCTGAGGGCCGCTCCGAATGTGCCACCGGGGGCCGTTATGAACCCACGGCAGGGCGTTCCCTTCAGCCCCGTGTGGAAGAGAAGGGCCGAAGTCTCTATGGAGTGCGTCCTCTTGGGGCGCCACGCTTCACGGCAACTGGGAGAATCGCGCCCTGGTGCCTCCCCAGACCGGCAGGCAGTCTGCTGAAGTAGGGGGAAGGGACCTCTCGAGCCTCACCACTGGGCGCCTCCCTGGGACACGCTCCCCTCCCAACCGCTGATGCCGGTACTCCGGGGCCCTTCTGCCTCTGGAATCCGATTGCTCAGGGCTGGGGTCTCCCTTGCCTCTGCTGCGAGTTTCGGTCGCGTTTCGGGCTCGGCTTACTACACAACGAGCCGCGCTTCACTGCAGCGGGGAGAACCGCAACACGCCCCGCGCTCCGGTGCCTCTTCTGGCTGGCAGGCGAACCACAGAAGGAGGGGAAAAGGACGTCCAAGCCCCACGTCCGTGCGCCGCCCCAGGGCATGCACAACTACAGGCTGCTGATGCCCCGGGGCCCTCCTGCTACCGGGAGCCGATTACTCAGGGAGCCGCGGCCCCCACCTCTCCAAGACCAGGCACAGTTCGGTCAGGGTCCGTCTCCTCCGCCGTGAGTTTCGATCGCCTCCCGGGCCCAGCCCCCGGCACAGCGAGCCCCACTCCTCACGAGTTCGCGGGTCCCGGTGCACTCGCCCTTTGCTGGGTGCAAATTGCTTCAGAACACCTCAGGGGACAGCTGGGGGCCAGTAAATGTCTCCGGACCCTCTGCTGCTCAAAAGGGGATGGTGGAACACCTTTCACGCCCGGGGGTTGAGTGGCGCGCCGCCGGCACACGTCTACCTAGTGCCGACGGCGATCTTGGAATCCGTGTTACTCTCTTTAATTGTCTTGGAAGCAGACATATATTTACTAGTTATATCACAATGGAAACACCTATTCCCTTACGAAGTTATGCTTGGACAAGAGGTTTGTGTAAAGGTTGGAGCTGCAAGGGGAACCCTGATGTGGTGATGGAGGGCAGCTGGAAATTCTACAATCCTCAGTTGCAGCATTACAGTGTGCCAATTGCACTTTGGTTTGGATTTATGGGGAAGGGGGAACTAAAGTTGTGATCTGTCCTGCATGGCTGTTACCTGGGTTACACTACTGTTGTATGAGCAGTATTCCACAGAGCTAAATATGTGAGCTTTGCCAAGTTTCGTGAGGGTATTGGTATGCATGAAATTAATGAGCGTTACATGCGGTGTAGTTCACTGAAAACAGTGATCTGTGGTGTGTCTGGAGAAGGGGAATCTGGTATTTTTACTATGACTGATTTATTTTGTTTCCTCCATATTTTTTTAATAGCATTGGTTGGAATGGTGGCCGCAGATGTTTATTCCCATGATCAGATCAATGTTCAGCGAAGTGAAAACCATTGAAAACATCATCCAGGTAAGTCGGTGACTAGATGGGTATATCTATGCTGTGGTCGCTGTGTGCCGATGCTTGATGCAGCATGGTATATTTACTAGGAATCCAAGCTTATTGCCATACTCTTGTTGTATTGATGTACATATGTTTCACAGTATTGTCTCCTCCATGTCAAATGATGATTTAGACCTGGGACAGTCACTAGACTGGGCCTCTGCAGTTTGACTATTCACTGCCCATTGGAGGTTCTGGTGGGGTGGTGAGAGATTCCCTCTGGGACCCTCTGTGGGTGGCTGGTTGACAGCAAAGTCTCTGCAGCTGTTCCTCTTGCAGGTGGATCCAGCATTGTCTTCTCCACGACCAACATTACAGACCAGGGACATCCACTAGAGTAGGCATCTGCAGTTTACTACTATCCAACCCACCCATCGAAGTACCCGACATGGTGGTGTGAGATCTCCCTGGGTGGCTGGTTGATAGCAAAATCTCGGCACCCCTTTCTCTTGCAGGTGGATCCAGCCATCTACTCCATGGCCAACGTCACAGACCAGGGACCTCCACAAAAGTAGACCTCTGAAGTTGGCATCTATCCAACCCACCCAGTAGAGTGCCTGGAAAGGTGGGCTGAGCTGTGAGAAACCCGAAGATGTCTCCCTGACTAGTTCCCGGGGATCTGTCATCCAGGTGGCCAGGACACGGCCATTGCTATTGGATCCAGTTCCTGAGGGTGCACCAGTGAGGCAGGATCACATGGCTGGGGGGTCCTCGGGGAGTGGAAAGGACACCGACGGGTGAGATGCAGTATCCCCCTTCTTAGAATACCTTTTCCACAACCTACCATGTAGGATACTGAAACACTCCACCCCACCCTTTTCTGACGCAGACACTTTTGCATATCACGAAGGACGACAGACTACCACCCAAGCCCCTTACCTGACATTTTCCAACACAAGGGTCAGGCAAAGTGAGGCAATTGACTAAAACCGCACACACCTGACGGCCCTTTCCCTTCCCCACAGGGATACAAGGTGGAGCACGTGAGCACAAGACGAGGAAGGCAGACCACACGTCAAGAGAGCTAACTCAGCATGGCAGTTCAAGATCAGGAGAAAGACGGAGCAAACCGAGAGGGTGACAAGGGGAGAAGCAACCTTGCCCTTTCCGACCAACGTCCGTTAAACCTCTGCAGAAGGAATCGTAAGACCGCGTACAATAGCCAGCGTGTGTTGCAGCAGATGTCAACGGTACATAGGAACCTCCTCTGCTGATAACCAAGCCGGGGAGAGACGCTTGTCTCCGTGATACCAACCTTGACTCCAGAGAGAAGAAAAGCCAAGCGGTTCATCACAGCCGGTGAGTCGAAGGAAGAGCCGATAAGAAACCAAACTGTGTGGAAGGAAAGTAGCAAACAGCTAATTGAATTATGAAAGAATAGAAAGGACTGTTGATATAGAAGAGGGAAAACCAGCAACAGAGGAGTCTGGCACCACGTGGGTGGTCACTCAGGAAACTCTGAGCGATTACCCGATTGTTGGAACTACTGTTACCAGAAGGCCTTGGGAAAGGCACAAGGGGGTCAAAGTGGTACAGTAAAATCCTCTGTACAGTCAAAAGTCTTTGACCGACCGAAGATTGTGAAGCTAGGGGAACCGAATCCCGCATCATGAGAACTGATTGACAAAGCTGCCAAGTGTGAACTCGAAGGAGGGATGCCGATAAACAAGGGGCGAAGTAAAAAGTCCCGATATACAGTGGGCCTCATCACGAGTCTGGTGGTAACCCTTAAATGCGACAGTAGCGCTATTACCGCCGCATTTAAGGGTCTGCCAGATCATGGCTTTGGCGGATTTCCCCCCAGCTCTGAGCTGGGGGGAAATCTGCTGCAAATTTGCTGATTTTTGGCGCTATTACAGCCAGCGGGAAATCGCCAGCGGTAATAGTGCGATTTTTCCCCTATGGGAAATGAGGAATTCCCGAATGGGCCCAATGGGGAATGGGCACTAACCGTTCCGCCAAACCCGTGATCCGGCACTAATAGCGCCGGGGGGTTTGGCGGTAGGGCTAATAGCGGCAGCGGTAATAGCGCCGGCATTACCGCCCAACTAGTGATGAGGCCCAGTGTGTTGACAGGAGTGAACACGGCAGAGGGATGTCCACAGTGAACTGATTAAAAAGACATTGAAATTCGTGAATAATACAGCATGCCAGTCCGGAAACTGTTTCCAGCCTGGCATTCTTCAGGTCTGCCTGCCGGAGCCACCGTGCCCAGCAGGTCTGACCCTGCCGGACACGGCGGCCACGGTAGGCAGACCGTCACGGAAGCACCGGCACCGTTAATAACCGTGCCGGTGCGTCCGTGCTCCCCGTTCCCATAGAGTCCTATGGGACTTTATGGGAATGGGGAATTACTATTTACCTGTGCCTGACTTTCCTTACCGCCGGGGTTGTAATACCCCGGTATTACTGGCAAGTCAGGCGCTAGTAAATATTTACGGGTCAGACGGCAACACGCCAGTAATACCGGCACGGTTATCGCCGGACCAGTAATGAGGCCCATAGGTTTGAAAGCAGTAGTGAACCCAACGGAGGGAAACTAACATTCGAGAAGAGCCTGAGCCCAGAAGAGGGGGACCCAGGGGTGAAAAGGCGTCACCCAATGCACAAACAGAAACAAACCTTTGTTTATTTTAAAACCCATCAGGTCCTCAGAGAAAAGAGGCTTAACCACAGAAGGCCCTGACTACTGTGAGCATAACTGTTGGCTCGTGCTGGGAAAGCTTGAGCATGTGCTGTGCTCCAGAATCCTACCTTATCCCGTGCTGAAAACATGGGGAAGGGAGACTACTGCATTCTGACTTATTATTTGTGAACACTTCCTTCTTTCTTAAGAACATTATCCCACACATCTTTTTGTATTTAGCGAAAGGATTGGCAATAGGTTTTTTAGTATAGGCCCTTTTATTTTGACAAGACTTCACTCAGACTACCCTATTATTGTTTGATGGTCGAAGCTTACTTCCATCTTAGGTTTAGATTAGGCGTTTTCCAACCTACCTATACAGTTTAATAAACAACCTTGAACTGTGATCACTTGTGCCTGTCTTTATTGTTGACACCATGAGTTCTTTACAGAGCTTCTCACTGGCACCCCTTTAGGTGGCTTGTTGACAGCAAAATATCTACAGCGGTTTCTTTTGCAGGTGGATCCAGGCATTATCTTCTCCATGACAGACATCGTCTATTCCTCGACCAATATCGCATACTAAGGTTCGACACTAGTCTAGGCCTCTACAGTGTCTCTTTAGCCAACCCACCCTTTGAAGGGCCTGTCGGGGTGGCAACTACTCCCCCTGTGTGGCTGGTTGATGGCAGAATACCTGCAGCAGTCTCTCTCTTTCAGGTGTATTGAAACATCAACTCCTCCATGACCAAGGTCACAGACTAGGGACTGCCACTAGAGTAAGCTTATAATCTATAAAAGAATGCATTTGTTAGTATGCCAGCCATTAACAAATGTTAGTAAACGATGTGTGTGATTTTCATCATCCATGTTTCATATTATAATTTCTTATAAAATGTGATCAGTTGGTAACAGCAGTGGGGAAAGTGATATTGATACTCTGTAGTTTGGGGTCTTGTAATGCTTCCTATTTTCTTTGAGGTCCTTCGATCGAGAGTGGGCCTATGCTGCAGATGAGGATAGATGAAAGATGGGTGGAGGAGATAGTGGAATTTGGAGCGCAGTCAATTTAGAAAAAATATAGTGTCATACAGCTTGTTATTTATGATCAAGGCAAGTGTATTGTCCATGGGATCATGTGATGTGGGACATGTGGCGATGCCTTCCTCTTTGATACAGAACAAGTTGTGTTATTGATTTTAGGTGACGCCGTCTCTCCTTTCTGCTGAGAACAGCACATAGAGCGCTTTTTAAACCCCAGTGTGGTCTTGAAAATGTCTCCAAATGCTGTTTGTTATTCTGACCCCATGTTAAGGAATGTGTGGTGTCTTTGAACTGTTTATCATTCAGAATATGTGTTTCTAGTGGCTATGGGCCACCTGTAGCAGAACCTGTTTTGGGACCTGTTGGAACACTCCTGTGCAGTTTGTCCCTATATGCTCTTTTTTCATGGCTACTACTGAAAGGGATAGCCTGATGTGGCCTTTGTCATTGACCACCATAATCCACAAGAGACTAGAACAACATATGAACGCTTCCATTGTTCATCCAATGTGCTGTGGTGCAGGTGAACGGAAGGCACGTAACCCCTTTCCCACCCATTTGCAGAGTATGGTCGGAGGTTGGGTGTCTGTTGAGGGTGCGTGTTAGAATTTCATGAGTTAGGGTAATTGTATGCAGTGTGTACTAAAATCGAGAATAAGCAGGATGATGGTCACCAACCACCCAATAGTGCCCTCTAAAGCTGTGTGTGGACCTTCGGTTGGCATACAGATTAACCCCTTTATGACTTAAGGTTCTTTATTACTAGCATAAAAAGACAACCCCATGGCAAGGCTGCATTTATCCTCTTATCAAAGCATACCCACATTTACATCAGCCAGCTAAGATAAGTGGAAAAAAGTTATCTAAAGTGAAACACCAAAGGTCACTCATTTTACGGAAATGGCATCAAATTGGATTTGAATCCAAGCCATTGTGTTGCAAACTCTTCAGTTGGGACGCTTCACCACACCCCTTGTCTTTCCTGTATGCTTCGGTTTACGCATGCATATTAAATGACTGGTAATATGTTGTCGTAGTGCTCTCATTTTCATGAAATAGACTATCGCAAACACAAGAAGTAAAAGTGAATGGCCAAAGAACTAAGCATTTCCTGCAAATGGGTATCCTGGGATTACAAGAATAATTGGTAGTATATGTACAAACCTGCTCTTATTACTTTATTTACTTTCCTAACTTTACATACATAATTCTACTCCCTTCGTTCCCCGCTCGTTTGCAGATCAATGGGTGCACCTAAAATGGGGAAACTACTTGTCGCAGAGAGGGTTGAGTTATGAGTGTGTCCTTGGGCAGGGCATGGCATAGTGCGTATTTGGCTGAGTGATGTTTGGCCCTTACACTTTTGATAAGTGGATTATGCCTTCCTGGCAACACAAGACTCCGGATTTAAATCCTCACATGTGCAAAATCTGCATAATAAGCCACTGTACGCGTTTAGTCTCACTGCTGGACAAAGATGACTAAGCTGGGTTTCCTGTTAAGGCTAGAGGAATTCCATTTTTCTCACAGTATAGTGTTCCCAATTAAGTCTATGGTTGGTGTTTTGCTTGTGACCTAAATTGATTATAAAAATGTGCATGTAATAGAATGAAATGTATTTATCATTAGGACATAAATCGCTGAGCCAGAAGGGGTCTCCAGATGTTTCCTAGTAGAACTCCTATGATGCTTTACTATTGTCAATGCTGGTCAGAGTTGATGGAAGTTGTGGCGACAAAGATCCCTTTTTCATGTTTGTGACAGGCAAATTTAATGTATGTGTTGGTCTAAAAATTGTTTATTTTTTGTGAGTTTAAATGATCATTTAACCAACAACTTTTCATCGATAGTGAATTGCAGTTACAGACGGCCACATCTGTACACATTAAATGGCTAGTCAGATTTTTCCCTACTACTCCCATTTTCATTAAAGAGAACTGCAAACTAAGCATTTTCTTCAAATGGGATCTTGGGATGACAACAATTGAAGTGTATACACTTCCGGTCTAATGACTTCATCCCATCTTTGCATATACAATTCTATTCTTTTCTTCCCCACTCATTTGCAGATGAATGGCGGTAGCTATAACAGCTAAGTCCTACTCCCGACGTGCGACGCTTGTTTACGGATCTATGGGTGCGCCTAGAATGGGGAAATCACCTTTGGCGTAGAGGGTGGCTTTTGGAAGGTGTGTTTAGGTGGGAAGTGGCATAGGGTATATTTGGCTGAGCAAGGTTTGGCCACTACACTTTTCATCAAATGGATTACACCTTCCTGGCAACACAATACTCTAGCTTTAAATCATAAATCATCACAGGACTCACACATGTGCAAAATCTGAGTAATAATTCACCCTATCTGGTTCCTTTCAGTGCTGGACAAAATAAAATTACTTAAGCTGGGTTTCCTGTTGAAGTCAGGGAAGTGCAAATGTTCTCAGACTATACGTAGTTTGGCTTTTCAGTGATCTCATTTATGTCTACAGTAGGCGTGGTTTCTCTGACAAGGTTATTTTTGATTTGCTTGTGACCTCAGGAGATTGCATGTAGAATTTGAAATAAAATTATGATTTTGATGTAATCAGATGTCCCTATAACACGGGTCTGCAACATGCAAATCTCCAGATGTTTCTCGTTATAACTTCCATAATGCGTTACTATTGTCAATGCGGTTCAGGGTTCATGGAATTTGTGGCCCAGAAGATATGCAGAGCCAAAGCTTGCACTCCCTGACAGTCGCACCCAACATATTCAGCTCTCTTCTCTGAAAAAGGATACGTGTTCCTTATTAACAAAATCTACACAATAATACAAAATTGGATGGCTCTGAACAGCCTCTGCCTTAACGATGAGAAAACAGACTCATCGTGGGCTCCCAAACTAAAATAAAGCCCCTCCACTCAGATTACACATCTATTAATATTGATGGTACCACGATTCCAGTATTAAAACAGGTAAAAACCCTAGGAGTCTACTTAGATTCGAATTTAACCATGACGAAACATGTTAATGCTCTATCCTCATCTACCTCCTACACATCCAAACTAATCGCCCTAAGTCGCAAGTTCCTCACGCCCACAAATTGCATTACTCTAGCCAGGGCTCTGATATTATCCAAGTTGGACTACTGCAACATACTCCTACTAGGCACGTCTAATACCAACCTAGGCAAACTACAATTCATTCAAAACAAAGCATTACAAGCAGCCCTAGGAATAAAAAAGTCGGACCCTATCTCTAACATCAGGAGGGAGACCCATTGGTTACCCATTAAGGCCAGAATTAGCTTCATATCCCTGTGTGTCACTCATAAATGTCTCGCTAAGAAAGCACCCATCTATATCAATAACTCAAAAAGTAGAAAATAATTTAATAGAACACTCAGATCCAATAAAACATGTGCTCCTTATGGTCCCACGCTACAAAAGCTCTAGAGCAGGGGGAAGCAGCTTCCCAGTCATGGCCCCCAAACACTGGAACACCCTCCCGCTAAACATCAAACAAGAAGGGTCCTTCCATTGCTTCAAAAAAATACTAAAAACGTGGTCATTTAACCAATTTTAGCCTCCTGTTACCTAGGTGACTATAATCAGTCACCTTCAGCCCCAGACAGATGCCAATCTAACGTTGACCACTATGAGAATATGTAAATAAGTAAACTTGACCGATGTATCCTTGACAATGGTTTTTATTTTATTCAAATGTGTAATCTCCTGTATTATATATATGCATGTAACCGAATACTGTCAAACTATTATGAAGATGTCTAACTACGCCGTGATACCTCAGGGTCTGGGCGTATAACAAATGTAATAAATAAATTAACCCAATCCACTGCAACTGCTCCATAATATGACACATTAGCACCCTGGGAGGGGGTGCTCTCCAATTAGAATGCTCGGGACGCGGGCTGTATACTATAGTACAGGCCTGCATTCCGAGGACCATGGTTAGCCAGTGCCCCCTTCCCATTCCCCGCTCCCCCTCACCTTATCACCTGTGTAGTTTTCTACACAGGTGATAATGTTGCCTTTTTAAAGAAATGAAACGTACCAGCGCGGCCGGCGCTGCACATAGCTGGTGTCCTCTAAGTCCTTTTTCAATGTTGATGATGTTGTTGGGGCCCGTTAATTGGGCGGCGGGTCGTTACTTACTGGGTCGGCCCGCCACCTCGGGGCATATCGCCTCATTACTGTACATGTCAAAAGCCTTCAATTTTCACCCGTCCTTTGCCCATCTGAACATTTTCCTGCCCTGTAGTGGCTGGATTTTCCATGCATGGTAAAGCCCTTACTGAGGGAAAGCTCAAGCTTTCGCGGGAAAGTGGCGGTATGTCTGTGCAGCCAGATGTTGGGGGCTAGGTCTGTCAGGGCCCCGTCCACATCCTCACCAGGTGGGCTTGTTGCTGGGCAAATGCAGTGGCCAGAATTGGACAGCTCCTGCCAAGTCTGAATGGCGCATATCCTTGTCATTGTTGGGCTGGGGGAAACGCCAGTCCGGATTCTGGATCATAAGGGGACTCTTGCAGCCATCCCTCAGATAATCATTAGACCCAACACTCCTACAAAGAAAAGCAGCCCACTGAAAACCTGGAACTCGTTGTTGAAGATCTCCAGCAGCCCAACTTTTTTAATTTGCCTGGTGATGCCCTATCTCTCTGCAGATCCCAAGGAGACCTTTCATTGGTGCTTCAACCCCTAGGCTGGTTGGAACAACCAGTCCCGTCCTTGGCTCGAAGACCCAGCCGCTGAAAGCTCTCAGAAAGCTCTCGGAACAGTCCGGGAACCATCCTGTGTGCAAGCCAGTCGTCTTCCTGCATCGTTTGTGCAATGTTTGCCCTGAATGGGCATGTTCTGGCCTGGTATCCTACCCTGGGGTCTCCGTTAACATGCATAGTTTGTCAAAAGGTCTGTTAAAGACTTTCCACTAACTTCTATTGACTTTACTAACACTTGCAACTACTTAATTGCACTTCCTAAAATAGACTATTAGCCTCTTGAAAATACTTTTATTGGGACCCGTGGCTCCAAGGGCATTAGGCCCCGCTTTTCTAGCTAGGAAAGGACCTTTTTAAGGTTACTACCTTATTTATAAGGTTTTGTATGGTATTTATCAGCTCCCTTCTTCTAAACCTATTAGTTCTCATAGTATAAACTACTTATTATGGTTTAAGGTATTTCTTCGCTTGTTTTGCTGCACCAACAGTATTTTGGAACACATCTAACTATTGAAAAGTGAAGTGTTAGTGCTCTTAACAGAGCACACCCAGGCGAATGTGTATATAATAGTGGTGACTGATTGAGTGTGTTACTTGTGGTATTTGACTGATAAGAGTTGTCTAAAGGCCTAAATAAATATCTTTATTTTTGTGCATTTTGCCAAACGTTCATTATTAAGAGTGCACTGTGTGGACTTAACTGAACCCTTCGCCAATCTCACTCTCCTAAATTGAAGCCTTGATGTTCAATCACACTACTAGTTTTTCTGGACATACGTGTTTGTCCATGTTCATCAGAATATATCCACAGGGCCGATTCTGAAAAACCATTTTAACAGTTGGCATCCCTTGACCCAAGCCAATAATAAGATGTGTGTTTTCGTCTGTGTATTTTTTGGTAAGATACGAAAGCAATACTAGCCTGTGATCTATATGCAAAACCATTATATGCAACATAATGCGTACCAAAGAAAGGCACTGAATGACAAATAAATAGGCCTCTCCTAAGATTCTAATTGAATACTTTCGGTGCTGAAGGAAAGAGTGTGCACAGAGGCGTGCTCAAGCATGCATCATTAGTTTTGACTACAAGAATAATGAACCATGGGTTGAATTGTCACACCTAAAGCAAGGTATTGCCACGCACATGCATGTATTCATGAAATATCACAAACAGATTTGCAAAAAGAACATTTTCTTCTCGAATTCTATTTTATGGAAGGGAGGAATCAGAGAGATTCTACTGAAGATGAGCAAATCCTATGAATATGTGATTGATCTGATTAACTAAATCACTTCAAAAGTGGGAATGTCCACTTACCCACTGGCTTCCTTCACTAGTTCTGTATTACGCTTCATTTCCTGATCCAGTCTCGTCTCCAGGGATCGTTTCAGGTCGAGCACCTTTTTCACCTTTTTTCGCTCACTTTCAATCTTTAAATATGAAAGAAAAAAGTTCCACAAAAATCAGGCAAAACTTCATGCAGTGATAAAAAGAAGGGTAAAGCAACCATCGCCCATTCACAACTATAAAGGCACCATTTTATCCCAGGTATAATTGACTTCAGAGCCAGAAAGTAAAATTCTGTTCTGGAATCCACACAAATATTATTTAAAACTGAGAAACTGCACCCAGCTCCCTCATCAAGCACAAAGCTTTGTCAGTTGTCACGGATTCTATTTAAGAGTCCACTATGGAATACGTTACTTTCCTTCTTGTTGTCAATGTATTTTTATTGGCATTTAAGAAATAATCATTTTCACCCCTCTTGGCCCCCGCCCGTCCTCACCCCAACAGAAGCAAGAGTTGTGTTCCATTTTACCATTATGGAAGATTGCAGGATACATTATATTACATAATGTTAAATAATTTCAGATTGTGTGGGCACCATTGACGTACATAGTCTCCTCTGAGGAAGTCCAGAACCATTGACCAATCATATTGAAATCTCCTCATTTTCCCTTGTATGTAATACGTCATCGATTCCATTGACATAAAGCCCCACAATTTAAACAACCAATCCCTTAACATTGGCGATTATTTCTGTTAACAACTTTTCCCAATAACCAACCATGCCGCTATAATCATCAACATTACAGCTTTGCTATGTGCCCTAGAAGGCATGGCGACCCCAGGATCAAATAACCCACACATCCATTCGTTCTGAGTCAATGTTATGTCCAAAGTTACTATTCACTTTATCCAGGCGGTAACCTGTTCCCAAAATTCCTCACTTACCGGACACTCCCACCATATGTGTTTCCCATCACCTTTCATGCCACAATCCCTGCAACACTGATCCGTACTTGTCGGGTATATTTTATAAAACTGCTCCGGAGATAAGTGCCATTGGATCATGATTTTATACCAAGCTTCTCTAACCTGGATGGATCTAGTCAGTTTAGGGATATTTGCCCATGAAAGTACGCAATGATTCCTTGGTATATCAATCACCAATGTCTTTTCCCATCTATGCATATATCCCCAAATTTGATCCATGTCCTCCCTCAGTAAAATCGAGTACAATTTTGACACAAATTATTTGTTACTGGTGTGTGTGGTAATACATTTTTCAAACATAGTAAAATCTCTCCCCGCTATTCAACCCCCCACTCCTCCGAGCTGGCTATCCGATGTCGCAGTTGGTAATATTCCATTCTATCCGTTTCCAAAAGTCCAAGACCTGCTTACATTCCGTAAAGGTTAGGATGTCGGGCCCCTGAATCTTACCCCGCTACCGCCCTATCCATCCTAACCCATGGCTTTGATAGATCCCCCGTTAGCCATTCCTTCAGCACCCTAAGCTGTGCGGCCTCAATTATTGTATAAAGTTGGGGAGTCCCAGCCCTCCATTATATGCCTGAATGCTACCCTCAGAGTTTTATTATACCAAATAAACCTTGTGACTATTTTATCTAGTGTTATGAAAAACAGATGCAGGATTGGTATTGGGAGAGCCTGAAAAGAATATAGCACCCTCTGGAGTATCACCATTTTATAGTGGCCTCCCTCCCCATCGATGATATTCGCAGTGGATCAATTTCCCCAAGTCTGCTTTCACCTGTTTGAGAAGTCTTGGGTAATTGCTTTCATGCATATGCATTGAACCTTTAGCCATATTAACCCCTAAATATCTTATACTGTCCTTAGCCAACGCAAACAGAGAATATGAACCCTTTATGTGCCATGGGTATTTCCCCCCAGTGCCAGGGCCTTTTTTGGTGATTTCGGTATGTGGCCATTCAATGCCTAGTAACTTTTTTGTTACATGCGCTATCTCGGCCAAATTTGGCTCCTTTTTTCCCCACATGTAGGCGGTCGTAACGCCACCCAGGAATCCTAGTTGCTGTAGGGGGGTGAGAGAAAATAAGCAAAAAGGGCAAAAATGTTGGGTTTTTTCAAAAAATGCCAATAAAATGATGTACAAAGAAGCCTGTGGTTTTTTCCTTGTAAGAGCTAGGAACGAATAGTTTGCTGTGCTGAGTTCCCCACATTCCTGGCTTTCAAGAACAGGTTGAGTGGAAACGAAAAAAAAATATTTTGATGTGGTTATCAACTGTTTTGTGAGAGGTAGGCAATTTTGGCCATTTTTGCCAATTGGACATGCATGGACGGAATGGAAGAAAAGGGTAGTAAAGCCGAATTGGAGGACAGATAGGCATATATTTCTGAAAAGTAGACAAAATTCCAAGTTTAGGAAGGGGTGATTTGCGTAGGTCAGGCAACAACTAGGTAGGGGCAAATGCCATAGATTGGGGGAAAAGCGGGAAAATGACCGAAAAAAAAGGTATGTGTCAGACATGGTGGGCTTGGTACGGCAATGAATTCTATGAATTTTGGGGAAAGCAATGCTCCGCTACATTCCCCCGACTCTTGCAGTTAGGAAAGCACACATTTTTTGTAGTGTTTTACAAAACGAGCAATACCACAAACCAAACACTGAGCCATGGTACACAGGAGTTTTATGCTCACGACCTGAACAGACGCACTTAGCATGTGTAAATCAGGAAAACCAATGTGGTGAGGAACGGCAAGCATCCATTTTTTGAAAGAGCACAGGCAGACCTTTTCAAGGGTAGGTGACTTGTCCAGGTTACAAAAGTGTATGGTGCCTAAAGCAGCGACTATTTGTAGGTCCCATTTGTGAAATGAAAGGGTTGTGTGACAAAGGGCACCAGCAAATGGGTCAAAACGTTATGAAAACCACACAAACACAACAAATGTTATACCTTCCTGCGTTCCCACAGGTGTCCCGATGAAAACGGTACCTCACATGTGTGAATTTGACACTTTCTCCAGACAAGCACAACATACCGATATGGGCCTCGGGTGTCCAAGCCACCAAGGAAAACAGGGAACCCCATGCATTTCCGAAAAGAGGACACCCGTGGGAATCCGCAGAGGTATTATTTGCGCAAATCGGCCCAGAATTTATTACCCAGTAGCCCCGGCAAAGTCCGAAATGTGCGGAAAAAATCCACATTTTTCATTTTGTCGGGGGTTCTGGGTAAAACATTCTGGTCCGTTTCGCGCAAGTTGGACCTCTGTGGATTCCTACTGGTGCCCTCTTTTCTGAAATGCATGGGGTTCCCAGTTTTCCTTGGTGGCTTGGACACCCTATGCCCAAATCTTTAGGTTATCTCCCCAAACCCTTTTGTGGTTACCAGTGGGTTAGCCGTTTCCCTTTGCGGCTAGATTGGTGAACCCACACATGTGAGGTACCGTTTTCGTTGGGACACCTGTGGCAACGCGGGAAGGTATGACATCTGTTGTTGGCGGCGTGTTTCGGTGGTTGAGCAGAGTGAAATGTCTTGAAATTGTGTTTTTTACCACCAAATTTGGAATTTGCCAGAGGTTCTGGGTAGTAGATTCTGGGCCGCTTCCCGCAAGTCAGACCTCTGTGCATTCCCACGGGTGTCCTCTTTTGGGAAATGCATGGGGTTCCCCGTTTTCCTTGCTGGCTTCGACACCCTAGGCCCACATCTGTAGGTTGCCCATATTAAGTAATTTTCTAATGTAATGGGGGGTGACCCTCTACCCCCCCCACACCAAATGCAGGGGGGCATCTCATTCAGCTCTTCCTGGGGCAGATAAGAGGGGGACATCTCATGCAGCCCTCCCTGGGGTCAGAGGCCCCTTCCTAGGAGCAGATATCTGCCCCCAGGGAGGGCTACAAAGGGTGCCCCCATTTCCCCTTGGGGTGAGGGGGAGAGGGCCACCCCCCTTTTCTGTAAAATATATCCCTGGTGGCTAGTGGCCCCCCCAATCCCACCCAACATTCCCTTTCGTTAGTTTCATTTTTTTGTTTTGCCCCCTTCCATGGGGGCAGATGATCAGCCATCTGCCCCCAGGGGGGCCTAACCTGCAGGCCCCATCCTTTGGGGGGCCTGCACACTAATTCCTTGTGCCCCCCCCAATTGGATGGGGGGGCACCTCATGTACTCCTGCCTGGGGGCATAAATCTGCCCCCATGGAGGGCTACAAGGGGTGCCCCACCTTTCCACTTGGTGTGGGAGGGGGAGGGCCACCACCATTTCATGGGGGCAAAACAAATCCCAGGACCCCCCCACCACCACCCCATCCCCGTTCTATTTATTATTTTTTATTTATTTTATTTTTGCCCCCCTTCCCTGGGGGCAGATGATCAGCCATCTGCCCCCAGGGTTGTGCACATATGTGCCCCCATGCTTTGGGAGCAGGGGGGAGAGGGCTGCTTACTTGAAGCAGCTCCCCTCCACCCACGTCACAAACAAATCCATGGTGGTCCAGTGGGTTGCTGTCTGCGCTGATCCGTGACCAGCAATGCCTCGTGTAGATAGTGTCCGTGGAAAGGGGAGAACCTCCCCTTTCCAAGAACACCACTTTTTCCTATATCCCTGGTGGTCTAGTGGGCCCCAGAGCCCCAAACCCCCTCCCACCTCCCCCAATCCCTCGATGTTCTTTTTTTTCTTTTTTTTAATTTCACCCCTGGGGGCAGGGATCATCTGCCCCCAGGGGTCTCCAGCGCTGTGGCCCCATGCTTTGGGGCCACGGGCGGAAGGGGGCCGCTTACCTAGTAAGCAGCGCCCCCTCCCCCCGCATCACAAACTGATCTCTATTGATCCAGTGACATTGCTGCTCACGGATCGGGTGCCACACAATGCGTATCGTTGGAAAGGGGAGAATCTCCCCTTTCCAATGACACCCGCCTCGATCTCCGGCTTCAAATACAGCCGGAGATCAACGCGGAGAAAGAAGGGCTCTTACCTTCTTTCTTCACTGCAGCATCCGAAAACGGCTGCTGCAGTGATTTTACTTTCAGTTTCAAGGCGACGTGCTTTACGCAAGCTGACGTGAAACTAAAGGTAATCCAGCCCGCTGGCAGTGAGGGGGGACCTCCCCCTCACATAGCCCGGGGGTTGGATTACTGGTTTGTGTGATCCCTGCTTTGCAGGGATCACACAAAACAAGGTGCCAAAAAGGACGAGCTATCTCGTCCTTGGCACTGCGTATGCAATTCCAATGACGAGATATCTCGTCCTTGGCACTTAAGGGGTTAAGGTAATGTGTCCTTTTCTATCTGCGAGAGTCCCAAAGGCAACAACTCCGATTTCCCCATATTAACCTTGAGACCGCCACCAATTCTATTTCTGCCAGTTCCGATGTCAACGACGGCATGGATGTCTTAGGGTGTAGTAAGGTCCGCAGCATATCGTCATCGAAGGTGGCAACTTAATGTACCTCTCCCCTAAACCGGATTCCATTTATTTCCACCTTCTGCCTAAGTTTAACCAAAAGGGGCTCTAAATATATTGCGTAGAGCAGTGGCGACAAAGGGCATCCCTGCCTTGTTCCTCGTCCTATTTCTAGTCTACGGGATATTTCTTTGTTAATTGAAAGGCACATTATGGGAGCCTAGTAATTTGACTCTACCATCTGAATAAATTTGGTCCCCATGCCCATATGTTTCATTGTAGCAAACAGAAATTGGTACGCAACCTAATGATGAGGAATGATATTGGTAGCAGAAAGAGAGAACCTCAACAGACAAGATTGTGGGTTTTACCCCCCAGTATCAGGACATCACCCTTGTGGAAACTGTGTGATGTGTACCCAGACTAGAAAAACCATGTCAGCCAACTCAGGGCTAGAAAAAGAATGGAATATCACAGACCACACCAATTGTTATACCGAAAATAAGATTTATTTGATTAGGTGCCAGTACATGTACGTCGGCAAGACGAGCAGAAAATGTAAAACAAGGAGGATCAAACACAGAAGTTGCATTAAGAATAGAGTGGAACAGGCACCTTTGGTAAAACATTTCTTGGAGGAAAAAGCATACCTGTAATGACTTCAATTGGACG
Source organism: Ambystoma mexicanum (assembly GCF_040938575.1). Lineage (NCBI taxonomy): Eukaryota > Metazoa > Chordata > Amphibia > Caudata > Ambystomatidae > Ambystoma > Ambystoma mexicanum. The sequence goes on from NC_090936.1 coordinate 54,291,233, forward strand.
ATTCTCAAACATATTAAAGGAGAGTCACAAGATCAGGTTAATAGGAAATTATTCAACTTGGAACAGAAACATATTTTCTTGACCAAAAGTCATTCATGGTTTGAACGAGAATGTGGAATGGCACAATGCCTGAAGGTTTCTTCTGTGTTCGATCACCCTGTGTTGGATCAGCCTGTTTTAGACAAATGTGTGATTGATTAAGAATGCATACACTGCATAGGTTGGATTAACCCAAGACCATTGAACAGCTCATCCCTGTGTAGGTTTTGGAGATGCCTCGCTGCATCTATACAATGACTTATTCATGAGGGGATAATCAAAGAACAGAGCGGTCTACATTTTGGTATGAAGGATCATTGGAAATTATATGAAATATATACCGATCCATGCTTTTCCCACTGACATTTGTTGATAAAGTCCTAAAATGTATCCTCTGAACAATATTAGACCCTAACTGACATTATTGTGGTATTATGAGTGTATAATATTTGCAGTATACTCTACAGTTATGTTTTTTGGTATTTAGGCATGTGTGAAAATCATATAAAATACCTTTGGAGTATTGGCATTGGATTTATTGCCTGGTTTCTACCTGCATTATTTCTGGCGCAATGATATGAAATATGGACCGATTCATGATTTCTTCAATGTTCGTTTGACTTTTATTGACGAAGTACTGAAGTGTATCCTCAGAATACTATTAGACCCTAACTGATAACTTTGAAGTGTGCCAGGCGTGTTATGTACATGTTTTGATACCTAAACATGTGAATATCAGAAAAATACAGTACTGGCATTATATTTTGTGTCTGGGTTCAAACTGCATTGGCTATGAGGAGATTTCTAAAGTATAGAAACTGCAAGTACCAGCATTCCCGTGGTAAAAGACGTATTACAGCGATGTGATGACGGCATGAAGTTACACGTCATGACGTCACATGACACATATATAAAGTGGCCATTTTGTGAATATGACCGCGATATATGAAAATGGTTTGGTGGTACCTGCTGGATAAATACATGAGATTGGAATAGGTGAGTGTGAGAATTGCAATTTTTTATATTGCATGTTTATTAACTCCTGAGATAAACCATGAGTAGCACCTAAAGTAGATACCCAATTTTCTCCTAGATCTTGTTGAAAGAGAATATACCCGATGGATAAACACATGAGAGTTGAATAGGTGAGTGCGAGAATTGCATTATTTTATATTGAATGCTTAGAAACTCCTGAGATAAACTATGATTAGCATCTAATGTAGATACTTGTTTTCTCTTAGCTCTTGTTGAAAGAGAATATTGGAGGAATAGACACTCCATATTTTCTGACCTGATCTTAAAAGCTAACAGCTGCTTACAAGTGAGTGATTGTGGAGACATGTATTTATTCCATATACTTACGGAATATATTAACGCTCATATAACAACAAGGAACCCTTTAAGTAATTTGTCCCATTTTCCATGTTTTTCCAGTTTTGATCGTGATTGATAATTAGAACAGCTTTGGCTACATCATCTGTGGTAAAATCTGACTAGAGGGAAGACCTAACTGGTTTTCCTAGGTAAGAGTTTTTTTTAGAAAGTAAAGGGCGCTTTGCAATCGAGATACAAATGATTGGTTTACTGTTAGGCTGAATGTAGTCTTCCGTTAACTTCTAGAATAGAATAAGAGGAAGCAGGTTGATCATCCCAAAGAAAAAGGAAATCACCTTCAACAACCACTTGAGGTTGACCAGAGGCTGTGGGGACAATTGCCCTAGCAGCCGATAAGGTATGTAATTCATAGCATACCTGAACGAACCCCTTTGGAGGTCAGGGTTTTGTAAAGATCGATTTAAAAAGATCTAGATCTAGTATTCATCACTAAATAAAGTCTTTTAATTAACAGGGTCCCGCACAATAAACCTTCTGAAGAAAGGATTTGAAAATAGTGAAGAGTTTAATACAACAGACTCAAGACAACGTTTCATCCCTGATGAATGCCCTACATTTATATGTGTATATTGGACAGAAACGTATGATTGTTAAAAATTATGTTCATTAATAAAATGTGGATTATTATAAATGTATGTGAACAAGATGCAAGTTGCATAATTGTTTCTGGTTACTGATTTATATAGACACTTTTACCCGCATCTTCTTTTAGTAGAACATAAGCAAACAGAAAAGGCCACTCCACCCGATCAAACACCTTTTCTGCGTCTAAAGACACCAGCACCGCCAGGATCCGCTTTGTATTAACCTTCTCTATCAAGTGGATGACACGCTTTGTGTTATCCCATGTATGTCTCCACCTGATGAACCCAGATTGGTCCGTATTAATTAAATCTGCAAGGAGAGGCGCTAATCTCGCAGCCAACCCCCCCTGTGTACACTTTTGTGTCTATATTTTTCAACGCTATAGGTCTGTACGACCTACATTTGGTTAGATCTTTACCCGGTTTCCTAAATACCACCACTTTCGTCTCTGTCATAGTTGCCGTTACTCCCTCTTAGCGGCAATCAAATTAAATTACCCTACACATCTTGGGGTCAATTGGGCTTGCATACTTCTTATAAAAAAGATGCTGGAAATCCGTCCGGCATGGGCGCTTCATTGATGGCCAATGCCCCGATAACTGCCTCCACCTCATCCTCCCTTATGTCCCCTTCCAGACAATCTCTAGCTATAGACGTTATTTTCAGCATTGATATATCAGATTAAGTATTGTTCTACCGCCCAGGGGACCGGCCGCCCTGAGGTGTACAATGTTTCATAAAATTTGGCAAATGCCACTAAAATAGTCTCCAAATCCGTGGCTATTGATCCATCAGGTTGTGCAATTTGCTGGACCATTCTAGCCGCCTCTTCAGACCTTCAGCTGTCATGCTAGCAACTTGCCTGCTTTGTTAGCCGAATGTAATTTTTCTGCTTAGATGCTAGTAATGATCTCTGCTCTACGGGTGCGCAACAATTCCAATCATCTCTGGAGTTCCTTTTGCCTCTTGTGTAATATTTTCGATCAGCGTTTGACTATAGCTTACTAGGTATCCCTTAACTGGGTCTCTAAGTCCTTCTCCATTGCTATTCTCTATTTTTCCCTCTGAGCTTTCAACGCAATGAGTTCCCCACGCATCACTGCCTTATGTGTACCCCTTCTCATCCCCCTACTGGTCCGCCATACATCTCGTAAGGTCAGGTTATCAAAGCTTTCCTTCAATGCCCGTTATGGAGGTGATGATCCCTTCCACGCCCCCATACTTCTATCCTTCTTGGGATCCCAGGCCAAATAACAATCGCCCAAGAGTAAAATCTCACCCTCTGCAAACCCCTCCAGTTTCTCTGCCACCTTCTACAAAAAGCTATCCTGTCCTGAATTGGGTGCATAGACTGTTGCCATGGTAATTTGTTCATATTTCAATTGCAAAGTTACAAAAAGATTCCTGTTATCCACATCCTCCTGAACCCTTACCACTTTTGCCCCAGGCCGCCTTCTTCTGTTTCGCCACAAGACATGCAAGTCCCCCATGCTGATTTATCAGATGTGCTTCTGTTGAACACTGATCTGACCCTTTTCGTGAATGGCTCATGCCTTTGTGTCGCAGAAACGGGGGAATTGGTCTCTGATTATTCTGTATGTACCCTTCATGCCATCCTAGAAGCATATTGATTACCCATGGCAAAATCAGCACAGGTCGCTTAACTCGTAGCTCTCATCCATGCCTGTGGCTTGGCTTGGGATAGTTCAGACACAATCTATACAAACTCTCAGTGTAGGGCATGACTTCGGAGTCCTCTGGAGGCAGCGTTTGTATTTAACATGCACAGGCATGCCAATATTGAATGGGAAAATATGTCTCAGCCTTTTATAAGGCATCATTTCCCACAGCTGTAGCTATTGTTAAATGTAAAGGACATGATCCCTCTTAGTCATTCACAGCCCACTAGCAGATGGTGCAGCTCAGTCAGCGACCTTAAACGGGCCCCTGGTTCCTAATGGTATCTTGTTTGTGTTGCAATCCCACAGTCACCAATAGCCTCCCTTTCCAGCCTGGCCATCCTCCAAGACCAAGCTCCTGAAGCTGAAAATGTTACCTGCTTCATTGCAAAGGTGACGTCATTGTAAGTTGGGAATAGATTCCCTGTGGTGTTCCCCCAGACAGCCGTCTGGTGGTAACCAAGGTACTCAAACCCTACCTGGTCTGTGAAGCTCATGGGTTAGCCCATTCAGGTAAAAATGCTAGGATAACCTTACTAAATCGAGATTGGATGGCCCCTGGTTTAGCCCCTATGGTTCAAGGTTATTGTGAGAATGGTGTTACTTATTTAACACACAATGTTGGGAGAACAGTAACTGTGAGAAGCCTGAGGGTATTCTCCCAAGTATATCCCAGGAAATGCCTATTCAGGTGGCCAGGGATGAACCTGTCCTCTCAGATCCCAACCCTAAGGGTATACAAGTGAGGGAGGATCACCTGGGTAGGGGTACCCAGGGTTATGCTCAGGGGAATACCCAAAGGGAGACACTGTATTATACCGAGGAAGAAGGTGAGGGGGACGAAGTCCCCGAGTTTCTTTTTGGTTATTCCACTTCTACCTCCCTCCCTTCCACCCAAAGAATCACCCCTACACCTCTGGTAAAACCACTAGGAGCCCAAATCCTGTTACACTCGGAAACTACCTCTCCCAGAATCCCGGTTTTCCTATGTCCTACCCAAATATTCCCAGTCATTCTCCTTTCTGTCCCTCTAATTACTATCTCCTGCACTCCCATAAAACACTACCAATCCTACAATAATCCCGGTCATTTTCGTTTGTTTCACAAACCCTGTGGAAGACTGCAGACTAACCCTAGAGCTGTTTACCTAACATGTCCCGACACAAGGTACAGGCAGAGTCAGGCAATTAACCCAAATCTCACACACACGCGATAGCCCTTTCCCTTCCCCACAGGGATAAAAGGTGGAGCACAAGAGCACAATACAAGCAAAGCAGGGCGCGTGACGTGAGAGCTAACTCAGCACAGAGTTCAAGACAAGGAGAAAGGCAGCGCAAACCAAGGGGGAGACAAGGAGAGAAGCGATCGTGCCCTTTCCGACCAAGGCCCATGAAACCTCTGCAGAAGGAATTTCTAAGACCGCGAACAATAGCCAGCGTGTGTTGCAGTAGATGTCAACGGTACACGAGACTCTCCTCCGCTGATAACCAAGCCGGGGAGAGACTCTCTGGAGTCAAGGTTGGTACCAACCTTGACTTCAGAGAGAAGAAAGCTAAGAGGTTCATCACAGCCGGTGAGTCGAGGTGAGAGCCCATAAGAAACCGAACTGTGTTGAACCAAAAGTAGCAAACATCTAATTGAACTGTGAAAGCATAAAGAGCTATTGGTGCTAAAAGGGGGAAAACCAGCAACCGAGGAGTCCGGCACCACGTGGATGCTCACTCAGGAAACTCTGGGCGATTACCCGATTGTTGAAACTACCATTACCAGAAGTCCCTGGGAAAGACGAGAAGGGGGTCAAAGTGGTCATACAGGGATCTTGTTGTGAAATCCTATATACAGTCGAAAGTCTTTGAACGACAGATGATTGTGAAGCTAAAGGAAATTAACCCTGCAGAGTTGAATGAGAAAGGCACGATTGACAAGATTGGTAAGAGTGAACTCGAAAGAGGGATGCCGATAAAGAGGGAGCGAAGTCTAAAGTCCCGAAATACAGTGTGTTGATAAGAGTGAACCCGGCCTAGGGATGTCCACAGTGAACTGTACAAAAAGACATCAAGATTTGCTACTGTCACCAAGAAAATTGCATTGAAAGCCATAGTGAACCCGATCGAGGGAGGCGAACAGTCGAGTTAGATCTGAGCCCGGAAGAGGAGGATCCAAGGGTGAGAAGCCAACACCCACCGACCTGTGAATGCAACCAAGAAAAGTACAAGAGGGAAAGCCTTTGAATGCATGCTATGCCAGAGTGAACCCGACAAAGAGAAACTGATATTCGAGAGGGGTCTGAGCCCGGAAGAAGGGGAACCCAGGGGTGAAGAACTGTCACCGAAATAAAACCAGAGAAGAACATTTTGTTTAATCTTTTACTTTGAACCTGTCAGTGTCAAGCTGATTGGCCCTAGAGGACCGCGTACCTGTAGTCTTGGTGGATGGTCTTGCAGAGGCCGCCAGTCTGGAGTCCGGAAACTGATGAAATAGCGGCACGAGGAATCAGCCTCTCCACCACCCAAAAGAGGAACTGGGTGAAGGATGGACCGACCCCCAATGTCACGTTAAGTACTCTCCAGAAAAGCGTGACAAGAGGATTGAAGGCTCAGCTGGGTGACACCACAGTCCAGGTAGAGTTGGTTGTCGAGACCAGGAATCTTCCAGGTCCAGTGTAACAGCGAGGTATTTGCAGTTGATAGAGGAGTTCGATTGGTGCAGATGGTTCCAAAGGTTTGCAGGATAAAGTTCGGAGACAGGCAAGACAGGAAGAGTGAGAACAGCTGAAGGCTGGCTGACTCGGGGCAAGACCCAGGTAAGTACTGGAGGTTGGCAGACCCAGGACAGGCCACAGGTAAGGGCTGGAGTCAGGCAGGCCCAAGGTAGGCCACAGATAAGGGCTGGAGGCAGGCTGGCCCAGGACAGGCCACAGGTAAGGGCTGGAGGTAGGCTAGCCCAGGACAGGCCACAGGTAAGGGCTGGAGGCAGACTGACCCAGGGCAGGCCACAGATAAGGGCTGGAGGCAGGCTGACCCAGGACAGGCCACAAGTAAGGGCTGGAGGCAGGCTGACCCAGGACAGGCCACAGGTAAGGGCTGGAGGCAGGCTGACCCAGGACAGGCCACAGGTAAGGGCTGGAGGCAGACTGACCCAGGACAGGCCACAGGTAAGGGCTGGAGGCAGGCTGACCCAGGACAGGCCACAGGTAAGGGCTGGAGGCAGGCTGACCCAGGACAGGCCACAGGTAAGGGCTGGAGGCAGGCTGACCCAGGACAGGCCACAGGTAAGGGCTGGAGGCAGGCTGACCCAGGACAGGCCACAGGTAAGTGTGGAAGCAGGTTGGCCCAGGACAGGCCACAGGTAAGTGTGGAAGCAGGAACAACGAGGCGAGCAAAGCGAACCGCGTTGAGACGCGACTCGCTGAAACTCGCGGCCTCTTTTATGGGCCGCCGGCGCCCGAGAGGCCTGGGACGCAGGCCGTTCCGTTTCCGGACGCCGGCGGACCCATAACGAGGCTTGGAAAGCAAGCCCCACCAAGGAGGTGAGCCCGGTCCACGGCGCATGCGCGGAACCGAGAGAGAGGTCTTCCGCGCATGCGCCGAAGGCCGCCAGCCCCGTAGCCCGTCGCTCCCCTCCCGGCGAGTCCCCTCCCGGCGAGTCCCCGAAAGCAAACGCGCGGGTAGACTCGCCAGGAGGAAATGGGAGCGGCAGACCCCAGTCTCCCGCGTGACATGACAGTCAGGCCCTTGAAAGCAGGAAATCATAGCTATCAGAGGTCCTGATATCATTAAGGAACTTTCTAGGGATCTGCACCCGGAAGAGGGGGATCCAAGGGTGAAAGGCATCAACCAACTTGCAAGCAGAAAATAACTTTTGTTTATTATTTTGAATACATCTGGCACACGGCAGCAAGAGACTTTTGATAGAAAAGAGAATTAACCACTGATGGTCCCGATTGCTGAGAGAGGGTAAGTTAGGTCATTTTGGAGAACCTCGAGCGTTTGCTGTGCTCCAGAATCCTATGTCCTTGTCCTGTGCTGAAATCATGGGAAAGGGAGACCCCGACTACCGCATCCTGACTTATTATTTGTGAACACTTCCTCCTTTCTTATGAACATTATCCCACACTTGGTTTTGTATTTAGCTTAAGGATTGCCAAAAGGTTTTTCAAGACGCCACTAGGACTGCCTTATTATTGTTTGATGGTCGAAGCTTGCTCCCATCTTAGATTTAGGTTTATTTTTCCAGCCTACCTTTCTAGTTCACCCTTGAACTGTGATCACTTGTGTCTATCTCTATGGTTGCCACCATGACGTCCTTACATAACCACAAGGCTGTCTGCATGTCCAGTACTGGAGGGTCCCTTCCTACACATGCTGACAGAATTCATGCAGCTCCCCACCTGTATGAACTTCACTTACTGTTTTGTGATGGTAGATGTATTCTCTGGATGGGTAGAGGCCTACCCATGTAGAAAGGCAGGTGCTTTTAGAGTGGCAAAATATTGATGGCAGAGTTTATACCTAGATTCTGACTGCCACACAGTATAGACAGCTACATAGGCACCCATTCTACTGATCAGGTCATTAAAGAAGTGTGCAAAGCTCTAGGAATAGGTCAACAGTTCCATTGTACTCATCACCACCAGTCCAACATGCAATAATTCCCAGCGTAAACACAAACTGTCAATCAGGGGACTGGGTCCTGGTGAATACCCATCAGTGGAAATCTGTGCTCAAGCCCAGGCGGTGTGGCCCGTTTCAGATTCTCCGAACCACGCACACAGCAGTTAAATGTGCTGGTAACTCGGCCTGGATTCATGCAGCACACTGTCAAAAATTGTCACTCCTGCCAACAACACCAATCTTCCTCGGCCTGGCTCCAACCCCACCTCGACAACCGACTCCTCTAACCGTGACACTGCTGGTCTTTTGCTGATGTCAGACCCTTCCAGCGCTGCTGGAATGGAACAGCCAGTACCAGTGATTAATTTGTAAAAAAATAAGTGCCAGGGCCCAAAAAATCTTGGCCCCCTAATGCCGGGCTGGGACCGGCGGGCGCCGCCCGCAATGCGGGCGTCACGGCCCAGGCCGGTTCAGTGCTAGATCTAGATTGGCCCACCACCAGCCCATCACATTGCTGCTGCTGCTCCATGTCACATGTTTGGCGCTGCAGCAACTGCTGGCACAGGCTAGTAGTGGGATGGATGCGGAAGGAGTATACATGTTTATTTCACAACTTATTTTATTACATGTTTTAAATCACTGAAAGTACTGTGGGATTAACTAGATTTTTCAGGTTGGCATCAACTTGCATTTTGGGAGTTATAGTTTAACATTAAAACCACAACAATATTCTTTTGGCTTAAGATGTTGCTATAATGATTTACATGCCGTCATGTGGCTTTAATTAGAAATGTGCGTTTTTTCTAAGTAAACCCTACAAGACATTATTACTGTAGACCTTGAAATCCAACTATTTGTGCCAAGGTTTGTGATCCTGGTCAGACCCCTTCCCCCCTCGACATCCCCTGCTATGACCTAGGATATGGCCACTGGCCTCTAAATGTCTATTCTATGTAGGTTTCCTATTCATATTGAAGTGGAGGTTATGTTCGGGATAGCCCTCTTATCTTCTGCCTCAGCACCCGTAGTGCCGCCTTGCACATAACCAGCAGGACAGGCACCAGAAGTTAAAGGTGGAAGTTATACAGAAACTACAGCATCTGGGCATTTGATTGGCAGCTCCTTAAGCAACCCAATGAAATCTATGCCTCCTAATTACCTACAATTATTTTAGCTGCCACAAGTGTTCCAGCGTTTCCCCCTGCTGACTAGTAGCTTGTGTAACATCTTCTTTCTGCTTTGCCTCAGTTTCCATATGGGCACGTTGATTTACATGTTAGCATTGTCACAGAGAGCCAGGTCAGCTTCACCCCATGGGTAAAAATCATTGGCAACACCAACAGTTTGGGCTTTTGTGTAGGCATGGGAAAGGCACTTGCCAGGCACTGCCGTAGTGGTATTACCTGGCTATAGAAGGTAGCAGGTGAAAAATGGTGCAAATACCTGGGCTGGGCATCTAAAAGTGTCTGGCAAATGCCTAATACTTATACAAAAGCCAAAACTGTTAGCTTTGCCATTACTTGTTTTTTTACAGGACTTCAGTGAAGGACATGTATAGTGCTTATAAATGAAGTGCCTGAAGGCGAACCTGGTTAACACGTTATTACACCAGTAGCACACCTACAGTGCCAAATAATTAAGTCATTAACTCTAAGAAGAACTGGCAGGCGCTTCTAGTGCAAAGTTTGATGGTGAGGCTCCATTAAAGCAAGCTCAAAGAGTTCCAATGAGGTGATGTTTATCATATCATGTGTGCATCAAGTGCTGGGCATGAGAAAAAGTGAAAGAAAAGAAAAGGCAAACCTAATTTTTCACGCCTTGAAACACTTGTGTATAGGCGTGTTATAAATGCCATATCATATCATAATATTCAGTGTATGGACCATTATAGCATGCTAGTTTACAGAGAAACATCCTTAGTGAAGCAAGTGCATATTTCATTGTTGTATATAAAGCTATTTCCAAAGTAACGTCCTGTTTGTAGGGCTGGATGAAGTTAGCCAACAGAAATCAAGGGAATTATAGACATAGTGTAGCCTGTCACTGTCACCCAAGCTCTAAATCGCTAGTGCTGCAATAGTTGTAAATATAGTTAAAAACAAACAGCAGATTGACCATAAAATATGGAGACAATCTCTAAACACCACCAGAGGTCGTACCCAGTGTAACCCGGGCGGCGGCATATCTCAGAATGGCGATCTGCTGGATAAACGCGTTCGTGTTCATAAGTTGAAAAAGGTCAAACATGCAGCCCGCTTAAGCATTAAATCAAGCCTCATGTTGAACAAAGCGTCAATCTGCTGGATAAACACGTTCGAGTTCACAGATTGATGAAGATTAAACATGCAACCCACTTAAACATTAAATCAAGCCTCATGATGAGCGCGAGGGCTGCTCAATAAATCACGTACATGGAAACTCCATTAGCACTGGCCAGATGACTCTGGTCTGAGGAAGAAATGAAAGTTTGCCGGGCCCCTCTCATTCATTCAGCAGGGGCGTGGAGGCAGGGGATCACCTCTGCTTCTTTTTGTAGCAAAATCAGCTGTCGGCTCACTAGAGTCCACCCACCCCCACCCACAACAATTTGTTATTGGAGGGAGCAGGGTTGGCGCCACGCTGGCGGGTAACTGGGCCTCAGCAAGCGATTGAATTCATCAAACAAAGTTAACCCTTTCGTGTTAACTTTCTTTGATGAATGCCTTCATCCCCTGGGCAGAATGAGTTCCGGTGCCGAAATAACTCTGCCGGTGGGGCCCACCCCCAACCACCGGCACAAATTAAGCACTGCCGAGGTTACTGCTCTCGATCACCCAGAATGCCCACATGCTGAACCAGGACCCACAGCTTCTGAACCTCTTCCACACAGTGAGGTCTCTGCAGGAGCTATTGCTTAAGGCTTCTTCATCAGTCGGTTGAAGCCCAGGAGGGAACGACCAAGATTCAGGCCGCACTCCTGGTGTACCACCTTCAGTGCCTGACTCCCCTGGATCTCACAACACAGCCCCTAAAAAGGTACGCTTTGTGGTCAGGGGCTCCAAACAAAGTCAACTGGCCAGGTCACTCGCCCCTGGATTTGTCCCATTACTGACAATGAATCCCCCTGACTTGGCAGTACACTTGAGAAAAGGGGAAGCCACCTCTGTTGACTCACTGATACTTGCAAGTTATGGTCCGTGCTGTTATAACCTGCTGGTCATTCTGTTTGTTTTCATGACCCTCTTTATGCACGTGGCTCTGGAACTTTGGGATATCTTTAGCTTGAAATACCGATTATGAAATATGGACTAAGGAATTCTTCCATCAGCAACTGATTTCCGTTGGAAATCTTGAACATTGACATTTACCTTGCTGCAACTTTACAGAGCCTATAAAACTTTGAACTGAAAGCTCTGGCCTGGCAAGCTTATATCACGTGTGCCCCGCACATCACCTGCCCTGATGAACTCTACAAAACCTTTTCTTCTAGCCATGAACCTTTGCGCTGGTGTCACAACTTGATTCTTGAACCTGGACACTCAAGGACTGGCCCTAGTGTACACTATATCTGGTTATATTTGTGTTATCAACGTTATTTTCAGAATACTGATGTTATTGTTTCACTGTGACTGCTGCTTTTCGTAACAACCAGTCACGAAAATAATGATCCCTCTGCACAGTGAAAACACTTACCTGCACCTCTCCTCGCAGTATGACTATTTTTTTATCTTACTGACTACTGAGTCTGTGCCCATCTGCTTCACAACTTATCCTCCAAGTTCCCAATTGCACCCATTCCCTTCCAGTCGGGGGGATGTCTGTTTGGATCCAAAGTTGGTCACCCAGTGGAAAGGCCCTGGACCCTGTAGGGATGCTCACTCGCAATGCCTCACCCCAAACCAAGTTCGCACCAACTACGGAGCACTCTGCCGTTTCTCCCTGGCAACTGGCCTTGTATTCTATACAACCCAGGCCCTCTATTCTTGGCAACTAGCAAATGCCATCATTACTTGTCCACTAATTCCAGCGTACTGATCAATAATGCTTCATTTGCCTTCAATCCTAATTTTTCATTTTCCCCAATCTGGGTACGCCACGTATTCCGGAACCCATTTCATTTGTCGGGACAAAGCTTCGCCCTGGCTGCCCATCAACTGGGAGGGAGTTGTTACATGGGGTATGTCCTACCCGTAGTGCGTTATACCTCCACCTTTCCAGCTCAATCTGCCCCAGAAGAAGCACTGCCTGGGAAGACTGTTGCTAGGGAAGGATACCTCATACTAACCCTTGGGATCAAGATAAACAGGGACCATCTGACTCAATTGTTACGGTTCGTAGGGGATATTGCAAATGCAACAGTGTCCTTGACTATTATCCTGAGTACAAGTAGCCATCTGAACCATGGTGCTTCAGAACCGTATGGCTGTAGACAACATCCCAGCCACACAAGGAGGCATCCGTGCAATCGTAAAAAGTGAGTGCTGTACTTTCATACCCATTTACGCAATTACTATCACCAATATCATTGCCCACATTCTACACACTGTAAGTCTCCTTCACACCAGTCTGCAGGCTTCCTGGACATTTGGGTCTTGGAATGAGGGTCTATTGGACAGATCTTACTCTTAGCGCTAATCATAATTCTAAGTTAATGTTGTCTGATCATGGCTTGTAAGTGTCTATTATAGAGCATGTACCACCGGCTCTGATATTTCTCAGACTTTACTGCCATGCTATTGAAAAATAGTATGCTATGATATGCCTGGATTTGATGTGTGTACCCCTAAAGATGTATGTAACGAGACTGGAGTGAAGTTCTCAGGAGGGAACTGTGGGAGAAAGTCTGTAATTGAAAATGTTATGTACTCCGCTAGCACATGTAAACTACTGTTTGTTACCAGTGCAAGGTGAGGCTTTAACTGCACATGTCCTTGCAATGAGATCGCTTTGCCTACTGTGTAGCCAAGTTCGCCTGGCCATCTCTCACTTCGGTCCCTTTTGGTATACGTAAGCGTGTTTTAGGCTCTGGCTTTTTAGGAAAAGCGGCTTTAGCAGACAAAGTCATCATACTGTAAGCATGCTTGTCTGCCTCAGACCGTGTATGAACCTCCGAGGAGTATATTCAGCTCCACTAAATGTATCACTTTATGCTGTCCTTTCCGATAACATTGTTTCAACATGTAAGAACGCAGGTAGTATCAAAGACTTGTATAGTGAGGCTTTGTTCACTGTTTGTAACATTGTTTTAGTACGATTCCTTGGCCTGTCTGGACCTCTCCATTGAAATGCATGTGTTCTTTTGGGTATAAGAGAACAGTGCATGGAGCGAGGGGGGTTCTCATTTGCATCAATGCCTCATACTGTTGCTTGTTTTATGTTGTCCTGTTTGTTTTAACTAATAAATTGTTTACCAAGCCACCGTAAAAGTTAGTGGTCATTTTTCTATGACATCGGGCAAAGGGACAGTTTGTGGGTGAGCCCGGATGTGGGGGCTAGGACTGTCTGGTTCCAATGCACATTCAGGTGCATGAATGTCTGTTACATGATTGAATAGCCACTGCCTGTTTGCATGGTGCAGATCATTACCATTTATAGGCTTCGGCATGCCACCAACCCAATGGATAAATGGAGGGCTCCTGCAGTCAATCGACAGATCATTTTTGGAGCCAAGACCTCTACAAAGAAAGCAGCCCGCTGACAACCAGAGGAAGACCCCTGAAGCTATCTAGCATCGACTCCAGTGCTGTTCCAGTGAAGTCCTGCTACTGCGTCCTGATATCAAGAAGGCCCTCTTCAGAGCTTTGACACATGGACAGGTGGGAACAACCAGTCTCAACCTCTGCTCGAGCATCCATGCCTTCGGAACTGTCCCAGACCAACCGGTGTACTGACCAGCTCTCTTCTGGGCTACCTCACTGCAGCCATGACCATTCTGAGTGCATCCTTGGAATTTGGAGGATCTTCAACTTGCATAACAATTCACCTGCTCCTGCACTTTCAACCTTCTTGAATAAACAGAAGCTGTGCTGGGCCTGCTCCTTAGTTCATCCATTGAAGATTGCCTGTCGCTGCCTGATCGTGGTAGACTCCCGTTGCAACACTTATTCATCACTGCCTGGAGGTGTCCTGAGATAGTGCTCTGTGTGGACTCATTGTAGCCCTAGACCACTCATACCATTCCTGAGACTAAGCCCTGCCACTCTGCTACCTACCTTGATTGATTAAGTTTGGTTAAACTGTGTGTCTTCCCTGTTAACCATAATAGGGTGGCATCCCAAAATCCTCCCTGCAGAGCCGATTTTGGAAATCCATCTTAACACAAAGGTTTTCTTGTAGTTTAATGTTGACCCAAATATTTGGCAGGTTCTTATACCAATGCTTGAATTTTCCCATTCAGTTGATTCCTTCTGAATGGCTGGTTCTCCTTCGGTAACCTGACTTTCTAAAAATATGTCAGGGAACAAGAGGAGATTATCCACACTGGTTTTCCCACACTTTGTTATTGTTACAGATTACAGAAGTCCATCCTTTAGAGAGGATTCTCAACGAGGTGTATGGGGAAGTGGCTACTTTCAGGACGCCAAGACTCTGGTTGTAGTATCAAGATTTAGAAAAGTAAAACAATTGCCATTTCAGTGAATTAAAACACATTGAATTCCATAAAAGAACGTTTTACAAATTCTAATGACTAATCATAGCCTTCAGTTTTTCTAAGCCACTTGAGGACAGACACACAAAATAAAAATATAAAAATCATTTAAGATGCTTCGTTTACCTGTTCCGTCAACTCTGACTTTTCCCTATCAAGTTGGGCAAGGCGGACACCTAATCGGGATCTTGACTTTAACTCTTCTTCCCACAAATTGTGTGAATCTTTTGCGGTCTGTGACAGCACAGTTTGCTGATGCACCTACATGGTAAAAACACAAATTTGTTGCAGTAATTAAGGAAATGGAGAACAGCAGAGGTAGCAATACACATGGTGTTTCCCTCACAATTGCTAAATCTTATTTAGATATGCCAGAGTTCATTAACCAAATACCATTCCCTCTACCCAATGACTCCTAGTCTTGACTCTACCAAACGCATAATTTTTGACTAGCACTTCCACCCCTTTCCCCACATTTAGCATCAAAAATGTGCCTACCATGCCCCTGCAAAAAGGCTGTCGGACTTGTTCCTATGTCCACTTCTTTTATGTTTGTTGCAACATGAATCACCTGCAAGCCTCAGAATTCTTGGAAGGCGCCTTAGCAAAAGCATCAACTACACTTTGTAACCCAACTGTCGGCTCAGATCTCGGATACCGACTGTAACTAAGCAGACGACTTGAGCGTGTAACCTTATCACATGCTTCATATTTCTCGTATGTTGGTTGCACCTTTTTATTGTACTTGATGTCCTGTTTTGATTTTCCTAAGAGCTTTGAAGTGGCACGCCCCTGAGGTAGCGCATTACCTTTAACTAAGATTAGAACCCCACTTTTTCATGAATAACCTGCATTCTTCGTGAAAGGAACCCAGGTCGTCGTTGGCTAAATATGTCAATTTCTCCAGCATTGGATCTTTCATGGATTCACATGCTGTGAATATTCCCCGTCGTCAGGCTGGGAACCTGGGTCATTTTAACTTAGCGTTTTCCTATGGAAAACTAGTGTCCTATCAACATCCTTTTTGGGTGCTTTAGACCCCACCAATAGGACGTAAGGTATAAATAGCCCCGCCCCGCGGCTTCCCTTCAGATTTCAACCGTCTCCAAAGTGTTGGGATCACCTAGTCTTCGTTGGGTTTTTTGGCACGTGCTTGTGCTATGGTGTTTTGCAATGTCTTCTGGTCCGAAGAAGTCTCTGTTCCAGTCCTGTGCGACTTGTGGGCTGAAGAAAGCGCATGCGGGGGACGAGCATATGGACTGCATCTACTGCCTTTACCCTCATCACTCTGCTGACTCTTGCGAGATTTGTAGAGGTTTCGCGCAGAAGACCCTTAAGGACCGCAATCGGCGGTTGATTTGTTGGCATAATGATGGCACCTATGCTGTTTCCAAGGTGGGGTCGGTGAGGAGCCTGTCCTCTGAGCGGCCTGTACAGGTGGTGGATCAGCGCCGGTCAGCATCGGCTGAGCCTCCGGCAAAGAAATCTCGCCCTGCTCCTGGGTCAGGAAGAGTGGTGGAGCCTCTTCGAGTAAGCACCAGTCGAAGGGGGCTGCTTCGTCCAAACATGGTCGGTCGGACCATTCCCAGGGGTCTGGAGGTAGGCCCGAGAAGTCTAGCTCCGGCAAAGGGGCATCTCAGGAAAAGGCCAAGAAAGACTCATCGTCGAAGAGCCACCTCTTCAGGGGACCATCACAGGTCGTCCTCTAGCCGAGAGTCCTCAAAGCACCGGTCCAGCGAGGCTAAGCAAATTGGTTTGCATGGGAAATCTGCACCGAAAGGTGGCGGTTCCGACGCTGTCCTCGTTGATGGGAGTTCCGTCATCGAAGGTCCCTCTGCCATCTACAGTACCGTCATCGACAGTTGGGTCATTGGCTCCGGCGACGACAGGGTTTGATAAAGGGCCAATGCTTTTCTCGTCGCCGAGGATGGATACGGAAGATTTGGTTCCGACCAGTGGCGCATGGCAGGCTTCCGCCTTTGACTCGCTGATGCCGGACGCCATCTACATCAAGAGGCGGCTGCTTTTTCGGTGTCCTCAGAGGTGGATGACGACCGGGAGCCGGTGTTGCGACCATCGGCCTTGGGGCTGCAGTGTGTTGGACCTTCGACGTCGGGGGCAGTGGGGGCTGGTCCAACTAGTTACCCGCTGGTGAACACGCAGGCTATGTTGTCGCTCTAGGTTCTGTCCACATTGCAATCCTTGTTGGGCCAGCTGGATTCGAGGTTACCCCCTCTGGTGGGTCCTGTCATGGACGCGGCTGGTGTTCCTCCGCGTTTGTCGGCTACGGCGAGGTTGCCGGGGCCTCTGCCGGTGAGTGAAGATTGTCCACGTTCCTACCCGGAGGAGGGTGAGCTGCTGGAGTCGGAGTCGGACAGTGTGCCTCGTGAGTCCATGTCTACTGGCTCTTTGTCGCCGACGAGGGACGCGACATGGGATTCGGACGGGGAGGTGGAACAGCCTCGTAGTCCAGCGCAGCCATCCCCTCCTGATGATGTTGGGGCATTCCACGCCATGATGGCTAAGGCGTGTGTGGAATTTAGTTTGACTCCTGAGGAAGAGCGTAAGGAGTGCTTCCTGTTCGACCACATGGGCAAGAGACAGAAAGCTGTATTCTCTGTGCCTATCCTGGACCACGTGTGGCAGGAGGGCCTGCGCACGATGCAACATCCCTTCTCGGAACCGGCTGTCAAAGGGAGGTTGGAGAAGTTTAAGGCCCCGGACTCTACTTCAAAGTGCTTAGTGTCACAACCCACTTCTGAGTCTGTGGTATCGGCGGCGGCCAGTCGTAAAGCCCGGAGTCAGCACAAGTGTGTTACCCCTCCGGACAGTGACGCCAGGAGACAGGATGCCTTTGGGAAGAAGGTTTTGACTGTTGGGGCGATGACGGTGGAAGTGGCCAATTCCCTGGTGATCTTGGCGCGCTATGATCGTGAGATGTGGCATCAGCTGGCACCTATTTTGAACATCTGCCGGAGGAGCACGGCAAGTCTGCCATGCTTTTGGTGCTTGAGTGGGAGGAAGCTTCCAATCACAGTATTAATATTGCTGTGGACCTAGCAGAGTCTGGCTTTAAGCAGATTAACAACGGCGTTGTGCTGCGTCACCAATCCTGGCTTAAGTGCATGGACCTTCGCCCTGAGGTGCATTATAAGGTTCTGGACATGCCTTGTGAAGGGGAGCAGTTGTTTGGAGAGAAAATTGATGAGGCCCTCAAAGGTATGAAGGAGGACACAGACTGCTAAGTCGTTGGGAGCTTTGCAGAGTGGGCGCTCCTTTCGTCCGTTCCGAGGGGCTTCGGGAAATGCCCGGTTTACTTCCACCAGGGGTCGAAGTTACGGCAGATCTGGGTATCCCTCCCAGGGTTATAGGAGGTCGGCGCAGAAGAGTCGGGACTTTCAGGCCTCGAGGAAAAGAGGTGCACAGTCCTCCTCCTCTAAAGGGAGACAGGCTAAGCCACAACAATGACTGTTTTCAGGGAAACCTGCTGGGGGGCACAGTGGCACTGCACATGGACGAGAGTGCAAGATCATGTCCGACCGCTGGGTGTTCGACACGGTACGTCTGGGCCACTCACTGGAGTTCATGTGTTCCCCGGTTTCCATTCCTCCAGTGTATGTTGTGCAACCTCATTTTCACATCCTACGGCAGGAGGTTGTACTTATGCTGCAGAAAGGGGCTATAGAATTGGTTCCGGGGGCCGAGAAAGGTCAAGAGGTTTATTCCTGCTATTTTGTTGTGAAGAAACCCAACGGCAAGTGGCGGCCCATACTGGATCTTCGGGCGTTGACCAAGACTCTGCAACGCCTTAAGTTCAAGATGCTCACTCTTCAGGAAGTCATTCGGTCAGTGCAGCCGGACGTGTTTCTGGCGTCATAGGACTTACAGGACGCATACTTCCATATTATCATGCGTCAACGGCACTGCAAGCTTCTGCAGTTTGTCGTAGGAGAAGATCATTACCAGTTTCGGGTACTCCCGTTCGGTTTAAAGTCGTCTCCCAGGACGTTTACAAAATGTTTGGCTCCGGTGGCGGCGTGGCTCCAACGGGAGGGGCATCACGTATACCCGTACCTGGACGACTGGCTGGTGCTGGGTTCGTCGCTAGGGGAAGCGCAAGCAAGTCTCTGCGCTACCATGCAGCTGTTGCAACGGCTGGGCTTCGCCGTAAACTTCGAGAAGTCTTTTCTGTCGCCTTCCAGGGACTTGGTATTTCTGGGGGCAGAGTTTCAGACTCGTCTGGGAATTGTGAAGCCTTCGGGCGAGAGGGTGACGAAGCTCCGTCAAAGGGTGGCGCAAGGGTGTCGGTCCAGACCAACATGTCACTGTTGGGGGCATTGGCGTCATGCATGCCGCTGGACTGTCGTCTCTTCATGAGTGCAGGAGTTCCTCGTGGACCGGTGGGCTCAGAGTCGAGGCTCGTGGTCCGACAAGGTAGTGATCAATGACAGTCTGGTAGACTTTCTTCGCTGGTGGCAGTGCTCAGAGAATCTGGTCTGGGGCATGCCGTTACTGGAACCGGAGTGCCAATTCACGATTATGGCGGACGCCTCTCAGACAGGATGGGGGGCGCATATCAGCGGCTCACAGGTTCAAGGCCTGTGGTCTCAGGTGGAGTCTCGGTTCCACACAAATGTGCTCGAGTTGAGAGCAGTACATTGGGCCCTGAAATCGTTTCTGCCGCACATACACGGCTCGTGGTGCGGGTGTTGACAGACAATACCACCACAATGTTTTATCTCAGGAAGCAGGGGGGCACACCTTCCAGGGTGCTGTCGAAAGAAGCGCAGGATCTTTGGCATTGGGCTCTGTCGCACAACATTGGCATTGTGGCGTTTCATCTGCCGGGAGGGTTGAATGTGCAGGCGGACGCGCTCACCAGGGATGTCGGCCAGCTCCACGAATGGCAGCTGAAGGAGCAACAGGTTGTCAGGTCCAGTCTTGAATCTCTCTGCAGGAGTGATGCTGGCCCACCAGACCCCTTAAGTCTGCCTGCCCAACCGATAAAACTACCAAGCTGGCAAACCCAAGGGGGAATGGAGGAGAAAATAACAAAAGACAGATCTTCACTGGCTGGCACTGATGTTCTCTGGAGCTGGATTATACGTCTCAGTGTCTGAAATCTAGGAGACAAATATATATATATATATAAATATTAATAATCATTCCACTCTTGCTAATTTTACTAAATTACTACCACTCTCCTAATTGTACCTGTAGCCTATGCTCTGATGCTGATAGGCTTATTTAGTTTGTAGTTGAAGTATTGAATTTCTGTAATCATTGTTTTCTTTCTTCTTCTTTTACTGTGGTAATACAATCTTTAGGAAATGTCTTGGTTTTTTTATTTTTGCAGATTAAATATGAATTCTTGAAAATCTAACTCAGTTTAGTCTCTTGGGTCTTTCAAGAATTTCACCTTCTTATTCACAAAAATATATATTACATATAAATTTGCTTCTTACAAATACTCTTCCTGGTATTGTTTTAGAAGAAAGTCTGTTGCTTTAAATCGAGTTTGCACAACTCACGCTATCATCCGATGCTTTTATATGTTAAACTCCTCAAAAAGATCAACTCAGATGCAACGAGTTCCGCGCAATATTTTTTCTTCCTGTAAATACGTCAGACGTAATAACGCTTCACGTACACCATTGTCCTGCACACGATCGCTTCCTGAAAAGACGTTCCCACGCTTGACTGTGTAATTGACCTGCAAACGATCGCTTCCTGAAAAGAGACGTCATGACGCTTGCACACGCGCACAACGTTCTTAGGGTTCCTTTTTCTAACTTCCTAGACGTGCGTAGCGTACGACTCGAAACAAAAAGAAACGCTTGCGCTTGCAACTGCAAACTAGCGTATTTATTTTTAAAACAAACACGCAAGTCTCTATCGAAGGTTAACGCGCGACTTGTTAGTTTTATTACACGCGCAATAATTAACTCCGAGTCAAAAAAATAGCGCGACAAGAGAAGTTCAAAAATTAACACAGAACCTTTTTTCTTCAACCAAAAAATATTAACATTAGATTTCACTCTATTTTTTCTTAGGTTAAATTCGAACTGATATCCTTGACTTTTGAACTTTGAAGATTTAAATAAACTTAGCTTGCTTCATCTGTACTTATCTTCAGAGCTTTCTGGATAACTTCATTTCAACTTCAAACCCATGGAAATATGGACATTTTAAAATCTTCTTGGATTACTAGAATTAAGTATACTTTAAAATAATTCACTAGAGCTAAAGAAACTGCAACCTGCCTCTAAGGCAACTAAAATGAAAGGCAGTTTAGAACTCTGATGAACATTCCAAACTACCTCATTATCTATTCCCTCCAATCACTGCTGCAGAAAGGACACTCCATCTTGCTTTGGGGAAACAAATGATTCCTGTAAGTGTCATTAAGGAATATTTCACCTAAAATTCTCAACTCTCACCAAACATAACCCAAACATCACTCTGTAAATATTAATCTACAAATACTGTGTTTACTAGTAAATGGGAGTTCTGGAAAGTAATTACAATATAAATTCTAAATTTAGTGTTCACTAAAAGTGTATGCTGAGGAAGCCTTAGAAACCCGCCTTGGAATCCTAACACTTTTCCTTTTAAAATTATGTACCCTTGAAACTCTTGACATGTACCATGGAATCCTGACACAGGTGTCCATGATCTTCCAGAAATGGAGCCATCCTCCGTTGGATCTCTTCGCTACGAGGGAGAACAAACAGTGCAGGGAGTTCGCTAGCAGGTGGGCTCACCCCGAGTCTCTAGGGGATGCATTCTCGTTCCCGTGGACAGGCCGGTTCGCTTATGCATTTCCTCCATTTCCGCTCATTCAACGGACCCTTCAGTGGATTTAGAGATACTCATGCGTGTGATTCTGGTGGCTCCGTTCTGGGCCAGGGAGCTGTGGTTCTTGGATCTCCATCTGTCCGTAGCGGAGCCGATTCGGTTGGAAGCGAGGCCGGGCCTTCTGTACCACAATCTGGGATCTCTCAGTCTGACTGCTTGGCTCCTGACTTCTCCGCGTTTGGCCTGCTAAGGCTTTCCAGTGACTGTCGGGAAATTTTGGAGGCGGCAAGAGCACCGTCCATGAATGTCTCCTATGTGTGTAAATGGAAAAGGTTTTGTGTGTGGTGTAAGGGCCAGGCGGGGGTGGACCCTTTGAACATTTCACCTGAGTAAGTTCTTCCCTACCTGTTGCTGTTGGCGAAAAGGTGCCTGGCGCTATCATCCATAAAGTTTCACTTTGCAGCAATTTCGAGATTTACTCAGAGGCGACATGCGGCTCCTCTGTTTAGTGATCGTCTCATCAAACATTTCTTGAAGGGGTTGTTCCGTACTTTTCCTCCAGTCAAAAGGTTTCCTCCGGTGTGAAGCCTTAATGTGGTTCTGTCCGGTCTGATGAGACCACCGTTTGAACCGATGTCAAGGACTCCTTTGCAGTTTTTGTCCTGGAAAGTGGCTTTTCTGGTGGCCATTACTTCGGCCAGAAGGATGTCCGAGTTGCAGGCGTTGGTTGTGGACCCTCCATACTTGCAGTTCTTGAAGGACAAGGTGGTGTTGGCTACTAATCCGCACTTTATACCGATGGCATTTCACAAACTCTCTTCTATTGTGTTGCCCTCATTTATTGCTTCAGCCTCTACGCCTGCAGAACGGGCTTTGCATTCGCTGGATGTGAGGAGGGCGTAGAAGTTTTATTTGAATCGTACTCAAGATTTCAGACAATCTAGATAGCTGTTTGTGGCTTATGGGCTGTCCGTCAAAGGACGGGCAATCTCCAAACAAGGACTTTCTCGTTGGGTGTCCTCTGCTATTGCGTTCTGCCACACTAAAGCTGCAAAGCCTTTCGGAAAGACTCCAAGGGCACACTCGACGAGGTCCACGGCTTCGTCGGCGGCATTATGGTCAGGGATTCCGCTGGTGGACATTTCCCAGGCGGCCTCCTGGGCGGTGCCGCATACCTTTACCTGGCATTACTGTCTGGAGCAGCAGCATGGTGAGGATGTGCAGGTGGGACGGGCGGTCCTGCAACGCCTGTTTCAATAAGGTAAGTCCCGCAGCTTCGGGGTATTTGTTTGAACTTGATCACTGGATGAGTTTCTTTGTCTCATGTATGTGATGCTGTTTCTGCATTGGTTTGCCTTTACACTCCGCCATGCATGATTGGTAATGCTATGTAATCTATTCACAGATCCAATGCTGGAGAAGGGAGTAGTTTCTTACCTTTAACTCCATTTCTCCAACATTGGTATCTTTCATGGATTCACATGCGCCCTCCGGCCGCTCCTGCAGGCAAACCTGATTCGGGTTTCCTCTACTTTGGAGGTTCAAATCTGAAGGGAAGCCGCGGGGACAGGGGCTATTTATACCCTATGTCCTATTGGTGGAGTCTAAAGCACCCAAAAATGATGTTGATAGGACACTGAAGTGTCGAAGTTTTCCATAGGAAAACGCGAAGTTAAAATGATCAAGGTTCCCAGCCTTACGACAGGGAATATTCACAGCATGTGAATCCATGAAAGATACCAATGCTGGAGAAATGAAGTTACAAGTAAGAAACATGTTAACTTCACAGTACAAGTTAATGGCATGCAAATATAACATTAATAGGACAATTGTGAGAAAGAAAACTTCCAAATGGAAACTTGTCGTGTTATACCCACCCACTTTGCCCACCCCCCCGTCCCTCCACCCTCACTCATCGAGGCTTTTAGAACTTAAATTGAAAGAAAAGGCAGTATTTCTCACAGCACTAATTATAATACACATTTTCCATTAAAGGATTGCATTATAGGTTATCAACAACTAGGTCAAAGTTCGTAGACGACTCGGGGCACCTCCATTAGTTTATGTAAAATGGTCTCGGTAGTAGTTCTAGTCACTTGGTCTTATCGAATCCCAATATGCTGCATAGTATTCTAAAAAGGGTAGCCATATCATGTTTATGTTCCTGCGGGACTCAAGCACGGCCGTTGCGAGACTCCATCTCGTAGATGGCGTGCGCCTTTGTCAACCATTCCCTTTTAGTGGGGAAGGAGGAAGACTTCCATTTAACTGTAAACAAACCTGTTCAGCCAATACTAGGTTACGTGGCATGTGCTGAAGTGACTCATAGGAGTCTTCTTCATCCGATTCCACCCTCAACAGGACCAGCACTGGTTTGAGCACTCTGGGTATTCCCTTGATGGCCTGAATCCACCCCAGGACCTCTTTCCAGTAAATATTTACTTCACAGCAATCCCACCATTGGTGCCAGTAGTCGCACCTTTCGGCACAACCCCTCCAACAGTGGTAAGATTTGCCTGTAAACCTTCTAGACAACCGTAAGGGAGTGTAGTACCACCTTAGTAGGCGCGCGTTATGCATTTTATACTGAACAGAAATGGACGATGTCCACACCGCTCCATGTATAGCTTTCCATACCTCGGGTCGATCTGTAAGTCCCAGGTCTGCATCCCATTTGATTTTACACAATGGTCGCTTAAGAATGCCTTTAGTGATCAGAGCCTTGTACATTTGGGCAATAAGACCTTTAGTTTTTTGGGGAGGGCTGAGTATTTGCTCAAATGGAGTTAGAGTATGCTTCAGGGAGTCACCCCATCGCGCGTCACTCAGAATGCTTCGAAGTTTGAGAAAAGATATGGGGGAAGACCTCGACACCCTGGATAGCTTCCCTTAGATCCTTAAAGGAGATGTATAAACCCTTTTGCCACATTTGTCCTGCTCGCACTAACCCAGCTTCGTACCTGGGTTGAAAAGTGTGCACCTCGCTTATCAGGTCACGAATGGGAGGGGACCACAGGCAACTTAGGGGCGGGGGGAGGCCAAGTCGTGATGCCCTTCATTGCTCGCCATGGGCGCCATAGGGACCACAACACTTTTAGGACTGGGTGCTCACGGTTTCTTCGCAGCATGGCTGGTAGAGGGACCCACAACCATTCCCCTAGTGTGAATGTTTTAGAGATTTCATTCTCTATCTCTACCCACTGCTTCTCAGGGTTAGCCCATAGGTGGTCCGGGAGAACCTTCAGCTGAGATGCTCTGTAATATTCCTCCAGGTCTGGATATCCCATACCCCCCCAACTCTTTGGGTTGAATTAACGTAGTGTACGGAATCCTGGGCTTTTTATCGGCCCATAGATATTTCAATAGTTTGCGTTTCACCTTCGCTAAGAAAGGGTCAGGGACGGTTATTGGAAGGGATTGAAACAAGAACAAGAATCTTGGCAAGACATTCATTTTTATGGAGGTAAAGCGTGCTGCCCAAAATAAGGGTAACCTGGTCCATCTACTAATATCAGCTTTAATGGCTTTCCATAGGGGGACGTAATTTGCATCGAAGAGATCTATTTACACCTAGGTATCTGACAGAGCAGGACTGTACTTGGAAGCCCCATCTCTCCCTCAACAGGTCATACAGCTCAGTGTTCGTTTTTAAGGGGACTGCTATAGTTTTTTGAAGATTTGCTCGGAAGCCTAATAGAGCTCTGTAATGCGATATTTCCTGGAAGAGTGCAGGGACAGACTAATGGTTGGGCGAGGTATAGTAAAATGTCGTCTGCAAACAGAGCCAGTTTATATTCTTTGCCTCCCCGAGGGATGCCATGAATTAGGGGGTTAGATCGGATAGCTTGGGCAAAGGGTTCAATGACTAGCGCATAAATTAGGGGGGGGGAGCGGGCAGCCCTGCCTCGTGTGAGGGTGAAAGAGCTCGAAGAGATTCCATTGATGGAGACTTTGGCTTGGGCCGTGCAATACGGCGCCCTAGCTCCCTGGGTCCACATGGCCCCACAGCCCTGCCCATTTCAGAACTGCTTGCAAAAATGGCCATTCCATGCGGTCAAACGCCTTCTCGGCTTCTACTGATGGCAACAAAGGGCTGTCATCTGCCTCTCGTAGAGTCGCCATGAGGTCCAGGGTTTTTCTATTGTTATCTGCTCCTTGCCTACCTCTCACGTGTACCCTATCTGATCTGAGTGGACCTGCTGGGGGAGGACTAGTGCTAGGCGGGAGGCCAAGATGCTGGAATAAATCTTTGCATCTGCATTGATGAGCGAGATCGGGCAATATGATGAACATTCTAAGGGATCTTTGCCTTCTTTAGGAATAACAATAATTATTGATTTGGTGAATGATTTGGGGGCCTGCCCTGTTTCTAGGATGGAATTGAAGAGTTTAGTGAGGAAGGGAGTAAGGGTATTACAGTTCGATTTATAGAAGGCTGGTGTATAGCAGTCTTACTCTGGCGCTGAGCTTGCTTTTAGGTTGGAAATGGTTCCTTGCACTTCTAGGGCGGTGATCGGGGCATTTAACATGTCTAGCTGTACTCCGATTATTGGCGGGTGAGCAAGGGCGGTTAGGTATTCATCAATTGATGAGGGGGCACTATCACTTTCTGCTGTGTACAGCTTTAAATAAAACCTTGAGAAACGGCCAACTATCTCTAGCGGGTTAGTAAGTGGAGTACCGGACTTGTCAATGATTTTATACACTACTCTTTCTGCCCTTTGTTTCTGCAACTTGTTGGCCAACATCGTGTGGGCCTCGTCACCTTTCTCAAAAAATGTCTGCCTAAGGTATTTGAGTTGCATGAGCGCCTTACCATTCCATATATCTCTAAGCTCTCCCCTCAGCGCTTTAATTTGACTCGCCAAGTCTTCGCTTTGGGTGAGGTGGCATCTGAGAGCCCATTCTATGCGGGAAATGTCAGCTCTTAGTTCCCCGTCCCTGAGTTGTCAGAGTCTCTTTTTAGCTGCCCCTCAGCTATTAGGATTCCGCTTATTGTAGCTTTTCCTGCTTCCCAAACCAAATTCGGCGACATTCCCTCAACATCGTTTATCTCAAAATAACTCAGGATGGCTTCAGTGAGTGTTTTTTAAAGGCAGGGTCCCTACACAAGAAATCATTACATACCCATCTTCGCTCTAGTTTGGGGAGGGGGCCCAGGTTTAATATGCATAGGTCGTGATCAGTCCAGGCTACTACGTCTATGGTTGATCCTAGGATATCACTTTCACTTTCTGCTCCCAGTAAAAGATAATCTATTCTCGAGAAAGTATAGGCCCTATCCTTCGAGTGTGTCGTTCGCCATGTGTCAAGTAAATGGTGTTCCTTAAACTGAGGAATCAACTCCCTTGTAGGTTGCTTGGTGGATGGGTGTTTTATTGTATCGGGTGCCAATCCCACTCCCGCTCTGCAACTACATTAAAGTCCCCGCCGCAGACCAGTGCGGCCTCCCTCCAACCCTCCAGAAATTCAAACAAGGGTTCAAAAAAGCTTGACTGTCGCTGGTTGGGAGCGTAAGCAGAGCAGAGTGCGACAGTGCAAGCTCTCAATTTACCCTTGAGTGCTACATATCTACCTTGGGCGTCTTTATGTACATGTTCTATCTGGAGTTCTACGGATTTCCTGTAGAGAATGCCAACCCTGCCCTTTTTGTGGGGACCCGAAGCCCACACTGTGTCTGCAAGTTCCCTTCCCACAATCTTATGCTCTTTCCCATGAGTGTACTTTGTTTCTTGAACAAACACCACATCTAATTTGGACAGCTTGAACTGTCGAGCCAGCATAGTTCTCTTTTGTGGAGAATTGAGGCCCTTCACATTTAGGGATCCGAAGACAATACCATCAGACCAAGCCATTAACGTAAGTGAGAATTGCTAGTGGTGCCCTGTCTCCTCGTAACTTACTTGGTAGGCCACTTCCTCTTCTTAAAGGTAAATGAAAAACATGCTGTAAGAGTGCTGTGTGCTTGTATCGATTGGTATCATGAACCGGTTTTGTTCTTTTATCTTGCTGAGTGTCCCTTCCCGCCGCCCACCCTTTCCTTTTCCCATGAGATGCTACTGAGTGCATTCTCATTCGTGATAGTTGAGACGCCCTAAAATAAGAAGGGCCACACACTAGTGGGTCCCATCTCCAGGTGATGAATAAGATTGTTTACATTCATATGAAATAGCAACAGTATGCTTAAGTAACAATGCGCGAATTTCGCCTGAGTTTTCGCTAAACTCCCGCTTCTTGGAAACATGAATTAATTGGCGTAGTGCCCCAGGGATTGAAAATAAAAGACCAACAAGGGTTATGCAAAATATAGCTGAAACAGAGTACAGCGCAAAGTCCTCATGGAGTATTCAATCGTTTATATTTCCATTTTAAATGTGCTCAGCCACGCCTTGAGGGTTTAGGTAATGGGGCGCGTATAGGCCCTGAAGTCTCTCTTCGAGTGTCAGAATCAAAGCCAGTCGCAGGGTTTTGAAGATGTCGGAGTGCTTGCTCTGCTTCCTCAATCGTGGTTATCCTAAATTCTTCGCCGCTGAACTCAAATGACAAAGAGAAGGGGTGGTCCCAACGGTACTGCGCTCCCCTCTCTTGCAGCCATGCCGTAAGGGGACGGCATCCTCTTCTTTTCGCTAAGGTCATTGCTGAGAGGTCCTGCTACAGTTTTACCTTTGAGCCTTGAAATCCGATCTTGTCTTTTTCTCTGGCTTTTAGTAAAATTTCCTGTCTCTGCGCTTAGTAATGGCATTTTATAAGGACTGATCGAGGTCCCTTTGGCGGGCCCCCTGTTCTGTGGCCTGAATATCCAAGAACAGTGTTTCCAAACCTGGGGTTGGATCTATTACCAGGTGGCTTTGTAGTCCCAGAACCAAGTCTTTCACAGTCAGAAGAGGAGGAAGCTGTTATGTCACAGCAGTCATCTCCCCCGAGGGCATTGCCAACAAGGAGTCGACCTCAGGGTGAAGCAAGCCTCATTAGACCACCATCTTTGAACCCCTTGCCATCAGCAGGGGTGGTAAAGCCTCTACAACCTTTGCCCCAATGGGATCCTATGCCGTCAACAGCAGTCCAGCATCACCAGCCATGCCCTCAAAGGAATGTATCATTGGACCTTTTGTCAACATTGACAACATTGCCGGCGACCTTGCATGCACTGCCTTTGAGACCACCGGTTGCCGACATCAACAGGCAAATGCCATCTGAGACCCCAGGACCATCCAGAGAGGGATACGAGATTCCTTGCCCCCCAAGCTACAAAGAGACAGGTAGGTACCAGAAGGGAATAGTTTCTTACCTGTAACTCCATTTCTCCAGCATTGGTATCTTTCATGGATTCACATGCTTTGAATATTCCCCGTCGTCAGGCTGGGAATCCCCGGTACATTATATAGACCCTTTCCCGTAGGAAAACTTTTTCGACGCTTATGCGTCCTATCCACCTCGTTTTGTATCATGCGTGCCCGTGCCGTCAGGACGTCATGATATAAATACAGGCCCCGCCCCCGCGCTCCCTCAGATTTCGGCCCCCAAAGTAGTGGGGGAACCGGTTTGCATGATCAGGGGAGGCAGGTGGGCGCATGTGAATCCATGAAAGATACCAATGCTGGAGAAATGGAGTTACAGGTAAGAAACTATTCCCTTCTCCAGCATTGGATCTTTCATGGATTCACATGCTTTGAATAGATTACATAGCAGTACTACCCCCAAGAGGAGGTGTGCATGCAAACCCCTATACATTCTTCGCAAAAAGCCGTTCCCTAAGATTATGTATACATCAGTAATAGTTTACATAGGGAAAAAACGGACCACATACAGTCATAAATTCCACAGGATGCCACCCCGCAGCCGGGGCTTACCTTACTGGAATAGGTGTCGAAGCACCGCCTGTCCCATCCGGGTGTCTTCGGCATGTTGCTGCGACAGGCAGTAATGGCGGGTAAAGGTGTGTGTAGTCGCCCAGGTAGCCGCCATGCAGATGTCCCCTAGAGGGACTCCGGCCCACAGTGCCGTCGACGATGCCGCTGCTCTAGTTGAATGAGCTCTTGGCCGTCGTAGAAGAGGCTTCCCTGCCTTGGAATGGCAGTACGAGATGGTAGATGACACCCATCTTGAAAGTCCTTGCTTTGAAATGGCTTTTCCTCTAGCACCCAACCCATAGGCCACAAACAGCTGTCTCGTTTCTCTGAACGGTTGCGTACGATGAAGATAAAACTTGAGAGCCCTTTTTACATCCAATGTGTGTAGCATGCGCTCCGCTCCCGAGCATGGCTCCGGAAAAAACGTAGGCAACACGATAGAAGAGTGTTTATGAAACACCGAAGGAGCTTTTGGTATGAACTGTGGGTTAGTGGCTAGGACTACCTTGGTCTTGAAAAATCGTAAGTATGGTGGGTCCACCATTAGAGCCTGAACTTCTGAGATACGTCGGGCTGAAGTGATGGCCACCAGGAAGGCCAATTTCCACGACAGAAACTTCAGAGACGATGATGACATTGGCTCAAAAGGAGGTTTCATAAGAGACGTTAAGATTAGATTGAGGCTCCACTCCGGTGGAAATTTCTTCTCTGGAGGGAAACTCCGAAAGAGGCCTTTAAGGAAGTGCTTAATCAGGCGGTCGCTGAACAATGGTGCCGAGTGCCGTCGACGAGTAAACCTGGAAATGGCTGCTAGGTGTACTTTTATTGACGACACCGACAGGCCCATTTGAGCTAATAACAGCAAGTATGGAAGGAGCTGTTCCGGCCTAATCGATTGCGGGGCCAAACCTGGTTGATCCTCACACCATTGACAGAACCTTTTCCATTTGTACGCGTATGAGGCGTTTGTGGAAGGTGCTCTTGCCGCTTGCAGGATACGTCGACAGTTCTCCGGAATCGTTAGCCGACCAAATTCGGCGAAGTCAGGAGCCAGGCCGTCAACTTGAGGCTGTCCGGGTCGTGATGCCAAACGACACCCTCCTGTCGAGACAGAAGGTCGGGGGTCTTCTGGAATCTCATCGGTTCCGCCGCCGCTAAGTGTAGTAGGTCTGAAAACCACACTTGTCTGGCCCAGTATGGGGCCACCAGAATTACCCGACATGGGTACCTGAGGATCCATTGCAACGTCCTCCTGACAAGGGGAAAAGGAGGAAATGCGTACAGGAATTTGTTCGTCCATGGGAATGAGAACGCATCCCCCAGTGAGCCCTGCTGAGGCCATCTGCTTGCGTACTGATGGCATTTCTTGTTGTTCTTCGTTGCAAACAGGTCTATGGAAGGGTGTCCCCATTCCTTGAATACTTGTTGAAGTTGTTGGTCGTTCAGCACCCATTCGTGAACTTCGTTCATTTCTCTGCTGAGGGCATCGGCTTCCACGTTTTTCACTCCTGGTAGGTGAAATGCTAAGATTTGTATGTTGTGTTGAAGGGCCCAATGCCAGATTTTCTGTGCCTCTGTCGATAGGGACCTGGAACGTGTCCCTCCTTGTTTCCTCAAGTAGAACATCGTAGTGGTGTTGTCCGTCATGACACGCACCACCGAGTCCCTCAGTTGCGGAAGAAAAGACTTCAGAGCCCATCGCACTGCTCTCAGTTCTAGCAGGTTGATATGCAGGGAGGACTCCTGCAAAGACCACTGGCCTTGTACCTGTAACATATCCAGATGAGCTCCCCATCCGCTCAGCGATGCATCCGTCACCACCGTCTTTTGGAACTCTGGTTCCAGTAGAGGCATCCCTCTCGTTAGGTGAGTAGACACTTTCCACCAGCCGAGTGCTTGAACTAGTTGTTCGTCGACGACCAGTCTGTCGGACCAGCGACCTCTGCTCTGTGCCCAACGGTCCGCTAGAAATTCCTGGCAAGGCCTCATAAACAGACGGCAGTTGTTTATTAACGGAATGCAGGACGACATGGTCCCTAGCAGGGACATGTACTTGCGCACAGAGACTCTGGTACCGCCGCTCCATTCCGACGCCTTGTTTTGAAGTTTCTGAATTCTTTCGCTGGATGGTTTCACCAGGCTTGTGTGCGTATGAAACTCCGCTCCTAGAAAGACCAAGGTCCTCGAAGGCTCTACTGAGGACTTGTTGAAGTTTATTGCGAAGCCCAGTTCCTGTAAGATGGACATTGTGGCTCGTAGACTGTCTCGTGTTTGTTCCTTGGATGACCCTCTGATTAGCCAGTCGTCTAGATATGGATAGACATGATGACCATCCTTCCTTAAATGGGCCGCTATAGGGGCCAAGCACTTGGTGAACGTCCTGGGGGAGGACTTGAGCCCGAACGGGAGGACCTTGAACTGAAAATGCTTTCTCCCGACGACGAATCTTAAATATCTCTTGTGTCGTGGGCGTATTGGGATGTGAAAATAAGCATCCTGAAGGTCTAGTGAAGAGAGATAGTCCATGGGTTGCACCGATCTGATAACCTCTTGGAGTTTTAGCATTTTGAATTTTTGGCTCTTTAGCCACTTGTTGAGTACCCTCAGGTCGAGAATGGGCCTCCATTTGCCGTTTGGCTTTTTGACAACAAAGAACCTGGAATAAACTCCTTGGCCTTCCTGTGCCACAGGAACTCTCTCTACCGCCCCTTTTCGCAACATAAGCTCCGCCTCTTGTCGTAGGATTTGGAGGTGGGGCTGTGTCGAGAATAAAGGAGGAAGACGCGGAGGCTTGTCTTTGAATTGCAGCGCATGACCCATGCGAATCGTGTCTAGGACCCATCGATCTTTGGTGATGCATTTCCATCGGTCGAAGTGATGAGAGACTCGACCCCCCAGGACGTTCCGAAGGCCGTCATTGGTTGCTGGTTTGCTTGTTCTTCGTTGACGACGGACCTGAGCCTCGCCGCCTGGAGGCTTGATAGTCCCTGCTTCCACGTGCCGACTGGGACGCTCGTCTGAACCCTTGTGAAGAGTACGAGGGCCTGTTAAATCCACGGTCCCTCGAGGCTCCAAAGCGGGAGTTTCCAGAAGCACCTCTGAAAGGGCGAAAAGAGCGAAAATTTCTACCCGTTTGAAGGGCGCCGAGGGACCTAGCAGTATCCGTGTCTTCTTTCATCCCTTTCAGCGCTTCATCAACCTTTTCGCCAAACAGGTGCTCCCCTTCGCATGGCATGTCCAGGACTTTGTACTGTACTTCAGGACGGAAAGTAGTACATTTGAGCCACGCTTGTCGACGAAGCACTACTCCATGGTTGATTTGTTTGAAACCAGACTCTGCTAGGTCCACTGCGATATTAATAGCGTGGTTCGAGGCCTCCTCGCCGTCCCGCACCAGTAACATAGCTGCTTTTCGGTGTTCGTCTGGCAGGTGTTCTAGGATAGGGGCTAATTTGTGCCACATTTCCCTATCATATCGTGACACGATCGCTAAGGAATTGGCTGCTCTTACTGTCGTCGCTCCGACCGAGAGCACCTTCTTTCCAAATGCGTCCTGCCTCCTAGCCTCGCTTTCCGGTGGCGTTGAACATTTTTGCTGGACCCTGGCCTTCCTAGCTGCTGCCGCCGACACCACCGAGTCAGACAAAGGCTGTGATGTTAGACATTTTGGAGTGGACTCCGGAGCTTTAAACTTTTTCTCGATCCGTCCCTTTATGGCTGGTTCCGAGAACGGATGGCGCATCGTTTTGAGACCTTCTTGCCACACGTGGTCAAGGATTGGGATGGCAAATACCGATTTTCTCCTTTGACCCATATGGTCAAAAAGGAAACAGTCTTTCCTCTGCTCCTCAGGAATCAAGCCGAATTCGGAACACGCTTTCCCCATCATTGCATGGAAGGCTCCCACATCATCAGGGGGAGATGGCTGTGTCTGGCTCCTCGTAGACTCCAATTCTACATCCGAATTCCATGTCGGGTCCCTCGACGGTGACAGGG
The DNA here is from genome assembly GCF_040938575.1 of Ambystoma mexicanum. Taxonomy (NCBI): domain Eukaryota; kingdom Metazoa; phylum Chordata; class Amphibia; order Caudata; family Ambystomatidae; genus Ambystoma; species Ambystoma mexicanum. The sequence goes on from NC_090936.1 coordinate 54,324,816, forward strand.
AGATGTCTGACCCAGAGTCATCATGTATAGAGTCGGACTCCGACAACTCACCCTCCTCCTGAGCTCGAGGACGATCTTTTACCGCCTGGGGAGCCGATGGGTGATTCGTCGACGAGCGAGCCGTACAAGTTTGCTCGTCGACGGAAGGTACAGACAGAAGTGACGATGACGTCCCAGGTTGAGGGAACTGGGTATCCAGCCGCTGTAGTAGCTTCTGAAGAGTATTAAGCACATCCAGAGACAAAACTGTCTGGGGGTTCAGCAACGTGGATGATATAGGTACCATACCCCCGCTCGCACTCGTCGCCGTCGTCGTCGACGTGGAAGGCCGTAAGCCTAAATCCAATGGCTGCAGAACCATGTCACCTTCCCCTTCCGCCGAGCAGGCCGTGTCTGGCTGCAGTAAGACCTCAGGGGGGATCGGGTCATAGACCTCAGGCAGCCAAGCCATAGACTGAGTTTCCGTCGACGAAGGAATCCCAACCGCTGCTGCTTGAACGGTAATAGGCATCGTCAATGACACCGAGGTCGACGAGGAAGTCGTCGTCGTCGAGCCTTTAGACTTCGTTGTCGATTTTGATGCCGACTTCCCGGCTGAAGCTTCTCGACTCACGGAAGACCTGGGACGGTCCCCTGAGGAGGATTTAGACAGCGCCAGCCTCTCCGTCTTAGATGATGAGGAGGAGGAGGGCTTTTTATGAGATGAGGAGGATCCAGCATGTTTCCCCTTATGCTTGTCCTCAGGGCGAATTTCTGCTGGCCGCACCTTCTTCGATGGAGGCTCCGACTTGCTCCTGGAGGCCGTGGAGCCAACTTCCGAAGCCGGGTAGGCACCCGCTCCGTCATTAAGCCAGTCGACCAGCCTTCTTTTACGGTCCTTAAGGGTTTTTTGGGAGAAACCCTGGCATATCTCACATGTATCCGCCGTGTGGTGCGGGTGGAGACAGTAGATACAGTCCATGTGGCCGTCTCCTTCATAAACCTTTTTGAGGCCACAGGTTGCACATGGGCGAAATAACGCCTTTCCAGACATAATTCTCCAGATTTGAACTTCGCTTACGCGAAACAGACAAAAAAACAATCTAGTTATCACTAGTAGTAACACGAAGATCCCACTGCTTTGAAAGACGGTTGAAATCTGAGGGAGCGCGGGGGCGGGGCCTGTATTTATATCATGACGTCCTGACGGCACGGGCACGCATGATACAAAACGAGGTGGATAGGACGCATAAGCGTCGAAAAAGTTTTCCTACGGGAAAGGGTCTATATAATGTACCGGGGATTCCCAGCCTGACGACGGGGAATATTCAAAGCATGTGAATCCATGAAAGATCCAATGCTGGAGAAGTAGGAGCTTTCCATGCGCTCATGTCCAGGGCATTCACGATGTTTGGTTTAGCACCGGAGGAGAAAAGAAAGGAGAGCTTTTTATATCAACGCACAGAGCAGCGCAGGAAGTCCATGGCAATACCTCTACTGGAGGATGGCAAGGTGACCATGGCGCACCCTGCAGCTGCACCTCCAAAGAAGGATTGTTTCGACAAAATGTACGCGGCTCCAGAGAGCGCTGCTGCCTGTCTCTGCACACAGCCCAAACAACGATGATAGAGCACTGTTTAATTTAAACGGCTCTATTTTACAGAGTGTTCCCAGCCTGACAATGGGAAATATTCCCCTCATGTGAATCTATGAAAGGTACCAATGCTGGAGAACAGGAGTTACAGCTAAGTAACTTGTTCCTTCCTCTTTAAATTGGCCACACAAGGCGGACGGGGACACCCCAAGGGAAGATTATTAATGGGCATCAGGAAACCCATGAACTTGGAAGAACTTGTTACAAACTCCCCGAACATTTTGGTGGGTAGCGTTTCTGGTCCAGTAGTCCCAATGGAGAAAATAAGGAATGTATTATTGTTAAGATCTATGATCCGCCCTATAGGCTTGCCCACCGCATAGTCTTGGCGGAAGTAGAGACCTTGATTGATGACCAACTGGGATGCCTCCCGTGTATCACATTTGGAGATACCAACTCTAAAATCCCAAAGGCCCTTGAATCGATGGAGTGGGAGTGTTCCTCAGCCCCCCGTCAGAGGATGGTGACAGGCTCTTAAAGCACTGCAAACAGGGTTTGGAGGGTCAGGTGTCCTCTATTCCGCCGGATTTACGATGATTAATGGTTCGTTCCCTTAAGACTCTGCTCCCCCACCCACACCCAGTTTACGCGCATTGGTCACAAGTCCTGTAACCTCTTGGACTATGCTTTTATGGACAATACTGCTACATTGATCACAGATATTACCATAATACACAGGCTCGAGAGTGACCATTTGCCCATGGTCCTTAGCCTGGATGTATTACCGCCCCCTTTGCTTCCCACTTCCACAGGGGTATTGGGTGTTGGTGCAACACTGAACCGTAACTCTTGGAATGACCGATGCCTAGAGGAAGTTTTGGCTAACATGTAGGTTGCCTTGGTATCTTTCATTGAGCACTACAATGAATGGGTGGCTAATAACTGCCCCAATTCACCAGAGTCAGCTATTAAAGAATTTGGGGATATTGTAGCATTAATTATTGCAGGGACTTTCTCCAAGAGAAACACCAGAGCACGTCAAACCACAAGACCCACTCGTAGACATATCTTTGATCAGCTGATTGTTAAGAGGAGAAGGAACCACCAGGTTACTCTGCTTGAGCTAACACGATCGTCTTTGGATTGAGTTGTGCTTGCATCCCGCAATAACTCTGCAAAGAGTAACTATCGAAAATGGCTGAGATGCCATAGATATCACCCAGAATGTGCCTATTGGCGATCTCTGGTCGGGCTGGCGCAAGAGAATGACGCCTGGCAGTTCTGGAGGGCTGTAGAGGGCCATAGCCCAGCACCACAAGACATCATTAGCGTACGGGAACCGGTATGGATTGCATTACTCACTGAACCCCTTGAAAATGGAGGGAATGCTTTACCTATGCCACATATCCAACGTGATAAATGGCACTAAATCAAGGGTCCTCTTGACATCCTGAAGCAATCACGGGAAGCAATTCCTTCAGAGCTCTGGTTCCGGATGGTATTTGCAGCTCATTGATTAAAATGGATGCTTTTCACTGTGCCGCTGCACTTGACTGGCTCTTCCATTGGATTGAAGAATGCCAACTCATTCCACCTTCATGGCACAACAGCATTATCGTCCGTATCTGGAAGAAGAGCAGCCAGACTGGGAGGACGTCAATTTGGATCCCCACTTACCAGGGATTAATGCAGGGATGCAACTTGGCACCCCACCTTTTTAACCTGTATCTAGTTGACATGGGAATGGCATTGAGTAATCCTACCTCGATTGCGCCAAAGCAGAGTACCTTGCCACTGTTGTGGATGGGGTACGCAGATGAGAATAGTATCAATGGACCTCAATCCGGCTGGCCTGCAAGCCTCCTTAAATTGTCTGAAGACTTTTTCGGATGCCAACTCCTTGGTTATTAACATCAATAAGACCAAGGTTATGGTCTTCAGTCCCCGTCATTGCAAAATCAAACAAACAGGATGGAGTCTGGAAGGGAGCCTGTTGGAGGTGGTTCATGAATACAAATATCTTGGCATTCTATTCAACCGTAATTTATCCGGCTCTCGCCATATGGAACATCTTAAATTGAAAGGTGCCCAGGTTATCGGGCGCTTGAAGAAATCGGCTTGCGAGGGCAGGGTTTACTCTGTGGGCATTCTGGCGCAACTGTATTCGGCCAAACTCCTGCCTATTTTCATGTACGGAGTGGAAAGTTGGGCTAACACTAACATCACCGAACTGTCTGAACTGGAGGGTGTACTGCTGAAGAAGTTGTCCCAACTTCCGACGCATGCACCGGCCAACTTGATTTTCTTAGAAATGTGTATGATTCCGTGTGTGGCAAGAGCTCAGCTCTATAACCTTAACACCCACTGGAAATTGGCCAATGCTCAATTTGGTAGTTTAAACCATCTACTTTTCGAAGCTGCACGGACCAAGGGCCCCTATATGCCCCACAGCAATTTGGCTAATGTCGTCTCTGCCTCTGCGAGGTAGCATTCTAAGGCTTCGGTGGATCCTTTGAAGCTTCAATTTCAAAGTTATAAATCTGAGATGAACAAGAAGGTTGTCTCATTTTACTGTGAACTGGAAACCAAGGAACTCCAGACTAAGAATACATTTCTCGCAGTTCCTCGAATACATTATGTACAGAGAGTGCCCACCTGGCTACCTACAGCAGTTTGTGGGAAACTCTCTTGTCTGGGATTACTTGAGGCTAAAAATAAATACGCTTAAAACCTTTGAAATTATTGGAGCTTGGACTAACATCCTGCGAAACCAACGATTTTCCCGTTCGTGTGGAGATTCTTGTCTGGAAACGGTTAGACACCAATTGATGAAGTGTGACACCCTGATCAAACTGAGATCGACTGCCATGAAGGCTGCTGGAATTAGTAACACTTCAGGGGAGGAAGAGCTATGGACCCTTCTGATGAATGGCAACGAGTCTTGCATTATATTCTTCACCATCTTGTGGAGTAAAAGATAGCATTGACCCTGAAAAACTCTTGGAGTGCATTAAGTGGGCGGAGCATGTGTCCATAGCGGCTGTGTGGGCAGATTGTGAATGATCTGATTTGTTGACCTTGGAGGAGAGATTGGTGATATGTCTCTGTGGTTACGGTTGCGGGGGCTCGAGGGAGGGATGGCGGTCGCTGCTGTGTTGTGTCTGCCAAGTCGTGCTGCAAAGGGGGGAATTGCCATCTGTCAAATTATCTTTTATTTGGGAGGAGTGACCGGCACAAGGGATTGTGTCCTAGTCGTGGGGATCTGTGGGAAGGGTGAGGGGATGTAGATGTGTTTAATGTTCTTGCACTGCCCTGTGTTGAAAAGTTGTCCTTGGTACAACTGTATAACGTTAAATAAAATAAATACATTATTAACTAACATTTCCCATCTAGAATCAAACAACCCCCCGGTACCCACCTCCCTTTAGTATCCAGCCCGGGACTATCACACCTCCCATATTCAGGCTGGACAATCAGGAATACCCCCACACTCTGTGCCATCGTCCCGCAATCCTCTCCTCCCTGAGCCCTCCCAAATTATCAATCGAGACACGACATCATGTTCCATATTCTTTGTGCATCCACCTCTCTGTCCAGGTCTCCCCTTTAATTAACATTCTCTCCCCCAGGTCCTGCGCTGCCCACTTCTCCCATCAGATTAAGCTATCTTTCCAGCCCCTACTCAAGTAATATGTTGGCATTGTGTCTCAATGACTTGAGCCAGAGCGAGACTGATCCCAATGTTGACCCGAAATCCTAACACAACCCATCACACCATTCTAATAGATTCATTCTTATTATCTCTTTTCCGAAGATGGTGTGCTTTTATTTATATTTTCTGGATACTGGGGTTCTTGTTCTATCCTTGGGTTCCTACTCTCTCGACGTGGTGTTCCGCTGCATATTATTTTATTGAGATGGAGAGACATCTTCCTCCATGAGATCACCTGTGACCCCCCATGTGACCAGGCTGTACTTCCAATCATCGTACTCAAATGACATTGAGAATTATTATTATTAATGTATTAATTTAATTAATACATGCGCTACCAAAGTGGCCCAGAGGCATACGGGTGCCCAGGACTAGAGTGCAACAGAGATCGTTAAACAGGACGAACAAAAAGGCCAACACAAACCATCTCAGTCACTGAACGTAAACTTATCTAAACAAGAAGGTTTTCTGTTTTTTTCTTAAAATGGGAACCCTCATCTGCAAAGGCGTCTCCTGGTGAGGGTAAACCCCGAAATAATCTTGCAATATCAATATCTTAGTGCCTCCGTAGCCCTTCTCTTCTGGCGTTGTCCAACACACTTGATTTCTCTGTATAATACTGAAATCTCACTAGAACAAATCTTGGGTTCCACCTTCTTATCCCCGCTCGATGGGCTCCATCTATAGTTGGCTCACGTATTACTTCATTCCTGAACAAGGCTTGGAGGACATCTTGAAAGGCCTTCATAATGTCCTTCTCATTTCCCCCTCCTTTTCAGGGAATCCTTAAAACCGAGGGGTTATTTTGTCTCTCACGATTTCTCAAATAATTGTCCATCTTTAATCTCATTGCTTCCTCTCGTCTCTCTAATTCGGAAATCCTCATGTCCAATTGTGTCTCTAAGATATCCACTGACGTTTGGTTCGCTTCCAACCCCTGTACTCTGTCGTCAAGAGTTTACATTTTTTTATCAAGACCAAGTCTGTGTCCTATGTCTGTTCGTATCCCTCTGATCTCTTCGAAGAGGGCTGCTATGTCTTTCTTGATCACCATCTGCTCGCCCATTTCTGCTGACGTCTGCAACTCTGCTTACCCAGTCGAGAGTCCTGTTGCTTTGGGACTTTTGAATTTCTGTTAAGATTCTTCCAAACTCTTTGGGGAGTACTCTTGGTCGGGAATTTCTCCTTCCAGGTGCACTCCTATATCTCCTTCCCCACCCCTCATTAGCGAGGCCCCTCCTTATCTTGACTAGCAATCTTGATGGCACTGGGTCGGTACTGGATCTGTTAATTGGGTTACACCCACAAGACGGCTAAAACCCTGTGGAGCTCCTGACTATCTGCTTCTAGACTCTGATTTATTATTGTGGGCCTAGTCCCTTCTACGTCTCTAGGATGAGGCCTTTACAGCTCTCTTAACCCACTTGTTCAGGGTGCACCGCAGAGCTTCACCTGAGGTCTTCTCTATCGGCTAGATATCACACTTAAGATATTGTTGCGTGTCCACATGCTCTACCCATCTCTAGGCATTTCCTGGGGCTCCTGATTTTAGATCAGTTTAGAGCGTCTTCTGGTAGAGTCCCAGGACCAATGTCCGTTATATCATCTGGTGATGGGGACACTTGCCCTCATCTCCAAGCGTTACATCACTTGAGCACGTCCCCATCGACTAATCCAGGCAACCCCCACTGGGCCACCTCCTCCCCAGTCCACCGACACCGGGGGCAGAGGTCTGGTAAGCAGATGTCTATCAATCACAGAGGGGGAGCTTCACGTGGTCACCTGGGTCCGTATGGGAGCATTCCTCCGTCCCTCACCCCTGCTCACCTTCAATTCTTGTTCAAGGTAAAGCCGTGTCAGATGAAAGTGTTGAGCTTACGGCATATAGTTTGCCGAAACTCACTGGTCCCGCTGTGGGTTCTCTGTTAAGGTCCACCGAGACCTCACAGGCCGCTGCCAACTCCATTTCCAGAGTGTTGGTCTGGTCAGGGGCTGGCGCTCCTGTAACAGCATCTGGCCAGTTGACACTTTCTTGTCCGTGTGAAGGGGAGCCTGCTCCGCGACCTGTTAGGTGTTCTATATGGGACGGCATCGCTTTGCCTTAGTCTCGGGAATCCTCCCCATAATACCAAGAGAGTTGAGCAGTTCCTGGGCTGCTAGTTTTCCGGACCCAGGGATCGGAGTCACTAAGAATCAAGGGTTGCCTTCTTGATGGGGTCCACTATGCCCAGGCCGCTCCCTTCTTTGAAGCTCTGCTTTCGCCTCTCTCGCCACGGTGTTCGGTGGCATGGACCTCCCGATCAGAGACGCCGCCAGACACTGGATTAGGTCCATTGCTTCTCTGATGTTTGGGAGTCCTGCAGCTCTTGGTGCAGCTTTCCATGGGAGGTTATGGGTCGGGAGGCTCAAGGCCCTATCAATCACCGTTGGGTTAGGAGCGCGTGAGTCAGGCGGCCATATTTCACATGCCCTCTGGTGGCATTGGTGGCCTCCCCAGATTATTAACTCTTTAAACAGTATCATGAAGTGTGTCTTCCCAAAAATAGAATCTAAATCTCCATTTCAGTGAACTCTAGCAAGTCCACTTGGAAGTAGCACTAACTTATTCTATTGTTACAAAAAATTACCTACCTTGGGTAATGAATTGTATGACTAACGTAATTCCATTTTTGGGGGTTCTCATGACAATTTAGGGGCCCATAAACTTTTTTCTTAAATATTTGTTAGGATCTCTGACCTATTTTTGTGGCCAGAAGGACTTCTACTGAAGGCTACCTGCTACTGCAACCATTTTGGGAGGATTTGGTCCTGGATTACCCATAAGGCTCCCAGACCAGGGGTGCTTTTTAAGAACCCACATTGGTTGATTATATAACCCTACATTGGTTTTGGGGAGTAGACCGTGGACCACTCGTGTTGAACTCTTTCTAAAAAATTATGTGAAATTTTGCACTTTGATGATTGAGACTTATGCTCAAAATTAAATATTCTTGATTAAATCAAGACCCCAGTAAAACACCTAACAATCACAATTTTCTTTGAATGAGATGGCGTTAAGTATTGAATTAGGTTCATATTAAGACATTGCTGAATAGATGCTGAATGACCACTGAAAGAAAAAACACCCTGTGTATTAGATAGTTTACCCAGATCCTACCAACGTTGGGGAAATCTCTTCTGTATTTCCAAATATTGAAGGAAAGCTGCACAAAGAAAACATTCTTCCTAACACCCACAGATTCCTCATCTATGATACTCTTTAGCAGTATGTGGATCTGGAGGAGGGCATGAGGGCACAACCTAAAGCAGAAAACTCTGGAGCACCACGCTGCAGAAGCAGGTGCATTGCCTTGAAAGGGGCCTCCCCCTCTGTAGAGTTTGCAGCCAAACATCAGTACTTCTTTCTCAACCAGATCGTAGCATTCTCAGACAATATCCACCTTAACAGGGTCTGTATGGTCACAGCCCTTAGTGAAACAGGAATGGTATCAAGAGAGAGAAACAGACTCAAAGATAATTGTTCAAAGCCTTTATTTTATTTAAGGTCTTGGGTTGGTGTAATGCCTAACTGGCCCTAACACTAAAGGGATGGTTCCCTCAACTGATGTTTACAAGGGCCGTCGAAGTCTTGAAGTCCAAAATAAAAACCTGTCTGTCTAAACCTATGCTTGGCCTCACACTTTAACAAAAATGTTTTAGGAAGTCTTATAAAAGTAAAAAGTAGTGTTTCAACAGAAATGGGAAAACCGGGGTTGGTTTCCGGTAGTCCTCGCCAGTTTGTAGGTTGGTCAGCTTCAAAAGATTGAGCTTACTCAAAAATGACTAGTCATAGGACCTTCATAGTTCAAACAAATGTCAATGTTCTTTAATGTCTTGGGGTTCCCTTCCCCAAGCTTCAGCTCCTTCAGTAACACCAAATAAACAAGATTCCAGTTTGACAGGCCTCTTAGGGTTCCTTTACACAGGCTCAGGCCTCTTCTTCTAAGTTCAAATACAAGTTCAGCTTTTAGGCCTCTGGGTTCCCTTCCCCAAGTTCAGGCCCCTCTTACATTTCAAATACAAATTCAGCTGTTAGGCCCCTCAGGGTCCTTTCCACAAACTTGGGCCCCTTTTCCAAGTTTCAAATACCAGTTCAATTTGGCAGGGAGTACCTTTCTTTCAAATACAAGTTCAATTTGTCAGGATGTATAAAGTTCTTTAAAAGGGATAGCATCAGAGACTTTAAAAAACGTCAGGTTCTTTACACCTCCCAAAAATCTTTATTGGATATATGGGGGATAATCACAATAACAATGTACAGGGCTATTTAAATGTGCCTGGTTTGGTTCCTGACCCTTCCGTACTGACCGAAACACAGAACCAATGGCGTTGTGGCACTCATGACAGACGGATTTAAAAGGACAGAGACCCTTAACTGGAGGAGAGAAGCAGCAGTAGAGTGAAACAGCTACAGGGCAGGAGCAATGCATGCTCTGCTGTAGCCTGTGCTACAGTGCAGAGCCAGGATGTTGCATATGTGGTTGGCAGAGAGCCTACAGAGCACTGTTGAGCCCAGGATGGCCGAGCGCTCCGGAAAGCAAGGTGTCGTATGACAAGAGACCAAGCCGGCACTGAAGCAGCATACCGGCGTACCCGAACAATGGCACATAGACTTAGGAGCACAAACAGGGAACTGATGACCCGAGAAGTGCAGTTCCCACGCTACTGGTATGACCGCCTCCCCCCACAGAATAAGACCGCAAGCAGGTCTGCATGCCGTGAAGAGGGAGGAGGGCACTGAAAACAGGATAGAGTATCCAAGGCCCTTGGGGGCTATAAGAACCCAGAGCGCAATAGATATACCCAAAGGGGGTGAACCTGACCCCAATAAACTACAAGGGGTTAACGGAGAACGGAAAGTACGAGAACACCACCCTGGACCCAATAATCCACAAGGGGTTACCAGATAACAGACAGCATGGGGAAAATCTGAGGGGGTGACCCTGCAATAAAGGATCTACAGAATCAAACTGTACACTTAAAGGACACAAACCTCTTACCTTGAACAAAACTTTGCGGTGAGGGGTCAGGAGTCCCCTTCCGCGTAGAAAAACCAAAAGTTTGTTGTGAAGTGTACAAATAGCTCTGGTAAACCAGGAAAGGAACCAAGAGACATTTTGTTTTTGAACTGTACGAACAGATGAAGGCCTGGACGAGCCAGAGAGAAGAGGACCAGCATAAGCCAAGAATGGGGTGTAAGAACACTTCTCTAGGCCGAGTCATATTGTTTTCTATGTTAGTGAGTGGTAAGGAAAACCAGTAGTTTGGATGGATGATGCGGTTGATTTATGAAAGTTGCCCTCGCTAGCACCCTTTTGTTATTTGGTAGGTTAGGAAACCCCCACCTTAGAAGTAAGGATAGGTAAGCCATTTTCATTTACTTTAATAAACGCAAGTATCTTTATAAATGTTCAGTCCATCGCCTGTGTCTGACCTACTACAATATCTTGACATATTTGTAAGTAGGAGCAGACCAGCCACTCACCAAATTATCAATGAGGAAACGTATATGATAACCTCTAAAAGAAATGGGTTATCTTTGGAGCTGCATTTTACTACTAGTAGTATTCAATCCTCTGCAGGGGTGAGTGGATAACAGGAGAGTCCTGTTAGAATCCATACTAACAAACTTTTTAGGGGAAATGAACAAATGACTTACCTATCAATAATGTTCTTTCTGATGGATGTTCTTCCCACCCATTCTTCATACATATTAAGTCATTGCAGTGCAGCTGTTCTTTGGAAACATTTCTGCCACCAGGTGGCATAATGCTGCTCAGCCTGTCGCCTATATGCGCCCTCGGCCAAACATGTGAGGGGTAATATATATATTCAGGTGCCGCGTCCCCTGCCCTCAATTCCACCCTTTTCCTCTAGCATTCGGACACTGTTGGACTGCGAAACCGATGGCGTACTAGCTATCTGCCAAGCAGGACAGGTACAGAGTGCGATGAGGAATCCTTGGGAGGAACATGCATCAGAAAGAACATTACTTAGAGGTAAGTAATTTGTTCTTCTAATGGATTCTTTCCTCCCACCGATTGCTCATCTATGATAGACTCCCATAGCAGTACGTGGATCTGGAGGGAGGAGAGCAAGGACACCACCTAGACCAGAAAACTCTGAGGACCACTCGGCTGAAACAGGTGTCCTGTCCCGAAAGGGGATCCAACCAATAATGCTTTGCAAACGTGTGCAGTGAGGCCCACGTTGCTGCTTGGTGATGTCCAAGACAGGGACTCATCTGCAGGGAAGGTGGCACACACTCCTCTGGTAGAGCTCTGCGTCCTTCAGGCACATCCTTCCCAAGTAGATCGCAGCATTCCGAGATGCAGAGAATGAGCCACCTGGATAAGGGTCTGTTTGGTCACAGCCCTGCAGGCACGAGCACCAGCGTAACCAACCAGCGTAACCAACAAAAATCTAGTCATTCTTCAACCTCTCTAGTACGAGACGTAGAACTTAAGGGCACGTACAAGACCCATCTGATGGCATCCTTCCTCTACTTTGGGAAGGGTGCAGCAGTGGAAAAAACACAGGAAAATGGATCTCAGAGAGATGGAAATCCGAGACCACCTTCGGCAGAAAGGAGGGTCTCACTCTCAAAGTCACCTTCTCGTTGGAAAAAAACTAACAGGGGGGTAAAAGCCTGGAGCTCACTCACCTATCTAGCGGTAGTGATGGCTACCAGGAAAATCACCTTAAGGGTGAGCAATCTACTAGAACAAGAATGAATGGGCTCAAATTGAGTTCCCATAACAAATGTCAAAACCAAATTCAAATCCCACGCTGAGACTGGCATGGAGGAACCTGGTTACATAAACTACATAAGCACTGCATAACCGTGGGGGCTTTGAAGAACGAGCTCTGCCCGGGGGATCTCTTAAAAAAACGAAATAACGGCTAGGTACCCCTTCACAGTGCTTAGCTGATGGGCCGACTGGGCCAAAGATAGCAAGAAATCCAAAACAGGGGATAAAGCACAGGATAAATGGTCCAGATCCCTTTTCTGGCACCAAGCCGAAAATGTGCCCCATCTGCAGGCATAAATAAATTTGGCCTCAGGCCTCCGAGCTGAAAGGAGTACATTCAGGACGGTGTCTGGCAAATCCCACTCCTTGTATCTTAGCCTCTCAGCAGCCAAGCATGAATGTTCAGCTTGCTGATTTTCAAATTGAGCTCCCAGCCCTTCGATTAGCTGGGAGAGCAGGTCTACTTTCAGAGAAAGGCGCCAGGGCGAGCAAACAGATATGTCCAGTAGCTCTGGGTACCCCATTCTCCAGTCCCAGTCTGAAGCTATACGAGTCAACGTGGACCCAAACAGGCTAAGTCTCCTGAGAACTAGCAGAACAACGCGGATCAGCGGAAATGCATAAGAGATCTAATGTCCACCTAACCACCACTGCGTTACCCAGAGCTCCATGTCAAGGAAATTCCCTGCAGCAGAACAACTCACATTTCGTGTTCATAGAAGCAAAGAGATCCACTCGAGTTCCCCAGAAGAAAAAAATCCTCTCAGGATGGTGTTTCTATGCTTACCTTTGAATTCCTGAGGTTTAAATGTAAGTTGTGCAAAACGGAAGATCGTCATTATCGTGTGCTTAGAGCTGTTTTTGAGACCTTGTTTTCACCCCTGAATGCCTCTTTACATGATGTCCCCTTTCTCATACGTTTGTCCAGCCTCTTTCAGTTTTGCTGCTGTACAAATTTCTTGCTCTGATAGGACTTAATAGTGCATCAGAGCATGGGAGGGCTGTATGGTGCTCTGATTTGGGACCATTTCTGATGGTGAATGGAACCGTATGTGTACTGGTCCATATAGGTTTAAGCTTGACCTGGATCTGAGGTATACTCAACAACAGATGTTGCACTGTATTTAATGGTCCCCCTGGAGACTGAAACAGTGTAACCTTGTTAAGGATGATACATGTTGGAATTACATAGATTAGATGTGGGACTTTTTTCATATGTTCTGGTCGTGTTCTAAAATCAAGTCTTTAGGGGAGATGTTTTCCAGCGTATGGACCTTGTGTTGGGTCTTTCACTTCCCTTTAATTCTTTGCTATGTGTGTTAGGGTTGTTTACGGTTAAATTTCATTTGTCTGTTGGCTTACTCTTGAAAATGTTGGAAGAGTGACATTAGAAACTCTGTAGATGAATGGCTGCATTACTTGTCGATTATTTCAAGTAGAGAGAGGGTAACTTACCAGGTTAAGCAAGAGGCAGATGAGTACTCTGACATTTTGGGTGTTTTCAATGAATTTTACACTTGGCCACCCACCTTTTTCTTCTTCTCCTTTTTCCCCCTCTGTACATAGGAAATGACTGCTAGTTGATAATGTTTAGTTCTTAATGTTCTATTGGTTACATATTCAATGTTGCTTACTGTATTATAAAGTGATAAAGTGATTGCACTTGTGGGAGACCGAAGCCTGTCTGACGTTCTCTCTTCCAGCAAGATGGGCAGCTGTCCGAGACATTGGGCCTCATTACAAGTATGCCGGTCTGTCAACAACGGTGCCCGTAAGCTACTGGCACCATTGCTACTGGACCAGCATACTCTTTTCTGCGAGCGGGTGCCTTTCAGCCCACCAGGTTTGACCTGGCGGGCGGAACGGCACCCACTCGCAGGCCTTGACGGATGCACCAGCACCATTCATGAATGGTGCATTCGTCCTTCCCATTCCCACTGAGTCCAATGGGACTCGAATGGGGAGTAATATTTTCCGCGCCCGGTAATGGGCAATTACCATGAACGGCGGGGGCGTAATGCCCAAGTAAGTCCCGATTGCCGGGAAAAAAATGACTCTGGCGGCAACCGTGCCGTTTTTACCGGCACGTCTACCGCCGGACTCATGAGGCCCATTGTTCTAAATAACCCAGAACAACAGTCACATTGCTTTTCTGCATGGCATCAAGGATTCCACGCCACCTCGCTTGTTAAGGTAGTGCATGGCTACTATGTTGTCAGTCAGGACCAGCACAGTCTTTCCTTTCACAGAGTGGAGTGAGGAAACCCGGGACAGCCCGATTGCACTGAGCTCCAGCAAGTTGATCTGTTCCAGATCCTCTGAGGGAGACCACATTCTGCTCACTGCCAGACATCAGTGACAACAGCCACCTGTGGCTAGGGTTGACAAAACAATGCACCTCTTAGTAGGCTGCCTCCCAGGGACCACCATGTAAGGTCTTGAGCAACACGGCACGACACCTGTAGGAGATCCGACATTCAGCCCTGCAATTGTGGCCAATGGCAACAGCGGAGCCACTGAGGGGAACTCATGTGAAGCCGAGCTACCAAAATCAGCAGAATGGAGGTGGCCCTGAGGTCCAAAACAGAAAGGCTGAGACTGGCACTTGTCACTGTGACTGGAGGTCATGGACCATCAGAGATGTTTGCCACTTGATCCTTGGATAGTAATGCCCTGCCCAGGTGAGTGTCCAAGACTGCTCCGATAAATCTGAGGGACTGGGACAGCTAAATATGGGACTTTTTGAAGCTCAAGGAAAAGCCCAAGCTGTGCAATAGACTGCTCGTTCTGAACAAATGTGCCGATGCCTGGGAGCATCGTGGGAGTGAACTCGGACAAGTCCGTCATCTGGGTAGGGAAAGACATGGATGCCTTCCCTCCTGAGGTGAGCCGCCATCACTGCCAGCAGCTTGGTGAAAATCCTGGGTGCAGAAGAAAGGCCAAACAGCAGGATTATAAACTGGTACTGAAGTTGGCCTACACAAACCTTGTGCATTTGTAGTTCAGATAAATAGGCACATGGAAATATGCATCCTTAAGGGCCAGTGAAATCAAACCGTCTTGTACATCGAAAGCTTGCAAGTTCTGATACAGAGTCACCATTTTCAATTTGTCCTTTCAACAGCCTTAGATCTAGAATCAGACGCAAGGGTATGTCCTTCAGTACTAGAAAATGAGTAGAGTCCCACCCTTTCCCACTTTACAAGTGCAGAACCCATTTCACTGCTCCTTTCAAGAGAAGCTGATGAACCTCCTCAAGGAAGGAAAGGGAAACAGTATCCCTGAAGTATGACCTTCAAGGCCCAAACACCAGACTTGACCATTCTGCGCTGAAAAAGGAAATATTCCCACAACCCACTGGGGACATGTGGCAGAAGTGCATCACACAGGGGATTCGCACCCTGGGTGGCCAAGGGGACAGCGGCTGCTGACGTCACTCCACCTCTAGGAGTACAGGGGTGAAAACCACGACCCCTCATGGACGGCATTGTGGGTTGTTGACCAGCAAAGCCCAAAGATTTAGCGGTCACTTTGGATACCAGGAACCTTTGGAAGGCATCATCGGCCTTTGACCCAAAGAGGTTAATCCCATCAAAGGAGATGTCCAGGAGGATGTCCTGTACGTCCTCTGTGTAGCCAGATAGCTGCATCCAAGAGTGGCAATGGGTCACCGTACTGGTGCCCATCGCACAACCCACACAGTCCACTGTGTCCAGTTCAGACTAAAACATTTGGCAGGAGGTCTCCTTGCAATCATGGACAAGAGCCAGGAATCCTCATTTATGTCACCTTTAGGAAGGTGATCAGCCACAGTGGCAGCTGCAGACCAAAGGGCAAAGGAGAACGTCCCTAAAGCGCTGGAGATGTTCACTGCCCAGAGCGCATGGCTGTCTGAGGCAAATACCCTCTTACCCCCAGCTTCCAGCTTCTTGCTTTTTCTGTCTGGGGGAAGAGAAATAAAAGGATGCTTTCAAGTTGGCCGTTTCAACCTGTAAAACCAAGCGCTCAGGAGAGGCATGGGTGGACAAGAAGGCTAGATTCCAAGGGGCTTGACGATGTTTCTTCACCAGTTCCCTATCCGCTGAGCCTCTGCCACACCTCTAGCACTGGGGAATCTGCAGCTGCATTAAAGGTAGCAATGCCTCCTTGGGTCCCTCGTCTAGGATGTCAGCTTGTTCAAATTGAACTTTAGGCCTGGACGGGGCAGAGTGCCCAAGAGTCTCAGCAACATTAGCCATGAGTTTCTAGGCCGCTTGAGGCTTTCTCTGGGCAGGAGCCAGTAAAAATCTTGAACGTCTGCACCCTCTTCATAAAACTCCTCCAGGAAGTCTCCCTCTTCCCTGGAATGACAAAGCATTACTTACCGTAAAAGCATTTCTGATGGTTGTATCTGCTTAGATTCACATGCTGTGCATAGGTCCGACATCCAGTGGTCACTGCGGAGTATTGCATTTTGTTTTTCGTAGTCGAAAAGGGGACGTCGACAAGGCGTGTCTGTAACACTATCCCTATAGTGACGTGCAGTGTACCCACAATCCCTCACGCGTCGAGGTCCCTCTGTTTGTATTTTTTCAGCTCTGAGGGAGCCTTCTAGACGTGAGTGAGTACAGAAAAGAGAGATATATAAGGATGTCTATGTTCCTTCCATCCGAGCGGGGAGGAATGGTGGGCGCATGTGAATCCAAGCAGATACAACCATCAGAAATGCTTTTACGGTAAGTAATGCATTGTCTTCTGATGTTTGTTAATCTGCTTAGAATCACATGCTGTGCATAGACTAGCGAGCAGTACCCGGAGTTGGAGGTGGGTTGTGAGAAGGAACAGTAGAGAAAAGGTGTCTTAATACTGCTTGTCCCACCTGGGAATCAGCTCTAGAGTGGGCATCTAGACAGTAATGTTTTGTAAAGGTGTGTACAGAACTCCAGGTTGCCGCTTTGCAGATGGACTCAAGGGGAACATTTGCAATGAATGCTATGGATGCCCCAGTGCCACGAGTAGAGTGTGCTCTTGGCTTGAAGGGTAGTTCTCTCTTAGCAAGAGTATAACAGAGTGATGCATTGAACAATCCATCTAGATATAGTGGACTTTGATACTGCATCTCCTTCTCTTCCTGCTGCCACCGAGACAAAGAACTGATTAGTCTTTCTCAGTGGTCTAGTTCTTTCCATATAAATAATGACCGCTCTGCGCACATCAAGTGTATGCTGGCTCTTTTCTCCTAGATTTGAAGGATTTTGAAAGAACGTTGGTAGTTCTATTGACTGGTTGACATGGAATTTCGAGATGAATTTCGGTGCAAACCTTGGGTGTATGCGTAGAACCACCTTATCTCTGTGAACTGTTACAAAGGGGTCTAGAACAGAAAGAGCCTGTAGTTCACTTACTCTCCTAATGGAGGTGATAGCTATTAGAAAAGCAGTCTTAAGAGTGAGGTCTTTAAGAGTTGCCTTGTGCATGGGTTCAAATGGTGAACCCATGAGCCTAGTGAGTACCACATTTAGGTCCCAGCCGGGAGCTGGGTTTGCTATTGGAGGGTGTATCCTTTTTACCCCCTCCATGAAGGCTTTGATCATTGGGACTTTCCACCATGACACTGAGTTGGGAAGTGGTGTATGCAGAAAGTGCCGCTAGGTGGACTTTAATAGAATTGAATACTAGACCCGAGTCCAGCAAATGGGTCAGGTACAGAACAATGTGTGTGGGAGAGCAGTCATCGGGGTTGATGCTTCTTCCTCTACACCAGATGACAAATCTCTTCCATTTGCTAGAATAACAGTGACACGTGTTAGGTTTTCTAGCTTCCCTGAGGATGTCCATGCACCTTTGTGGAAGTTGTAAATGTTCAAATTCTATGACCTCAGGAGCCAGGCTGCTAAGTTCATGGTTTGAGGGCATGGATGGAGCGACCTGCCCTTGTCCTGTGACAGCATGTTGTACGGGCAGAGCAGTTTCACTGGTGGAGACAGAGACATCTCCATCAGATGAGCGAACCATGGTTGCCGGGTCCACATAGAGGCCACTAGTATCATGGTGGCTTGTTCCCGGTGCATCTTGTGCACAATCCTGTTGAGAAGGGGAGTCGGGGGAAAAGCGTAAACAAATTTCCCTGACCATGGAATCGATAGACCGTACCCCTTGGACTGGTTCTGAGGGTACCTGGAGGTGTAATCTTGGCATTGTGAGTTCTCCAGAGTTGCTAACAGGTCTATTTCTGGGAAACCCCACTGTGTGAAGACGTTGAAGACGATGTCTTCGTGTAACCGCCATTCGTACTCTACGGGCAGGGGGAAATCTCTGCTGAGTTCGTCTGCTAGCAGATTGAGTTCCCCTGGTACATGTTGTGACTGTAAGAACATGTTGTGTCTGAGAGCCCACTTCCAGATGTTCTGGGACAGCATGGACAGTCCTGGAGAGTGGGTTCCCCCTTGCTTGTTGAGGTAGTACATGGCTGTGGTACTGTCCGTGAGGACCAACACTGTCTTTCCTTGTAGGTGTTCCTGGAAGGCTTTCAGTGCCTTGAACACCGCCAGTAACTCCAGTAGATTTATGTGCTTGGATGCTATGCTCGGAGTCCACACTCCGTGAGCAGTCTGATGGGATAGGTGAGCCCCCCATCCTGTGAGAGATGAGTCTGTGGTTAGAGTGGCTTCCACTGCAGGTGTGGCAAAAGGTTTCCCTATTAGCAGGTTTTCTTTTGTCCACCACCGTAGCGAGAGAACCAAGGCTTGCGAGACCACCACTAGATCGTCCCATTGTCCGCTGGCCTGACACCACTGGCTGTTGAGCCACTCTTGCATTGGGCACATGTGCAGGCGCGCGTGAGGTACCAAATAAATACATGACGCCATCATTCCTAGCAAGCGCATTGCTTTGCGTACCGTCACCTCTCGACCTGCCACATATTGGGGGATCTGAAACAGCATGTTTTGGACCCTCTCGTTGGAGGGGAAGACGAGGCCGTCCTTTGTTCGAATTAGAGCCCTTAGGAATTGTTTGATCTGGCTGGGGTCTAAGCTGTACTTCTTCTCGTTGATGGAGAAGCCCAGTTGGAACAAAAGGTCTACAGTCTTTTGGGTATTGGAGAAGCATGTTTCGTAAGAATCCCCTGTTATGAGCCAATCGTCGAGGTAAGGGTATACTGGGATGGACAACCTGCGCAGATGGGCCGCTACCACTGCCAGTACTTTCGTGAATACCCTTGGTGCTGATGCTATCCCGAAGGGTAGCACTCTGAACTGGTAGTGTTTGTTCTCTATCATGAACCTGAGGTATTTTCTGTGCGCTGGCAACATTAAAATATGAAAGTACGCATCATGTCCAGTGTTGTCATGTAATCCCCTTGTGATAGCAAAAGGATCACTTCCTGTAAGGTTACCATGCAAAACTTTTGGGGCTTGACAAATTTGTTCGCTGGGCGCAGATCTAATACAGGGCGCATGGTTAGGTCCTTTTTGGGTACAAGGAAGTACACTGAATAAATACCTTCCGTTACCTGAGATGGAGGCACGACCTCTATAGCTCCTTTTTCCAGTAGCTGTTCCACTTCCTGTAGAAGGATGGCAAGGTGTTCTGGTGTCATGCATCGGGTTTGTATGTTGGGGAACTGTTGAATTACATACAGTAGCCGCGGGCTATGGTTGATAGTACCCAACGGTCTGATGTTATTCCCTCCCATGCTGGAAGAAACGATGTTAACCGGCCCCTGACCGGCGATGCATGGGAGGGGACCCGAATCTTCGGGTCATTTGCTGTTATTGGCCTGGGAGCCTCTAGGGGTAGAGGCCCGACCTCTCCCCTTGCCACGGCGTTGGCCCCTCTGATTGTACTGGCCACTATTACCCTGGTTAGAGGACCAGTTGTTGGCAGAGTATTGTTGTTGTTGATTCTGCTGCTGGCGTTGGCCACGAAAAAAGCGCTTATTGCCATAGCCGCGTCCGTTAGGGGGCCTAGAAATCTGGTCAAGGGTCTTGATTGTGTCAAACTCCTTTTTAGCATTTTCTAGAGCCTCATCAACTGCCTTACCAAAGAGATTGGTATCCTCTATAGGTTTGTTGATCAGGGAAGCCTGTGTTTCAGGTTTAAACCCCGAATTGCGCAGCCAGACATGGCGTTTGAGGAGTATCCCTTGGACTAGGGAACGCCCAGCAGTCTCTGCAGCATCTAAAGTGTTTTTAACGATGCTTTGGTTCACTAGTGTCCCTTCCGTGATTGTGGCCAGAAGGCGTGTACGCAGGGGTTCTGGTGCCTCTTCAGCGTCGCTACATAGCTTGCTCCACTGTGCGTCTGCGTAGCTTGCTAGTAAAGAGTTATTAGCGATCCTTGCTGAGAAAGCGGCGGAAGCTGTGATTCTTTTCCCCAGGGCATACAGCTTTTTCCCCTCCTTGTCTGGAGGTGCCTCGCTGGTGGACAGTGGCACCCCTGCCCTCTTCCTTGCATTTGTTACTACAAGGGAGTCTGGTACGGAGTGGCACCTGACCTACAAAGGGTCAGAAGGAGATGGACTGAAGAGTTTTTCTATTCGAGGGTTGACCCCTCTGACCAACGCAGGAGTGGATAGAGAAGGGGCGATTCTTCTTTTTACTGAGGCAAGGAGTGGAATGGTTTGACTGACAGGGGGTCTCTCCTTAATTACTTTTTCTACAAAGTCAATGTCAGGAGAGGTCTCCCCTGTGTCTAATTCGAAATGCGCTGCTGCTTTGCGCAACAGTGCATTAAACGTATGCTGGTCATCTATAGGAGATGTGTTCCTAATAGGCGAGTCTTTGGGAGGAGATGGGGTTATGGTATCAGGGTCAGAGTACGCTGATGGGGACTGCCAGGGGTGTGAGTTAACTACCTCTAGTTCTTCTCCGAAGCCCCCTGCACCTGTATCTGGATCTTCTTGAAAACCCTCCTCCTCTAGATTTCGTTCTTCCTCTACACCCAAAAAATCATCCTCTTCCTGAAAATGTTGTTCCTCTTCAGTGAGGTCATACACATCTAATTCCTCATGTGAAGGATTAAACAGCCTAGGAAATTTGACCCTGGGGTCCTCCCGGGGTCCTTCTCTTGGTCTTTTGGGTGTTGATAGGTTTTGGTTTTCCATAAACCTTTCCATTTTCTCCATACAGAAATGGAGTCTCTCCAGAGTTTCATGGGGTACCCCTGAGTAGTCGGGGGGGAGAGGGGGGGGGAATTAGTGTTTTCTGCCTGGAAACGCTTTGACCTCTCCCACAACGTCGAAGAAAGGTTTCCGTCGCTGTCTGAAAAGCCTTCCGGTAGGCCAGAAGTCCCTCTAGATGAAGGGGGCAGTTCCTGGCTCCCCTTCGGCTTTTTCGGCGTGTCTTTAGCCCTTTGCGCGGTTTTCGGCGTGTCTTTCATCGTCCGCTTTTGGGTATCGGCAGAAACAATCCTCGCTAGGCTCTCGACAAGTAAATTGTCTGTGGAGGTTTCTGGTCTCGACGTTACGGGCGTTGCATGTTCTTACATGGAGCGTTACGTCGGATGGTTTGGGGGTAGCGCCTTTATCTGTGGAAAGCCCAGTCGCTGGTCGCGGCTGCGTTTGCGAGTGGGGCTTTAGACTCTACGGTCTGAGGTAGACGCCGGGGTGCCCTGCATCTCCTTCGGCGCTGATGGATTCTTCGTCTTTGACGAAGAAGAGCCGTGGGTTGTGTGCTTATGGGATTGAGTCTTTTGTGCGTCCTTGTCGCCGGGGTGTTCATCCCCATAAGCAGGGCGTGAGCCGAGCCCGTCGGGGCCGGGGACGGACGTCGAGGAGCGCTCCCTCGAGAGGTTTAAGACTTCCGCAACAGAGGTCGTGTTATCACCTTCCTCGTCACTTTCCACGACGGCGGAGGCGGGTGAGGAATCGGACTTCGACATGGCGTAGGCCGCCCACCTCTTGACTCTACTTTCTTTTAGAGTTTTAGGTTTTAAAAGCTGACAAGCCGCGCAGCCGTCTTCTTTATGATCGAGGGGCAAGCAACGATTACAGCGTTTATGCTTGTCCTTCCAGGTGTACTCGCCCTTGCAGCGCGGGCAAAACCTAAAGGGTGTCCTCTCCATAGCTGAGGCAATCATTTGTGGTGATAACAACCCCGAGGGAAAGGGAAGGGAAAAGGAAAGGCATTCTCGAAGAGAAACAAGATAGTTCCACCCCCACTCTCCCCACTGTATGTTGGCCGGCGAGGCCAGGCCACGTGTGCGGCAGCGCCGAAGGATCTCCTCCGTCTCGTCTCCTCCGTCGAAGATCTTGTTCGGCAAAGAAACAGCTTTTCAGCTACGTCGAGGGGAGGGATCCATGTGTTAATGTAATA
Source organism: Ambystoma mexicanum (assembly GCF_040938575.1). Lineage (NCBI taxonomy): Eukaryota > Metazoa > Chordata > Amphibia > Caudata > Ambystomatidae > Ambystoma > Ambystoma mexicanum. The sequence goes on from NC_090936.1 coordinate 54,347,187, forward strand.
AGTCAGGACCAAGGTCCAGGAAATATGTTTTGCAATGTCTCTCGAGGAGCTCCGCGTAAAGGCGACCAAAAGCTGGGCGGAAAAAAACAATCTGAGGGACCTCGACGCGTGAGGGATTGTGGGTACACCGCACGTCACTATAGGGATAGTGTTACAGACACGCCTTGTCGACGTCCCCTTTTCGACTACGAAAAACAAAATGCAATACTCCGCAGTGACCATTGGATGTCGGACCTATACACAGCATGTGATTCTAAGCAGATTAACAAACATCAGAAACATGGTTTCATCCCAAAGGGAACCAAGTCCCCCTCCTCATCAAAGGTTGACCCATCTTTGACAAAAAGGGCTCAGAGGAAGTAGAGCATATTCCAGAGGCATGTCAGAGCTGACTACATCAAAATGGAGGGCAGAATCTGTGCAGAGGCCTTGGTGCCCGAAGAGAGGTCTGCCGGTGACACGAGTTGCCGCTCTCGGCGATCAGGCTGGAGCCCGGAGGCGTGTGGGAATGTTGCCCTTTGGGAGCTTTGCCAGTTTGAGGCAATGTGGCGGGTCCTATCGGAGCCAATGACGCCACAGCCTTGGCAAAGGTGTCGAGCATCTTCAAGGAAAAGCCTTCTCATTCCTTCTGGGTGGGGGACTGGGCGGGAAATGGTACCTGCAGGGCCACTTTTGGGGAATCCTTCGAATGTTGACTATTCTTTGAGGGTGAACCACCATGGGGAGTGGGACCTCTTGCAGTGCTTTTCTTTTCCTTCTCGGTACAACCTCGAACAAGACTTTGTGGAAGTAGGTGAAGAGCTTTGCGATGCTTTGCTGTTTGGCCTTGGAATGCCTGGATTGGCGTGAACTACATTCCTGTGCATCGTGCTTCTCCCACAAGCAGTAATGGCAAATCCTGCAGAGATCCGACACCAACATTTGTCAGCCGCAATCCATGCATGGTTTAGAACCTGAGGCCATAGTAGGTTTGGGCTTTCTTGATGAGAAAACAAAGAGCATGTTCCAGATGTGAACAGAGTGCATGGAAAAAAGGAACTGAGGTCACAGGGCGTGGCACCTCAATATATACTGGCCCTAATGTCATGTCTGATGCAGGGCTAGTAGAGCCGTATGGTGGAACCGATGCAGAGCCACTCTGCAAATGCAATATCATAGACGAGGAACCTGTGGGAGGAAGTAACCATTAGAATACACAGATTGACCTTTTTGGACTATGCTCTGACTGATGAGCAATAGTGATTGAGGACTGTCAGATACTACTGAATGGGCATGGGGCAGGGTGAAGATACATACCATGCAATTTTCATAATATACAAATGCTTCACTCCAACCACACCAACATTTTAGAAACATATAGAACATATATGCCATATATGAATTAAATAAACATGTTGCAACAGAGAATATTCCTTCCCTTCTTTTTTTCCCCAAAAGGCTGTATTTCCAAATGGCACAGTGGCAAAGGTTTCTCATTGCATACCTGCTGGTTAAGCTGATCCTCCAAACCTATCTTTGTTGATTGTAAGTTTGTTATCAAATCTTCAAGGCGGGCATGCACCTGTCAAAAAACAAACCATTGGCAAAGAGTATGACAGAATCAACCTATCATACAGGTATTAAAGCATCCGAAGCTTTAAAGGGAAAGTAAATTATTACAAAACATGCAGAATGTACCTAAAATAAGCAATTGCAATGATGATAGAACATATTTCTTAGACTACACGTTGACTGTATGCCATTTGTGGTGAGCTCAGCCACAATACAGCATTGTCAGACTAATCCTTGCGATATACTAAGAGGTTAGTTACCTTTAACACCAGCTCTCCTTCTCTGCTATCTTTCATATAAAGTCGCATTTTTGTTACTATATCCTACAAATGCACAGTTGTGAAAATGGTTCTGAACATAGCAGCTGTCCCTTTTGGTAACCATCAGGCATCACTTTACCGAGGCTTCTCTGCCTACATCCCAAGACTATGGCACCTCCGCCCCGTCAGCATCAGACCTGCTCCAACAGTTCAGAAAAGAACTCAAGACCCACCTTTTTCTCCTCAACACCTAGGCCATCACGTCGCCCGCGCCACCTGACTTGCTAGCTGCCGTCCGGCCCCCTCTCCTCCCAGCCTCCCTGTACAGCTACACCCTTCCTGTGTCCCTCTGTATCCTAACCCCCACTGTATATCTGTTTTGTTGTAACCTCTGAAAAGCGCTCCATAATACAGCTGTACTGTTGTAAAGCGCTCTGTTGCATCTCGAAGCTAGCTCCGCGCTCAATAAATACCATAATAATAGCAAATGTACAAAAGGCCCAACCCTTGTGCATCCATTTAAGAATCCCTGTCGGGAAGTACAGTTAGTTTGCATAGATGAAATTATAGGTACCAATGTGCCTAGGCTGCACAGGGGAGGCCAGCTAGGTTTTATGTGGTGTCCTAGTGTTTGATGTAAATAAATCTCCAGAACTGGGCTCTTAGCACATTTACATGTTTTCGAATAGTATAGCAATCGGTATGAAACGGAGCCGAAGCCCAGGAGGCCGCCTTATCTATTGAACAGTTTCAACACAGCTTATGGTCTAAATTGCTGGCAGCTTTTGTGCCAACGTTTGTACTGAAAGGCTTGTGGAAGGTATGCACCAATGTTAATATAACAATTTTTAGAGGTCTTCTTAGATAATTCTTATAGACACACAGGGCACCACAGCGGCTGATTTTCCTTTTGTAGAGATGAGCTACGTCCATTTATAATTAGCAGGATGTTGACCTTTGGTAACAGGATGTGTTGCATACTTAGGAAAAAAAAAGATTATACATTATTGCTAAACAAAAAAAATACATGTTTGTCTCCCAATATAAAAGGTTCTGTCTTTTTTCGATGATACAGTAGAGAGTACGGATGTAAAAGAAAGAGCACGTAAACAGAAGGCTTTCTGGTTTTGTTCTAAGTATTAAACTGAGTGTAGCAGATGCATCATTTTATGCGATCATTTGCTCTGCCACCTGTTGGCAATTTATTGCTGCACAAATGCAAAACAAATTCAAAGGCATTTGCTGATTTGGTAACTGGGAATTAGTGTTTAACTGGAGACTGTTCTGACAAAAGGTAATGGTTAAACTTTTAAAATATACAAAGTTCGCTGTTTAACCCGGTTATATAAATTTCAAATTCTCAGCAATTCGATTTGGAATTTTTTTTTTTTTAAACTAGTGACCACTAACCAGATCAATGATACCGTTCAGAACAATTAAAGGCCAATGACTGACCCGGAGAAAGTGGAGCAAACAGAAAATGGAAGCTAGCATGGGATACCTTTTGGAACAGTTCTGTGCTGCAGCTGAAAGTGCCTATTAATAGAGTTAACACTGTATTATTCAGCTATAAATGGTGTTGCCTACTCAAAGGAAACTCTTCTGGACTTGCCCTCTAGAGGTCAAGGGCAGATGTGAATATCACAACACAAGAATAATGCAGGACAATCCCTACTCAAAGGGGACATTCATAACATCAACAGGAACAGAGCAGCAGAAGTGATCCTGCACCTAAAATTCACATCTTTGCTTTGGATCTCCTATCTGCAGAGACGCAGTCCTAGAACACAAACCAATATGGAGGCAGCTGAAGTGCTCGGTGAGTAGAAAATGGCGAATCAAAATAACACACTGACCTGGCAGTGGGTCTACTGCGCCTACATGAACAGAAGCGCATCAGAAACAATGCAGGTGGAAGGGACACATGTTCATGAATGGGGCACCTACTCTGGAACAGTGGCAGAGCTTTAGCACGGCAAACCCCGGCGGCCCCGTCAGTAGATACACTACGAGAAGCAGAGAGAGAAGACGGCAAGCCCCAGAACGGGTACAATCTGCAAAGACCTAGTCAGGCTCAGAAGCGCCAAAAGACACTTGAGGTGGATGCTGGGTACATGCAGTCTGGACTGGGACCTCACTGTAAAGACTGTAGGGGGGTATCTGTACTTGTGCTCTCTATATGGCAGAGCAGAGGCACAGAGCTCCCCAGCCAAGATTTTCTATTTGGTAACGTGGACGAACAATCAAGGTTTAAGCTCTCAGGAGGTGATGCAGGCTTGTTCTTAAGTACAGTGTAGTCCCCAAGCACCCACAAAGGAACATCCACACACTGTTAGTGAAAGCACAGTTCTTTATATAAATAGGCTCAAGTTGTGTACACAATCACAATAACGCACTTTGTGCTCAAGATAATCTAAAATGATAAATATATACAGTTTCTATGTGGTACCACAATTACTTCTTAGATTCCATTACAATGCATCAACTGTACTCAGTTCAAATGTCATACAAATCAGTTAATAAAATGAACCAACAATAGACATAGAAGGAAAGCAGTTGGTTAAACAATAGGCAGAATACTTGGCCCCTACCACTATGCACAGTTCTGTGTGAGGATCCCCCCCACCTGGGCAGTCGGTAAATAAAGATATAATAGAAGCCTAGTCCATATATTGTTCAATATGAGTTATTTCCTTCTAAATAGTTCTACCACCTCAATGTACCTGGAATAGCAGAGTTTGACGTCAGGTCATCGACGGATCCTTCTTGAGCGGCTCCCTTTAAGGCAGGAACCACAGATCGTCGAGATCCGTCGAAGAAGTGGTCAACAAAGACGTTGAGGCCGCAGCTTCGGTCCTGGTGCTGCTTGTCGACGATCGGTCGCGGACATCCTGCGAAGATGAGGCGTGCAGTGCACCTCGACGACGATAGTTCGTTGCTGCAAAAGAATTTATGAATAACTTTGGCCCAGAGAGGGCGTCAAGTCGTCTGGCGTCTGTGCAGTCTTCGGGTGGCGGGAAACCCACCGGCGGATGCTCCTAGGCAGCATCGACTTTCTCCGGCGGGACAAAACAGTTGGCGGTGCTGGCGAGAGCATCCTTGAATTCAAAGAGTCTTAATCAATGGAGCGTTGCGGCTCCGGTCGACGGCGTCAAGCTGTCCCCACTTCTGGGCAACACAACTTCGACAGGCCTCCAGCGGTTATGGCGTTCCTCCGAATCCTGGTTGACGACGGTGGACGGCTGTCCGGTGCTCCTCTTCGTTCTCCTTGGCGATCCCCATCTCCGGTTGTCAGTCTTTCAAGGGCTGACTTCGAGGGCACTTCGGCGAAGGTTAGTGGTGCATGATGGTCCTTCGTAGCTCGGGAAGAGGTCTCTTGCCAGGTCCTCTCTCGGATCAGTCTCGACGGCACGGCGGCTTTCAGATTGCGTTGAAGGGAGACAGCAGTTAACCTTCTTCAGGCTTTGCTTTCAAGATCAAGCATCAGTTTCGACTTCAGCTTTTGAACGATTTCCATCAGTGAGAGGTCCCCAGATATACTGTTTGATCTCTCATTCACTCTGCTTGGTCACACTTGGGCAACCAATCATCCAGAAGGGCATTCATGCAGGCAGGCAGCCAATCAGGCTCATAGCGCATTCAGGCCATTCTCCGCCCTCCAGACACTCGCAACAAGGAATGTGTATTGGGACAAGTACCCAGCCATTCAGCACTCCACACTGCATTCAAACCAGTTTCGGGCAGAGCTGTCTCATTCATTGCGTTTCATACCAGAAACCAGGCACCCATAACATGAAGTGCATATTGGTCACACACTCCATTCACCCAGGTCCCACCCCAAGGGTATACCCACAACATACAGTCACTGGGAAGGCTCCAGCCAGTCTGGCATGGACTTCCCCGCAATACCATATATGGAACTTCCACCAAACAGCCTGTCAGGTGGAACGGACAGAGTCCGGGCTTCCCAGGACTTTGGGAAAAAACAAGGTAATAGGCAATAGAAAGCAAGAGGCCACAGGGGCCATCTTGTCTCCTATCAGGAATCAACTGATTCCAATGACAGGGCCTGGGTATCCCAAAATGGAGGATACACAGAGCAGCTGTCAAATTCAGCATGGAGCTGCCACCAGCCCATACCCTGCTCTGTGGGCCACACACATGCGCCCAAAAACATACACTAGGGGCACAGGGTTGTACCCCCACCCATGCGTACCATAAGGGTATCCCAAGGGTCTGTATGCCAAACCAAAAAGAGGAAGAGCTGCACTGCCAGGAGTCCCACATGGATTCCTAGGCAGAAAACAATACAGGACACACATGAAAAAGGACTAGAGGACAAGGACAGGGACAGGGAGGCCCTGTCCCTCTAATGCATTTCCAGCATAACACTCGCCCACAAAGAAACTAGCATAATTGTTTCTGGGGGCCAGGGTTCTCTCATACCTGCCATCTAGCCACACTTGGGATTCAGTTTAGGTGGCAGCTAGAATGTCAGCAGTGGCTGCCCAAAATCCAAATGGTGATTGTGCAGGCAGAAGGTTGTGGAGTGAGGGCAATCTATCCCTACCTGGAAGTGGCAGAAGGCAGAGCAGCAGTGGACACTAGACAATTGCCCAGCACCCAGAAATTACAGAGGAATACTTGAGCCCCAAAAAACGATTGAGCAAGAGTTTGTGCAGAATGAGGGAAATCAAAATCCCAACTGGACCCACTCACTATTTGGTGTTTTGGGGAACAACTATCAGTGAAGTGAGAGCTAGAGATGAAGTTCAAAGGTTCACGAGAGTTTGAACCAGAGTGACAATAGCATCACCACACAACAGTGTCACAAGCCATCCCAAAAAGACCCTTAAAATATCAAAAACAAGGAAAGAATCAGAATGACAACTTTTAAAACAACAGCTAAACATATTGTGTTCCTATGAACCATTAAATGCAACAGTTCACTAACAGAAGTTGGACTCATGTGCTGGTCCCTTGAGAAGGAGTGTCTAGTTTACATCGCCTGACTTCCTAACTGACAAACTAGAATTGAACCAAGACTCTAGAACAGCACCAAGACGATATGATAATGTGATCAGGGCTCAAATGGGAGAAAGGACCAGGCACCGAAACGTTCCTTGAGCGATGAATCCTAGACACCCTGAAACCAGAGTGTCGCAAAAGGTTTTGTATGGTGGGAAAAGAACTCAAGGTACAGGTGATTAGACACCACCTGAACACCTGTGAGCACTGTCAGGGCCGTTGGTATCCAAGCTTCTCAATTTCACAGACAGAAATACTATCCGAAAAGAACCCAGCAGAAGGGTGGACATGCCTAACCATCACAAATCCATACAAGTCTTCTCCTTATGACAGGCCTTGTGACAGTCATATTTTTTAGGCTGACCGATTGGGCTGGAAGAACCATGAGGGCCAGCCATGCCCACCGGCTATGTGATGTTTAGGGAGCGATACCTCAGCTGAAAGGACCAGAACTAAGACATGGGTATTTTAGGGACAGGAGGATAGCTTAGGAGAAATGCGGTTGTCTTGGAAGCAAGACAACGCAGAGCAACATCGGTTTGAATCCCAGTCACATGCTTAGGGTCTTGTCTCCGGAATTGAGCCCGTTATAAAAGATGAATTAGGGCCAATTGAAGGTCAACCATGTCTTTAATCAAAGATCAGGAAAGAGCCATGTAGCGGGGCAACAGGGTAGTTGGGAGAGAACTAAACCTAGGCGCAGGTCACCCTTTTCCCTCAATTAGGTTGACAAGAAGCCAGGGACCCGAAGAAAATAGGGCCTTTTGTTCCACAGAATAGCCAATATATCCCAAGAGGTTTTGCTTGTCAGACTGTTCTGAGCCTCCATTCAGAAATTAGCACCTGTGGTGGAACAATGCAATGCTGACAGCCAAGCAGGATTCAGGCCTCTCTGGGGGAATATGTGCTGGTATAACCGTGGATCCCGATGCCTGTCAGGATTAAAAGTTGGACACCGGGTGCCTTCTCTGCATGTGCTTTCCCCACTATTCTCGCCACTCACAATCTTCCCCTTTCACTGTTCTGCAACTTACCTGGCCCCTACTGCTCGCTATACGCTGCTTACTACGATCTCCACGCCCCAACCTTTCCGCGGGACCACGTTCTCCATGCTGTTCATCCTTTAGCATGGTGTGACAAATCTGGACAATTCATCACTTCTCTCCAGAGAAGAGCCACCCGTGAGGTTAGGAGGTAAGCCTGCTCCACAAGAACCTCCCTAGCGGTCTGTGCAAGTGGAACCTCACTGGGAATGACTCCCCTCTAGGGGACAAGGACCCCATTCCTAGATGGAACTCCCAGCCCAAACCACCTTGTCTGCTTATATGGATGTTGGTAAGACGTTGGCATCTCTTTTAGAGACTATATTCAACACATATTCTTTAATGTCCCTACTGGCTTCAAGTAATGCTCAACGTCGTCTGAATACCATGGTCAAGGAAGATGGACACAATTATTGTTGAACCGGTATGCAGATCCGAGCCTATGTAGCAATGACGTCCTGGAGGGGTGAAGCCAAGTCGTGCCACAGAGCCAGCAGTTGCGTGAGTGGAGAGAGACCGACTAGCTGGCAAGAGGCTCCAGTCAGGGAACAAGACTCGACAGGAAGACAACCGTCTTCTCTGATGGCACGAGCCCTGACTAAGAGTGGTGGGCCAAGGGCTCAGCAACGGACACAGAGGCCAGAGTCTGTAGAGGAGCCCGGATCGCCGAGCTCCATCTGATAAGCACTTGTTCAGCTGGAAGCGGCACCATACAGAAAAGGCCACTGTTGTGTTGGGGATGCCAGTAAATCCTGGAACGGTTGGTTTCATGGAGTACCGAAACCCGACGCAGGTATGGAACATGGTGGGAAAAGGGTACAAACATTGTATTACACAGCTGGAATAGCCGCCAAGAGCATGAGACCTTAAGAGAGTTTACTGGGCACAGGACCCACGAAAGCAGAAGGGAAAAGTGAAAACACGGTGTGTCACGGCTAGAACAGCTGCCAAAAGTATGAGAAGGAAAGCGAAGCTCAGGTGCCCAAATCCGCACTAAGCCAGGGGGAAAATGATGCAAACATTATATGTCCAGGCTGCAATAGGTGTCTCAAGTAAGAGGAAGTGAGAGAAGCTAATGGGCACACAGCCCCACTAAAAGATAGCGAAAGAGATATGAACATGGTTTGCCAAAGCTGGAATAGCCGATTAGGCTAGTGAATATTGGAGTTGTGAAATAAAGACATCCACAAGAGAACCACAGGACATTGGGGAATCCCAATAACCTAAGATGGGAGACAGAGTTGTCTTACCAAGTAATCCTGAAGAGATTTGGACATTTGAAAATAAAACCTGAGAAAAGTGGCAAAATAAGTGGTTTTCTTTATCAAAGGGGAGAGACAAACCCATACAGAAGATACTTATAATTTCTACAAAGACTATCTGGAGATTGTGTAAATTATACCATTGAACACTAAAGAACTTTGAGACTGTGAGCAGGTCTACTACAATTTGGGCCAGACAGAAGGCCACACCGAGGCTGTTGTGCTAGCCTCGCTTTTTCCTTTCCATAGGTGTTCTCAAAAGTGGTAGGGCCAGTTAGTTGTTAAGATTCATTCACAAGACATTTACTTTGGACTTGATGTGCACCCTTAGTTTTAGTTTACCACGTAGGGAACTTCGCTCATAGCGATAGGTCTAGTTAGCCCTTTTTCTTTTAATTTCTTTTAATTTAAATAAATCCGTAACGTGTCGGTTCCTCCTCCTTGTTCACCACAGTACCAACAATCCTCCTTCCAACCCGTTGGCTTCACGTAATACTGACCGTTATCCGAAGGACGCCAGAGAGGAAGGACGACACACATTTTCTGGCTGTGATTAAGTACATGCATAGAATACGAATTGTGATTGGAGAGAGACTGGGGAAGCCGTGTGCAACTCCTACGCAGGGAGGAGAATTAACGGTATGCAGAGGCGAGCCTCTGGAAACAGATTCTGGAGGGGCAGAGCTATGCAGAACTGCAGAGCCAGTGATAGCATAGCAGGAACGAAGCCCACTAGCTGGAGGCTATGAAGCGGGTACACTGATCAAGAAGGAGGCTCTGAGCAAGAAAGAAGTCCAGATGGAAAGCTAACCTTTCTCTCTGGTGGCGTGACCATGAAAGCTAAGTGTTGGACCGGGAGCCCAGCAACCAACGCCACAACCAGAAAGGAGGCTTGAGTCTACATGTTCCATACAGCGAGAACCAGTCCAGGTGGGACGAGCAAGAACAAGGAGGCGAACACTCCTGCCATGAAAACGTCAGCGAAGGCAACAAGCTGCAGCGTCAGAGACTGTTGCAATCATTCCTGGTATGGAACACTAGGAAACCGAAACAAGCACAAGACCCAGGTAATCTGGAATGAGAGTGTTGCTAACTTCACACGTCAAGGCTGGAGAAAGCACTTGGATGGTGAAAGCCTGACAGCATGGAACAGGCATTAAGCCCAATGTAAAGAGAGTGAAAGAGACCCAAGTAATATCTATGAAGGACGGGGAAGCCACGTTCAGAAAGTGAGAGATTTATATAAACACACGTCTTGTGGACCAGGAAGTCAAAGGAATATGTGCGATTGTGTCCAGGCTGGGGAGGCCAAGAAATGTATCAAAAGGGTTTGAATTGAGAGGCATCAAACCTATAACAAAGCCACAGGACTTTGGGGAGTCCCAGTGACACACGAAGTGAAGCAATGAAGAATGAATAAAAAAAAAAGTAATTCAGGTGGGATTTGTACTACTGGTAAAGGCTAAATGAATTCTAGAGGAATTCAGCCAGTGGTAAACGAGTGAGATAAAGCAAGAAGAATGGTCTTTTGGTTGCCCAGAGAGGGGGAGAACAAGAACTGTATGCAAGATATTAATATTTTAAGTGATGTACTGTACATGAGCACTAGATATCGTGTAGGGGTATTCTACTAGAACTTTGAGAAAAGTGCTCCAAGAACCAGGCCAGGCAGAAATACATGCCTAGCTTGTTCTGCAAGCCTCTTTTTCTAAAGCGCTAGGGCCAGTTAGGAACTCAGGAATTTGGATTCAGGTCTCTTTATTTTGGACTACCACGAGCACCCTTACTATTTGCTTACAAGGCATGGAATCTCCCTCATAGTGCTAAGACCAGTTAGGCATTTTCTTTTTATTTTGAATAAACACATTTCTGAGGCACGTGGATCTGCTTAGAATAACAGGCTTTGCATAGGTCGACATCTAGTGGTAGGTGTGTAGTATTGCATGACTTTTCTTCGAAGTTCGCCAAGGGACGTCCCTCAGATTGTTTTTGCTACTTAATCTTGACTTTAATCCTAACTTTATTGGTTGTTATTCTGCCTTCGACTGACACTTCTTTGACAAACATCTTGCCAGCAGAAAATCTCTGCGAATGTCTCAACTACCGGCTGCCACCCACATAAGGCTTTAGCCTTACAGCAGGACGATTGGGGGTTTTCAACATTCTTACTTTTTCTTTAGAGAATGCCTTTTTCCACTTTCTTTTGCACTTGTCTGGCTGCCTTAATATTAATTTACAATCAAGGAAAGGACTTCTTTAAATTTTGTCCATCCTCTAACAAAAAGTTCCAGAGGAAAGACACCCATCAGGTCTGTAACCACTGTGTTCCCCGTCATCACACTGAGGAGCACTGCACGTCATGCAGGTTATTTCGCCCTAAGATGCTCAAAGAGCGATGTATGAAATGCTGGGCGACCTACGCCTTTTAGTCCGAATCCATGTGTCCCACTGGCGCCGATGCCTCAGAATATGAACAAGGCAGCGACCGCTCTTTTTTGGAAGCCGATGACATAATAGAGGAGTCGGTAGACTCCTGCATGTCTTTCCCGAGCCTTTCAGACCCCCGTCGATGGTTCCTTTTTCCATGCCACCGAAACAGCTGTCAAAACAACATTTTCACCCAAAGCAAAAGGAAAAACACACTAAAACACCAGAACAACTTCCTACATATGTTGGGGCTACTGGGTCCCCTAAAACACAGTGTCACTACATCAGTAACTTCTCCTGGGTATACTAAAGCTACTAAAACAATGTCCCAGTCCCTGCATCGCAAGAAAAAAGCTGTGGACCCAGAAGAAGTTGTGTTCCCCCTTCCAAATACTGCTAGAACAGGTACATGGACTACAGACAGATTTATGCAAACCATGGACAAAGTTTCTGAATTTGTGACATTTATGGATACATTTCCATTGAAATGGAATACACTTCTTTTAGAAGAGGGTAACCCTATTCCAAACTCACCTAGACTCCAGTTATCTCCCAGACATTCAGTTATTGATATCACAGATCAGTCATCCAATATATTTCAGGATGACCAAGATGACCATTATTATAACCAATTGCAACTTGACCAAGGGGATGACGGTCAAGGTACTCCTGGATGCAGATGAGCTAGATATCATTTTTGGGGACGATGATCCTATAGATCAGCCAGGCGACACATCTATAGATGACCAGCTTCTTTTAAATGACTTGCTTAAAAGAGCAGTTGAACATTTCAAGATTCAAACTCAAGATTCGGTACCAGACTCCGATTTTGTAAATCATATCCTGAAGGAAAAAAGGCCTATAAGTCAGCCAATCCCTTTGTTGAATTCCATTTAAAAAAAGAATGTCCCCTTCCCTGCTTACTCCATCCCTTACACGTGTGGTTAACCCTCAGGTGGAAAAAATATTCAAACCCACACCTTCAGACCCCCTTTACATCTGTGGCCACGTTAAACCAGATTCTCTAGTGATTACAACTACTAGAAAACATGCGGGCGTCCCTTTATCAAATGCAGAATCACCTCCAGATAAAGAATGTAAAAAGCTTACATGATGGGGAAAAGAGTAACCACATCTGCTCCTTACTCTATGCACATTGCTAATACCACTCTATTAGCTAGTTATAATGACACGCAGTGGGGGTTCCTTCAAAACAATTAGACAATTTAGACAAGGTCCCTGAGCCAACAAAATCTCAATTACTAAAGATTGTTAAAGAAGGAAGGCAGGTCACACACAATATTTTAAAGAACACTCTTCATTCTGCAGAAACAGCAGGCAGAATTATTGCAGAGGGAACTTTATTAAAACTGTATTCGTGGCTTTGTAATTCCGGGTTTAAACCAGAAACTCAGGCCACCCCCATTAATGTGCCAGTGGAAGGATCAGTCTTGTTTAGTAAAGCTGTATACGATGCCTTAAAAACAGCTAAAAAAGAACACGAAAAAAATCAGATCTCCAACAAACCATATGTTCAAAATGAGGTATTCAATACCTGCTGGTCCTTATGTACCCAAAGCTTCTCAAGACCCACACAGTCAGGGTTCTCCTCTGGCTCTTCTGCCTGGTACTGATCACAGGGAAGCATCCTCTCACTACCAAACCGCCCAACAGCGAGGCTTTAGTCAACAAAAAGGTTGGGGTAGAAACACAACCACTAGAGGCTCCTCTACCCCGACCAGCAAATGACTCACACGTTAGGTTCCCCTCCCATGCATCCCCAGTGGTAGGTCCAATTACTTAATTCACCCATGCATGGGAGGAGGTCACATAAGATCAGTGGGTGCTAATGCCAGTAACCAATGGATATTCCATCGAATTGCTTCAAAAACCACAGCACCATCCACCAAGAACAAGAAGGATGTCACGAGAACACTAGCTCATCTTACAGGGGGAAATATAGACTTTACTACAAAAAGGAGCAATAGAAATCGTCCCTGTTCAAGGGGTAAACTAGGGTATCTATTCAGTGAACTTCCTTGTAACCAAAAAGGACCTAACCATGCGCCCTGGATTATATCTGCGTCCTGCAAAAAAGTATGTCAAAGCACACAAATTCAGGATAACTACCCTACCGGCAGTAATCCCACTTCTAAAACAAGGGTATTACATGGTAAAATTGGCTATGAAAGATGCATACTTATTGCCATTGCACAGAAAATACCTAAGGTTCAAATTAGTAACAACACTACCAATACAGGGTGCTACCATTCGGCATAGCCTCAGCATCAAGGGTATTCACCAAAGTGCTTGCAGTGGTAGGAGCACACCTACGCAGACAGTTAATCCCAGTGTACCCTTACCTCAACGATTGCCTGAAGAAAATCAAGTCTCGTCCCAAGCCAGGTGAAACAATTTCTCAGGGCATTAATTTGCACAGAAGACAATGTATTCTCAGCCGCCAACAAGAGGGTACAAAACATGCTCTTCCAAATCCCACAATATGTTCCCAGTCAGGTAACCCTAAGAAAGGCAGTGCGCCTTCTTGGGATGATGGCCTTGTGCATTTACCCAGTGCCACATGCTCGGTTGCGCATGCGCCTTATGTAAGAGTGGCTGGCAAATCAACGGTCACAAACAAGCGGTCAATGGGACAATCTAGTGGTCGTTTCGCACTGCCTTGCTCACTCTCTGCAATGGTGGACAAGAGAAAACCTTGTCATGGGGAAATAATTCAACACTCCTGAGGTACAAGCCACTCTATCTCACAGGGTGCAGCGTACGCTATCTCCAACACAGCATACACAGAGTGTGGAAGCAAATGATGATTTTCCTGGAATCCCTTTTTCATTAATGGTTGAGGACACTGTGTTTGCCAAATTGATGCGCAAGTGGCAAGTCTTGTGAAATTTTGTTAAATTGAAAGGTGGGGGCGGGAGGGTGGATCCATCGAGGGCCTTATTGAGGTTTATACCAAGTCAGCCATACCTACATTGTTATATGTTTAAGGAAGGCATGGTATCAACCAGTGAAGACAGACACAAGTGATCACAGTTCAAGGGTGTTTATTGAACTTCAATGGGTTGAACACCTATCTAACTCTAAATTTAAGGGCGGGAGCAAGCTACGACCATCAAATAATAATAGCGCAGTCCTAGTGGAGTCTCTGTCAAAATAAAAGGGCCTATACGAATAAACCTATTGCCAATCCTTACTTCTAAATACAAATGGTGTGGGAAAATGATGTATGCAAAAGAAAAGTGATCAAGAAACAATATGTCAGGATAGTTGAGCAGTTGGTTTCCCTTCCCCATGTTTTTAGCATGGGACAAGGTGGCACACTTGAGCTTCACACACACTCTGGCTTCTCTGCCACGAGGATGCAGTTCTACACATAGGTATCTGGGCCTTCTGCGCCAAAGTCTCTTTCCCAATAAAAGTCTCGTATTGCAGAGTGCCGGGCGTAATAAACAAGTACCAAAGTTCCTTTCTCATCAGGATTTTCACATTCACAAGTTCTCAGGTTTATTGTTCACCAAGGGTCTCCTTCAGTTGGGCTTGGACCCCCTTAAACACAAGTTCACAACTGGTCTCCCTCGATCGGGCTCAGACCACGGGTCTCCCTTTATAATGAGACCTTCTACTCTCCCTTTCTTTGCTTTCTTTTTGTTATCAAAATTCGAAGACTTCCGACTGTACAGCGTATTTTTCTTATACCATCACAGAACCATTTCGATTCACTTCATCCATAAGTTTTCTGACACTTCTTGGCTGGGTACATCACACAGAGACCTTCAATTGAGCATACCCGCGGTGCCGGACCACTCTGTTACTTTGTCTCGTACCTGCTCTGATTCATATTAAAGTTCAAACATTCATCGCCAATTGAGCGTTACTCTCATCTTTTATCACACGCATTAATATTCTTCGGTCTTGCACTCTTCATACAATGTTTCTGCTTGCAATCTTGACTTCAACACAGACCGGTCTTGCTTCGGTCTCCACAACTCACCGGCTGTGTTGATTTCTCTGGCGCTGCTTTGATCCTGGAGCCAAGTATGGTACCACAGCAGCTGCTCCTCTCCGACTCGGCCAGTCATGCAGGAGGGCCCCGGGTATCGCAAACACACAATGCAGGATTCGTCAATCTGGTTTCCTGGCCTTATGCCTTTTAATCTGAAGGTTTCTGGAAAGTAACGGTTTTTCGCCAGAAAAGACAAGGGTATCTCTCTCCTTGCTCTCTTTTCCGCTTGCTGCCTTTCTACCCTCGTTCAGGTGCCGCCTGGAAAACGCTGTTCCTTGATGTGCTCACGTGCTGCGCCTTTCATCGGTGTGTGGAAGCTTAATGGAAGTCAGGTGTGAGTTGTTAACAGTAATTGCCTGACCATAGGAGTGGAAGATGTCAGGTACTGTGCTTGTGAATGAGTGTTTTCTCCCAGAGCGGGCTGTCTGTGTGAAAGTGTTCGTGTAGGGAAGGGCGAGGGGTTTCAGTTCCCATGTATCCTACCTGGTAGGATGAAGTAAAGTAAAGGGGTTATGGAGGGAGGGGGGCGGGGGGTACCGCGTCTCGCCATCAGGTGTACCACTTCGCGAAGACCCCTCACCCAGGTGATTATCACGCACTGGTCTACCCCCAGGCTCTGGATCCAAAAGCGATGGCTATGCCCTGGCCACCTGAAAGAAAGATTCCCCTTGGGGAATAGCGAGTGAGGCACCCTCTGGTTTCTCACAAATGGCATTGAAACCATGATGGGTATTAGCACTATCTGGCTGAACAGAATTGAGGGGAAACTCCTGGTATCACTGCTTGGGCTCCCCAAATCCACCTTGGTCAAGGCAATGCGGATAGAATTACGACTGACCTCACTCGCCACTTGTTGGAAGATGAGGTGTGCCCGCATGCTCACCAAGATCTTAGAGGGAGAGTGTGGAGAAACTAACAACACCTTTATGGTGAACCTGTGAACACATCATAAAACTAGACCAGGCAACATGGCCGCTGCTAGATTGAAGGATATAGTTCAGGGACATCTCAAAGACATAGGCCTTGATATGTAAGAAAGTATCTATCCTGGTGTATTCTTGGGGGATTTGAGGAAGCGATCATTGTTGTGGGACAACTCAAATACTATGGACCTACTATCGCAGCACAAACGCAATGTAGAATTTGTAAAGCAGGGGTCCCAGTGAGGTAAAGCCACTTAGCTGCATCACTAAATATTGCAGTTTATCCTCACAGCGCTTTATCCTGTATTTAAAACACGGCACGTAGAAAAAGGAACCCAGAGAGTTGAGGGTATGTCGTATTTGTGATACTGCGATAGAAACCCGTAAACACATTTTAACGGAATGCCCGGAATGAACTGGTCTCTATGTAAAAGGGTATGAGAGGTTCACTTCAACGTTCAGGGATTGGCAATTAGACCAATTCTGGTCTTCTCTCTACTCGGCTGAAACTCTCATTGTGGCAGTGGCAGGACATATCTGGGACATTGCCAACATTATTTTGACTCAATAGAACAACTGACCCAGTGAAATTAATTGATGTGTAACCTAGGTTGTATTGAACATCAAGGTGTTTACCTTTCTGAATATGTTTTACTTGTATCATCAACTTTAACAGGTGTTTTAATTGTTGTATCTTATCCCGTATGTGATTGTAATATCTTGTTTTACTTTTTTCTTATATGTAATGCAAAAGCTTTTAATTAATCATAAGCATAATAAAAAATAAATAAAAAAGATAAAGCACATCAACCTTCTAGAACTATTGGCGGTGTTCAAAGCCCTAAAAGCCTTTCAACACTGTGAGAAACCTGACGGTGTCTCTCTGGCTAGTCCCTGTGGATCTATCATCCAGGTGGTCAGGACACAGCCATCGCTATTGGATCCAGTTCCTGGGGGTGGACCAGTGATGAAGGACCACTTGGATGGGGGGTCCCTGGGGAGTGGGACACGGTATGCCCCTTCTTTCAACACCTTCTCCCCATCCTACCAAGTAGGATATTCCAAAACACTGGCCCCCCTTTTTCCGACACAAACACGTTCGCACAACACTAAAGCAACACCAGAGCTGTTTACCGGACATGTCCCAGTACAAGGGTCAGGCAATTGACCAGTGTCTGACTGACTGACTGAGAGACACACACACACACACACACACACACACACACACACACAGGGATATGATATGGCATCTATAACGCGCCTATACACAAGTGTATCAAGGTGCGACAAGGCAAGGGGGGGAACAGAGGGAAGACAGACAACGATCCTACTAGGCCAGGTGTCATTCCAATTGTGCAAATACATGGGAAGGGGGAAAAGTGCAGGGGTGGTGGGGGGTGATCGGGAGGGGACAGTGCAGTACATGGGATGATAGAATAAATAAGCAATAAGTGAAAGAATAGCCAGGAGGTGGCAGGTGCAACGGTTAGTGCAGACATCAGGTGTCGAGTGCTGGTAGTGGGACTGTGGGGATACAGAAACAGTCCCCAAGTGCGGGGGTTGCAATGAAGGCAGTGCAGGTATGTGTGACTGGTGGGGGAGGGACCTGGGCCCGAGATCAGAGGGTGGCCAGGTAACAAGTAGTTTCAGCCAGGTCGTCAGCAGGGGAGAGGAGAGAAAAAGCAAAGGCAAAGAGAGAGGTTTTGAGGTGCTTCCAGAAACTGAGATGGTTCTCAAGTTTCAGAGAGGCAGGGAGGCTGTTCCAGAGGAGAGCCCCAGCCGAAGAAAGATCTACCACCAACTCGTTGTTTGGAGAAGCGACTGACTCTGAGTGAGTTGGAGGCGGCTGAGCGAACAGCTCGAGAAGGAAGATATTTGGGAAGAGAGTAGAAGGTATTGAGGCCCCAGAAGTACTTGTGGACAATGCAGAGGGTTTTTAACTTAATCCTTGCAGCCACCGAGAGCCAGTGCAGAGATTTCAGTCCTGGAGAGATACGATCCCTGGGCTTGAGGCCAAGGACAAGTCTTGCAGTCCTGTTCTGGATGAGTTGCAGAGGGCGGAGAGTAGTAGCAGGCAGATTTAGAAAGAGGCTATTGCAGTAGTCCAGCCTAGAGAGAACCAGATCTCTGGAGGTGTCTAGTCAGACAAATGGTCGACACAATTTGGTCAACAGGACAAATGATCGATTTTTTTTTTTAGTTATATATATTTTTTTTTAGGTTTTCGTTTAGAGAAAAAAAGGGGTTTTTAGGAAAAAGGGGCTTGGGGGACCCCCCCCCCCCCCCCCAAAAGTGGAGAAAAAAAAATCGACCATTTGACCTGTCGGCCTTTTGGTGTCGACCATTTGTCCTGTCGACCATTTAGATTCGACCAGTTGACCTACAACCATCTCTGGAGACAGTGAGCTTCTGGGGGAAGGAGAGGAAAGGAAGAATACCTCTGAGGAGGTGCAGCTGGTTGTGTGACTTCTTAGAGATGTCAGAGATGTGAGTGTAGAGTCGAAGATGACCCCAAGGTTTTTAGCCTCACAGGTGGGGGCAGGCAGGGGACCAAGAGAGGCTGGCCAGAGAGTGACAGGAAAGGAGGGAGTGGGTGTGCCGATGAGGAGAATCTGTCTTACTGGCATTAAGGCAGAGATCATTGGCGGCACACCACTCCTGGATGGCAGACAGACAATCAGCGAGAGGGAGAAGAGATGGCTGAGGGTAGCCTGAAAATGAGCTGAGTGTCATCTGCATAGCACTGGAAGTTGGGGCAGAGCGCGGCAATACAGTGGGCAAGAAGTGCCAGGTATTGGTTGAACAGCCAGGTAGAGATAAAGAGGAGAGGAAGGACCCAAGTTGAACCTGGAAGGGTCGGTCAGAAAGGAAAGAAGTCAGGATAAAAGGTGGAGCACGAGAGCACAGGACGAGCAAGGCAGACCGCACGACGCAAGAGCAAACTCAGCAGAGCAATTCAAGAGGAGGAAAAAGACGGCGCATACTGAGGGGGTGACAAGGAGAGAAGCGACCTTGCCCTTTCTGACCAAAGCCTGTGAAACCTCCACAGAAGGAATCATAAGACAGCAAACAATAGCCAGCTTGTGTTGCAGCTGATGTCTAGGGTGCAAGAGACCCTCCTCCGCTGATAGAGCCGGGGAGAGACGCTGGTCTCTGTGGTACCAACTATTACTCTGAAGAGGAAGAAAGCCAAGCGGTTCATCACAGCTGGTGAGTCGAGGGGAGAGCCGATGAGAGGCCGAACTGTGTTGAACGAAAAGTAGCAAATGGGCAATTTGAACTTTGAAAGGTTTAAAGAAACTATTCATGAAAGATGGGGAAAGCCACAGCAACAGAGGCATCCGGCATCACGTGGGTGCTCACGCAGGAAACTTTGGGCGATTACTGGAGTGTATACTACCGTTACCAGAAAGCCTTGAGAAAAGTGGTCATACAGGGATCTTGTAAAAGCCTCTGTACTGTTTTGCTTTTCTGACACGTGTAATCACCTCTGAAGTACTCACCCTATTACACTGACCAAAGGTTAGCGGAATCAGGGAGGCAATAATACTCACTGAAACACATAATTGTAGTATAGTTGGCTCTTTACAGGCCCTTTATTCACAATCTGAATATAAGCATACAAATAACTATTGGAATAAATGCAATTGGTTACACAAACACAGACTAAGATAGTTACAAAAGGGTCTACATCACCGTTAGTACAGTTGTAGGAGAAAACTTCATCTCAGCAACGACACTACCCAGTCGCAAGGCAGGTAGGCATAGAGATCACACATGCTAACGGGTCCTGGAGCGGAACGTCCTCCATCTCAGCGAGACTTCATCACCCAGGGTTCGAAAAATATCCGAATCCTCCTCAGGATACCTCCCTTCTTATGGGGGAACAAATCCCTGCCCCTCATGGGTTGCAAACTGTCCCTGTCTGAAGGACAGATAGCAAGTATGGGAAGCAAAGAATGGAAAAATCTAGACAGTGGTGGAAAAATCCAGTTCGTCTTCCACACCCTCATTCCCTGCACCCCTTATCATTGCACATCTCTGACTGCCTTCTTGGCTCGTCCTTGAGCGAACAATACAAGAACTATCCTTCATAGTGAGCTCCTCCGTTTCATAATATAATATTACAATCGTTGCAGAATTCATGTCTGCCGTCTAACTGAGCCCACAGAAATGTAGACTTTCATTGTGGTTTGGAAGTGAATTTCCAAAATGGGCGTGCACCGGCGCCATGTTTTGGCTAATTTTCGCACACGCATTACAACCGTTGAAAGTCTTTGACCGACAGATGATTGGGAAACTAAGGGAAATTAATGCTGCTTCTTGAAATTTATGTGATGTTTCGTAAAGGTTGGCAAGAAAGAACCCGGCAGCGGGATGCCAACGAGAAGGGGCGAAGTCTGAAGTCCCATGAGAATTGTGTTGACAAGAGGGAGACCCGTGAAAGTAAGAAAAGCCATAGTCAACCCGAAGGAGGGAGGCTAATGTCTAAAAGGGGTCCCAGCCCGAAAGATGGAAGTCCAGGGCTGGAAAATCACCCAAAAGCTAACTTTGAGGAAGCCTGAAGAATTGTTTAAAAAGGGACATTGTGATTCATGAATGGAAGGAAAGCCGTAGTGAACCCGAAGGAGGGGGGAGGCTGACGTTTGAAAGACGTCCGAACCCGAAAGAGGGAGATCCAAGGGTGGAAAGTCATCACCCAAAATTCATTGAGAAAGGAACTGTTTATTTGATTTGTTGAATACGACTTGAAAGGGGTCTACGCCCAGAAGAGGGGGATTCAGGGGTGAAGCCATCACCCTAAGCCATACGTAGAACAGAACTCTTGTGTTTGTCGAAAATATCAGGCCCTTGAAGGCAAGAGACTTTTTATTGAAAAGAAACTAAATCATCAAAGAACCCGATAACGGATAATGAAATGTCGACTTGTGCTGGGAAAGAGTGTTGTGTGTGCTATGCTTAGGAGATCCGCCTTGTCCCTTGCTCAAAACGTGGGGAAGGAAGACACCTGGCAATCACATCCTGACTTATTATTTGTGAACACTTTTTCCTTTATTGAAAACCCTATCCCACACATTTTCTGTAATTAGTTGTAAGGAGTTGGCAATAGTTTTTTTTTGTTAGTAGAGGCCTTTATACTTTGACAAAGACGCCTTAAGGACTGCCATATTTTTCATTTGATGGTCAAAGCTTGCTGCCATCTAAGATTTAGGTTAGGCGTTTTTCCACCCTGCATTTAAAGTTTAATAAACACCCCTGAAATGTGATCACTTGTGCCTGTCTTTACTGTTGCCACCATGAGTTCCTTACAACACTAGCTTCAGAAGAAGACTGTTCTAGTCCTGACAGACAGCACCACAGCGATGTACTACATCAACAAACAGTGGGGAACACACTCCAAGTAAGTCCAAACAAGCCCAGAACATATGGTTTTGGGCACTTCGTCACAACCTATACATACTGTCTCAACATTTTTCCAGAGCAAAAAAAATGTCTAGCCGACATGCTATGCAGGAACTTATAGCTTTCTGAAGAGCACAAATCGCAGTTGCACTAAGATATCCTTCACAACGTTTTCACAATCTGGGGTCAACCGGACATAGATCTCTTCACAATACAAGAGAACGCACAATGCCCACACTTCGCGTCCAGTTATTCCCAGACACAGTTCAAAGGGAATGTTCTGTGGATGAACTGGTCAGGGAGATTTGCATACACTTTTCCTCCCCAACAACACTTCTGAACCCACAAGATGTACCAGGAACATGTATAACGTATTCTAATAGCGCCGATGTGGACATGTGAACCATAGTTTTCACTCCTACTCAAGTTGTCTCTTTGCACACCAGTCAAACTTCCATGCCCTTACAACATGTTGTCTCAGCATCAGGGAACACCACTTCATCCATGTCCTCAAACACTGAACTTGGCAGCTTGGCTCCTGAAGACAGAGTTTGGACATTGAAACCTGCCATAGAGATGCATGGACATCCTCAAAGAAGCATGCAAACCCAACACAAGACATTGCTCCTTCAACAAGGGGACACGCTCTGTCATTTGGTGCAAGTCACGCAGCATCAATCCATTGGACTGTTCACCATCTCACATACTGCTTTACCTGTTAGAGTCAGAGTTAGTCTTTATATCCCTTAGAGTTCATCTGGCAGAACTTTCTGCACAAACCACTAAGTAAGGTGTCTTGGAGGAAGGTTCCAGTAATTAAAGCCTTCATGGAAGGGGTTAAAAGATTACACCCCAATTGCAAATCCAACTCCCAGCTGGGACTTGAATATTGTACTTCTCAAACTCATGGGTCACCCTTTTGAGCCAATGCACAAAACCAGTCTTAAGCATTTCTCGCACAAGACTGTGTTCCTCGTGGCTGTTAGTTCTTTAAGAAGAATTGGTGAACTGCAAGCCCTCTGTTATTCACAAGGACAAAGTGGTTTTGCGAACACATTCACAATTCTCACCAAAATGTACCTCAAAGTTCCATGTTAACCAATCCATAGAACTGGCAGCTTTCTTTCAAAATCCTACTAATTCAGCAGAAAAAAGCCTTCATACACTAGATGTCAGAAGGGCTGTCATGCATTATCTAAACAAGACAAAGCCACTGACGAAAACAGACCAGTTCTTTGTGTCTGAAGCTACCAGAAGAGAAGGTGACTCTGTCTCTAACTCAGCTATATCAAAGTAGATTGTAAGATACATTCAATTATGTTCTTCATCCAAGAACACGTTACCTTTCACGCCTAGAGCACATTCAACTCGAGGCACAGGGGCTACTCTATTATTTCTTACAAATGTACCTTAAGATGCCATTTGCAAAGCAGCTACTTGAAGCTCAATTCACACATTCACCCAACTACTGCTTAAATACACATTCAAAGCAAGATTTACAGGGACAAGCAGTGTTTAGACATCTTTTTGCTGCGGTACCTTCAAACAACCCACCACCTTCTCCAGGTACTGCTCGCTAATCTATGCAAAGCATGTGATTGCAAGCAAATTTACAAGCCTAAGAAGGCATATATTACTTACCATAATTGTGTTTCTGATGCTTGTATCTGCTTCGATTCACATGCATCCACCCTTCCTCCGCTCTTGGA
This sequence comes from Ambystoma mexicanum, assembly GCF_040938575.1. Lineage (NCBI taxonomy): Eukaryota > Metazoa > Chordata > Amphibia > Caudata > Ambystomatidae > Ambystoma > Ambystoma mexicanum. The sequence continues at coordinate 54,370,817 of NC_090936.1, forward strand.
GTTGAAGGTACATAGACATCTCACACCTTTCTTTTTCTTCTATGTACTCTCTGTTCTCACTCATACGCCTTTATGCTCCCTCATGTCAGAAATAAAACAATCTGAGGGACCTTGACGCGTGAAGTACCATGGGTACAATACACGTCGCACTAGGGATGCTATTACACAAACACGCCCAGCCCACATCCCTTTTCGAACTTTGAAGTCAAGTCATGCAATACTCTGCACCTACAACTAGATGTTGGCCTATGGAAAGTATGTGAATCTAAGCAGATACAAGCATCGGAAATACGATTATGTTAAGTAAAGTACGCCATTTAACATAGCCTATTGTTGTCATAGTCCTCATTCTGGTTCGCCACATAGGACATTAAAAATGGACTCAAGCTGCACGGCCGCCAAGTGCCCATTGCTCGGCAGCCATTTCTCTGCATGACGCTCTTATTTTTCAGAGCCAAAGGCTCTCCGGCTATCACCCGGTCGTTGTGCATGGTTGCTAATAGCAAAACTGTCAGTAGTTGTGAGGATACAGCCTCTTATGTGTCCCTCAGCCAGGCCTATGAGCCCTCGCTTTGCTCAGGCACGCAAGAGGCTGCGATACCAACTGCATGGGGCAATATTGCTAAATGATCATCCACCAATCATATTGGAAACCTCATCCCATCAAGCGCCTAGCGAGGAACAAATGTTACAAGAAGCCTTCTGCCAATTGGCTGCAAACACTGAGGACTACTGCTCGATCACTTGTTTGACTGTGGAAATCAGAGGTTTCATAGATCAGGAAATTGACTAGTGTCGGCAGGATCAACAAAAGAGACTGTGACCTTGGGGCCTTGCTATGTGCAGCTATTTAATATTATGGTTAAATGCAAGACAACCGTCAAACAAATTCCCTCTGATGTGAGATCTACAGAAGTTGGTGGGACAAAGCGCATGGACAATTCAGTGTCCTGCAGTGGTTCCCAGTGCGGTGAAAAGGGCTCTATGTCAAATGCCCTTCTTAATGACCCTACCTTTGAGCTGTTCTGCCAGTAGAAGCACAATAAGAAGCAGCTGAGAACTCTGATTTTAATTGTGTGAGCCAATCTGTGCGTGGAGCTGACTACACATCACAGCTGTTTGATGTTTGCCATTCGTGGAGCCAGGGTGCAGGTCCACAACCAGATAAAAGGTGCTTTGAGTGTTAGTCCAGTGTGCCTGTGTGTAGGGAGACCGTTATGACAGGTGGAGGAGAAGAGTGCGGGATAGCATGGAAAGCAAAGACCAACAGCAGAGGCAGGGAGAACAAAAAAGCAGTGCGAGCATGAGGGAACAAAAGAGGTGGGGAGATTGAGCTCAATATAGTGTGTAGCAGGAGGTGAAAGAGCACAGATATGCCTCTAGGAGGCAGGAGAGAAGAAAGTCAATGAGGAAGTGCTGTAGTTGATTGTGTAGCAGGAGGTGAAAGAGCACAGATATGCCTCTAGGAGGCAGGAGAGAAGAAAGTCAATGAGGAAGTGCTGTAGTTGATTGTGTAGCAGGAGGTGAAAGAGCACAGATATGCCTCTAGGAGGCAGGAGAGAAGAAAGTCAATGAGGAAGTGCTGTAGTTGATTGTGTAGCAGGAGGTGAAAGAGCACAGATATGCCTCTAGGAGGCAGGAGAGAAGAAAGTCAATGAGGAAGTGCTGTAGTTGATTGTGTAGCAGGAGGTGAAAGAGCACAGATATGCCTCTAGGAGGCAGGAGAGAAGAAAGTCAATGAGGAAGTGCTGTAGTTGATTGTGTAGCAGGAGGTGAAAGAGCACAGATATGCCTCTAGGATGCAGGAGAGAAGAAAGTCAATGAGGAAGTGTTGTAGTGGGGACAAGGGAGTAGCAACGTGAGAAACAACCCAGGTGTGGTGGGAAGACACTCAGATGGAAGAACAATGACAGAGATAGAAGGGGGACTAATCACCACCTGATAAACAGAGTTATGTGCAATGTCAGGGCACACAGGCATGGAAGACCATCCGCCTAGGTGCATTCACAAACAATGGGCTTGAAAGATGCAAGGAGAAACCAGGGATGGCAGGCTTTTCCTTCCACCTTTCCTTCCACTCAGGGTTACACACCTCTTTCGATGCTTCACTGCTTCTTCAAGAACAAGATGTACATAGGGCCAGGCTAGTAAGTATTTTACTGTACAGGCTAAGCAATCACTCACCATTATGGCAAGTAGCCTACTTGCTAAACCATAATGAGCACACACAATGCCTGTGCCAGGTTAGGGGGAGAAACCCTGTGGAGGCAGGTGACAGCGTGGTGGAAAAGCTGCTAAACAACTTTCTCTCCGGGGTAAATCTGAGAAACCTGGAGAAGGCCAGAATGGCAAAATCCATCCAAATCCTCTCCAAGCTTAGATTAAAAGTAGTGACCCCTCACAGGAAGGCCTTAAATATAGTCTGTCTGAAAAGAACCCAGAATTAGGGAGTCGCTGCAATGCTCATTCATGAGAACCAGCAGCAAATCTGGGGTATGAAGGACAAATCTCCCAAAAAGACTCGAGTAAAGTCTCAGAGAGAAGGAGAGAAACCAGAGAATCACAACATCTGAAAGACAGATCTTCACTGAATCAACAAACCAGGTCTCAGATTCCAGAAGAAAATGAGAATCATAAGGTCTGAGGGCGGGGACAGACCTACAGTGAAGTTATGAACCCCGTTTTCCCTGAAAAAACAGAAAAATCTTAGGTCCAAAGAAATTAACTACAGTAAAGACACAAGCCAAGTCTTCAAGACACTCATAGAAACTAGAGAGCATCAAAGGTCAGAATCAAAGACTTCTACAGCAACACTGAGAAAGGTCTTCAAGAGACCATTGAAAATCCAGAGAACCACACATTCTGAGTAGGAGACTGGCTGGGGAATTCAAAGGGAGAGTATTTGAGATACCAGGAGAAGGACAGACCTGCTGAGAAGCCAGAAAGGATAGGTTCTAGGAGCGATAACATGAAAATCTGAAGTTCTTATTTGAAGACCCGGATGATCAGAGGAAGACAAGATCCACACAGAACCAGTGAGCCCTGAATTTGGGCAACAGCTACGGATCTTAACCTCTATATAGGATTTGCCCTTGTGTTGCCCAATATTGTATTGAATTTCCAAGAATGTAAAGTTCAGCGTTTTAGTTGCAACCACCATGTAAAATGTGCCTAAGATTAACATGCATGATTTTGAGAGCTACTGCGCTCAAGAGAGAGGGGCCATATGAAGATCATAAATTTCAAGGTAAGTAGATCTCCTGCTTGATCTTTAAATCCTGGCCTCACATTAGAAGCGCACTAAGTTGGGGGCTTTCTCCAAAAGGAAAACGTATGGTTTCATTCCAGAAAAGGCAGCACATTTCCTTTTGGATAGTGTTCTGTGGGATTAATTCTACCAGATGCACTTACTTCTCTTGTCCAAACCCATTGATGCCAATTTGTGCCACAAGTTATCTATTATTAAGAACCTACAGAAACATATTGCACACATGTACATTGAAGCAGAAGTTAGTTAAGCAAAGAAAGCAGCCTTGGTTCCTGATAAAGCTTGTGCCGCCCTGTCCTAGTCATGTGCCATTATACCTGCATGGAAACAATCCACCAAATCCATCATAAAGCACTCTTTACTTTTCTGTATACTGGCTAAGTTTAGTATTCTAATTCTAATCAGTGCAAATTTGGGTCAAGCACTTGATGGTGGCTTGGAAAATTCGTTTCACATCAACATTATTGTAAAGCGATATTAAGTGAATGGCAATGTTAGCAGTTGTCTAATGTAACAGTTGTTAACAGTGATTATTTTTCTCAGCAGCACAGGACACCCACACAACCATATGTCTATGTTAGAATGCTGGATTCTGAGCTTTTGCACTTCACTCTTTATAAAGTCTGGGCTTTCTCAACTCGTCCTGTGCACTTTGCAATGTCTAAACATCTTTTAGAAACAGGAAAGTGCTGGTATTTTTGATCTTGCCTAGATTTTACTCACCGAAGCAGATTCTTGGTGTTCTTTCTGAAGCATTTCAATTTTTCCATTTTGCTGTTTGGTTGTAGCCTCTAACCTGGCATTTTCTATTTCAAGCCTGTAAAGTAACCATAGTATATCATTTAATGATCGAAATATCCTTTCCACCACAAGTTTGCAATCCTTCCGCCCATTCAAAAAAGCACTCTGCTCTTCATGCCAAACAGCCGCAGAACAGATCTACAGTCGTGCAGAAACAAGAAATTCAACGTTATGGTACAGTGACTGCTGAACTGTCCTATAACCTGACAATGGGAACAACAATGTGGTAAAAGAGTGCATGGTCTCTACAGGCATAGGTGCAAGCATCCACACCCTTTACGGCATGAATGTTGTGCACTCACATCAGTTTGCTTCCTTGCCCAGTCTGTTAAGATAGAAATGAGATGGCTGGAGGTGGGTGCTGGCATTTCGAGACACATAACACTATAGGACTGAGCATGCAGGTTATCTTTCTTTTAAGGTCTACTCTCATATTACCAACTAACGGAAAAAGTCGCAAATAAGGAAAGAGACTGCACAAGGAAAGAACATCAGAAAGCCAGCCTTCCTAAGAAAGAAACATTTCTTACCGGTAATTGCAGTTCTTCAGCAGGGCTATCATCCAAAGAAGCATACAATAAGTACACTTGGGAAGCATCTTGGACTAGTATTTCAACAGCTGTTTGTTTTCTTGAAATTGCAAATAGTTTTAATTCAGCAGCATAAGGATGTGTGTGCACACACTAGGGGTCTTAAGAACAAGGCAGAATTGTTATAGAACCACAGAGCCTTTGATGAGGTGGTATATTTGTATTACTCATAGATACTCTCCACAAAATGCAGCCAAGGTTAGGTGGGTCTCACATTGGTCTCGGGAGAGCACCCATGCTGCAGAACTACTCGTTCAGAAAAGTAATGTTTCCTTCTTCAGTGCGAGAGCCTCAAGAGAGGTATACATCAACAAAATGATTATGCAATAATAACCACACAGAGGGACATCGAGAGGCTAACAATATTCATACAAATTACTCGGCTCATTGCTCCCATTGCACATTTCCATCACCTGCTCCCTTTGGCCAATCTTTAGCTGAGCTATTCTCTCTGGAGCCCAGGACTTCCCTTGGAAATATAAGAATGGTTTGAGCCTTGTCCCCTTTTTAATCTTCATTATTGTGCAGGCAGCCATTTGTCCAGGCCACTCATCTTTCCAGTGATTATATCTAAACTTTGTTAAGTTTTGCTTCCAACTTGGTTTGGGAGGATTTCTGGGTCTCCTTTGTTCCCCTGCAGTCTTCTTTCCACTCTTATTCCTTTAGACGTTATACTCCCATCCCCAATGAGGTCCATCTGGTGTTGGCTCTTTGAAAATCCAGTCCCTTCTAATTTGGGTCATAACTCCATTCCCCCGCCTCCAGTCTGGGATTTCCAGGTTACACATAGGGGCACTCTGGGAGTTGCAGTTCCAGTCTCCCGCTACTTGGTTTTGTTTTGTTACCTGCAGGTTTTGTGGATCCCTCTCTTGCTGGAAGACTCCTTCATGCACGGCTCTCCTTCTGCGATCTATACTGATCTCCCTAGAGGCCATTGTGTTCTCAAAGAATTTGCTGCACCTAAGAATGGAGGATCTTTGCTATCTTGGATGGATTCTGTGTTTCTTGCTGCTACTTCGACTCATCTCCAGTTCTTCATAGGACATATTTAGTCACTTCCTGTAGCTGTTCCTTATTGTGCGACCACTCCTGATACCTTGACGTACTCTCTCCATCTGGGCCACCTTTAACCTGCTTCCTGGCTGGGTTTCCACGGTCCTCCATCACTATAATGATGATACCTTTATTTTGGGATATCTTTTGTGGATTGTTCCTATGAGATTCGTCTGCCTTTTCTCCATTTTCACTGGAGACTCTAGTTGATGGATGTGGTCTTGGTCTGTATGACCAGTCAAATGAAATCTTAAAGCCTAAACTCACTTATTCACCAACACTTTCTGGGATATGTGGAACCGCAGTCATTGCCTTTTGTCACCATATCTAGCGCCCTTTGACCCAAATTCTGTCTCACAGGGTCTCCTGGCTTAAGTGTGACAGTCTTGTCTGTAGGCTTGATTCCCACTCTGCAGCCACCCTTCTCCGGGCATCAGCTGGTGGTACCTTGGTCCTCAGCTCCTTTGCTGGGTTCCTCCAACTCCTTAGCTGGATGGCTGCCGACGTCGGCACCTATGGACCTTAAGAACCATATACATACCTTCTCTCCATAACCGCAAGATACCTATTGGTTGGTCCTGTTCAACCCTATGGACAAACTTTCTGGAACTTTTAAAACTCTACAAGTGACAATAACATTTACATACCTGTAAACTGTAATTGTACATTTGTTCCTCTCTGTATCCAGGAGTTCTTAGAGCAATCCTAGTATTTTGAAAGCATTACTGTGATTTTCTAAGCATTTTAGTGTGATAAATCACTACACGTTACTACCAATATACATTCTAAAGTCAACAGTACTATAGCCAAATGTGTCTGCCTATTTCTACTAATGTTACGGGGAAGGGGGCCCTTTGAGAACCTTTACTCTATGGACTGTAATTCAATTATATGTGTTTTTAATAGCTAAATCGCTACCCTTCACTGTTGACATTTACAAAGTGGATTATATTTTACTGAACTGTACTTCCCTTTTGACACTGGTTTTAGGATGATTTGGGTTTTGTTCCACCATTTACTGTTTTTATGCACATTATGTGTCCATACCAAGGAGTAGATTGTGTATTTTATCGCATGCATGTATGTATAGTTTTATATCACCCTAAGAGTGAAGCCAATTCATTCTGCCACGCTTATTAGGCAGAGTTTGAACTAACTTAGTGAAAACTCTGTGCACACACCACGGGTTGGTCTCTCTGAACTGCTCACCAGAGGAAACAGGTAACAGATGACACCTGTGCTGTTTGACAAAGTCTAATAATTTGGATTTGCAGAGACAGTGGCCCTCATTCCGAGGTTTCCGGTCAGACCGACGGCTTACTGGTTCTGCCACCCTATATCCCGGTTTTACCTAGATATTACGGGCGGCGGCAGAAACGTAAATTCCCATAGGACTCCATGGGGATGGAAACACTGAAGCACGAGCACCGCTGCCAACTATGCTGGTGCTTCAGTGATTATTCAGCCGGTAGGGGCCGAACTACCAACAGGTCAGGCCTGGCGGTTGTTCACAGCCCCTACCGGCAGACTAAGAGTGAGCTGGTCTGGAAAATGTGTCGGTAACGTTGTTACGAGCACCTTAATTCCAGACTGGCTCACTCGTAATGAGGCCCAGTGCGTCTTAAGAATAAGATCTGAACTTTGCATGAAGCATAGTGGCAAGATGAGGGGTAGCCAAGACAGATATGGTGCCACTGTGGGAGTGAGGGGATGTTAATATGGATTTCCAGAATCTATTCTGTGGGCAGATTCTGAGAGGCCACCCTATTATGGTGAACAGGAAAAGACACTAATGTGTAGTGATGAATCAGGGGAATTTGCCACTTCCTGAAGGGGGAGCTCTCCTCCCCCCGCCCCTGCGAGGCTAGGGAGGTGAGCCTGCTCCACAACACCCGTCCTAGGGGTCGAGGCAAGTGGGACCTCACCGGGAGGGACTCCCTGTGACGATACTAGTGGAAATGATATATATATATATATATATATATATATATAGTAGTAAGAAATATGAGACTTTAACCAAAAGTAGTTTTCTTTGGACTGAAAGAGAGCCCAATTCTTTATTAATCAAATTCTTTTCTTTTCAGAAAAAGAAAACAGGAAAAGGATACGTCTTCTCCGTTGTTCCGCCAATCTTTAAGGAGAGAGTCGTCTTATTTCACCAGCAAGGAATTTAAAAGGTAAGTTCTATCTGAAAGTCTCTTCTTGGACTTATTTGTTTCTCTTTGTCTTTAATTATGTCTTTGCCGCTCTTCTCCGTTCTTTTCTCTATCTCATAGAAGTGACCTTTTCATTTTCCTGGCTCTTGGTTTTCTGATCTTGAGGGATTATTCCTTTTTCCTCTGTTGTTTGCCTTGTAACTGTTCATACAATTCAATTGCCTTTACACACCCTTTCAACTTAAGGTTTCCCTTTATCAGGTCACTGCTTCCTTAAATTGTTCTTTCTAGTCACTACTCTCTGATCAGGAGCTCTTTAGAATTTCTCTGTGTCTTGTTTTCTTCCTTTTTCCCTTTTCCCTTCTTTACTCTCTTCGCTCCTTCTGTCTGGATTCAGCACTTCTCAACGTGCGTCTTGGCGCTTTGTACCCTGTTCATAGCGCAACAGCGCTTTCTGAAATAGTTATCATGCTGTTGTTTCGTTAACAACTTGTGGCAAGATAGCACTTTTAATAACGTTAGCGCAACGGCGCTCTCTGAAAACTAGTAATGTCAGCTTAACTAAGGAATAGCGCAACGGCGCTTTCCTTTCAACAATAAACAGCAACCTTATTCGCCTCGTCCTGCCGATCTTCGCTTGGTAGAGCAGCGTTGCTCTTTCTTTCCCCAATTACGGCTTACCGCTATTCAGCTGAGCTTCGACATGCGGGCCTTCCGCTGGAGCCTCCAGCGTTGTTTCTTCGTATTGTAACTTTGTTCCGGCTGTCACAACAACGACTTTCTCCCAATCAGCTGGGCCTCGCCGTGCAGGTCTTCCTGTGATCGCGACTCTCCCTCTCACGTTCCTCTAACGACTTATTTTTTTTTATATTTCCCCTTGGCTGCGCCGATCAGCTGTTTTTCTTTTTCTCGTTTCCTTTTTCGCCCCTCATTAGTAAGCCCAGCTGAGACCGTTGGGCTCCACGACGTTCTCCTCCTCAGCTCCCGTCTCCTAGGAAACCAAAACAGGCTTAGAGGAAAGGTCCTACATGATTCACTTCCTGCTCCATTATTTCTATGTCAGTAGGGCTTTTATGGTCCCCTTTTATACATAAAAGTAAAACAGTTGTCGTAATAAGACATGCACACCTTGTCACACTCCCCCTTTAGGGAAAAGGACACCTGTTCCTGTGAGGAACTCCATAGAGACAGCCACATCATTGCCTACATGATGTGCTCCACAACCACAGAAACTCCTAACAACTGCGATGAAGAAACACTGAATAGATGCCAGAATCTTACAGGCACGTCCCTTTAAATCCTAATATTCCATACACTGGGCAGAGAAGGTTAAATAATGGACATCCGACCTACAGAAACGAGAGAGGCAGAGTCAGTACAAGCCGACAAGTTTGAAGCTTGCTTGTAGCGGGAGACGGGAATGCTGAGAAGGAACACAAGGAGAGACGTTGGGACGCCAGATTCAGGGTGTCAGTCGACCATGAGAAATCCGTGGGGCAGGAGCCCGAACTGAGGTGGTGGTGGTGACCAGAGGAAACCCCTTGGACGTGCAAACGACAAGGAGTGTCAGACGCCTTGTCAACAGACAAAAGTATTGCAGAGAGGAGAGACAACTTAAGGAGCAGCATGATGCCAAACTGCAGGCCACAACAGGAGACCGGAGAAGAGGTCCCAAAGGGACAAGGCTCCCGGTAGAGTTTCCCCACAAATAAAAAGTAACAGGCAGAACGAGTATAACGGGCTGCCAAGAAGCAATCAGTATGTTAAGCAAATAACTTGTCTCAGTAAAAGTCACAAGATAAAGTTCCTCTTTGAGGAAATAAACTATGGGGATATAAGAGAAAAGAATATAAGCGAAAAGAATAATACACAGAGAAACCAATTGGGGGTAACAATACCCTGGTAAACAGGGAGAGTCACAAGCCAATTTATCCAGGAAGAAGACAATATACAAAGGAGATATTAGGAAGTTTAGAGAAATCAGACAAGCAAAGCTAAACAAGAGGTCAAGAGACCAAAGTAAACAAAACCAAAACTGGCCAAGGGAGGAAAGCTGTTCTGACATAAGGAACCAAAAGGTAGTTCTGAAGATAAAGGTATACTACAAAACTGCACTTGAAGAATTAATGAGACTGATGCAAGACATCACAAGAAACTATCTGAGGATTTCCTTAGTGACGAGACCTAGAGACTAGTACTAGAAGTATCCTCGGGAGAAGGAAGTAATTATCCACTTATAAGTTAGTTTACATATTAATAGGGTCAGTTAGGGTAGTTTTTGGACAGTAGACTTTTTCCTTTGGCCATTCATGACTGACGGACAAGCACCTTAGTTAGAAATATATGCAGAGACCACCTATAGAGACAGTGAAAGTTAGTCCTCATCTTAGAAAATATTGTCAACACGTCCTTGAAGTTTCCACATCCTCCCTCTGACACGCCACAAATTATATCAGGAATGGGATGTATACCAACCGATTAGAAGTTGGGGACTCACAATATTCACTAAGTTGAGTGCCATAGCCAAAAGTCCTACAGTGGCCACACCTGCCTAAAAAGGCGTTGACCTGTAAAGCACTGAAGAGATTGAAATACCATCTGATCCCCACAAGCTTAACCTTAACCCCACCTAAAGGAACCTACATTAGGCTAACCTCTAAATCAAGTTTAGCTTGAAGGTATGGGTTAGATATCTTGGCTGGGGTCATAGACCCTGATTTTCGAGGCAGCGTTAAACTTTTTCTGCATAACCACAGGAATAACCCATACACAGTGGGGGAGGGAGAAAAAGTGTCTCAAGGCATTTTAGAGAATCTGTATTTCCAGTTTGGTTTATAGTGACTGTTTCGACAGTCACAGTTTCGAATGACAAAAGCTCTGACACAAAAGTGTCGAAAAAAAAAAAGGTTTGCATTTTTAATTTTTCTCGAAACTTTGACTGGACACCTCCAGTTCTCTAAGAAGTTGTAGAACAAGATGAAACAGAACGAGGGACGAAAGGTTTCGGAGAAGCAGATCTCCCCGTTATAGAGAAAATACAAAGAGCCAGAGTAGATTGCCCCTTTACCCGATCTGGCTTTCGCTCAGAGGATTGACCCCATCTTCATGGAAGCCTTTAATACGGTAATACCCAAAGATGCTGGACGTGATCAGGCCAGTCCATTCTTTTTATTAAAAAAAAGGCGATACACCAAACTCGATTGGTGGTACTGCAAAGCCATCGGAGAACTGTATTAGAAATAGCCCACTCACATCTAATGACAGCTCATCAAGGAAAAGCGAAAACCCAGAACCAAATAATACCGGTACCATGTGATAATGTCCCCCCAAGAATTTCGCCATGCAAGAATGGCGCTGTTTTTTTTGTGGAGACATTGGGCCTCATTACAAGCCTGCCGGTCCGGAAACAACGGTAGCGGTAAACACACCGCCACTGTTTCCGGACCAGCACATTACGAGTTCTGCAGGCGGGAGGTGTCACTCCTGCCAGGTCTGACCTGGCGGGAGTAACGCCACCTGCCTGCAGATGGAAATGGAAACACCGGCTCAGTCATAGACGGAACCGGTGTTTCCATTGTCCCCATCCCCGATGGGACTCCATGGGAATGGAGATTAACGGAATTCCGCCTCTGGAATTACCGGGACACCCGCAACCCCTGGAATTTGTTTTTTTTTTTTTTTTTTAAACGGAGCAGGGGACACCTCTGCTCCCATTTACCCCATATATTGCCCCCATATATAATGTCGCCTATGACGTTTCCTGGCGACTATTATATTCGGGGACAATATAACCTGATACCATAATACCTAGGTTCTATTAGAGTGTCTTTGCAGACATTAAGAATTTTATACCCACTTGTGAGATATGTAAAAAAAAAAAATACTAACACTTCCATGCCCCCTGCATTCTTTACCTATAATTTAGGTCCCATTTTCCAGGATTGGCATGGATATAGTGGGTCCCCTAGAGACCTCAAAGTTGGGGAATCGCTGCATCCATGTCATCCTCGACTATACCACTCGTTATCCAGAGGCCTTCCCCTCTGCGTAACAATACGACGCAACATATTTTGAAACACCTGTTGACATTCCTCTACAGAGTAAGATTCCCAAAAGAAATATGAACAGACTAAGGTACTAACTTTAGGTCTCATCTGATGATAGGGGTGCGAGGAGCCAGGAATGCGAGACGGACACAGAGAGCTCATGATTGTGGTCACAAACATTTATTCAAAGTAAAAGGGGGTTGGAAAATGCCTCACTACCCCTACTCTAGCAGGTATTTTCCAAAACTAAGGGTCTGTCCTGAATCAAGATGTCCTAAGCAAACATTTCCTGTGTACAAAATCCTATTCTAGCCCTCATTTTCTAAAAGTACCTCTAAGGTGTTAAGGTTAATGTCTTTGGCCTTGGAAGTGCACAAATGTTCACGTTCAAAATAAAGGTTTAACTCTAACACAAAAGTTCCCAATGAATAGTATTCAGAATTCCAGTACGACAGATTTATTTATTGATCATTTATATACCACCTATACACTTAACAAGCGTTTCAAAGCACTCCAACGCAGGGAGGGTGACAACGATTAAGATTCTTAATAGGCATTGGTAAATTCAGAATGGGCAAATGCTAGGCGTTTAGTGGTACAATATAGGACAGGAAGAATACAAACTATTACAGCATATGACAAAAAATATTGCACGTGCCCGACGGTCGTTACAATAATGCAAGAGCTATAAATGAAGAAAAGAGAGGGGACGGGGGAAGTGTAGTGTAAGACTAACAAAGAGCAAATAAGGGCAAGAGACACATAGGAGAGCAAGGGAGTTAGAGGGGGAAATGAGGGAGGCACACTAAGCACATCCAAACGTAAAGTAGCAGCAGGTGTAAAGCACCTAAATTCGATTTCAGAGCAAGGCACACTAAACACAGAAAAACCCCTAGGTTGCTGCAGATGGAAAACGCCTATATTTGATTTTAGAGCAAGGCACACTAAACACGGAAAAACCCCTAGGTTGCTGCAGATGTAGAGTCACAGGGTAACGATAATAGGTGAGCGGCCTACTCACAAATAAGTATGCATGTGTACCCTGATTTCTGGTGGGCCAGGCGCGAGGGGTCACCGTTGGCCCCCAAGTCCAGGTTACTTCAACAGGATGTGCTGAGCAGGAGGATGAATAGGGGGGGGGGGATTCCAGTCAGGCCCGGACAGGCACAGACACGAGTCTGTGGAGTGGGGTCTTGGGAGAGGGCCCGGCATTGCCTGCCGGCTACAGGCCTCCAGTCTTCTTTGTGGCTAGTCCCAGCCAATCAGAGGGGTGGTCTTTGGACCCCAGGGTGCCAGCAACAGCACCCGAGGCATCCCAGCGGCCATGATGGAAAGGCCACACTGGGATGAAGGTGAAGGAGCAGGTGTCCCCTTGCATGCCCACTCCCTATGACACTTCAGTCTCTTCTAACCTTGTGCTGCCTGTGCAACTGCCCTGACAACCAATGACTAGGCCAATCTCTCCTGCCTTAGGTCCAGACCATAACCACATCCCTCATCACCCACTCATTGTTTCTCCCAAACCCTCACTCCAATTATCCCCACTTACCCAACCCTTCCAAACCTGCTTTACTCTCCTTTGTAACCTTTGCTCAATCTCACATACATAACTTTTCCCCATTCTATAATAAGGCCAATTCCTTGGCCTGGTGTTAACAGCGTGAACACTACGCAGGAGCAGCATGAAGATGGTAAATCCAAAGAAGCAGGCAAAAATTGATCTGCTTGCTAAGAGAAGTATGCTGTTGCCACAGACTCGGGACCAGAGTATAGGTTCACCAAGCATGGACATTTCAGTGCTGAATCAGACAATTACGGGCATGAAAGATAATACCAATGCCATAGCTCAGAAGATCAACACGTTGAGGTGTAATGTAGAGGTGGCTGCGATACAAATTGAGAAGCTATGTAGGCACATGACTGAGGTCGAACAACGGGGAAGGAGAAGACAAGGTTACCACGTTACAGAAAGAAATGGGGAAGTTGAAACAAGTAGTAAAAACATTTTTTAGCAGCAAATGATTACGTTGGGGGGAGATCCCACCATAATAATATGCGGGTATTAGGGGTGCCCTGAATCCACAGCAATTGACAATATGGAGGTAGTCATGGAAATATTACTTCTAGAGATCTTGTTTAAGCCCACACTGTCCCCCAACTTTATGGTGGGAAGAGCACATTGCTTATTGGCCCCTAAGCCGCCACCCAGTGCTCCTGAGCAACCTATCGTAGCACGTTTTTTAATTTTTTTTATTTGTGTTACGTTTATTCAAACCTTTACAAAACATCAAAGACAAATAAAATGCTTAAAAGTTCACAAAATAAAATACAGATTCCAAATCATCTATTCCATTAATACCATCAACAAATGAGAAGAGAGTACAGAAAAGAAAGAGAAAGAAAATGATCAATACAATAATCCATATAACCAAACTTTACACTTAGTCAAAAAAGGTATTCAAATCTTATAACTGGAACCATCAAGCTAACACTAAGTAACTTTCAGAGTATATGATATAGAACACAAAGAACAACAAGTTACTTCTTACCTTGTAACGTTCTTTCGATGGGATGTTCCTCCGACGTATTCCTTAACTTGATAGATTACATCCCAGCTTGCTGGTCTCAGAAATTTTTTCAGTAGAGGGCGCTGCGCGTCGACGTCCCGCGACAGCCACCGTCTCGGCGCCGACGTCATCGTGCATATAAATGGACTTGCGCAGCGACCGTAGCTCAGTTCCGTTTTGAAGCTTGAAATTTAGGTGTGCATGAATTGGTTATTGACCTTGAAGGAGCGTAAGATGCAACTACAAGAGAAGTTTTACTGCAGGGATGGATGGGAGGGGCGATAAGGAATACGTCGGAGGAACATCCCATCGAAAGAACGTTACAAGGTAAGAAGTAACTTGTTCTTCAAAGGGATTGTCTCCTCCGACGTATTCCTTATCTTGATAGATTCCCACAGCAGTGGTGTGCAAACGGAGGGAGTAAAATTGGAATATTTCCCTTTAAGAATGAACAGAGTGCAACACAGCTTTGCCAAATCTTGTCTCCTGGCTAGAGGAGGAATCCAGATTGTAGAATTTTGTAAAGGTATGTGCGGACGACCATGTGGCAGCCGCACATATGTCCCGAATCAGTACCCTCTTTGGAGAGCCGAAGAGGCTGCGATACCCCTGCATGAATGAGCCCTAAGTTGTTGAGGGGGCTCTTTCCCTGCCAATTTGTAGCATTCTAGAATGGCTAAAATAATCCATCTTGAAATAGTTGTTTAGTGATTGGCAATCCTAATTTGTGTCCTGCATAACCTATAAACAGTTGGTCTGCTTGCCTTATCCTACCAAGTCTACTGATATAAAAACTCAAGGCACGCCTTGGATCCAGTCTATGTAGCCTCTCTTCCTCTTTCCCTGGATAGGGAGGAGGATAGAATGAAGGTAAAGTTACCTTCTGAGTGATGTGGAATTCAGAGACTACCTTTGGGAGGAAATTAGGCTTCACTTGTAAGACAACTTTGTCTTTGTGAAAAATTGTATGAGGAGATTTGCAAGATAGAGCTTGTAATTTGCTCACTCTTCTGGCAGATGTTAGAGCCACTAGTAAGACTGTTTTAAGGGTGAGAAATCTTAATGAACAAGAATGGAGTGGTTCAAAGGGAGTACCCATCAGGAAATTTAAGACTAGATTTAAGTCCCACAAGGGAACTTGGAACGGCTTTGGGGGATAGACATTAGTTAACCCCTTCAGAAATTGGATTACTAGGGGTATTTTGAAATATGATGGCTCCTCTGCAGTGTGCTTGAAGATTAACAGCGCTGCGAGGTAGCCCTTGATCGTACCAACTTGACGGTCTGAATTAGCCAAATAGAGCAAAAAAGATAACACCATTGATGTACCGCATGAAAAGGTTTCGATATTCTTTTCTCTACACCAGCTGCAAAACCTGTTCCAACAGCAGCGGTATAAAGTCTTTGTTGCTGGCCTTCTAGCGGAAAGCAACAACTCCATGACTTCATCTGGGAGGTCCCAATCCTTGTATCTCAACCTTTCAGAAACCAAGCGTGAAGGTCGAGGGTTCTGATGTCTGGATGGAGAACCTGACCTCCCTTCTGCGAGAGAACTCTCTGTGCGGATGACGAATCGGAGGACAGATGGACATGTCCAGAAGGTCCGGGCACCACGTTCTCCTGGCCCAGTCTGGGGAAATTAGGAGCATAGTCTTCTGGAATCTTCTCAACCTCCATATCATCTGAGTAATGACAGGGACTGGAGGAAACGCGTACAGAAGTTGAAACTCCCAGTCCACTGCAAACGCGTCCCCTAGAGCTCCTCTCGGGGGAAATTCCCTTGAACAAAACGGATTGCACTTCCTGTTGATACTGGTGGCGAACAGATCCACTTGAGGGGTTCCCCAAAGGGCGAAGATCTCTTGAAGGACTTCCTGAGCTAGCTCCCACTCGTGGGAGACTGCTCTGCCTGCTTAGAGCGTCCGCTGTCAAGTTCTTCTCTCCGGCTAAGTGAACTGCCGATAGAGAGATTCCTTCTTGAATTGCCCAAAACCAGAGCTGCATCGCCTCTCTGCACCATGGCAGTGATCCTACGCCTCCTCGTTTGTTGAGGTAGTGCACGGCCACTGTGTGGTCTGTCATTATTAAGGCATTTTTTCCTTGTACAGATGGCAGAAAAGCCTTCCACGCTAGTCTGATAGCTCTCAGCTCCAACAGGTTAATATGTAGTCTGGACTCCAATGGAGACCAACGACCGCTGATGGTCAAGTCGTTGGCATGGGCTCCTCACCCCGTGAGTGGCATCCGTGACTACGGTTATCTCCGGCCATGGTTGCCAAAACTGTTCTCCTTTCAAAAGGTTCTCCCGACAGGCCCACCACCGAAGGTCTCGAGCCACTCTGTCCGGGACCTGAAGGAGATCTGTCATTCTTCCTGAGAATTGCGACCATTGGGTTCTCAGTACCCACAGGAGGGATCTCATTCTCAGGCGAGCCTCTGGCACAAGGAAGATGCAGGATGCCATGAGGCCTAGTAACCTCAAAAAGTCGAAGGCTGGATGACGTTGGGCATTTTGAAACTTGGTGACCATCTGCAGAATATCTTGAGCCCTCACCTCTGGTGGCGAGGCTTTCCCCAGGGAAGTGTACAGGACTACTCCAATGAACTGGAGTCTCTGTGATGGTATCATCTGTGACTTCTTTAAATTGAGGGAGAAGCCCAGTTTGTGAAGGAAGTGGCAGACATAATCTAGTTGGATCTGAGCTTGTTCCGAAGATACTGCTCTGATCAACCAATCGTCCAGCTAGGGGTAGACGTGGGTCCCTTCTCTCCTTAGACTTTCAGCCACTACCGACATTAGCTTGGTGAAGACCCTCGGGGCAGAGGTCAGCCCAAATGGCAGAACAGGTATTTCCTGTGTTTGAGATGGATTGGCAGATGGAAATAAGCATCATGAAGGTCTAGAGATACCAACCAGTCCTGAAGCTGGAGGGCCTAAAAGATCTGAGAGAGAGTTACCATCTTGAACTTGTCCTTCCTGAGGAATTTGGTCAATTCTCTTAAGTCCAAGATGGGTCTCACTCCTCCGTCCTTCTTCGGTACTAGGAAGGAGGGCTAGTACCAACCCTTGTTCCTCTCCGCTGCAGGTACCGGTTCTATGGCAGCTTTCTCTAGCAGGTCTAGAATCTCCTGCAGAAGTAGCGGATCTGGAAACTTCAAAGAGTTGTTCCCCGGTGGATGACTCTGAGGGGTGTGTAGAAAAAAGGCAGGCAGTAACCTTGGGCAACTGTCCATGCCCAAGCATCTGACGTAATTGCCTGCCATTCCGACAGATGTTGAGTTAACCTGCCCCCTACTGGTGTCTTGTGAGGAGAGACCTAGGAGGGGTTACAAAGAGGCTGATGCAGATGCCGAGGGTAAAGAGGCACCTTATGCTGCAGCTTTTGTACCTTTAACCCGTCCACCACGGATGAATCGTTTTTGGCCCCTTTGAACTGGCTGTCCTCTGCCTTTTCCGAATGCGGAGTAAAAGCGAAAGGACCTACCCCTCCAGGAGGTTCCCGAGGGGCGATTCAGAGTCTGACGGATTGCAGCTCTAAGAGATTTCGCTGCTGCCTTAGAGGTTTGTAACTTCTCCAGGCGGTCATCAGCCTTCTTACCAAATAAAGAAGTGCCGTCAAAGGGCATATTCAAAAGTCTGGCCTGTACATCTGGAGCAAAACCAGACTTTCGCAACCACGCAAATCTGCGGATTGTAGTACTTGCCGCCATGGCCCTGCTGATACTGTCAGCAGAATCAATGACAGTTTGAAGGGATTTGCACATTGCATCTTTCCCATCTTTAATGACGTTCAAAAATGCTTCCTTTCCTCTCCTTCCGGGAGACAGTCAGCCGCAGATGAAGCACACTCCCAAAGTGTATGGCTGAATCTTGCAAGCGTGCAAGTGGCGTTAATAGATTTAAGCGCCATGCTACATGCTGAAAATATTTTTTTTTGACTTGGCGTCAAACCTTTTATCATCCCCGTCTTGTTGAATAGTAGGGTATGCAGATCTACTGTTCGATGAAGTTGCTGCTTGTACAACCAAACTCTCTGGAGTTGGCTGTTTGCTCAAATATTCAGGGTCTGAAGCAGATACCCTGTATTTGGCAGATAGTTTCTTGTTAACTGCCGGGATAACTTCAGGAGTTTCTAGTTTCTTGTTAACTGCCGGGATAACTTCAGGAGTTTCCAAATTAGCAAAGATTTTTCTTTGTAGAGCAGTATCAAAAGGAACAACAGGATCTTTCTGTGGACCTTTAACTAAAATGTCAGTACGGTCATCCTGCTGAAAAGGTGAAGTTGTAGACCACCCCATGAACTATTATTCTGGCCATCAGAACCCTATAAGGGGCCTCAGCATGCTCCCCAGGGTCTGGTTTAGCAAATTCTACTTCTGGAGAAGTATCTAAACCACTTGCCTTATGCAAAGAGTCTTGAAGATCCTTTCACCTGTTCTCTTCAGAGATAAATTCCTCTGGTATGGGTGTTGTGGTCCTTTGTAACCCAAAGGGTCTCTCTGTCGGAATCCTCCACTTCCTCATATATAGAGGACAGAGCTCTAAAATAATCAGACTTAGGGTATGGTTTAAAACCCATTTCTAGAGCAGAAGGGGCCAGATGGAACAAGTTACTTACCTGTAACTGTCGTTCTCCAGCATGGGTCTGGCATGGATTCACATGCTCATGAATATTCCCCGTCGTCAGGCTGGGAATCCTCGGTAAAGAAAAAATCAGTATCAGTTTCGTTTCTGATCTGTCTTTTGTAGTAGTAACCAATCACTGATCTCTGCGTCATACTGACAACTGCCAATGACTGCCCTCTACCTAAGCCCCGCCTCTGGCAGCCATCTTCAGATTTCGTAGCACGTGAAGTGGCAGTATGACCAAGTGAAGAGCCGCAGAGGGGTAGGCGGGAGGGTTCGCATGTGAATCCATGCCAGACCCATGCTGGAGAACAACAGTTACAGGTAAGTAACTTGTTCCTTCTTCAGCATGGGGTCTGGCATGGATTCACATGCTCATGAATAAAGAATACATAGCAGTACACACATGCACAACCACGGGAGGTGGCAAAGGCTCAACATTAAGCATTACATCAAACTCAACATTAAGCAATTCTTACCTCCTCACCCGGATCACCTTAGGCGAACAGATTGCGCAGCACTGCTTGGCCGACCCTGGACTCCTCCCTGGAATCCCGATCGACGCAGTAGAATTTCGTGAAGGTGTGCGTCGACCTCCACGTAGCAGCCCTGCAGATGTCCAGCAAGGGCACACCAGATAGGAACGCCGTGGTAGCTGCGATCGCTCTGGTGGAATGGGCTCTCGGACGGCCAGGCAGCGGTCGGTTTGCCAACCGATGACAGTACATGATACAGCCGGAGAGCCATCTGGAAATGGAGGCGTTTGAGAGAGCCTTCCCCTGATTGACAGGTCCAAAGTTCACAAAAAGTTGTGACGTCTTCCGAAAACACTTTGTGCGGTCCACATAAAACTTCAGCGCTCTAGCCACATCCAGCGAGTGCAAAGTCCTTTCGGCCGGCGACGAAGGCGACGGGAAGAAAACAGGCAACACCAAGGGTTCGTTGAGGTGGAAGTCCGACGGCACCTTGGGCATGAAGGAGGGGTGCGTCCTGAGCACTACCCTCGTGTCGTGAAAAGTCAAGTACGGGGGCTTGCAGGAAAGGGCCTGGATCTCTCCCACTCTTCGTGCGGAGGTGATGGCCACAAGAAACGCTGTTTTCCACGACAAGAACTTCAACGGAGCCGAATGCAGAGGCTCGAACGGAGGTCCCATGAGCTTGGTCAGCACCACGTTGAGCTCCCACGCCGGGGCCGGAGCCTTCACCGGCGGGAACGATCTGAACAGTCCCTTCATGAATTCTTTCACCAGACGATGAGACCACAAAGACGTCCGCCCCGTGGTTCTGGTGTATCGGGAGATCGCAGCAAGATGAATCTTGATGGACGCGTGGGCCAGTCCAGCCTTGGCCAGCGTCAGAAGGTACGGCAGTACCTGGGGAGCCATAATCCGTAGAGGGTTAATCTTCTGTGCGTGGCACCAGACAGAGAACCTCTTCCATTTGTGTCCATAGCATTTAAGAGTTGAGGACGCCCTGGCCTTTGCAAGAACCTCTCTGCAGTCGGCCGGTATGTCGTATCCTCCAAACTCTAACGCTGCAGGAGCCAGGCCTGCAAGTTCAGCGACTTCGGGTCGTGATGGAGGATGGCGCCTCCTTCCCTGGAGAGAAGATCCGCGTCCACTGGCAGCTTGATTGATGGGGACGCTGACAAGTCCAGAAGGTCCGGGAACCATATCTGCCTCGGCCACGCAGGTGCAACGAGGATTATCCTGCAACGTGACCTCTTGAGCTGGTTGATGAGCCGGATCAGCAATGGCAATGGAGGGAACGCGTATAGAAACAGGCCCTCCCAGGGGAACGAGAAAGCATCGCCCATGCTCCTCGGCTGGGGAAACCTGCTGGCGAACTTCCGGCACTTGGAGTTCGTCGCCGTCGCGAACAGATCGATCTGGGGTGTGCCCCACCGTTGGAAGAGGCGGTCCACTAGATCCTGTCGTAGTTCCCACTCGTGGCACGAGCGCAGCTCTCTGCTGAGCGAGTCGGCGATGGTGTTTTTTATCCCTGCCAGATGAAACGGCACCAGAAACATCCCTTGGGCGACGGCCCAATGCCACAGATCCTGCGCCTCCTTGGACAGGGCTGGGGATCTGGTACCGCCCTGCTTCCTGATGTAGAACATGGTGGTGGTGTTGTCGGTGAAGATCCTCACCACCTTGCCCTTGGGGGACGGAAGAAAGGACCCGAGGGCCCAAAACACTGCACTGAGCTCCAGGACGTTGATATGGAGGGACTTCTCCGTCAGAAGCCAAAGGCCTCTTGCGTGCAGATTTTCGGTGTGCGCTCCCCACCCTTCCAGGGAGGCATCCGTGGTCACTGTCTCCTGGTGGCCGGGGGTCTGGAAGTCCATGCCCGCCGTCAGATGCGCGCGGGTGCCCCACCACCGGATCGCTCGTCGGAAACTCTCCTCGAGTGTGATCCTCTCCTTGAAGCTGCCTGTCGTCTGGATCCAACGCGCGTCCAGGAACTCCTGCAACGGGCGCATCCGGAGCCTGCACAGGCGGATGAGATAAATGCAAGAAGACATCATTCCGAGGAGGGACTTGATGGACCTCACCCTGGCCGCGTCCGCAGCCAGCCTCCGCTGCACCTTGGCCAAGATGGCCCTCGTCCTTTCCTCCGACGGAGAGGCCAGAAGCGACACTGTGTCGAGCTTCGCTCCCAGAAACAGTGCGTCTTGCGCGGGCACCACGTGGGACTTGGCATAGTTTATGGAGAATCCCAGGTCTGTGAGTAGTTGGACGGTCCTTGCCGTGTGCTCCACGGCGAGCTCCTTCGTCTTTGCTCGGATGAGCCAGTCGTCCAGGTAGGGGTAGACGTGGATCCCCTCTAGGCGCAGCTGCGCCGCCACCGGTGCGAGGCACTTGGTGAACACCCTGGGTGCCGACCTCAATCCGAAGGGAAGGGCTTTGAACTGGTAGTGACGCCCTTGGACCACGAACCTGAGAAACTTTCGGTGTCCCTTTAGGATGGGAATATGGAAGTAGGCATCCTCCAAATCCAACGATGACAGGAAATCGCCCTCCTCCAGTTGACCCAGGACGTGTTGGAGGGTGGCCATCCGGAACTTCTGTGCCTTGATGAATTTGTTCAGTTGTCGTAAGTCCAGGATGGGACGCCATCCACCCGTCTTCTTCTTCACGAGGAAGTATCTTGAGTAAACTCCGGAGCCCCGAAGCCTCTTTGGGACGAGCTCGATGGCGCCCTTCTTGAGCATCGCCTTTACCTCCAAGAGAAGTTGAGGGACGTGATGTTCTTTCCTGGCCACAGGGGGGACGCACGGGCATCTTTTTAGAAACTCGAGCGCGTGACCCTGAGCTAGGGCGTCCAGCACCCAACGGTCGGTGGAGATGGACTCCCACACGCTGACGAAGCTCGCCAGCCGGCCTCCCACTGGGGTGCTTCGGTGGGGGCCCGACCCCACGGCTGGTTCAGTCCTGCTTCGACGAGGCTTTGCCGCCTTGTCCTCCTTGGCGACGACGGCGGGGTCCGCCTGACTTGCCTCGTCCCCTGTAAGCTTCCTGTGACGACGAACGGGCCGCTTGACGGTAGGTGGAAAATCCGCCGCTGGAACCTTTGGAGGCACCCTGTTTGCCTCCGCCGCTCCGAAAGGGTGGCCGCCGTTGCTGGAGAACACCAAGAGCCCGGGCCGTCTCCGTGTCCGCCTTGATGGCTTGAAGGGAATCGTCCACTGTTTTCCCAAACAGGTTGTTTCCGTCGAACGGCATGTCCAAGACTCTGGTCTGCACGTCCTGACGGAAGTCAGTAGCCTTGAGCCATCCACGCCGCCTAAGGCACACGCCGTTGCCCAACTGGCAAAATCCAGTGTCAGCGATGTCTGTCGCAATCGTAATGGCGTGGTCCGACGCCACCTCTCCTTCCTGCAAGATCTCTAGGGCTTCCGCCCTCTTGTCTGGTAGGAAGTCCAGCAGGGGGGCCAGTTTGTACCACAACTCCCTGTCGTAGCGGGCTACGATAGCCAAGGCGTTGGCCGCCTTAATCGTCGTTGCTGCTGACGAGATGACTCTGCGTCCCATCGTGTCTAATTTCTTTCCCTCGCCGTCCGGCGGGGAGGTCGACGTAGAGGCCGCGCCCCCCCCCGCTTTCTTCCTGGCCGCCGCGGAGACGACCGAGTTCGGGGTCGGCTGTGCCCGAAGGCACAAGGGGGCCACGTCCGGGACCCGGTACTTCTTCTCGTACCGATCCCTTCTAGCCGGCGTCGTGGATGGGTTCTTGAGGAGGGCGAGGCCCTCATCCCAAATATCGTCTAGTAGAGGTACAGCGAGGACCGTCTTCCTCTTGGTCTCGCGCCGTTGATAAAGGAAACCTTCCTTCTTCTCTTCCGGGCAGAGCTGGAAAAGCTCGGATGCCCTGGCGATCATGGAGTGAAACGATCCAATCTCGTCGGGCGGGGAAGCCCGGGTGGGAGGTGACGACGGGAGATCCTCGTCGTAAACCTCGTCGTCTGTACCCGTCGTGGCCGTGTCAGTCCCCGTATCATCCCCACGTGTCGTGGACGGGGAGGAGGGCTGAACAGGGCGGGATGGCTGAAAAGGAGGTGGAGGATGAATCCTTCTTCTCTTAGGGGGAGGGCTCCCAGAAGGGCCTGGCTCCGGGTCCCCCGTCGGGAGCAGTTCCTCCGTTGGTGGTAACGGCAGTCTCGTCCTTATCTCCGAGCATAAGGACTGTATAGCCAACAAAATGGCCGCAGAGTTGTCTTGCGGCACTGGTTGAGGGGACTCCGACGGGCGGTCAGGAGCCCCGTCGGCACCCTCGACGTTCTCGTCGTCTCCTACGTCGGGGTCCCTCCCGACGGGCTGGTCTTCTTCCACGCCAACGCCGTGGCTTAAGACTTCGATCAGCTCCTCCTCAGAGGTTGAGGCCGAATCCACGACGACCTCCTGCCCCCCCTTTTTCTTCTCCGTCGGAGGTTTCACGGGGGTCCTGTCGATGGGCATGAAAGAGGACTCCCTCCGCGGTGGCAGGGAGACTCTGGGCCCCGAGGTCGCCACCACTGGTGTAGCCTCCACAGGCTGAGCCAGGGCCGCTGCGACTGTCTCGTTAGAGGCCTTGGCCGGGTGGATTAAGGCTTTCACCACCTTAGGTGCGCTCACCGCCTTCCCCTTGGGGGGAGGGTCACCGCCTCGCTCCCCCTCCGATGGGGTCTTCGAGCTCGACCGGGGTCTCTCCAGGAGCTTCGCCGGGTGCTCGGCCTTCCTTACCCGAGCCAGAGCGTTGGCTCGTGGTTGATGGCGCCGGGGAGGATGCGCCCTGCCTGGCGCCCGTAGAGCCCGACCGTTCGGCGCTCCCGGTGCCAGCGGACTCACGGTGCTTGGCCTTTTGTTGGACCCCAATCGCCGGGGCGCCCTGAAAGGTCTTAGAATACCGCTC
Source organism: Ambystoma mexicanum (assembly GCF_040938575.1). Classification (NCBI taxonomy): domain Eukaryota; kingdom Metazoa; phylum Chordata; class Amphibia; order Caudata; family Ambystomatidae; genus Ambystoma; species Ambystoma mexicanum. Next base: position 54,395,313 of record NC_090936.1, read on the forward strand.
GGACTTCTTCTTCTTCTCGCCTGACGGGGTCTTTCCTTCCAGCGAGACGTTGATGGCGGTCCTTCATGGTCCGCTCCGACATATTGCCGCAAAACGCACAGTCCTTCTCCACGTGCGTCTTGTCCTCATGTAGGCACTAAAGGCAAAGGGAGTGTTCGTCCTCCTTAAAGACATTCTGAAGCTGGCATCCAGGGCAGACCCTGAACAGCTTTCCGGGCGTCGAGCTTCCCTTCTCCTGGGCCATGTCCGAGATGGGCCTGAGAAACTTCTGGAGTCCTCCAAAAGCGTGGCTCGATGAAATCTTCACCTTGAGGGGCGTAGACGAATCCGACACGGGTCCCCGTTAATCGGATGAAGCAACAGTGGAGCTTGAGGCTCTTTTGACTGAAAAAAAAGAGAAATTTTTCTGAGAAAAAACGTGAAAAAAGCACTAACGCTCGAGAGCAATAGCACGAGGATCCCAACACTTGAACGTGCGGTAAAAATCTGAAGATGGCTGCCAGAGGCGGGGCTTAGGAAGAGGGCAGTCATTGGCTGTGGTCAGTATGACGCAGAGATCAGTGATTGGTTACTACTACGAAAGACAGATCAGAAACAAAACTGATACTGATTTTTTCTTTACCGAGGATTCCCAACCTGACGACGGGGAATATTCATGAGCATGTGAATCCATGCCAGACCCCATGCTGGAGAATTGTTGTCACTGGTTGAGAAAACATCGAAGTTGTCGACGTGGAAGTCAAAGGCTTCGACAAACCCGAAAAGGGCGCCGAAAAAGTTTGAAGGACCTTGAAGTACTCGAGAGGATCGGAATCCTACTCGGAGTCGTCAAAGTTGTGGACGGTATCCTCGAAGTCATGGTCGAAGTCCTCGGCACCTCTACTGAACTGAGATGTAGTGACAGTAGTAGGTCTGTCTTTTATCGGAGTTGACAGTGGCGTCGAAGACGGTGTCTATGCAACCGATTTATGCGTCAACGGACCCTTCGATAAAGGCGTCGATGACGCAGATTTATGAGTCGAAGAAACCTTCGACGACGGCGTCGATGATGCGGTCTTACTGCCTTTACTCGAGGATTCATGACGCTCTCGGGTAGTTTCTTTTGCCGGGTGCAACGACTCGCAGCGTTTTGATTTTTTGGGTCTTTCACCCAGGGTATCACCTTTCACTGTCTCAGAGGGGGTCGAGACCGCTTTCTCGAAGACGCTAAGCATTTTCTTACGGAAGTCCTCCCACTTAGCTGGAGAGCTGTGTTTCGTGGGGCAGGTGACCCTTTCCGGGGAAACAGAAGAAGACGAAGAAGAGGGAGATCTACGACGCCTCTTTTTCGAGTGCTTTGATCTCGAAGACTGATGGGAACCGCTTTGAGACCTTGAACGGGAATGTTTCCTGTGACGGCGAGGAGACTAATGTCTCGACTCTGCCGAGGAAACTTTTGAAAGGAGTAGAAGTTTTAAGAGTCTTACCTCTTTCTAGCTTCCCCTTACGCTCCTTCAAGGCTTTCGCCGTCATGGACATACAGTCCTCACATTCCGAAAAGTGATGCTCCGATCCCAGGCACCACAAACAGATCCTGTGAGGATCCGTTAACGACATTTTCTTCCCACAATCAACACTTTTTGAAGCCGGACCGTGGGGTCGACGGTTCGGATGAAGAAGCCATCGAATAAAGAGGATATCTTCGAAGAATAAGTAGAATATACTTGAAAAAGGAACTGAGGAACACGATTCCGAGGCCCACGAAGCGCGGAAAACGGAACTGAGCAACGGTCGCTGCGCGAGTCCGTTTATATGCACGATGACGTTGGCGCCGAGACGGTGGCTGTCGAGGGACACCAGCTCAAGGGACGTTGACGCGCAGCGCCCTCTACTGAAAAAATTTGAGGCCAGCAAGCTGGGATGTAATCTATCAAGATAAGGAATACGTCAGAGGACACAATCCCTTTGAAAAATTGTTTGCTCAATGTTACAGAGTTAAGCTTTTAATAAATCCAGAGAAGGCTAAGCCCTTGTGAATGGTTTGAATACCCAGACATCATTTCCATGCCCGCTCTTCATCATATGTAATGGAATTAAAATTGAGGGGCTTCCAGGTATTTGACCCTAAGCGGGTGTAATGACATGCAATCCATAACCAAATGCTTTAAAGACTCCTCATTTGACAAGCAGAACCTACATCTGCCTTGATCTGCCGGAATCAACATTCTTCTAACCAGAATGTCTCTGGTGGGCAAGATATTCCATCTAGCCCTCAATATGATGCTTCTGTACAGTCTATCTGGAAATTGTAGGATGACCTTGGTGGGCGAGCCTCTGGCTCTATGTTCATGATTCAAATGAAATGAGGAGGGGTAGGAGTGAAATTTGTCAACCGTTTGACACCAGTCAAGGACGAATAGGGCACATTTTACAGACATAGGGTTAGAGATCAGGCTTTCTATAGACATTCCAATCTCCTCAAGGATCGCTTCTGACCTATCCCTTAAAGAAATCTGTGCACGAGAAATCCAGATTTTCACTCATCTAATGGTACAGTGTATTTGGCACTCCCGTTTTAATTTTGGAGTACAAAGATATACATGCCCACTGAACCCATGCCCACATCGAGACAATACCCAATTCGAACCCAATTGCAGAGATAGGGATCGCATTCGGCACACCCAGCAATCTTCTCCAAATGTGGCCCTCTATACGGTTCAAAATTACACTCACTTTCTCGGGTAGCAATTCCAGGCCACAGATCAATTTAGGCAGTATTTTACTCTCATAAAAGATCAAAGCAGGTTTGAAGGAAAACCTACCAAACTTTTGGTCAATCCTGACCACCTGCGCTTCGAGCAATTTCGCCTTATGTGAAGTTGACTCAAATAATACCTTAGAGCCTGGGTATGCTGAAAAATTTAACCCCAAGTATCGCACTGTCTTAGCCAATTTCAGGGGGTTCTCGCCCAACTTGCTGATGTAGCCAGAAGTTTTTACCCTCACTTTCCTGAAGGAAAGAATCTGGGTTTTCAAAGGATTCATTGTTAACCCATTGGTGTTAGCATATGCTTCAAAACTATTAAGAGACTGTTGCAGCCCCACCTTGGTGTCATCAAAAATCAATAGGTCATCGGCATATGTGAGCCAAATTAATTTATCCTTGCCGATCTTAGGGGCTAGGAGTCCTTCTTTGATTAGTGAAATGGCTACATCGGAAAAGTATTGGTTGAATAGCCAGGGAGCCAATGTGCAACCCTGTCCAACCCCCTGAAATGATCTAATTCTCCTTGACAGATCACATCCTTGATTCAAGCGTGCCCGGACCCCACAGTTTTCATACACCCTGCTGATTAGACTCAATAGCCCCAAGGGCAGGCCCCAACTGGCTAGTTTTTGCCATAATCTGCCTCGATCAACCCGATCGAATGCAGCCGTCAGGTCGATAGACATATCTTCTGCTACAGGGAGCTGGACACCCTATTAAAAGCAGTCAGAGAAGGGTGAACTGAGATATGGGTCAGCCACCATAAAACTGTTTCCCGATTTCAGTCTGCAAGTGCAGGATCAGAGAAAGTCCTTCCAAGAGGCCAAATGCATCCTAAGAAAGAAAGGCCTACAATACGCAATGTTATATCCATCAAAAACTTGCAAGTGGTTCACAAAGGTAAAACTATCTTCACATATCCAAAGGCTGCAGAGAGATTCACGAAAGACATAGCACATACGTCACAATCAGAAAGCATCTCCCCTATGTGACCGTCAAAAAATAGTCCATAGGCGCCCCTCTGCGAGAAAGAACACGGCTAAATGACCTGCTCTTTGGGAAGGTACCAACTCGAGAGTCCGCAGCCACACTTTAGCTCACTGTACCTTTCACAGAAGGGAAATATCCATTTGCAGATCAGTCTTTGTCCCGCCCACATAGGCAGTACAGCACTGAAATGCTATGGCAATTCTCTTCTGAAGAGTACCAACAGCAACCCCATAAACGTGTTTCAGCCTTGCTGGGCCTCATCAGTGAGGTGGAGCTGTGCTTCTCTGAGCACAGTGAGCAAGGGGTCCACGTCTTGCATTTCGGTGCTGGATTGCCTATGTGGGCGGGACAAAGACTGACATGCAAATATATATTTCGAAGGGATTGTGTCCTTCTGACATATTCCTCATCTTTGATAATTCGTCTCCAGCTTGCTGGCCTCGGAAATTTTTTCTCTGTAGAGGGCGATGCGCGTGGACGTCCGCCGAGTCGATGTCCCTCGACAGCCACCGTATCGGCGCCGACGTCACCATGCCCATAAATAGCCACACGCGGTGTCCGTTGCTCAGTTCTGTTTTTCCACGCTTCGTGGGGCCTCGGAATATCATTGCTCAGTTCAGTCAGATAAACCTTCTAGATTTACTCGAATATACCAACTCGTTCTCGATGGCTTCTTCATCGGAACCGACAACGCTGCGATCCGGCTTCAAAAAATGTTGAGACTGCGGTAAAAAAATGTCGATAACGGATCCACACAGGATCTGCTTGTGGTGCTTGGGAGCCGAGCACCATTGTTTGGAGTGTGAGGACTGCATGTCCATGACGGCGAAAGCCTTGAAGGAGCGCAAGGGGAAGCTCGAGAGAGGTAAGTCAGTCAAAACCTCCTCGAAAGTTTCTTCGGCTGAGTCGAGGCATTCGTCTCCTCGCCGCCGAAAGCATTCCCATTCTAGATCTCGAAGTAGCTCCCACCATTCGTCGAGATCGAGACACTCAAAGAAGAGACGTCAAAGATCCCCTTCCTCGTCATCTTGTGTTTCCCCAGAAAGGGTCTCCTGCCCCACAAAACACAGCTCTCAGGCTGAGTGGGAAGAATTCAGGAAGAAAATGCTAAGCGTCTTCGAGAAAGCGGCCTCGACCCCCTTGAAGACAGCTGAGGGTGATACCACGGGTGAAAAACCCCAAAAAATGGAAACACCGCGAGTCGCTGCACCCGCCGAAAGATTCCACCCGAGAGCGCCACGGGCCATCGGGTAAGAAGGCACCGCCTTCGACGCCGTCATCGAAGATCCCTTCGACGCATCGGTCGATGGACTCAACGGCATTGTCAACGCCGATGAAAGAGAAAACCATGGCTACTTCACAGCAAACAGTGATACCAAGAGCCTCCGACACGACGCCGAGACCGTCGTCGACATCCTCGAGTAGGAACACGATCCTCTCGAGTTCTTCGAGGCCTCTTCCAGTTTTCTCGACGCCTTCGAAGCCCGTCACATCGGCGTCGACGACATTGACGTTTTCTCGCCCAATAATGACGAGTTTGGCTCCTTCTGCCTTAGAAATGGGTTTTACACCATTTCCGAGGTCAGAACGCCCCGGAATATCTTCAATCTATGAAGAAGGGGAGGATTCTGACCAGGACACCTTCGGGTTGCAGAGGACCACACTACCTGTTTCAGAGGATTTCACCTCTGAGGAAAGAAGGTTGAAAGACCTACAGGAGTCATTACATTAGGCAAGTGGGCTGGACACTTCCCCAGAAGTGGAATATGTTAAACCAGACCCAGGGGAACATGCCGAAACACCCTATAGAACCCTGATGGCAAGGATTATTGAATTTATGGGTTGGTCTGCGCCTTCATCTGTTTTTCAACAGGATGACCTGACAGACATATTAGACAAAGGTCCACAGGAGGATCCTGTGGTCCCCTTCCATGCAGCCTTACAAAGAAATATTTAATCTAATTGGGAAACTCCTGAAGTTATCCCTGCAGTCAAAAGATTGTCAGCCAAGTATAGGGTAGCTGCGGCTGATCCTGAATACTTATCAAAACACCCGACTCCAGAGAGCCTGGAGGTTCAAGCGGCAACTTCATCAAGCAGCAGGTCCGCTTACCCTACTGTCCCACAGGATAGAGATGACAAAAGGTACGATTCTATGGCAAAAAAAGTATTTTCTGCTTGTAGTATGGAGTTGAAGTCCATCAACGCCACCTGTACGCTCGCCAGGTTCAGTCATTCACTGTGGGAGTGTGCTTCATCAGCGGCTGACCGCATACCCGAAGGAGAGGAAAGGGAAGCCTTCCTTAACATTATTAAAGATGTCAAAGATGCCATGTGCGAGTCACTTCAAATTGGCATCGATTCCACTGACAGTATCAGCAGGGCCATGGCGGCAAGTACGACAATCCGCAGGCATGCGTGGTTGCGAAAGTCTGGCTTTGCGCCAAATGTACAGGCCAGACTTTTGAATATGCCCTTTGACGGCTCTTCTTTAATCGGTAAAAAGGCTGATGACAGTCTGGAAAAGTTGCAGACATCTAAAGCAGCGGCAAAATCGTTAGGAGCTGCAATCCGCCAAACTCCTTTTCGCCCCTCAGGAACCTCTGGAAGAGGAAAGTCCTTTCGCTATTATTCGCATTCGGGAAAGGCAGAGGACAGCCGGCTCAAAGAGGCCAAAGGAGATCCACCCGAGGTGGACGGGTCAAAAGTACTAAAGCCGCAGCAGCAGCAGGTGCCTCTTTACCCTCGGCATCTGCATCAGCCGCCCCCAAACCACTCTGAGGTCTTTCCACACAAAACACCTGTAGGGGGCAGGTTAACTCACCATCTGATAGAATGGCAGGCTATAACGTCAGATGCTTGGGCATTGGAGACAGTTGCCCAGGGTTACTGCCTACCCTTTCTACACATCCCTCAGAGTCATCCACCGAGGAGCAGCTCTCTAAAAGTTCCAGATCCGCTCCTCTTGCAGGAAATTATAGACCTGCTAGAGAAAGGTGCCATAGAACCGGTACCTGTAGTGGACAGGAATAAGGGCTGGTACTCCCCCCCCCCCCTCCCCTACTTTCTCATACCAAAGAAGGACGGAGGACTAAGACCCATCCTGGACTTACGAGAATTGAACAAGTTCCTCAGGAAGGACAAGTTCAAGATGGTAACTCTCTCTCAGATCCTTCAGGCCCTCCAGCTCCAGGACTGGCTGGTATCTCTGGACCTTCAAGATGCTTATTTCCATTTACCAATCCATCTCAAACACAGGAAATACCTGAGGTTCGCAATTGGCGACTCTCATTATCAATTTCGAGTTCTGCCATTTGGGCTGACCTCCACCCCAAGGGTCTTCACCAAGCTAATGTCGGTAGTGGCTGCGAGTCTAAGGAGGGAAGGGATCCACGTCTACCCCTACCTGGACGATTGGCTGATCAGGGCTGTATCTTCGGAACAAGCTCAGATCCAGCTAGATTATGTCTGCCACTTCCTTCACAAACTGGGCTTCTCCCTCAATTTAAAGAAGTCACAGATGATACCATCACAGAGACTCCAGTTCATTGGAGCGGTCCTGGACACTTCCCTGGGAAAAGCTTCACCAGGTGAGGGCTCAAGATATTCTGCAGATGGTCAACAAGTTCCAAAATGCCCAACGTCTCCCAGCCTTTGACTTTTTGAGGTTGCTAGGACTCATGGCATCCTGCATCTTCCTTGTGCCAGAGGCTCGCCTGAGAATGAGATCTCTTCAGTGGGCACTGAGAAATCAGTGGTCGCAATTCTCAGGGAGAATGACAGATCTCCTCCGGATTCCGGACAAGGTAGCCCACGACCGTCAATGGTGGGCCTATCCAGAGAACATCTTGAAAGGAGAACTGTTTTGGCAACCATGGCCTGAGATAACAGTAGTCACAGACGCCTCACTCACGGGGTGGGGAGCCCATGTCAACGACTTGACTATCAGCGGTCGTTGGTCTCCATCGGAGTCCAGACTACATATCAACCTATTAGAGCGGAGACCGATCAGACTAGTGCTGAAAGCTTTCCTGCCATCTGTACAAGGAAAGAATGTCCTGATAATGACGGACAACACAGTGGCCATGCTGACATCAAGACTGCTTACCCTACCGTCCCACAGGACAGGGACGATAAAAAATATGATGCTATGGCAAAGAAAGTTTTTTCGGCATGTAGCATGGCGTTAAAATCTATTAATGCTACTTGCACCCTTGCTAGATTCAGCCATACACTTTGCTGGCCTCGGAATTTTTTTCTCTAGAGGGCGCTGAGCGTCGGCGTCCGCCGAGTCGATGTCCCTCGACAGCCGCCGTATCGACGTCGACAACATCCTGCCTATAAAGGCCGTGCGCAGCGTCCGTTGCTCAGTTCCGTTTTGTACCCCACAGTAATTCTTTCTGGACTAGACTAATCACCCTGAAGGAGCGTAAGCTGCAACAACAAGGGAATACGTCGGAAGGACACAATCCCTTCGAAATGTCCTGATAATGACGGACAACACGGTGGCCATGCACTAACTCAACAAAAGAGGCGGCGTAGGGTCACTGCCACTGTGCAGAGAGGCAATGCAGCTCTGGTTTTGGGCAATTCTGGAAGGAATCTCTCTATCGGCAGTCCACCTAGCCGGAGAGAAGAACTTGACAGCGGACGCTCTGAGCAAGCAGAGCACAGTTTCCCACGAGTGGGAGCTAGCTCAGGAAGTCCTTCAAGAGATCTTCGCCCTTTGGGGAACCCTTCAGGTGGATCTGTTCGCCACAAGCACCAACAGGAAGTGCAATCTGTTCTGTTCAAGGGAATTTCCCCCGAGAGGAGCTCTAGGGGACGCGTTCGTAGTGGACTGGGATTTCCCACTCCTTTATGCGTTTCCACCAGTCCCTGTTATTCCTCAAATGATCAGGAGGTTGAGAAGATTCCAGAAAACCATGATCCTAATTGCCCCGGACTGGGCCAGGAGAACGTGGTACCCGGACCTTCTAGATATGTCCATCTGCCCTCCAATCCGTCTTCTACTCAAAGAGAATCTTCTCTCGCAGAAGGGAGGTCAGGTTCTCCATCCAGACATCAGAACCCGCAACCTTCACGCTTGGCTTCTGAAAGGGTGAGGTACAAGGATTGGGACCTCCCTGATGACTTCATGGAGGTGTTGCTTTCGGCCAGAAGACCAGCAACAAAGTATTTATACCGCTGCCGTTAGAACAAATTTTGCAGCTGGTGTAGAGAAGGGAACATCAACCCTTTTTCATGTGGTACACCAACGGTGTTATCGTTTCTACTCTACTTGGCAAACTCAGGCCTTCAAGTTGGCACTGTAAAAGGCTATCTCGCAGCGCTTTCAATCTTCAAGCGCACTGCGAAGGAACCATCGTATTTCAAACTACCTCTAGTAATACCATTTCTCAAGGGATTAACTAATGTTTATCCTCCAAGACCATTCCAAGTTGTCAGGATCCCATGGCACACTTACACATGTTCCAAGAGACACTATACTAGAAAATCCTCATTTAAGAGATTACACCATCACACACATATGTAAAAGTATGGTTGAGTGAGGTATGGATGTTGATTCTGAATTTTACATTAGATTATTTAAATACATTTCCTTAATGTTAATCTAATCAGGAAGTTTCTAATTTCCCAAGCCAAGATGGTGGGTCTGTTCCACAATAGTGATTGGATGAGAAGTGCTGTGAGGTAACTTGGAACTTTCACCAAGATTCTAAACTGCCTTTCATTCCAGTTTCCTTAGAGGAAGGTAGCAGTAATTTTAGCTCTGAAGAAAATTTAACTAAATTTGAATTTGAGAAACTTAAGAAGAAATTACAATTGAGAAGATAAAGTAGTTCAAGAAGAACTTATCCTACATTGAAAGAAATATATTCTATACAGATGAAGCAAGCTAAGTCCATGAGTGGAAAATCCTTATTATTTGTTATCAAAATGACATTTACAAGTTGAGTCAAGAAATATTTTTTGAACTATAATTCTACAATGCAATGAACTTTAATGTGCTCTAGCTCGTGTTGTTTACCATCTGATAAGTAAACGTTTGATTTTTAGTACTTGCGGCTGCAGTTACTTTTCTCTTATTTAGCGTTTAGTAGGATTAATATGCTGAACTTAGGTCAATATTGTATGATTGTGTTTATACTATTGTAGTGTTTTTAAAATACTAATTTCTATACTAACCAAATGAAAATATTTATTTGAATGTTCGCGTGCGCGTGACATTCGTTTTAGATACTTAGAGGAACGGACCAGTAGACGTGTATCTGACGTCTTTCTTCTGTTTACATTTACTTCCTGGTTGTGACGCATGAAATATTTCTTGAGTGTACTTACATAGAAATATAATCCATGCTTGAGAGTATATTTCTGTTGTAGATATTTTTGTGATTTCGGTTGCACGGCAGGCGTGGCATCTGTGTTGATACTTGGTTCTCCTTTAGTGCGCGGTTCTTTTCCTGATCGCGCGGTGCGCGCGGCTCCTTTTAAGTGCGCGGTCATCTTCTGCAGCGCGGTTCCGTTCCGGTGTGCGCAGCTCCTTTACAGTGCGCGGTCATCTTCTACAGCGCGGTTCCTTTCAAGAGTGCGAGGTGTGCGCAGCTCCTCTTCAAGTGCGCGGTTCATCTTATGAAGGCGCGGTTTGGATTTGAGGCGAGTTATTTCTTGTTTGCTTCGTTATTTTTCAGAGCATATCTTCATCTAAGATTCCTGTACCTATTTGAGTTAAGGTATGAGCACGCTATTTCCGGACTTTAATAGCAGCGTATTCCTTGTCAACATTTGTTCCTCAGTTAAAGTGAAATCTACCAAGAAAAAATACCATTAACAATTCATATTCTTGAAGTATTTTTTGGACAATTTTTGCTTCATAATTAACTAAGACTCCCAAGGGTTTAAATTTGAATTAAAAGAAGAGATTAAAGAAAATATTTAAAGATACTAAGCAATAATAAGCCTATCAGCTATTCAGCATAGGCTGCAGGTATTATTTTAACTAAATACATACAAACGTAATTGAAATTAATTAGAGTAATATTAATAGAATATTATATGTGTTTAGATCTTCACAGACACAACACTGAAGAAGCATCTAGACAGTACACCAGTTCCAGATGAATAACCAGTAGAAAAGAGGTCTACATAGAAAACCAGTGAAGATCTGCTTTTGTTTTGTTCTCCATTCCCCTTGGGTTTGCCAGTTTAGTAATTATATCTATTTGAGATTGTTGAATTGGCACATCTAGGGGGTCTGGTGGGCCAGCATCACTCCTGCAGGAAGATTCAAGATTGGACCATGACACAAGTTCCCATATGGGACTTAAATGTAGTCTTAAACCTCCTAATGGGTACTCCATTCGAACCATTCCACTCTTGTTCGCTGAGATTTCTCACGCTTAATACTGTCCTATTGGTAGCACTAACATCTGCTAGGAGGGTGAGCGAGCTACAAGCTCTCGCTTGTAAACCCCCCATACAATTTTCCCTAAGGACAAAGTTGTCCTACAGGTGAAGCCTAATTTCCTCCCAAAGGTGGTTTCTGAATTTCATATTACTCAGAAAATTACCTTACCTTCGTTCTACCCTCCTTCCCATCCGGGGAAAGAGGAAGAAAGGCTACATAGGCTGGACCCAAGGCGAGCTCTGAGCTTTTACATCAGCAGACTGGCTAGGATTAGGCAAGCAGACCAACTGTTTGTAGGATACTCAGGTCACAAGTTGGGACTACCCATAACAAAACAGACCATTTCCAGGTGGATTTTTTTGGCCATTCTGGAATGTTACAAACTGGCAGGGAAAGAGCCACCCCAAAATCTTAGGGCTCATTCAACCAGGGGTATCGCAGCCTCTTCGCAGCCTCTTCGGCCCTCCAAAGAGGGGTACCGGTCCGAGACATATGTGCGGCTGCCACATGGTCGTCCGCACATACGTTCACAAAATTTTACAACCTGGATTCCTCCGCTAGTCAAGAGACCAGATTTGGAAAAGCCGTATTACATGCGGTTCATTCCTAAAAGGGATACATGACATTATTACTCCCACCTCCAATTACATGCCACTGCTATGGGAGTCTATCAAAGATAAGGAATACGTCGGAGGACACAATCCCTTCAAAGAACAAGTTACTTCTTACCTTGTAACGTTCTTTCGATGGGATGTTCCTCCGACATATTCCTTATCGCCCCTCCCATCCATCCCCGCAGTAATACTTCCCTTGTGGTTGCAGCTTACGCTCCTTCAAGGTCAATAACCAATTCAGGCATGACTTATCTTATGCTACAAAACGGAACTGAGCAACGGACGCCGCGCGTGGCTATTTATGGGCATCGTGACGTCGGCGCCGATACGGTGGACATCGACTCGGCGGACGTCGACGCGCAGCGCCCGCTACAGAGAAAAAATGTCCGAAGCCAGCAAGCTGGAGATGAATTATCAAAGATAAGGAATACGTCAGAGGAACATCCCATCGAAAGAACGTTACAAGGTAAGAAGTAACTTGTTCTTCTGATCTGTGAAAGGTACAGTGAGCAAAAAGCGATGGCTGCAGACTCTCAAAGTGGGAAAAAAAATCACAGAACAGGTTATCATGCCATGTTCTTCCTGGAAAGGGGCGCCTGCTACCTTTTTTGAAATGTTTCCCCTATGTGACCTTGTCTGCATGCAGTTGACCACCATCCCAGGATGGGCATTCCGCTGGAAGGTTCCGCTGGGAGGTAGGTAGGAACTGCAAGTTATACACATTCAATAAGTCAATCAAAGTTCTTTATAACCCACGAAAATGCCATCTTGGCCAGTCCTCAGTAAAATATATAGTTTTTTTGCCAGAAATTGACTAATCCACCCATAAACTGCCAAGGTTTTATCTCACTTGTTTGTCCCTTAAATTCTTTTCCAGAATTCTGCTCTACTTTGGGTCGTTCAGTCCTACTCCAAATTCTGCTTTCAGAAAAATGTCTCCTCTTTTCTGATCTTCTCTCTAATAATCTTAAATCTAATTGTATTACCAAGGAAATGAAATCTTCACAAACTGTGGGTCTCTCTACAATTGTAGCCAGTGCATCTTTTAATTCCCCTCTTAATCCTCTATTAAAGATTGAAGCTCTCTTCTCCTCGGGCCACTCACTCTCTTGCACAAGTGATCTAAAGTGTGTAATGTAGGCTACCAACTCTCTATTTCCTTGACGTAATTCTAATAATTCTCCATCTACACTTAAAGATGAAGTTCTTTTGTCAAACATTTTACGGAATTAAACTTTAAACTATTTCCAGTCATTAAATTCTCTTGCACCCCTTTCTACAAAAGGAACCGACCATGCTGATGCCTCCCCTGTAAGATAGGAAATTAAAAACGCCAACCTTGCTGTACCTGTGGGGAATGCTCCTGGCCTACATAAATGTAATTCACACTGCATTAAAAATGTTTTTAACTTTCTATGATCTCCACTAAATCTTTCTGGTGGCGCTAATGGAGTTGATACTAAAGAAATTCCTGGAGTTAAATGTATATCTTCTCTTCTAATTCTAATACTTGCTTTTTAACATCAAACTCAGGGTATATTTTTTGGAACCTGGGGTTTCAGAACTATATACATAACTACTTAACTCTTCAATTTTTAGTCCCAAAGTTACTGTCTCTTTGCTAATTTCAAATCCTCTTTTATCTCCATTAACATTTTCCCTATTGTCCCCAAACTTAACCCTGACTCTGGGTCCGTCATCACTCAGGCAGGATTTAAAAACTTGGGCCTTTCATCTGTCAGGTCCAGTCTGGAATCTTCCTGCAGGAGTGAATCTGGCCCAACAGACCCCCTAAGAATGTCTGCCCTATAAACTCTCAGCAGATATAATTACCAAGCAGGCATACCCAAGGGGCAGGGGAATTGGAGAACAAAACAAAACAGATCTTCACTGGTTTTCTATGTTGAAGACACGACTACTGGTTTAACTTTCTGGATCTGGATTACTGAGTAGATGATTCAGCAGTGTCTGTGAAAATCTAAACACAATGAAATACTATTAATATTATTCTGTTCTATATTTTAATTTCTATTAATAATTTCTATCTAAATTTAGATACCTGAAGCCTATTCTTGATTGCTGATAGGCATTGATTATTTAGCAAGAAATCTTCTTAGGATTCTAACTTTCTTGAACTCATTGTCACTTGGCTCAAATCAATCTTGAATATATATATATATATATATATATATATATATATATATATATATATATATATATATATATATATATATATAGTTTTACTTAGTTCTTTTATACAGCCGATGCTCTGTAGATATATTTCTTTCTTTGTAAGAGTTTGTTCAGCTGACGAACTGATGGGTACAACGCTATATGCAGTCTGGAAGTAGCGTATTACGTACCTTTTACATAAATGAAGAACCGCGCATGAATGAAGAACCCACGCTCTCTGTAGATGTAGATGCAATCACGACGCATACCAAACCGCGCTACTGAAAAGGAACCGCGCACTCAGCAAACGAAGATCCTGATAAAGATGCTCACGAAGTCGCGCTCACAGTTTAGGAAGCCGCGCACACCTTAGTTAGTTCTGAAATTCCGACGCTATAGAACCGCCGCACACAATTATTTAGACGTCACAACGCCCAAGCATAAACATGCGCACACTTTCAGGAAGTACTGAGGTAAACAAATGGACGCACGTTGAAACGACGCTAACGGGTCCTTTTCTCTATTGAAAAACAAACGACTAGATACACTCGCGTGCACGTTAATTCTAAAATAGAGATTTACACGGCAAGCGTTTGTACTGTTAAACGCAATTTCTCTTTAGATTAATCAAAGGCAAATCCACAAGAACTATAATATCCAGAAACAAAGTATCCAATTTCAGAATTAATTCAAATAATACCAAAAGGAAATGCAGCCGCAATTTCTCATGAAATGAACGTTACTTTTTTAAACAAACTACACGAATAAAATGAGCACATGGAAGTTCATTGATTGAAATGAACAGTCTTGTAAATACTTTTCAAAAGAACTTGACTTGAAAATTGAAGATTAATTATATTCTTCAGTTCAAATATATGAATGAATTTCACAAATATAACTTAGCTTGCTTCTTCTGTACTGTCTTCTTTTTTTAAAAAAAATCTGCTGACTTCTTGAAGTTTATTTCTTCTTTTTCTGTAATCTTTTCTTCTCTTAAGACTTTCTTCTCACAAAAGGTTTCTATAGATTTCTAAGCTAAATATCTTCTGAGCTACAATAATTGCAACCTTCCTCTAAGGGAACTGGAATGAAAGGCAGTTTAGAATCTTGACAAATGTTCCAGACTACCTCACAGTTCTTCTCCGCCAATCACTGTTGTTGAAAAGAACCTCCATTTTGGCTTGGGGAAACAGACACTTCCTGTATATTATAACATTAAGGAAATCTTTAAAGATAATGGCATTAGCATGTAAAAGTCAGAACTCAAAACCCCAAACATCACTCAACCAATTCTCCTACTTAAATATGTGATGATGAAGACTAAAAATAAATGTTTACTTAAATCTCCTTAATGAAGATTTTCTAATGTAATGTCTCTTTGGAATTTTGAAAATGTGCCATGGGATCCTGACACAGGTGGTCTTAAAACACCCATCCCCAAGACCAAGAGAGAACTTTGGGCCTTAGGTCTGACGGGGTACTTATAGGACGTTTATTTCTTGACTATTCAAGCATCCCTGCCAACTTAACAGACAAGTTGAAAAACGCTCAACCACAGACGCTGATATGGACTAAAGAAGATCAGTAAAGTATGGCGAATCCGACGGGATTCCCCCTAGGAACCTGGTCTGAGAACCTTCTTGTGTGGCCAGGAAGGCAGGTGCTCTCATCCCAATCCTGGGGTTGGTGTACTGCGGGAGGATCACATGGAGGTGGGCATGGTGGGGGTTGCAAAATCAGACCAGGAAGACTGGGAGGAACCCCCTTTTAACTTCCCGTCAGGGGCACCAAGAATCAAGCGGGCAAGGTTAGGCTTAGAACTAGGAGTCATTGTGCGGGTGGCAGTATTCATAAGTATGTGGGGGGTGACTTTGGGTGCAAGGGAAAAAGATATCAGTTTTCCTTAATGTTGCCTCTCAGAGCTCTGAGTTCTGTGGTCAAAATGGAGGATTGGGTCTGAACCCAGGCCAAGATGGTGGATCCCTGCAGCAGGGTTCTAATCCAGACTGTTAAGGACAGCTAGCTTTGACTGCCCATTTTTAAATGCCGTTCATCATTAGCCCTTTGAATGTGTAGTCTAGTTTCCCTTATCTACCAAGAAATCAACTTCCTGAACTTTTTTCAAGCTAAGAAAAGGTCAAGCTGAGGTGTGATCTTCAATCAACAAACTGGTGGGAGAGCAGCATTATGACAAGCCTAGCTAAGTTCTTAGTTTAGTTTTATTTTGATATAGACCAGGAGTAGTGTGAGTTGGTGCAACAGACTGAAATTTATAAGAAAAGGAATAATTAACAATTTGATTCAGGAATTTGAAATCGCTCTGAACAGAAAGACTAAGGGTGTTAACGTAACGTTAGAAAAGAAAGCTGTCATGATATTTATTGCGCAGTGAAGGCATAGCATGTGACTGTGAATTCAATTGATAAACTGCTTTGACAGAACTTGTATAGCCAATCTGCAGCGCGGAAGAAGTTATTTAGGAGAGGAAGGTCAGCAGGTTATTTTCGGAAAAGAAGCTGCATATTTTATTTTCTCAGTATTCCGTTTACACTCGTGCCAGTCTTCCGCGAGTGTGAATGCAGAAAAAAGGAACGCTCGGCCGCCCTAGGCAGCTGTAATTCCGGCGCTCGGCAAATGAAGAAAGAGAGAGACTGCATGTGCGTTTGAACGTTTCACTTAGGAAGGCAAAACACGTACCCGAAGCGCAGCGCAGAGACGGATCATAGTTTTCTGTATGAGATACAGGATTTCCAGGAAGGTGTACACGGAATCTTCATAGTTCAGTGGGCACATGCGCTAAACTAAGGGCTACGCCCATTAACTGTGCAGCTTGGGTAATGAAGTTTGGACGGAAGCGTTTAGGTATTTAGGTGAATGGTAAACTGTGCAACTTTGGAGAGTTTTAAAAGACAAATAAGAAGTGCAAATACTTTCATGCAAGGTGGAAACCAAGCTGTGACCAGGTACCATAAGCAATTACAATCTAAATTTTGAATGTTTTAGAGAAAAATTGCTAAGAAACCAATTTTAAGAAGAATGTTCAGAAAAGAGTAAGTTACCAAAAGTTCAAAGAACATTTTCAGACCTTTTATGACAGCAAAGCTGCTAAAGCAAACGGATTACAACTCCTCCAGGCAAATACAGGAGGAGACACAGGTACATAAGACTGAGGTGCTAATTAAATAAGAAAGAAGTTGTGATTTAAATGCAATGGTGTATCTTTAACACCTTTCCCTCCCATGCAGTGTGCAGGTGAGAAATAAGATCTGTATTTTTTGTTGTTTTATCCCATTTCCCCTCTAACTGAGCTGAACTCCACTGTAATTCAAAGGTGGGGCGCAGAGCAGCTGGTGAGGGACTGTAGGGTGCAGCAGCTCCTACGGAAGGCAAGATGAGGACTTAAGACTTTCCCCTTAATCTCACCCTTTTGATGGCCTTTTGCCATTTTAAAGAAGTAGAGAAATTCAATTTTCCTTAAGTGGACTGTGTGAGGAAGGCATGGTATCAAGCAGTAGACACAAACAATGGATACAAGTTTCGAAAACCTTTATTTACCAATTTGATTGGGATGGTAGAATTCCTAAATGGCTCTAACTCTAAAATGAGAGTAATCTCAATAGTGTTTCAGAAAGAAATGTCAGAATGGCTTCAGTACCAACTCCCTTCCCCAGGTTCAACCCCACGGGGTCTAGAGAGTCTCTTAATAAACAAAAGATTGGTGGATGGCACAGTTCTATCAGTCTTGCACACTTTGGCTTACTGGCACAGCTCAACAGTTCAATCTCAGGTCTTTCAACTTCTGGTAGTTCAATCACTTCCTTAGGATTCACCCGACTTCACATCAATACTAAGGACATATTTTCTCAATTTCTCAGTTTTGCACAGGCTTCCCTCTGCTGGGCTCAAGCCTGTCATTCTTCGTGTGGGTTCCCTGTCCTATGTTTTATGTAAGATATCTTTCACTGTGGAAGACCTTCGAAACTGCAAGGTGTTTACATAAAACTCTGCATGACCACCTTTGACCTATCTTCAATAATCCTTCAATTGACAGTTTTTTCTTGCAGCATTAATGCCTCTTGGTACTTGTAGTTCTAATTCTCTTTCACTCGCCTGCTTGGCCTTTTCCACAGTTCTTATATTTTACTTTTGCCCTCTTGGCATATTTCACAATTCATATACTTACTTTTCCTCTTATTCAACTTTCTTTCCTTTGATCTCCGCTTGTAATATCTTTCAAACGTTCTTAACATTTCACAGAGACTTTTTAATGTTCGAATTCCTCTTGTAGGACTACTCTGCTACTTTGTATCCTTTTCTTTTAGCAATTGTTCTCTTCATTTGCTTTTTATTGGCACATGCACATCCTTCAAATCACACTCACTTTCCCTTTAACATCAACCAGACTTTTGATGCCCTCGATAACTCACCGGTTGTGTTAAATACATTTCTTCCATCTTTTCTGCGCAGCTCAAGGCCGTTACCAACGCTCACCATGCTCTTCCCCAACTTCATCATTCACTCGGGAGGGTCGCAGGCTGTTTCCTGGCAACTTGATTGTTTCTTTTCTACGCTCGTTAGGCTCTGCTTCCTGAACACTTATGCCTTCCCGATGACCTACCAACTCCCACAGCCTGGTTCGCATCAGCCTCAGAAGAGCTGCTCCTTCTCGTACCCAGCCTCGCTCAAAGTGTGCCTGTGCACACCACCTTTTATCTTCACAATAAGTGGCAGGTGTACATTATTAGAGCTACGTGCCTGACTCTGCCTGGCTTCGTTCCAGCTGAGGTAATAATTCTGGCCTCCTTCATCGTCTTCGGTGCAGTACTTTTGTCAAGACAAAGTGGGGAGGAATTATGGGACTTGTAATTTCCCATAAAATAAACAGGAAAGGGGTTAGATGAGTTGCAGAAAAAGGGGGATACCATGTCTCACCATGGGGTGCTTCTCCCCCACTCCTCGAGGACACCCTAGCAAGGGGATGTTCCCTTGCTTGTCCACCCCAGGGTCAGGATCCAAAAGTTATGGCCTTTCACTGGCCACCTGAGTACGGGATCCCCGGGGACTACTTTGTGAAACACCCTCTGGTTTTTCATTTTCACAACTGCAAGTACCAGAATCCTTTAGAGACTGAAGAAGAAGAGGGCCGAAGAAGCATGCAGGAGTCAAGGTCAGGCAGGCAAGCCTAACAGCTTTTGGCAAGGTCAGGCAATTGATCCTAAAGGCATGTACCTGAAAACAACCCAGCTGAGGGGCATAAAAGGCTGCAGCAGGGAGGAGCAGGAGGAAGAAGCTGGAGTAGGAGCTGGAAGGGCGGCAGCAGCAGAAGTAGAGCACAAGGCTGGCAGTACACAAGGGCTCTGAGTTAGTTCTGTGCTCACAACCCCTGTTTGGATGGGGCAGCATTGAAAAGAGACTGGAAGAAACTGGCAGTCAGGCAAGCTGGAGAGTGGAAGACTCTCCCTTAATGCGGCCGGATCGGAGACACCCGTGCAGCAAAAGGGTGTGGCTCCCAAAAGTGCCCATAGCAGTAGCAGGAGAAGAAACCAAGTCGGGAAGCAGAAGCAGCCTGCAGTCGTTATAACTGTGGAGTCGGAAAAAGGGAAGCACCGGACTCCAAATTAAGAGAAATACCTTGCCGGTAACTGTAGCCTGCTTTATTCACACTTGCGTAAACATCTAAGCGAGAAGAAGTTGTTTGTAGAAGTGGGAAGTCTTTCAAATAAGGCAAATGTAACAGATGCGTATGTTAACAAGCTAAGGTAGCTGCATACAGTGAAAGTACCTCTTTTACCCATTAAAAATAACGTGTTGCTTAGCAGTTGCATGGCTCCTATTATAGAGTAGAACGTTGCCGGTAAACTTATAAAAGCAGAACTGACTTTCCCAAAATGTTACACACAGTTTTAAGAGGCCATGCGTGCAACATCTTTTCCCGATACCTTGGATGCTGAATGCTGACCGAAAGGTGGGAACCCAAATCCTTTGAAGTGGCAGTTCAAGACTAAAACAAAATTGCATGTGCCAAATTTCATTTCCATTAAGGAACCCACCTCTTGCAACGTATCAAACACTAAAAGTAGAAGTCGTAGCAGTGGCTGAAGCTGAACAAAACAACAAGCATTACCCAAGCCCATAGAGTGAACGATGTTAAAGGGAATCCAGCTCATTTAAGAACTATACACCATTATTATCGAGTTGTTGTTACCTGAGAATCCTCTTATAGCTTTGGGTAACCTTGTTACCTCAATATTAGAGTGGCACAGTAGCTTTGGGGTAACCGTTGGAGAAAAGGTGTATATGAAGCTGGGGAAGGGAGGTGGGTGCTTGTTAAAAGAAGTTGTTTTAAATCTGCTTGGCTGAGACTATGAGTGGAGAAGAAATAGTCTGGAAGCTAGAGGAAGACTTTGTGGTAGCTGCAAGACAGAAGACAAGGCAAAAAAGGATGCCCTTTTTGCCATACAAGAGAGAAGAGTGCCTTGCCAACCTGTAGAGGTTGAAGAAGTCTTGTTGAAGTTGCCTAAAGTTGGAGTTGCAGTACATTTACCTAACATTATAAGTTGTAGTAGCAGCAGTAGAACCACTGTGGTACAAGGGAGCCTGCTCGCACACTGCCATTAGTAGAAAGGAGTTGCTGGAGAAAGAGCAAACCTTAGACAGAAGCATCCTGACAAATTGTGTTTAAAAGATGTTGCACAAGTTGAAAGCAGAGGCGTTGATGTAAAAAGAAGTGGTACTTTTGTCTTCACCTTTACCCATTCTTTCCTGGAAGGAAGTCATTCAGGAATCCCCGTTGGTCCTGTTTTATTCTTTCTGGATCTGGGAAAGAGAATCTTTTCAAGCAAAGAAGGAACTGTTAACCAGTGGATTTTTATTTGTGTGAACTTTTGTTTCTGTAGAACGTTTCAAGACTTTGTTTACGACTTTCTTTTCCTTGGAAGAAATTGTATTTGGAACATTCTTGGGGGATCAAGATGTGCACAGGACCAGTGGAAGTCATCAAAAACACTGGTTGTTTGGTAACCTTTTATTTATGTTGTTTTATGTTGCTTTGAATGGTAATGTTTTTTACTGTGAGGGTTAGTTTTGAGTATGCTATGAGGTTTTCCCTTAGATACTAGACGAGGTAGGGAATCCCCTGGTAGAGTAGGTTTAGTTAGGGTGTATTTTATAATTTTGCTTGAAATAAAATGTCAAAACTTCAGAAAACGAAACAGTCGTGAGTCTCACATTACAAACCCCTCTCAAAAGTTTCAATGGCCTGAAAATCATCCGTTCGCATTCGGCACACCCAGCAATCTTCTCCAAATGTGGCCCTCTATACGGTTCAAAATTACACTCACTTTCTCGGGTAGCAATTCCAGGCCACAGATCAATTTAGGCAGTATTTTACTCTCATAAAAGATCAAAGCAGGTTTGAAGGAAAACCTACCGAACTTTTGGTCAATCCTGACCACCTGCGCTTCGAGCAATTTCGCCTTATGTGAAGTTGACTCAAATAATACCTTAGAGCCTGGGTATGCTGAAAAATTTAACCCCAAGTATCGCACTGTCTTAGCCAATTTCAGGGGGTTCTCGCCAAACTTGCTGATGTAGCCAGAAGTTTTTACCCTCACTTTCCTGAAGGAAAGAATCTGGGTTTTCAAAGGATTCATTGTTAACCCATTGGTGTTAGCATATGCTTCAAAACTATTAAGAGACTGTTGCAGCCCCACCTTGGTGTCATCAAAAATCAATAGGTCATCGGCATATGTGAGCCAAATTAATTTATCCTTGCCGATCTTAGGGGCTAGGAGTCCTTCTTTGATTAGTGAAATGGCTACATCGGAAAAGTATTGGTTGAATAGCCAGGGAGCCAATGTGCAACCCTGTCCAGCCCCCTGAAATGATCTAATTCTCCTTGACAGATCACATCCTTGATTCAAGCGTGCCCGGACCCCACAGTTTTCATACACCCTGCTGATTAGACTCAATAGCCCCAAGGGCAGGCCCCAACTGGCTAGTTTTTGCCATAATCTGCCTCGATCAACCCGATCGAATGCAGCCGTCAGGTCGATAGACATATCTTCTGCTACAGGGAGCTGGACACCCTATTAAAAGCAGTCAGAGAAGGGTGAACTGAGATATGGGTCAGCCACCATAAAACTGTTTCCCGATTTCAGTCTGCAAGTGCAGGATCAGAGAAAGTCCTTCCAAGAGGCCAAATGCATCCTAAGAAAGAAAGGCCTACAATACGCAATGTTATATCCATCAAAAACTTGCAATTGGTTCACAAAGGTAAAACTATCTTCACATATCCAAAGGCTGCAGAGAGATTCACGAAAGACATAGCACATACGTCACAATCAGAAAGCATCTCCCCTATGTGACCGTCAAAAAATAGTCCATAGGCGCCCCTCTGCGAGAAAGAACACGGCTAAATGACCTGCTCTTTGGGAAGGTACCAACTCGAGAGTCCGCAGCC
Organism: Ambystoma mexicanum; assembly: GCF_040938575.1. Lineage (NCBI taxonomy): Eukaryota > Metazoa > Chordata > Amphibia > Caudata > Ambystomatidae > Ambystoma > Ambystoma mexicanum. The sequence goes on from NC_090936.1 coordinate 54,417,704, forward strand.
ACACTTTAGCTCACTGTACCTTTCACAGAAGGGAAATATCCATTTGCAGATCAGTCTTTGTCCCGCCCACATAGGCTGTACAGCACTGAAATGCTATGGCAATTCTCTTCTGAAGAGTACCAACAGCAACCCCATAAACGTGTTTCAGCCTTGCTGGGCCTCATCAGTGAGGTGGAGCTGTGCTTCTCTGAGCACAGTGAGCAAGGGGTCCACGTCTTGCATTTCGGTGCTGGATTGCCTATGTGGGCGGGACAAAGACTGACATGCAAATATATATTTCGAAGGGATTGTGTCCTTCTGACATATTCCTCATCTTTGATAATTCGTCTCCAGCTTGCTGGCCTCGGACATTTTTTCTCTGTAGAGGGCGATGCGCGTCGACGTCCGCCGAGTCGATGTCCCTCGACAGCCACCGTATCGGCGCCGACGTCACCATGCCCATAAATAGCCACACGCGGTGTCCGTTGCTCAGTTCTGTTTTTCCACGCTTCGTGGGGCCTCGGAATATCATTGCTCAGTTCAGTCAGATAAACCTTCTAGATTTACTCGAATATACCAACTCGTTCTCGATGGCTTCTTCATCGGAACCGACAACGCTGCGATCCGGCTTCAAAAAATGTTGAGACTGCGGTAAAAAAATGTCGATAACGGATCCACACAGGATCTGCTTGTGGTGCTTGGGAGCCGAGCACCATTGTTTGGAGTGTGAGGACTGCATGTCCATGACGGCGAAAGCCTTGAAGGAGCGCAAGGGGAAGCTCGAGAGAGGTAAGTCAGTCAAAACCTCCTCGAAAGTTTCTTCGGCTGAGTCGAGGCATTCGTCTCCTCGCCACCGAAAGCATTCCCATTCTAGATCTCGAAGTAGCTCCCACCATTCGTCGAGATCGAGACACTCAAAGAAGAGACGTCAAAGATCCCCTTCCTCGTCATCTTGTGTTTCCCCAGAAAGGGTCTCCTGCCCCACAAAACACAGCTCTCAGGCTGAGTGGGAAGAATTCAGGAAGAAAATGCTAAGCGTCTTCGAGAAAGCGGCCTCGACCCCCTTGAAGACAGCTGAGGGTGATACCACGGGTGAAAAACCCCAAAAAATGGAAACACCGCGAGTCGCTGCACCCGCCGAAAGATTCCACCCGAGAGCGCCACGGGCCATCGGGTAAGAAGGCACCGCCTTCGACGCCGTCGTCGAAGATCCCTTCGACGCATCGGTCGATGGACTCAACGGCATTGTCAACGCCGATGAAAGAGAAAACCATGGCTACTTCACAGCAAACAGTGATACCAAGAGCCTCCGACACGACGCCGAGACCGTCGTCGACATCCTCGAGTAGGAACCCGATCCTCTCTAGTTCTTCGAGGCCTCTTCCAGTTTTCTCGACGCCTTCGAAGCCCGTCACATCGGCGTCGACGACATTGACGTTTTCTCGCCCAATAATGACGAGTTTGGCTCCTTCTGCCTTAGAAATGGGTTTTACACCATTTCCGAGGTCAGAACGCCCCGGAATATCTTCAATCTATGAAGAAGGGGAGGATTCTGACCAGGACACCTTCGGGTTGCAGAGGACCACACTACCTGTTTCAGAGGATTTCACCTCTGCGGAAAGAAGGTTGAAAGACCTACAGGAGTCATTACATTAGGCAAGTGGGCTGGACACTTCCCCAGAAGTGGAATATGTTAAACCAGACCCAGGGGAACATGCCGAAACACCCTATAGAACCCTGATGGCAAGGATTATTGAATTTATGGGTTGGTCTGCGCCTTCATCTGTTTTTCAACAGGATGACCTGACAGACATATTAGACAAAGGTCCACAGGAGGATCCTCTGGTCCCCTTCCATGCAGCCTTACAAAGAAATATTTAATCTAATTGGGAAACTCCTGAAGTTATCCCTGCAGTCAAAAGATTGTCAGCCAAGTATAGGGTAGCTGCGGCTGATCCTGAATACTTATCAAAACACCCGACTCCAGAGAGCCTGGAGGTTCAAGCGGCAACTTCATCAAGCAGCAGGTCCGCTTACCCTACTGTCCCACAGGATAGAGATGACAAAAGGTACGATTCTATGGCAAAAAAAGTATTTTCTGCTTGTAGTATGGAGTTGAAGTCCATCAACGCCACCTGTACGCTCGCCAGGTTCAGTCATACACTGTGGGAGTGTGCTTCATCAGCGGCTGACCGCATACCCGAAGGAGAGGAAAGGGAAGCCTTCCTTAACATTATTAAAGATGTCAAAGATGCCATGTGCGAGTCACTTCAAATTGGCATCGATTCCGCTGACAGTATCAGCAGGGCCATGGCGGCAAGTACGACAATCCGCAGGCATGCGTGGTTGCGAAAGTCTGGCTTTGCGCCAAATGTACAGGCCAGACTTTTGAATATGCCCTTTGACGGCTCTTCTTTATTCGGTAAAAAGGCTGATGACAGTCTGGAAAAGTTGCAGACATCTAAAGCAGCAGCAAAATCGTTAGGAGCTGCAATCCGCCAAACTCCTTTTCGCCCCTCAGGAACCTCTGGAAGAGGAAAGTCCTTTCGCTATTATTCCGCATTCGGGAAAGGCAGAGGACAGCCGGCTCAAAGAGGCCAAAGGAGATCCACCCGAGGTGGACGGGTCAAAAGTACTAAAGCCGCAGCAGCAGCAGGTGCCTCTTTACCCTCGGCATCTGCATCAGCCGCCCCCAAACCACTCTGAGGTCTTTCCACACAAAACACCTGTAGGGGGCAGGTTAACTCACCATCTGATAGAATGGCAGGCTATAACGTCAGATGCTTGGGCATTGGAGACAGTTGCCCAGGGTTACTGCCTACCCTTTCTACACATCCCTCAGAGTCATCCACCGAGGAACAGCTCTCTAAAAGTTCCAGATCCGCTCCTCTTGCAGGAAATTATAGACCTGCTAGAGAAAGGTGCCATAGAACCGGTACCTGTAGTGGACAGGAATAAGGGCTGGTACTCCCCCCCCCCCCCTACTTTCTCATACCAAAGAAGGACGGAGGACTAAGACCCATCCTGGACTTACGAGAATTGAAAAAGTTCCTCAGGAAGGACAAGTTCAAGATGGTAACTCTCTCTCAGATCCTTCAGGCCCTCCAGCTCCAGGACTGGCTGGTATCTCTGGACCTTCAAGATGCTTATTTCCATTTACCAATCCATCTCAAACACAGGAAATACCTGAGGTTCGCAATTGGCGACTCTCATTATCAATTTCGAGTTCTGTCATTTGGACTGACCTCCACCCCAAGGGTCTTCACCAAGCTAATGTCGGTAGTGGCTGCGAGTCTAAGGAGGGAAGGGATCCACGTCTACCCCTACCTGGACGATTGGCTGATCAGGGCTGTATCTTCGGAACAAGCTCAGATCCAGCTAGATTATGTCTGCCACTTCCTTCACAAACTGGGCTTCTCCCTCAATTTAAAGAAGTCACAGATGATACCATCACAGAGACTCCAGTTCATTGGAGCGGTCCTGGACACTTCCCTGGGAAAAGCTTCACCAGGTGAGGGCTCAAGATATTCTGCAGATGGTCAACAAGTTCCAAAATGCCCAACGTCTCCCAGCCTTTGACTTTTTGAGGTTGCTAGGACTCATGGCATCCTGCATCTTCCTTGTGCCAGAGGCTCGCCTGAGAATGAGATCTCTTCAGTGGGCACTGAGAACTCAGTGGTCGCAATTCTCAGGGAGAATGACAGATCTCCTCCGGATTCCGGACAAGGTAGCCCACGACCGTCAATGGTGGGCCTATCCAGAGAACATCTTGAAAGGAGAACTGTTTTGGCAACCATGGCCTGAGATAACAGTAGTCACAGACGCCTCACTCACGGGGTGGGGAGCCCATGTCAACGACTTGACTATCAGCGGTCGTTGGTCTCCATCGGAGTCCAGACTACATATCAACCTATTAGAGCTGAGAGCGATCAGACTAGTGCTGAAAGCTTTCCTGCCATCTGTACAAGGAAAGAATGTCCTGATAATGACGGACAACACAGTGGCCATGCTGACATCAAGACTGCTTACCCTACCGTCCCACAGGACAGGGATGATAAAAAATATGATGCTATGGCAAAGAAAGTTTTTTCGGCATGTAGCATGGCGTTAAAATCTATTAATGCTACTTGCACCCTTGCTAGATTCAGCCATACACTTTGCTGGCCTCGGAATTTTTTTTCTCTAGAGGGCGCTGAGCGTCGGCGTCCGCCGAGTCGATGTCCCTCGACAGCTGCCGTATCGACGTCGACAACATCCTGCCTATAAAGGCCGTGCGCAGCGTCCGTTGCTCAGTTCCGTTTTGTACCCCACAGTAATTCTTTCTGGACTAGACTAATCACCCTGAAGGAGCGTAAACTGCAACAACAAGGGAATACGTCGGAAGGACACAATCCCTTCGAAATGTCCTGATAATGACGGACAACACAGTGGCCATGCACTACCTCAACAAAAGAGGCGGCGTAGGGTCACTGCCACTGTGCAGAGAGGCAATGCAGCTCTGGTTTTGGGCAATTCTGGAAGGAATCTCTCTATCGGCAGTCCACCTAGCCGGAGAGAAGAACTTGACAGCGGACGCTCTGAGCAAGCAGAGCACAGTTTCCCACGAGTGGGAGCTAGCTCAGGAAGTCCTTCAAGAGATCTTCGCCCTTTGGGGAACCCTTCAGGTGGATCTGTTCGCCACAAGCACCAACAGGAAGTGCAATCTGTTCTGTTCAAGGGAATTTCCCCCGAGAGGAGCTCTAGGGGACGCGTTCGTAGTGGACTGGGATTTCCCACTCCTTTATGCGTTTCCACCAGTCCCTGTTATTCCTCAAATGATCAGGAGGTTGAGAAGATTCCAGAAAACCATGATCCTAATTGCCCCGGACTGGGCCAGGAGAACGTGGTACCCGGACCTTCTAGATATGTCCATCTGCCCTCCAATCCGTCTTCTACTCAAAGAGAATCTTCTCTCGCAGAAGGGAGGTCAGGTTCTCCATCCAGACATCAGAACCCGCAACCTTCACGCTTGGCTTCTGAAAGGGTGAGGTACAAGGATTGGGACCTCCCTGATGACTTCATGGAGGTGTTGCTTTCGGCCAGAAGACCAGCAACAAAGTATTTATACCGCTGCCGTTAGAACAAATTTTGCAGCTGGTGTAGAGAAGGGAATATCAACCCTTTTTCATGTGGTACACCAACGGTGTTATCGTTTCTACTCTACTTGGCAAACTCAGGCCTTCAAGTTGGCACTGTAAAAGGCTATCTCGCAGCGCTTTCAATCTTCAAGCGCACTGCGAAGGAACCATCGTATTTCAAACTACCTCTAGTAATACCATTTCTCAAGGGATTAACTAATGTTTATCCTCCAAGACCATTCCAAGTTGTCAGGATCCCATGGCACACTTACACATGTTCCAAGAGACACTATACTAGAAAATCCTCATTTAAGAGATTACACCATCACACACATATGTAAAAGTATGGTTGAGTGAGGTATGGATGTTGATTCTGAATTTTACATTAGATTATTTAAATACATTTCCTTAATGTTAATCTAATCAGGAAGTTTCTAATTTCCCAAGCCAAGATGGTGGGTCTGTTCCACAATAGTGATTGGATGAGAAGTGCTGTGAGGTAACTTGGAACTTTCACCAAGATTCTAAACTGCCTTTCATTCCAGTTTCCTTAGAGGAAGGTAGCAGTAATTTTAGCTCTGAAGAAAATTTAACTAAATTTGAATTTGAGAAACTTAAGAAGAAATTACAATTGAGAAGATAAAGTAGTTCAAGAAGAACTTATCCTACATTGAAAGAAATATATTCTATACAGATGAAGCAAGCTAAGTCCATGAGTGGAAAATCCTTATTATTTGTTATCAAAATGACATTTACAAGTTGAGTCAAGAAATATTTTTTGAACTATAATTCTACAATGCAATGAACTTTAATGTGCTCTAGCTCGTGTTGTTTACCATCTGATAAGTAAACGTTTGATTTTTAGTACTTGCGGCTGCAGTTACTTTTCTCTTATTTAGCGTTTAGTAGGATTAATATGCTGAACTTAGGTCAATATTGTATAATTGTGTTTATACTATTGTAGTGTTTTTAAAATACTAATTTCTATACTAACCAAATGAAAATATTTATTTGAATGTTCGCGTGCGCGTGACATTCGTTTTAGATACTTAGAGGAACGGACCAGTAGACGTGTATCTGACGTCTTTCTTCTGTTTACATTTACTTCCTGGTTGTGACGCATGAAATATTTCTTGAGTGTACTTACATAGAAATATAATCCATGCTTGAGAGTATATTTCTGTTGTAGATATTTTTGTGATTTCGGTTGCACGGCAGGCGTGGCATCTGTGTTGATACTTGGTTCTCCTTTAGTGCGCGGTTCTTTTCCTGATCGCGCGGTGCGCGCGGCTCCTTTTAAGTGCGCGGTCATCTTCTGCAGCGCGGTTCCGTTCCGGTGTGCGAGGTGTGCGCAGCTCCTTTACAGTGCGCGGTCATCTTCTACAGCGCGGTTCCTTTCAAGAGTGCGAGGTGTGCGCAGCTCCTCTTCAAGTGCGCGGTTCATCTTATGAAGGCGCGGTTTGGATTTGAGGCGAGTTATTTCTTGTTTGCTTCGTTATTTTTCAGAGCATATCTTCATCTAAGATTCCTGTACCTATTTGAGTTAAGGTATGAGCACGCTATTTCCGGACTTTAATAGCAGCGTATTCCTTGTCAACATTTGTTCCTCAGTTAAAGTGAAATCTACCAAGAAAAAATACCATTAACAATTCATATTCTTGAAGTATTTTTTGGACAATTTTTGCTTCATAATTAACTAAGACTCCCAAGGGTTTAAATTTGAATTAAAAGAAGAGATTAAAGAAAATATTTAAAGATACTAAGCAATAATAAGCCTATCAGCTATTCAGCATAGGCTGCAGGTATTATTTTAACTAAATACATACAAACGTAATTGAAATTAATTAGAGTAATATTAATAGAATATTATATGTGTTTAGATCTTCACAGACACAACACTGAAGAAGCATCTAGACAGTACACCAGTTCCAGATGAATAACCAGTAGAAAAGAGGTCTACATAGAAAACCAGTGAAGATCTGCTTTTGTTTTGTTCTCCATTCCCCTTGGGTTTGCCAGTTTAGTAATTATATCTATTTGAGATTGTTGAATTGGCACATCTAGGGGGTCTGGTGGGCCAGCATCACTCCTGCAGGAAGATTCAAGATTGGACCATGACACAAGTTCCCTTATGGGACGTAAATGTAGTCTTAAACCTCCTAATGGGTACTCCATTCGAACCATTCCACTCTTGTTCGCTGAGATTTCTCACGCTTAATACTGTCCTATTGGTAGCACTAACATCTGCTAGGAGGGTGAGCGAGCTACAAGCTCTCGCTTGTAAACCCCCCATACAATTTTCCCTAAGGACAAAGTTGTCCTACAGGTGAAGCCTAATTTCCTCCCAAAGGTGGTTTCTGAATTTCATATTACTCAGAAAATTACCTTACATTCGTTCTACCCTCCTTCCTATCCGGGGAAAGAGGAAGAAAGGCTACATAGGCTGGACCCAAGGCGAGCTCTGAGCTTTTACATCAGCAGACTGGCTAGGATTAGGCAAGCAGACCAACTGTTTGTAGGATACTCAGGTCACAAGTTGGGACTACCCATAACAAAACAGACCATTTCCAGGTGGATTTTTTTGGCCATTCTGGAATGTTACAAACTGGCAGGGAAAGAGCCACCCCAAAATCTTAGGGCTCATTCAACCAGGGGTATCGCAGCCTCTTCGCAGCCTCTTCGGCCCTCCAAAGAGGGGTACCGGTCCGAGACATATGTGCGGCTGCCACATGGTCGTCCGCACATACGTTCACAAAATTTTACAACCTGGATTCCTCCGCTAGTCAAGAGACCAGATTTGGAAAAGCCGTATTACAAGCGGTTCATTCCTAAAAGGGATACATGACATTATTACTCTCACCTCCAATTACATGCCACTGCTATGGGAGTCTATCAAAGATAAGGAATACGTCGGAGGACACAATCCCTTCAAAGAACAAGTTACTTCTTACCTTGTAATGTTCTTTCGATGGGATGTTCCTCTGACATATTCCTTATCGCCCCTCCCATCCATCCCCGCAGTAATACTTCCCTTGTGGTTGCAGCTTACGCTCCTTCAAGGTCAATAACCAATTCAGGCATGACTTATCTTATGCTACAAAACGGAACTGAGCAACGGACGCCGCGCGTGGCTATTTATGGGCATCGTGACGTCGGCGCCGATACGGTGTACATCGACTCGGCGGACGTCGACGCGCAGCGCCCGCTACAGAGAAAAAATGTCCGAAGCCAGCAAGCTGGAGTTGAATTATCAAAGATAAGGAATACGTCAGAGGAACATCCCATCGAAAGAACTTTACAAGGTAAGAAGTAACTTGTTCTTCTGATCTGTGAAAGGTACAGTGAGCAAAAAGCGATGGCTGCAGACTCTCAAAGTGGGAAAAAAAATCACAGAACAGGTTATCATGCCATGTTCTTCCTGGAAAGGGGCGCCTGCTACCTTTTTTGAAATGTTTCCCCTATGTGACCTTGTCTGCATGCAGTTGACCACCATCCCAGGATGGGCATTCCGCTGGGAGGTTCCGCTGGGAGGTAGGTAGGAACTGCAAGTTATACACATTCAATAAGTCAATCAAAGTTCTTTATAACCCACGAAAATGCCATCTTGGCCAGTCCTCAGTAAAATATATAGTTTTTTTGCCAGAAATTGACTAATCCACCCATAAACTGCCAAGGTTTTATCTCACTTGTTTGTCCCTTAAATTCTTTTCCAGAATTCTGCTCTACTTTGGGTCGTTCAGTCCTACTCCAAATTCTGCTTTCAGAAAAATGTCTCCTCTTTTCTGATCTTCTCTCTAATAATCTTAAATCTAATTGTATTACCAAGGAAATTAAATCTTCACAAACTGTGGGTCTCTCTACAATTGTAGCCAGTGCATCTTTTAATTCCCCTCTTAATCCTCTATTAAAGATTGAAGCTCTCTTCTCCTCGGGCCACTCACTCTCTTGCACAAGTGATCTAAAGTGTGTAATGTAGGCTACCAACTCTCTATTTCCTTGACGTAATTCTAATAATTCTCCATCTACACTTAAAGATGAAGTTCTTTTGTCAAACATTTTACGGAATTAAACTTTAAACTATTTCCAGTCATTAAATTCTCTTGCACCCCTTTCTACAAAAGGAACCGACCATGCTGATGCCTCCCCTGTAAGATAGGAAATTAAAAACGCCAACCTTGCTGTACCTGTGGGGAATGCTCCTGGCCTACATAAATAATGTAATTCACACTGCATTAAAAATGTTTTTAACTTTCTATGATCTCCACTAAATCTTTCTGGTGGCGCTAATGGAGTTGATACTAAAGAAATTCCTGGAGTTAAATGTATATCTTCTCTTCTAATTCTAATACTTGCTTTTTAACATCAAACTCAGGGTATATTTTTTGGAACCGGGGGTTTCAGAACTACATACATAACTACTTAACTCTTCAATTTTTAGTCCCAAAGTTACTGTCTCTTTGCTAATTTCAAATCCTCTTTTATCTCCATTAACATTTTCCCTATGGCCCCCAAACTTAACCCTGACTCTGGGTCCGTCATCACTCAGGCAGGATTTAAAAACTTGGGCCTTTCATCTGTCAGGTCCAGTCTGGAATCTTCCTGCAGGAGTGAATCTGGCCCACCAGACCCCCTAAGAATGCCTGCCCTATAAACTCTCAGCAGATATAATTACCAAGCAGGCATACCCAAGGGGCAGGGGAATTGGAGAACAAAACAAAACAGATCTTCACTGGTTTTCTATGTTGAAGACACGACTACTGGTTTAACCTTCTGGATCTGGATTACTGAGTAGATGATTCAGCAGTGTCTGTGAAAATCTAAACACAATGAAATACTATTAATATTATTCTGTTCTATATTTTAATTTCTATTAATAATTTCTATCTAAATTTAGATACCTGAAGCCTATTCTTGATTGCTGATAGGCATTGATTATTTAGCAAGAAATCTTCTTAGGATTCTAACTTTCTTGAACTCATTGTCACTTGGCTCAAATCAATCTTGAATATATATATATATGTTTTACTTAGTTCTTTTATACAGCCGATGCTCTGTAGATATATTTCTTTCTTTGTAAGAGTTTGTTCAGCTGACGAACTGATGGGTACAACGCTATATGCAGTCTGGAAGTAGCGTATTACGTACCTTTTACATAAATGAAGAACCGCGCATGAATGAAGAACCCACGCTCTCTGTAGATGTAGATGCAATGACACGACGCATACCAAACCGCGCTACTGAAAAGGAACCGCGCACTCAGCAAACGAAGATCCTGATAAAGATGCTCACAAAGTCGCGCTCACAGTTTAGGAAGCCGCGCACACCTTAGTTAGTTCTGAAATTCCGATGCTATAGAACCGCCGCACACAATTATTTAGACGTCACAACGCCCAAGCATAAACATGCGCACACTTTCAGGAAGTACTGAGGTAAACAAATGGACGCACGTTGAAACAACGCTAACGGGTCCTTTTCTCTATTGAAAAACAAACGACTAGATACACTCGCGTGCACGTTAATTCTAAAATAGAGATTTACACGGCAAGCGTTTGTACTGTTAAACGCAAATTCTCTTTAGATTAATCAAAGGCAAATCCACAAGAACTATAATATCCAGAAACAAAGTATCCAATTTCAGAATTAATTCAAATAATACCAAAAGGAAATGCAGCCGCAATTTCTCATGAAATGAACGTTACTTTTTTAAACAAACTACACGAATAAAATGAGCACATGGAAGTTCATTGATTGAAATGAACAGTCTTGTAAATACTTTTCAAAAGAACTTGACTTGAAAATTGAAGATTAATTATATTCTTCAGTTCAAATATATGAATGAATTTCACAAATATAACTTAGCTTGCTTCTTCTGTACTGTCTTTTCTTTCTTTTTAAAAAAAATCTGCTGACTTCTTGAAGTTTATTTCTTCTTTTTCTGTAATCTTTTCTTCTCTTAAGACTTTCTTCTCACAAAAGGTTTCTATAGATTTCTAAGCTAAATATCTTCTGAGCTACAATAATTGCAACCTTCCTCTAAGGGAACTGGAATGAAAGGCAGTTTAGAATCTTGACAAATGTTCCAAACTACCTCACAGTTCTTCTCCGCCAATCACTGTTATTGAAAAGAACCTCCATTTTGGCTTGGGGAAACAGACACTTCCTGTATATTATAACATTAAGGAAATCTTTAAAGATAATGGCATTAGCATGTAAAAGTCAGAACTCAAACCCCAAACATCACTCAACCAATTCTCCTACTTAAATATGTGATGATGAAGACTAAAAATAAATGTTTACTTAAATCTCCTTAATGAAGATTTTCTAATGTAATGTCTCTTTGGAATTTTGAAAATGTGCCATGGGATCCTGACACAGGTGGTCTTAAAACACCCATCCCCAAGACCAAGAGAGAACTTTGGGCCTTAGGTCTGACGGGGTACTTATAGGACGTTTATTTCTTGACTATTCAAGCATCCCTGCCAACTTAACAGACAAGTTGAAAAACGCTCAACCACAGACGCTGATATGGACTAAAGAAGATCAGTAAAGTATGGCGAATCCGACGGGATTCCCCCTAGGAACCTGGTCTGAGAACCTTCTTGTGTGGCCAGGAAGGCAGGTGCTCTCATCCCAATCCTGGGGTTGGTGTACTGCGGGAGGATCACATGGAGGTGGGCATGGTGGGGGTTGCAAAATCAGACCAGGAAGACTGGGAGGAACCCCCTTTTAACTTCCCGTCAGGGGCACCAAGAATCAAGCGGGCAAGGTTAGGCTTAGAACTAGGAGTCATTGTGCGGGTGGCAGTATTCATAAGTATGTGGGGGGTGACTTTGGGTGCAAGGGAAAAAGATATCAGTTTTCCTTAATGTTGCCTCTCAGAGCTCTGAGTTCTGTGGTCAAAATGGAGAATTGGGTCTGAACCCAGGCCAAGATGGTGGATCCCTGCAGCAGGGTTCTAATCCAGACTGTTAAGGACAGCTAGCTTTGACTGCCCATTTTTAAATGCCGTTCATCATTAGCCCTTTGAATGTGTAGTCTAGTTTCCCTTATCTACCAAGAAATCAACTTCCTGAACTTTTTTCAAGCTAAGAAAAGGTCAAGCTGAGGTGTGATCTTCAATCAACAAACTGGTGGGAGAGCAGCATTATGACAAGCCTAGCTAAGTTCTTAGTTTAGTTTTATTTTGATATAAACCAGGAGTAGTGTGAGTTGGTGCAACAGACTGAAATTTATAAGAAAAGGAATAATTAACAATTTGATTCAGGAATTTGAAATCGCTCTGAACAGAAAGACTAAGGGTGTTAACGTAACGTTAGAAAAGAAAGCTGTCATGATATTTATTGCGCAGTGAAGGCATAGCATGTGACTGTGAATTCAATTGATAAACTGCTTTGACAGAACTTGTATAGCCAATCTGCAGCGCGGAAGAAGTTATTTAGGAGAGGAAGGTCAGCAGGTTATTTTCGGAAAAGAAGCTGCATATTTTATTTTCTCAGTATTCCGTTTACACTCGTGCCAGTCTTCCGCGAGTGTGAATGCAGAAAAAAGGAACGCTCGGCCGCCCTAGGCAGCTGTAATTCCGGCGCTCGGCAAATGAAGAAAGAGAGAGACTGCATGTGCGTTTGAACGTTTCACTTAGGAAGGCAAAACACGTACCCGAAACGCAGCGCAGAGACGGATCATAGTTTTCTGTATGAGATACAGGATTTCCAGGAAGGTGTACACGGAATCTTCATAGTTCAGTGGGCACATGCGCTAAACTAAGGGCTACGCCCATTAACTGTGCAGCTTGGGTAATGAAGTTTGGACGGAAGCGTTTAGGTATTTAGGTGAATGGTAAACTGTGCAACTTTGGAGAGTTTTAAAAGACAAATAAGAAGTGCACATACTTTCATGCAAGGTGGAAACCAAGCTGTGACCAGGTACCATAAGCAATTACAATCTAAATTTTGAATGTTTTAGAGAAAAATTGCTAAGAAACCAATTTTAAGAAGAATGTTCAGAAAAGAGTAAGTTACCAGAAGTTCAAAGAACATTTTCAGACCTTTTATGACAGCAAAGCTGCTAAAGCAAACGGATTACAACTCCTCCAGGCAAATACAGGAGGAGACACAGGTACATAAGACTGAGGTGCTAATTAAATAAGAAAGAAGTTGTGATTTAAATGCAATGGTGTATCTTTAACACCTTTCCCTCCCATGCAGTGTGCAGGTGAGAAATAAGATCTGTATTTTTTGTTGTTTTATCCCATTTCCCCTCTAACTGAGCTGAACTCCACTGTAATTCAAAGGTGGGGCGCAGAGCAGCTGGTGAGGGACTGTAGGGTGCAGCAGCTCCTACGGAAGGCAAGATGAGGACTTAAGACTTTCCCCTTAATCTCACCCTTTTGATGGCCTTTTGCCATTTTAAAGAAGTAGAGAAATTCAATTTTCCTTAAGTGGACTGTGTGAGGAAGGCATGGTATCAAGCAGTAGACACAAACAATGGATACAAGTTTCGAAAACCTTTATTTACCAATTTGATTGGGATGGTAGAATTCCTAAATGGCTCTAACTCTAAAATGAGAGTAATCTCAATAGTGTTTCAGAAAGAAATGTCAGAATGGCTTCAGTACCAACTCCCTTCCCCAGGTTCAACCCCACGGGGTCTAGAGAGTCTCTTAATAAACAAAAGATTGGTGGATGGCACAGTTCCATCAGTCTTGCACACTTTGGCTTACTGGCACAGCTTAACAGTTCAATCTCAGGTCTTTCAACTTCTGGTAGTTCAATCACTTCCTTAGGATTCACCCGACTTCACATCAATACTAAGGACATATTTTCTCAATTTCTCAGTTTTGCACAGGCTTCCCTCTGCTGGGCTCAAGCCTGTCATTCTTCGTGTGGGTTCCCTGTCCTATGTTTTATGTAAGATATCTTTCACTGTGGAAGACCTTCGAAACTGCAAGGTGTTTACATAAAACTCTGCATGACCACCTTTGACCTATCTTCAATAATCCTTCAATTGACAGTTTTTTCTTGCAGCACTAATGCCTCTTGGTACTTGTAGTTCTAATTCTCTTTCACTCGCCTGCTTGGCCTTTTCCACAGTTCTTATATTTTACTTTTGCCCTCTTGGCATATTTCACAATTCATATACTTACTTTTCCTCTTATTCAACTTTCTTTCCTTTGATCTCCGCTTGTAATATCTTTCAAACGTTCTTAACATTTCACAGAGACTTTTTAATGTTCGAATTCCTCTTGTAGGACTACTCTGCTACTTTGTATCCTTTTCTTTTAGCAATTGTTCTCTTCATTTGCTTTTTATTGGCACATGCACATCCTTCAAATCACACTCACTTTCCCTTTAACATCAACCAGACTTTTGATGCCCTCGATAACTCACCGGTTGTGTTAAATACATTTCTTCCATCTTTTCTGCGCAGCTCAAGGCCGTTACCAACGCTCACCATGCTCTTCCCCAACTTCATCATTCACTCGGGAGGGTCGCAGGCTGTTTCCTGGCAACTTGATTGTTTCTTTTCTACGCTCGTTAGGCTCTGCTTCCTGAACACTTATGCCTTCCCGATGACCTACCAACTCCCACAGCCTGGTTCGCATCAGCCTCAGAAGAGCTGCTCCTTCTCGTACCCAGCCTCGCTCAAAGTGTGCCTGTGCACACCACCTTTTATCTTCACAATAAGTGGCAGGTGTACATTATTAGAGCTACGTGCCTGACTCTGCCTGGCTTCGTTCCAGCTGAGGTAATAATTCTGGCCTCCTTCATCGTCTTCGGTGCAGTACTTTTGTCAAGACAAAGTGGGGAGGAATTATGGGACTTGTAATTTCCCATAAAATAAACAGGAAAGGGGTTAGATGAGTTGCAGAAAAAGGGGGTACCATGTCTCACCATGGGGTGCTTCTCCCCCACTCCTCGAGGACACCCTAGCAAGGGGATGTTCCCTTGCTTGTCCACCCCAGGGTCAGGATCCAAAAGTTATGGCCTTTCACTGGCCACCTGAGTACGGGATCCCCGGGGACTACTTTGTGAAACACCCTCTGGTTTTTCATTTTCACAACTGCAAGTACCAGAATCCTTTAGAGACTGAAGAAGAAGAGGGCCGAAGAAGCATGCAGGAGTCAAGGTCAGGCAGGCAAGCCTAACAGCTTTTGGCAAGGTCAGGCAATTGATCCTAAAGGCATGTACCTGAAAACAACCCAGCTGAGGGGCATAAAAGGCTGCAGCAGGGAGGAGCAGGAGGAAGAAGCTGGAGTAGGAGCTGGAAGGGCGGCAGCAGCAGAAGTAGAGCACAAGGCTGGCAGTACACAAGGGCTCTGAGTTAGTTCTGTGCTCACAACCCCTGTTTGGATGGGGCAGCATTGAAAGAGACTGGAAGAAACTGGCAGTCAGGCAAGCTGGAGAGTGGAAGACTCTCCCTTAATGCGGCCGGATCGGAGACACCCGTGCAGCAAAAGGGTGTGGCTCCCAAAAGTGCCCATAGCAGTAGCAGGAGAAGAAACCAAGTCGGGAAGCAGAAGCAGCCTGCAGTCGTTATAACTGTGGAGTCGGAAAAAGGGAAGCACCGGACTCCAAATTAAGAGAAATACCTTGCCGGTAACTGTAGCCTGCTTTATTCACACTTGCGTAAACATCTAAGCGAGAAGAAGTTGTTTGTAGAAGTGGGAAGTCTTTCAAATAAGGCAAATGTAACAGATGCGTATGTTAACAAGCTAAGGTAGCTGCATACAGTGAAAGTACCTCTTTTACCCATTAAAAATAACGTGTTGCTTAGCAGTTGCATGGCTCCTATTATAGAGTAGAACGTTGCCGGTAAACTTATAAAAGCAGAACTGACTTTCCCAAAATGTTACACACAGTTTTAAGAGGCCATGCGTGCAACATCTTTTCCCCGATACCTTGGATGCTGAATGCTGACCGAAAGGTGGGAACCCAAATCCTTTGAAGTGGCAGTTCAAGACTAAAACAAAATTGCATGTGCCAAATTTCATTTCCATTAAGGAACCCACCTCTTGCAACGTATCAAACACTAAAAGTAGAAGTCGTAGCAGTGGCTGAAGCTGAACAAAACAACAAGCATTACCCAAGCCCATAGAGTGAACGATGTTAAAGGGAATCCAGCTCATTTAAGAACTATACACCATTATTATCGAGTTGTTGTTACCTGAGAATCCTCTTATAGCTTTGGGTAACCTTGTTACCTCAATATTAGAGTGGCACAGTAGCTTTGGGGTAACCGTTGGAGAAAAGGTGTATATGAAGCTGGGGAAGGGAGGTGGGTGCTTGTTAAAAGAAGTTGTTTTAAATCTGCTTGGCTGAGACTATGAGTGGAGAAGAAATAGTCTGGAAGCTAGAGGAAGACTTTGTGGTAGCTGCAAGACAGAAGACAAGGCAAAAAAGGATGCCCTTTTTGCCATACAAGAGAGAAGAGTGCCTTGCCAACCTGTAGAGGTTGAAGAAGTCTTGTTGAAGTTGCCTAAAGTTGGAGTTGCAGTACATTTACCTAACATTATAAGTTGTAGTAGCAGCAGTAGAACCACTGTGGTACAAGGGAGCCTGCTCGCACACTGCCATTAGTAGAAAAGAGTTGCTGGAGAAAGAGCAAACCTTAGACAGAAGCATCCTGACAAATTGTGTTTAAAAGATGTTGCACAAGTTGAAAGCAGAGGCGTTGATGTAAAAAGAAGTGGTACTTTTGTCTTCAACTTTACCCATTCTTTCCTGGAAGGAAGTCATTCAGGAATCCCCGTTGGTCCTGTTTTATTCTTTCTGGATCTGGGAAAGAGAATCTTTTCAAGCAAAGAAGGAACTGTTAACCAGTGGATTTTTATTTGTGTGAACTTTTGTTTCTGTAGAACGTTTCAAGACTTTGTTTACGACTTTCTTTTCCTTGGAAGAAATTGTATTTGGAACATTCTTGGGGGATCAAGATGTGCACAGGACCAGTGGAAGTCATCAAAAACACTGGTTGTTTGGTAACCTTTTATTTATGTTGTTTTATGTTGCTTTGAATGGTTATGTTTTTTACTGTGAGGGTTAGTTTTGAGTATGCTATGAGGTTTTCCCTTAGATACTAGACGAGGTAGGGAATCCCCTGGTAGAGTAGGTTTAGTTAGGGTGTATTTTATAATTTTGCTTGAAATAAAATGTCAAAACTTCAGAAAACGAAACAGTCGTGAGTCTCACATTACAAACCCCTCTCAAAAGTTTCAATGGCCTGAAAATCATCCGTTGTAGCGAGCCCATACTTAAGATGCAGGACTTTAATAAGTTCCTAGTACAAACAGATTGTTCTAAAGTTGGGCTAGGAGCTGTACTCTTACAAGAATATGAGGGAATTGAACATCCTATAATATATACAAGCCAGAAAGCCAGAAACTGTTCTCAAGAGAACAATCTTATGCTACTGTAGAATTGGAAGCCTTGTCTGTAAAATGTGCTGTAACACACTTCCAGTTTTAGCTCACTGGCAGAAAATTTAGTCTAATTACTGACCATTCTCCCCTGACCTGGATGAGCTTGCGGAAAGATACAACGCCAGAGTAATGAGATGGATCCTAGACTTGCATCCTTTATGCTTTTCGGTGCAACATCGCAAAGGACAAAAACAAGGAAATGTTGGTTTCTTGAGTCGATTTCCCGTCAGTCTAGAAGGGAGAGACAGCAGAGTTAAGAGATAAGGGGAGGGGTATGTGATGAATCGAGGGAATTCACTAGTTCTCCCCAAGGGGTAGCCCCCTACTGTGAGGCTAAAGAGGTGAGCTGCTCCGCAACAACCTCCCTAGGTGTTGATGCAAGTGGGTCCTGTGAGAAACCTGATGGCGTCCTCACATTCACTCCGACTGGCTCCTTTGATCAGGTGGCGAGTGAAGGGCCATCGCCCTTTGGATCCCGACTCTGGGCGTGGACAAGCGAGGGAGGATCGGAGGATCACCTGGGTAGGGGATCCTTGGGGAGTGGGAAGAGGATGCCATCAGGCAAGACACAGTATTTTCCCTATTTAAAAAGTAATATTTTCTTTATGGATACTGCCAATCCTGTCCCAACAGCCCCTCCTTAGTCAAATCAGGTATAGGCCTACGAGACATTGGAGAGAAGATATACCTCCCTTCCCATTATAACCACTTACCTAGGAATAAGGGAAAGGAAAAGTTACAACTGGGGAAAACACCTATGGTCTTCCTTTTTCTCTAAATTCGGAAAGCCAAAGATCTTAAAGCACATCATGGTATCCCCCTTTTTCCAACATCAACCTCCCTTAAACCCCTTCTGCTTTCATGGGCTATTGTGACCCTAGCCCCATGCAAAAATCTACACTTCCCGTGCAGGCCATCAAAAGGAATAAGACAAAACACACCGCCCCTTAAAGATCTAACTTACTCAGAGCTAAAGGACAGGCATGTCCAGATAATTGGGTAATGGAAGGTCGGGCAGGCACTACACTGACCACATACCTGCAGCCTGTTAATCTGCTGCAGGTGTATAAAAGGGGGGGCATTCAGCAGTGCAGGGAAGAGCAGTTGGAGACGCAGCAGCAGGGAGGCTGCGTGGCTGAGTCCAGAATGGGATCCCTGATTTGCAAGGAACTGGCGTTCTGGAGGTGAGCAGCAAGGAGGAGGAGAGAAAACCAGCTGGAGGAGACTGAAGAACCGGCACGCTACCCTGTGGCAGAGCAGAGGCTCTGGGATGAAGAAGCGAGGGAGCTGAGTCTCCAGGGAGCCAGTGTGGTTAAAAAAGGAAAGCTGTGAAGGGGGCGATCTTCCCTTATGGAAGCCGTGCCTGCTCGTTCTCCTGCCATGGCCAGGAGCATCTGACCTCAGCTGCAGTGTTCCTGAAGCAGATAGCCTGGAAGTGTGAGCGAAATCACTGCTGCTGAGTCTGAAGTACAAAGAGACTCGGTATGTGATATGCGTGGCTACATACGATGTAGCGAGCGTACGTGGAAGGAAAGGAAATCCATTATTGCCGTGCTTCACAATTGTGAGACAATCGAATAATGCCAACTGACAAAGAAGAAACACAGTATCTGAATGAAGGTACAGGAAGGGAAAACCCACTGTCAGTGCCTTTGGAGTGAAAGTGCTGTATGTGGCAAGACAAACAAATAGAACCTTGTGTGAAACAAAGTTGGCCAGTGGTTGCGGAAGGAAGATTATGTTGTCGAAAGTCTTGGTGGACTGAAAGAAGGAAATTGACATCCCGAGGGGAGCTGTGTGAGATACGAAATGTGAGCAAAGTATGCTGGCAATCAAGAACCACAGTGAGAGCCGGCAGAAGGCTGTACACGAGAAAGGAACATGTTTAAAGGGCTAGAGCAGGCAAAGCCCAGCCAAGCCTAGTGAACTAAGGGAACTGACAAGGAAGGGGCATGCATAGGAGCCCCAGGCCCCGGGTTGCTTGACCTGTAATGGGTGGACCGTGCGGTCCGACAACTGCGCCCAAACCAGGGGGAGCCTGAAAGTTCAAGAGGTACTGTGACATTTATTTGAAGTGAATCCTGAAACCTTGTGGAACTTTACTCCCTCAGTGTCTATAACTTGGGGAAGGGAGCTGTGCAAGAAGCTCCTTAAAGACACTGCCATATGATTTTGGAACACTTATTTTATTTGAACATTCCAGCACTTTGTTAGTATTAGAAGTATTAAACAAAGGTTATCCAACTGGATCTCTTGTGTCTGTGTCCGACTGTTGATACCATGTCGGTCTCACAGACTCCACCGGGGACAAGCGCTCCTGTTCCTGTGAGGAACTCCCTAGAGAGAGCCACATCATCGCCTACATGATATGCTCACAACCACAGAGACTCCTAACAATTGGGAAGAAGAAACACTGAATAGATGCCAGAATCTTACAGACAAGGAACAAGTCCTTTTAAATCCTAATATCCCAAACACTGGGACGAGTAGGTTAAATAGTGGACACCCGACTTACAGAAACGAGAGAGGCAGAGTCGAAAACAAGCTGACAAGCCTGCGAGTTTGAAACTCGTTTGAAGTGGGAGATGGGAATGCCGAGAAGGAACCCAAGGAGAGACGCTGGGACGCCAGAGCCAGGGCACCAGCCGAGCGTGAGAAATCCATGAGACAGGAGCCCGAACGGAGGTGGTGGCGAGACCACAGGAAACCTGTGGCATATAGTCAGTAACTCCAATGTTGCCGATACCACCACACATCAAAGGACAGGGAGTGTCTGATGCCTTGTCAACAGGCAAGAGTACCGCAGAGAGGAGAGACACCCATAAGTGAAGCAATACAACGAACTGCAGGCTACAACGGCAGGAGACCGGCGAAGATTTCCCAAAGGCAGAAGGCTCCCAGAAGCGTTTCCCTGCATAATGGAAGGTTAACAAGGAGAACGAGTATAAAGGGCTGCCAAGAAGCAATCAGTATGTTAAGCAAATAGCTTGTCTCAAAAGCCACGAGATAAAGTTCCCCTTTAAGGAAACTGTCATGAACCGCTGTCTGCGTCCATTCTGGATTTTGTGGTCCCTGACCCATAGAGGACTGAATTCCGTGATCCTTCCAACATGGCCGTTTGGTGCGGAACGCAGCTTGCCAGTCTTTACGCGCTACGTTCAACATTCTACAAAACAGATGCCCCGTGGCTCTGCGCGTCTCAACGCTACCGCTCAGAGTATTCGGACGTTTGTTGCCGGAGTTCGCTCAGGGCTTCCTTCCGAGTACTGTTTCCCGATTCCTTGAATCAACTTCCTTTCCTTTCCTCAAACTTACCTTCGAGCTTCTTCCTGGATCCTCGGCTGCGCTCGGGTCATGGTGTTCCGTGCCTCCGAGCTCGGACATTGTTTCCTTCCTGGTTCCCGGTGCTGGAGATCAGAACGCTTCCTGGTGTAGGACTGCTATCCTCAGGCTGGAACCCTAAGACCAGCACACGGGTCTATACAAATCCCGGACTGTGCAAAAGAAATCATCCAAGAAGGTCACAAGCAAGGAAAAACAGGTGAGAAGGGGAGAGACTTGTGACAGAAACTACTTTAAACTATGGGGATGCAAGAGAAAATAATATAAAAGAAATGGATAATACACAGAGAAGCCAATTGCCATAACAATACCAGGGAAGTGCAGAGAGTCGCAAGCCGATTCATACACGAAGAAGAGAAGATACAAAGGAGATATTACAGTGAACCAAACCACAATACAATTGGCCAAGAGAGAAAAGCTGTTCTGACATAAATAATCTAAAAGGGAGATGTGGAGATAAGGGAAAAGTACAAACCGCATTTGAAGAATTACTGAGACTGATGCAAGACGTCACACAAGACTATTTGAGGATTTCCTATTACTGAAGAATCCTACAGATTGGTACTAGAAGTACCCTTAGGAGAAGGGAGTTATTCTCCACCTATAAGTTAGTTTACATGGTGGTAGGGTCAGTTAGGGCAGTTTTTGGACAGCAGACATTTTCCTTTGAACCTTCACGACTGACGGACGTCACCATAGTTAGAAATTTAGGCAGGGTCCACCCATAGAGACAGGTAAATGTAGGTCTCATCTTAGGTTAATAAGAATACTGTGAACAATATCCTTGAAGTGTCCTTCTGACCCACAACAGTAGCCAAACTATCCCGGTAGTGTGACAGAGCAGTACGTATTATATTTAGGAGAGTGTAGGTGTGGTGAAGGTTTCAGTTACAGAACACTCTTTACTGAAGTTAGTCAGAATGTATAATAATACCAGGAGTTAAAAATTCAAGTTGCACGCTGTTAGCCAGCCATACAAAAATCACTCACCAACTCAATTCTACACATACAAAAAAATAAAAAGAATCACAATTTCTTACTCACCAAGAGTCAATTTTCAGTAGCCAATAGCTAGTGGCGAGTACAAATGTTGAGCCCTGAGAATCCAGTTGTATTTATAAGGCCTTGAAAACACTCTTTTATCAATGAAAATAACAGGTAATCAAAATTACAAAACATACCCTATAAACAAATGTTCATCCCCCATGGGGTAACAGTACTCTCGCGAAAGAGCACCAACACCTTACTTTTCAGAACGATCCAAGTGCCCGGCCCCACACTCTGCTTCGCTGGCAGGATTTCCTTTATATCAAGAGAGGAGGTTCACTTCCAAATCCCTTTCCCACCACAAACACACCCTCTCAACCCGCCGCTCCACACACACACATTTACACTTACCTTGTATACCCACAACTTCCGTCTTCCGGCCCTGCCGGACAGATCCTGTATGCACTAATGCGTGGCGAGAGCCATGACAGGGGGCCAGGCAGTCCTACGGCGTACGGCAGGCATCTATTAAGGTCAATTTAGAAAGCCTGAACTGATCGAAATGTGGGTGGTCGGAACAGTCTTTCCAAATTGACCTTAATTATGTGCAGGAAAAATAACACTAGGATTATACTTGAACCGAAAAAGAAGACACAGTTATTGAGATTCCCATCTGACAGGTTGCACAATTTGCAAAGAGGAAGGTTTTGAGTCCTTAAGAGAGTTACCTTTCAATGAAACACAAATTCCCCGAAATATAAAAAGTCTTACATTTGTACATGCTCTTCAAATTGCTTCACCGTTTTCTCTGTCCCAGATGACAGTGTTGAGAACTCTTGTAATTTCTGGGTTACAGCCATCACTTCTCGTCCCTTTTCATCTAACATGCTTCTTAACTCCTGGATACGACGTTCAGACTGGGTATATCGATCTTCAGAATCTACAACCTGTAAGAATTCATTATATCAAACAACATAGCTCATTTTTCTTTTAACAGAAAACTCAAATAAAACTCTACAAAAATACAACACACAACTGTGCGAATAACACCAATGAGTGTCATGTTAAGCTATAGAATTATCTTCTGGACTAGTACAACTCAGCATATTGACTTCCTGAAAACAATAAGTAAACCAACCTGAGAGCCCATCCAGACAGTCTATGAGCATGACAAATATGTACAATGAAGACTACCGTGGCCACATGAAGTATGCCTGAAACGTTATTCTCCAACATAGTGCTGTATTGGCATCAAAATCTCCAGTGTTGAAGAACAGTCAAGCTTTCAGGTGTATCTTAGTGGATCATTTTGCAAACCAGAACAAGATATAATTAATTGATATTGTTATGGAGGTAATACATTCGTTTTAATCACGATTTAAGAATGCACAAAGTCATTTGGGTAGCAGGTTTAAAGGTTGACATCCAAAAGTCAGATACACTGAAACAACTGCTAATGGTAGACCAATCTAAATTTCAAAGTAACAACAATTAAAGGTGCAAAAGCCAATACATATAAGAGAAATAGTGTGAAGGAAACAGTGATAAGAAGTGAATACATTTAAAAAGAAAAGCAAAAAAGGGTAGTTTTGGAAGATGTAAAATGGTGTAAGGAGTGGGTTTAAAAATAAAAAAAATAAAAAGAAGATGGTTAACTTCTGGAAGTTGAGCCTATACCTTACGCACTATAAAACATAAGTAGATCCATCGTTGGAAGGTCGACTTTAAGGAATCTCCCTCCAGGTCGCCTCATCTTCACTTGTCAATGTTAAACTTTGCACCAGTTTGGGAATTAGGTAGTGAATTTTCAGTTGTGCCCTCATAATGGCTACCATGGAATACTGCAATGGTGTTTGACAATAAGAAATGTCTACCAAACGCTTTTTCCAGAGTATTCTTGTGCAGCATCATTCATCACTGCAATCACAGTTTCCAACAGTGCATTTCCCATTTGACAAATGTGACGGACCAAACAAACAAATTTCAACGCCATTATTTAGGAAGAAAAAATTGGGGGGGGGGTGACCTCCTACAGGGCATAGGCTTGCGAGCTTCGGTGCGTTATAAATACACAAATAAATAAATAAATAACAGGGCTAGAGGATAGCTCAGGGCAACACGTCTTTCTTGGAAGCAAGACCACGCTGAGCAAAACATGTCAGAATCCCAGTCCCCCGCTTAGAGACTGGTCTCCGTTGTTAAGCACATTATAAAAGATTAATTAATAACATAATATGTTGTAGGAACTTGACAGAAAAGGCGTTCTTCGTTGTGTCCCTGTCTTTGGGATTGTCAGCCTGAAGAACAAACTACTGTTACTAAAGCTGCCAGGAGGGTGATGAACTTAAAAAGTGTTATGGCCAATTCATGAGGCTGTGGATCGCCGGGGATGGTGTTGGCGGCAAGGAACCGGAGGAAGAAACAGCTGATCGCTCTGAGGGGAAAAGCAAAGGGCTGCCAGATGACAACCGGGATATATACACAGCAGCGGTAGGCCAGCATGGAGAGGTCCCTCATCTATGTTTATGCTCAGCTTCTCCTGTACATCACCGGAGGCCATCTTGGAATGTTGTGCTAATTCCTAATTAATATAGTCTATCAAAGTATATTGATTTACCATACAGCTCTTACTATCTGGACTTTGGGATTTTTTACTTACACTTGGCACAGGCGATCTCAGCAGCAGTACACACCGGAAGGAGACTGGGAATTTTCAGTATTTACTTCCATCTTCCAAAAAATCCTTACACTTTGCAGGGGAGAAATCTGCAGCCTTGTCTTCCTTCTAAATTAAATCGTCACATACACGGGAGGAAGGGGAAATTCAAAATGACTTAGTGTGGTTCTGTCTGAGGTTACCATTATCCAGCAGACAATGGGCCTCAATATGAGGTTGGTGGTAACCAGCCGGTACTTTGAACTTCGTCAAGACGTGTGCAGTCTGTGCGCAGGCAAAAAATCAAGTTGGGAAGCCGCATGGTTTATTAGAGCCGTTACCTGTTCCTCCTCGACCTTGGCACACGATTTCTATGGATTTCATCAGTGAGCTTCCCCTGGATAAAGGTTGTACAACTATTTTAGTTGTGGTGGATCTTCTTACTAAGGAAGCGCATTTCCTGCCGATGGAGGGAGAGGTTACTGCTGAAAAACTGGCTCATAAATTCTTGCAAGGAGTGGTTAGGTTGCATGGTCTTCCTTGTAAAGTTATCTCAGACAGGGGGTCTCAATTTATCTCAAAGTTTTGGAGGGCCTTCTGTAAAAAAACCTGGGGTGGAGGTTAGTTTAACTTCAGGGTATCATCCAGAGGCTAATGGACAAGTTGAGAGAGTCAACCAGGAGTTAGAGAAATGTTTAAGATGTTATCTACAAGCTAGTGAGGAATGGGTTGATTTGGTGTGGTTGGCTGAGTTTTCCTACAACAATTGTGATAAGGATGGTACTTCAATGTCACCTTTTTATTTGGGATGTGGTTTTCATCCTCGTTTTCTGAGTTTTGAGGTTTTGGAAGATTCAGGGAATCCTGGAGTGGAAGAACGTTTGTTGCTGATGAAGAATAATTTGGATAAAGCAAAAAGGGTACTCGGAGAAGGCAAATTGAGATAGAAAAGGTGTGCGGCTGTGAAAAGGAAAGCTGGTCCTAAGTATGGAGTAGGGAACTTAGTGTGGCTTTCTACCAGACATTTAAGAATTAAGGGGAAGAATAAATTTAGTCCTCGATTTGTAGGTCCATTTGAGGTTGAAAAAATCATAAATCCAGTGGCAGTACGATTAAAGTTACCCAAGCAGTTGCAAGTACAGCCCACTTTCCATGTTAGTCTTTTGAAACCCATTAGTCCAGGCACCAGGTTTAGAACTCATCCCCCTCCTGTGATTATGGAGGATTCTTCAGAGGAGTTTGTAGTTAATAACATTTTGGATTCTAGGAAAGTGAGGGGAAGGTTGCAATATTTGATTGACTGGAAGGGATATGGACCTGAGGAACGTACCTGGGAAGATTCCTCTGATGTACATGCTCCTAGGTTAGTTGCTAAGTTTCATGCTAAAAATCCACATAAGATTGGCCCAGGGACTGGGCATTAGAAGGGGGGTACTGTCAGGTTTCCTTTAATTACTGTTAGGTTCCCTTTAATTATTTCCCTTTATTTCTGTGTGGGTTTGGCCTTGACCTTTCTATACAGATTCCTGGCTCTGGCCCAAGGCAAGATGGAGTTTTACAATAGAAGCCTTGATTGGCAAGAGAGAACTGCAGGGCAACAATGAACGTTCTAAACTGTCACTCTCTGCCTTTCATCGTCGTAACCCCAGCTGAGAGGGCGTGTCTGTAGCTGCTCCTGCTGAAGTCTTGGGCCTAGTGGATTTGAACTTTCAAATCCTGGCAGTCGAGCGGCTACTTATGCAGGGTTGTTCAGGAGAAGAATTCAGGTTCACAGGAGAGTTTCTGGAAGTTCTTTTGGAGAAGAATAAAATATCTTAAGCTAAGTGACTTTATTTGGATATGTAAATCTTTGCTCAGATTCATTAGAAACTTTAGGAGATTGTAAATGAAAATTCAAAAGAAGAACTGATGTTACTCTGTTTATAGTTCAACGTTTAATTTTTAAATGCGCGCGAGCAATGTTAGACTGTTACGTGTGATCGTAGCGCGCGAGCGCGAGAAAAGACTGCTACGTGAAAACTACAGCGCGTGAATTCATTGCGCGTGTACGCATGCGCGAGAGAAGACTGCTATGTGATTTCTATAGCGCGTGTGTTCATAGCGCGGGTGTTTAAGGCGCATGTACGCGAGAGTAAGAAAAGACTGCTACGTGACTTTTTCAGCACGTGTTTTCTTAGCGCGTGTGTTCCTTAGCACGTGTTTTTTCTCCGGCGCGTGTTGCTTCAACGCGTGTTTTGCACGGGTACATTTTTGCGCGTGTGCGCGAAAAGGTTTCAACAGACTTTGGAAAAGTTTGCAAGTTCTTCAAGAGACTATGAACTCTATTTAGAAGAAAGAACAAGATTCATCCAAGTCTTCTTAACTGGAACATTTAACAGTTTATAAGGCAAGAGTCGAGGTTCTTAAGAGCTCAATAATCAAAGGAGTTGCTGTTATTTTCAAGACTTTAAATCTTTCTACCTTTCTTGTGGATTTGAATCAGCTATTGCGCCAATCTTCTCTAAGATCTTAAAAGAGAAGAACCAGGTATGATTCTTTACATTTTAGTTAAGGATATAAAGTTTTCATAATTTAAAAGGTAGTAAAGGTGCCTGTCTTTCGCCACTAAGATCGTCTCGTTCGGAGGAGCAGGAGCTTCCCCCACCTACTGCAGGAGCAGTAGGCAACTGGTGTACCCTGCCTGGAGAAAGGTAGCCCCCTCTTGCGCTACTCGAGCGCACCCGCATCTTGAGGCTACTTCACGGCGATATTTCTTTTCACTCTTGCGCCATCCCTCACAATTGGCCAGCCGCCCCCTCCTGCATCTTGAGCACCCCAGACCTGCACTGGAGTGCATTATTCTGCCATTGCAAGCCACGAGGCTTACCCCACTCCAAGATGGCCGCCCGCCATCATCACAGCCTGCTATCCGGCCTCTCAGCACTGCGCGCGCTGTGATTGGCTCACCACCACCATTTATCTACAGGGTAATCGCGCCCCTCTTTCTGTACAACCCCCAGGATTGCACTCTCATTGAACTGCACTAGCAGAGGCACCCAGCTTTCATTCATCCTATGTCAACAAACCCGAACTTTTGCAGGACTAGAACTACCTCACTGTAGCTCGAATGAATCTTCTGTTGCACAACTGTAATGGTTCAAATGCCTTTCATCTGCTAAGCCCAAAGTGATGCTGCTTCAGTAGAAAACTGAGTTTCACCCCATGCCCTCCCGTTATTGCACTTCTAGATTTGTCCTCTTCTCAACCCTAGCAGCAACTTGGAATTTAGCCTATGCCTATATGCTGTTACATTATCAGAACTGCCCTTTTTGCACTACAGTAGCCATTCCGAATTTAGCCTATGCCTATATGTTATTGCATTACTAGAACTGCCCTTTTTTGCACTACAGTAGCCATTCCGAATTTAGCCTATGCCTATATGTTATTGCATTACTAGAACTGCCCTTTTTTGCACTACAGTAGCCATTCCGAATTTAGCCTATGCCTATATGTTATTGCATTACTAGAACTGCCCCTTTTTGCACTACAGAAGCCATTCCGAATTTAGCCTATGCCTATATGTTATTGCATTACTAGAACTGCCCTTTTTTGCACTACAGTAGCCATTCCGAATTTAGCCTATGCCTATATGTTATTGCATTACTAGAACTGCCCTTTTTGCACTACAGTAGCCATTCCGAATTTAGCCTATGCCTATATGTTATTGCATTACCAGAACTGCCCTTTTTGCACCATAGCAGTAACTCTGAATTTAGCCTATGCCTATATGGTGTTGCATTACTAGAACTGCCCTTTCTGCACTTTAGCAGCAAGTCCAAACTTAGCCTAAGCCTACATGTTGTTGCACGACTAGAACTGCTCGCTTCATAACCTTAGGAGTAATTTCGCTCTCAGGAATGTCGCTGCAATTACTGCAACTGCACTGCCCTCCTTCGCACTCTGCTGTGCTAACTAAACTTCCCACTCACTGCATAATCCCAACTATGCTCCCTTGGCTCATGCTCACCATGCTCCCTTTTTGCATCATAAACAGCATTCCATGTAGCAGTAACAGTTATATACCATATAACAATGGACTAGCTAAACTAGGCTGCCCTAGACACCACCCCATCCCCTGTCCCACAACCTTCCTCCCTTCCCTCCCACACTTCCCACACTTCACTCTCCAACACTCTACTGCCATAACTAATGCCACACCAAATAATATCCTAGCCAACACCCCTAACATAATTGAAGCTGACCACACTGCCTTCACACCTCACCATCCCAATCCATTGGCTCACCAACCCACAAGTAAGCCCACCCTCCAGGACCGCAACAACAGACTCGGCGCCAGACTACCCACCACATTTGGCAAGCTGCCTACCGCACCGGCGACCAAGTCCACAACTAGGGACCGCGTTAAGGCCACTAACACGTCACCTCTAAAAGGGGCACTACTCAACGTTAGATCCCTAGTAGCCCACCCCACTGAAATTGCTGGCATTATCCTTTCAGGAGACCTTGATTCCTTGCTACCACAGATACATGGCTACACGAAGCAGCAGGTCCCTACTTCACTCTCGCCATTCCTGACAACTACTCCATCCTCAGAGCGGATAGACCTAACTCTCGTGGAGGAGCTGTAGCAATCATATTCAAGTCCTCTCTCTCGACGTCAGACTCATCACCTCCCCCACGCTTAAATCCTGCGAACACCTCACCATCAAAGTACAAACTACCCCTAAGAGCACCATTACCCTGCAACTCATATACAGGCCTCCAGGCCCCACAAGGTCCTTCGAGGAAGACATTACCTCTCTCATGGCAGAGAATTCCAAGCCCCCACTCCCAAAATATCATTCTAGGAGACTTTAACCTAGGGCTTAATGACCCTAACGACTCTCCTGCTGCCTCCCTGGCTAACGCCTTATCTGAGCACGACTTCACCCAAGTTGTTACTCTACCTACCCACCAGAAAGGTAGAACTATTGACTGGGTCGCAGCCCACAACTGTAATATCACCTGCAAAGCCCCACAACCTCTTGTATGGACTGACCACTTCCTCATATTATTTGACATCTACCAAAACAATCCTAACCTTAAACAGCGCTCTTACGCACCAGCCTGCCTGACGAGAAACAAGCGCAATATCACCGCAGAGACCCGAACACCACTTATCCTCCCCCTTCTTAACACAATCCCAGCTACCGCCGATCTTAACCTTCTGGTCGACTCCTACAATGATGCCCTAACTAGCACTATTGATGCCGTTGCCCCATTAAAGCAACGCAAATGGAAGCCTATAGCTCACCTGAACCCTTGGTACACACCGGAACTCAAAACTCTTAGAAAAAAGAAAGCCAAGTTGGAAACCCTATGGAAAACTAACCCCTCTGCAGAAAACAAAGCTAATCTTACGACCATTTCTTCCCACTACAAGAAGGAGATAATCCGGACCAAAAAAGAAGCCTATAATGTCAGAATAAACAATGCCCAATCCTCTGCTAAAGAACTCTTCACCATCCTGAAGGAATTAGAAAATCCGAATCCTCCAACCGATACCTGCGTGAAGGACAAGGCATGGTGCACCAGCATCCAAAATGCCTTAGCTAACAAAATCACTGGTCTTCAAAACAAAATCGAATCCAAAAGATTACAACTATCAAACAGCAACGCCTTCACACCTAGCACACCCACCCCTACTAGCAATACCCCCGGCTTTACATTTAAACCGGTTACTATACCCGAAATTCAAAAAATCATAGCATCCCTTAAACCTTCAAATTGTAAAGGGGACAGCTGCCCCGCACATAGCATCAAAGACGCAGCGCGAGACCTCGCCCCATTTATCTCCAAACTAGTAAACCTATCCTTCTCAACTAATTCTGTACCCAACAACCTAAAACAGTCTTTGGTTCGCGCTCTACTAAAAAAACAGTCTCTTGACCCAGCCATTCCCACCAATTATAGGTCTATTACCACGGTCCCCTTCCTGCTAAAAATCCTCGACAGAGTTGCCTATCTGCAAATCCAGGATTACTTGGAGTCTAATCAACTGCTAGGCCTGCGTCAATCTGGCTTTCGCCCTCAACATGGAACGGAAACTGCCCTTGTTGACCTTAAAAGCCAGATTGATGACATCAAGGACAAAAACAAAGCAGCTATCCTACTCCTCCTAGAGCTTTCAGCAGCCTTCGACTTGGTTGACCACAAAATACTTTGCAAGCACCTCTCTTCTGCTGCCCACTTCTCCCCCCCTGCTGTCATGTGGATTCAATCCTTCCTAGCCAACAGAACCATGAGGGTATTTTCTTCTGTGGCTGCAGCTGTCCCCATCACCTGTGGTGTCCCACAAGGTTCCTGCGTCTCCCCTACCCTCTATAACATCTTTACGAAGCCCCTCTTTGACAAACTGGACCACCTGAGTGTCACCTACACCAAGTACGCAGATGACACCGAGATACTCCTCACCATCTCTGGTAACTACAACTCTGACGCCACGAGGATTAACGAAATCTTCGCCATCATTCAGGCATGGATGGTCACACACGGCCTATGTCTGAATGATGAGAAGACTGAGCTCCTCCTAGTCGGGTCCCCGAATAATCTACAGAAACTCAGCCCCGATTATTCGAACTTCACCATAG
Source organism: Ambystoma mexicanum (assembly GCF_040938575.1). NCBI lineage: Eukaryota > Metazoa > Chordata > Amphibia > Caudata > Ambystomatidae > Ambystoma > Ambystoma mexicanum. The sequence continues at coordinate 54,448,829 of NC_090936.1, forward strand.
ATGGTAACATCATCCCGGTTGTGAAGAACGTGAAAACGTTAGGCTTCTACCTGGACGCCAATACCAACCTCGCCAAACAAGTTAATATGACTGCCTCAGCCACCGCCTACACGGGAAAACTAATCAGGGCCTGTAGACCGTTCCCATCTATTAACAGTTGCCTCATTCCGGCGAGAGCCCTTATACAATCAAAACTTGACTACTGTAATAGCCTCTACCTTGGTGCCAACCAAGCTATAATCAAGAAACTTCAGATCCTCCAAAATAATGCGCTGAGAGCAGCACTAAATATTCCCAAGAGGGAGCACATTTCCCACACAAGAATATCTTGCAAATGGTTATCCATTCAGCAGAAAATTGACCTAAAAACCCTTTGCCCCACATACAAAGCCTTAAACCACTTAACCCCCCAATACTTGACTAACAAACTCATTCTTAAACCCAACACAAGAGTCACCAGATCATCTAATACCCTCAGCCTCATCGTGCCCAGATTCACCGCCAAAAGAGCGGGAGGCTCGAGCTTCACTGTCCTCGCTCCTCAACTTTGGAACACCTTGCCACTGAATATTAAACTGGTCAAATCCTTCCAATTGTTCAGAAAATTAGTCATTAGCTGGCTACTGGAGAAGGAAACCCTTAGATAGAATAAGCTTAGTTCTTGTTGTATATATTGTACATAATCTGAAATGCTTCTTCTACCTGCCTGTACATACCATATATGGCATATTCTCACCACAATTGTATAACTGCTTGTATATTGTAACTCTGTAACTTGTCCTTAAGCACCCATTTACCCCTGGGTCTGGAGCGCTATACTAAATAAAATAAACGAAGTAATTTGAGGATTCTGTATGTTCTTATGTATTCACTGCAGGTTCCGCATCAGCTAGTCAGAACGTCGCCAGCCTGGTGTTTCTTATGTTATCCACTTCCCCCTTTCCCTTTGGGGTATAGTTAACAGAGCCGAGAATTATCGGGTTCTGAGGATTACACTTCAGGGGAATTGTCGGGGGTTTAGCAGCTTCCGCGGACACAGGATAACTCTCAGCCTGACACTAACGGCGGGTTGCCGCCGACCTCGTAACACCGTTTCTGCCACCTGATATCCCGGTGCCACCGGGATATTCCAAGTCCCGGTGGCCAAGGATGTCAGGCGGCGGGAACTTAAGTCCCAATTTCTGTGGAGTCCCAAAGGTCTCCACGTGAATGGGAAGACTGGAGAACCGGCACCATTGCTGACAGTGCCGGTGCTTCCGTGGAAACAATGCCCGCAGGGGCCGGTGGTCCTGGCAGGTCAGACCTGCCTGGAGCAGTGGCCCCTACATGCATTCTTGTAGTCTGGCGGTCCGGAAAGGGTGCTGGTATGTTGCTATTTGCAGCCTTATTTCCAGACCGCCAGACTTGTAGAGGAGGAGCCAAATGCCTCTTCCGGAATTCCTGCCTGTTAGTCCTATATGTTGGAAGCCGGAAACTGCGACATGCACAACGCCAGTATTGGTATGTATCCCATGATGGATCCTCGAAACAAGGTATCCATTAAGAAAGCCCTACATAACGTATCCACGAAGAAATGACAGCCTCTTAAAGGAGGTTCTTCAAGAAGTGTGAAGTGACAAAGGCAAGAGACTGGCGACGTCACTTAAAGCAGAGATGACGCACCAAGAAGAGATGATGAAGGAATGAAGATTGCACGTGCGAAAAGCACTGAAGAAAATACAAGCCATTAGGAAAGATTTAATTGTATATGTAATTTTCCCTCCAGTTGTACACCCCCAAAGTTTTTGCTGCTGTTTAAACACCTTAGTCTGACTTTGCCAGAGAAGCACAGCCTTCAGCTGCACTCTTCTGGGCTTTCGCTCACTTTTTATGGGGAAACTGACATGTACTTATGACAGTCAGTACCAGGAGGCTTTGGAGACTGTTACCCTTAGTCCTTTTCCAATGTTGCAACTTTTCTGCAACATGTAACAAGTGCACAATGTACCTTGCAGTACAGTGCACTTGGGTCTCAGTCATTTCCAAAGACGCTAGATACTCTCGTAGGACATTTTGGGAGATGTGCAGATGTGTCATGGACAGGACTGGTGGCAGCTTATCTTTTCATGTAATTTTAACCCTTTCCTGCCATTTTAACCGCGCTTACCGCGCTTGGCATGAATAGGTAGCCTGGCTCCAAAATGACCATGCCACGAGGTTCATTGTCCTGTCGGTTGGCCATCTTGCCCCTTTGATTTCCCTCAGGTGAAGTCGACCCAGGTCAGTCCTTATTTGGTCATGCAGTTTCCTGCGAAACTCCAAGCTTTCGTGGGGTTCTGCATGCCTTGTGTGTGTGCCTCCAGGTTGTGGGCTGGGGTGTCTGTCCCCAATACACATCCTGGGTGCCAGAGAGTCTGGAGCGCTGTGAATGCCTGGGACCACTGTGGTCCATGATTGGTCCATGTATGGAGTGTGTGTTTGTTAGCAGATCTCCCATTGGGTCCTCTCCGTTTTGGCCCGAAGGGAACTTTGGATAAGAGGAGGCTGAAAACACCCATACCATGTTGATCTGTGGAGTTCTCACTGAACGAAGGATAGGATCCAAGTTTCCTGACACTAAGAAGCAGAGTCGAGGAACCGCTGGAAGGTTTGGCACCCCGAGCCTGCTGTCGTCCCGTGGGGCCCCTCTGCATCTGGTCGTCCTAGAAGGTCTGCGAAGACGCTTCGACCCATTGGAATAGTGGGACCAACTATTCTCGGCACCTTCAACAAAACCTGCAAGTAAACCTTCTCGAAAGTGTCCCTGGGCCAACCAGTGGGCTGACCATCTTACGTAGGACCTTTTCTCTGTCTCTGCCGTCGTTTCGAGGAGGCCCTCGAAACTTGGTATACTGCTTGCTCTTTGTCCCCGGCACCGTCACACTGAATTCCCAACACATGGCATTCCCAGGTCTGAAGTGAGAGTAGTGCGCCAGGACCGGAGCAAACGCGGTTACCGTGTGGCCCAGCCGTGGCAACGATCTTTGTAGGTGCGCTGCATTTGTGACCCTCTTGCCCCTGAAGCCTGCTGCAGTGAAACTGCCCTGATCCTTCCATCAGGAGCGGAGAAATCGCCACTATTCAGTTTGGGAATCATCACTGCATCTTCAGAACTGAAAGCCGCAGAGCCTTCATATTGCCGTATTTGAACCTGCAACCGAAGTGGACTCGACTGGTGAAGTTTGGTCCGGAGTGCGCTGGGGGTCGGTGAGTAATCGCACCCCTAACCGGTGGCCCCTAGCGCCTCCATCCATTTTTACGCACGGGTGGCCCCTGGAGGTCCATCTCCTTTCCACTGCTATTGTGAACTAGCAAACTATTCCTGATCCTTGGAATCACCTTTGCCTTCAAGTGGAGGCCCTCCTCGAATAGTGGGAATCTATTCTCCATCGCCTCACCCACCTCCCCGAGCTGCTAGAGACCCCTGAAGAGACTCCGTTTGCCCATTGGAACAACCGCGTGCGCCTGCACTATATGTACTATTGAGCATAAGGCTCCTCTCTTCTCAGGGTTTGGACTGCCTCTTAGTTAGGTGTGTGTTTGATGTTGAAGGGGACTAAAGACTATCCGCACTGCCTATTTTCCTTCCCCTCCAGGTTGTGAACATAATTTGTGCCTTTAACCATTTAGACTCCAACGGTCTTGTATATATCTTGTATTGATTGTGTTGTGTTGGTTTTTAGTATTTCTGTGATTCTTTTACTTTGTGTCTAGTTAGAAAGGCCTTGTAATAAATGTGTTTATATTTTTGATATATACACCTGTCTGGGAGTCATTTGTAAGTGTCCTTGCTCTGTGTGCTCATTGAGGTCTTTCAGTCACCCTCACCCCTCCTGAGACTTAGTCTCAACCGCAGACCATAGCTACCTTGATGGGTCTGGCTTGTCCAGAGGTTACTAGGCTGGCCTTCTGAACCTCTGCCCACCAGGTCAGAGTTCAGAAATCCATCTTAACATTCCATGTCGTGTTTAAGCAAACTAGGACCCCATGAGCGAAAGGGCTGAAAGTGTGGCGCAGTAGAAGAAAACAACTGATGATGGAGGAAGAATCGAGAAGGCTTGTCTGGCCCAGTGTCAAGGGTTGAGGCAGCCAAGAGACTGGTTATCTATTCGAGAAGATACAATGAACGGGAGAAGTGAGGCAAGCTCCTCTTGAGGTGTAATGGAAAAACAATGAGTGCCAGGTTTTGTTCATTTACTACTATTAAATACGAAGAAGGAGTTAAAAACAAGGTCTCCTGTCACATGGTCTAGATGGAATTAGACTTGGGCAACCTACATCGAGACTGAAGATAAGACTGTGCTCACACTCCCTTTTATTCTCAGGCGCAGTGATACTTTGCAGAGCTGAGTTCAAAGACAATTTGAATGGCAGACCGCTGGAGTGATGATAGATTATTTAGGTGGGAAGGCATGGTCAGTACACCCACAAGTACCTGGGGTACCAGCTTGCGTGCCGCTAGCGAGTAGAATATTACAGAAGGGAACAAGCGTGCCAACCAATTGTAGAGGGCCACGTAGTAAAGGGCCCTATAGTTTGAAAGCCAATAAAATGTTGCGTATTTCATGACCTGACTCTAGAGACCCAATTGTCATCCTATCCCCCATAGAAAGTATACCTAGATTTTCCCCGTAGACCAACCACAACCCCAAGTAGGTTTTCTTATTTTGCCACGTAATATGACGTCAATGATGATGAATTTTCATTATATAAATCTAATTTTTTTATGAAATGCTTTGAGACATCTTGGGAGAGATTTGGGTGAATGTCCATTGATGTTCATTGTACTCCCTGTTTTAGATAATTGCTAATGAAACAAGTTATGTTTTGCCAACTTCCTGAGTCGGTCTTATTATTGGTGTCAGAGTAAATTCTGCATCCCCATCCATCAAATAAATCGTTACTTCGCTTAAGGGGCCTACGGGTTCATTGTAATGAGGCACAATGTTTTCTGTTGACAGGCGCACTCAGGAAATGCAAGAGGAAGTGACATCCATCCATGGTGATGTGATTCATTTGAATCTATGGGCCTCATCACAAGTCTGCCGGCAACCCTTAAAAGTGGCGGTAACTGAATTAGCGCCGCCAAGACCGCTTTGCTGGATCATGAGCCGGCGCAAATACTGTCGACTGCAAAAGCAAAGCAGCCGGCGCTATTACAGCCCGCGCAATTACAGCCAGCCACGCAAGGCGCAAACAGAGCCGCATCACAAGTCCAGTGCAATTAGTGGCGAAAGCTGGTGCAAATACTGCTGAAAACACAGCAGTTATACAGCTTTCCAGCTGGAGGTAAATGAACACAGGTGCCTGAAATGAAGCCACAGGTGATCCCATCCACCCCAGAGGACTACATAAGGCACATCCCTACCCCAAACACTGTTTCCAGCACCATGCTGCCACTAGCCACTGTGAGTTGGGACAGGCAGCTGCTCATGCTGCACCTAGAAATAGTACAGTAAGGGGTTGGTGGGGGGGTCCGAGCCCAAATAAGGCGTGCACCGGTCCGCATGGTTAGGCACTCGCCCTGGACCTTCACCGACAGCCAGTTCACCCTGTACAGCCTCAACAGGGAGACCATAACGGAGCTGCCCACCACAACACAGGATATGACAGAGCAGGATCAACATCCAGCTGAAGCTAGAGTCCGCCCTACAACCACTTGGAACTGCCACCTTCCAGCACTCTGTGGCCATGAAGCACGGCATGGCACAGCCCACATTCTGCACAGTGCTGGACCAGGTGCTTTAAGCCCTCCTATGGCAAGTGCAACACCACATCTCACAGCCTACCACCCCAGCCCAGGGCAATGCCATGAAGGCATAGTTCCATGCCATTGCTCTAATGAAGCAGTGTACCGAAACCACTAGCACAACCACTCCATGAATGTTCAGGTGACCTGTGACACCAACGTGTACATCAATCGCTGCTGTATCCGCTACCGTGGTTCCAGCCACAATGCCATCGTCCCATGGAACAGCACACTGCCAGGATACATGGAGAGGCACAGAGGACAACAGTGAGAAAAGCCAGCACACATGCGCCGAGAAGCACGTGTCCAAATGGGGGCGGGCGGGGGGGTGCAAATGACTACACAAAGGATGGCATGACAAGTGATTGGGAAATCTGTACTACACCCCCTCCCACACCATCGTCACAGAACAGACCAAGGAGCATGCACCTGTCGTACTTACCTGCGTGGAGAAGCAGTAGTACACATACAGTAGCAACAATATATACCAGCATGACTACAGGTACCACAATGCAACACGCACGTACCAGATCAATGCTGACAAATGGCCATATTGCTCCACACAACAAACACCGTGCCAGTACCACAGCCAAGCACCCATGTGAGACCGGCACCACATGTCCAGGGAGGGCCCATGGGGTACCCAGCATGCCACATGCATGGTGGAAATACACTGCCACATGACAGCCACCATGTCCGCTGCACATGTCACCGACAGACACCTTACATAACATCTGCTGCAAGGGAACTGGGTGCATTTGGAGCACGAACAATGCCTGACACGAGTGACAATGCGTGCACAGACATGGAATTGTCACATGATGTGAAATTAAGGTCAATGTGAATGCACAAGTAGTCCATAGAGCTGATATTGTGTATGTCCACCACCACACCCTACACCGTGTCTAATGCCTGTGCCTTCCCCATGCAGGTGACTCCGGATCCCCACAGCTGCCTGGCTAATGTCCCCTTTGCGTGATCCACAAACACTGCAGGATATTGCCTACAACCCTGCTCACAGCTGGATCCGTGTGTGCATCGAGCGTACATTAGGCCGCCTGAAGGCACGTTTCCGCTGCCTCGACTGTACTGGTGGAGCCCTGATGTACGCTCCAGCGAAAATGGGAACAATTGTGCTTGTGTGTGCCATGTTGCACAACATCTGCCTGAAGAGAAATGTCTCACTACACCCCCGACGTGGATAAACCGCCCACAGCGGATGAGGAAGCAGTGCCTATGGCTGAGGCAAATGCCCGCATTGCCAGAGATGACGTGAGGGATGGGTGTTTGGCACGCCAGGGACTGATCGACAATATCTTCTTTTGACACCTTCACATGGCACATGCCATGCATGACGGTGTGACCCCACCCACACAATAAACAGGACAATGACACAATCAAGAATGTCTTCGCATTGATGAAGTGAAACATTTTTGTGTAGTGAAGTGCCCCGACTATCCCCTACCCCTTCCCACCACTAAATCCCCATCACACAAAGCCCCTCCCTCTTCCAGCACCAACTCCCCATTACGCAATCCCCCCTCCCACCACCCACAGCAATTCCCCATCACACAATCCCCCCTCCCACCACCAACTTCCCAGCATGGTCACTCATGGCAATCAGTGTCCCAGAGTCCTTCAAAACTGACCTCTTCCCGCCCGCTCCCACTCATGCCAGCCCCTGGTGATTTTGGGCACAGGAGGCACTGTGACTGTTGCTGCAGTGTCCCCTGCTGTGACCCCTTTGTGGGTGCGGTTGATGTGGATGGGATGGAGCCTGTCCCAAGGTTGTGCTGGCGTTAAACCTCCATGCTCTGCCGGATGGCCCCTGCCAGTGCAGAGACACATTGTGTAATTTCCCTGACCCGTTGGGCATACAGTGTCAGGGCGGACGGGTTGGCCGCTGTCTCTGCCCTGTTTCGCACCATGGCTATGTTGGCCTGCAAGTGTGCGGAGTGTGTGTGGTCAATCTCCTCCATCTCCTGCTGTCTGCGCTCCATGTCCTCGAGCCTCCGCAACAGCATGCTGCGTGTTGGAGTGTGCTGTGTGGGTGAGGGGCTCTGCATTGGCCTAGGGATGTATGCAGACGAGCCATATGAGGGAGTATCAACATCAGACTCTGGTGTCCATGCGCGCTGGCGGTATGGAGGGCTCTCCGGGGAGTGTGGCCCTTTGACAGGTAGTGACACTGGGCTGGTGTCCCCCTGTGGCTCCTCAGTCGCCCTGCCAGCAGGTGTGGCCTCAGTGTCTGTGCCTCCGGCTGCGCGTGTGGGTGCTGGTGGCAGCAGACCTTGTGGGCCTGAAAGCGCTGCTCTCTGATGGGCCTGCAACAACCTCCTCCTCCTCCTCCTCGGATGCCTTTGGTGATGCGAGAGTGCCTCTAGGGGACATAGGAAATGTTGTCAGGTATGGTGCAAGCTCGCACACATACGGGCTAATGTGCATGGTTGGTCATAGGAGGATGCATGTGGACCCAGCGTAATGGGGTTTCTTGTACTGATGGGTGTGAAACCCATGGCCTGTTGGTCTTTGGCCTGTGTGTGGGTAGGGCAGGGTGTCCATGCTAGGGTAGTTTACGTCTGACATGCATGATTGTGGTCCTTCATGGCCCCACATCCCCTCCCTGGGTGACATGCACATGGTGGGGGCGATGGCTTAGTCCATGTCACTGTCATGGCTCTATGGGGCACTGCTGTGCAGCCAGATATTTTTTGGGGAATATGTTTGTAATATTAATATACTATTTAAAAACACAGTTTACAACTATTATGGAAGAGTGATATAAGGACATTAAACCACAAAATTGATAACTGAATTTTCTGGTTTCTTTGTAATTTGTATGAGCTAATACTATCCGTTACTATAATTTAGAATCTTGGTCTCAAAATCAGGAAGCATTTATTTTATAATCACAGAAGATGTCTGTGTAATTTCTAAATGTTGTTGGTAAGGCACTGATTGAAGCCAAAACTTTTACATCAATTCTTATTTGGTTGTGACAGTGGAAAGATGACACATAGGGCCTCATTACGAGGATGGCGGTTACACGCTGGTGCAACCGGCGGGTTGCCGTCGTCCCCCTAACACCGAATCTGCTGCCTGATATCCCAGTGACACCGGGACATTACAAGTCCCGGGGCCAGGGATATCGGCAGTGGATTCGAGAAGTTCCCATTCCCGTGGAGTCCAACAGGACTCAACGGGAATGGGTTCACGGAAGCACCAGCACCGTTGCTAACGGTGCTGGTGCTTCCATGACAACTCTGCTTTCCGGGGCCGTTGCACCCGGCAGGTGAGACCTGCTGGGCGCTGAGGCCCCGAAAAGCAGAGTTGTAGTCTGCCTGTCCGGAAAGGGTGCCAGTACGCTGCTACCGGCACCCTTATTTCCAGACTGGCAGACTTATGAGACCCATAGTTTCACTATAATACCATTGTTAATAATACTAGCTGCTAGCACATTGATTGAGGTCTTTTTCCAACATTTTCTTTCGACATCACACAATTTAGTTGCCGGAATTGTACTATTTGGGTGCAGTGAGCAGCCTATGTTACCCTTGAAGAATGCGGCTTATATGATGTACCCTTCCACATTCCATACTTAAGAGTTGTAGTTTTATAGATCCTGATCATTCTTGATAAAGACTATATAAAGGGCAAATAATAAAGGTGACTGGTAAAGATGTTTTTTCTGGAGCCCTCTAGTAGTGCATGCACAAGTTGTTCTCCAAGTTAGTTCAAAATTCAAAATATTCAATGATAATGTCGTTGCAGAGTGCGCAGAGTCACAGACTGAAAACAAGGCCAAGGTTTGTGCAAATGAGAAATTACTTACTGTGATGTTCTTTTTATGGATTCTTCTCCCGCAGATTCCTCATCTGATAGATATCCTCATCTAACTCTGCTGCTTGGAAAAAACTTCGGCAGGAGGCGTAGTGGACCTCGACATGGCTGTCGATCCGTCTTGCTTAGTGCTCGATCAGCGGGCGTGATATATACACACACATATACACATACCCCACGTCACTATGTCCCACAACTCAGGTCCCCCCCTTTTTTCCGAGCTCGACCACTACAGAGGAAAATAGCGAGAAAAGAAGGCAAAACAGCCAATAAGATGTTAACAACAAGCATCTCAACAGGATGAAAAACTTTGCAGAAAGACTCTCACAGAAGCCAGAATCAATAAAAAATCTTTTTTTTTTTAATTGATAAAACATGCGGCTTGCCAGACAGAAAGCGGTCACTCCGGGACCATCACCAGGTGTCTACTCACTAAGATAGATGCACACCAACTGCCAACACGTTCTGACAGTCTAAGGAACTCATGGTGGCAACAGTAAAGACAGACACAAGTGATCACAGTTCAAGGGTGTTTATTAAATTGTATAATGGGTGAGAAAAACACCTAATCTAAACCTAGATCGAAGATGGGAGCAAGCTATGAACATCAAATAATAAGGCAGTCCCAGTGGCGTCTTGGCAAATAAAAAGGGCCTATACTAAAAAACCTATTGCCAATCCTTACAACTAAGTTACAAAATAGTGTGGGATAATGGTCTCAAGGAAAGAAAGAAGTGTTCATAAAATGATAAGTCAGGGTGGTATGGTTGGGGTCCCCCTTCCCAACTTTTTTTTAGCAAGGGACAAGGCAGGCCCTTTTGAGTACAGCACACTCCTGGGCCTACTACTACCCCCAGCAACCTAATCACAGGCACCCCAAATAATCTTTGTTCATCAAGGTTAGCGCCTGCAACCTTGGGCCCAGCACAATTCGGTTTTTACTATCGGTCTTCGTTGACTCACTGGCTCTGCTGAACTGTCAGTTTCTTGTCTCGGAAGTCAAAGAAGGCACTACAGCAGCAAGCGCTTTCTCCGCTTTGGCTAACAGCGCGGGGGAGCCCCATGTGCCGTTGACAGCTGTCACACCACACACCAGCTGGACTTCCCGGTTTTAGGATTTCCCTTACGGAGGCTTTGCGGGTCTGAATCGAAAAGGGCAAGAGCAGTTCCCCCTTTGTCGTCCCTCCAGGTCTCGCCGCGTTTCTTCCTCCATTTGAACCTCCGGTCCGGTGTAGCTGTTCGGCCTTCCTTGAAGTGTGCTTTCATGCTCTGCCTTTTATCCCTGTGTGCAAGGGAAATGGCCGTCAGGTGTGCGTAGTTATTGTCAATTGCCTGACTCAGCCTGACCCTTGTTTTGGGACATGCCAGGAAGCGGATCGGGTGTTAGTCCGTTGTCTGTCACGTGTGTAGGAAAGTATTTGTGTTGGAAAGGGGGGGGGGGAGCTTCTAAGTATCCCAAAGGGCAGGAGGGGAAAAGGGGCTTATAAAGGAAGGGGGTACCACGTCCTCGTCAGTTGGTGTCCCACTTCCACTCCCCGAAGACCACCCTCCATCCAGGTGATCCTTCCCCACTGGTCACCCCCAGGAACTGGATCCAATAGCGATAGCCGTGTCCATCTCCGGGGACTAGCGTGTGAGATATCTTCCGGTTTCTAACAGCAGGGATGGATGGGAGGGGAGATAAGGAATCTGCAGGAGAAGAATCCATAGAAAGAACATTAGTCATTTCTCCTTCAATTGCCTTTCTCCCACAGATTCCCCAACCAGTGGAACAATGGAGGCGGCAAGAAAGTTCACAGTAACAGATTTTGGAGCTATGCCCTGCCAAAACGCACATCAGTCCCACGAGCAACCTCCAGACTGTAGTAACTGGTAAACGTATGAAGTGAAGACCATGTTGCCGCATGGCAAACATCCATAACTGGGACCCCCTTTTGCAAGATCGTTGATGCAGAGACCCCTCTGGTCGAGTGCACCCTGATGCCAGGAGGCAGGTCCCTGCCTGCAGACTGATGGCATTCTGCAGTGCACAAAATAATCCACAGGGATAGCGTCTGCTTTGTTACAGCAGCCAGACCTTTTCACGTTAGAGAGCAAGCCCCAAATAGCTAATCGAATTTATGAAATTCTGACGTCCCTGCAACATAGAAACCAGGCCCTTTTGGGGTCCAGCTGATGAAAGTGCTCCTCTTCCTTAGAAGGGTGTGTCAGTGGGTAAAAGACCGGCAGGTCTATGGCTTGTAAAAGGTGCAACTCAGATACCACCTTCAGCAGAAACCCTGGCATTACTTTGAGACCTTTTCCCGAAAGAATCGCTTAAAATGTGGGTCTACAACAAAGGGCCTGCAATTCGCTGACCTCCCTATCTGATGTAATGGCAACCAAGAAGGCTGTCTTCAGAGTGAGCAGCCGCAAAGAACAGGGGTGCATGGGCTCAAAGGGAGCCGCCATCAAGAAAGTCCAAACCAGATTTAAATCCCAATCTGGGAGAAATAAGGGAGTTAGAGTAAACATATTCACAAGGCCTTTCAGGAATTGGGCCATAACCGGGATCGTAAAAAATGAACCTTGATACGGGGACCTCTTAAACACAGACAAGGCCGCCAAATATCATTTGACTGTGGTAACCTGAAGGCCCGCAGAGGCCAGTGACAGAAGGAACTCAATCACTGTAATGGTGGGGCAAGAGATATGATCAATCTCATGTTCCCTGCACCACGCCTCAAATCTTCTCCACCTGCATGCATACAGGGATCTCGAAGATGGTCTCCGAGCAGCCTGCAACACCTCGAGTACCGCCTCAGAGAGGCTCCAGTTCTCATACCTCATCTTCTCAAGAGCCACGTATGTAGGTTGAGGGATTCCGGGTTCGGGTGAAGCACCCGACCTTCCGACTGGGTCAGGAGATCGAGGCAACTGGAGAGGTGGGCAGATGGTCAGAGTACCATGTCCTCCTCGCCCAGTCCAGGACGATCAAGCTCATAGTTGCTCGAAACCTCTTCAACCACCTGAGAACTCAGGGGATGATGGGAATCGGAGGAAAGGAGTAGTGGAGAGGTTAGGTCCAATCCACCAGAAACACGTCTCCTAGCGCCCTGTTAGCTGGGAATTCCCTCAAGCAAAACTGTCTGCACTTCCTGTTGGATTCTGAGGCAAACAGTTACACTGGTGGGGTACCCCAGCGAGAGAAGGCTCTAGGACTTCCTAGCACACTTCCCACACATGTGAGACCATGCTCTGCCTGCTCAAAGCATCCGCCAAACTGTTCTCTGTCCCCGCTAGATGAACTGCAGAGACAGAGATCCGGTTCTCCAATAGCCAGAACCACAGCTGCATCGCCTCTGCAGAGGGGGAGGGAGAGCATGCCACCTTGCTTGTTCAGTTATTGCATGGCCACTTTATTGTCCGTCAGAATCAGGACATGCTTCCCCTTCAGAGACTAGCTGAAAGCCCTAAGGGGCCACGTGATAGCTCGCACCTACTGCATGTTCATGTGCCACCTGGCTTCCATTGCCGACCAAAGGCCGTTCACCTGCAAGTCCTTGCAGTAAGTGTCCCAACCCTTCAGAGACACATCTATGACCACATGGGCCTGAGGCCATGGATTTCAAATGGGGTTCCCCGCCATGAGATTGCTACTGTTGGCCGACCAACCAAGGCAGTTGAACACAGACCTGCACACCCTGAGGGAATCTGTGAGGATTCTGAGGTACTGGGATTGGCGCTCTAGGAGACATTGTAGAGATCTCATGCGCAGCCTGGCCTCTGGCACTAGGAAAATACAGGATGCCAGGAGGCCTAAGAGGTGGAGGAAGGAAGCTGCTGGTAAGGCAGCGTGGTTCCAGAACAGGTTCACCATCTGCACAATGCTGTTGACTCTCTCCTCGGGAGGCTCAGGCTTTCCCTACCCAGGTGTCTAGGACTGCCCAGATGAACTGAAGCCTCTGGACCGGTGTCCCGTGGGACTTCTTCAAATTCAGGGAGAAGCCCAGCCTGTGGAGTAGTGAACAGGCGTCCTCCAGGTGGGACAATACCTGCTCCGCCGACTTCCCTCGGATCAACCAGTTGTTCAGGTACGGGAAGGTTTAAGTTACTTACCTGTAACTATTTTTCTCCCCACATGGGTCTGGCATGGATTCACGTGCTCATAAATATTCCTTTGCGTCAGGCTGGGAATCCTCAGTAAAAGAAAACAAAAATCACTTTTAAACTATTTCTTCTCTAAACCAATCAATCACTGTCACCTGGGTCATACTGCCCCAACCAAGGACAGTCCTCTCCCTAAGCTCCACCCCTGGTGGCCATCTTCATATTTGGTAAGCAAGTAAAGTGGCAGTATAAACCAGGAAGAGCCACTGTGGGGAAGGAGGGAGGGTTCATACTTGAATCCATGCCAGACCCATGCTGGAGCACAATAGCTACAGGTAAGCAAATCAAACCTTCTCCAGCCTGGGGTCTGGCATGGATTCACATGCTCATTTATTTATTTTGTTATTCATTTATTAATCATGAATAACGATTACACAGCAGTACATATACACAACCACAGGAGGTGGCAAGGCTTAACAGAAGCAATAACGCTCACCTCTGGAACAGACTCACCTGAACTGAACAGGTTGCATAGCACCGCTTGGCCAACTCGGGACTTCTCCCTGGAATCCCTGTCAACGCAGTAGAACCTTGTGCAGGTGTGCGTGGACCTCCACATAGCAGCCCTGCAGGTGTTGAGCCGGGGCACACCAGAGAGAAACGTTGTTGTTGCTGCGATGGCTCTTGTGGAATGGGCTCTCGGCTGGCCTGGAAGAGGCCTCTTAACTAGCTGATGACAGTGCATGATTCATCGAGAGAGCCACCTGGAGATGGCAGCCTTCGACAAGGCATATCCGCGATTCAGAGGACCAAAATTGACGAGGCACTGCAGCAGCGAAAGAAGTTAAGGAGCATAGATGAAAACTCACCAAGAAGATCAAAAGAGTCTCAGATGGGCACAGAGTCAAGCCAAGGATGAAGGAATGGTCCCTCCACAAAGGAGGTGATCCAAGACGTTCCATGATTAAGCAGAGATAGTGTCGGAGCATCAGCAAGCCATTATGGAGAGCAGCCAGGCAGCAGAGATGCGCACACTTTAGGGCCAGCAAATTTAATGAGGGCTAAGAGGCCCTCCACCGACCCCTGCCCACCTCCCTCCCTGCAACCCACGGATTTTGGCAGCCATTCAATCCTGGATAGCCAACCAATCTCCATACACACACAAACGTGGATTAAGATGTCTGAGATACTCATCCAGCCAAAACCAGACAACAGTCAAATTAATGGTTCTTGGGTAGGGTCTGTCCAGAGTCTATCAAGACAGAAACGCCATTTTGGCCATTTCTCATGGTCCAATGAAACAAAGAAAGACCACAAATCAAAACTGCTGTTGCACAGTCTTTTAATATGCATAAGTACACAAATGGCCACTACGTATGTACACTTGGCTAATATGTACATTTGGCTACTAATGCAGTAAAAAGGTCACAGGTTGGTGTAGCCATAAACAAAACCTATCTGCCACAAGCATACTCCGCAGCACACTCTGTGTAAGAGACCACACTGGGGGAATGAAATGGGGTGCTCAGGGAGCTTCCATATCATAGTAGTTATATTGACGAACCAGCGCAGCACAACAAAAAGAAGTTGGCACTGTAGGGTTACTACTGTTGAAGTCCCTCTGACAAACCATCCAAAGCAGCTTTGGAAAACTTGTGAAGACTTTGAGGAGTGTGCACTGTGGCAAACCAGAAGGAGTCAGACAAACACATCACTTCAAAGGTGTTTATTTAACTTAAAAGAAAAACACCAAACTGTCTGTATTGCTAAGAGGGATTTCCCTTCCTATCAACTAAACTAAGGGCACTTGTCTTCCTCAGTCCAAAACCTATCACCTACCTGGCCTTTCCAATTTAAGGATAAAATAATTGTAAATATAAGTCGGCGTACTATGACCTTTGCTCAGGCTTCTTTGTACCAGTCTTAATCTGGTATTGCAGGATTTCTTTCAGGGTCTGTGTCACAATCCCAATGTTCGTGTTCACAGTTCATCCAAGAAATGTTATTCAGTCCTTCCTTGGGCTCCTCAAGGAAAACGTAAAGTCATAAAAAAAATAAACAATTTCTCAAGTTGTTTAAATGGATTGATGATTCCCTTAATCAGTCTTCACCAGTTGGGTTGTTCACTTTCTTGTTCCGATTGTATACAAAGGGAATCTCCCATTTCTCCTGGTTTCTCTGCTTCGATTGGCTGACTGAACCTTCCAGGTTCCCTTTTACTTGTAGCTTGCAACATTCCACTTATCTCGATAGAGCACTCAAGACCGCTGTGGTCTTCCGACTCCCTTAGCTCTTGGGGCTGTCCTGTGAGCTTCTGCCAATGTCCAATACTTGGATTTCTAGGGCTTCCGTAACCCTCTAGAATATTCTGTCTATGGGTGTCGAACTGACCCATAAGTGATTTTACTCCACTGGCTCTTCTTTCCCTTTTCAGGTTTTGTTTGGGTCACTTCCTTCCATCTTGGGGAAGCCCGGCACCTTCACTGTCTTCGGGTGTGCTCCAGCGGAGGGGTGTCTCTGAGGAAACATTGTTGTTCCTTGCTCTCTTCAGCATCTCCATCAAGTAAGCGTTTGGCTTCCTTATTCCGGCCCCTTCAGTGCTTTCGTCAGTGCTCACACTGGGAACGGGTGATTTGTTCCTCCTTGCACTCTGGTCTCGGTGCTTGTGATCACAGGCCCACCACGGCTGCAGCGTGCCTCGCCACCAGGTACCATAGGGTTTTTCCCTTCTTCGCCTCTGCTCCATTACACTTCCCGCTACCGGCCTCCCGGCATCTCTCTTCTGTGTCCTGGTGCCTCCATGCCACCGCCATCTCCGCAGTGGAGCGTGCCTCTGCCCCTTCAGGAAGTGGTGTTGTCAGAGGATCGCCTCTGCGTGGAATTTCTCACTCTCCATTCATGATTGGTTGTTCCTTTATCCTCGCTGCCGTACTTCTACTTCTGTCAGTATGTTTTGGGTTTCTATCGATGGATATGACATCAGTCTCTTCTACTCCAGTATAGGAGGCAGGTATTTTTTTTAGAGGGAGTTCCTAATAGGAATGGGAGTACTTGTCCTTTCAAGGGGAGTCACTCCCAGTGAGATCCCGCTTTCCCAAACCCCTTGGGACGGTTTTGCTTAGCGGGCACACATCTCTAGCCTCAAATGGGGTGGCTACCCTCTGGGAAGAAGAGACAAATTCCCTAGATTCATCACAGCGCAAACTGGCTTAAAGATCCAATCCTTAAACCGCGGAGTTATTTTCAGGTGTTACCAAACAATACCCTCAACACTAATGATGTCCATAATGAGTATATGATAATTAATTTGTTTATCAAACCAGATTGCAGTGTCTCTCCAAGCTGTCTTCTGATATGGAACAACATCTATAAGCAACATTGAGGGCAAGATTACTTTTTGAAAAGTACTAAAAAACAAATTGAAAAAACCCAATTCTTGTGCTATTACCCCTACTGCCCCCAACACTTCTCTTTATATATTTTCTTCCAGCCCTTTTACTATCCGGCACAACCACTCTTCAGCAGTCATAGGCTGCAGTGAACACTACACAAAAATAAAGATAACATAACAGAAAGAGGATCATGTCACCTTCTTTAGGACATGCAATGAGATCAAACAAAAACAGATGACACATAGGATTAAAAAGCAGGATGACTAGCAGTAAGCAATATTTAACATATCATTAAATGGTGATGTTTTAACAATACAATAACAAAAATGTTAAGAAGCATATGGACATGTTACCTTTGACTCAAGCTTGTTAATTTCATTCAGTAAACGTTGCTTTTCCTCTTCCAAATTAGTTCTTATCCGTATTGTATTCTCCAGGCAGGACTCCGACATACACAGTTTTTTCAACGCATCCACAAGTTCCTGTTGCACTTGCCTCAGTTCAGCCTAGGGAGCATATTGTTAAGCTGTTATTAGTCAGTGGTTAAGATAGCTGCATCTCACTTATTAAGCCCAACAAGACAGACCTGTGTGTATTTCCATGCATAGGGGACGTTGCTGGTCAGTTGAGGCTGGACTGCTGCTATTGGTGGCAGTACCAGACTGACTGCATATGACTGGTCCTCTTCTGCAATGGCTGATACTGGCTACAAAATGGTGGTGTATAAGGATGTCCAGATCACTGCAAATGGTTAAGATGAATTCAAAAGTTTCCACCCATCACATTTTTTGGCTATATTAAGTGGGAACATTGCATGGCCTTTTTTTAATTGGAAAAAAAAGAGAACTGTAAAATGATTCTCGTATGAGGAAGAATGTAAACATAAAAACATTGCAAGAAAAGGTTAAGAAAACATGAATTCTGATGTAACAGCGAATGATGTGGGTATTAAGTCTACAAACACAATAGCACCTACTAGTGTAAACATGTCTCGTGTTATTCCATACATGGAGTCATGGAGTATTTCACTAACTTTCACCAAGATTTTAGATTCATCAGATTACTAGACAGGGTTTTCCCTGTTTCTTTAGGTGACTGGGCTGACTAGGAATCACAGTGAGATGAGGTGAAAATGCAGGGTGGTATCAAGATTGTGGCCTGCTAACTACTGTGAGGGTGTAGAAGTAGGGGACTGACACACAGGTGGCATATTTTTGGCTAAGGACTTATTTTTGGTAAAACAAAATAAGAAAATCCTAGCTGTCCCTATTACCAAGAGGGGTTTCCCTGCATCAACCAAATATTAAGGACTTCATCAGGATGTCCGTCCAAAAACAAATAGTCCACCGTCGTTGTGAAAACCTGTTTCCTTCCCTTACTCTCTAAATCAAACTATGTAAAGTGATGATCTTCTTGGTCCAGAAGAATGGCTTCCTTCTTCTGGATGATGAACTAAAGTTCACTTTCGGGTGATGAAAAAGCAAAGGTCAAAACCAAAAGTCTCAAAAGCTTTCTTGATTTGATACTCTGCCATTGTACATGGAAAAGCAAGTCTTGTATCTTCACAGTGGTAGTGAGGAATGACTCCCTCTCCCGCTAACCTTCCTCAGGTTTCTCAATACCTTTCACAGTGCCAGGATAAACAACTTCCTTCTTCTGGCCTTTACTGTGCAGTTCACGAAGTCAGTGGGAATGACTCCCTTCCCCGGATCTTCCTTGGGATTCTCATAGTGCCAAGGAAACGACTCGATTCCCTTGGCTTCTCATATAATGTACACAGACACCAGGATGAGGCGATTCCCCTTCCCTGGCCTTTCTCAGGCTTTTCACAATGCCATGAGAATGACTCCCTTCTCTTGGCTTCTTTACAATTCCCCTGGCCTTTCTTCAGGCTTTGTGTGGCACATACAACCCACAGAATTGTGTAGGGCACACCTGGTGCACTCCCCTGCCAGGTACTGTCACAACGAAGATGCAACTTGGAGGAAGTCTCTTTCCCTTTTTCCCAGTCTTCCCATATACCTAGTTCATTTTCCTGTTGGGTATAGACCTTCTCCCAGTTCTTCCTCTTTCTTCTCTTCAGGGTCCCAGACCCCCTTTATCTTTCTCCACAAAACGCTTAAATACTTTTGTAGAGGAGCAGTTGGATGAAAGTTTCCCTAGCTCCTACCCC
This sequence comes from Ambystoma mexicanum, assembly GCF_040938575.1. NCBI lineage: Eukaryota > Metazoa > Chordata > Amphibia > Caudata > Ambystomatidae > Ambystoma > Ambystoma mexicanum. The sequence continues at coordinate 54,468,090 of NC_090936.1, forward strand.
CTCACTGCCGTCATGCTTTGACAGTAGGAGAAGGGCCCTGTGTGAGACCCTATGTGTTGTCATGCCTATAACTCAATGAGTGTATGAGAGATGATACGCACTCAGACAACAATATCGAATGCACACTCACACTGAAAGTGTGTAAGGATGCAATATGGAAGGATGTCAGCACGCACCATTGGACATCATGGAGCGCTGAGTGAAATTGAACGTGGACAGAGTGATGGTTGGGTATGCTGTCTGCCTGGATGTAGTAGCTGCCTGAATTACCAAACTTTCTGAAGTAGGGTGTCCACTCAGGTATTCTAGGTCAGAAGTCGAAGTTCTGTACTTTTTTGGGAGATTACTGTCTACTGCAGCAATGCTATCTGGTTTCTCCCAATTTATCTCCACTGTTCTTTGTAACGCCCTATGAAAGGGGAGTACTGGATCTTTCCGGGGTCCTCTGACTATAATATCTGTCATGTCACCCTGTTCAAACGTAGGGGAAGCTCTTCCTCAACCCATATATTCAATCACCCTACTCATCAGATTTCTGTACCCTAAATACGCGTGATCTGCCGGATCAGGTGTAACAAACTCTAATTCAGGTGATGTATCCACACCACTGGCAGAATGTAAAGTTTCAGACAGGTCTCTCATCTATGTCTGAGGATCTACTAACTCCTCTGGAATTTGTCTAGTCCCAAATTTTACTCCAAAAGGAATGACCTCTTATTCATCTGAACCAGATTCCTCAAAAATCGAAGACATGGACTTAAAAAAGTCTGTTCTTGGTAAAGGTGTAAACCTTCTTTCTTCCTCCTCGTAAGTTGTCGATGGAATCAGTGTTTTCTTCGATGTGACCGTCAAAGAAACCTTCGACACACTCGACAAAGCCTTCGACAGAGGCGTCGACGATGACATAGGCTTTCACATCGGAGCCGATGAAGTTGCACCCGACTTCGACAATTTTTGTTTTTTATGAGGGATCGGAGAGATACTCGATTCTCGAGGGTTTCTCGACCACTTGTCGACTCGAGACTTATGAGACTTCTCACCACCTAAGGAGCAGGAGCTCCCCAGCGATGCGGCAGGCTGCAGGAGCAGCCCCCCCCCTGCACAGAATCCAGGACGCAGAGGTAGGCCACGGGCATATTACCAGCTGCTGTGTGCCCCTCATGCAAAATCCGCATTTTTTAATTTTAAAATCTTGAAGGCGCTACGTGAAGCCCTCCCCTCTACATCCATCGCGGCATCCAGATTCGTTTTGTGCTGTAGGGCCCATTCTGCATGTTATTGCCAGATTCACCATTGGAACACACGAGGTGCTCCAAATTCCAATATGGCCGCCGCCACCAAGGCACCGTGTCTTCTCCCCTGCCTGCCTCCCCATAGCTCCTAGCTGCGACCTGATTGGCCAGGCAGCATTCGAAATCCGCCACGATTCACCGGCAGGCGAGAGAGCCGGCCCACGAGGTAAGGCTCACGTGAGAAGGCTCTGACTGAGCTGACCGAGCGCTACCGGCGCTAGGCGATGCCCTTATGCTCAAATTGGTGCAACTTCATCACGCTTCCATTGCCCTTCCTGCCCATCAACCAGCGGTACGTGCCCATTCGCAATGCAAGGTAAACCTGCCACCTGCACTACCACTAACTTGCACTATTGACTTTGGAATACTCTGTGACTCTGCCCACTTGTGATGCTCCCCTGTGGCGGCGACCCACAGACAGCGTGACACGTAAATCAGCCACTCTACTCTCGGCAGTGTCCTAACACTGCGCGCCCATATTCCAATCTGCTGTACTGTTGTACTCTGCTTTACCCATTTATGCTTATTGTGCAATGCCCAGTATGATGCGACACACTCCTTGAACTATACATGCATACGCTATGCTGCCCCTTACCTGTTATGCCTATATTTGATACTAACCTCAGGTTATCTGTTCAGGCTAACTTTGTTGTGCCTCACATTGAAATTGGTATTGTACTATATATGCATACGCTGTGCTGCCCCTCACCTGTTATGCCTACATTTGATACTAACCTCAGGTTATCTGTTATTGAACTATATATGCATATGCTGTGCTGCCCCTCACCTGTCATGCCTACATTTGATACTAACCTCAGGTGATCTGTTCAGCCTAACTTTGTTGTGCCTCACATTGAAATTGGTATTGTTTGCCACATTTGCCACTGGCCTAGCACATCTGTTTAGCCCAATTTGCTCCTGCCAGTTCATGCCTTATAGATTAGCGCGTAGACCACATCTGATTTGTGTTGTCCCCTATGGTCGCTAACTGACCACATCTGATCTGTGTTGGCCCCTATGGTCGCTAATAGACCACACGTGATCAGTGTTGTCCCCCATGGTCGCTAATCGACCACATCTGATCTGTGTTGGCCCCTATGGTCGCTAACCGACCACATCTGATCTGTGTTGGCCCCTATGGTCGCTAACCGACCACATGTGATCTGTGTTGTCCCCCATGGTCGCTAACTGACCACATCTGACCTGTGTTGGCCCCTATGGTCGCTAACCGACCACATCTGATCTGTGTTAGCCCCTATGATCGCTAATAGACCACATGTGATCTGTGTTGTCCCCCATGGTCGCTAACTGACCACATCTGATCTGTGTTGTCCCCCATGGTCGCTAACCGACCACCTCTGATCTGTGTTGACCCCTATGGTCGCTAATAGACCACATTTGTTCTGTGTTGGCCCCCATGGTCGCTAATAGACCACATCTGATCTGTGTTGGCCCCTATGGTCGCTAATAGACCACATTTGATCTGTGTTGTCCCCTATGGTCGCTGTATCTTGCAATGCCTTTTTCCCAGCCTCCTAGTCATACTTTAGCATCTGCACTTATTGCCATTGTCACACCTGTTCCATTCAGGAGATCCAATCCTGTCCTTGCGAACTAGCTCACAGGTACCCCATTCAAGCAACTAGCACCTCCATCATGCACGTCAGTGTGCGCCCTTTACTGCACTACATCCTAGCCACACACGTTGCCCTAATCATTCAACTACCCAAGGCAACCACCCCTACCCTTGAGGTCGATAATTTGGGCTGCCCAAACCCACACCACCCAGCTTCACCTACCATGACTATGACCCCCATAACGAGCCCCTCAGCAACTACCGCAGGCGCTCACCACCCGAGCAACCAGATTAACCAATACCTCAATGACCCAGCTCTCTGGCTAGAACACTTTGCCAGGAAACCCACTCCTAACCAACCCTGCCCTCTCATTCTCAGGAATAATACTAGGCACCAGATTCCGCATTCGTCTTTCCCGCACTAACACCACTAAGCAAGCCCCACACATTCCACCTTCACCCACCGCTACCTGCAAAACCAAGACCACTGGGGTTGAATTGCCTGTGTTCAAGGGCGCCCTTATCAATGCCAGATCTCTCACAGCACATGCTCTTGACATAGCCGACCTTATCACCACTGCTGACCTTGACTTCATTGCCATATCCGAAACCTGGCTACATGCCGCATCTGGCCCCTCTCTAGCCCTGGCCTTACCGCCTGACTATGGCATCACGCGCTGCGACCGCTCCTCTACACAAACTAGAGGTGGCGGCGTGGCCTTCATCCATAAAAATTCCCTTGACCTAAGAGTGGTAGCCGATTCCAAACTCTAATCAGCTGAACTGCTGTCAATCAAAATAGCACTAACACCCAACCAAACGGCCACCCTTCACCTTATCTACAGGCCACCAGGCCCGGCACCCACCTTTGTCAGTGAAATATCCACTCTCCTCCTAGACAAAACAAAAAACAACTCACAATCATCTTATGCGACCTTAATCTAGGTCGTGGCGACCCTAAAGATCTTGTAGCAACTGATCTGGAGAATGCTCTCATAGACCTAGGCCTCACCTTGTACATCCAAGAACCAACCCACATCAAAGGCAGGACCATTGATTGGTTAGCCGGCTCCAACTGCAACATCCAGGTCCTCAACAACTCCCCATGCTTATGGTCCGACCATCACATCATACGTTTAACATCGAAGCTACCCCGCGAGCCCCAACGCCAATAGCGCCAGCACTCCCCACCCGCAATAAAAAAAATATAACAAAGGAACAACTCCACCCTCTGTTACTCCCTTCCCTTAATGCGGCAACTAACTCATGTTCTGATCCCACCTCCCTAGCAGACAGCTATAACCAAACTATGCTCATGGCTACTGACACTATAGCCCCAATCAAACCTAGGAAGGCCAAACCGCGAGCACATCTTAACTCATGGTTCACTCCTCAGCTAAGAATCCTCCGCAAAGGTAAACGCTGTGCGGAAAATCAATGGAAAAGCCACCCATCTGATGAACACAAAGATGGCTTCCTCCTCGCCTCCCTTACTTATAAAGATGCCATCATTACTGCTAAAAAAGAATCGCTTAACAACCGTATCCTGCAATCCAACTCTAACTCCAAGGAACTTTTTAGAATCCTAAAAGAGCTCGAAACCCCAGTCTCCCCTCCAGACACATGCACGAAAGACAGCAATTGGTGTGCTAACATTCAAGAAGCACTAGTAAACAAAATCTCTATGCTTCAATCCAAAATTAAAGAAAAGCAGGACACCCTGAAGCGTGACAACTGCTCACTCTCCCCCACCAGGCCCACCCCTTCCAACACTGCTATCACTAAACCCTTCACCTTCTCACCGCTCACTGTCACTGAGGTAGAAAACATTATCCTGAGGATTAAACCGTCTAACTGCCAAGGTGACCCGTGCCCAGCTCATATCATTAAGGATTCTGCCCATGATTTAGCTCCATTCATTACAGCCTTCATCAACTCCTCCTTTAAAACAGGTATTGTCCTGGACAACCTTAAGGACGCCTGGGTGATCCCGCTACTAAAAAAACCTTCTCTAGACCCAAGTATACCCACGAACTTCCGACCTATTACTTCAGTACCATTTCTGCTTAAGATACTGGACCGCGCAGCTTACCTGCAGATCCAAAACTACCTCGAATCAAACAATCTGTTAGGTCTACGACAATCTGTATTTCGGCCCAGACATGGGACCGAAACGGCTCTATTAGACCTAAAAACTCAGATTGAAGTACTAAAGGACAATGGCAAACTAGCAATGCTATTACTCCTCGACCTCTCCGCCGCATTTGATTTGGTTAACCACCAAATCCTTTGCAGGCACCTCCACTCTGCTGCCAACTTCTCACCGTCCGCTGCAGCCTGGATCAAATCCTTCTTGAGCAACAGATCCATGAGGGTCTTTGCACCCTCCGCAGCTGCGGATCCTTCCCCTATTCATTGCGGCGTACCCCAGGGTTCTTGCGTGTCACTGACACTTTACAATATCTTTACGAAACCACTCTTTGATGTGCTTGACTATCTGGGTGTCTCCTACACCAATTATGAGGACGACACCCAGATACTCATTCCCATCTCAGGTGATTATCTGGCTGACACCAAGGCCCTCAATAACGTCTACCTGGTCATCCAAGCTTGGATGGCCCAGCACCAGCTATGTCTGAACGACGATAAGACGGAGATCCTTATCTTGGGTACCTCACAACGCCTGAGCAAACTCGAGCCATCTTATCAGTCGTTCACCATAGACGGCAATACCATACGTGTCTCGAAAGACACCAAAACATTAGGCTTTTACCTAGACTCGACCCTATCCCTATCGAGACAAACAAATGCAGTTAGGTCTGCCTCTGCCTACACGTGCAAACTCATTTCAGCCTGCAGACCATTTCTCACTACCCCCAATAGTGTCACACTAGCCAGAACACTTATCATGGCAAACATTGATTACTGCAGTGCTCTTTACTTAGGCACCAGCCAAGAGAACCTTTCCAAACTCCAAACTACCCAGAACAATGCCATTCGAGCGGCCCTGAACATCCCTCGCAACCACCACATCTCAGAAACCAGAACCAGCCTAAAGTGGCTACCGGTGAAGCAGAGAATCTCCCTAAAAACTCTTGCCCTCACGCACAAATGCCTAGCCAACAAGGCCTCGATCTATCTCTGTAGTCGGCTTTCGCGCCACTCTACTGCCCGACCACTAAGAACTGCTCAGACTCACTGCCTAACTATCCCCAGGTTTAAGCTTCAGAAAGCGGGAGGCACCAGCTTCCCTGTCCTAGCCTCTAAACTTTGGAACACCCTCCCTGCTACTATCAGAGCCGAAGACTCCTTCAACACCTTCAAGACTAAAACCAAATCTTGGCTCTTTGACCAGCATTAAGACATGCTCGACATCTCTGTCTTACTTACCCTGGCCCGCCTCCCATGACTCCATTTCCTGCCTGCTACTTTTGCTAACGATTTTGTTCACACTAGGATACTTCCTCAGTTAATCCTAAGTGCATTGTAACCTATGTAATATATGTAATTAGTATGATTGTTATTTGCTGGTATTGTTTAAATTTTGTAATGTAATCTCCTTGCCTGTATGTTTTTCCTTGCAACCGTTGTACAAATTGCGCCCTGATGCCCCCGGGCCTGATGGTCTGCGCGTTATAAATAAATAAATACAAATGGGTACTACTCGGTTTGACCGTTGTAGTTTCCGACTTCCCTGCGTCGTCCAGAGGAGCAACCGGGGTCTGGTTTTTCTGCGTTTTTTTCGAGGGGGTCAAGGCCGCATTCTCGAATACCTGCAACATTTTCTTCCTAAAGCTCTCCCATTTCGTTGGGGAATCCGATCTAGTCTGGCATCGAACCAATTCTGTTGACGAATCGGACGATGACGACAGAGATCTATGTCTCCTCTTGAGCTTTTTTGAGAAAGACGAAGAAGATCGCCTCGACCTACTACGAGATCGGGATCTCTTTGAGTGCCTTTTACCGCGTTCCGATCCTTTAGAGTCGGATGATTTTTTTTATGTTTTTTTGATAAGGCTTTCGAAGATCCCTTCGACACCTCCCGCCCCACCGCCAACTTACTTTTCCTCTCACGGAGGGCCTTCTCTGTCATAGATTGACCAGAGCCACAGTCGCCTGTTCGGTGGTCTGAGCCCAGACACCATAAACAGATTAGATGGGGATCGGTAATGGACATCTTCGATCCGCAATCATTACACTTCTTAAACCTCGTCTTGGGCGTCGAAGCGGTCGAAGAAGAAGACATTTTCGATATAAAATCCTGAAGCGCGCCGTTCACGAGTTGCAAAGCAATCGGAAAAACGGAACTGAAGCCAATGGGCGCAGCTCGAGCCATTTATATCATTGGTGACGTCGACACGGTACGGAGCCCGTCGAGGGACATTCGACGCCACAGCCTCGAGCACAGCGCCCTCTGCTTTTTTTTTTTTTCCGATGCAGCGAAGCTGGCGAAACGAATTATCACAAGATGAGGAATACATGGGAGGACACACTCCATTCAAAGAAAACATTTACGAGAGCCAAGTATTGGACAATTAATAGTGTATAAAGTCTATACAAAGTAGAGTGAGTAAGTCTCTAGAGACCAAGAGGAGCAATGACACCCATTATAATTAAATCAAATAGTAGTAAATAAGTGGCTGAAATTGACAAATTCGTGGTCTCTTTACATGTGACTCAGAAGTCAAAAACAAGGGCTATTCATTAAGCCTTGCATGAAGATAGTGATGTGTTTTCACTACTTTGAATGTCCTAGAACAGAGAACAGGCTATAAGGTCAACTACAGACAGGAAATTTTGGCGCATGGCCGGTCTGATGAGAGATGGACTAATTGGGAAAGTAGGGAGTAATCTGATGTGATCCAAGCACCTTTGTTTCGGGTTCCTTACATGCTACTAGCCGAGTCAAAAGTCCAAGGTTGGGGGAGAATGTCAACAAATCAGTGGGTCTATGGGGCACCCTGCTATACAATGCTGCATAGACCAATCCACTGCCATTTTGTTCGCTATAATCAGTAAAATACATATTTAGAGGTAGTTTGAGGGTGGTCTTACAGATCAGAGAGAGCCAATGAAGTACTAACCCATATGAATTCTATAAGTAGACATGTTCCCCTAGCCAATCCCTCTCGCTAATAGGTTTTATGGTTTGCCACATAGGAGGACGTCATCGATGACGCATATTGGGGTAGAAGACCCCTGTGCAATCAAGTTTGTGTGTGAGTGTGCAAGCATCAGTCCGATGTCTGCCAGATGACCCTGCTTTATTAAACTGTGAATAAAGTAGTAAGTTGCCATATTACGTGATTCTGTCCGGTTATTTGGTCTGAGATCTTTATTGGTAATTCCATCTAGCACAAGAAACTCTTCAAGGTGCTAGAGCACACTTTCTCTTATGGGTGCGGGTCCCAGACTAGCCTTTCTTGTTTGGTTTTGTTGATGCACTTGGCTCACTGTCCTGCCAAGTACTATAGTGTGGCTCAAAAGTGTACAGAGTTCTTGCCCATCTGTCAGGGTGTCGGGTTTGGCCCCAATGTCCCCTTCACATGCCACCTGAAGAAGCAGTAACGTCTGATTGTCCGAATCCTCTGTATCCTTGTCCTTGGAGCTTCGCTGAGGAGTCCCCTTCTTCTTGAAGAGATAGGGTCTGTTCCTGGATGTCGCCACAATTTCCTAGGAATGGGGTCCGGTGGAAAGAAGGGCTGAACTTCTGGAACAGCCTGAAATTGGGGAAAAGCCTATAGGCATAAAAACAAAAAACACCACCATGATGGCGTTTCCAGTGATGTAATGAAGGAAAGGACAGGATCTGTATATCCAATAGGGTTCTCCAGTATATCAGGGGCAACAAGGGTCAGTGTGAAATCCAGCATAGGGTGTGAATCCAAGGAAGACAAGAGGCCCGAAAGAACAGCCCAGCAGGTAAGCAGGCAGCTTAGATGGAATCCAGTAAGAACCGGAGAAAGAGAGACCACAGCGAGACAACAGCAAATCGTGGAACCAAAAGCGGGTGAAAGCTGCAACGCGAGGAGAGGGAGGAGTCTGCTGGCTATATGTGCCCGGTGGAGAACAAGGAAGAAAACACTAGACCGGGGTGGTGTTCACAAAAGAAACGTGATGGAAAGGCCAATGGCGGCTTCTCCACTGATTCCAGAGTTTCCAGGAACGCTGACGTATTACGCAGGGACCCAGACCCTGTGTTCTCGACTTCACTCTCTCCACTGGGCTTCCCACGCCTTTCTAGGGGGCCCAGCAGCTTCCTGCCAACCTGTGTACCTATTCCCATGGTCTGCAATGGCTACGGGTCTTCCTTGGTGCCTGCAGTCAGCTGTGAGGCTGCCCCGATCTTCTTCGTCCTTCCATGCTCTGCGGTGACTCCGCAATGATACTTCTTGTTATGCAGTGCGGTTCTTCCTTCCCGCTGTTCAGGAATGCCAGGAGCCTCCTTTTGTTGGCTTAACAAGCAGTCCTTCCGCTTAGGACAGACTCTGGACCTTCTTGCTCCTACCTCGGAGTCCCTGTCGGTGTTCTTCCTCTCTCCTGAACCATGCTGGCTCTTGCGGGACTCTACCCTATTGCGAGTCCTTCCTCAGTTTTTTTTACTTGTGCTATGTCCATATAGACTAGGATGCTTACTGTGGTTCCGCAGGGCAATCAACATGGCTCCGCACATAATCTTCGTCTCAGTATAAGTAGGATCACTCCTTATTAGGTTGGCTGGACTCTTCCTCGTCCCTGTTTTCCAATATACTTCAGTCAAGTGGTCCCTACTCGTCCTCATGTAGCCCTTGTTTTTCTTTTCTGGCCAGAGTGAGCACAGTATTATAAATACTCTGGGCCATGAACAGACTGACACCAACCCACTATCCCAGACTAGCTGCTCTGGTGGGGTGCTGAGCAACCTGCAAATAAAATATGTTAATTCAGGAGATGGGCCACAATACCGAGTTCCAGATCTTAAATAAGGCACAGTACACCGGAGGGGAGTTTTGGTGCCCTTACAGAGTTTTATACAACAATGCTCAACTTATTACACATGTGCACACATCCACTTTTCTCAAATCACCACCAGCCCCAATCCAGAATCCCCATTCTAGGTTTGATCTTGCATTTACAGGAGTAGGAGATACCCCTTTCAGAAACCCCTCTTCATATTAACCATGAGCAGGTTTTCAAGCTCTCCACCATGGGCTTCATCTTTTCCACATCACAGCCTCCCACTTTTCACATGCACCTTTCTGGGTGTAACTACTTTAAAAGAAATGACATTGACAGCTGCAGTCTGCCCTTAATAAGGTTGCCCTCCAAACACAGTACCTTATTGTCCGTTCAGTCCTGGTTAGTCTGTCCAAATGCCCCGCTCTGCCGTGTGTGGCTTTTACGGGATAAGCCATTCAGGGGAGCACTTTCTAACAAAGATAGCAGCAAATTCATACTTTCCTCCATTGCTTTGCTGCGGCTTTGGCAGCCCTGGCTTTCATTAATTAGCTGGTGCTTTAGCAACCCTTTTATTTTCCTCTTTGGTGCTTGCTATACTGCTGGCATGCATGGCTTCAGGGCTTTAGAATTTCTTTATTATGCTTTTCATTGTTATGCCTTAACTAGGGCTTTGGAAGTCTGTTGATCATTTCCTCCGTGGCAGTGCCTGGGATTATCATTCCCTCCACATTGAAAACGGTGAGCAGAGAAAGTCTTTGTTGGACTCCGCCCATGCTCGGGCACCTGGGCGGCGTCAGTATCCTGCCGATGCACATTGTGTTGAGCCCCGGCTGGGGCTTCAGGTAACTTCTGCTTTTTACTGTCTGACCCCGGGGAGAGCGGATTGCACACAGGCCGCCTGGCTGTGCTGGCGGTCTCGCTGGCCCCACCATTGCTGTCAAGTTTCTCCTTTCTTTACCGCCCGCCATGCGGCAGGCGGGCATCCCATACGGCCATGAACTTCACCCGGGCCGCACCATGCACACGGCCTGGGACTTCTCTCACCTCCATGCTGCCTGCACTGCCAACACGCACGGCACCGACTGGGGCATCATCTTCACCCGGGCCGCACACGCGTGTCCAGTCCTTTTCTTCTGGCCCGCCCGGGCATACTCCTGCCTCCCAGGCCATGCTCCCACATGGGTACTGCCCCGCACCCGTGGCCTGGGGATTCCCGCTGGGCTGCAGCTGGCAGACGCAGCCTGGCTCATTTAAAGAGGTCCTCGGAGGCCGCCCGAGGTTGTGACTCTTTAAGGACCACAGGTCTTCTTTTCTTTCTGTTTTGCTTTCCTTAGGGGATCTTCTTTCTGTCTTTCCTTTTGCTTCCCCTTCCTTTAACTGTCAATGGTTCTTTTCACCTCCAGGTGAGTTCAGTCCATAGACAGGGGAGACCTGTCCATTGTTCTACATTTTAGTGTTCTATGTGTCCCCCATGGTGGGGAACGTGGTACAGTCAGATAAGTCTAAGTCCCTGTTAAAACACTTAAGCATCCACATTTAATAAAGACATTTAATAAAGTTCCTGTGTCCTGTGGTTATTTCTACTTTAATATATCTATAACCCCCTAGCTAACAGGGCCCATATGAGCCGGGGGCTACACACGTCTAAGTGGTGGGTCTACAACTTCCTAGCCAGTCATCTCTACTCTTCTTCGTCTCAGTAGGAAGGGGAGGGGGAGGACTGACAGATGTAGAAGGAGGTAATGGGAGGAGAGTTGGTAAGGAGTGAGTGGGTAGGTGTGGGTGCAACATACCACATTCTTCTGGTATGGTCGTCCCATAGGGGAAATCCCTCCCCATGTGATCCTCCTGCGGTACAACACCCCTGGGGCGAATTTTGGGCATCGTCCGCCCCGCCATGACCCCATGGGAAGAGGCTTTCTCTTGGCGGAAAGGGGCAACATCCGCAGATTCATCACCCTACTTATGTGCATCTCTGCTCAACTGCACATTTATTGCCAAATTATCCTATTCCTTATCCATACGCAGAATAGAAACGAGCACAAATGCGGATGGGTTGTGACTGAAGACATATTGTGCAGCTGGGAAGCAGGAATATTTTTTTTTAATTAAAAGTTGTTTATTATTAGTTTGATTAACAAACTTTTACAACATACTCATCGTTACAAAAGGTTAAAAACTCCTCGTCTCAGTACATATTCCATTTTGTATTTCAAGTTATTTCCCAGTATTTCTAAAAGCCATATCTTTTTAAATAAAACATTTTGAACAAATTTAATCCTGATCTTAATCTCGAAATCACTAACAGATTTAACAGAATTCACACAAACATAAAATACAGTTTCCTTACATTTCTGTGATTACATACTTATAGTCCAATTCTGGAACCAAAGTCACAAGCAAATTTGTTAATGCAAGATTTGATTTGCATGAGAAACCCCAGATAAACATATTCCAGCACCATTCTCTGGAATTTTGGGTTGTACTAAGTCATTCCGTTCCAATTACTAAGGAAGGACAAGCTTCCAAATTAGTACCATCTATTATTAGGTGCTTTAAGGTTTCCTTCTGAGCGCTATCTCCACAGAAGCGGCATAGCGCATTGCTAAACAAAAGAATTCCCTTGTCCCAACGAGCTGTTTTCTCTAAAGTGTGCAGTTGGTTGAGCTTGAATCTTAAGTATAAATCTCGAAATTTACTACACGGAAATGTAAGCAGATATGCTCTACGGGGAGCCTTGCTGCCACAAATACTGCTGCTTCCGTATTAAATTTTTTAGTGTGCATCTCATTCAAGGTTTTTGCCCAATCGTGCTCAAAGAGCCATTTTTTTACGTGAACATAACGATATTCAAGGTCATTTGGTTTTAATGCAAATTCATCAAGTAATCTGGTCATATTATTCAGAAAGGATACCACAGATGGTGGATTTCCTTTATGGAGCATGATGCAAAATTCTTCATAAATTGAGTTTGGTGGCGGAAAGAGCATCTTTGCCAGATTAGATAGTTGTTGCCAATGATATCTGGCAGATAAGGCAGTTAAACCAAGCTCCTGTCGCAATACACAGTTCGGGAGTGAGTTGGGCATTCTTAGAGTAGTTTTCCATAGTTGACCCTGTATCTGGTCGAGTGTGGAGTCAATGTTTACAAGACATTAGTCTAGACCATACAATATAATGGCTTCTACTTTTAGAAGGTAGAATTCCAGCAAAGGCCTCATTGAAAATTTACAGAATTTGGCCTATACTATCTTCATTTGGGAACCCAGTACAGTCATTTTGGCATTCAAATTAGTTCTCCACATTTTTCTAGCGTGAGAGTCAGTCACATCATATCCCAGATATTTCAAACTTGTGTCTACAGGAATGATAACGCTATTTATAGACCATTTCACAATGTGATTTTTCTTTTTCTAGTTTTTAAATATAAAGATTCTTGATTTGTTCGCGCTACACTTCAAATTATGGTTGAACAAGTAATCTGAAAATATGCCAAGCTTTTTCTGGAGACCATAGGGAGTGCCGTCAAATATCAGCACATCATCTGCAAAAGCGATCCATTGTATTTTCAAATGCCCAAGCCTTGCAGGATAAGAAATTTCGCTTTGCCATATTTGTTCAATGTCACAGAGGTAGAGGTTAAACATGGTGGCTGCCAAGTTGCATCCCTGTTTAACCCCCACCCCCGTTGGAATCGGTTTTGTAGTAGCACCAGAATTGCCAATTCTCACCAAATAGGAAGTGCCATGGTGTAGTTTCGCAATGCGAGATATTATATAAGTAGGAAGACCCTTACTTTCGAGTTTCTCCCACAGTGTGGTGCAAACCACACAATCGAAAGCAGCAGAAAGATCGATTGAGGCCATGTGTAGGGCACCTGCATTAGGCCTTTTTGTTTTATTCAGTAAGTGTGCTAATACTGTTGCATTGAATGCCGTGCCCATTCGGGCTGGAAAACCAATCTGAAAACGCGAGAGTATAGCATGTTGCTGTGGGTAAGCCTGTAGCTGTTGGAGTAGTAGGATCGCAAATACTTAGGCTCCTGCATCAATAAGGGCAATGGGTCGAAAGCTTTCAGAATCATCCCCCCCCCCTTTTTATAAATGGGTACAATGATTGATTTCAACCATGAAGATGGCATTTGCGAGGAACTACTTATCTCATCAAACTGGGTTTTTAAAAATGGTGTCCACAATTCTGGATTGTGTTTTAGGACACATGGTGGAATGCAATCAGGTCCTGGAGCCTTTGAGTTGTTAAGTTTTCCGATCCCGCATAAAATGTCATCAAGAGACCAATCCTTGAAACCTTCGACCCTACAAAGCGCAAATTTGGATAACCGATTGTTGAATTTATCAGGAAGCGACAATGTCACCTTCAAGTACACGGTCCACGTTTCTTCAGAAATGTTAAAAGATTGCTCACACTTAACTCTAGAATCATCCCCCCTTAGTAATGCCCAAGTTTATCATCTGTCGTTACGACATAGCTAGAGATCAGTGCCTGATTAATAGTGTGATGAATATGGATTCTGTGATTTTTCATTTTATTGTGGCATCTGTTGCCTATTTTTTTTTTTTATTTGGAATTCTTTATCATTGAGTGATAATTTTTTTAACTGCCTTATCTCTGCATTTTTCGTTTTTTGGAGAGTTCTTATTAAGTTGCTGGTTACGTAAAACAGTTTTTTAAAATGTGTTGAATTGCTTGCAGCTACTAACCAAGACTGCCAATGAAGCCTTGATTATTTCAGCAATTTCTAATACTGTTAATGAGTCAATGCTGTTAACTGTACCCAACCTCACTCTTACAGTAAGATGCTTTATAATTAGAGCATTGAGCCTCTCACATGTATACGGGTTCCACCTTAGGGAAGCCTCTGGCCAATCAATTTCAATCAAAATGTGGAGGGGGTCACTCTCCATAACATGAATCTGCATTTGGATTCTTAATTGTAAAATGCTGTGATCACTATAACCAGATGAAATTATCTCAACTTTGTTACATATTAGGGATAAATCCTCAGATAGCACAATATAATCAATACACGATTTCATGTTATTGCGTTTCCAAGTGTCGATACATCCCACTCAAACGGAGTCAACACAATATTCCATTGAGTCAGCAGTTCATACCATAGTTCTCCTCTCGTCATAGAGGGGGATGTTTTTGACAAGTTATCTATATTTCCAACTGGGGCTAGATGCTTCGTACAATCTGAATTGAGGTCGCCTCCAAGAATTACTTTACAGTGTGGCCACTGGGAGAAGACCTCATCAAACAGTTTCCCCAAGTTTTCTAAAAGTTTTTCGATGGACATGTGAGATGGGTTATAGTATAATGAAATTATTAAGTAAGAATCCTGATTGCATGCTCCCAACTCAATGACACTGGCCACAAAAGGCGGAGTTCTATAGATCATTAATAGGGAGAATGCAAGTTCGTTGTTGAGGAAAATCGCCACTCCCCCTGAAGGCCTTCCTTTGAGGCCATGATTTGTCTCCATCAGGAAGGCAACAAAGCCTTTGATCTGAATTTGTTTTGCGGACATTGTTTCCTGGCACAGCATGACGTCCATTTGTTCCCAAGTTAAAAGATTTTTATTTCCACACGAGTTCCAGGACATCATCCTGAGCCAGCTTTTGCTACTATGTGGATGTTATTTTTTGTTCCTCCTTTCCCGAACGCAGTAGGACTGATAACCATGGCCAGTCTTTAGTATTGGAAGAAATGGCCGCTAGCTGAGCGATTACCGCTGCCTCTGGGGGTTGGGAAGATGTCATCCCCAGAGATGTTGGGTTAGTTATCTGTAAAGTTGGAAGGGGAGTCTCATTGAATACTTTTGCTTCTTCAATTGATTGTAGTGGGAATAAGGATAATCCTAACATTTTCAGATCTCTTATGTGTGCCCAATTTAATTCAGCTATTATTGTGGATTGCACTTGGAGTACCATCCTGTAGTTGTTGACAGGAGGAATACCTGAGGCATAAATGAGCAATTTAAGCTCTTACCTCCATTTATTTCAGGAGTTCTAATCCAGCCTAAGATGCTCGAGATCTGTGAAGAGTCAACAGATTCATCATTGGGAGAATTGACATCTTGTTGCAGTATTTGGTCTTTTTCGACCATGGGGGGGGGGGAGAACACCCTCAGGTAGGTAAACCTTCATTGAAGTGTTGGAAGGGTCAAAGTTAGATTTTTTTTCATACACTCCTTCCCAGGAGCAACCTCGTTAAATAGTTGGTAGTTCTGCTTAAGTGTAGGTTCAGATGAATTTTCCTGTCAGGTGGGAGCTAAAATGTTTTTGTCGGCCCCCGCTTTTCCATAGTGTGTTTTCTATCTGTAAGTGTCGTCCATCCCCCAGTAGCACTGTTTGAACCTTCAACACCTTCGTTATTCACAGCGTTGGTTCTTTTATTTGATATAGGTTTATAATATGTAGATAACAATGATTGCTGTGGGGTAGTGAGAGAAGATGCAAACTCAGTTTATCCCGTTGCATTTGTTAGATGTTTTCCCCTAGGTCTACACGTGTGGCACTGCAGCTGTAGAGCTAGTCTACTTTCAGGGGTAAGCTCCTCAGCATTAATCCCTAGGTCTGTTGAAACCGTATTCAAGGGATTAGTCAGGGCAGCATCCCTCACGGGCTTGTGTTCCTTCGGGTTTAAAGTATCATTGCTCATTTCAGATTTTTTGCTTTTGGGTTCCTTTTTTTGTTTATTATAATTAATTTCTGCCTCCGCTTGTGCAGCCTTTCGCAAATTGGGTCTATTCATTGCGCAAGTATATAGCCTTTTTTCTTTGCGCGAGGCAAAATGTTTTTGATGTGTAGTCTTGTAGATGTCATCAGACGGCATTTCACATGCTGCTGGAAACTTTTTGTTAGGGGTCTCCTCATCCAGAATAACTAAGAGCCGATGGGCTGTCGGGATGATTAAGGTTGGTTTCGGGAGGTAAGTAATCCTGTTGTGCGTCTAGTGCACTCGGTTCTCCCTCATTTAGTTGGTTGAAAAATAGCAATTGATACATTTTTTCTGCATGGTTCCAAACCATCTGGCAGAGTTGGGCATGAGTAAAAATTTGGATTACCTCACTGGTTTTAGGTACATTTACTGTTTGTGCAAATGACTGAGGGAATGCAAAAGCTGGGGGTCTCTCTAGAGAGTTGTGTGCAGACTCAGTTGATAGAATAGGTGTATCAGTTTGTGTGGCCGTAGAATGATAATGGATAGTAGGTGGAGGAGGTGAAATGCAGCCTCCTTTTTTATAGTACTCAGCAAAGATAAATCCCTCCAATTTATTTAATTTGGAGAGCATCACTGATTGCTGATTTGATGTCGCGAAGCTCGTAGTGAGTATAGTCATTTCCACGATCTAAACAAGTTGAGTATTCTCGAGATTACAGGGTAAAATGTTTCAAATATTTGCAAATCTTCTGCTAATGTAGTGGGATTGAACTGTGGGACTGAGTTGTGTTCTTCATTAGTGGGGATGGGAGGTATGCAAGTTTCGGCCTCAGAAGAGCATGCATGAGCAACACTGTTCTCCAGCATCTCCTCTTTATCCACACTGATTGGTAATAAATTATTAGCCGTTAGTTCCACCTCACAATCGGATGGATACGCTGCAAAGGTAGATATAAATTTGTCTTTGCAATGAAGGTGCACTTTATCTTTGCGGCCCGGACGGGCTGTAACCGGAGTTGAAGGTCCGGCAGAGAGTAGCACCCTTTTTTCTAATTCTAATAGCACTGCAGGGGCCAAAGATGTATCTTCTATAGCTCCTAGACTAATGGTGTCATCTGTTTCACGTATATTTAGGAAACTTTTCTTTGAATTGATTCCGGAGGTATTTTCATTTGCCTTTCCCTCGGAAGCCATTGCCACATCTCCCTGCCGCTTAGATGTCAAGTTGAATGGCAAGCATTCATGTGCAAATTCTGAGTCTTAACAAGTAGTTTCATCAAGGAAATTGTCATCAGGTAAAGACTTGTTTCTGTGAAAGCGCGTTGGTATTCTGTGGATAATGCCATACTCTTGAGAGTCCAAACAAGACTTTTCACTGTGTGAATCAATCTTACGGAGTTTGCTTGTAGCTTTAATTTCAATATGGCCACTACGAAGACATGCAGCCATCACACTCGTCAATAAACGTGACACGTCACGCGTCCCTTTCTCTCTGATATTAGTTAGTAAAAAGTACAGCTCTTTGAAAGGTTATACTTGAAAATGTTGCCGTACAATTTAAGCTTACCCAGAGTTTTCCTGTAAAGAAAGTATCTCTCTAGTGCACGCCCAACCGAACAGCCCAACAGCCAAGTACTTTGGTGGTACTCCTGGTGCGTGCGCACGCACCGTAATAATATGGGATGCTGGGAAGGGCGGCGTGACAACGCTACGTAGAGCAAAGTAACCTAAGTTAAGAAAGCAGAGTGTTTCAAAGTTCGGGCACAGTCCAAGTCCTTAAAGTAAGGACTTAAAGTTTGTGGCAGATGGAGAAAGAGGGATTTACTTGAATGTCCAGTTAGTTGCGTGTTTCTGTTGTAGAGTCGCTTCTCCTTGCGCATTCAGTCAGCACGCGATCTTGAAACGCTGGAAATGTTGATTCAGCGAGAAGATCTTCGGCACAGCCCAACAGCCAAGTACTTCGGTGGTACTTCTGGTGATTAGTGATTAACTCGAACCATGCCATAATGCCTTGCAATGGTATGCACTGCTGACACTGACACAGATGGATGCTAATGGGGGCGCGTTTGATATGCGCAGATGTTTGAATACCTTGGTGAGTAGCATGCGCTTGCAGGTATCTTGCTCACTGCGCAACAGGGGACTGCAGAGCCCATGCTGCACAAGTTAGTCAGATTGTGACCAGCATGCTGCTCTGCTCAGATTATGTGCTCGGATCTCTGTGCAGAGCCATAGGTATTGCTGCTTAAGCCTTCCCTCATGTGATATGGTCGTCTCTGGCTCCTAGACTGGATCTGGCTGAGGTGCCAATAGCTAGACTGCCTGATGCTGAGTGAGTGAATTGGGCCTTGAGTAGTGCCATCTTAGAATGCACAGTGAAAGAAACGTACATAGAATGGCCTTTATGTCACAGTGACGCACCGTACATAGAATGGCGTTTCTGTCACAGTGATGCACCAGAGGCTCCTTCCTCGCAAACAACTTTGTTGTCGATACTGATTGGGGCCCTAATGAGACCTTCATCTCAGACTGTTCCATCCACAGTAGGGTATGATGATTTGACCAGACCGTTCCTGCAGATGAGAGTTTTGTTGATGGCCTCATCATGGACGGGGGTTTCGTGTACATCTCTGCCATTGCCTGCTCTCCTCGCAGACAGGCTGGGTGGCAGCAACTAGTTTAATGTAGTGGCTGTGAATAGCAGTCAAACTCCCGTGGGCTAAGGATTCGATCCATGCTTTTCGATAGCAGAGAAGGACTTTGAAGTGGAAACGTAACCTTAAAGCTGTGGTTTGCTTTTTCAAGGGTTTTGTCCTGTAACACTGATAGGACAGATGTTTTTCCCTGCTCCTTTCCCCGCCGCCCCATCTGTCTTTGTTCCACTGAGTATGCAGTCTACCTGACAGTATAAAGTCTTGTGCTTGGATCTGCCCCAAGCTGCATGGGCCATCCTAATGGACTCCACCCCAGATTAAACTATAAACCATATTCAGGAAGAGAAGGAGCTCCATGCAACTGTCTAGGTGTTTGAGGGGAAAGTTTGGCATATGGAGCATTCCTATAGTATATAGGTGGTTAAAAGCAATCAACCTGCAGAACCTTCAGGAAAGCCTTTTTCTGGATGCATGCCTTATGGTGCTGGAAGGGAGACTTCAGTCTTACCGATCCCAGCTCGCACCCAAAACACTCACACGATGTAACTTCACTTAATGATAATGGTGGCGACATATTCTCAACCAATTCTGAGATACATCCTTGGCAATTAAAGTTCTAATGGAAGAACCTGACATAAATGAAGAAGTGGCATTTTTCTTCATAGCAACATTTTGGGTCCAAACCTAGACAAGCAATCCACCAAGGTTGGAAAAGTGTTCACTGTTAGGAACAGCATTGTGGATTAATATGTACGGATCGATTTGGTAAATTACAGTAAATTCGCTATTTCAGATTTTTTATATTGGCACCATTCTCCATGGTGGATACGGCATTCAAGAAAGAACGTAGCTCGAAGCTGTAAGGGAGTCTTAACTAGATGGAACTCTTCTGAAGTCAAAACATTAGAGAAGAAAACAGTACAGAGAAAGAAATCACTGGAACGTTCAGATGGAGCATGGTTGTCTGATTGCTCATAAGTGCTCCACTAGCCCCTCTAACCCACACTTAGCAGATACACCTTATACTCCCAACATACACAAAGTCAAATATTCATATTTAACGAAACTGTGTGCAAAGCGGCTTAGTGGGAAACATCATAAACATTAAAATGACGATTGCACTTACCTCACGCTTAACTTTGTCGCTTTCGATTTGATGGATTTGTTCCCGCAGGTCATTTGACATTGTGATTAATTCTTTATTTCTATCTTCCACCATGCTTACTTTTTTTTCAGTGTCATCCCGAAGTTTACTGAAGATTTCGCTGAAGCGGTCCTGGGTCTCATTCACAGCTTTCTCTTTCAAGATACCTTTGTTCTGCACATCTTCCAGCTGTTGGCGCAGTAGCATATTTTCACTATGTACCTGCGCCAATCTCTCCTGCAAAGTCTCCTGCTTTACTGCACTTTTGCTAACTTGGTCTTTCTCGATTTGAAGTGTACGCTCAAGTTCTTTTGCTCTGCACTGTGTCTGATTCAAGTCCCTTTGAGTACTTTCTAAAAGAAGTGTTTTTTCCCGTAGGGAGAGAGTTATACGATGAAGTTCATTCTCCAAGCTATTAGCCTTGGCCTCAGCTTTGGTGAGCTGCTGGGACAGGTTATTGTGGGCCTCTCGAACATTGGCCAGGTCATAGTTTAGTTTATCTTGTGAGCGAAGCCAGTCATCACGCTCCCTCTGGAAAGTGCGTTCCCCGTCGCTTTTTGATGCTCGACTATGTTCGAGTTCTTGAATAGCTGAGGCTAAACGGCAGCGGATGGATTCTAATTCTGTCTCCAGTCTCTCTTTGCTTTGTTTCTCCTGCTCTACTTTGGAGGCCAGCAATGCTGACTCTGCCTTCATAGCATTGAACTGGCCGCTATACTGGAAAACTGTCTGGGTCAGTGCTTCCTCGTTTAATTTTAAGTCCCTTCGAAGATCTTCGAGTCTTTCCTTCAAGGCTTCATTTTCCTCTATAGTTTTTCCTTCCTCCTCTTGGTTGCGAGTTCGTACATGGTCTAGTTCCAGTTTGAGAACACTGATTTCTTCTTGCAGCGAGTGATTTCTGTGTGACAATTCTTTTTCTCGTTCACCAATTTCGGACGTCTGGGTTAGTGTCTTGGAAAACAGAAAAAAAATGATTTAGCTGAACATTATCATTTGTTTTGTCCTCCAAAAATGAAAACCCATCACATTAGTATACAAGACTGTCCACTAATTGTTTAGCATATTGGGTGCTAAAAGTTGACCTCACTCTCAAACATTAAGGCTGCTTTCTGATAGTTCAACATTATTATATTCAAACCAACAAATAACATTCTTTTAGTATTAAACCACCTGAAGATTCTAGGTTAATTTTGTCCGGATTAGATGTATGTTTAAAATGATGTACTAAGTTCTGTGTGGCACCTTTTACAAAAACAATAAAAGAATGGTAAACATATAGTCTTTACAAAGTGGTTTTGAAAAAGTGTGTCATTTTAACATTATAGAAATAATCTGCCAAAGAAAAAATGAACAGACGAATTCAGAATTTGAATACAAGATTCCATGACAATTGAAAAAACAAAGAAATCGCTATTACAATGGAGGGCAAGAATGTTTTGAAATATCGCCACATGTAAATATACAGTAATGTGCAACCCCCTTGTTATGTTTTTCCAGGTGCTACCTTTATAATTCAAATGGAGACAGTTTTAGTAGTGCGACAGATGTATTACCACGTCTGGAAGCCCCTCTGCCCATATCTCTAGGGAAATGGAGGGGTTGCTGTTTGCCAAAGGGGATAGGAGGTGCAGGGCCAAAACCAACCTTCTACCCATGCTAGAGGGAGGCAAAGGCTGTGGCACTGCCAGACCCAAAGACTTTGCAAGAGGTTGTCTCCCTTATCTCCAAATAGGATACGGCCATCAAAAGGCATATCAAGGAGCTATACCTGCACATCCTGTGCGAACGCGGAGAACCACATCCAGGAGTGCCGTCCTCGCCACCGTGCCCGTAACCATCTCCTGTCTGTGAGGCTTTGTGGGGCTCTGGGAACACTCGGGTACCTTTACGGCTGGAGTTTGGGAAGCAGGCATTGGGGAAACTACATTTCCCAAAAATCCTGGTGGCAACGAGGCTGGCACACGTACTGCCAGAGACTCCTATAAGATCTCCCTGATAGTGCCGGGTTGCTGGTAATGTTTTATTGGCACGGGCAGGATGCGGTGGGACCAGTGAGCGACTTCCAGAAGCAGGTTTGCAGAGGAGCACGAGCGGAGCATTTATCAGGCTGAGAGGGGAACAACGGCGATGCGAGTGTCACAATGCTTTCCTTCTGGGAGACACTTTCCCAAATGCTCACATTTGACTCTGCCGGACTACGGAACACTCAGGAAAGCCGCTACGGCTCCCCGAGCATAAGATAAGTGAACTCTGATTTGAATACAACATTTCATCTTTGACTGATGATTATGCATGTGATTCGGTCCGGCCGCTGTGATTTAAAAAATGCGGCCCTGAGATTAAGAACAATTCAGCACGACTTAACGCTGGCAAGGCAAAAGGAAGTTGGAATACGAATTACCATAAATTATCAAATAGAGGGAGTAGTAAGGACGCAGCAGGTGCCTGGTTTATAGTCCCATAAAACCAATAAAGGGACATTGTATGTCAGCATTTCATTGTGTTTATGTTATATGTTGTGTTGCATGTGCAAAGCAGATATATTCACGATGTGGGTGCAAAGCAT
Source organism: Ambystoma mexicanum (assembly GCF_040938575.1). NCBI lineage: Eukaryota > Metazoa > Chordata > Amphibia > Caudata > Ambystomatidae > Ambystoma > Ambystoma mexicanum. Next base: position 54,490,948 of record NC_090936.1, read on the forward strand.
GAACCTCCTGAGTTTTACATGCTTTTGTTTGTAGCATTCATGCCTTATATGTTGGAGGACATAGGTTTAGTGTCTGCAGTGTGTTTAGAGCAGGAGCATTTGCACCTTCAGGGGTATCAGGCTATGCAGAGTTTTTCCTTTCCTTGTGCTTCCCCCTACCTATCCAATCATGTACCCTAACCCTCTTTCTGGTTTCCCTAAAACCCCCATACCTATCCACACCTTCTACAAAATCCACTTCACCCCATTGACTGCTTCATGGGTACCTATTATGCAGAACCAGAAACCCTGAGCCACCCAAGGCGGGAGGGTCGTACTCCATTCAGCATCCGTGGTTACGGATGGGGTATGCATTCCCCCTGTGCATGACAGTCATGTCTAGCCTTGACTGTAGTATCTGTTGGGATGCTTTTTTTATCCATCTTGAATAAAAATCTCAAAGGCCTCTCTCACAGTTCTATCAGGAATTCCTTTGGTTGCACTGGAGACTGCCGGGCAAAGGAAAATGTTGCTAGGGCACAGGAAGCATTTGCTGCGCTAAGGGCAAGATTGCCTGAGGCAAAAGCCTTCTTGGTTGTGTAGGGTAGTCATGGTATCACAAGTATGACACTGATACAAAAGACACAATTTGTAAAATCTTAATTAACTTTGTGAGGTTTGGAGAACCTTATTCCCTGCTGTTTTCTTTATTTGATGGTCGAGACGACTCTCGACCATCAAATAAAGAAAACAGCCTTACTCGTGTCTGTCAAATCAAAATGGCCTATGCTAATAAAACCTAATGCCTGCCCTATCTCTTATACAGAAAACTGTGTAAAGAAGGTATGTATATAAAAGGAAAATCAGTGTTCGACAAAGAATAAATGTCGCTGAATCAGCTCTCTTCCCCACGTTTAGACAGCAGGGAATAAGGTAGTCTCTATAGGCAGGATGAGACACTCTGGCTGGGGCTTGAACACTGAAACAGTTCCGAACGTGGATCGATGCCCGTCTGGCCTTCCACGTTAAGGGCCCCTGTTCCAGTCTTCCCCAAATAATGAACAAAAAAGTTCACACCAGTCCCCTTCTGTCGGGCTCAGACCTCTTCAAAGAAAACAAAAGTTCAATGTTGGTCCCCCCCGTGCCGTGCTCAGACCACTTTTAGGATGTCAAAGACTTTTGAAAATGCAGGGCTTCAAGTCACTGCAGGACCACTTCGACTCAGATTTCCTCGATTAGCTTTTCCTCTCTCCTTCTATATGGGTTAGCTTCGTTCACTTTCGCTTTGAGCGGGCTACTCCTTTTTGCCTCACCACTCCATTGCTTAGCATCGCTGATACCATAGCTGTTCTTGCTTTAAAGTTCATTCGCAGGTCTGCCTTTTCTCGCGTCTCATTCACACTCGTGCAGCCTTCACTTGCAATATATTGTTGCAAACTTCAATCTTTCTTAGCATACAACAGTCTCTCACTGGCAAACTCAGTGGCTGTGTGCGGTTCTCTCTTGCTTTTTCGATTTCCAATTTACAAGTCAAGGTTAACACCATAGGCTTGGCCTCGCCTCCCCAACTCTCGTTCACCCGGGAGAGTCGCTGGTGTCCTTGAAACACAATGCAGGCTTCGATATTAGGATCGGCCTTCCCCATGTGTCTTTCGCAGCCTTGTGGAGGCAACAACCTCCTCTAGGGAACTCTTGGTGTTTTTAGCCCGCTGCTCTTGTCCCTTGGTCCGTCACTCTGCTCCAGTAGGTTCACATTCGCCCTGGTAGTTCTGCTCGTACTCGTATTCCACCTTGCTCAACTTGTGTGTCTCTAGGTTCCGCCTTTTATCTGTGTGAGGAGAGCTAATTGGAATTAGGTGTATGCACTAAGTCAAGTGCCTGAATTTGCCTGGACCGATTATAGTGGGACATGTCCAGGATGATGTATAGGAGTTAGTCTTGGTGCTCTCAGTCGCCCTCTTCCTCTGCCTAGTGTTTGTGCAGAAAGGTGGGGGTGGAGGGAGGAAAGAGTTGGGTCATCAGATCCTACAAAATAGGAGGGGTTGGATGTACAAAAAAGGGGGCAATACTGCGTCTCACCATCGGCTGCCTCACCCTCACTCCCCAAAGACCCCTCAACCCAGGTGATCCTCCCGCACTGGTTCACCCCCAGGGTCTGGATCCAAAGGCAGTGGCCGTGCTCTGGCCACCTGAAAGAGATCGATCCCCAGGGACTAGCGGGTGAGACACCCTCTGGTTTCTCACAGTTGGCAGTCGCTGCCTGCCCTACCAGGCTCTCAGGAGAGGTGTAGGTGGACAAAAAGGCTGGGCCGGGTCTGAAGGCGCAGAGTGGGGTTTCTTTATTAGGTCCCGGTCAACTGTAGGGATGGTGGCAGGATGTTCCCAGGCTTCTAGTACCGCAGCCTCTACTAGAAGGTTAAAAGGTAGAAAGTTCTCCTTCCTAGGTCCTTAAATTCAAAATGAACTATTGGCCTGGAAGTGGCTGACAAGCACAGTGTCTCCACCACCTTGGCCACCGGCCATTGGAAGGAAGCCTGTGGCGTCCCCGGAGTCAGCAACGGAAAATGGTCAACTTCAGGGATGCATCCAGATCACTAAACTCGTGCAAGTCAGAAGCAAGCTCCAACAGTACTCCCCCCCCCCACCCCCTCACCATAGAACACTTCTGGAAAGTCCTTCAGTTATCTGGGGCACAGGAGCTCTATCCCAAAATGAAGAGGAATACCTTCTTCATTGAAGACTTCTCCCATCTTTGAAATGAGCACCCCTTCGGAGTGGGGCATGCTCCAGGGGTCCTGATGGCGCAGAGACCTTGGCGAAGATGTCATGCATCTTTAACGTGAAAGTTTCCCATTTTTAGGTTTGTAAATTTAAAAAAAATGTGTTTCTTGCCATAAGTCACATTTTCCCCAACTCCTTTTAATTAGTTAGGAAAATGTGGCTCATGGCAGCATATACGTTTTCCTAATTTACTAACCTAAAATTAGAGGCTGTCATTGCAAAAACTTTTTTTTGTTCGGCACACTGCAAAGAACATGTGATTTCACACCAAATTTCCTCTTTCATACGTGGCTTCTCATTGCAATGCGCATCACACAGGTTTTCATTTCATACAAAATAATGGCCACTGCATATGTGTTCCTACAAAATATTACCTCTTCTCTTTTAACAATCATTTTCTTTTTTTCCTCCTCCTCTTTCTGCTTCCACAGGTGGCTATTCAAGAGGCCCTCTTGCAGAACTCGGGCACTGCGCTCTTGCGAAAGCAATCTCTGTCCTTCACTGCGTTCTTCTTCAACCTGACAATGAGTTCAAAATATTTTATACATTAATGTCTCTTTCTGCTACAAAATATTTTGCAACACATTTAAACAAAGTTATCAGATTTTGAAGATAGACTCTGTAGCAGAACCGATAAATCTAGCAATGGTATAACACCGACAACTGACATTGTGCAAACTAGATGGTTCAGAATAACCAACAGCAGTTTATATCGCAGAAGTGTTTCATAGATGCATTCCAGAATTTAAAAACGTTCACAAAACGTCAGGTGGGTAGTCTGGAAAGACAACTGGGTATAAAAGTGTTTGAGAACCAACCTAAATGGTGCACATGGTGTTCAGTTGTCCCACTGACTGGGACTAAGCTATGAGCGCACAGATTACCATTACATTTAACCATTATAAAGGCCAGAGAGAGACAGTGAGAAAGACGCAGATTATTTATTATTAGTAGTATTATTAGGGTATTTATGGAGTGCAGCCCTAGCTTTGGAAAGCAACAGAACGCTTTACAAGTCATACAGAGAAGTACACAGTGAGGGAAGCAGAAAAAAAGGGAGCAGGGAGTTAACATGGGAGGGTGGGGCGGGGAATTGGTAGCAAGGGATCTACAAGCAACCAGGGAGGAGACAGTGGGGAGCAGATCACCGAGTCTTGGGTAGAGTGGGGAGTGCAGGGTGTGTGGACCTAGGTGTTAGGGAGGAGCCACTCCTTGAGGAAGGTGGTCTTGAGTGGTGGCAGAGAGACAGAGAGCGATAAAGGGACTCTGAACCATAGATGAAGACTTTTGTTAAAATATCCATTGGAAGAGGGATTCAACTTTGTATCTTCCTAGCATTTGTCAGCAGTAGTTATGTGTTAGGACAGAATTCCATATTGGGGTTCTGGAGTCTCATTTTATGGAACCACTAGTCTTTTAGCATTTTCCTTCTGTAGTCTCTGGAGGGTTTCTACTTTATGTTGGTGGTAAGAGGGACCTCTGATGTAGTCCCCCTGCCACTACATCCCTTTTTCCATACTTATGGTATATGAAATTGGGTCCTCCATAAGGTTTCCCATCCCAGGGGTGTCTGTCAGGCACTCCATTTTTGCCCTAGGATGATTGTATCACCGTACAACAGTTGGAGTGGTTGGCTGGTGGCAGCTAATATGTAGTGTTGGCATCACCAGGGTTGCAAGCTGATTTACTGCATTAGTAGTCCAATGCACCTTAATGGTAGCCATTGGGGTACTAATGTTTTTTTTTAAATCCTACTCTAGCCATTCAGTAGCCATTCAGTGCACTCCTCAAATCATTTTAACTCTGAAGTGCTACTACTTCAACCTAAAGATTTTGCAGACAATTCTCCCGCCTAGAGCAGGCGTTGCCGTGATTCCAATTACTTCTCTAACAGTCTTAGGTTTAACTTAATTGCCTTCAACAGGTACAGGATGTAGTCTGCTGCCAAGGACAATCATGTTCCCATTTCCTTGTAACGCCTAAGGAGATCAAAGACAAGAGAAACTCAGCAACTTAACGTGCTTTACTAGGGGACAGTTTGGGGGAAACATAATAAACAGGGTAGGAATAAAGGGACACTGAAATATCAGTATTTGTCCAAAGGCGCTGACTTCTTTAAAGTTTTGGGCGGAAAAAAATATAAAATGGCTCCTCCCTAGCCCCAAGTGGTTCCTGGGATTTCCTTTATAGGAAAGGTTTTTGTAACAAGAGAAAAGTCTTATGAAAAAAAGTCTCTGGGTTCAGGATCTACGTTCTCCTAAATTCTTTGCAGATTCCAAGCGAGCACTGCTTTTATGGTAACAGCATCTCTTTCATTCTCCTTCTCTTCTGTGACCGGGTCTTACTAGACCGTTCTCTGTTGCCTTTCGCTAGGCCGCCAACGCCCCTGTCTGCACCTCGAGACGGTTTCTTTCTGTGCAATCGTCGTCTTCCATATCAGAGAAAATGGCTCTGGTTAGTGAACAAAGCACCTCCCAGTATCCTGATGTGGACAGGGGAGCTTGACAGGATGCAACAGTAGCCAACTACTCTCCCTAGGGCTCCTCTTCCTTAGGCTTCAGTCCCTGGGCTTAGCATGCTACTCGCGATGATTTCCTTTGTTCCACGCCCCTGCCCATTTAAGTCAACAAGGTCTGATTCATCTATTCATACTTATCTGTCCAAAGTGTCAGTTACTCAATCTTTCTATAAACTATCTATCGTTTCAGGTTCTCTCTTTTCATAACAATCACTCATCTTTATAATGTTCGTTTCACTTCCCATTCTGCCACCTTCACCCCTTTGAACCATGTTCCTCTCTGAGTCTTCAATTTCAAGGTCACTATAATCTCTGCCACCTTCATCCCTTTGGATACTATTCCCAACACTCTCCAGGTCTCACCTCTTTCTCTGACCTTCTTGCTCTTTGGGCACTACAGTCACAGTTCCCCAAATCACTCCTTTCAGTAGTAGTGTCACTACTCTCCAAGTCTTCAGGTCTCTCTTTCCCACTGCAGATTTACATGGGATTCTTCACCAATGCAGGAAGGCTGAGCATATAGGCACTGCAATTCTTTGGGAATGCAGTTCTTGGATTCCCTTTAAGGGGGGCAGGAGTGTCCCTGGTGGAAATGTGACTATCCCCTGCTACGAGACAGACACTTAGTGGGGTGACCAGAATGGCATCCCCAATACCACACCAGGGCACATCATCTCTTTGCTTGAGGTGGCACCAAGTGCCCTTGGGCCCCACTGGAGGTTCCCAGAGTAAGGCTGGACACTTTGTCAAAACTTCTTCGTGAACTACTCTTCAATTTCACAGTGCTCTGTAAAGCATATCCTGATCCATGCTCACATGACGTCTTGAGTGACACCTGCCTCCACCAATCTCAGTTACGGGAGGGAAATGCAAACACATATTCAGAGTGTCAAACATACTCATGGCTAATCCGACCTTTAAATTAATTAAATGTTTTAGTAATGGAGACTGCAACATATTTGTTTATTTTCAACCATGTTCAGTATTATGGTCCCAATCTTTCCAAATTCCCCTGGAATTGTGCAGCCAAATCCTCTTTTAAAACTTCTTCCAGGTGGATATACACAACGACTTCTAAAATATTTATGTTTTCACGAACAGGACAGCACTTGCTAGGAGAAAATGTGTACCAGAGAGAAATTAAAATATGCCTACAAAGAATTAACATATTGCTATGACAACACTTCATAGTGTAACTGTTTCTTGCAAATGTATATCAGCCAAGAATGATTGGCTTAATTCAGGCAGGATTTAGAAGTTAGTCCAACCTGTTTTAAGCTGTTCCGCAGTGTTCTTAGTTCAAGCTCCAGGTTCCTTAGGTTGAGCTCAAGTTGTTGTTTCCCTTCCATCTCTTTGCAGCACTGATCTTCCTTTTTCCTCAGTTGGTCTCTGCTCTTATCATACAGCATCTCTGCACTCTTTCTCTTCTCTTCTTCTTGTTTCAAGGTGAACCTGAGATTATTAAATATTCAGTAATGCAGCCATATTTCACAAAGCAACATCTCAAAATGTTTCTCAAAAACAGGCATTGCAATTGTGACTGGCAGTGCAATAGAAGAGCACTGTTCGCATTACAGGGTACACCAATTAACTGTCCCGATCCAGACAGCACACCTGTACCATTTCTCTTCACAGCACCATCTAGTGAACATTCATCACCTTTCTTGTGGCAGCTCACTGTGGGCTAATGATCACGAACAATGAATTCACTATAATTGCACCACAAATGTACAGGAGGTTTGTGAAGACTTTTCCAAGATGTGCTGTTAAAGGCAACTAAACAATCAGATGTAAACCTGTTTGGTTAGACAAAGTCAAAATGTTTATCCCAGAGTCTAGAAGAAGGCAAATTTAATTCAGTCATATGAATATCAATACAAAGGCTTGGGGTTGGGGACACATTTCATATTGCTCCCCCATCCCTCATCGATATTGTTCCAGTGGTTTCGAGGAGTCATAGGGGCACACAATTGCACATGTGCAGCTTTTCTGCTTAATTAAAAAAGCCATAAATAGCTAATAAATGTATAGTATTGGAGTGCACAGCTCACGGAGTCTGCCTTACTGTTCAGTCCACGCATACTTTGACAGAGTTTGGATAGAACTAAGTGTCAATGGCCCAGTTCATCAACTCGGGTGGCCTCTCAGAACCCCACAAAAGGCTAGATCTGAAAATCCATCCGAACAGTGAGGAATAGGAAAACTCTTGATTCCAAGAGACCCAGTGGATTTCAAAGAATGGTATTGAAATTGTCACTCCAATACAATTTTTTCCTGTCAAGCAACTGCATTCATATTTGTGGAATGTATGTAAACTATGTTGGATCCTAGATTAACTTTTACATTTCGCTAGTGTTGTTTATAGGTATCAATGTATTTAAGAATATCATAAAATGTTTTTCATCCCTTGGAATACATTATTACATTACTAACAGATTTATCATGCAATTTACTTGTGGGTATAAGTATTTCTAAGATCTTTGATTAAGACTAGTTGTGTTTTTTTCTTCCCCGAATGACAAATAGGTGTACTATCCAGACAGTGGGGGAGGGCGTGGTGATCCTGGGTTATACATTATTTTGTGTGGTGTTGGTTTTGTATAAAACTTGCAGGTCCACTAAGGTTGGCGTTGGGAAAGATTTGTTTTTGCAACTTTCCCTGCATAGTTTCCTATAGAACCCCATTCGTTTTGCTGTTTTTATCCTGTCCTCACTTTTTGAAGGGAAGTGAGCTTCACTTCTCTCTTAGATATCTTACAAAGCGGTTAGCAATGGAGGGGGACCGATGGTGACCCATTTCTCTATTGGGGTTTGTGTCCCCTAGGGGGAGTAATCTCTGGAGGGATCCCACTTATCCTGTCCCCTAGCAGGTTTTAAGCATACAGGCTGTTAGGACAGGTTTTCTGAAGTCCAAAAGGGCTTAGTAAAACTATTCAACTGAGAGCTTACCAAACTCCACTCTTAGTATAAGGCTGTACCACCTGAGTATATGGTAGGCTAGACAGAGCAGCCAGGCTTATCTCAGGAGGGAGAGAGGGCTGTAGAATCACTTAGTCACCAGCGTGAGTCCAAAAAGACCGCCACTGGTTTACACAGATTAAATAGCCCACATGACCAAGTGGGAGTGCAGTCACATGCAGTGCGTCTGACGTGGTCTGCGCGTTATGTTGGAGGTTACAGAAAAGAAAACTGGTCCAAAGGTATGCGAAGAGGGCAGCCATCATCTAATAGTCAAAAATGACACTTAACCTAGACCATTGCATACATGTATCACATCTAGGTGGAAAACTATAACAAAATGGGCCCAAACCCTGCAACACTGGAGGTCGTTTCATTGTGCACCAAAAGGTGAAACACCATAGCAAACAACATCTTTCTGCTGACTAAATCAAATAAATACAAACTTGGTGAAAAAAAGCATTAGCAACATAATTAGCATGAATATATATAGATACAGAAATCAAGAAGCATAAGTCTATTCGATTTTGAAAACAATGTCTGCATGTGCTCCTCATCTCGTCTAATTCAAGTGTACCTGGAGGTACAGTGCCTGTGCTAAACGCTAGATACAATATTCCAGAATACATGTTGATAAGAATGTGAATGATTATACAAACATTCAGTGCTACGCTAAAAAACAAAGTATCATATTGATGGTGATACCACAATCCGAATACTAAATGGCATACATGATGAGGATACCAGATCTTAGAATATACTGTCTGCACGTGGGCAATACAGGTCTAGGTACACGTCCATTCCAGTCCCCATGTGCTAAGAACAATGATCAATTAAACCATAACAGCATTCAGAGAGATGTTAGCAGTCTTCTATACATGAATCAATGGATATCCCGGAGTATAACATAATACCTAACATAGGGTACATTAATGCAGTGGTACAACTTATAATGGTCATAAAAATGGTACACAATAAATGTGTTAACATTTCGCTACTCAGGCTCGATCGAAACAGTCATACTCGAAAAAAAAAAGTGGCAACCACCTGTATGCGATCAAATGAAGCAATTAAGACAAAAATCTTCATTAAGACCTCTAGGTTGAACTGTATCTAGTTTATGAATCCAATACATCTCCATCATGAGTTTTGGTGCGTAATAGGTTTAGGCTTACGTAGGACAAGGGGGAATGGTGTCAACTGTATGAGTGATAGTTTTGTTAAATTGGTTGACTAGGATGGCTGGGTCTCACAGATGTGGGTCAACTAGTTGAAGCTCTCCAAGCAGTGGTTAGCTTACAAGAGCTGCGTGCTAGAGTTGGAGGCAGGGGTGGGGCGGTTTGGTGATGGGAATGGTGAAGGAAATGCAGTGGTGGTCTGTCCACGAACAGCAAAGGTTAGAGAGAATGAAGGGCTGGTAGTTGAGGTCTACTAGCCAGTCCAAAATGCAGCCTATGTTGTATGAGCCCTAGGGCAATGATGGAGTTTGCTAGAGACAAGGCACTGGAGTCTTCATCATTTTGTCCTAGGTTTAGGTCGCTGAACAGAAAAAGTTTCGAAGTGGGGTTAGTTAGTGAGTAGAACATGTAAGAGCTCCTCTTCGAAAGAGAGTGGCGGGCCGGGCGTCTGATACATGAGGTGCATTGTGATGGTGGAGGTGTGAGAGAGAGCTAATTTGGTTGAAAGTATGTCACAATTGGGTATAGGGATAGTGCTGCGTGCTCTGATGGGGAGGGTTGATCTTGGGTAGGACAGGTGAAGCAGTGCTGGATGGAGTCGGATTAGGGTCCATGTGTAGTGCGTTGGTGAATTGTGTCGAAAATGGGGATGTCAGGAGGGGTACTGCACGCACGTAGCTTGGAATTCCTAGGTGGGAGTGAGATAGGAAGGGATTTGGAGGTGCAGGGGGGTGAGGTTCTCATGCCAAGGTGCGCTAGCCTTAGGAAGCCATGGCACGGGGCAAGAGACATTTCCTCTGCGGGTAGGCCTGGTATGATGTTCTGAGGCTAGCGGCAGTGGGGAAGGGACCAGGGGCCCAATTAGCAGTAGTGGCACGGGGCCCCTGGAGTGAGAAAGGGGTGGGTGGGATAGTGCAGAGAGTAGGAAGTAATTTGGGCAGAAATAGAGTTGCAATGTACGGGGAGGCAGATTTCAGCACATACCTTGGATGCTGGTAATGCTAGTGGCTATCCCAGCGCGGACAGGCCCAGACGGGCAGTTTAGGGCTTTGAAGCAGGCCTTCGAATGAGGCCGGCTCCGCCAGCCAGCTTATCAAGGCAGGGTAGGCCGGCTCTGCCAGCCAGCCTATCAAAGCAGGATCATTTCCATGACCCAGCAGCCAATAGGGAGGCTTGGCTGAAGGGGCTTCGTCTCCAGCTGCTCTGCAGATTCAGGATGTTGGTGTGGCTCCGACGGAGGTCCCCGGTGGCCAGGTTTGAGTGGTGCAGACGCGCTTGAGGGGTGATGTAAATCTCTGCAGGATGGGCATCCCGGATGGGTGCAGGGCTCTGGTGATCGTGTGCCCAGGCCCAGACAGTCAGTTTAGGCCTTTGAAACAGGCCTTTGAATGCAGGGGCAGACATTATAACGAACAGTACGTGATTATCAGGCAGCAATGCAGGTACTGATCCCTATGATTACAATGGCTTTGAGAAGGGGACATGTGGCACTATTGCTTTGAGGACAAGGATCTGCTCTTGAATAAGGAAGAGGTCATAGGGTGCAATATCAATCTCTTCCAAAGTGCTACGGCTCCTTAGTTTGTGGCACGGACAATAGAAAGGGTGATAAAGGGAGGGCGGGGCTGACTCCCTTTGGCCTTGTGGAGACCTTACACCTTCTCCCTGCCTCCAGCTGCATTGACTGTCAAGAGCTGCAGACCTCGTTGTCAATCTAGAGCCAAGCACCAAACAGTGCTGCTGCTGATCTGTGTTATGCAGTCATGACAAGGCTTGAAACCCGAAGTCTTGGGAGGGAACCTGGAATAGCGTGAGAAAACTCATGGTGGTGTCCTGAAAGCAAGACCTGTGCACTCTGAGAAAAGATTCAGAGGCGTGTACGGTTCTCTACATACACCTCTGACATCCCTCCTTGCAACATGTAGCGCAAACAAGGCAAAGTGGAGGATTTAAAGCTGTTTTGTATCCCCTTCTGGCCTCTAAAAAAAGTTCAAGAACATGTGTTCACATGGGGAGAGGGCACCCATTTAACACAGGATGATTCTGAAAAGGTGTTTCACAAAACAAAGTACAATAAAAACATTTATAAAGAAATTTACAGAAATGCAGCATTCACAAGCTGGTAATGCAAAGTGATTTCACATGTAACAGCCATTGTATGTCTAACTCAAAGACTACTCTGTGTGCATATGGTCTGGAGCTTTTACTATACAGTGCCTTAAACCGCATTGAATCCTACCCACCTTTAGAACAAACAGATGTCCAAGATTGGACCTTCACTACTAACGTAGACCGTAGAGATGGATTAACACCCAGATCTCATCACAGCAAGGCTTTAATTAATCTTTCATTTCGCGCTTAATACCCAAGACCACTCTATAAGCACAGGACTGGGATTTGAACCTGTGCTGCTTTGCGTTGTATTACTTCCAAGACAAATGCATTGCCCCTGAGCTATCCTCCCGGCCCGGGAGCAAATAAAGCAAAATAACACATTTCTAATGCTTTAAACAGTCCAATATCAACAATTACCTCACACTATTAAGGTCACTTTCCCATTCAACCTTTTGATGTTCAAGTAATGATTTCATTTCTCTTGTTTCTTCAATTACTTTTTGCAGCTCCTTCCTTTCACTTTCAAGCGTCTTCACTTTGCTTAAAAGGAGCTCATAGCGACCATTTTCCTTTTTGATCAATCTTTCATACTCATGTACTATGTTTTGGATTTTTATGAGACTGACTGTATCTGCAGGGCAAAGAAAAAGAAGACACGTTTCCATTTAATTAGTATGTCAGAACACAGAACAGCTTGACAACAAACACAAAAATGAACACATATGTTCATAACAAGGGGATCATTTCTTTTAAAGCTTTTCATCTAAAATGCTACACCAAAAATCCGTCCTACATGGGTGCATGTTTGTGGGTGGGTACATGTTTTATGGTTGTACGTAGGGGCTTGATACCATAAGATCATACTCCGAGGAAATGCTTTCACGTATGCAGCAATTATTATGAAAAGATCCAGTGGCCTACTGTTCCTTTTTCTTTTTTTGCATGCATGAAGCACACGGAGAAGCTCTAGACTGAGGGCACAAGCCCCTCTTCATTCCCACATTCACAGGAAGACTGGGGACGAGAGAACCCATGTCTCCCTCACAACTGCCAGCAAAAGAGAGCCAGAACCACCTGCAACCTCCGTTAAAAGCACAGGAAAGGATACTAGCACTGCACCAAACAAAGGAGAAACATGTTTCCAAACAATCTCTCACCCCACAGGCAAAACGCTTAATACACAACCTGAGCTGTTTGAAACAGGAGGGCACCAAAACGAAATTCAGAGAAGGGGAACAAACCAGCAACTCCTTGCTAGCCTTCACCAATAGCAGACTCAAGTGGGATCCAAGATGGTGGCTTTCCTATTTAAAGACATCTCAAACTCAGGACTACAAATAATCCCTGCCATGGAGCCTGCCCAAAGCGGGCATGTGCCCCCTCCAGTCAATCAGGGGGAAGCTAGTCAGTCGTGGCACTATATAAGGGCCCTCTTCTATGACAAGAGTTGAATAGAGTTTTGAAGCACAGCACAATGAAGGCAAGGTGTGGTGTTAAGAAAGAAGACAATTGCTAGAGCAGAGAGGAAGGTTGTTGGACTTGCTGTAAGATCTGGAGTGGAAGACCAGATTGTAAGACCCAGAGAGGCAAGGGAGATTGCTGGGCTGGCTGCAAGCCCTGGCATGAAATAACTGATTGCAAGACCCCGAGCGGAGGGCAAGATAGCTGGATAGATTGTAAGACCTGGAGAGGCGTGGTGAAATTATTAAAGTTACTCACTGAATTGACTAGAGCACTCATAGTCCTTAGTCCCCTTTCCTCCATCCTTGTGGGCATACCCCAACATGGGGACGGTACAGGAACTTCTGGCAGTGGAAAATGAGCTACCCCTTTAAATTTAGCATAGCGCGCAGGGGTGCAGGCGTGGTAACGCACCCGAGACCCCGCCCTCCAGCACCTCACCTAAGTCCCCTTTTTACATATCGGATGCTTGAATACCTGGTTATGCTATGCTGATCATTTTAGCCCCTGGCATACTAGCGGGGGAAGGTGGGTGGGACATATGGAGGAAAGCGGACCAAGGACTATGTCACTACAGTGAGTAACTAATTATTCATCCATCCCGTCCCCTTTCCTCCATCCTTGAGAGTGATCCCACCAAACAACACAATTGGGTGGAGCTGTGACAACCTGCCTCATGCATAAGCAGAAGCAAAGCGGTTCTTCAGAACCGCCTGACTGAACTCTGCATCCCACCTGGAGCTAGTATTGAGGGAATAGTGCTTACAGAACGCAGACAGAGTAGCCCACATTGCTGCCTTGCTAATGACTTCCCATCAAATGTGTCTATGAAAGGCGACAGCTGTAGCCTTGGCTGGGACCGCGTGGGCATGAATCCCTGCAGGAACAGTCTTACCCATGGCCAGGTAAGCCTCTGAAATGGCCAGGACCATAAAACAGGCAATGGAAGCTTTGGGAGTTAGAGTGCTGGGAGCAGAGCCCCCGAAGATGACTAACAACACCTCAGACTTCTTGTCAGGGAGAGATAGAACTTGAGCACCCTCCTCAAATCTAAGGAATGCAACGCCCTCTCAGCCTCCATCTGCGGGTTCGGAAAGAACATCGGCAGGCAGATTTCCTGGTTCAGATGGAAAGGAGAGACCTCCTTGGGCAAGACATTTGGATGGGTGCCCAAGACAACCATGTCATTGCGGAAGGTGGTGAAGGGCTTGCAAAGAGACAGAGCCTGCAGCTCGCTGACTCTGTGCTTAGAAGTGAGCGCTACCAACTATACTGTCTTGAGCACAACCAGCATGATGTCCACCGAGGTCATCGGCTCGAAGGGCTTACGCCGCAAAGCCGCAAGAACCACTTTGAGGTCCCAGTCGGGTGCGGCCGGTGCCCGCGGAAAACACCTGGACAACACCTTAAGGTGAGCCATAACTACTGTGTTAAGTTAACAGGAGGGACAGCCCGGTAATGGGTAGGATCAAAGGGCTGAGAATCAGAATAAACAAGGGGGGCGTCCTACACTCCAACAAAGTTTATGCAATGATTTAATGCACAATAAATCTAAACTTTATGATTTTAACAGTTTGTATCACTGAAAATAAACACATTGTAGTTACATCCGCCTGTTTTATTTGGCTTTAGATGTGAGTTAGAGTTTTGAGGTGCATCTGAACAGTATACACCAGACAAAAGCTACCAAATATACCAAATATACATCTGATTGAGCTTTATGCAATTTCATAAATGCAAACCACCGTTTATTCAGATACATAAGCAGTCAAACTCAAATCTAACAATGTCACACCATTTGCAGTCATATTGTGTACAGCATTATAAAAGTAATTTGCTCAAAACTTAAATTGAAGATGCGTGTGTTCCATAACATCTTGTACGCACTGATAACACATTACGCTCTCCATTAGTATGCATCAATGTTCATAAGTTCCGAAGACCTGCCTGCTGAAAAACAACAAGAGGCAGAACCCCCAGTTTCTCATGTGAGCTCCCACTAGGGATCAAAATGGAGACCTGGGTGTAAGGGCTACCAAGCCTGGCAAGAAAGGGTGACCATGGGACTGGTCGATGTCTGGAATGTAAGTTAGATGTTCTTGTGGTCCATAGTAAGTGCAAGCCCCGGGAAGGGTCAATGACCACTGACGTTTCGGCTCAACTGGATGAGAGCCTTCTTTTAGGACCAAGAAATAATAGGTGTCCCTGGATGTGGGACATATAAGGGCAAAGTATTAGGCGTGTAACCAAATGGAGTAAGCAGGGATGACATAAATAGGTTCAAAAACCTAGTTGCTAAAAATAACAGAGCAAAGTGCAACTAGCCCTGCACTCCTGTGACGGACCTTGTGTTGAGCTGCTACGTGATTTGCTCAATAAATGGTGGAAGGCTAATAATTCCTCAAAGCTGGGTGTGAGTATAATGGCGTCCTCTCCAGTACAGACAGGATAAATGTCATAAGAAGCCTGTGGGAAAACAAATGGCCAGGGTTGGTAAACGGCTGGGAGGAAGCGTGATGGTGGCAGCCATGAAGAACAAAAACCATGCAGTGGCTGGCAAAGTTACCTGTAGGTGTACGACTTGCGTCCAAGGCTTCAAAGTGCAGTCTTTAAAAAGGAAGCTCCTGGCGGCGGGGGTACGCACCCTATCAAGACGGGGACAAAAAGTATAAAGTATAAATGCCTGTGAGGGGCCCCATAATAATTGCCATGCAGCATACTATGGGCCTGATCACGACTTTGGCGGTAACGCCGGCGTTATTACCGCTGGCAGCATTAGTCCTACCGCCGAACTCCCCGGCGCTAATAGTGCCGGATCACGAGTTCGGCGGTAATGTAATTCCCCATTCCCCATTGAGCCCATTCGGGAATGCCCCATTCCCCATTGGGCTCAAAGGGGAAAATTCACGCTCTTACCGCCGGCGGATTTCCTGCCGGCAGTAGTAGCGCGAATTTTCGGCGGATTTCCCCCCAGCCAAGAGCTGGGGCGAAAGCCGCCAAAGTCCTGATTTGGCGGACGCTTAAATCCGGCAGTAATAGCGCGACCGCCGGATTTAAGGGTTACCGCCAAAGTCGTGATGAGACCCTATGTGTCTCCGGAAGTGTGAGGTCTGTGCGAATACCTGTGGCAGAATGGCGCTGGAAAAATGGTGAGACGGCTGCAATGAATCCGGACCTCCCGCACGTACAGCAGGCAAAGAAGCTGTGCGAGCCGATTGAGGTGCGCATGTGTATAGGTGCAGTGGCTCCGTAAACCTCCCATGCGCACAAAGTGCAGCGTCGTGTCGCCATGGTTACCTATTGGGGAAGGGAAGAAAGCAACTGTGAATGTATAGTTTGTAGACCGAAGGAGCGGCTGTGACGGGGTGAGGGCTGGAAAGAGGCTATCTCCATGTAATCGGGGCTAGCCCTAAGCCCTGTGAAAAAAGCTTCAAGGTTGAGCCGAACTATGGTAACTGCTTAAAGAAAGCAAAGTACAGAGTATGTATCGAGGCAATAAGAGGGGTGGGCGGTATCAAAGCCCAACGACTAGTATAGGATGACTGGTACTAGGAATGTGCTACGATACACAGTGGGACCATCCAGACATGTAACTGTCTGTACATAGGCAATGGCTGGTATAGCACCTGTTGCCGACATCCAATACCACTCGTATAAGTACCATGCGTTAGTGAAGTGCACTCGCAGTGTGCTGTGGAAACATTTTGAAGCACTGTGACTTGGTGGATGGATCTAGAGGCAAATGGAAGTGGGTGCACCAGTTTCAGGCACTTTGCAGTGGCGACGCGAGTAAGGTGCACTCGCAAGGTGCTCTGATCAAAAGTAGAATCACTGGACCACTGGTGTGTGGCACAATATAGGCAGCAGGGTGGAGAAGCGCCCAATGATGCATGTGGGGGTCACAATAAGAGGGTGGGAGGGAGTGGGGGCTAGGCAATCTGAACTGTGAGGAGAAGCTAGGCAATCTAAAAGCTCACAAGGATAGCTGGAGACCTAGTCTAAGAGTTTCAAAAACTCAAGTGTACATGATGATACAATTAAGTATAGTGTGCAGCGGGAAGGGCCTCATTTAATCCTTTTGTGGTGGCCTGAAGTTTAAAAATCCACCATGCTTCATTGAAGTTTAAGGCACTGATGATGTTGGATGTGTCATGTACTTTATCTATCACCCACCATGTGAATGTGTCTGGTCCATGCTGTAGTTCCATGAAATGGGATACAAGTGCTGCTGTGTGCGTTTTGCAACAGATCCTGGATCTGTGTTCCCCTATCCCCTTATGCACGGGTCTGGATGTTTGACCGACATATCGGAGAACACAGGGGCATTCAATCAGATAGATAGCGTTAGCTGTTTTGCAATTTGAGAAGTGTCTGAGCTGCCATTCTTTCCCATCAATGGGGAAGGAGTGCAGTTTTTTAGTTTGTCTACATGCTGTACAATTGCCACAAGGGTGATGGCCCCGGATTTCCTGCATGTTCCAGAGGGTAGATCTAGCGTTTTTGCGCCCAGTTCTCGCATGGCGATTCTTGGATCTTCTTAGTGCCATCCTTGGTGTCGGTTCTGCTGGGAGGCTGAGTTGGACTAAGGGCCAACATTTTTTGATAAGGCCCTTAAGTTAAGTTCTGTGTTGGTTGCTGAAAACATTTGCTCTGGAGAATACTTGCCCCAATGGCCGTCAAATAGGTGCAACAGGTAACGACCTGCATACCGGAATGAGCCAGATGTGCAGAAAACGCCAGCACATCGTCAAGGAAGCAGGTGATGGGGTCCAGCCCCTTATCGTGAGCCCAGTGACAGTAATTGGTCCACTTATTTTTGTACTGAACGCGTGGAGGGCCTCCTGGATGATTTCCCAGTTGTCGTCCAAAAACTGGGAGCGGTGCAGTTTCAGCTGTTAAGGAGTCAGGCCGAGAGGACCAGCCTGGCCGGGTCCGGATGCTCCACCGCCCCGCCCTGCTACATCAGGAAGCCCTGCGGGGGATCGGGAGAAGGACAGGCCCCAGGCAAGCCACTGCAGCAGGTCCGAGAACCAAGCCCTCGACGGCCAGTGGGGGGCAATCAGGATGAGGTTGTAGCCCACCGAGGCTCGAAATTTGTGCAGGGTCCACTGGAGCAACGGAGGAGTAAACGCATAACACCTGCAGCCGTGCCAGCAGAGTTGGAAAGCATCCCCCAGACACCCCCAACACCGCCCATGAAGCGAAGAGGGGGAACTTGGAATTCAGAGGAGCTGCGAATAGGTTCAGATCCAGAAAACCCCATTTCTGAAATAGGGGCAACAAACAGTTGATGTGTATCTCCCATTTCAGATGTTGAACCCAGGTTGCTGAGCTGGTCCGCTTCCGCACTGTTGTCCCCCGGGAGATGGACCGCGGAGATCCATATCCCCTCCGACATGGTACACTCCCAGATTGACACCGCCTCCATGTACACAGGAGAGGAGAGCGGGTGCCGGACTGCTTGTTCAAGCATAACATTGTCATGGAATTATCGGTCCTGATCAGAACAGCCTTGTCCCAATAGCCAGGCCCACTGCCCCGAGTTCCAGCAGATTTATATGCAGGAGGGCCTCCGTCCTAGACCATGCGCCCTGAATCAAATAGCCATCCAGGGTAGTCCCCCAGCGGGAGAGGGAGGAATCCACTGTCACTACAGGAGTGGGCTCTGGCTGGGTGAATGGGGCTCCCACTGCCAGATTGCAGTCCAAAAGTCAGTAGTGAAGATCTAGAAGGAGGGATGGAGGGTTAGGAAGCCTGTCCGATTGCACCTCCGTTTCCTGGTCCCAGTTGGCTTCCAGGTGAAACTGAAGTCGTCTCATCTTGAGGTGGGCGTTCCTAACTGTGAGCATGCATGACCCCATTAGGCCTAGAAGGTGCTGGAACCAACACACAGAGGTGGTCTAGTTGGCCAAAAAGTGCACTATTGCCTTGAGAAGGTACTGGAGCCTTTCGGAACTTGGGGAACACCAACTGAGAGGCCGTGTCCCAGCACACTCCAAGGAACACCAGGTCCTGGGCTGGTTCAACTGTGACTTCCACTAGGTTGAGGGAGAACCCTAGCTGTCGGAGAACATCGGCTAGTTGCTGGCAGGAGTGCACTGCAACCTTGGGTGAGCTCGCCCTCACCAGCCAGTTGTCCAGATAGAGGTGTGGCCCTTCAGGTCAAGGTGGTCAGCCACTGCATTCATGAGCTTCATGAACACACAATGGGCTGAATTGAGGCCGAATTGCAGCACCTTGTACTGGAAGTGGTGCAACATGATCGTAAACCGCAGGAATTTCTGGTGCAGCTGGTAGATGGGGACATGAAGGTACACCTCTTTGAGGTCTAGGGAACACATCCAGTCTCCTGCGCACAGTGACTACGCTATGTGTGCTGGGTTGATCATCTTAAAGCGTTCGAGAGGTAAAGATCAGTTGAGGAATGACCGGTCCAGGACTACCCCCTGGTTGTAGAAACCAGAGCCCCTGTCTGTGGAACAATACTGGTGACCCTATCTGAAGCAGAGGGGATGAGGGTAGAGGAAAAGGAAGACGGAGACTGAAGCCCGTGGAGACTACTGAAAGAATCCAAGGACTCTCGAAACAACGCTTCCAGCTGTCCGCGAAGAGAACCAGCCGGCCCCAAACCGGTGAGCTGTGCTCCCTGACCACTACGTTATCGCTTTTTGGCATCTGTGGCGGGAGCGGAGGAGGGCGAGCGAAAAAAGCCCTGTGAGGTCCTCTGCTGCTTCCTCCTGTGGTTGCTGGGGGACCTGTCTGGTCACCACGTACCGAAGTCCCTAAACCGCTTGAAGCTGCTGAAGGAGCATGTTTTGAAGTCCAACCTACCCTATGTCTGAGGGAAGGACTTTTGCCCTGGTTTGCTCAGGATGGCCAAGGACAGCAGTCTGTGTTGAGGTCGTCTTTTTTGTCAGCTCGTCATCAGTGGACGAATGAAAGAGGTCTGTCCCTACAAACGGAAGGTCTAGGATCCTCTCCTGTATATCCAAAAAGAATTTTGTGGCATGCATCCACGTTGTACTCTATAAAGGCATCATGAAGGAGGACACAGACAACAGATTTCAGATTCAAAACGATAATTTTTATTAACTAAAATGTCAGGATGAGAAAAGGCCTTACTTAACCTATGCTAAGGTGGGATTTCCCAACCTAAATAAAACTAAGGAAAGTCTGAGTCAAAGAGTTCAATTTAGGAATCTGTCTACATCCAAAACCTATGCTTGCCCTCACACTTAATCTATACAATGTGTAGGCATGTCAGTAACCAAAAGAAAACAGTGTTAAACAATGTTCAGAGCTTCTTCCAGCTCACAGCTTCCTTTCAGCTCCCCTCCCCAAGTATAAAACAGTACCCCAAAAAGAAGTGTAGGATGCAATAGTCTTTTTCAGGTCTCAGGTTTTCCTTTTCCCCAAGTTGTACAGTTCAAACAACATTGAAATTAAATGTTCCCGATTAGAACTCAGGTCTCTCTAACCCGAGTTTCAAATGTTATAATTCAAACAACCTTGAAATGAAATGTTCCTTTTTAGAACCCCCCAAGTTTTAAATGATAGCCTTGAAAGAGAAATTACTTACTGTAATAATCTTTCTATGGATTCTTCTCCCGCAGATTCCTCATCTTGACAGATATCCTTGTCCAGCTCTGCTGCTCGGAAACATTTCTAAAAGGGGGCTTAGTGGACCTTGACTCGGCTGTCGATCAGTCTTGCTCGGTGGTCGATCGTCCGCACCGGGCGTGACGTCAGTCGTCTTATATATAGCACGTCACTACGCCCCATGCTTCAGTTCCTCCCTTTTTTCCACACGTGCTCCGCAGAGGAAAAACAGGAGGGAAGGCTAACAAGCCTATATAAACTTATCAATGGGAATCGTCCCAACGGGGAGACCCCAATCAATTACAAATTGGAATAATAAAACACTTTTTTTTTAATAAAAACAAGCGTCTAGCCAATAGATGCAGTCACCTTAGAGCCATTACAGTCTTTCGCTTAGGGAGAAGTGTTTAGCCATAACAGCTTTCTGAGCAGGGATGGATGGGAGGGCGAGGAGGAATCTGCGGGAGAAGAATCCATAGAAAGATCAATACTGTAAGTATTTTCTCCTTCAATGGATTGCTTTTCTCCCCCAGATGCCTCATCTTGATAGACTCCCCAAGCAGTTAGGATAACCGAGGAGGGCAGGAAGTGTTAAACAAGCAGATTTTGCAGAACTGCTCTACCAAACCGTGCCTCAACCCCCCACGTGCAACATCCAAAGAATAATGCTTGGTAAATGTGTGCAAGGACGACCATGTGGCCGCACAACATATGTCTCTAACAGGAACCCCCCCCCCCCCCTCTGTAGCGCTGTAGAAGCTGAGACCCCTCTGGTTGAATGTGCCCTGATCCCTGGGGGAACCCGGTCTGTGTTCAGCCAGCAACACCTCAAGTACCTCCTCCGGGAGGTCTCAGTCATCAACCTCATCCTCTCAAGAGCCACGCATGTAGGTTGAGGGAATCTGGGGTCGGGTGAAGCACTTGACCTGACTGGGTCAAGAGATCCGGACGCAGAGGCAAACGCTGAGGTGGACAGATGGCCAGCTCCAAGAGATCGGAGTACCACGTTCTCCTCGCCCAGCCCCGGGTGATCAAGATCATGGTCGCTCAAAAAAATCTCTTTAACCTCCTGAGATCCCAAGGAATGAGGGGAATCAGAGGGAAGGTGTAGTGGAGAGGGAAAGTCCAGTCCGCCAGAAATGCATCCCCCAGTGTGTCGTTCGCTGGGAATTCCCTCAAGCAAAACAGTTTGCACTTCCTGTTGGACTCTGTGGCGAACAGATCTACTGCTGAGGTACCCCAGAGAGAGAAGACCTCTTCCAGGACTTCCTGGCACACTTCCTACTTGTGTGAGACTGTGCTCTGCCTGCTCAGAGCACCCACCAAACTGATCTCTGTCACCGCCAGATTAACTGCCGAGACCCCGGTTTTCTAGTAACCAGAACCACAGCTGCATCGCCTCTGTGCAGAGGGGACGGGAGCACATGCCACCTTGTTTGTTCAAGTAGTGCATGGCCACTGTGTTTTCCATTAGGGCATGCTTCCCCTTCAGAGACAGGGCGAAGGCCCTCAGGGCTAACTTGATGGCTCGCAACTCCAGCGTGCTGATGTGCCACCTGACTTCCGTCGCTGACCAAAGGCTGCTCACCTGCATGTCCTCGCAGTGAGCACCCTTACCCTTTAGAGATGCATCTGTGACCACTCGGGTCTGAGGCCAAGGAGGCCAGAAGGGTTTGCCCGCCATAAGATTGCTGCAGTCGAGGACCAATTGGTTGGACACTCAGGGGATCTGGGAGGGCTCCCAGGTACTGAGACCACTGGCTCCTTAAGAGTCACTGAAGATCTCATGCGCAGCCTGGCCTCTGGCATTAGAAAAATACAGGAGGCCATGAGACCTAAGGGGCAGAGGAAGGAAGGCGCTGGTAAAGTCACGTAGTTCTGGAATACATTTACCATCTGTGCTATGCTGTCAGCTCTCTCTTTGGGAGGGAAAGCCTTCCCTAATTAAGTGTCTAGGACTGCTCCGATTAACTGGAGCCTTTGGACTGGTGTCACATGGCACTTCAAGTTCAGGGAGAAGCCCAGCCTGTGCAGTAGTAGGGAGGTGTGCTTTAGATGAAACAAAACCTTCCCCGCTGACTTCCTCCGGATCAGCCAGTCGTCCAGGTAAGGAAATGCATGGACCCCGGATCTCCTGAGGTGAGCTGCAACTACCACCATGAGCTTGGTGAAGACCCTTGGAGCGGAGGTCAACCCAAAGGGAAGCACTTTGAACTGATAGTGCTTGTCCCCTTAAGAGGAACCTTAGGAATTTCCTGTGCTTTTGATGTATCGACACATGGAAATAAGCATCCTGTAGGTCTATTGACATCAGCTGGTCCTGAAGTTCGAGAGCGTGGAGAATTTCTCTCAATATCACCATCCTGAATTTGTCTTTCCTCAGGAACTTGTTTATAGCCCTGAGGTCCAGAATGAGACAGAGACCTCCTCCTTTCTTGGGTACCAGGAAATAATGGGAATATCAGCCCGACCCTCACTGATCGGTAGGTACCTCTTCAAGGGCACCATTCGACTACAGGGCTCTCAGTTCTTTCTGAAGGGCCTGTTCCAGTTGGATTGGAGGTTGTGGGGGTCTGTCTGGTGGCTTTTCTAAAAAGGGCAGACAATAACCCCACAGAACTGTCTGCCAGGCCCAGGCATCAATGGTAATCTCCTGCCACTGGGGCCAATGTCCTGCCAACCGTCCACCAACCGTTAAGTCGTGGGAAGGGAAATCAAAGCGGCTTAGAGGGCAGAGTCCCCCCTCCCCCCAGCTACTGGCACTGGCCTCTAGAAACCCCTCTGCCCCTTCCGGGACACGAGAAACACCTCTGCCCCTGCCTGGCATGGAACATACGTTCTGTAGCCTCTGCCTCTTGAGGCAAAGCTGAAGGCAGGCTTGGCCAGCTGCGCAACTAGGCCCAGCGATTTAGCAGCAATTTTCTTTATATTTTTACAAAGAGTCATCAGCTTTTTGGCCCAAAAACAAATCTCCCTCAAAAGGCATGTTCAGTAACCTGTTCTGAACATTTGGGGAGAAGCCAGAGGTTTTCAGATAGGCATATGTCCTCATCACTACTGCTGACCCCATTGAACGGCCAACGCAGTCTGCCACGTCCAGGCCGATCTGCAATCACTGGTTGGCTATCACCTTCCCATCCTCCACCAGCTGTAAAAATATGCCGGCACTGCGCCTTCGGGGGCATTCTCAGCTGCATGCTCCACAGATTTTCTACAAGCCAAAGTAGTATTTTGGAAATCCGCAGGCTAAATTGGTGGCTTTGAGCGCCATGCTGCCAGAAGTAAAAACCTTCTTGGCCATTGCGTCCAACCTTTTTCCTTCCCTATCCGGAGGCAGATTGGATGTGGATGCCGGAAGTCTGTTGGTAATTGTGGAAGATGCACCTTCTGGAGAAGGGTGTGTAGCGAGGAAAGAAGGGTCTCTTCATGCGGCCTATACTTGCCCATGAAATTGGCTTTTACTGGGGTGGTGGGATTGTGCAAGGATGTTGCCATAAGGAAGCTAAGGGGTCTGCTATAGCCGAGTTAAATGACATATGCTCAACTGCAGGGCCCTCATCCAGAATGTCAGTGACTTCGTACCCTTGAAGGGTGCAGCAAAATATTTTAAGATAAGGGTGTCTACCACCATTTGAACCAGGGCCCTGAATTTTGCATGAGTATGCGTGTAGGGCTGAGCCTGCTGGAGATCAAGGTCTGGAGATGTATCCGAGTTATATGGCATATTATGTTCAACTGCAGTAACTTTGTCCAGAATGTCAGGGAGTTTGTACCCTTGAAGGGTGCAGCAGAAGATTTTAAACCAAGGGTGTTTACTACCCTTTCAACCAGAGCCCTGAATTTTGCATGAGTAAGTGTGTAGGGCGGAGCCTGCTGGAGATCAAGGTCTGAAGCCCGGGAGGATAGCTCAGGGGCAATGCGCTCGCCTTGGAAGCAAGACGGCGTAGAGCAACACAGGTTTGATCCCCGGGTCTGTGCTTAGAAACTGCTGGGTATTAAGCGTGTTATAAATACACACTGCCAGTGCCAGAATAGATGGGATCGACGTTGAAGACTGACTGCAAGGAGTCGAAGAATTACGACCTTGACAGTGGTAAAAAGGAATCATCGCCGACAATCAGCATCAAGTGTTTTCCCATGGATGCCAATGGGACGGCTGTCAAAGCCGATGGGATGGCTTTTGGCGCTGATTGAAGGGTTTTCAGCGCTGAGGAAGGCTTCGATGACTAATGGATATCGTGAACATCAGCCTTACGATAGACAGCCTTCGATAGACAGCCAATGGCGTTTACGCACCTTTGCAGTCGTCGTTGACGCTGATGGTGTTGATCGAATTGCTAGCGCGGGGTCAGCAGCACCAAGCGCCACATTTGCTGACAAGGCTTGCTGGTCGACCACACCTACAGCAGCTTGATCCCTAAACATGTAAAGCATTTTGGTCTTGAAATTGTCCCACTCTTCCCAAGTGGTCGGCCCCGCCGAGGGCTTACCTTGTTCCAACGACATGCTGAACTCGCATCGATGATGGTAGCACTGCTTCTTCTTTTGCGAGGAAGTCAAAGAAGAATGGCTTCTTAAATGGGACCGCTTCTTTGTTTTTTAAAAAAAAATGTTTTCCCCTTTTCAGGGGTAGGCTCCTCCGTCTCAGCCTCAGAAGATCGGACGAGTGACCGTTCTGGAGATTTTGTGGACGGTCGGCCCAAAGCTAGTTTCCCGTAGGGATTTTGGCTGCATTTTCGAGCACGACGCAGAGGCCTCAGTGTCGTGTCTCGACCCCAAACACCACAGACTAACGTTGTGGTGGTCGGTCACCAACATTTTGGCCTGGCAATCGGTGCACCTCTTGAAGACTGAAACCCTGTTAACATCGCACTCAATGTTTTCTGAAGAGAAAAGTCAATTTTTGACAAAAGAAATGAGTAAAACTCGAGGTCGTGTTCCAGATGCAGCATGCAAGCGCACAGACAAAAGGAACTGAAGCATGGGGCGTAGTGACGTGCTATATAAACGCCTGACATCGCGACCGGAGCCGACGACTGAGCACTAAGCAAGACGGATCGACGGCCGAATCGAGCTCCACTACACCCCCTGTCAAAAAGGTTTCAGAGCAGCAGAGCTGGATGAGGATATCTATCAAGATGAGGAATCTGCAGGAAAAAAGCAATCCATGGAAATAAATTGTTCCTTGTTCGAACTCAGGGCTCCCGTCCCCAAGATTAAAGTGACACAGTTCAAAAGAAACACAAAATAATTCTGGTTCCACGATTCAGTTAATGTTGGTTTAAATGTTAGTTTAAATAATTTGCAGCTGGCATGCAGGTTGAAATTCCACTGTTGGTTAGGATTTCAGCATACTGTTGTTGGTTTACATGTAATGGTTTATTTAGGTTTAAAGGTTTCTCCCTTCTTCTTGGTTTCAACATTTTTAATTCTGTTTAGTAGCAGGGTTTTACATTCAATTATTAGCCTCTGGCTTATGATCCATGTTCACTTTATTTGTAACTCAGTATTTGTTAGTTTCATTTTAATTGCACAGTTCCTTGCTCAGAGACCTTTGAAAACGTGTTATTCATTACCCGTGACCTCTCCTCTACAAAGTATTCACATTTGTTGGTTAATTGAAATGAATGGGATCAGAGACTTTCGAAAACGTGCTTTTCCAGAGCATGCAACCACTCTGATACAAAATATTGTTGTCGATTTAATAATTGGAAATTAATGGAATCACTCTTTCAACCTGCAGCGTTCCCCAGGGTTCTAACCTATCCCCCTGGTTCTTAAATGTCTACATGGCTGCCCTGTCACGTGTGATTGTCACTTTCATCTCTAACTTCCAGTGTTATGCGGATGGCACGCAACTCTCCTTCAGGCTACCCTCAGCCACCTCCTCTACCTGGCTCACATCTGATTGTCTGTCCGCAATTCAGTTATGGTGTGCCGCAAACGACCTCTGCCTCAATGCCAGTAAGATTGCGATCGTTCGCATTGGGACTCCTGCTTTCCCACTCTCACTGTGGCCAGCCTCCCTTGGCCCTGCGCCGTCACCCACCTGCGAGGCAAAAAACCTTGGGGTCATCTTCGACTCCACACTCTCCTTCCCCACTCATATTTTGGACATCTCTAAAAAATCCAACTACCAGCTGCACCTCCTCAGAAGTACTCTTCCTGTTCTCACCTTCCCCCAGCGGATCACTGTCTCCAGAGCCCTGGCTCTCTCTAGGCTGGACTACTGCAACAGCCTCTTTCTAAACATCCCTGCCTCTGCTTTGCGCCTTCTGCAACTCATTCAGATCAGAACCGCAAGACTTATCCTTGGCCTCAAGCCCAGGAACCGCATCTCTGCGGCGCTGAAATCTCTCAACTGGCTCCCTGTGGCTGCAAGGATCAAGTTCAGGACCCTCTGCATTGTCCACAAGGCTTTCTGGGGCCTAGGACCTACCTATCTGCAACAATGCCTAGCTAAATACTGTCCCTCCCGAACCGTCTGCTCATCTACCATCAACCTTCTTGCGAGTGAGATGATTCTCCAAGCAGAGATTTTGAGGGAGATCTTTATCCTCAACAGGGGTCTCCCTCTGGAATAGCCTCCTTGCGGCCCTCCGTCTTGAGCCTGATCTCCTTAAGTTCCGGAAACTCCTTAAGACCTTCCTCATCGCTTCCTTCTCTCTCCCTCTACCCTGCTAACCTCTCTCTCTCCGCTCTATCCCTCTCTCCCTCCTTTTCCACACAGCTTGCTGACTGGCCGACGGGTGTACCTCAGTCTCAAAGGTTGTCAAGCCTGATGCTGAAGAATCCTGCAGGAGTGAAGCTGGTCCTCTAAACCCCCTAAGCCTGTCTGCCCAACAATTCTGTAATTATAAAACTACCGGACAGACAAACCCAAGGGGAAAGGGGAAGTGGATTGAGAGAAAAGAGACAACAAGTCTGGAACTCTCTGGAACTCCTACTGCTGGCACTTCTGTCTGTCTTCGCGGGAAAGATCTGGTATTAGTTTTTTCAGTAGTGTTCCTAAAATAAAATGCAGTTTTAGAACACCTTCTTCTAGTTCAAAACTCAAAACTAATCATGTGATTAATAGATTTAAAATACCTGTAGCCTAAGCTGTGATTGCTGTTATGCTATTTACTTTCTTTCGTGATAGATGATTAATTGTATGTAATCTGCTGTGACTTGACTCTGGTCATTATTGCTTCTTTATATATAAATATTTTCTTCTTCTTCACTCTCGAAAATGTCCTTAAGGATAAATATAAAAAATAACTAAATCTCTCTCATATATATATACATAATTCTTTAGAACTTAACTTAAGAAATAAAAAAAAAAACTATACCTTGTACTATCTTTGTTAAAGATGAGATTATGTGCAAATGATGAATTAAATCAGAAGAAATAAACTTCTTAACTTCTTTAGGTCTGTAATACTCCTTCGAAGTTCTCTCGTGTTGATACGCGCTTGTGTTGAAGAAAAAATATTTTCGAAAATGGCCGCGACGCAAAACGACGTCTTTGGGTCCTTTTTTCTAATCGCGCGCTTCCAAATGTTCACTGTACACGCTCGTGAGTACTACGGACTTGAGAATGCTCTCGTAGAAAAAATAGCCGAAAAGGTACGCGAGCAAAACCACGCGACTAGCGCTTCAAAAATAAACGAAGAAAAAATTGGATTAGTATTTTAGCTGTTTAATATTAGTAACGCGACGCTAAAACCGCGCGCATAATCAAAAATTACAGAACCAACAGTTTTCACAAAAGTATTGTTCAATCTTGGTTAAAAACAAACATTAAATTTCACTTGCATTCCAGTAATGAAACTTCAAAAAATAAATTCCAAAGGTCACTTAGCTTTTACTGAATAACTGAATACAGCTGCTCAGCATCAATTCAGTGGCAACTGGTTCTCTGGATACCATGCTTCAGCTTCAGAGTTCTTTGAATATTAGATACTTTCTTCAACTGCAGACTTACATTAACTTGAATACTAAGTTCTATGTAAAACTCAAGGTTTTTCAGTAAACTATCACTAAAGATTTTAAAATATATTATATCTATAGGAGCTAACAAAAACATGACCTACTCTAATAAAGACTTCAATGAAAGGCAGTTTAGATTTGTAAGCAACATTTTAAATGACATCACAATACTGCCTGCTATTAACTAAACCAATCACTGTTGAGAAAGTGCTCCACCATCTTGGCTTGGGGACATTTCATCTTTCTAATGAAAGTTAGTTAAGGAAAAAAAAAATCACATCCTCCTCTCCTAGGAATCTTGCTAATGTGAGATATAGAATGTGAAAACCTGACACAGGTCCCTGGCTCCCTCGCCAGTCCTCTCGCACTTGCCTCCGAGCCTGCACTTCCCTCATTGCTACTGCACTTGGTCAATGACCCATTAGAATGGCATATCTCAGCACTTACCCAATTTCTGACTAACTGGGCGCACTTGGATTCCACTCCCTCACCTGTCCCGTCTGTGCACTTGCACGATCTGAACGTACTATGCCTTGAAGATTGTCTATCTTCCCTGTCTCCCCTCCTTGCATGGTGGTGCTTCAATGCACTTGGAAAAACTGCAGAATCGTTGCCAGACCCATTTGCTGTTATCTCCACTGTTAGTTGTATTATATGCACTTACTCTGCCTGTGCAGACTTATCGTTCAGAAATTCAGAGGTCATGAAGGACTTGTTTTTTTCCCCTTTTTACCTCCCTCCTTGAGCGCTTTGAAACCCTTGCCTTGTGTATAGGCGCTATACAAATAAACATTACAATACCATCTCTTGAAGTTTTTAGGAGAGCTTCCCAGCAAGCAGTTTTGCTTTTGTGAGAAGGAAAAACTTTTTGGTGTTCTATATGAAGATGTGTTTTTTTAGTCTTAAGATAGCATGTGCATGAAAGGGCACTATACATCGTTTGTTTTCTTAGAGAGCAACAAATAGCTAGGCATGTGGTCTGAACTGTAACTCCCTTTCTGACCAGCCAGCACACTCAGGTATAATTTTTTTTATTTGTATTGGCTGAATTTAATCAACCTTTCAAATATAAAACAATTCATTCATATAATATAACCAATGAAGAGAAAACAATTCATCATAATAAAAACATAACATAAAAGTATGCAACGAAAATGTACATGTCATTCATGGAAGTCAGTTTTTAAGCTAGAGAATCTAACAGAGTACCAGTTCAAGATTGAAACAATTCAAAAAATTAACAGTGGCAATTTGTAATGCTTTACAGGACGAGTTTAGAATAATTGCCCAACAGTCTTGAGGATCCAAGTTACCTACATATTTACAGTATCTTGAGAAATGTGTTTCTCTTTTTTCACCAAGTGTACCACATTCAGTAACCAGGTGACAGGTCATACAGAATCGACGGAAATTAATAATTGTTGGTAAGAGCTTACGTCTAACCTTTATGTCTCTAGTGATCCATAGGTTAAACCTCAGTCGGAGGATACCAAGACGATATTTTGGGGATGGTGAAAGCATCAAGTAGGGTGCTAAAGTTCGATTTTCTTTGGTGGAAACCTAAGTCAATCACCATCTTTGTACTGTAAACAAAAGTGTCTTGTGAGGATCCAATCTGCTTGGTAAATTTTAGATTTCGCTCTGTCTGGGTTTGTGAGTAAAGTATCAATTCATACCTCCGCATGGGCCAAGATACAATATGCTTTTGTTAGCCAAGTATGTATAAAGGCATGTGTAACAGAGAACATATAAAATTGGATAACTTCAAAATCGAATAATTGTTGGTCGAGAGTAGGCATTTAGTAAAAAGAGCACAGATTCGCCAATTGTAAAGAGCTGGTAGCGAGACTAAACCCAGCTCATATCTGATCCAGGGGCAGGGAGTACATTGAGGCAGACGTAATGCGTGCCTCCAAAATGTTGCTTCCCATTGCACAAATAGAGAGGAGAGGTCTTCATGAGTGGTTTCTAGTCCATATAATAAAGTGGGCACTACATTCATATTCCAGAAATGCAATACGGGATTTACAGAGAATTTGCCGTACTTGAACAGTATGAAGTGAAGCCTGCGAAATGGCTGTGGTCAATTTGATGCTCAGGCGCATGACATGACCTGTTGCATGTAATTTGCCCTCAAAGATCATCCCAAGGTAAGTGTAATGAGGGACTACAGTCAAAGGAATATGATTGATAGTCCACAAATGGGTCATCGGTCTAAATTTCCTTGGGGAGAACAATACAATTTGAGTTTTGGTAGTATTTACCTTTAATTCATTACGTTGAATATAATTATGAAAGGCATTCAAAAGATTTTGTAAGCTAGAATGGGTTTTGGAAATAAGAACCAAATCATCTGCGTACATTAATGCTTTAATGGGATGATTATTGAATTTAGCAGAGTCTGAGATGATGTTTTCGAAGACAAATTTAACATCCTGAATAAAATAATTGAAGACAGCCGAGGCTAGAAGGCAACCTTGTTTTAATCCACGTGCCGTGGGAATGCTTGGAGACAGACGACTGGCCAAAGAAAGACGGATTTGGATAGAAGTGTTTGTGTGTAAAGCACATATGTCGAATAGTGTTGAAGGACAGTGATCTCGGAGTAATTTAGAAAATAAAATTGGTCTGCTAACAGAATCAAACGCAGCATGAAGGTCCACAAAAGCAAATAAAACGTGTTGTTTTGATGACTGACATTGCGCTTTGAGTGCATTTAAGCACTATAAATTGATGCTAGTGCCCATGCCAGCAACGAAACCTGTCTGCAGGGGGTACGAAAATGAGAATTAGAAGTCCATTCGTTAAAATCACGGAGGATGAATTTACAGAAGAGCTTGCCCGGGACGTCTAGCAAGGCAATGAGGCGGTAGTTAGATGGTAAACTACGATCGCCCTTTTTGAAAATTGTAATAATTATTGATGTCTTCCACGATGGAGGGATTAATTGGGACCTTAAGATGTTGCGAAAGATGATGTTTAAGATAGACGCCCATTCCAGAGGGTAAGCCTTAAAGATCATATTCGAGAGGCCATCTGGACCAGCGGCCCTAGAAGAGCTTGCTTTCATGATTCGGTCATGAATCGATGAAATCGAAAAGTCACTTCCCATACAGAGGAAAAATTTGGTTTGTGCGTATGCTTAGTGAATTCTGGGTCAGCATATAGAGACAACAAGTGTGTCAACCAGGATGAGTCTGAGACCCCATTGATCTGAGAGGCACCCTGTGAATTAGATGTATGGGCATGGAGTAATTGCCACATAGATCCTGATTTTCTATTAGCCATGGCCATGGACATCAATTCACTGTCATGTTGGTAGAGAAGGGCCTTTCTGCTTCTGAGCCAATTCTTGTATCTGCATTTGATGGTGTTAAGGTCATGCCTACACGTCGAAGAGTTGGACAGTAGGATAGCCTTTAACGTACTCCGATAATCAGCTCTAACCACTTGAATTTCAGGATCAAAGGAGTGTCTGTGTTTACCACTCAACCTCACCGGGATGGTTAAAGTGCTGACAAAAGGGCGCAAAAGATCAGAGTAATGCGCTGCATGACCCAATTGTGCGTTATATTGAATAATGCTTCTAAAAGATGATAAGGTAGATACATTCCAGAGCACGCGTGATCTTGCTGAATTAGTGAACAGTTTGGGAGTAAAATGGCGGACTTCCCCTTTTGAGAGGGTCCACAGAATATCCTTGGATAGCAATCTATGGTCACTATAGGCTTGGTCATTAATGGTCAATTTGTCAACGAATGGAAATGGCCCAGCGTCCACATAGATATAATCAATGGTGCTCGAGCTAGATCCTCTGTGCCAGGTGTGTTGAGGTGGGAGGTCGCCCGAAACTGCACCATTTGCCATGTGGAAGTTGCGCTGACTCATAAAAGAGGACCGCATGCATGTTGCATGATTTGAACCAGCCTGATTCCAGCAATCAAGATTAATATTACCTAGAACAATTATCTGAGATATGCATGGAGTTAACAGCACCATATCAAGAATAGAGGCTAGGCCTTCATAGAAGGACTCATCAGTTTGTCCAAGAGGGTTACGGTAGATGTTAACCAGTGCAATGGTGTTGGAGTGATGAGTAATCTTGACTAGTTGGGTATGAGCCAGCACTGAAGACCAGGGTGAGATGGTGAAACCAATCTTCAAATTAACTGCAACAAGGAGACCAGAAGAAGGTCTGCCCTTGCTAGGAATTGCCGGCAGCAGAGTAAGGTCAAAACCATCCCATATAGGTGTAGTTAGAAGCCAGGTTTCTTGTAAGGCATGTGATATATATGAGACAATGTATGCATAGAAGTTTGTAAATGGGCATTGCCTCGAGTGTTCCAACTGGCAAGTTTCAGGAGCGATGTACTTGTAGAAATTAATGGTTAAGACGGCCGATGAGAGGGGATTGGCGAACAACTGATATTCGTGTTGGTTAAGCCCTGATAGATATTAGATTTGGACTTATGCGAATGCATCGTGTTCGACGGGAACTCAGGATCTAGTGCCAGGAGGAAACCCAAATCGAAAAGCTTCATTTTGCAGCGCCAAATTGAGTTACAGACTACACCAGATGGGATCCAAAGTCTGACCACAGAGGAACTGGTTTCGGAAATGAATTCAATTTGGTCTATGTCATGGGTGGAAATATCATGCAAGTCCTCAATGTCGCCAAAGATAATCGGGACGCTAGACCGATTTAAGTCATACGTTGGAAAGTTCCCATCACGGCACTTGAGAATGAAAGGAGAGTGAGAACGGGATGACATTGGATGTTTGGGTGAGGGTTTAAAAGAGGAATTTGACGCGGTCCACTTTAACGAGGCCGCCACTGGATTCACTCTGAAGCAAGAGCGCAATGCATTTTCTTCGTCTTGCATCGAAATCAAAGGGATAGCGGCCCTAGGGGTCAGCGGAGCTGGGTAAGCATCAACACTGGCTTTGAGATCAGAAAGTGCAAGGGCAGAAGGAGCGCTCTCTCGGGTGCAGGTAAAGCAAGAGGAGTTTGAAAGGAGACTTTTTTTTTTTTAAGATGGTGCAGTCTGAGCAGCAGTGTGTTGGGAAGACTCATTTTGTTCAATCGATTGAACCAATTGACTTGATGGAGAAAGAGAAACTGACTGACTCGCAGATTGAGGGGGTAAGGCTCGAGTAGATGGGCCCAAAGACACAATGTCAGAAGCAGTAATGGGGACCTGAGATTGGATTGGTAAAGTTGGTGGGACCTGGGGCATGGTGGAATTGGAAGGGTGACCCAGTGCTTTGAAGAAAGCCGTGAGTGTATGTTGTGTGTTTCAGGTTAGCCAGGTTTTTGGTTTTTTCGGTATATTACCCAAATTTGGGGGATGTTGACATGATGAAGTGAAGTTGAGGAAGGAGGCAAATGGTGTGCATGTGAGGCAACTTCTGAAGTTGGGACAATCAGCGGAACAAAAGAAAGCTCAGAAGAGGATGAAAGAACAGGCACGAAGTCAGCAGAAGTAGCTTTGAGTGAGGGAACAGTCGAAAAACAAAAGAAGACTCAAGAGTAGGTGGAGGAGCAGATACGGGGTCATCAGGAACAGTTTTCGGGGATGGAACAGATGGAGAACAGGGAGCAATAGGTCGAATGACACCTGGGATGGACGCGAGATGGCTGATTAAAGGCACAATGAAGCAATCATGGGATGAGGAGTTTGGAACTGGTTCGGTAGCGACAGCAACATCCGTACAATTGGTGGGCTGATTTTTGAATGTGGCTGGTGAGAGAACTGGCACATGTGTGAGCAGTGGAAATAGAGCCATTGGCATGCAACCATTTGGCAAGTTCCTCAAAAAGAGCCGACTGGTTGGAAAGTTTGTCAATGGTATCATAGAGCTTGCTCATGGTGGAAATAGACAAGTTAATGGAAATGAGAGCCGACTGGATCAAGGCAAGTTGTTGGGACATGTTGTCAGTCAGAGGCTGTTGGTGAGCTTGTGGCGTCGGCATGGCAAACGAGTGAATGAAAGAGGAGGAATGGATGACGGAAGAGTGGATTGACATCCCTTCCAAATCTTCCTCTGACCTCGAAGAAATGGGCGATTCACTTAGGGACGCATGAATGAAAATGTCGGAGGAATCAGGGAGCAAGGATGGGAATTGTATCGGGGAAGGGGCAAGACCTTGGCCTGGAGCCAGGGAGTTGGGATTCACAGAATTGAGCATGGTGATATCGGACAATGGATGGGTGTTCATGCATGCCTGCGGAGTGCGAAAAACAGATGGGGAGTTGTTAGGTGTGCGAGAAGACACGCTGGGTCTGGGTTTAGGAGTGAGCAAAGAAGTGTGGGAACCAGAAATCTGAGGAGCTTCAAGAGCTGGAGGCGGGAAAGGAAACTTGGATGGTAATACTAGGCCAGATCTATCTGGCGGTAAAAGGGGGGTAAGCGTGGTAGCAGAGAAAAATCATGGTCATGGTGCTACCACATCGCCACACGGGGCGAGGTTGAGGAGGGAACCAGCGTTTTCGGGCATGTTCGTGG
Source organism: Ambystoma mexicanum (assembly GCF_040938575.1). Classification (NCBI taxonomy): domain Eukaryota; kingdom Metazoa; phylum Chordata; class Amphibia; order Caudata; family Ambystomatidae; genus Ambystoma; species Ambystoma mexicanum. Next base: position 54,526,015 of record NC_090936.1, read on the forward strand.
TAAGCTTGTAAGTCAGAAACACCATTCACCAATTGGCAGAATGAATTAAAACAGTTGCAATTGCTTACCAAACAAACTTCAAATGTAACTTCAAACTCAGGTTAGAATACAAATTAGAGAAAACAAAATGAATGATTGCCGCACTCCGTAACTAACGCGGGTAAACGGGAAAGCAGTACTTGTCTCGGTACTTGCGCGAGATGCGCTCACGCGATGCGCGTGCGTTTGGGCTAAGTACAGAGTCCACTGGGTGTGCAAAGCTGACAGGCCAATCCGGGTGGAGCTTAGGCGGGCCACCAAACTGTCAATCACACTAGAATAACGAAAACAGAATGGCGTCAGAAACTGGCGTCAGCAAAGGTTCATGGCAATGTTCATGGCAACATGCAGGAAGCCGACACAGTTAAAGTGGGCATGCGTCACTGGCTAATAAGAGTCACCTTGTTGTTTGTTCCTTGGCAACCAGAAGCGGCAGCCACAACGTTAGAATGCAGGCAAATTTCTTGAATTCAAACAGGAAAACACAGCAGCTCCAAGCGGGAAAGCGGTACTTGCCCGAGATGCACGTCGGGTATAATGGATACAGGTAGAAGCAGTGCTGTATATATTTTCAGTGGTATAGATTGTACTGGTACCTCTCAACAGGAGTGCTATATATTCAGGCAAAGTAGCCTAATTTATCAACAGAGCTGCTATAGGCATGTCATGGCACAATGCCAAATATTCACAGCAGGGCTGATCGCATCATGCCCACATTTCTTAGCAGGACTGCTATGTTTTGGGACAGTAACTGAATTTCTTAACAGAGCTGCTGTTAAGAAAGCACGAACATGTATTGGCATTTCTGCAGTGAGCTGAAGTACAGAGCAAGAAGTGTCTGAGTTCTTCCCACCAACTTCCAACAGTGTGAGAAGATGGCATTGCTGTCATATAATTCAATCCCTTCTGCTCAGTCTTGCGCTTTTCAAAATGTCTGCTTCTCCCATGTCCAATTACGGAGTACCAATGCCAAAAATCTAGCACATTTCAAAGCCTCATTATGAGTCTCCTGACTAATATAGGATAGTCCAAACGGGCATAGAGCTTTTTAAAGGCTGTTTATGTCAGGTGAGCTTCACATGGAACTGCCAGTTCACTAACCCCATGAGCCTCTCATTGTCAACAGCCTGTTGGGAAAGGCAGCTCAGTAGGTCAATAACCCTGCTGCAGAGATTATTGTGCAGCCTGTTAGTTCAAATCATGTTGATCGGTGAGTTACAGAGTCTGCATCAGAGATATGCATATAAATGCAGGTAACATTCAATTGTAACATTTGATCTAACTTTCGACTTCTCAAAAGGACTACTAATTGTTTAGTGATTCAGAAAACACACATTTCATCCGGAATGCTCTACTTGTAATGGCTCAGAACACACAACTCATCAGTGCTGCTATACCTGTGATTGCTCAGAATACAACTCTCCAGGGTTGCTAGGCTTGTAATGGCTTAGATCACACACCGCATCAGGGCTGCTATACATGCGATTGCTCTGAGCTGCTATACCTGTGATTGCTCAGAACAGACATCTCATTTGGGTTGAAATACTTGTAATGGCTCAGAAGAAGCACATCCCATGAGGACTGCTATATGTATAATGGCTCAGAACAGACATCTCTTTAGGGCTGCTATACTTGTTTGTTTGTTTGTGCATTTATATAGCGCTACGAACCCTCAGGTATCTGAGCGCTGCTTATTTCCCACAGTGTGTGGTGCTCATTTATCGACCTCGGAAGGATGAAAGGCTGAGTTTGGTCCTGCCGGGATTCAAACCTACGTCAGCAGGCTCCGCACGGATGTCAAAGCGAGCACTCTACTCGCTGTGCTATCTGACCGGCTGTTGTAATGGCTCAGAACACTCACCTCATCAGGGCTGCTGTACCTGTGATTGCTCAGAACAGACATCTCATTTGTGCTGCTATACTTTTAATTGCTCAGAAGAAGCACGTCCCATGCGGACTGATATACCTTTAATGGCTCAGAACAGACATCGCATCTGGGCTGTTATAATTGTAATGGCTCAGAACACACAGCTCATATGGACTCTTATACTTGTAATGGCATACAGTGTTGGTACTCTATAATTCCCAGCCTAATGGCCAAAATAATGTTTGCACACATCTAAAAAGGAGCACCCAGCGGTAAAGCTACACTAGATTTTTAAATAGAAAAGACATTTTCACCTTTTTGGATATTTATTGGTGCTATGTTAAAAGACAAACAGAAAAACAGGCGAGGAAGAGCAACCCTGAACCTTAGCAATACATAAGAACAAAGGTGTGGCGGGGGAGGGGGGTGAAGGGACAGAAAACATACTAGACAATCCAAAACAGGAATTTCAGCAACAGGAAGAGAGCAATGAGCTATATGATAGGGCAACAAAGAAAGTGAGAAGGGATACAGAATTAATAGGACAAACACACAATAGGAGTGAGGGATCGAAGTAAAGCAAACGAGACATTTAGAGACAGTAAAATAAAACGCAGATCAACAGCTGGTGGGGAGAGATGGAAATAGAAAAGTAAGACTAGGGAAGGGCAGGTCAATAGCATAAGAGACAGTGCAAGAAAGATGATCAAAAGGAGTAGCAACCACAGCCGAGAAAATGAAAGAACAGATATAGCCAGAGTAATTACATGAGAGAGGAAGAGGAGTTATATCAACCGATACAGTAAGATATAGGAGGGAAACAGCAATAATAGAATGCCAAGATGGGAGAGGCAGAGTGACAGAGAAACAGACCGCAAAACGTGGCAACGTAACACTTAAAAGGTGAGAGGCAGAGCCTCAGAAAGTGAGAGACAGAAAACAGTAGCAAAGGGAAGGAGAGGTGGAGCACAAACATGGAGTGACTGTCAAGCAGGTAGTGCCAGACAGTAACAGTAGGCCCAAGAGGCAGAGAAGTGATGCTGGTAGAGTGAGGGACTTGATTTATGAATCACCCCAATGTAACTAGCTGGCATCTGTAGTAGCCCTTAACAGAGTTTGTGCCCAAGTATCATGAAGATGAAGCTGGGTAGTATTCATCTACAATGTTCTTGTGTGGGGAAAGCATATTCGAATCTGCATCCCATGACTACAACCAGCTATTAGTACATAGCATCTAACTACGCATCCAACTAGCCTCCATTGTGCGCAGCTCCATACTATAATCTGCACCAGGCGGCACAAACAGGCCCTTTTATATACCCCTCTCCTAACTGCCCACGCTGATAGTCCCATGGCGCTGAAAGGTCTAAGCGGGTCCAGATCAGCACACTGACTGTTGCAGTTAGCCTATGCTTTTAGCCTATGTTGCCCAATACTTGAATGCTGCATTCAGCCCATGCTGCCCAATACTCGATTGTTGCATCTAGCCTATGCTGCCTTAATATTTGATTGTGGCACCCAACCTTTATGGCTCAATATTTGAATGTTGCATTTAGCCTATGCTGCCCAATATTTGATTGCTACAATTAGCATATTGTTTTGCCTAATACGTAAGTGTTGCATTCAGCCTAATTTTTGCCCAATTCCTGATTGTTGAATTTTGCCTATTTTAGCCCATACTTGATTGTTGCATTTAACCTATGCTGCCCATACCTAGCCCACTCTGCCGAATATCTAGCCCTATGCGATCTATTATTCGTTCAATGCATATAATAGCAGGCCCTAACTCGACAAACCACAACACTATGTACTCTCACCTGCCAACACCAATCTCTCGAATATCACTCTTTAATTTGATAGCTCTATCTATCACCACTATCTACTTCTCCATGCCTTCCATACAACCCCACTCTGACCCAGGCCTACTAGTGGAGGAATTTAATAATGCTATGACCAATGCCCTCGACAGCATTGCTCCGCTTAAACTTAGGAACAGCAAATCAAAAAAGCATCTTAACTCCTGGTTTACACCTCACCTAAAAAACCTAAGACTCCATAAAAGAAAACTCGAAACGGTATGGAACCCTTCTCCCACCGCAGAAAATAAAACTCATCTAATAAATATCTCAACGCAATACAAAAAGGACCCAAGCTAACTCCAGTATGAAGGAGCTCTTCTCTATTCTAAAAGAATTGGAAACCCCTATTGCAGTACAGGAGGACTCCATTAAAGATAAAACCTGGTGCAGAGACATTCAGCTGGCACTAACCAACAAAGTGGCCAACCTCCAAACTAAAATTGCTCTAAAGAAAGCTACACTATCAGCCCAGACACAATTTCCCCTGAACAAAACCCCTGTACTGAAACCTAAAGAACTCACCCAATTTAACTTCTCGAAGGTCTCAGTGCTCGAGGTAGAGAAAACTATTCTTGCACTTAAACCCTCTAATTGTAAAGGAGACCAATGCCCAGCACAACTGATCAAGGACGCTACTAGAGATCTAGCTCCCTTCGGGGGGCGTGGCTAACTGCCATGTAGAGCGGACGTGTCTCCTGTGAGCTCCGCACCGATGTGCCATCATAAGCTGATTTTCACGCATTTCTGCTAACTCTTAAAAGCTGCAACTTGCACCATTCGTCGCCGGATCTCATCTGCTGTCGCTCGATTCGTCTTTCAGACGGTTGGAGACAACCAACACCGACGTACGTCGAGCTAGAAGAGCCGGAGCCGAGAATCAAAATGGCGGCTCCCACGCCCTGAGTTCCAAGGGACCCAAGCGCGGAGGACATCCATCGGGGCCTGCCGGGGAGCCGAAACAACCGGCCAGCCCACACCGGGGTCGGGAGCGAGATCAACCGCGCTCCTAGACAGAGCGACCCGCCCCCCGAGCCTCCATCCTGCGGCATCCTGCCCGCGGCCGCGGGGCCCAGCGGAGCCCTGACAAGACCTGCGGCCGGCCGGAGCCGTGAAGGTGAGCGGGGTAACCAGCGACTGAGGACTTGCGACCGCATATCACCGGGGCCTTGTCGCCCCTCCCTCCCCCCGCCAACGCATATCTGCACCTGGGAGTGTCGCCGAGAGCGACTCAGGCCCGACGCTCCACATCCACAAGATCTGGCAAATCCCTGGTCTGCTCAAACCGACGCCTGCCTCTTCCGATGCGTAAAGCCCTGCTTCGGCGCCCAGATATTGCAGCCTCTCCCCCACCTTCGCCTTCATCTTGGTCCTGGGCCCCGTGGCAACAGCTCGAACAACCCCGCCGCGCCTTAACGGCGGCCTACCAGCGACGCCCCTGGCGCGAGAGCACTGTGCCCTCACAGGATGGCTGGTAAAAGTAGCAGGCCCAAGCAACGGCAGACCACCCTGGACACATACGCCGCCAGCAAATACCCTAACCCTGAGAGCACGATTTGTGTGCCCACAAGTCTTCAACCGGACCATACAGCACCGGCGGTACCTGAACCCAGCAACACCCAGCTCCTCGAGGCCATCAAACTTCTACAAACAACGATGGAGCACAAAATCGATGCTGTCGCAGTTGACCTGGGCCTTCTGCGCCAAGATTTCCGCTCCCTGGCCGGCAGGACTGACACGCTCGAAATACAGGTCAAGGAAAATACAGAATCCAAAACGCAACTCCTCCGAGACGTAGACGAGCTCCAGCAAAGAGTCAAGAATTTGGAAGACAGGGCGAAAGAAGCGGAGGGGAGAGCCCGTCGCAACAACATTCGTCTCCTTGGGCTACCTGAGGGCATCGAGGGCTCCGACCCCACTAACTATATCGAGAACCTCCTGTTGCAAGAGGTGGGAGCTGGCAAACTCTCCCAAGGCTTCTCTATTGAAAGGGCCCACAGATCCCTTGCTAAAAGACCTCCGCCGGGAGCTCCACCCAGGCCGGTGATCGCGAAAGTCCTTAATTACAGAGATCGAGAAGTGATCCTAGCCTTTTCTCGAGCAGGTGGTCAAATCAAACGAGACTCTGCCACAATTGCAATCTATCCTGACTACACCTTCCAGGTTCAAATGAACAGAGCGCAGTTTATACATACAAAGGCCAGATTGAAGGCAGCTGGGTTACGCTACATGCTCCTGTACCCTTCGAAGTACTGCACAACAACAGGGCACACCTTTCTGAAACTCCGGCACAGGCCAGAGACTGGATGGATGGACAGCAAATCCCCGACATCGAAGAAAAAAAGCGGAAACCTAGATAACGTTTCTCCCGCCATCCCGACAGCATTTAAGCAGCCTTCACCCACCACTGGCGGGCGGAGCCCCCTACTCAGCTGAACGGATCCTGATACGGAGACACTCGAGTCATGGTCCACTCCTCCCCCTGGAAATTTCTTTCCTTTCTTGTTTTTTTTGGGTGTGCATACCCACCGGTAGGGCACCTAGTGACCCAAGCACGGTCCTATGGAGCGGAAACGGGATTGTCATAACGAGGGTGACCTCGCTGGGCTAGTTCTAAGTTTGGGTTGTTTACAGTTAAGGGGAGAAGGTGGGAAACGGGGAGTTATTACTACAGTTGGGAACCGCAAACGAAAATCACCAAGACCACGGAAGCACTCGTCAAGCATTTCAGCATCAATAAGACTCAGAGTCCTGCCAGCCCCACTCGTCCGACTACGCAACAACTATGGCTGATACAGTTAAGATCGTCACATGGAACGTTAGAGGTCTAAACAGCTTTGTCAAACAACGACGCGTCCAGTCCTACTTGAAGAGATGCAAGGTCGGAATCGCCATGCTCCAAGAGACTCACCTGTCAGCCAAAAAGCTAGACGCCTTGGCCAAAACTTGGCGCGGCACCCTAGTGGGCTCCACATACTCCTCCTATGCCAGAGGGGTCCTGATATGGATTGCCCCCACGGTCCCCTTCAGGCTCATCAGCACCAAATCAGACAACGAGGGGAGAATGGTTGTGGTTCCATTGAGGGTAGAGAACTGTGCCTGGTCAGCACTTACGCACCCAACCACGACGCAACTACCTTCTTCCACTCCCTCTACACACGACTCACCCCGTATATGGACAGAATCATGATAATGGGGGGGCGACCATAACTGCACCCTCGATCCTTTGCTGGATAGATCCAACGACAAACACGACCGCCCCTCCCCTCCGGCCAAAATACTTTCCAGATTAGTACACCAGCTACAACTAAGTGATATTTGGAGGGACCAGCACCCGGGGCAACGTGAATACTCCTATTCCCCCCCACATGCCGTGCATACCAGGTTAGATTATATTTTTCTGAGCCAGACACAGCAGTCCATGTTTGTTGACGCGCATTATTTGCCGAGGGTGCTGTCCGATCATTCTCCCCTGCTGGTTACCTGGGAGGTGTTCCCGCCTAGACCCCCCATACCCACGTGGAGATTAAGAGCCGAAGCTCTCCTTGATACATCATTCAGAGAGCGCATTAGAGACGAGACCGAAGAATATTGGGAGAACAACCTGCACAGCGTTAAACACATGGGCACCGCTTGGGAGGCACATAAGGTGGTCATGCGGGGTGAGATGATCGCGGCAGCCGGGGGCGCTCAGAGATCCATCACAACCCTGCTGGAGCAGGCCGAGGGAGACCTGCGCACCCTCGAGGGCAGGGCTGACTCATCTCCCGACCATCTACTTAAAATTTCCGATCTTAGACAAACCTGCCTAAAGCACTGGGAAGCCCTTGGTAAACTAAGCTACGCCAAACACACGGATAGAGTCAATGCCCTAGGAGACAAGCCCGGGAAACTCTTAGCCTGGCTCTACAAAAGGGAAACCCCCAGGCCGCCCATATGCTACATACTCGCTCGAGATGGCACTACTGTGCATACCCAACTGGAAATTAACTCGGTCTTCTCCAGCTTCTACCACAATTTGTACTCTGAGACCCCCCCTCCCCTCGGACACGGGGATCGAGGACGCCCTTGACGTCATCGATTTGCCAAAACTAGACCCGCATATGGCCGAGACCCTCGATGAGCCCATTACTCCCGATGAGGTCAAGGTGGTGATCAGAACGCTACCAGCTGGGAAGACCCCGGGCTCGGATGGCCTCCCGGGGGAGTTCTATAAAACCTACGAGGAAACACTTGCCCCTATACTGGCCCAGGTCTACAATGAGGCCTTCGAGCGTGGCACCCTCCCGGATTCCCTGAGCGAGGCCGTGATAATACCCTTACTCAAACCTGGGCAGGACGGAGCAGATTGTGCCTCATACAGGCCCCTCTCCATGCTAAATGTAGACTGCAAGATCCTCACTGCATTGCTCGCCTCCAGACTGCGCAGGGTGATCCCACTGTTGATCCATCAAGACCAGACCGGATACGTCCCCGGACGATCCATTACTGAGAACCTGCGCAGGCTGCATCACGTTATTTATAGTACTGAGGAAAGACCACAGAAACTTGCGGTGGCATCACTTGACGCCACCAAAGCTTTCGATTCCGTGAGGTGGGAATGGCTATATGCTACCATGGCAAAGATGGGAATTGGTCCCGTATTTCTAAAATGGACCCAGCTGGTTTATGCCAACCCCACGGCAAGAGTCCGAACTAACAGAACCTTTTCTGCGAAATGGTCCCTGCACAGAGGCACCCGCCAGGGATGCCCCCTATCCCCCATGCTGTACATCATTGCAGCCGAGCCTGTAGCAGCCTACCTGCGACAGGAATATGGAGACGGGGGCATCTCCATAGATGGGACAACTCACCTCGTCTCCATGTACGCGGACGACACCCTCTTATATTTGCAGGACCCCGAACACCTCCTACCTTACATTCTTGAAACCCTGGACAGCTTTCATAAGTATACCGGGATCCAGATTAACAAAAATAAATCTTGCCTCTACCCCCTAGCCGCACTACACAGTGATCATTATGGGTCCCTCCCTCCCCTAGATCTTGAATGGCAGCCAACATCGTTTAAATATCTGGGGATAACCATACATCGGACCCCCGGCACGGAACACATACTCAACACCGTAAGGGCCAAAGACTCCCTCTCGAAGTCCATGGAGTTTTGGGGGCGGCTTCCGCTCTCGGTGGCCGGGCCTCCTTAAGATGGTCGCCCTGCCCCGCCTGTTGCACTACTTCACTAACATTCCTTTCTACATCCCCCCAGCGTTCTTTAAAGACCTCAACAAACTCTGTAGGGGCTTCCTCTGGCAGGGAGGCAGGCATAGGATGGCGTTGGAGACCCTCCAGAGGCCATACGAGAGGGGTGGGCTAAAGATCCCCAATTTCGAACTTTATTTCCTAGCCAGCCAGCTAAGACACATTGTGCGGTGGATGGCCGATGAGAGCACAACAGACACCCGCCTCCTCCAACCGGCCCTCCCCCAGCTATTGCTCAGGGTTCTGCTGTGGACCAAGAGGGGGGCTCTTGAACACTGCCCTTACCTCGTCAAGCTGGGACACCGACTCTGGAAAAGGGCCTGTAAACTGGTCGGGTCTGAAGACCCATACTCCCCACAGATCCCCATTTCTGCACTCATGTCCAACCATTCCTGGGGGCAACTTGAGACCCATACTCAGTGGGAGCCCGTGGGGGTGGCCACGCTTGGGGACCTGATCCAGGAGCAAACGGTTTTAGCATTCCCTGACCTTAGCGACGCCACTGGCCTCCCGGCCGGGCAATTCCTACTGCACAGAGCGGTCATACAGGCCCTAACTACCAGGTGGCCCGTCGCTGGCCACCTGAATGACGAAAATGAATGCATTGAAACGATTCTTAATGCCGCCGAGGGGGGCCACGAAACCTCACGCATCTACGAGGCCTTACTATGGGGTTCCACCAAATATGACCTCAGATGCCGAGACAAATGGGAGGCCGAACTGAATCTGGTTTTCGAAGACAAAGCATGGGGCGATATAACACACTACCATAAAAAAATCTCCCGGAACGCGCGATTACAGCTCATTCGACTGTACGTCACGAACAGAGCGTATCTCACCCCGGAAGCCATATCGACCATTCAATCATGCCCCAAATGCAGCAAACCCAAGGCAGGCATGACCCACATGTTCTGGGGATGCCCAGTGATCAGGGAATTCTGGACTCAAGTGAGGGATAGAGTGGCTGGTGCAGACATTGACATCGAAGTGGACGAGCCCTCGGCATGCATCTTGGGCAGGTTTAGGCGCAGCAGAGAGAACAAACCCCTCAACAGGCTGAGAGACCTTATTTACATAACTGCCAAAAGGCGCATTGCCATGGGGTGGAAGAGCCCCAAAGGCCCACCTATGCCCCTATGGTGGGGGGACCTTACAAAGTGGATCGCTGCGGAAACCGCGGCATGGGAGACTGCGATCCAAGTGCAGAGGCTTGACTCCAGCGAAGAGCTACACCGCTGAGTGGCCCTAACTGTACCCTTGTTGTACCCTGAATCACAGGAGAGGGAGACAGCTGGGGAAAGCGACCCTGGCCCGAGCATGGACTCTTGACGAACTTAGTACTTACAGTGGTCTTGGAGGGGAGGGAGGGAGGGAGGGGAGGGGGATAGTTGGGGATTTAATGTTTTTTTTCTCCTCTGATATGCTCAATCATTTCCACTGATACCTGTTTTACTCTTTGTTATTGTTTGTAACGAAACTAATAAAATATATTTAAAAAAAAAAAAAAAAGATCTAGCTCCCTTCATCACTTATCAATGCCTCCTTCACTACTGGCACAATCCCGCGTAACTTAAAGGAATCCTGGGTACTCCCCCTTCTGAAAAACAAACCTTGGACCCCAACATCCCCACAAACTACAGGCCCATCACCACGGTGCCGTTCTTATTAAAAATACTAGATATGGTAGCACATACCCAAATTCAGAACTTCCTTGAGGCAAACCATCTCCTTGGCGCCCGCCAATCTGGTTTCCGACCTCAACACGGCACAGAGACTGCCCTCATCGATTTAAAGGCCCAAATAGACTCAGAGACTAGGGTAAATTAGCACCACTCCTCCTACTAGACCTCTCAGCCGCCTTTGACCTGGTGGACCACAAAGTCCTTTGTAATCACTTGGACTCGGCGGCCCACTTCTCAGAGGAGGCTATAGTCTGGATACAGTCATTCCTTAGTGACAGGACTATGAGGGTGTTCTCCCCCTCAGCGGCAGCAGACCCGATACCCATCACTTGTGGAGTGCCCCAGGGATCTTGTGTCTCGCCAACACTCTACAATATCTTCACCAAGCCACTCTTTGACGATCTTGACAATCTGGTCATCACCTACACCAATTACGCAGACGATACCCAGATTCTCCTGCCACTTACTGGGGATTATGTGGAAGATCTGGCTTTGGTGAACAGAGTCTACAGCATGGCTCAGGCATGGATGGCCAACCATGGCCTATGCCTGAACGATGATAAAAAAGAGCTCATCATCCTGGGTACCACAGTTCGCATCTCTAAACTCAACCCGAACTATTCAGCATTCATCATCGATGGTAACACAATCAAGGTCGCATAAGAAGTAAAAACACTAGGTTTCTATCTCGATTCGATCTTATCCTTTACCAAACAGGTAAACTCATTGTCCTCATCCACGGCCTATACATGTAAATTAATTTGAGCCGGGAAACAATTCCCATCAGATGACAGTTGCCTAATTTTATCCAGAGCCCTTATCCTCTCTAAATTAGATTATTGTAATTCCCTATACATAGGGGAATCCAAACAACCATCAACAGAATACAAGTGCTCCAAAATAATGCACTTAGAGCGGCCCTAAGTATCCCCAGAAGAGCACATATTTCTGAAATAAGACGGAAATATAAATGGCTCTCTACCCAAGAAAAAATCAACCTCAAATCGGCCTCCCTCATCCACAAATGTCTAAACAATAAAGCCCCTAGCTACTTAACAGAACGATTTACCAGAATAAATTCTACTAGGCCAACTAGAATAACTAGCCCTAACTGCCTTCTAGTGCCCAGATTTAAACTGTCCACTATTGGAGGGTCCAGCTTCCCAGTTAGGGCAGCCCAATTGTGGAATTCCTTACCTCACGCACTTAGATCTGACCTAATGTTCAACAAATTCAGAAAGAATACAATAAAATGGCTCACTGAAAATGCTGTGTAACCCGCATTCTCCCCACGCACCTACCGCATGTATTGTATTGCACCTGATAAAGATGTGCTGTCTTGTTACGTCAGCCTGCTGACTTGTTGTCATTTTACCGCTTGTACTTGTACCCTATTAACACTGCGGAGCCAAGAAAACTGTCCTACCATGTTCTGTAAACTTGTAACTTTTTTAACTTCTGTAAACTTGTAACTTCTGTAACCAAGCTGTAAGCCCTTGTGTCACTTTGCGCCCTGCTACCTCTGGGTCTGGCGCGCACAATAAATAAACAAACAAAATGTTTTCCACAGGTGCAATACATTATTTAGAACCACTTTGAAATGCAGCTGTTTTGTCACTAATGTTTTCAAACAAAGTTTTAATTTTATGCACAAATTGGATATTTGTCAGACACTTTTTACGCTCTTGCGAAGGTGGAAACAAATTTTTGCTCTCTTGAAATTGGATTTACTCTCCAATTCTAAATATTGGGAGAAAAATACTCTCACTCCAAAATCCTATCTGGAGCAATGAGTGGGATCACAAATAATTATTAGCTCGATGAAATTGAACAGGCGTGGAGGGGTGAGAGAGATATGGCACTTGCCCAACATACAAATCAAGTTGCACATTGAACAAATTAACTTTTTCAGTTAACCAAGACCTTGTGGAGGAGCATAGGAGTACAACCTTTTTGATGTTTTGAGAATTAAGAAACTTTAAGTTTAGAATTATGTCAGCCAACCAGGGCCTGAAAATCCAAAGGAAATCACTTTAAGGAGGAACAATTCTTTTTTTCTGAGTTACCCAAGACTTTGGGAGGGATACGGGAGTCCTCCCTTTTGTCTGTGCCGAAAACTAAGTAATTTGCTTTAAACTACAGAAGGAGACCTAGGACAGAAAACCTAGTGGGCGTTAAGACCTCAAGGAACTTGTTGTTTGTTTAAACTGAACAAGGGTAAAGCCTGCGTAAATCTTAGAACCTAAGGAACTTCTTGTTCTTAACTGTACGAGAAGGCTAAAGCCTGGGAATTCAAGGGGAACATTTCCAGAGACCTTGTTGGGAGCGACCATGCACCAGCCAGCATAATCTAAGAATGGGGGAGTAAAAGCGCTTCCCTGGGGTCTGGGTTTCCCTTTATTAGTGGTAGGGACTCTTAGAAAAATAGCGTACGTTTGGAGGGAGGACAAAATTGAGTATTGTGATGAATCCAATGGAGTCATCAGCGATTACCCGGTGGTGACCTCCTCCCATGTGGCCAGGGGACTGCAGCCACTACCTGATCCTGACCCAGCAGGCGACTACATGAGGGAGGATCACATGGAGGAGACAACTACCGGGGAGATGCGATGACTTAATTGGATGAGACATGGTATCCCCCTTTGCCCATGTAGAAGACCCCTTGATAGCCAACACCCTAATGGCCTATTAGGCTGTTTGTTCCCCCTGGTAAAGGAAGTGAAGAAACCCCTTCTCAATATCATTTAGGTCAAACTCCCACCTATGGCCTAAAGAATCAAAGCTCCAACACAACGCTTTTTGCTTCTCGTACAAACTGTTCTTTCATGTAAAACCACTGAGAAAGACTATCCAAAATCTGTATGACCAATGACAACTATGGACTTCAACTCCCATAACCACCTAAGTACTGAGACGAGGAGGATGAAGGAGGTGATACAAGGTAAAAGAAACCCCAAGCCCTATGTGCAGACTAGTTGTTTTACAAAACCACCTGTGCGCAGGACATTTAAAGGTGGCAACCACACTACGGAGTGTGGCAGTGCAGGAGAAGACATTGGTTCCTCACCAGAGGTTCGCAAAGGCTGGAGCCACAAACTGGAGTGGTGAAGAAGTGAGTTCGCAGAGACAGAAGGCGAGACGCAGTGTACAAGCAGGACAGGCCGTGGAGCCGCCGAGAGCCACGGAGAGTTCATGGGCACTCGGCAGCTCGGAAAGGCAGCGGTCTCCTTACCGGGAGCAGAATGGCAGCAGGCGTGTGAGAGTGGAGCTGCAAAGGAAGCCAGAAGGACGTCCACAAAATCCATAGTGAGAAGCGACTAAAAGAGCCACACTGGAGAAGCGCAAACAGGACCGGAGACGCTGCTGAGGACCAGTGAGTCAGTCCAAAGCAAGTGGGGATCCCAGAGCATTCCAGCAACCGCGCCAAACACTATTTGAATTTTATGAGAATGCTATTACCAGAGCCATAAAAAGATTATTTGAAAGCAGAATAGGCAAAGGGAATAGTTTCTTTACTGTAACTCCATTTCTCCAGCATTGGTATCTTTCATGGATTTACATGCTTAGAATATTCCCCGTCGTCAGACTGGGAACCTCGGTACACATATATAGCCTTTTCCTATAGGAAAACGTCCGACACTTTTGTGTCCTATCTACGTCCTTTTAGGACACGCCTACGCATGCTCCGTAGGCCGTCCCAGTATAAGAGGCCCGCCCCCGCGGCTCCCCTGCAGATTTCGGCCCCTCCAAAGTAGGAAGGGTTAAACTCATCAAGCAAATACATTGCATTCCGGGGAGGTTGGCGGGCGCATGTGAATCCATGAAAGATCCAATGCTGGAGAAATGGAGTTACAGGTAAGAAACTATTCCCTTCTCCAGCATTGGATCTTTCATGGATTCACATGCTTAGAATAGATTGTATAGCAGTAACATCTGAGACGGCGGTGAGAATGTAATGTAATATACCCTCACCATAATACACAATGCATATGTACAGCAGGAATAAGTTAACTCATATAACCTTACCCACATAAAGTATACTGTCATCAAAAGGTAGAAAAAACGACTCTCCACAGCGTGGAGCTTACCTTACTGAAACAGATGGCGCAGGACAGCTCTTCCCATCTGCACCTCGTCCGCATGCTTCCTGGCAAGACAGTAGTGGCGGGTAAACGTGTGAGGCACTGACCATGCCGCAGCATGGCATATGTCTGTCAGCGGAATTCCTGCCCATAATGCTGCTGAGGAGGACATTGCTCTTGTAGAATGAGCTCTAGGATGCCCTTGCAGCGGCCTTCCGGCCTTGGAGTGGCAAAACCCAATCGTTGATGAGACCCATCGAGCCAATCCTTGTTTAGAGATTGCTTTTCCCCTCGTCGACGGACCATATGCGATGAACAATTGTCGAGTCGACCTGAGTTCCTGTGTACGATGTAGGTAAAATTTCAGAGCCCTCTTAAAGTCCAAGGTGTGAAGAGCTTTTTCTGCAGCCGATGATGGGGTCGCGAAGAAAGTAGGGAGAACAATGGACGAGTGTTTGTGATACACTGTTGGAACTTTTGGTACGAACGTAGGATTAGTTGCCAGGACCACCTTGTCCTTAAAGAATCTCAAGTATGGCGGGTCTACGACCAGCGCTTGCAGTTCCGAGATTCTCCTAGCTGATGTGATAGCAATTAAGAATGCCAACTTCCACGACATGAATTTCATGTCCGACGTGGCCATAGGCTCAAATGGCGTTTTCATTAAGCCTGCCAACACTGTGTTGAGACTCCAAGTTGGAGGGAAACGTTTCACCGGGGGAAAAGTACGAAATAAACCCCTCATGAAGTGTTTCACCAGTCTGTCGCTGAATAGAGGAGACGACTGTCTCTTCCTCGTGAACCTCAAGATGGCCGCCAGGTGCACCTTTATCGATGTGAAGGATAAACCACTCTCCGCCAAGAGAAGCAGGTAAGGTAGAATTTGTTCCGGCATCACCGTCAATGGTTGTAAGCCTTGCTGTCCTCGACACCATTCACAGAACCTCCGCCACTTATAGGTGTAAGATTTGTTGGTAGAAGGGGCTCGAGCCGCCTGCAGAATTTTTTGACAATCCTCCGAAACGTCTAAAGCACCGAACTCCGAAAAGTCAGGAGCCAGGCTGCAAGGTTGAGACTGTCCGGGTCGTGATGCCACACCATGCTTTTGTCCCGGGATAGAAGGTTTGGGACTCTCGGAAACGCTATTGGATGTTCCAGCGACAGGTGAAGCAGGTCGGAGAACCACGGTTGCCGCGGCCAATACGGTGCCACTAGAATTACCCGGCAACTGTATCTGCGTATCCACTGTACTGTCCTCCGTATGAGGGGGAACGGAGGAAAAGCATAAAGGAACATGTCCGTCCATGGGAAGGAGAATGCCTCCCCCATTGAACCCTCCTGAGGCCATCTGCTTGCGAATTGCTCGCATTTCTTGTTCTCCTTGGTTGCGAAAGCGTCCAGAGGGGGGTGACCCCATTTCTCAAACACTTTCATCAGCTGAAGTGTGTCCATTTCCCATTCGTGTATCTGGGCCATGCTTCTGCTGAGGGAATCCGCTTGCGAATTCCTCACTCCCGGGAGATGGTGAGCCACGATGGAAATTCCGTGCTTCAATGCCCAATGCCATGTTTTCTGGGCCTCTATGGAAAGAGTTCTTGATCGCGTCCCTCCTTGTTTTCTCAAATAAAACATGGCCGTCATATTGTCGGTCAGTACTCGTACTCGCGATCCCTTGATGTGTGGTAGGAATGCCTTCAAAGCACATCGTACTGCTCTGAGCTCGAACACGTTTATGTGTAGGAACGTTGGAGACCAGCGACCTTGCGTTTGAAGGGTACCCATGTGAGCTCCCCATCCAGTTAGGGACGCATCCGTGACTATGGTTCGCTGAAACTCCGGTTCCTGTAGGGGTACACCGTTGTTCAGATTGTGGGAACTCTGCCACCACTGAAGGGTCCGAAGCAGCTTGTCGTCGTCGATGGTCATCTTGTCTGACCACGATCCTTGGGCCTGTGTCCATCGGTCCGCGAGGAATTCCTGGACTGGCCTCATGAATAGGCGACAGTTTGCCACCAGATGGATGCAAGATGCCATGGCCCCTAGGACCGAAACGTATTTCCTGACTGAGAGCCTGGTGGTTTGTTGTATTCGGCCCGCCAGCTGATTGAGTTTTGAGGTTCTGTCGAGAGAAGGCTTCACTAGTCCCAACTGGGTCTCGAACTGTGCCCCCAGGAACACCAACGTTCTCGATGGCCGCAGAGAGGATTTTTCGAAGTTTATGGCAAATCCCAGCTGTTGCAGAAGCTGCATGGTGGCTTGCAAACTTGTGTCGGTCGACGCTGGGGAAGATCCCCTTACCAGCCAGTCGTCGAGGTATGGGTATACGTGGTGGCCTTGCTTCCTTAGCCAGGCATTTCGTGAACGTTCTGGGGGAGGTCTTGAGCCCAAAGGGAAGAACCGTGAACTGGTAGTGAGTCCGCCCTATTCCAAATCTCAGGAATTTCCTGTGTTTCCGACACATTGGAATATGGAAGTACGCGTCCTGTAAGTCCAGGGACGCTAGAAAATCCCCTTCTTGAACGGCGCGGATCACTTCTTGCAGCGTGAGCATTTTGAATTTTAGGCTCTTTAAAGACTTGTTGAGATCTCGTAAGTCTAAAATGGGACGCCATTTGCCGTTCGGCTTTTTTACGACGAAGTATCTTGAGTAGACTCCTTGACCTCTCTGTGATGTTGGAACGAATTCTATCACGCCCTTTGCTAACATGAGTGTTACCTTTTGTTGCAGTATCCTCAGATGGGAATGAGCGGTGAACGCAGGTGGGATGTGCGGAGGGCTGTGCTTGAATTGTAGAGAGTGCCCGTTCCTTACAGTGTCTAGCACCCATTGATCCGTCGTTATTCGTTCCCATTCGTCGATATATGCGGACACTCTTCCCCCCAGAACGGTGCGTTGACTGTCACTGCTGATCTTTATTTTGTTCGTCTCTCGACGACGACGGATAGGATGGTCTCTTCCTGGACATCTGGAAGTTCCGGCATCGGTTTGCCGTTTGGGAAGCACGCCTGTAACCTTGGGAGGGGTAAGCCGACCTGCCAAAGGATCTGTCTCCAGACGCAGAGAATCTGGAATTACGTGAAGCCCCTCTAAAGGGACGAAAAGACTTGTAGCTTCGGCCACTCTGGAGGGCACCCAATGAACGTGCCGAGTCCTCCTTCATTCCCTTTAGGGCCTCGTCTACCTTCTCTCCGAATAAGAGGTCTCCCTCAAAAGGCATATCTAATACTTTGTATTGTACCTCTGGTCTGAAGTAGGTACACTTGAGCCATGACTGTCTTCGTAATACGACCCCAATATTGACTTGCTTGAAGCCTGATTCAGCGAGGTCCACCGCGATGTTTATTGCGTGATTGGAGGCTTGCTCACCCTCTCGGACAAGTAACATCGCTGCCTTCCTATGCTCTTCAGGAAGATGATCCAGCAACGGCGCTAGCCTGTGCCACATCTCTCTGTCGTATCTGGCTACAATAGCCAGAGAGTTTGCGGCCTTTACTGTGGTTGCTCCCACGGATAGCACTTTTTTGCCAAAAGCCTCCTGGCGTCTTGCTTCGTTTTCAGGCAGAGTCGTGCACTTGTGTTGGGCCTTCCCCTTCCTCGCCGCTGCCGCCGACACCACCGATTCTGGCGTTGGTTGGGAGGATAAACACTTGGGGGTAGACTCTGGAGCCTTAAACTTTTTCTCGAGGCGTCCTTTCACTGCCGGCTCCGAAAAAAGGGGTGACGCATTGTCTGCAACCCTTCCTTCCACACGTGGTCTAGTATTGGTATTGAGAACACAGACCTCCTTCTCTTACCCATGTGGTCGAACAAAAAACAGTCCTTTTTCTGTTCTTCCTGGGACAAACCAAATTCCTTACACGCCTTCTCCATCATAGAATGGAATGATGCAATGTCGTCCGGAGGGGACGGGTGAGCTGGGCTTCTTGGGGTTTCTAACTCCACCTCTGACTCCCAGGTTGGATCCCTGGAGGGGGATGATGAGACATCCGACATGGCTCCCCTGTCCGACTCCGAATCTGGCAGCACACCTTCCTCTTGGGGTGCCAGTGCTGAGATTGGCGTGCATAAGTGCGTCGGTGGACGGGACGGGACGGGCCCGGCTCGTCGACGGGTGACTGTGGCAGGTTTACCTGAGGTAGTCTCTGGTCCAACGACTGTACCAAAGACTGAAGCGTGGACAGAATTTCCAACGACCAAACAGATTGAAAAGAGGGGCAGATACCGGTATACCGGATCCCCTCGTCGACGACTTGTCAACCACTCGTAGCCCGAGGTCTGCCGGGCCAGCTATTCTCCCGCTCTCGTCCTCCCCCGAGGACAGCAACACAGCCTGCTCTTGCAATAAAGTATCCGGGGGGATCGGATCAAAAACTTCAGGCCTCCAGGCTTCCTGTAGAATCCCCGTTGACGAGGCCACCGTCGCAGTCGTCGGTGGGACGGTGGATACCACGTGCGTCAGTGGCAGGGTGGAGGCCGATGACTGGACCGCCGTCGACGACGGTGGCTTAGCAGGTGTTTTAGGCGGTCCCGCCTTTTCCACACTTGGCCTGCCTTTACTCGACTCTCGACTCGAGGTCGATCTATGGTGATCGCCCGAGGAGGATTTCGGCCTTTCCTTGTCATACTTTTTTGATGAAGATGACGATTTTTTTCGACGAGGATTCTCTAGCTGAATGACTCCGAGATTACTCTTTTTCCGTCGGTCGAGATTTCTTCGCCGGTGGTTCCGAAGAGGCAGCGCGGTGTGATGTTTTCGCCGATTGTGTGGAGCCTACCTCCGAAGGGGGTATGCTCCTGCTCCATCATTCAGCCATGCCACCAGCCGTCGGTTTCGGTCTTTGAGGGTCTTTTGAGAAAACCCTTTGCATATGTCGCAGCTATCAGCCGAATGATGAGGGTGGAGGCAGTATATACAATCCATATGTCCGTCCCCCTCGTAAACTTTTTTCAATCCGCACGTCGCGCATGGACGGAACAGCGCTTTTCCTGACATGGAGGAAAAGTTTTTTCGAACTCCAACTCCAGTTCACAACCTTGTACAAAATAGTAAGACGACGCGAGGAGATCCCACTACTTTGGAGACGGTTGAAATCTGAAGGGGAGCCGCGGGGACGGGCCTCTTATACTGGGACGGCCTACGGAGCATGCGTATGCGGGTCCTAAAAGGACGTAGATAGGACACAAAAGTGTCGGAAGTTTTCCTATAGGAAAAGGCTATATATGTGTACCGAGGGTCCCAGTCTGACGACGGGGAATATTCTAAGCATGTGAATCCATGAAAGATCCAATGCTGGAGAAGTACAGAATCCAAGCCAAATATGGTACTAGTGCATGTGATATAAGTGTGGGACATTGAAGCAGACATGCATACCAAGTCAAGAATGGTATATGCCGCTTTTGGCGCTATTTGCGCCATGGCTGCCTCCAAAACCGGGTCCGACTCCGGTTTGGTGAGATGGGGACTTACCGGTCCATTCCGACCTTGGAGGGACTGGTAAGTCCCCATTCCCATTGAGCCCCCATAGGGCTCAATGGGAATGGGGAGGGGGCAAATAACGGGCCAGCGCACGGCAAGGCTGTTATTTGCACCCTGGTCCCCTAACGGGAACCGTAAGGTACGTATGGTCCGACCAAACTTACCTTACGGGTCCTGTTAGGGGACCTCGGAATAGGGCGCAAAGGGATTACCAGCACTGGTGTCCTTACCGGTGCGCCTGTGTCAGAATGAGGCCCATTGTTTATCTTAAACCGACTTGTCGGTTATTTCCCCTCAAGTCATTTCGACGGCAAGAAAAACTTCAACGAAGACTACGGGGGACTTGTCTAAACGGCGGTGGATTTCGGTGCCTAAGATCCGGCGGCTGAAACATCCACGTGGCCGGGTCCTCTGGCCGGCCTTTACAGTAGGGAGAGTGGGGTCGGGGTGGCCATGTTTCCGTTATGTCTTTCCTCTTTCCCCCTATTTACTCTCTAGGTATGGTCATGGTTCCCTTTTGCTATGGAAAGGACCCCTTTTAGGTTCTGCCCTAAGTGTAGGGTCAGATACCCATGGAAGGACGAACACAGGACGTGCAGCTCCTGTCTGCCCTTAGATCACGACGAGAAGTGGTGTGCGGCTTGTAAACTCCTTCGGCCTAAGACCCTTAAGGAACGCCGTGTAAAGTGGTGGGCCGCGTACGGTATGTCACGGGCGGAAAACCCACTTCCCCCACCGCCACACCCCCCGAAAGGGACGGGGGCACCTCCATTGACCAAACATCCATTGTGGATGTGACAGACCCCGAGGTGAACACTTCTAGGTCCGCCACGCCCGCCCACGACCCTTCAAGGCCTGACTCTGGTCTCGCTTCAGGGACAGCACCTGGTGACAGGGGCGTACAAAGACATTACACTAAACAAACAACCCCTCTACCTATTTCGCCGGGTATGGCGAAAAAGGTGAAAGCGCCAGCACGGCCGTCGAAAATTTCGGCGGATTCCTCGGATCGTTCAGATCCAAAGCCTTCTCCGCATCCGCAGCAGCGTTTGACAAATGGGCATCCCAATACAAAAAAGGGCGCTACCCCTAAATTAAGTTTACACGTCGAAGCACAGAATTTAGACGCTCAGACAGTCCAGAAAGGCGAAAAACCTACCGCTAGGCCCTCCAACGCGGCGGTAGGCGGTAAATCTACTGATCGTCCTTCGGAACCACTATCTCACAGAGAGTCGGCGGAAATCGAACACAGCATCATTAGAATTACTCCAGCAGCTGGGCTTATACCTATTCCATCGAAAAACATGGGGCAGGCCGCGGACAAATCTATGGATACACCTTGGTGCCCCAATTCTCGCGATAACTACGAAGACAGTCAAGAGCCTCTTTCCAACACCCTGAGTGACACATTTCAGCGTCAAGGGGCGGAAGACGACGTTTTTCCACCCATGGGCCCTACCAGTTACTCTAAGTGGACAAGGGAGAAATTAAATTTGAAGGGTGCATGGATCGTCTTGAGAAAATTATTTATTTTTCGGACCATCCTTCCCCGAGAAGATCTTGTGGAGAGCCTAATCTTAGATTTGCTTCACAGTTACAAGAGGATCAGTGTCCATCCATCATGAAGAAATCATTCAAATGGATACTGATCAGGACATTTACAGTGAAGATGAAGAACCTTCCTTCCTGCAGGGCTACAATGAGGACCAGGCGGATGCCACGGACAATTGGGAAGAAACGCACCAAGTGGGGACGGCCCAATGGACGCTCCCCCAACAAGATCAGGACACTGATGTTCTGTGCCTGGATTCTCCTCCGTCCACCCCGGCTCGCCAGGCCTCACCTGTAGACGACCAAATGGCCTTCAATGCCATGTTAAGGAAGGCAGCAGATCACTTTCAAATCACTACTCAAGAGGCGGTGCCTGAGCAGGACTTTGTAGAAGATATTCTTAAGGAGAAACCCCCCTCTAGCGAGGCCATTCCCCTCCTTAATTCTATTAGGAGAAGATTGGCCCCCTCCCTGGTGTCACCAGCTCAAACCCGGGTAGTGAACCCAAGAGTAGAAAAGTTATTTCGGGCAGCTCCTTCGGACCCTCAATAAATTAAAGGGCATGCCACTCCACCCAGTAACGGGCAGGAGTACCCCTTGCTACGGGGGAGGCGCCTCCAGACAGAGAATCCAAGAGGCTATATGCCTTAGGTAAGCCGGTTACCTCGGCTGCCGCATATACCACGTGCATATCGAATAACACTATGCTGCTGGCGAGTTATACTGACGCTCAATGGAACCTAGTACAGGAAGGTCTCCAGGAGGTACCAGAGCCCATCAGGTCCAAGCTTCTCACTATTGTGGCTGAAGGCAGGCAAGTGAACCAGAATGTGATAAAGAACACTCTGGAAATGGCTGAAACAGCAGGCAGGTCTCTGGCACAGGGAACCTTACTTAAAAGGCACACTTGGCTTCGTACCTCAGGGTTTAAGCCTGAGACACAGACCGCTCTCATCAATAAACCCATTGAAGTAACTAACCTCTTCGGAAAGGCAGTCGATGAAGCCCTAGAAACAGCCAAAAAAGAGCATGAGACTCTAAGTCCCTGCAACAAATTACTCAAAGACCTTCCCCCTCCAGGGAGGAGGTAATGCTAGTCGGTCCTTTCGAGGGCAGTCCCGTGCAAGTCAGAACAACTGTGGCACGGGAAACTTTAATGCTGGACAAACATCAGGAAGCCCCGCATAATACCCACCAAGGGGTCAGCAGCGCGGCAAAGCCAGAGGTAGAGGCCCCAATCCTAGAGGAGAAAATGACCATCAGATCCAGGTCCCCTCCCATGTCACCCCAGTCAAGGGCCACTTAACATCTTTCCTCATGGCATGGGAGGGGATAACTTCAGACCAGTGGGTCATAAAGACGGTCGCCCACGGGTACTGCATGGAATTCGCCCGACCTCCACAATTCAGACCACCGCGCTCACGGTGCCTCTCACCGGACCATCTGGAGATCCTGAATCAAGAGGTGGAAGTGCTGCTGGGAAAGGACGCCATAGAAGCCGTCCCTATTCTTCAGGTAAACAAGGGTATTTATTCAGTGTACTTCCTTGTACCCAAATAGGACCTCACCATGCGCCCTGTTCTAGACCTGCGCCCAGCGAACAGGTTCATAAAACCTCAAAAGTTTTGCATGGTAACGCTACAGGAGGTGATCCCACTGTTGAAACAGGGGGACCTACATGGCAACATTGGACATGCAAGATGCATACCTTCATATTTCAATGTTGCCAGCGCACAGGAAATATCTAAGGTTCATCATAGAGGACAGGCTTTACCAATTCAAAGTACTCCCCTTGGGCATCGCCTCGGCACCAAGGGTGTTTACCAAGGTACTGGCAGTAGCAGCAGCAGCACACCTGCACAGACTATTCCTCCCGGTTTACCCTTACCTCGACGACTGGCTCAAAAGAGGGGACTCGCATGACACGTTTCTTTTTTAACATCCAAAGGACAGTAGACCTTCTGTTCAGTCTGTGATTCTCCATCAATGAGAAAAAATCCAGTCTGCTCCCCAGTCAAGTAAAACAATTTCTGGGGGCTCTAATCCGGACAAAAGACGGCCTCGTCTTACCCTCCAACGAGAGGGTTCAGAACATGCTTTTTCAGATCCCTCACTATGTAGCCAGTCGGGAGTTGACAGTGCGCAAAACCATGCATTTGCTACGGATGATGGTGTCATGCATACACTTGGTTCCTCATGCGCGGCTGCGCATGCGTCCCATGCAAGAGTGGCTTAACAGCCAGTGGTTATACAAGAATTGAAGAATGGGAGAGGGTGCACAGCTTGTTTCTTTGGTTTTGATTGAATTAGTATCTGTTGAGTATACTCTTGGATTTACTTCCAAGGGTGCAGCCCATTATACTGTGTCACTGTGTGAGACACACGTTATGTGCTGAAGGAGAAAGGACCTAGGCTAGTTAGTCTTTGGTGTGGGCCGCACACCTAAATTACCCCAATAGGGTTAAAACATTTGATTTAGATTGTAAATGACAGTAAAGCCATCTTCAATAAAGTTGTTTCAAAGTGCTTTTATTTTGCAAGTTGTTATTTAATTCAAACTTTCCTTTGGTTAACGAATGGTTAAACTTCACCAATTCGTTTTGTGCTGATGCAATGGCAAAGGAAATTAACCTAGGGCTAATGCATTTCGGAAGGGTAACTTTCCTTCTTCAGAGCCAGGTTAAATGTAGAAGTGGAGCATGGAGTGAAAGAACGTGATCCCACAGAATTTATCGAATTTAAACCAAAAAGCACATTCATTCCACCCATTAGTGTACCTGCAATTGATATATTCGAGAAAATGGTAATCACAGATCTGAAAAAAATCTAATATGGAACACCACAAAAGAAGAATTTGAGCAGAGGAGAGATGTCAATGATACGCAATCTATATTCTGATGGTAGTATCACCATAAGACCAGCAGATAAGGGGGGAGCATTGGTGATACAGGACACACAAGACTATGAAAAAGAATGCAAAAGACAGTTGGATGACCACACAGTCTATTTAAGAATTGAACATGATCCAACCAAAGACATTAGCAACAACTTGTCAATCCTTTTAGACAAGGCGTAAGAGAGCGAAATGATCACAAAGAAAACAAGAGCATTTCTACAGACATCCAGTCCAACCATCCCACACTTTTATCTTTTACCAAAGATACATAAAGGACTGACAAACCCACCAGGGAGACCAATAGTGGCGGCCACAGGTGGCATCTTACAACCGCTAGGTACTTATATCGACTACTTTCTCAATCCCTTAATACAAAAAACACAAACTTATGTCAAGGACAGTACAAACTTCCTTAATATTTTGGAAAGGATACAACTATCTGAGCAAGACATTCTATTCACCATCGATGTGGCAAGTCTTTATACAAGCATTCCCCACAACATGGGTCACGAAGCGGTTGAATGGCTCCTTCTACAAGAAGGCGAAATAGGGACGGCTAAAGAATTCATTATGTCCCTCCTGATTTTCATCTCTACGAATTCCTACTTCAGATACAAGAATGACTACTATATTCAAACTTCTGGCACAGCCATGGGCGCAACCAGGGCACCATCATATGCCAATGCTTTCATGTAGCGCTTTGAAATGACAAACATTTTAGAAAAAGCAGAGTGGAAAGACAAACTCAAAGTGTGGGTACGGTATATCAATGATATTTTCGGTATATGGCAGGACACAAGAGAAAAATTAAATGAATTTCTACAATACATAGCATTGACCATCGGATACAATTTACCTCTGAGATAGGGAACCCTGGGATACATTATCTGGACATTCAAGTCAAAGTACATAATCAGCAGATCACCACAACTCTATTCTCCAAACCTACAGATAGGAACAATTTACTGCACCGGATGAGCTTTCACCCTCAGAATACCTTACGAAATTTACCCTCTGGACAAATGCTTCGCCTCAAGAGGATTATCAGTGACCAGAGAGAGTTTGAGCAAGAACTAGCTAAACTAAGTAAGAGGTTGGAAGACCGTGGGTATCCCGAGGAGGATATTAAGATGGCAGCAGAGAAGGTAGCAACTAAAACAAGAGAAAGCACCCTGATTCCTAAAGACACCAAGACATCACCATCTTTGGTATACGTGTCCAAATTTTCTAGCCAGAGCATGCAAATCAAAAGGTGCATTGACAAGCATTGGCAAATCCTGACTAAAGATGAAAGAACCAAAGAATTGTTCACCGATCCACCTACATTTGCTTATCAGAGATCCAACAATCTAAGAGACCTGCTCGTCAACACACGCGATGATAAACCAAAAAGAAGTCCAACCAAAAAATTTGGCACGTATCCATGCCTGAATTGCAGTAATTGCAACAACATTATAAAAGGAGCTTTTGTGTTGCATCCGTACACAGGGGAAAAAATTGCAATAAAATGCCACGCTACATGTAACACGGAGAACTGCATATATTGCATACGCTGTCCATGTGGACAGTACTACGTAGTAGAAACAGGACGAAAAGTGCGCATTCGCCTCAATGAACACAAGTCATGCATTCGCAATAAGAACACTAACTCAGCAGTAGCTAAACACTTTAATGAAAAGAAGCACAATATCTCCCAGATCAAATTCCAGGTATTAGAAGTCATTGTAAATACCTGCACGGACACTAAGAAGAAGAGACAGCAAAGAGAATCCTTCTGGATTGATAGACTGGAATCATTGTCACCTCGAGGAATGAACGATGAGTTCGATCTCAACTGTTTTCTATAATCGTATTTGTTTTTACAACACATTGAACTTACCTGTGTTTTAGACATGTCACTCTTGAGAATGTAAGCACCTGTGAATACTGCATCCATCTATGACTAAGTCACAAATAAGAACATAGTTTGATCTCCGACTACCTTACGTAACATACAGTACTATATTTTATTCACTTCACAGGAATTAGTACCAGCAACTTGACTGATTCTATGATAAGACACGGTTTTGTTTAAGTTTAGCATAATTACTTACTATAGTGTATTTATTCATGTTAAACTATATAGTTACCCGTTATATACTCTACAGACTAAGTGTTTCACATAGCTTTCTCTTTTCAAATAGTCATGACCATAATAGCGCACTTAGTTTCCCCTCAGAAGGGTCTTTTTTGCATATAAGGCACTACCTTTTTCGTTTTTCAACACTGGTATTAGTACAAGTTATCATCACTCGTTAGGCAATCAACAACCAATTAGGATAGAGAGCATCCCGGTATCATTTGTATCATTTGTACAGTCCATGTAACCGTATTGCCAGCACTAACACAGCTTTTAATTGCCCACTCCAGTATGGCCACTTCATGCACCCGCGATCCGCCATTTTGAGATTCACATCACCATGCCAACACTACATATACACACGCAGACGCGAGCAAAGCTTTCTTGCTACCCGCCGTCGGAGGTTACTTCGCTCGAGCGAGCTATACATTCACAAGGTAAGCGCTCTGCTTTTACATAGACAGGCACGCATTAGAAGCGACCACGAGCAATCGTGACTAAATGCAGTATACTATTTCATTTTGCAGCGTTCTGAGAAGGAACGTTTGAACGACATGCACTAAAGCCACCCATTTCAGGTCAGTGATAAAACAGCGTGAAGCTGCTTTATATGCATGAGGCACTACTGACACATGAGTTAGTCTCATCTCCCAGAATACTTGACCAGAGGATATCTAGTGAAATAACAATCAGAGCTAATGTAAACTTTCACTGAAGTACAACTTGATTTTCGGGTTATACCAGTCTTTACAAAACTTAAAAAATACATACCGTATAAATGCAATGTTATGTTCACAAATTACTGACAATGTTCTTTTCTCTCTGTCTACATGTACGTGTTTGTCAATTGTGGGTACCCTGTTCTCCTGAATGCATATATATTTATTGTTTTTCCAAATGTTCTAACAGAAAGATTTTTTTGTATATGTTTTTTACATTTAACCTGGCTCTGAAGAAGGAAAGTTACCTTTCCGAAATGCATTAGCCCTAGGTTAATTTCCTTTGCCATTGCATCAGCACAAAACAAATTGGTGAAGTTTAACCATTCGTTAACCAAAGGAAAGTTTAAATTAAATAACTTGCAAAATAAAAGCACTTTGAAACAACTTTATTGAAGATGGCTTTACTGTCATTTACAATCTAAATCAAATGTTTTAACCCTATTGGGGTAATTTAGGTGTGCGGCCCACACCGAAGGCTAACTAGCCTAGGTCCTTTCTCCTTAACAGCCAGTGGTGTCAGGCCAGCAGACAATGGGAAGATCTGGTAGTTGTCGTACCAGCCCTCATTCTCTCTCTACAGTGGTGGTCAAGGGAAAACCTTCACCACCCCTGCAATGGAAGCCACTCTCACGACAGACGCCACTCTCTCACGGGGTGGGGGGCTCACCTGCTTCAGTAGACAGCCCATGGAGTGTGGTCCCCACAAGTAGCGTCCAACCATATAAACTTACTGGAGCTATTAGCGGTGTTCAAGGCATTAAAGGCTTTTCTGACGCAACTACAAGGGAAGACGGTGCCGATTCTAACAGACAGCACTACAGCCATGTATTACCTGAACAAACAGGGGGGCACTCACTCTCCAAGGCTATCCAAGCTGTCCCAAAACATTTGGATATGGGCTCTCAAACACAAGATGTTTCTGTTGTCCCAACATGTTCCAGGGGAACTCAATCTTCTGGCAGACGTACTCAGCAGAGATTTCCCTCTGCCCATAGAATACGAATGGCGTCTGCACAAAGACATCGGGGGTCATTACAACCCTGGCGTTAAGGGTTTAACGGCGCCGTAAAAGGTGTCGGCGCCGTTAAACCCTTAACGCCTGATTACGAGGTCCATTTGCGGGTCCCGACCGTAACAGCTGGTTTTACCAGCCGTTAAAGTAGGGTGCCGCAAAGGGACCTCGGTGCTAACTACGGTACCGCAATTTGCGGTACCGTACTTACCGCCTTTCCCAGTCCCATTGAGCCCTATGGGGCGAAAATGGAGAAGGGCCATGGTGGAATGGGGAAATACCGCCCGCCAACCTTGGAATGGGGCGGTATTTCCCCATTCCACCATGGCGGACTCGTTACAACACCAGCACCAACCATGGTGCTAATAGCGCCATGGTTTAGCGCCGGGGTTGTAATGAGGGCCATCGTGTGCAAAGTCTCAGCAGTATGGGGCTTCCCAGAGATCGATCTGTTCGCAACTCAGGAGAACGCCCAATGCCAAGACTACACCTCCAGGTATCCCCAGAACCGCTCCAAGGGTAACGGTCTCTACATAACACGTTAAGGAAAATATGTCTACGCACCCCCCACCCTCCCCGACTCCCCTTCTCAACAAGATAGTGCACAAGATGCACCAGGAGCCCCTTACCATGATACTGGTGGCCCCAATCTGGGCCCACCAACCATGGTTCGCTCATCTGATGGAAATGTCCCTCTCTCCACCAGTAAAACTACCCTGCCCGTACAACATGTTGTCCCAGGGCAGAGGGGAGACCCTACACCCATGCCCACAAACTCTGAATTTAGCAGCCTGGCTCCAGAGGTCAGAGTTTGGACACCTACAGCTCCCTCAGAGGTGCATGGACATACTCAGGGAAGCTAGGAAACCTAACACCCGTTATTGCTATGCCAGCAAATGGAAACGTTTGTTATCTGGTGTAATACCAAGTGTGTCAATCCCATCGATTGCTCACCCACACACATTGTACTTTAC
Source organism: Ambystoma mexicanum (assembly GCF_040938575.1). Taxonomy (NCBI): domain Eukaryota; kingdom Metazoa; phylum Chordata; class Amphibia; order Caudata; family Ambystomatidae; genus Ambystoma; species Ambystoma mexicanum. The sequence goes on from NC_090936.1 coordinate 54,555,548, forward strand.
CTAACCCATTTGTTGGACACAGGATTGGTCTTCAATTCCCTGAAGGTTCATCTGGCTGCTGTTTCAGCCTACACCACGTCACAACAAAAGGTGTTGTGGTGGAAGATACCGGTGATTAAAGCCTTTATGGAAGGGGTTAAAAGAATGTATCCTCCCATTTCTCACCCAGCTCCTGGATGGGATCTAAATGTGGTTTTAAACAGGCGCATTGGGGTCCCCCTTTGAGCCAATGCATAAAGCAAGTCTAAAAGACCTTACTTATAAGACGGCCTTCCTAGTGGCTATCACATCTATCTGAAGGGTTAGTCAACTAGAGGCCCTTTCTGTTCTAGACTCATTTATTACAGTCCACAGGGATAAGGTAGTTCTGCGCACGCATCCCAGATTCGTGCCTAAATTCATCTCGAAGTTCCATATGAACCAATCGATTGAACTACATACCTTTTTCCAGAATCCCACTAGCATGGCCGAAAGAAACCTACATACTAGATGTGCGCAGGGCACTCATGTTCTACCTGGAAAGAACGAAACCACTGAGGAAAACCAATTTTTCGTTTCAGTGGCAGCTGGCAGAGAAGGGGATCTGGTCTCTAAATCAGCTATCTCAAGGTGGATTGTCAAATGCATCACACTATGTTACGCTCTTGCTAAAAGAGAACTGCCCTTCAAGCCTAGAGCACACTCTACTCAGGGCACTGGGGCTTCCATAGCATACATTGCAAATGTTTCCCTAGAGTCCATTTGCAAAGCGGCAACCTTGAGTTCTGTACACACCTTTACAAAACACCATTGCCTAGACACTCATTCTAGGTCTGATTCTCAGGTGGGACAAACAGTACTAAGACATCTTTTCTCTACTGTTCCTTCTCACAACCCACCTCCAACTCTGGGTACTGATCGCTAGTCTATGCACAGCATGTGATTCTAAGCAGATTAACACGCATCAGAAGACATGCATTACTTAACGGAATAGCATTTCTGATGATTGTATCTGCTTGGATTCACATGCGCCCTGCCTAACTCCCTGCTCGGGGTGGAAGGAACATAGATGTCTTCTTGTCTCTTCTTCATGTACTCACTCAACAGCCTGGGGCTCCCTCATGGCAGGAAAAAATATAATCTGAGGGAACTCGGCGCGTGAGGGTTTTTGGGTACACTACACGTCACGATAGGGAGTGTTACAGACACGCCTATGCCGATGTCCGCTTTCGGTCACCGAAAGACAAGATGCAATACTCTGCGGTTACCACTGGATGTCGGACCATATGCACAGCATGTGAATCTAAGCAGATACAATCATCAGAAATGCTATTACGTTAAATAATGCATGTCATCCTAAGGAAGATTCTAAACTGCCTTCAATTCCTGTCATGATCAAGGAAAGCCATAGCAACTTAAGCTCCATTAAATTCTAGTGAGACCTTGAAGGTTTTTTTTTGCAGAAAATCGAATTCTTCAGAGATATTCCAAGGCTACGAAAACATGTTGAAACATCACACTGGAGAGCCAGACAGAAATGCCTGATTCCCTCCCTCATATATCCTTGAGGACAGGGAGCGAGGTATTTAATCAGTACATGAATGCCAGCGAGTCTCTTGAAAGAATAGCAATGTACGAAACTAGCATTTAAAGAGTTGAATTATGTTCTTCTTTATGGCCTCCCTTCCTGAACCCAGTGAAGCCCCGGAGCGCGGGCTGACTTCTAGAGCGAGAATCGAAACTTAGAGATAGGGAGGCCTGGTATGTGCCAGTCTCCTACGCACAGCTTGCCTATAAAAAACAAACGCTGTGTTCTCGCAAACAAAGAATGGTGTCTGTAAAAATGGAGATTGCAACCTGTTACTAAATATGGTGGTCTGAAGTGTCATATTTGTCATGATGGTCAATCATCGCCTCTAATTCAAAGGGAAATGAATTGGGGGCGGCATCAATTGTGTCATTGCCGATTGTAAGGTGCTCCATTTGTATATATGTAACTGATGTACGACTCTTTTTTTGCTTGCGTCCCCCGAGGTCTGTTAGACACACGTCGCGGGGCGTGGGACCACTTGGCCGATCGGAACTATTTGTATTGCAATAAACCCTAGATTTTGGGAACAGAACCTCGTGTTTGGCGTATCTATTCGTGTGTGGTGACTGTGCCTTGTTTCCACATTCGAGGGTCCCTCAGGGGCCCCTTCAAAATGACGTTAACATTCTGAGAAAATAAATAATATAGTCAACATTACGTAGAGGATGCAAAACAAACTACATATTTTCATCTATCTCTCAAAGGAAAGGTTTTATTTGGGACTGTTTTATTAAGAAACCAAATATCATCTATTCCTTTTAAGAACATAATAGTTACGTTTTATTTAAGTAGTCTGTTGAGGCGTGCGCCTCGCTTTTCAAGCAGGACTTCATAGTGACGATGTTGTAGCTCGAAAGATAAGCGCGGGCCCTGACGCAAGTTGCTGAGAGTTTGAGGAAAGAACCTGCATTGGCGCCTGTACGTTGGGAACACTTTCAGAGTGGCAGAGGCCATGTTCGTTTACTGATTGCACAGTTACCCAGGCAGTCGCTTGGGCCCAGTGCGTCGTTTCAAGGGCCCATGAAAATAGAAGCAGTGATGTAGGCAATGCTTCCCTAATGTTGCATGCGGCGCAGCAGATCCGATCCTGGATATTCTTTTTCAACGTTGCACGCGGTGTGGATTAAACCATTTCGCAAGTGTCAAGGAGCGCAAGGTAAAAGAAAGAAGTCAAAAGCAAATATGAGCGCAAGTGAGCCAGTAAAGGAAAACATTTAATCTGAACTTGTGCAACTGCAGAAAACTGAAAACAAGAGAATAATTTGTATTGCATATTCACTTCCAAGGGAAGGAGTTTGTGTAAATAGTTTCTTTTTTTTAAATTGCTATAGTGTTAACTATTAGTAAGAACTGAGGAGATCTATTACCACATGTTCAACTATCAGAGAAAGTGTATATTGATCAGTCTATGAGGCAATGGAAGTTCTGAAGCATTAAAGACTAATAGCAGGAACAAGGTAATGAGGGCAGTACCAATTTAAAGATTCATTCCAAAAGAACCCAACAGAAAAGGCATCACATATATATAGCAGTATAAGCAAGTTGATACTAAAGGCACACACAGATCTTTGAGAGTACCTCCAAGCTTTTGGCGGAGGTAGTTGGGTGACAAGGGTTGGTGGTAAAGAACATTTAAAGAATTGTCAGTTTTAAATGAGTTTGTAACCATAAGATTTATCGGTTTGCAGGTTTCCTGAAGTCCTAAGATTTTGGAGTTGGTGATATCTGCAGGGACCTGTTTTTATTTCAACCACTTCCCCTTTCCCCCCAGCCTGGTCACCACAGCAGTTGTAACTCAAAGATTATTGGGTGGACCGGATTAGGGGGTCTGGTGGGACTCATCGTCTGCTCCTGCAGGGCTTGAGAGCTGGGACCTGATAACCAGGAAATTGAAGCCACACGAGAGGTCCTGGCATGGGAATATACCAGTGTCATGACCTGATGATCCCTCCCGTTTCTCCTCCTCTCCTGAGTTTTCCAAAGTGCTTTCTTGAGCTTCGGAATCCTTTCTTCTGCGTGTCTTCTTTCATTATTTGGTCCTTATTTTCTTCTTTTTGTGTAGATGGGGGCAAGCTCCCTCAGAGGCCAGCTTGGCCGGTGGAGGCAATCAGGTTGAGAGGGACCCCGAGGAGCAAGCCCCCAAAAATTCCAGGGGAAAAGCCTCCAAGACACGGATGAATCAAAGGCTTGGCTGTAGTTAGCGGAAAGCTATCAAATCTCTGCGGGTCTTTACTGCAGTCCAATAGTAGCAGGATCTTTTAGCCGTCCATTAGTAGCAGGGTACAATGAGGATAGCCACACCCCTGCCGAGTCCACACTAACGGTCCTCTATCCTCTACTGAGAACCGATAAGCACAAAGAATAACTTCGAAAGGGAGCCAGAAAGAGCAACCCCAACTGAAACAGGTGGTTAAAGAGGCAACACTAGTAAAGAAACAATAGGAAAGTAGATAAGGAGAGTCTCCGACCAGGTGAGCGGAGCACAAGTTCCAAGGACGGATAAAACGCAATGGGCTCTGGGAGAAGCCCACTGAAATAGAAGCGGCGGCCATGTTGGGAGAAGGCTAGACGCTACCCAAGCTTGGGGAAGATAATGTTACAGCATTTTCCATTGATTCCATCACTTCCACTGCTGGCGCATGACAACCAGGCAGTTGAAAGTGTATTAAGAGTCCTGGCAGCGGAATACACCAGGCAATTTGCAAAGCTACAAGAAATGTTAAAGAAAGACAGTGTTTGCTAGACAAAGATGAAACATGTTTTAAGAAAGACTGTTTCAGAGCTTGTTGGCTAACAGGAGTATTGTGAATCAAGGAGAGACACAAAAGAACTGTTAGTAAAGAGACATTAGGCCTCATCACAAGTTGAGCAGTATCCCAGCGGTAATTGTGCCGCTACTCTGTCTGGCACATTCCCCATTGGGTGCATTGGACCCAATAGGGATGGGTGTTAATACACCTACCTGTGCAGGGCGACGGCGGGGTTCCAGGGTGGCGGACTCATTCATGGCGGCTGTATCCCCGCCTCAGGTTGTGGGGAAGGCGCACTTTTTTGGGCTCTCTCAGAACAGGGCACGGGTGCCACCGGCGCAACCACGTAGAACGAGCTTGTTCTCCAAGCCTCGTTCTTGCGGCAGCACCCGTTCCGCCTTGCACTCCAAGCCTCTCTTTCGTGCTGGATTGCTACTTTAGCGATCCAGCCCAGGTAATCGCCGTGTCTCAACGTGGTTTGGTTTTCCTTCCGCTGCGCTCTCCTACGACCTTTGTTGCTGCTTTTGGATTCCTGTCCTGGTGCCGGGTCCTGGGGTTGGGTTCCTGCCTTGCCCCTCCTTGTGCTGGGCCTTGTCCTGTCCCTTGCCCGCTGTCCTGCCCGGTCCTGTATTCCTCCTGGCTTCCCTTGCAGACCCTTCCTACTATTTCTTTCCCCCTCCGGTCTTGCCTGTTCCTTGCCTGCTTTCTTGCTTGGGTACCGGTGGTCCTGGTTCTCACCTGCCTGCTACTGTGAAGAACCCCTTCCAACTTGCATTGCTGTCCTGGACAATCCACTTACTGGCCATCAACCTACCTGCATTGCTGTTCTGGACAATCTGCTTACTGGCCATCAACCTACCTGCATTGCTGACTGGGACATTCTACTCACCGTTTGCCAGATAACATCTACGACCTTCCCTACCAGTGCCTGCACTGTTCTGGCGCCACGTTAATATAGGGGAAGAGTCATTTGTGGAGTCGGTAGCTGGCCCCTGATCAATCCTGTGTTTTCAGGACGGATCCGTGGTCGGTTCTTTGCACCATTTTGCTTCGCTCAGTTGACTTTGTCGCCTGCTGCCAGCCCACACCTACCACGACCTGGCTACCCCAGTATGCAAGACCACTGGAGAAATAGGTACGCATCGTCCACGGGACGCACAGCTCAACAATGGGTGGCACTATACTACTGGTGCAAATACTGCCTGCGGTATTAGTGCCGAAATAGCCCATACCGCCAGCGTTTTCACCTCCAGCTCAAAGCTGGAGGTGAATGTGGTCATACTCTGGATTGGGTAGAGCCTTAAATGTGGTGTTAATAGAATTACCGCCACATTTTACCGCTCTGCCCAACTCGTGATAAGGCCCAATGCCATCCCGTTTAAGAATCCCGGGGAAGGGAACTACTCTCTGGATCCAAGGTCTTTTATCAGATTATTTGTGAACACTGTTTGCCCAATATCAGGCTGAAGACATTTCCCTGCTCACTTTGTTGTTTTGTTTATAGTGTGAGGGTCAGGATGAACAAGTTACTCTCTTACCTGGTAACGTTCTTTCGATGGGATGGTCCGACGACGTATTCCATATCTTTGACAGTAATCGCCACAGCTGTGCTGCTTCGGAATTATTTTTCTGCGTCCTGCGTCGATGCACCGTCCCCGAGGACCTCCTCCGATGGCCGACGTCACCCGATGTGATAAGTAGGACGCACAACGCCTTCTGCAGCGGGGAAGGTTGGGAGGGAGCGATATGGAATACGTTGTCGGACCATCCCATCGAAATAACGTTACCAGGTAAGAGAGTAACTTGTTCTTCGAGGGGATTGGGTCCTCCGACGTATTCCATATCTCTGACAGACTCCCAAAGCAGTACCAAAGCAAGGAGGTGGGAAAAGAATTTAGAACACAAATTTAGCATGCCCAATCAAATTGCGGAATAAAGGACTGCCTTGCCAAAGGCCAGATCCTGTCCTCGGATGGAATCGAGGGAGTAGTGACGCACAAAAGTATGTACTGAAGCCCAGGTGGCTGCATCACAGATGTTACGAATAGGAACACCCGTCTGTAGGGCAGTAGATGCAGCCGTACCCCTGTTAGAATGGGCCCGCAAGCCAGCTGGTGGATCCTTACCCGCCAAGCAGTAACACTCGGAGATAGCCAAAATAATCCAACGAGACAAAGTCTGTTTCGTCACAGCTTGTCCCAAACGCTTTCCAGCGTAACCAATAAAGAGTTGATCGTCCACTCTGACCCGGGACTTGCGTGAAATATAAAAGCTCAACGCTCTCCTAGGATCAAGACTATGGAGCCTCTCCTCTTCCTTACCAGGATGCAGAGGAGGATAGAATGCCAGGAGAACAACCTTCTGGCCCAAATGAAATTCCGAAACCCCCTTCGGAGGAAAGGAAGGACGAACTCGAAGGACCACCCTGTCCTTATGAAACACAGTGAAGGGTGGCTTAACTGAAAGTGCCTGTAACTCACTCACTCTGTGAGCAGAAGTAACCGCAACCAAACACACAGTTTTAAGAGTTAACAGTCTCAAAGGGCAAGAATGCAAAGGCTCAAACGGAGCACCCATATGAAACTTAAGAACAAGGTTCAAATCCCAAACGGGCACCAGAAAAGGTGACTGAGGGAACACATTAGTGAGCCCTTTCAAAAACTGAGAATTTAAAGGAATCTTAAAATAGGAACATTCTTCAAACGAGATCTTAACCGCCGCCAGGTAACCTTTAATGGTACCCACTTGCAAGCCCCTGTGGGCCAAAGAAAGCAAAAAAGACAGAACCATGGGAATGTCAAATTCAAAAGGATCCACATTCTTAACTCTGCACCAGTCGCAGAATTTACGCCAACAGCAACGGTACAGAGACTTTGTTGCCGGCCGTCTGGCCGAGAGCAAAACCTCCAACACGTCTTCAGGGAGTTCCCAATCCTTATACCTCAACCTTTCAGAAGCCAAGCGTGAAGGTTGAGGGATCTGACCTCTGGATGGAGAACCTGACCCCCCTCTAGTGAGAGCAGATCGTCTCGGTAGGGAAGACTACGTGGAGGGCAGATGGACAAGTCGAGAAGGTCCGGGTACCACGTCCTCCGGGCCCACGCTGGAGCAATGAGGATCATCCGGGAACCGAACCTCCGTAACCTCTGCAGTACTTGCGGGATGACGGGGACTGGAGGAAACGCATACAGCAGTGGGAATGACCACTCCACCACAAACGCGTCTCCTAAGGCTCCTTTTGGAGGAAATTCCCGCGAGCAGAACCTTTCGTACTTGCGGTTGACACAGGAGGCGAAGAGATCCACTTGAGGGGTCCCCCAAAGGGCAAATATCTCCAGGAGAATGTCCTTAGGCAGCTTCCACTCGTGAGAGATCGTGCTCTGCCTGCTCAGAGCGTCCGCCGTCTCCGGCCAGATGAACAGCCGAGATCGAAACTTCCTGCTGGATGGCCCAGAACTCGAGCTGCATCGCCTCCCTGCACAGAAGAAGTGACCCCCCCCCCCCTTTTTGTTGAGGTAGTGCATGGCCACCGTGTTGTCCGTTAGGATCAGGACACTCCTTCCTCGCACAGTCGGCAGAAAAGCCTTCAGGGCTAGCCTGACGGCCCTCAGCACCAACAGATTGATATGGAGTCTGGACTCCGACGGAGACCAATGACCGCTGACTGTCAACTCGTTGGCATGAGCTCCCCATCCCGTGAGGGATGCGTCCGTCACGATCGTCACCTCCGGCCAGGGAAGCCAAAACAGAGCCCCCTTCATCAGATTGCCTTCGACGGCCCACCACAGAAGGTCCTGGGTGACCGAGGGCGGCCCCTGAACAGGGTCCGACATCCTGCCGGAGAATTGCGACCACTGCATCTTGAGTGCCCACTGCAAAGATCTCATCCGCAGACGAGCCTCTGGCACCAGAAGAATGCAAGATGCCATGAGGCCGAGCAACCTCAAGAACTCAAACGCCAGGAGCGTCTGGGCAAGTTGAAACTTGTGCACCATCTGCTGAATGTGAAGAGCCGTTCACCTGGGGAGGAAAACACAGCCCCAGGGATGTGTCGAGCACTGCTCCGATGTACTGGAGCCACTGTGTTGGCGTCAAATGGGACTTCTTTAAATTGAGGGAGAAGCCCAGCTTGTGAAGGGAGTGGCAGGTGACGGACAGATGATCCAGGACTTGCTCGGGAGAGCTCCCCCTGATCAACCAATAGTCCAGGTAGGGGTAGACGTGAATCCCCCCTTGCCTGAGATGCGCTGCCACCACCACCATGAGCTTGGTGAAAACCCTCGGGCGGAGGTCAATCCGAACGGCAGGACCCGAAATTGAAAGTGCGAGTCGCCAACAGCGAACCTCAGGTACTTCTTGTGCTTGGGATGGATCGGCACATGGAAGTAAGCGTCCTTGAGGTCGAGAGACACCAACCAGTCCTGAAGCTGAAGGGCCTGGAGGACTTGAGAGAGAGTAACCATCTTGAACTTGTCCTTCCTGAGGACTTTGTTCAAACCGCGAAGTCCATGATGGGTCTCAATCCCCCGCCTTTCTTCGAAATAAAAAAATAAGGGGAATACCATCCCTTGTTCCTCTCCGCTACAGGCACCAGTTCTATGGCGCCTTTCTCCAGCAGGGCTTGAATTTCCTGCGCAAGGAGCGGATCCGGACTCTTCAAAGAGAGGTTCCCAGGTGGATTGTCGTGAGGCCTCTGCCAAAAGGGAAGACAGTAGCCGTGGGTTATGATCTCCAGAACCCACACATCTGAAGTAATGGCACGCCACTCTACAAGATGCTGCGCCAGCCTTCCCCCAACCGGCGAACCATGGGACATGGCCTCATGACTGAGTGGTAGCGGCTGCGGCGTTGCCTGAGGGCAAAGAGGCAACTGCCCGAGCGGCTGCGGCACCTCGAGTACCCTGTTTTCCACCTCTGGTACTCCTACGGTGGCCTCTGACTGACAGCTCCTCTCGCTTTACTGAAGGACGAGTAATAACGAAAGGAACCTCCCCTCCATTTTTGTCCCCTAGGACGAAAAGGCAGAGGTTGTCGAACTGCAGCACCCAACGACTTCGCTGCAGCTTTGGAGGTCTGCAACCTCTCAAGGCTCTCGTCAGCCTTGCTGCTAAAAAGATGTTCACCGTCAAAGGGCATGTTGAGGAGCCGGGACTGCACATCAGGAGCGAACCCAGACTTCCGCAACCACGCAAACATGCGTATTACAGTGCTCGCCGCCATGGACCGGCTGACACAATCTGCCATGTCCAAACCCGACTGAACGGCCTCACACATGGCATACTTGCCATCCTGGACCATAGCAAGGAAACCATCCTGTTCGTCCCCTTCGGGAATATGTTCAGCCGCTAATGCAACACAGTTCCACAGAGTGTGTGTGAAACGAGACAAGGCACATACGGAGTTGGCCGCCTGAAGCGCCATACCCCCTGAAGAAAACACTTTCTTCGCCCAGCCATCAAAACATTTGTCGTCCCTATCCGGAGGGATGGTAGGATACGACGCCTGCTTTGCCGGGGCCGTAGCCGCCTGCACCACCAAACTCTCCGGAGTGGGGTGCCTGGACAAGTAGCAGGGGTCACTACTGGCTGGACGGTATCGCGACAAAGACTTGCCCACTGCCGGGAGAGACTCCAGAGCAGTCGAAGCCGCCACCACCCTTCTCTGCAGAGCCATATGAAACGGCAGTACCGGGTCAGTGGGGGGACCAAGATCGAGCATGTCCGTGAGATCATCCTCAACAAACTCCCCTGGGGGAGCCGACCATCCCAAGTACTCGGTTACCCGAGACATAAGGCGCCGGTACGAAGAATCGGCATGAGTGCCAGGCTCAGGCCTACAAAACTCCACCTCCTGAGAGGTGTCCAGTCCACTGGCATCATGCAGTGACTGCCTCAGGTCATCAAATTGGCTATGGCCCGAGAGAAGCTCATCTGGCACCATAACCGGAACCAAGCCCTCATCAGAGCCCTCATCACCCTCTGAAATGTACTCCAGGCGGTGAGAGGAAGACACCAGGGGACCAAAGCTATGCCTGACCTTAGCCAGAGCCTTTCTAGGGGCTTCCCCCGTGCCACGGGGCCACTCCGCCACCACCGCCTTGAAAGGCGTCGAACGAATCGGCGTTGAGAGAATTGGTGTCGACGTCGAGAGAATCGGCGTCGACGTCAGCCGCAGTGCCGCCAGCATCGACGGCGTCGACACAGGCCTCGAAGCCAGAGCTCCGAGTGTGTCCTTCGATGACCTAGGCGCCACAGCTGTCGACGTCTTCCTCGAAGACTGCACAGGATCACACGGTCTCGAGCGCGTTGAGGACCGGGACCTGGAACAGGCATGGCGAGAACGGTTACCCTTGTCCGAGCGGGACCTCTCCCGCGAACCGTGCCGACCACCCGAGCCCAAAGGCGTGCGAGCAGGGTCTCTCGACCGATCACGACCGACCCCACTCGGAGGCGCGGATGGACTGGCGCCCTGTGATTCGAGAATCGCTAACATCTTCTTCCTGAAGGAAGCCCATTCCTCCGGTGTCGCTTGCATGGTGGGATAAGCGACCCGCCGACGGGCGGAGCCCTCGGAAGAGGACGGGAAGGCGACCGAAGCCAGCGCTTCCGGGAATGCCTCAAAGAGGCAAAGGAGTAGTGAGACCGACTCCTGGAAGGAGACCCACTGGACCTCCGACGATGATGCGGAGAGTCGCCTCTGAATCATCCGTCGAAAGCCCTGCAGACCTCGACTTCGGGGCTTAGACACCCTACCTACCGACAACAACTTCTTGCGCTCCCGCAAGGCCTTGGCCGTGAGCGACTGGCAGTCGACACAGTCGTCCATGTCGTGGGCCTCCCCGAGGCACCAGAGGCAGGCGTCGTGCGAGTCCGCTACCGACATCTTGGACCCATAGTCCCCGCATTTCTTGAAGCCCAGACGCAGGGTTGAAGATGAGGTAGACATCGTCACAAACGGGCTTTTTCACAAAACCGAACAGGTTCAAAGAACTGAGAAGATCACAACAGAAACTCCAAAGAGTCGAGGTGTACCGAGATTCACGAAGCGAACAGGTTCGCGGAAAATGTGGTCAGAGGCGCATTTCTCCAACACATTTTTATTTAAAATAAAAGTCTTTCACCCAAAACATGACAACTTTGTGTCCGGCTTTGATTTCTGACCCCTCACGGTTGTCTACGACATCCGGACGAGCACCTTTTTGTTGCTTGTCCAGAATAGGGAAGTGTCACTGTAGCAATAGAGCTAGGTGAGGGTTTTTAACTGAGAACGTTTGAACAATCTGCAGTTGTCTGCAAATAGCTCTGACCTACCACAAATCCTGTACCTCAAGGTTGTATAGGGGCCACAGCGAGAATTCAAACCAATATCAAGTCTGAACAGAATCCAAAAGGGATTCTCTGAGGAACATCTAGCTGCAGGAAGGAACTTGTAGAAAAGCCTAACATTCATGTCTAGATACTGGCCTGTTGCCATCAATGCAACAAAAAAGGGCAGGAAATGGTCAGAGCCAGAGTCCCAACTTGCATCTTCATGAAAGGATAAGGAAGATGCCAACCCTGAAGAACTCAGCGAGGTGATCCGAAAATCGCAAGATGGTGTGAGGTAAAAGCAGATGACTGGCCTGAAGTGACAACCAGACTGAGCAACAGAGGCAAGAGCCTACCCATGTGATATGATACTGTCAAAACTAGAAAAGGCATGGATTTATGAAGAATAGGTTGTGAACTTTCTGTTGGCCAACCCTTGGAACATTTGTTTTATATAATAGGGTACCTAGTAGGACTTGTTAAGATTACATTTAAATGTTTACTTGGCCACATTTTGGAGAGACATTTTTGCTTTATCAGATTAGGGTGCCTCAAGCAAAGCCAAAGACCGGTTTAAGCATAGGGATAACAATCTTCCTAACACAGGGATACACAAGGTGCCTAACACCAGACAGAAAATAACCCCACTTTAGGTTGACCCATCCTGCACACTGTTAATCTTGGTAAAGCTATGTCATTTATGTTGCATTCCCCTATAATAACCCATTGCTGTTTATCTATAACCTGCATTAAGAAAGTTGTTTGATGAAGACCCTACCATGTGTAAAAACATATTTACATGTCTAGTGTATCACTGCTAGGCCTACCGCAACCCCCAACAGATGGTCCGGACTCAGTTTATGAAGTGTTTTTCTTCAGTAATTTACTTCATACCTGCCTCACACGCATGGGCGTCATTAGGTGGGGGGGGGGGACACAGGCGTTCTCCCCCAACTTTTGTGGCACACCATTTTGTCCCACTCATTTGGCTGGGGCCCCTTTCAATTAGATGTCATAAACCCCTCTGCCCCCCCCCTAACATTTTCAGCAAACTTGCTCCACTGCTCACAAGCAAGTACGAGCACTTAAGACAGGGTTGGACATATAATAAACCTTTGGGGCCTTTGAAGTAGGGTGTGATTAGGCAAGAGAATGCATTTGAACTCTGAGAACCTTTGTTCTCCAGGGGCTTATTCTTCCGCCATTTTATCTTTCAACATGTATAGCTTTGACTGTAGTAACTCCTCTAGGAGAAAGGTACATGTACTATTGCTGTGAAAGAGGGAGGATACTCCTTGGATTCTACCAGGAGGCTTAGAAGCCACACATCCCTAACTAGGATGCACCTTTAAACTGAGAGGAACCCCCACTCTGTTGAATACCTGTTGTAGTAGTAGATAGTTCAAAGAACCCTTGAATAAGGGCAACAGCGGCTGATCAAAGGGTTGAGAAAGAGCGAGAGAGATAAAGAACAAGAGTGTGCGAGAGACACCCCCGATTCACTCCACTTTCCAGAAGAGCGTATAGAGACATCAGTACAAGAACTTTGGAACTTGCTTTTACTGAGGTCAAGAGACCAGTACACTTCAATAGCCAGTTGGGGGACAGTGTGCATAGGGGAGTCTCTGTGTACTTCATTAAGTAAGAACGTGTAAATTTGGGCCTCGAGCTAGCAATATTAAGTGCCAGAGCCGATGCCTATGGCACTTACTGTTTCTCAAGAAACCTAATGAAGACTGATACCACATTGAACTGCACCAAACTTCCATGCAGCAATGGGCTGTGACAAAATCCGATTCACCCCTTCAAATTGAGATTTATCAAGCCAACCGCTTTAGACATACTACAATGTGATGAGGGTAATAAGACACCTTTCATCCATATCAAGTCATCACCAGGAGACTCCTGTTGATAACTTGTGGCCTAGTGTACTTTCCTAGGAAAACTAGGAATCCTGGCTAAGTGGTTCTACCATGGGATCTCAAGAAGGATTACGTCCCCATCATTTACCTTTTTTTGAAAAGCATTACAAGTCCCCTTTGCTAGAATATATGCTGTATTACTCTTTTCCCCCTTGATGGGTAAATTAGTATGTTTAACGAGTGAGTTTTTAGGTCCATCACCATAGCAGTGAAGTGCTTGACTCATTAACTTACCTTGCCCTTCTACAGTAAGTTGTTCAATCAATAACACTGCATTTCTGTGAGCTGATGAGGGAGAATCACAATCTTCTGTTGCAGTGTCAGAAGACAAGGTCAAGTCCTCCAAATCATCTGGCAGGTCTGCTTGTCTGGCAATCTAAAAAAAAAAATGAAATTCAAAAATCACATTTGCGGAACATTAAAAAAAATTGAAAACAACCGTTTGGTTCCATTAAAGTATGGAAAGAAAATAACATGTGATTACCATGTCTCTGTTATTTCCCAATTTCGGATTTGACCTGAAGACAAAACAGAAGGGAATGCAACTATTAGATCCTATATGTCAGTGTTGAAACATACAGATAGTGACAAAATGGTTAACAAATGTCATTACAAGATGAAGTGCCAGTCTACAAAATATCAATCTGACACTTACCACACCAAGTAGAAATACATTTCTTGTTGAAAATAACCGTGTCTGAGATTATAATTGTAAAATATTGAACAATATTGATAGCTCCCGCCCATTTTTATTTTATGATCAAATTTGACTATTTATTCAGTCATTAATTTCTATAAGTCAACCACAACACCACTTTGGTGGTGTCAATCACTTATGCCCTGTTTGCTAGTCTGAATTCTTGGGATCAAGTCGATATACAAAATAAAATATCCACAAATATTTAGATATAAAAGCAGTAGTATTATTTGTGAAATGTATGCACACATTGCAACAAGACGTAACAATTTTAGCATGTACAGGGTTTCAAATTGCTGGGAGTTATTTAGCTCCCACTTCAAGCCTAATAGAGCCTGGTTAGTTTGAAATCAACAGCTACCTTAAGCTAAGTTTAGCTGCCCAGGCCATATGGAGCATAGGACACATCTAGTAGACATGCTAGCATAATGGATCATACAAAATAGGCAAAAAGGTCAATTGTGTATCTCATGTGGATGTTAGATTTGCGGTGCGCTGGGTACTCACTCCTGGTCCCCCAGCGGTAGCTCCTCCTTGCTGGGTGATGCCTGACACTATCCGTTAACTGCCTACCCATATCTAATTCCTATGCATTCCTTACTTTGGTTGTGTCTGCAGGAATGGCCTCAGTTAGGCCCTAATATATTCTGGACACCCCATGGACCCACTCCGATACATCATATAACAAAGCCAGTACCATGTCCTCATCTGGGGATTTTGGGAATCTCGGCCATCTCCTGCTTAGAACATGTAGTATTGTGGCATATGTCGAAAACTGCCCTACAGGCACTCCAAATCTGTACACCAATTCATGAACTTCAACAGTGTGTTCGAGCTAAACAAGTCTCCTACTGTTACGATCCCTGCACTTTCCCAATAGGTTCTCATCTGTGCCAGGTTATTGTTGCTGTTCCCATACATGGCCGCCAACGGTATTTGAGGCGAGTAGGGTTCTTCCCTTTTTTTTTTATTGCCTTGGTTCTGTCACACACTGCTCTACCTACCTTCAAGAGCGCTGACTGATTCACTATTCTATCCTTCCCGAGCCATAACGCCTCTTTTGGCAAGCAGGGTGCCATCTATGCTCCTATCAAGGTGTGCTCTACCGTTTCAGAATCTGCTAGCCTCCCAGCTATATGTTGTAACTGTCCTGACAAATAATAAAAAGTGTGGGAGTCGCATTCCACCGTCCCCATGGTTCCCCTGCAATGTTTTCATAGCTACTCTGCACCTCATTTTTCCCCATTAAGAACCTCCCAACCATGGCATTCAATTCTTTAAAAAAAAAGCCGAAGTATTAGGTATAGAACATTAACAATAAGATACAACAATCAGGGAAGGGCAACCATCTTTAAGAGCGCAATCCTACCTGCCACCGAGAGAGGACGTTTTTCCCAAATTCGAAAAATCGAAATGATTTTTCGAATACTGATCTTGCCCATGGTGTATTTTGCTGCTGTGTCTCTAGCATTTTATGGTAAATACCAATGCCCAAGTATCTGAATGTATCGAACTTCCATTGAAGCGCTAGACATGGGAGTCTGCTTTCCTCGACTCTGAACCAGCTCCCCAGTGGAAATAGACAGGAATTATTTTTACTAATTGCTATTCCCAACAGCTCTTCGAAGTTTGCCAATATTTCCATATATGCGTCCAGAGTATCCTCCGGGTTTCATATAAACAGTAACATGTCATCTGCATATAATATGGTGTACTCCCTCTACTTGAAGTCCCATGTTTTTAAATTCCTTCCTCAAAAACACTGCTAGGGGTTCCAAGGCCAGGATATACAACATAGGGGACAAGGGGCATCCTTGTTTCGTGCCCCTCTGTATCAGGAACGGTTCCGAAATATGCTTGCCTGCCTCACCCTTGTGACCGGTCTACAATATAATATTCAGACCCATTTCATAAACCCATCACCTATTCCAAAACTTCTTAGGGAGGCTATTCCTACCGAACAGGGTCAAAGACTTTGACCGCATCCAACACCGTCACCGCACATCATTCCGGCCAGTCACTTGTTTCATCAATTATTGCGCGCAAGCGTCTTAGATTCCCGGTTGTCGCCCTACCCGGGACATACCCCATCTGGTCAGGATGAATCAAGATTTCTACTACCTTTTTCAGTCTCTCTGGCATGACTGCTGTGAGAATTTGTGTATCTTGATTCATTAGCGATATTGGTCGATAAGAATCACAGTCCTCTCCTACCTTTCTCGGTTTCAGGATGGGAATAATTATAGCTTCCTCCATACTCTGGGGTAATATGCCCGTCTCATATACCTCCTCCAATGTTTGTATTAATTTCGGTGCCACTTCATCTGTGAATTCTTTATAAAATTCGGCAGGTAATCCATCCTCCACAGGGGTTTTGCCCGAAGGAAGCATTGTTATATTTTGCACCTCTTCAAGTGAGAGAGGAGCCTCTAGAGTTTATCTTTGTTCTTCAGTTAGTGTGGGTAACCCCATCACCAACAATGTCTCCTCTATTTACTTTAATTTTGGGTTCCCCGAGTCCTCATATAATAGTTTATAGAATGCTCGGAAAGTCTTGTTAATTTCCTTCGGTGATCTTCAAACTTCTTCCCAGTCATCCTCTATTTCTAGAATGCCCTTGCGATCTTCTCCATCTTCGCACAGCCACGCTAATAATTTCTCTGGTTTATCTCCTTGCCTGTGTAACTTTTCTGTGTATTTTGCAAAACTACACTTCCCTAATTTTACCCTATTTGCCAGACATTCTTGTCGTAGTACAATGAGCTTCTCTTCTGACTCGTATTCCTCTTTCCGCTCCTATCTGCTTTATTTCTGCTTCGGTTCCTGCCAACTCCTTTTGTATCCCACCCACCTTGGCTACTGCTACTCCTCGCTCCACCACCTTAAAGGCATCCAATAGTATCTGCCCTCGTCCAACACTAGGAACAAGTTACTTACCTGTAACTGTTGTTCTCCAGCATGGGTCTGGCATGGATTCACATGCTCATGAATATTCCCCGTCGTCAGGCTGGGAATCCTCGGTAAAGAAAAAACCAGTATCAGTTTCGTTTCTGATCTGTCTTTCGTAGTAATAACCAATCACTGGTCTCTGCGTCATACTGACCACAGCCAATGACTGCCCTCTACCTAAGCACCGCCTCTGGCAGCCATCTTCAGATTTGGAAGCACGTGAAGTGGCAGTATGACCAAGTGAAGAGCCGCAGAGGGGTAGGCGGGAGGGTTCGCATGTGAATCCATGCCAGACCCATGCTGGAGAACAACAGTTACAGGTAAGTAACTTGTTCCTTCTCCAGCATGGGGTCTGGCATGGATTCACATGCTCATGAATAAAGAATACATAGCAGTACACACATGCACAACCACGGGAGGTGGCAAAGGCTCAACATTAAGCATCACATCAACTCAACATTAAGCATCTTACCTCCTCACCAGGCTCACCTCAGGCGAACAGGTTGCGCAGCACTGCTTGGCCGACCCTGGACTCCTCCCTGGAATCCCGGTCGACGCAGTAGAATTTCGTGAAGGTGTGCGTCGACCTCCACGTAGCAGCCCTGCATATGTCCAGCAGGGGCACACCAGATAGGAACGCCGTGGTAGCTGCGATCGCTCTGGTGGAATGGGCTCTCGGACGGCCAGGCAGCGGTCGGTTTGCCAACCGGTGACAGTACATGATACAGCCGGAGAGCCATCTGGAGATGGAAGCCTTCGAGAGAGCCTTCCCCTGATTGACAGGTCCAAAGTTCACAAAGAGTTGTGACGTCTTCCGAAAACCCTTCGTGCGGTCCACGTAGAACTTCAGCGCTCTAGCTACATCCAGCGAGTGCAAAGTCCTCTCAGCCGGCGACGAAGGCGACGGGAAGAACACAGGCAACACCAAGGGTTCGTTGAGATGGAAGTCCGACGGTACCTTGGGCATGAAGGAGGGGTGCGTCCTGAGCACTACCCTCGTGTCGTGGAAAGTCAAGTACGGGGCCTTGCAGGAAAGGGCCTGGATCTCTCCCACTCGTCGTGCGGAGGTGATGGCCACAAGAAAAGCTGTTTTCCACGATAGAAACTTCAACGGGGCCGAGTGCAGAGGCTCGAACGGAGGTCCCATGAGCTTGGTCAGCACCACGTTGAGCTCCCACGCCGGGGCCGGAGCCTTCACCGGCGGGAACGATCTGAACAGTCCCTTCATGAACTCTTTCACCAGACGATGAGACCACAAGGACGTCCGCCCCGTGGTTCTGGTGTATCGGGAGATCGCAGCAAGATGAATCTTGATGGACGCGTGTGCCAAACCAGCTTTGGCCAGCGTCAGCAGGTACGGCAGTACTTGGGGAGCCGTAATCCGTAGAGGGTTAATCTTCTGCGCGTGGCACCAGACAGAGAACCTCTTCCATTTGAGTCTGTAGCATTTAAGAGTCGAGGACGCCCTGGCCTTTGCAAGAACCTCTCTGCAATCGGCCGGTATGTCGTATCCTCCAAACTCTAGCGCTGCAGGAGCCAGGCCTGCAAGTTCAGCGACTTCGGGTCGTGGTGGAGGATGGCGCCTCCTTCCCTGGAGAGTAGATCCGCGTCCGCCGGCAGCTTGATCGGCGGGGACGCTGACAAGTCCAGAAGGTCCGGGAACCATATCTGCCTCGGCCACGCAGGTGCGACGAGGATCATCCTGCACCGTGACCTCTTGAGCTGGTTGACGAGCCGGATTAGCAGAGGCAAGGGAGGGAACGCGTAGAGGAACAGGCCCTCCCAGGGGAACGAGAAAGCATCGCCCATGCTCCTCGTCTGGGGAAACATGCTGGCGAACCTCCGGCACTTGGTGTTCGTCGCCGTCGCGAACAGGTCGATCTGGGGTGTGCCCCACCGTCGGAAGAGGCGATCCACCAGATCCTGCCGTAGTTCCCACTCGTGGCACGAGCGCAGCTCCCTGCTGAGTGAGTCGGCGATGGTGTTTTTTATCCCTGCCAGATGAAACGGCACCAGAAAAATCCCTTGGGCGACGGCCCAATGCCACAGGTCCTGCGCCTCCTTGGACAGCGCTGGGGACCTGGTTCCGCCCTGTTTCCTGATGTAAAACATGGTGGTGGTGTTGTCGGTGAAGATCCTCACCACCTTGCCCTTGAGGGACGGAAGGAAGGACCTGAGGGCCCAAAACACTGCACGGAGCTCCAGGACGTTGATATGCAGGGACTTCTCCGTCGGGAGCCAGAGTCCCCTCGCGTGCAGATTTTCGGTGTGCGCTCCCCACCCTTCCAGGGAGGCATCCGTGGTCACAGTCTCCTGGTGGGCTGGGGTCTGGAAGTCCATGCCCGCCGTCAGATGCGCGCGGGTGCCCCACCACCGTATCGCTCGTCGGAAATTCTCGTCGAGCTTGATCCTTTCCTCGAAGCTGCCCGTCGTCTGGATCCAGCGCGCATCCAGGAATTCTTGCAACGGGCGCATCCGGAGCCTGCACATGGGAATGAGGTAGATGCAGGAAGACATCATCCCGAGGAGGGACTTGATGGATCTCACTTTGGCCGCGTCGGCCACCAACATCCGTTGCACCTTGCCCAAGATGGTCCTGGTCCTCTCCTCCGACGGGGAGGCCAGAAGGGACACTGTGTCGAGCCTCGCTCCCAGAAACAGTGCGACTTGCGCGGGCACCAGGTGGGATTTGGCGTAGTTCACGGAGAATCCCAGGTCCGTGAGGAGTTGGACGGTCCTTGCCGTGTGGACCACGGCGAGCTCCTTCGTCTTGGCGCGGATGAGCCAGTCGTCCAGGTAGGGGTAGACGTGAATCCCCTCGCGGCGCAGCTGCGCCGCCACCGGTGCGAGGCACTTGGTGAATACCCTGGGTGCCGACCGTAGTCCGAAGGGAAGGGCTTTGAACTGGTAATGACGCCCTTGGACCACGAACCTGAGGAATTTTCGGTGCCCCTTTAGGATGGGAATGTGGAAGTAGGCATCCTCCAAATCCAACGACGATAGGAAGTCTCCTTCCTCCAGTTGACCCAGGACGTGCTGGAGGGTGACCATCCGGAACTTCTGCGCCTTGATGAACTTGTTCAGCCGTCGCAGGTCCAGGATGGGGCGCCATCCTCCCGTCTTCTTCTTCACGAGGAAGTATCGCGAGTAGACTCCGGAGCCCCGAAGCCTCTTTGGGACGAGTTCGATGGCGCCCTTTCTGAGCATCGCCTTTACCTCCAGGAGAAGTTGAGGGACGTGAAGTTCTTTCCTGGCCACGGGGGGGACGCGCGGGCACCTTCTTTGAAACTCGAGCGCGTGGCCCCGGGCCAGGGCGTCCAGCACCCAACGGTCGGTGGAGATGGACTCCCACACGCTGACGAAGCCCGCCAGCCGGCCTCCCACCGGGGTGCTTCGGTGGGGGCCCGACCCCACGGCCGGTTCAATCCTGCTTGGACGCGGCCTTGCCGCCTTGACCTCCTTGGCGACGACGGCGGGGTCCGCTAGACTTGCCTCGTCCTCTGAAGGCCTCTTGCGACGACGAGCGGGCCGCTTGACGGTAGGAAACGAAACCGCCGCCGGAACCTTTGGAGGCGCCCTTGCCTCCGCCGCTCCGAAAGGGCGTCCGTCGTTGCTGCAGGACTCCAAGGGCCCGGGCCGTCTCAGTATCCGCCTTGATGGCCTGAAGGGAATCGTCCACTGTCTTCCCAAACAGGTTGTTCCCGTCGAAGGGCATGTCCAGGACTCTGGTCTGGACGTCCTGCCGAAAGTCCGTAGCTTTGAGCCATCCACGACGTCGAAGGCAAACGCCGTTGCCCAGCAGCGGAACCCAGTGTCGGCGATGTCCGTCGCCACGGTGATGGCGTGGTCCGAAGCCACTTCACCTTCCTGGAGGATCTCAAGGGCCTCCGCCCTCTTGTCGTCCGGCAGAAAATCCAGCAGGGGAGCTATCTTGTACCAGAGCTCCCTGTCGTAGCGGGCCACGATAGCCAAGGCGTTGGCCGCTTTAATCGTCGTCGCTGCCGACGAGATGACTCTACGTCCCATAGCATCCAATTTCTTCCCCTCGCCGTCCGGCGGGGAAGTCGATGTGGAGGCCGCACCCCCCCGCGCTTTCTTCCTGGCTGCCGCGGAGACGACGGAGTCCGGGGTAGGCTGCGCCCGGAGGCATAGGGGGGCCGTGTCCGGGACCCGGTACTTTTTCTCGTACCGGTCTCTTCTAGCTGGCGTAGTGGAAGGGTTCTTGAGGAGGGAAAGGCCCTCATCCCAAATGTCGTCCAACAGAGGCACTGCGAGGACCGTCTTCCTCTTGGCCTCGCGCCGCTGATAAAGGAAGCCTTCCTTTTTCTTCTCCTCAGGGCAGAGTTGAAAAAGCTCGGAAGCCCTGGAGATCATGGAGTGGAAAGATCCGATCTCGTCGGGCGGAGAAGCCCTGGTGGGAGGCGACGACGGAAAATCCTCGTCGTATGCCTCGTCGTCCGTACCCGTCGCTGCCGTGTCAGTCCCCGTATCATCCCCTCGGGTGGACGGGGAGGAGGGCTGGACGGGGCGCGACGGTTGAAAAGGAGGTGGAGGATGGATCCTTCTTTTCTTGGTAGGGGGAACACCAGAAGGTCCCGGTTCTGGATCCCCCGACGGGAGAGGTTCCTCCGTCGGTAACGGTAGCCTCGTCCTTATCTCGGTGCATAAGGACTGTATGGCCAACAAAATGGCCGCCGAGTTGTCTCGCGGCGCTGGCAGAGGGGAATCCGACGGGCGAGCAGGGGCCCCGTCGGTATCCTCGACGATGTCGTCGTCGTCACCCGCGTCGGGGTCCATTCCGACGGGTTGGCCTTGTTCCACGCCTAGGCCGTGGCTTAAGACCTCGATCAGCTCCTCTTCTGAGGTTGAGGCCGAATCTATGACGACGCCCTGCCCCCCCTTCTTCTTCCCCACGGAGGGTTTCACGGGGGTCCTATCGATGGGCACAAAAGAAGACTCCCTCCGAGGAGGCAGGGAGATTCTGGGCCCTGAGGTCGCCACCACTGGCGCAGCCTCCACAGGCTGAGCCAGGGCCGCCGCGACCGTTTCGATAGAGGGCTTGGTCGGATGGATCAAGGCCTTCACCACCTTAGGTGCGCTCACCGCCTTATCCTTGAGGGATGGGGCACTGCCACGCTCCTCCTCTGCCTTAGAGCTCGACCGGGGCCTCTCCAGGAGCTTCGCCGGGTGCTCGGCCTTCCTCTTACCCGACCCAGAGCGTTGGCTCGTGGTTGATGGTGCCGGGGAGGGTGCGCCCTGCCTGGCGCCCGTAGAGCCCGACCGTTCGGCGCTCCCGGTGCCAGCGGACTCGCGGTGCTTGGCCTTATGTTGGGCCCCCGTCGCCGGGGCGCCCTCAAAGGTCTTAGAAGACCGCTCGGATTTCTTCTTCTTCTCGCCAGACGGGCTCTTAACGTCTCGCCAACTGGCTGGAGGGTGATGACGGTCCTTCATGGTCCGTTCCGACATGTTGCCGCAAAACGCACAGTCCTTCTCCACGTGCGTCTTGTCCTCATGAAGGCAGTAAAGGCAGAAAGAGTGTTCGTCTTCCTTAAAGACGTTCTGCAGCTGGCATCCAGGGCAGACCCTGAACAGCTTTCCGGGCGTCGAGCTTCCCTTCTCCTGGGCCATCTCCGAGACCGGGCCTGAGAAGCTTCTGGAGTCCTCCGAAGTGTAGCTCGGCGAAATCTTCACCCTTGAGGGGCACAGACGAATCCGACACGGGTCCCCGTTGATCGGATGTAGGATCGGTGGAGCTTGAGGCTCTTTTGACCGAAAAAATTGAAGTTTTTTGTGAAAAAGCGCGAAAAAAAGCACTAACGCTCGAGAGCAATAGCACGAGGATCCCAACACATGAACGTGCGGTAAAAATCTGAAGATGGCTGCCAGAGGCGGTGCTTAGGTAGAGGGCAGTCATTGGCTGTGGTCAGTATGACGCAGAGACCAGTGATTGGTTATTACTACGAAAGACAGATCAGAAACGAAACTGATACTGGTTTTTTCTTTACCGAGGATTCCCAGCCTGACGACGGGGAATATTCATGAGCATGTGAATCCATGCCAGACCCCATGCTGGAGAACCCTCATTAATGCTAAAACATTCCTTTATCTGCTGCCTAATATCCTCCTTAAATGGATCATCACACAGTCTCAGTTCTGAGTTTTCATGTGGGCATTGGTGCTGGTAGGTTGGTAAGAAACAATTTCACTATTAGAGGTGAGTGGTCTGATAATGTTTTCCCCTCATTTGAAGCTCCCACAAACTCCCCTATATGATCTATGCCTGTGAGGAAGTAATATATACACAGAATAAAATGAGAATTCTGACTTGGATATGATGATATGTGTTATATGATATTTATAACTTGCTTAATACCCAGAGGTTTCTAAGCGCGGACCCGGGGATCGAACATGTGTTGTTCCGTGTCGTTACCCCCGAGCTATCCTCCCAGGCCAAAATCCGTTCAACCACCTCCAGACTTCTTGCAGTTCTAGATCTCTCATAAGTGGTAATAGGATTTTAGCGGAGGGCGGGGGTGGTGACCATTTATCGTCTGATCTATCCAATCTCGGATCAATCACACAGTTAAAATTCCCTCCCCAGATCCATGTCATTCCCTTAAAGGGGACCAGTCTCTTGCATAAGGTGCAAAAGAAAGCTGCTGCATTGCGATTAGGTGCATATGCATTTATTATGCAAACTTCCCTTTTCTCCAGGAATCCATGTACTAGCATCATTCTTCCTTCATTATCTGTGCACATTCCTACCTTTCTAAAGGGGCAGTCGGGGCTATCCAAGTGAACACCTCCTCGTATAATTAGAGTTTGTTGATCTGTATGCATAATTAGAGTATGTTGATCTGTTTCCCCCCGACCACCACTGCAGAGCCACCTGTTTATTTACCTGCTGTGATGCGAGTCTCCTGGAGTAGTGCTATTTTAACCCCCTTACAGCATAGATACGTTGCCACTCTTATTTTTTTTATATAATTATTCAAACCTCTCACATTCCTGGGGGACATTTTCAACACGTCAGACATTCCTTCTACCCAATTCTTCCTCCCAGCCATGCAACCCTCTGGCGTGTCCTGAAAACCCTGTCTTTCCATCCATAAATCACCTGTCTGTCAACTGTAATGTATGTATCCCATCTTTGAACTAGGCTGTGTCTTAAGTGAAACCAACTTTGTCTAACGCAGACATAACTGTAAATTAACTGCCCATCAGAAACATCCTGTCGAGGCATCACCACCATTTGCACTCACTACAATTTCGGGGTCTGGTGGACGGGTACCACTAGGTACCCTAAATTCTCCTAGAAGGAGAATGTGGAGGTAACAACCTGCCTAAGGGGTATAGCTTAAAGGTCACTCTTGCCAAAATTATTACTACAACGCAAACCTCTTCCCCAATTCCTCTCAAACCATCGTGTCATATACTGAGTCTGTGCACCCAGCGTCTACTGTATACATTGTCATAATTCTTCACCTTGCATCCCGCTGATTATCTTCTTCATCATGCGCCATCTGGTTAGCATCCATCCATATGTGCATATCTTCGTGGGTATCAAAGTCTTTCTTTTATGTAGCACTTTCAATTTTGCTGGATATAGAACCATATATGTTATGCCCTGCTTCCGAAGTATCTCTTCTGTAGGGACGAATTAACCTCTCTTTCGTTGAACTTCTATTGTATAGTCTGGGTAAATTGCCAATGTGCTTGATCCGCCACAGATTTCCCCACCATTCCTGGAGTTTGTAATCTTTGCTATAATAGGTTGTGGCAGGGCTCTGGGGGGAGGAGGTGGGGTCTCCTCGTCAAGTGCCGATTGGGCCGTCTCCACGGTGAACCCCTGAGACAGGGCTCCTGGGCCAATCTTCTGAAGAAGCAGGTTTTCAAAATACGTGCTGGGGTCTCTACCTTATTCTCCCTCTAGCAGTCCCAAAATGTGAATATTGCTCCTTCTCACTCTCCCCTCTGCGTCCTCTGCCCTGTCTTGTAGCAATCTCACCTTCACCTGTAGCTCCTGGACCTTGTCTTGCAGATCTGTGGATGTGGGTGAGAGGTGAGACTCCATCCTCCCCCACCTTTTTCTCCGTGGCTCTCACTCTGTCTGCTAGCTTACACAGATCTTGTCAAAGAGGCCCACTTCACTCTATCTCACCAGTGCGGGTTTCCATGGATGCCCTCAATGCTGCTATTGCCTCCAATATTTTATCGTTTGTGCAGTGAGACGGAGGTGCTTGCTCATTCTCTATTAGTTTCTCTTCCCCGCCTGCACTAGGCAATTGTTTTGTTTCTTCTTTTTTAGTGAACACTTCCATTTTTGTCGGTCTAGGCTGTAGCACGCCCTTCTTTCTTGCCCCTTCTGGCATCGGGACATCGAGCCTGGTTCTATTCTTACGAGTCTAGGTCTCACCGAGAGCTTTTTTCTCATGTAGTTTGTTCCAGTACTGTCCGGTCCAGTCTGTATATTCTACTGCTCTCTAGGTCCTCACCATGGCTCTATTTGCATGGTACGTTCACCAAGCTGTGGACTATGTTGGCTCAATGTCTTTTGAATCTTTCACCTGTTAACTCTGTCCTCGGTTACTTTTTGTAAGAAAAGGGACGTTT
Source organism: Ambystoma mexicanum (assembly GCF_040938575.1). Classification (NCBI taxonomy): domain Eukaryota; kingdom Metazoa; phylum Chordata; class Amphibia; order Caudata; family Ambystomatidae; genus Ambystoma; species Ambystoma mexicanum. The sequence continues at coordinate 54,581,356 of NC_090936.1, forward strand.
ACGTTATTCCATCCCCAGTTCCCGCCATGGAGGAAAGGGCACATCCGAGAGTACCTTGCTCTGCAAAGGGTCATTTTAGCTCCTTATTTAGGCAATCGCTGTAGTGAGTCTTTTTTGGGCACCACTTTGCAGCCTAATTCGGCGGTTTGATATTTTTTGTCCTTCGCTCTTACTCGCAAAACTCTTATCATATGCCCCCAGTGGGCTCCTTTCACCATCCACAGGCCCCACACCATTATTATTCAGTAATTCAGTAATCAATTAGTCTCCGGATTGGCCTCTCTTTAAACAACGCACAGTTATTTTGGTCTCTCTGACTTTCATTCCAATCCCTGATCTTGTCTGTGAACGCTCAGTGCACCGGCGCCTTGAGTATTCGCTCTACGGTCTCCCATGACCTCCGCAGCCCTCCAAGACTCTCCACCAATTATCTTAGTCCGTCATGCAGGATTTATTGTCGGAACAGTCCTTAGCTGCCCAAGTCCAGGTACCCTAAAGGCTCAGCCTATCACTCGGGCAGCTTCACAGTCCCCTGGAAACCAAGCAGCACAGCATTTTCCCTGATCCGCAGGTCACGCCTGCCATTTTGGAATAGGTGGGCGAAGACGCTTCTTAGCTAATTGTCTTAGCTGTGGAACTCCGATTCATTTTTCGTTTGTCCGGAAATCTTCTCTGGGTTAACACCTCACCACAGACTTAAGAATGATATTTCTTTCAGCTTCTTGGTACATGGAAGGTATCTATTAACAGGATCGCATTAGAGAGCAGGAGACTGACAAGTCTTCCTCACATAGCTGCTGGCCACGCCCCATAGATGCTATCCTTTCAAATGGATTTTGTCCTCCCACGTATTCCTCATCTTAGATATTTCCATCTTCAGCTTTGCTGCTTCGGAAAAAAAATGTCCACACAACAGGGCGCTGTGCTCGATGTCGTGGCGTCGATGTCCCTCGAGGGCTGACGTAGAGTGTCGATGTCATCAGCAGTATAAATAGCTTGAGCTACGCCCGTTGGCTTCAGTACAGTTTTTCCGAAAGCTTTCGCTTTGGGTGTACGTAAACAACGCTTCAGTCTTACGAGAAGTCTTCTTCATCAAACCTTTCTATCCTTAAAACTGGCTTTAAAAAATGCCAGAATAGCAGGAAGAAAATGTCAATAACGGACCCCCATTGAATTTGTTTCCGGTGCCTCAGTGCGGACCATCGAGTTGTCGAGAGCGGTTCCTGTCAGGCTATGACCAACAAAGCTCTCAAGGAACGAAGAGGTAAATTGGCAGTGGGGGAGGAATCTTCAAAGGCCTCTTCGAAGAAAAATAAGGACACTGTGGAGTCCAGGGAAAAGTCCTGATGTAAATCGAAGAAATCTAGGTCGAGGAGTCAAACAAGAAAATCTTAGTCTTCTTCTTTGAAGAAGAGGCATCACTGATCTCCTTTTTGTCGTCGTCTAAAACAGGGGTTATCGAATGTCCATCAAAACATGATTCCCCTAAAAAATGGGAGGCTTTTAGAGCCTTGATGATGCGAATCTTTGAGAACTCGGCCCAGACCACCTCGAAGAAATCGCGTGAAGACCATGCCCCGGCTCATTCTAAAAATGACAGAGGAAGGTCAGAGACTAGAAGCTCTAAATCCAGAAAAGAATCATGTTGTCGTTGAGAGAAACCTCTCCGACACCTCAGAAGAGCAAGACAGGCTTCTCGGTGCATAAATCGAAGGCGACATCAGACAAAATGGCATCAGGTGACAATCTGTCATCAAAGTCTATATCGAAGTTCTCCTCGACACATCTGTCAAAGACCTACTCAACACCAGTGTCTAAGGTAGTGTCGACACCTTCCTCAATGACGCTTACATCTAAGGCTACTTTAATCCTATCGAAGCCAGCGTCGACAATATCGACGCCTTTGTCGAGGACAACATTGATTCCGGCACCAATATCGACTCCTTTGGCGAAGCCAAGGTCAATCCCTTAACAATCCATGGGTAAAATGTATCACCCGGTGCCCAGAAAAGACTAAGTCTATGCCCTCTATTTATGAGGAATAATCCTCTGATGAGGAAATGTCCCCTTTTGGGGTAAAACATGGCACAAAGGATACTAATTGACCCTCAGTCCAAAATATGTGACCTCTATGAATGTCTACAAACAGCTAATGGTCTGGACAAACCTGACCCTGTTGATCATGCAGACTCAGAATATAGAAGTCTTATGAATAGGGTGGTGGAATTCACAGGGTGGAACAGAAATTCACCCACTTACAAACAGCATGACAGACATTCTCTCTCATGGTCCTCAAAAGGATCGCGTTCTTCCTTTTCACACAGCACTTCAGAGGAAGGTTATGGCCGCATGGGAAACCCCAGAATCTCGTACAGTGGTGAACAAATATGTCACTTGGAAATACAGACCCTCTTCTTCTGACCCTGAATACTTAACTCATCCTACACCTGAGAGCTTAGTTGTAGAGGCAGCCACATCCACTGGACAACCGGCATACCCTTCTATTCACCCAGATAGGGACGATAAGAGAATTGATGCCTGGTCTCGCAAGATTTTTTCTTCGAGCAACATGGCTTTAAAGTCAACAAATGTGACTTGCACCCTTGCAAGATTGACATACACTCTGTGGGATTGTATTACTGCAGCGGCTGAACATATTCCTGAGGGTGAGGAGCGAGAAGGCTTCCTTGCAATTGTGAAAGATGGAAAGGAGGCTATTGGGGAATGCCTTCAATCAGGACTGGACACTGCTGAGCGCATCAGCAGGTCCATGGCATCTAGCACAGTGCTACGCAGATGTGCGTGGCTGAGAAAGTCGGGCTTTGCACCGGATGTGCATGCCAGACTTCTTAATATGCCATTTGACGGCTTGAGGTTTTTTGGCAGCAAGGCGGATGAAAATTTGGCGAAGGTGCAGACCTCTAAAGCGGCAGATAACTCACTTAGCGTGTCCATACGACAACCTCAGCAACACTCCTACTCAGGCTAAAATTCCTGGAGGGGTCGTCCCTTTCATTTTTTTTCCTCATTTGGAGAGGAAGAGGACAGGCCAGTCAAAGAGGACAAAGGAAATGTACTGGTGGTGGAAAAGGAAAGGGTGCTAGATCAGCCCCAGCAGCGGCATCTGTCCCCTCAGCCGCTGCTTCAGCCGTTACAAAGCAACTCTCAGGCCTTGACCTACAAGACCCCAGTGGGAGGCAGGATCTCACAGCATCTGGATGAATGGCCCAAGGTTACTGCCTTCCCTTTCAAAAAAGGCCTCAGGATCATCCACTCTGTAAAAATTCCAGATCCGCTCCTGTAGCAGGAAATTTTAACCCTGCTAGAGAAAGGTGCAACAGAACATGTAACTGCAGCAGAGAGGAACAAGGGTTGGTATTCCCCATACTTAAACAAACGAAAAACGGGCAGACGATTGAGACCCATCTTGGACTTAAGAAACTTGAACAAGTTCCTCATGAAGGACAAGTTCAAGATGGTTACCCTTTCTCAAATCCTTCAGGCTCTCCAACTCCAAGACTGGTTGGTATCAATGGACCTTCAGGATGCTTACTTTCATGTGCCGATCCATATCAAGCACAGAAAGTACCCAAGGTTCGCGATTGGCAATTCTCCCTATCAGTTTTGAGTTCTGCCATTCGGGTTGACCTCTGCCCAAAGGGTTTTCACCAAGCGGATGGCGGTAGTAGCAGCAAGTCTCAGGAGAGGGGGGGATTCATGTCTACCATTACCTGGACGATTGGTTAATCAGGGCACGTTCACCTGAACAAGCTCAGGAACATCTGAACATGACCTGCTACTTCTTAAACAGACTGGGCTTCTCCCTCAATTACAAGAAGTCAAATATGATACCATTCCAAAGACTCCAGTTTATCAGAGCAGTCCTGGATACTTCCTCGGGCAAAGCCTTGCCTCCCGAGGTGAGAGCGCACCACATTCTGCAGATGTTAACAAAGGTATAGCTGTCTCAAGGCATCCTGCAATTTTCTGGTGCCAGGGGCCAGACTGAGAATGAGATCCCTTCAATGGGCCCTCAGGACTCCGTGGTCCGAATTTTCAGGGAATATGTCAGATCTTTTGCAAGTTCCTGCCAGAGTGGCTCAAGATATTCTATTGTGGGCTTGCAAGGACAATATCCTCAAAGGAGAAGCTTTTTGGCAACCATGGCCGGAGAAAACAGTAGTGACGGACGCTTCACTCATGGGATGGGGAGCCCACACCATCGATCTGACAATCTCCAGTCGTTGGTCTCCATCGGAGTCCAAACTACACATCAGCCTTTTGGAGCCGAGGGCAATCAGACTAACGCTGAAGGCTTTGCTGCCCTCTGTACAGGGAAAGAATGTCGTAATAATGACAGACAACACAGTGGCCATGTATTACCTCAACAAGAGAGGAGGCGTAGGATCACTACCACTGTGCAGAGAGGCAGTGCAGCTTTGGTTCTCGGCAATACAAGAAGGAATCTCTCTGTTGGTAGTTCACCTAGCAGGAGAGCAGAACACGGTGGCGGACGCTCTGCGCAGGCAGAGCAAAGTGTCCCACAAGTGGGAACTAACTCAGGAAGTCCTTCAAGAGATCTTCCCCCTTTGGGGAACCCCTCAAGTGGATCTGTTCGTGACCAGTGTCAACCTGAAGTGCGAGCTGTACTGCTCAAGGGAATTTCCTCCAAGAGGAGCTCTAGGGGACGCGTTCGTAGTGGACGGGGAATTTCCACTCCTATACGCATTTCCTCCAGTCCCCGTGATTCCTCAAGTAATCAGGAGGTTGAGAAAGTTCAGGAAACCCATGATCCTAATTGCCCAGGATTGGGCCAGGAGGACATGGTACCGGGACCTTCTGGACATGTCCATCTGCCCTCGAATACATCTTCCACAAAGAGAGGATCTTCTCTCGCAAGAGGAAGGTCGGATTCTCCATCCAGAGATCAAGACACTAGCCTTCACGCATGGTTTCTGAGAGGCTGAGATATAAGGATTGGGACCTCCCGGAAGACGTAATGGAGATTTTGCTTTCGGCCAGAAGGCCAGCAACAAAATCCCTGTACCAGTGTCGTTGGAACAAGTTCTGTAACTGGTGCAAGGATAAGAATGTGGATCCATTCCTATGTGGTACACCTATGGTACTTTCTTTCCTATTACATTTGGCCAATCGGGGGCTCCAGATTGGTACTATAAAAGGATACCTAGCGGCGCTTTCTATTTTTGAGCGCTCCTCAGAAGAGGTGTCTTATTTCAAAATTCCATTGATTCTACAATTTTTGAAGGGTCTCACTAACGTGTATCCTCCAGTCCCATTCCAAGACCCCGTTTGGGATCTAAATTTAGTTTTAAAATTCTTTACATGCATTCCTTTCGAGCCTTTGCACTTTTGTCCGCTAAGGCTTCTCACTTTGAAGACAATACTACTAGTGGCTATTACATCAGCCCGCAGGGTGAGTGAGTTACAGGCTCTCTCTTGTAAGCCACCTCACACCATCTTCCACAAGGACAAAAGGGCTCTCAGCTTTTACATTTCTAGACTATCTAAATTTCGGCAAAGTGACCAATTTTTCATTGGATACACCGGCCACAAATTGGACCTCGCAGTAATGAAACTGACCTTATCCCGATGGATAATTTTAGCAATTGGAGAGTGTTCCATGCTGGCAGGTAAAGAACCTTCAGATGGGCTAAGGGCTCATTCTACCAGGGGTATGGCGACTTCGACGGCTCTTCAGAGGGGTGTCCCCGTGCAAGACATTTGTGCAGCGGCCACCTGGTCGTCAATGCATACCTTTGTGAAACACTACTTTTTAGATTCCACCTCATCCCAGAGGGGTCTTTTTGCTAAGGTCGTTCTACATACGGTCTATGAGTAAACTTTAATAGTACTCCCTCCTCCTAATTTTCAATGCTTTGGGAATCTATCCAAGATGAGCAATACGTGGGAGGATACAATCCATTCGAAGAACAAGTTTAGTTACAACTGTAACGTTCTGTCGATTGGATGTCCCTCCCACGTATTCATCGACCCTCCCAACGTACCCCGCAGTACAGTTTATGTATTTTACACTTATTGTTCCCTGAGAGCTTACAGTCTAAAGGGTACGCCTTATCAACTCATCAATTGAAAATATCGAAGAAACATAACTGAAGCCAACGGGCGCGGCTCGAGCCATTTATACTGTGGATGACGTTGACACTCTACGGCAGCCCTCGAGGGACATGGACGGCATGACATCGAGCACAGCGCCCTCTGATGTGGAATTTTTTTTCCCCAAGCAGCAAAGCTAAAGATACAAGTTTCTAAGATGAGGAATACAAGGAACATCCAATTGAAAGAACGTTACAGTTGGTAAGCAACTTGTTCTTCTCCATAATGCTGCAACAACCAGAACATGGGTGCTTTAGGAATAATAACTCATATAATGGAACAGCCTACCCGAACTGTACGAGAACCAGGACCTTGCGACAGCTAATACAATATTGTTTACTAATAAATAGGCATACGGGAAAATACACTCATTATTAGGGATAGAGAAATAATGCCATTCTAAAGACCCAGTATGGAAGAGTAGGAGAACACTAATAGGAAGCAAACCAATTATGTCGCAACAAGGGCAAGTATTCCCTTCAGGAGATTTATTGAACAAGTTTTGGTTGACTCCCTCTGACATGTGGGGCTATTGAAGTTGGTAATTCCCCAAAATACAAACCCAACTCAGAATAAAAGGACACGCCCCAGTAGGGAATGTGACCAGGAGAATGATTGCAAGTTAAGTAAAGGTTTATAAAGTAAAATAATGCACGCAGAGGACTCTGCTGCTCTGAGAGCGCTCTGTCAAAAAATACATGAACAGTACAATATAAAGCAGAAACGCGTCATAACATACAGAAAAATAGAACATTGTTCATTGGTGGGCACCTATGGCCCAGTATGTAACAATATACAGCATTAGGCACTGATTGGCTGCTGTGGCGGCCTGCGGGCACGTGGGTCAGCTGGGCTCATCTCTGCGGGGTGAAGGTCAGGTTGGGTCCACATCATGAGATTGTTCTGTCTAAGCTAAACTACACAATAACCACTGACATGCAAAAGAATCATGTAACACAAGACTTTGTGGGGTACATTTACCCACCCATCAGAATTCCGCTCCATCACCAATCTGCAATTCAGTAGTACCAGCGCCCTTCCCTTGCATCACAACTGTGTTTTGCAGCTACAAAAATGATGGCTGCACTGTCTTTGCCAAGCACCTACTGGGCAAGATGGGACAGGGAACACACCGGGAAAGGCTGCAAGTGTGTTTCCTTATGTGCACCAAAGAAGAGAATTGAAAAGTAGCGCTGTTTTGCTGCTCGCTCAAAATTTCCAAATGAAAAAGGAAATATTTTGCATTAAAATGATGGAGCCTGATGCCCTTTTTCAGCTGTTCAACAAGACACAGTTCTGATCCACTGAGACCCAGCTATGCCCAGCCATATTCCCAGCCATATTCAGGTTGTGCTCCAGAAAGCATTTCTCACTGAATGACAGGCTGTGTCAGGCAGGATCTGTGAAATCACCAAGAACTTTACACCCAGCCGTACGGGAAAATATTTAACTTGGCAACAAAACATCACAGCTGAACTCTTCAAAAGAAGCCCTATTTCTCTGTGCTTATGTTAGTGTCAGTGGACCTTTGCCTTGAACAGATTGCTGTGTAAGAGAAACTGACTGGGGCTGCAAACAATGTTTAGAACCTAGATGGAAGAGAAAACCGCATTGGGAGGTGACAGAAAAAGGAAAATTCACCACATGTAAAAAGGGTTGTTTTTGCAAACAAGAAAATGTCCGTTTTAAAAGTGTAATGTTGAATAAGGCTCTGTCCTTGCCCAGAAATGTAAGGGGGGTTTTGTTTGAATGTCTTATTTCAACAGACTTGCTTCTGATTCAGAAAATAAAAAAAACAGCGCATTTACTGTGGAAGCCACGGAACAGGTTTTCCTGCTTGGTTTCAAAGGACATTTGCTTGCTGGAAACAGGACTTGCCTTCCCCCAAACGGGCCAGCCCCTTGGAAACTATGAATGGACCAAGAGGAAGCATCTTACACGCTCGTCAGACTTTGTGACTGGGCTTGAGCCTGGTACAATAGGTTCCAGGACACTTAGGTGTGAAATTGCAAGTAACAACTCCCCTCAACTTCAACTGGGGGGCTTCAAAGCCAACTCCAGAGCAGCCTTGGAAATTATGCCCTTATTTGGGAGACAATGCTGACCATCTGGCTCAAAAGACTATTTTAATTAAAAAACTTTTTGGGGCATCAAATTAAGATGTGGTAGCTTTCACTAGCCTGTTGGGGACGGAAATGGCAGAACATTATATATTCTGAGGCAAGTATATATGGTGCCACTTTGAAATTCAATATTAACATGCCTTATGATAATATGTACACATGTATAAAGTTATAGAATTGTAAGTGAAATATTTCCCACCAAAAAGCGCGAAAGATTATTAGAAGGATGAAACAATGTCGTACAGACCTGGGAGTTCAAATATTATGCTCTGTGTGGAATATTGCATTTGCCTATATGATTTTCAAAAGTGCCACAACTGTAGAAATGTGCGATTCATAGCATAACTGAGTTTTGGCAAAAATGACTTAGGGATGGCTCTTTACCTCATGAAAACACACCCCATAAAACTCAGTCCCCTCCTCCAGCCCAATCGGTTGCCAGGGAGGAGGCAACATGACATAGGCTGACCTATCGATTCTTAGGGTTAGGTCTAGCTTAGTTCTGCCCCACAGTAAATCCTGTGATGTTACCCACCTTACAAAAGGGGGAAGCTCACAGACGCACACTCTTCTGAATTTTCCAGCTTCTGCGTATCCATCATATTCATCCTGCAGATTCCAGATCCACTGCCAGGCCAGAGCATAGATGACCCTATCCAGGCAGAACCACCATTCAGAACTAAACCCCATACCAAAATCACACTAACTCAGGGAGAAAGGGGGAAAGCTGAGGTACCCTTTTTGGAGAGTATCCAGTGACAAGACCGGCTTTGTGCCCCACTACCTGCATGTCGCTGTGCCGTGAAAAGACAGGCCCAGCTGTTTTCTGCTAGGAGAGTCCCGCCATGGTGCCGTGACCAGATCCCATGAGTCCAGAAACCCGGTTGGCTGTCCCACATCCCAAACTCCAGCGCTGATTGGGAGTATCTCCCCATCCCATAACAACATATCTTGATACCTTGTCTTGGTTCCACCTTCTAAGTAATTCCATCCATACCCTGATAACTTGTTTATAATAGTCTGAATCCTCTGTGTATCCCGTTTCTTAATTTCATGTTTTGGTGCCATTCTTTGCCATCCCTTTAGTCCATTGCATAAGCCCTTAGTCATATTTGGAGTATATTAATTAATTTCCATATAAAGAGACAGGCGGCGTGAACGGGGTTAAGACGGCCACTTAACCCGTTTCAAGGGCAGCACTATTTTCTTGATAATCTAGTTACAAAGATAGAATTGTAGTAGCACTTATCATTTTTCTTACAAACTCGATTTTCTGTTAACTTCCTTTATTTTCCCAAAACTGAATTTCCTTTCACATTGAAAATCTCATCCAGTTCTTCAGCTAGAGTCACTCTTTCACTTTCCTATCATCCCTGTGATGTGCACCTATCACCCAGCCTAAAAACCGCCTTCCGATTATATCTATTTCACCAATTTTTTGCCAAACCCTTTTGACATTTAAAACTGTAAAAAGAGGAAAATGTAACTTCCCAACGTGTGATTTTGGCTGCACTGTGTTCTTACTTTCAAGTTGATTTTTGAACTGTATGCCCTTTGTTGATACCTTGCCGTGTAGTTGCTAGTGTCCTTACATCCCTGATACTGTTATAACTTATATTTACCTCATTTATTCAACCGCACATGTAAATTAATTATTTCCCAATTCCGAGTGTTATTTAGGCAATTGCAAAGATTTCGTGAGGGAAGGTCGGATTTTAATTCTGTTGCTGCCTAGTATCCCTGACTCCTGGCTGCTCCTTTATATCCACTCACAATTCGATTACTTGGGGTTTGAGGGAGCATTGCAGGGGGAAATCTTAACTAGGGTGTCATCTACCCAAACAGTAAAATTGTTCCTATTCATCTGTGCATTGGCTATGTTCTAGTAGAAGGTCAACCAAGTGTATTTGATTAGTTTACATTGTAATTATCACCCCATTAGTGATTGCTGCCCAATATTAAAATGGTCTGATTTTCTTTGAATTTTAAATGAATAAATATTGTATTCCCACCAACCGGCCTGGTTCATGGTCCATTATGACCCAGGGTATTTGTAAAAGGTGGTGTGAGACAGGTTGGATGCCAGCTCAGTCCGAATTCTAGGAAATAAAGAAAAAGTATTCTAATTGAGCTCTACATCCTAGGCTAAGGGCAAGAGTCCTGGTCCGGTGTGTGATGCCCGATTAGAATCCTTAGCAGCTTATACCAAACTGGGGGTTCGCCTACGAATTGTGGGCAAGTATTTACACATTCTTGACGCAGTCCTTTGTGGATGATAAGGGCACAGTCTGCCTTCTCCTCAGGTGCTTTATCTAGGGGCTCGATCTAAAATGTATTCATCCTGCTGTGTTGTGGTTCAAACAAATGGATTTATCGATGTTAGTTGAGGAAGAATATATGATCATATAGGATTAGGTATATGGGGGACAATCTAGGGGGGTCTGTGGGGATGGGTCGCACCAACTGTTACATGAAAGGAAAGGAGAGGGACAACAAGGTTGTACAGGCAATCATTCTTGATGGTGGGGGTCAGAGGAGCAGATTTGTGGAGACGAATGAACGCACAAGTCAAGTTTTGCCGCGGTCACACACAGGGCAGTGAGCTCAGAGAAAGAATACAGTTTGTAGGTTGCAACAATTCGCGCCCAAGCTTCCGTGAGAACAGGGCTGGCCGGCGCAGACAGGGGAGGAGGTGGTGGGGGCTGTTGGAGCTGGCTGTGCGCGGTGCTGGGTGGAGGGAAACAAAGCTTTTTTGAGAGCATTGTGCGGCCTAGTAAAAAAATGGAGTCTGATGTGGCATAAAAAAGAGAGTCTTAGTGTGTCATGCCATGGCTTCTTGCCACTGTCGTCAGTGAAGGACAAGGAGGACGTTCATTTCATGCGGAATGTATCAGGGCATACAGACCCTTCCTCCCTTACATTCCCCCCTTTCGTTACTCCTAAAGTAACTGATAACCCTGGTTGTTAGTGCACCTACGTTCTTCGTTTTCTATTACTGCCTCATCCCAAGCTGAAGTCCCCTTTATTGGCTTCCATGCCCTGCACACAGATCTCAAACTTTGACCCCTTCTTGCATATTCATCAGGGGTACAGGTCAGATATATACAGCCACCATCTCCCTCCAAGTCTACCCAGACCTCTTTATACCATTCTAGTTCACGTGGCTCTTTAATGGTTGTGTGCCACAAGTTAACCACCCTGTCCCCTGTGTTGTAAACTGCTGTCATGCGTGTCATCGTGGGGCATTTTTGTTGGGCTACTGTCAGGTTTTCACATTTGGTACCTCACATTGATAAGATTCCTAAGAGAATAGGGAGTTTCAAATATCTTTCCAGGAAAGTTAGAGAGAGAGTGTGGTTGAAATACTAAATAAATTCTGTTTAGAAAACAGGAAATTTCTTTTTTACATTATTCTATTGTCCCTTAGCTAACTGTCATTTAGAAAGATGAAATGCTCCCAAGCCAAGATGGTGGAACACTTTTGCAGTAGTGATTGGTTTAGCTTACAACATACAGTATTGTGATGTCATTTAGAATGTTCATGGCAATTTTCAACTGCCTTTCATTAAAGTTTGTAGCTGAGTAGGTCATAAATGTATTAGCTCCTGAGTAATTCCTATTAAAGTTTCCATTTTTAAAGGATATTAGTATCCATTCGTTTAATCCCAAAGATATCTTAATATTAGTTGTTAGATAACGGATGGATCGTCTGCAATTGAAGAAATCCAGGTCCAGTCTGCTGCTGAACTTGTGAAGAGTCAAGTCCTAGAAAAAACTGATAAGCTAAGTGGATTTCAGTATTTTAATTGAAGACTCATTTTTGAACTGAAGTTGTAGAGAAAGACTTGGGAAAAATATACATTTGTTTATTTTTTCAATGTATATAATTGTTGATAAAAAAGTCTATTAAGAATTATTTTTTATTTAAGAGTAAATTAACTTTTATTACTAATCAGGCGCGCGGACTGTATTCGCTGCGTTTTTAACATTTAACATAGTTCAGGTAACGAATTAACATTAGTTTTATTATTCGTTCGGTTGGCGAGAGAGCGTCGCGTACTCCTGAAGATTTCCAAGCGCGGTTTAGAAGAAAGGACCCAGCGACGTCGCGCGTGCGTCGCGGCCATTTTAAAAGTCAATTGTTTTCCCTTAATTTTCTTCGTTGTAAGTCTAACGGAAGAAAGCAAGAATAGACAGCCTTTGAAGTTCGAGCGAGCAGCGATTTTTTCAGAGTGTTTAATTGAAAGAGACATTCTCAGTAAGAGGCAGTTTTAGATGTACGCTGCACCATATTTCTTGTTGGAACTTTAAATATTTCAGTCATTTTACTAAGAGTCATCTGAATCACAAAAGGAATTCAATTCAAGAAAATAAAGAGAACAAGAGTGCAGAAAGACAAAAAGAGAAGAAAGTTCTATGAGTAGCTACAGTCAGCCACACAGCAATATATAAATATACCTCTCTGAAGCAGCCTATTGGCAAATCAAGCTTAGGCAACAGGAACATCCCATCTGAGACAAAACCTTCCAGGAAGACATTCTGAAGTACCTGCAGTGGGAGTTCTTGTCTTTTGTTGTTTTATCCATTCCCCTTTCCCCTTGGGTTTGCCTGGCCAATAGATTTAAAGAAGCAGGATTGTTGAGCAGGCAGGCTTAGGGGGCTAGGAGGGCCAGCTTCACTCCTGCAGGATCCCACTACTTCAGTATTCTGACAGCTACCCATTGTCACCATCATCATTGCACTACTAGGCATTGATTTTGCACAGCATCGAACCCCCATCTGGCATACACCATGCATCAGTAGCAAAAATACTATGATGGGTACTAGTAACTTAACTGCAGTGCCGAACCAGGATGGTACCCAGTCACAAATTGTGTCGAACCAATCACTTGATTTTCTTCATCCTTTCGCCAAGATTGTGGACTGCGGTTATCACGTGTGATAATGTCCGGTTGTCTGCATCTGCAGAAGGCACGAACGTGCAGCATGAACTCCAGATTTTTCGCCAAACACTGCCTTCCATTACTGTGAGGAGGTCTAGCATGCATCTATTCTGCATGGTCATCAATCGCAGGGCTCCGAGTTCCACTTTGAGGACGTTAAACCATTCTTCACTGTCGTTGGCTAGCTGGACCAGCTCTCAGCGCATGATCTACAACCACTTGGCGTTTGCTCGTGCCTGGATGCTTGGTATGAGTGATGCAAAAAATGGCTCTGCTGAATTAAAGAGTCGCAACTGGTCTGGTATCTGTGCCAAAATTTCGGAAGAGTCTTTAGAGATATAATTTGATGCTCTTCTTTTGCGTGACACTCTGTCTTGTAGCTTATCCTCCGACAACACATCATATGTGGGGGTTCTTTGGTTGTTGACTGGTGTGCTGGAGGCATCTTGGCGGGCACCCTGTCCCCCTGGACATAACTCTGCGGAATCACCATCAGGGCCGAATGCAACGTGGCCAGGGCACAAGTACCTCGCCATGACGGTGGGAGGCGCAAGTACGCCTGTTTGCCGCATACCCAGTAGTTGTCCATTAAAGCAGCTGTTCCCTTCTTCATGTCGGGGTGGATAAGTGTTTTTTTGCAATGTTTGTTTGCCCCCATGGACACCTTCCTTTCTCCGTGGAAACAAAGTTCATATTGCACTTCACGTTGGATCTTGATTGGCTTTTCAAGAGCTGTTACCAATGTTAGCTTAGCAATGTGCTGAGACCAGACTTGAGTGCATGTTTTCGTGACCCATTGTAACTTTTCTTCTGACAGGCCCCACAGTGCTTCTGATTTGCACATCACTTATTCTTCTTGACATTTGTTTTCCGCAAACATTGTCCCTTTTATAACAAAAAACAGCTCTTTCACACACAACTCCTTGAGGCTTGCTGTGACACGTCTTCTCGTTTTTAATCAGTTGTAGTGCTACTAGGGTGTGTGCCTGGAAGGTACTCCGAATTCTACAGAGTGCTAGACGAATAAGACATTGGGCATCCCCTAACGGCGTTTCCTGGGGTATCAGAACTTTAGGTGTTCCTGATGCATGGGGTATCACGGAACCCACATAGCAACTCATTAGTTGCTTGTTTACCCATGGTGGTCATGTCAGAGTACCACTTGTTAGACTGATCTGGATGGCGGGGGTCTTCTACAGCATCCAATCCAAGACAATGATCAGCATCACATTGTTTCCGTTTTCTTCTCCTTTTCCTTCTAACACTCCCCCGCAGACCATTATATAACTTCATAACCCTTTGGTAACGAATGGGAAAGATACCAGAAAAAACATTTAATTTTGTACATGAGTATGTTGCTAGGACTGTGTGGTGGGATGTATGCGTGGGGTGAGGGTTTGGGACATAAAGTGTGTGTAATCGTCATTGGAGATGGGTTCGGTGGTTGTTTGTGTGCGTGCATATGACGACATTAATACATCAGAGATGGAATTGTCTTCATTGTATGAGCTTGGCCCATTATCATCATAAGTCACTGCTGCATGCATAAACAATGGGGCTTTCATTGTTTGATTCTTGTGCAGGGAGGTAAGGTTTGAGGAGACATTGTGGGCTTAGATCAGTTTCAACCCATCCCACACTAAGTGGGTTCCATCTTGCACCAGTTTTGCCCCCTCCCCCTTTTTTTATGCCAACTAAAATAAAAGAAATAGACCAGTACAGTCCTAAACACAATAAAATAGTCGAGAATACTATGGCCAGGCAAAGGCCGCAATCATAGGAGTAAGCTGTAGTAGTAGCGCTAACATTTCCCCTATTGCTATCTACATTTGTGGAGTTGTCATTGAGGGCCCTCATTTCTGCCATGTTTGTACTTATAGAATGAAATATAAAGGGTTAAGTGCACCGTTAATTATGGAAAACATACTTTTCTTTTTACATTGAGAGGTAGAGAGATAGGTAGAGGTGGGTGTTATATTAAAGACGGGGAGAGAGAGAGCATTTATATTTGAACAATTAACGTTTCAATTCTGTCCTTTTAATTTATTTACTCACTTTTATAGATATTTACACATTTGTATACTGCTGGTATTTTTACTTTTACTCCTTTACTTAGTTAATCCTATCAGGATAAAGCCGTCTCTTGTTCATTTGGCTGTTCCCCTTCTGGTACTACACTGTCATGTGCTTTTCTAACATCAGAGAGGTGTATCCAATATTTCAGGCCCTTAACCTTCACTGCAGACAGGGTACAGTAAATCACTTCAAAAAGGCCATGAAATCGTGGAGAGTTCCATCTTCGCACAAAGCTTTGCACGTACACCCTCTCCCTGTGTAGTAGGACTGTCTGAGGCTGCAGTAGTTGTATCCATGAATTCCTCACCCAATACTGTGGCTGTTCTATGAGCATCTGATGCTCTCCTTATTGGGGATATTGGCGTTTGCATGCGTCTCCCTGTTACTATTTAGTGCAGTGACAAGTGGTGGTCTTTGCTAGGTTGGGTATGCAACTGAAACAATGCTAGGGGCAAACAATACACCCAATTCTTTTTGAGTGTGTGGCATAGTTTTGACAATCTGCTTTTAAGGAAGCCATTTATTTTCTCGGCCAATCCGTTTGCTTACAGGTGGTAAATGGAACATAGCTTGTGTCTAATGCCTAACAGGGACGTCACTTCTTTAAAGAGGTCATTTACAAAGTGAGTTCCGTTTTCAAAGCGTAGGACATCGCAAATGCCCCAACGTGGAAACACTTCTCTCACCAAAAATGTTGCCGCACATTTTGCATCTGGTTGGGCACAAGGTCCTGCTTCCACCCAGCGGGAAAAGGGCCAGACTACCACTTTTAAGTATCTTGCTCTATTGCACCTTTCTCCCATGTCCGCATAATCAATGTGCAATGTGCAGTTCACGGAAAGTTCTGACGGGGTGTGGCACTGTTCCTCGTAATGTCCTAAGGGTCATTCCAGAATTGTAAGTTTGACACCTTACACACTCAACTATCATTTTTGCCAGGTGCTCCTGTAATTTTGGAACAAACTAATCTTCCTGTATGTCTGCAGCTATGTGTTTGGCTGTGTGTGCTGGGAAATGCAATTGCTGAAATGCGAGTTGTAGTATTCTGCTGGCATCACTACCTTCCCTGTACATTCTTGGCGCCAAAAGAGATCAGTGAGTGACTGTGTGCGGCCTATCTTCGACCACATTTCTTGCTCTTCAAGTGGGGCCCTTTTTTGCAGGTCAATTATCTAGATTATGGCAGTGAATTATATCCGCCTTCCTTTTCCTCTTGGGCATTACCTTTCAGCACACATTCTGCTGCCTGGGGCTTCTGAAAATAGGCTGCCTGTTTTGCAGCAGCATCCGCTGCCACGTTCCTAATGAGATTACGTCATTGTTGTTGGTATGGGATTGGCATTTGACCAAAGCCACTACTGATGGGTCTGCTAGTGCTTCTATTAGATCATTTAAAAGTTCTGCGTGCTGTACTGGGGACCCGTCTGCCCTTCTGAAGCCTCTCCTCCTCCACCTGGACAACCCGGCATGTACCGTTGTGGTTGCATATGTGAGTCTGAATAAATCGTTACCGCGCAACCCTTTGCCGCGTGCAACGCCTCAATGAGAGCTACAAGTTGTGCGGCTTGTGCTGAACAGTGCATAGGTAGTCTTTTCTGCACAGTGATCTCATACTCCTCTTCTTCCAATCTTACCACTGCTGCACCCACATGCTTTTCCCCGGTGTCTGGGCAAATAGATGCTGACCCATCCACAAAGTACACCTCACCTTCCTCTAGGGCGTTTTCATTTACTTTAGGAATGTCGTCTCCCTCGCCCTCGTATGTGGCGCAATCGTAGTTTTGCATGATTCTACTGAGCATTGCTCAGTAATGAATGTGGCCGGATTTACTGTATTGCAACACACTATGTGGATGTTGGAACTCGACAGTTTTATTTCATATGCAGTGGCACTTTGCATGGTAAGTGTGGATTTGGATCGTTCAAGAATTGCAAACAGAGAGTGTTCAACAAACAGTGTTACTGAGCATCCCATCACTATGGTGGCGCTTTTTTCAATTGCAAAGGCAGCGACTGCGAGAGCTTGTTCACACGCGAAATGTCCCTGCATCACAGAATCTAAAGTGCTAACAATGTTTTCTGTGTTAGGACAGCTGTCATGAGTGTTCCGCTGCTTCTATTAGTGCTACAGATGAGGGTGTTATGCTCACCTGGTCTCTGTGGAGACGTTGGCCCTCTGCGCTTATGTGGTGACTGGTGGTAATAGGTGATGCTGCTTGGGACTGCTCCTGCGTTGAGAATAGGGGGCGTGAGTATGTCAGCTAGTGCGCCTGATCCGCTTCCAGCCCCGTACTCCCAAACCGTGGTACCAGTAGGATGTGCTGTCCCTGGAAAGCTCACCTGTTGATTAGTTTTTGCGAGAACTCCGTCCTGCTGCTTCTGGCAGGGGCGCTTGTTTGATCTGGACCGAGTTCCTTAACTGGTCCCTTCCATGTGGTAATCCAGTCCTGCTGCGACTAAGCCACTATACTTCAGGTAAGTGTTCCTGTTTGCCTTTGTCTTTCCTCGTCTGTTTTTGTTGTAAAGTTCGTTGTCTTGTTGTCCGTTCCACTTTTGATGTTTTCTCTTTTGCTTTCTTCCCTTGCAGGTGATTTTGCCGGCCAGGCAGCCTCGGAGCTCGAGGCGACAGCCGGAGGGAATGAGGAACAAAGCTGCAGCAGTACAGTAGCTGATAAGTTATTCATTAGGGGGCGCGCGGGGTTCAAATGCGGCATGGCCCTAGGACGGATGTTCTAACCTTGTCTTTCTTCTTCTTCACAGGGTCCGAGGATGCGGAGTGCGGTGCTGCAGCGTCGGTATCAGGATCACTAGATGTCAGGAGACGAGCCTGCAGATGAAGCGATGAAGCACCGGTTTCCTGGAGGTGAGTATGCAGGAGAACGCCTAGTTTCCAAAGGTAAGTAAACTGGTCCAAGTGGCGGTGAGCGTCACGTGACACGCGAGTGCACAGTAACACGAAGCACCGGCCTCAAGGATGGAGCAGCTTATATAGCTGAGCTCCTGGAAACTCCTGCATTGAAATAAAGTAAAAGCACTCCTGCACTGAAATAAAGTGTTCCTGCTCACATCTCTGAGAGCCTGGAGCCTGAGTCCAGCCAGGGCCCCTGTGTTTATAGGTCCCAAAGGGACATAAGTGAGTCAAGTGACCCATTGCCCCCATCACTAGATGGTGTGGTATTTGTGTTCTGGGGCCTGTGGCCATGACAGCACTCCCCCTCAAGCCCCTTCTCATGGGTGGTTTCCCGCCAGGCCCTGATTTAGTGGGGTTATTGCGGTGGAACTGCCCGATTAATCGTGGAACCCGGACCTGCTCACTGGGTTCCCAGGTCCGATCTTGGGGCCCATAACCTTTCCAGTCTATAAGGTAGCATAACTTGGACCGGACCATCTTAGAGTCTAGGATCCTTTTAACTTCATATTCTGGTTCTCCAACTATTTCGGGATCCAGTGGAGTATCAATCCGCGTACCTGGCCTCAATGGTTTTAGGGAGGGGGGGGAGGGGGGGGGAGACCTGAAACACCGGGTGGATCCGCATGTGGGCCGGTAATTCTAATTTCATGGCCGCAGGGTTGATCACAGCCTTGATAGTGTAGGGTCCCAGATATCTGGGACGGAACGCCTGTGGTCCTTTCAGGGGGATGTTTTTGGATGCTAACCAAACCTGGTCTCCGACTTGGTAGTTGGGAGCTTCCCTTTGGTGTCGATACGCAAACTGCTTCTGTTTCTCTTTGGCAAGATGCTCTGCTGCTTCCTTAAAAACCTGGGTGATGGTTTTGTGTAAGTTCGTTACAGTGGACATTTCTAATGATTCGAGTGGGTCGAAAACAGATGTCCGTGGATGTCAACCAAACACTATGTAGAATGGGCTTTGTCCCGTACTAGTGTGAATGGAGTTGTTATATGCGTATTCTGCTAACCAAAGTATGCCTTCCAGGTATCCTCGGTTTGTTGCAGCATACACCTTATGTATTGCTCGAGGGTCTGGTTAGTCCGATCGGTCTGGCCATCGGTTTGGGGGTGATGGCTTGTAGATAACCAGAGGTAGATTTTGGCAATTTTACAACACCTTTTCCAGAATGCAGAGAGAAACTGAATTCCTCGGTCTGATATCAATATTGTTGGGAACCCGTGTGTCCAGACAATCTGTTCCAAAAACACGGTAGCCAGAGTAGAAGCAGTTGGGAGACCTTTCAGGGGAATAAAGTGGGCCATTTCGGAAAACAGATCTACGACGACAAAGATGGTATTGTATCCGTTACAGGAGGGAAGGTCTGTAATAAAATCCATTGATAGCGTATGCCAAGGTGCTGGGGGTATTTCTAAAGGACGTAGCAGACCTGCAGGACTTTGTTTTTGGGACTTGTGTTGTGCACAGGTGCCACAGGTTGCGATGAACTGGACAATGTCCTTTCACCAAATTGGCCACCAGTAATTTTTCTTTATTTTAGCTTGGGTTTTGGCTATTCCCAGATGCCCTTCTACTAATGAATCGTGATAGTTTGCGATGATTTGATTCTGTAATTTCTTATCCGGGATGTACAATCTTCCTTGGCAGTATGGTAGGTTGTCCATGATCGTATACCCATCTCCCTTCCCTAGCCATTCCTGTTGCGCTAGTGGACTCATCAAGTGTTACAGGTCAGATTTTAAGTTGTCTAGAGTGGTGGTTGCGGCAGTCATGCCTTGGATTCGTCCTTCAGGGATGATGGCCAAGGGGTCTGTTGTAGTGAATGCCTCTTCTCCTTCACTCATGCAAGACAAGGCGTGCGCTTTTCCATTGCGTACTCCGGGTCTATAGGTGATGATGAAGTCGTATTCCGCAAAGAAGAGAGCCCAGCGGAGTTGGCGTGATGTTTGCGCTTTAGCGGTCTTCAGATATTGTAGATTGCGATGATCCGTGACGACGGTGACTGTATGTCTAGCTCCAAGAAGATGTCTTCAAGCTTTGAATGCTGCCTTAATTGCTGGCAGTTCTTTATCAGTGATTCCATAATTCAATTCAGGAGTTGAAAACTTGCGAGACCAGAATGCCACGGGATGCAACTGACCTGTGACAGGACTGCTCCCATTGCTATGTTGGAAGCATCAGTTTCAAGCACGTATGGTAGTTCTGATCGAGGATGCCGTAGAATTGGTGCTGTGGTAAATGCTTGTTTTAGCTCCTGGAAGGCTTTCTCTGCCTCTGCGGACCAATTAAATTGTTTATTTTTCCATAGTAAAGAGGTGATGGGTGGACGATCTGGGAGAACCCAGGAATGAACCGGCGATAAAAGTTGGCAAACCAGAGTACATTCTGAATTCGCTTTATGGATGTCGGTGAGGGCCAGTTAAGGATAACGTCTACCTTGCGCGTGTCCATGCGTACGCCCCGTGGTGCGAGAATAAAGCCGAGGAATTCTACCTCTGTCACATGAAAGAAGCATTTTCCAATTTGGCATAAAGCCGGTGTTGCCGCAGTTTCTCCAAAACTGCCCAGACATGGTTGACATGGTCCTCCTTGGTGGTTGAATAGATGAGAATGTCATCAATGTAGACAAGAGCGCAGAAGTCCAACAGTTCGCGGAGCACGTCATTAATGAAAAATTGGAATGCTGCTCCGGCATTACATAGTCCAAAGGGCATAACCTAATATTCATAAAGGCCATATTTCGTGCGAAAGGCTGTCTTCCACTCGTCTCCTTTTTTGTTTCTTACTAGATGGTAGGCCCCTCGTAAGTCTAGTTTTGTATATATCTGAGCTTTTTTGTCCGACCCAAGAGCTCGGGGATAAGCGGTAACGGGTACAGTTTTTTTGCCGTGATCTGGTTAAGTACTCTGTAGTCAATGCAAGTTCTCAGGTCTTTCTCCTTTTTAGGCACAAATGCAGGGGACTTGGATGGACGAATGAAGCCATTTGCCAGATACTGATCGAGGTAGGTTTTTAGATGCTGGTTTTCCTGCTCTGTTAGGGCGTAAATCTGGCTGCAGGGCAGTTGAGCTCCAGGTACCAGATCAATTTGGCAGTCATACGGTCTGTGCGGAGATAGGGTGTTCGCTTGCTCTTTTTGAAAGATATCTTGGTAATCCAGGTATTCAGGTGGTAGTGAATTGGTGAGGCCCAGTATCGTTTCTTTCTTCGACGAACCTGGGTTGGGAAGACCTTTTAATGAGAATCACTTGCTATAACAGGTGTCGGCGCAGTCTTGGGGAAAGGTCAGAACGCATTTATGCCAGTCAATCCTGGGATTGTGGGTCTCCAGCCAGGGCATTCCCAATATCATCTGGAACGGAGGATTGCCGATGAGATCGAAGGTGATGTCCTCTTGGTGACCGTCCTGACACAGAAGCGTGACCTTCTCGGTGTATTGCGTCACTGGGCCGGATGATAGCTGAGATCCATCAACTGCTGTGATGTTTTCCGAAACCTGCTTCTGTCAGAGAGGTAGGCCTATCTGGGTAGCCAGATCTTGGTCCATGTAATTTCTCACAACCCCACAGTCAATGTATGCCTCTAAGGTGTGTATTTCTGACGGTTGCTTGTGGTTTACCAGGAGCACAGGGATGACTAGATGTGAGGTCTGTATAGGTTCCTTTTAACCGCTCGACAAATGGACCCCTACGCTTGCCGGGCATTGGAGTTTCCAGAGTCCTGTTCTTCTTCACCCTTGTCAGTTGCTCCAACTGCTTTCCTGGGTGGTTTCATCGGGCATTCTCAGAGATAGTGACCTGCCTTACCACAGTACAAACAAAGCTGCTGCTGTCTCCGTTTCTCCCTTTCTGCCTTGGTGAGTGGGCTCCGCAAGCCTCCAATTTGCAATGGCTCGGACAGATCGTGCGATTTCGTTTGATTCTCACAGGGTCGCACATAGACCGACTGCCCCTCGACCTTGGCCTGATCCATCTTCCGATCCTGCAGTCTGATCGAGCTGCACTGTCAGGTCGATGTATTCAGCACATCTTTCCGGGGGATTTACTACTTGGGCTAATACGTCTAAGTTCCCCTCGCAAGCCTCAGTAATAGAGCGTAGTTCTTTTCTTCTCTGGCCAGTTAGTTTGTGCTATCAGACGATTGAAGGAAACGATATATGTTAGTAGGTCTTGATTACCCTGCGTAGTGATAACAGTTCATTGTCCAGAGCCCACCCTTGAGTATGCCGTGCAAATAGTTTCTCCATTTCACGCTGGAAACCTCCGAAGTCTCAAAGCAAAGGATCATCCTGGTTTACCATGGGTATTGACCAGTCCGCTGCAGTACCTCCCAAATATGAGAGTACAAATGCCACTCTCTCTTGATCGTTGGGGAATACCCCAGGTGTGCACAAGAAATGTAGGCAACATTGATTCATAAAGATGGCGTACTTATTTGGATCGCCTGTGAAGCGTTCTGGTGGTACCAGCGGAACCCCCCCTGGAAGAATCACCTGTACTGCGTGGGCTGTTAAAGTGCAGCAGGATGGGCATACCCCGGCAGTGGGACCTGGCCTGTCTGTGCCTGGAGCATTTGCCTTGCTAGTTCATCTGTCTGCTCCAGGTTCACAATTAGATCTCTCCTTAGGGCATTAGTTTCCTGTCTTGAGACATGAACTTCAGCCCGTAACTCTCCCAGTAATCGGGCCAACTGGTCCGTTTCAGAAGTTTCCATAACGCCCAGGCAGAGATTCGAAGAGGCTTTGCATTCTGTTACGCTCACCTTGTCTCTGCGGAGACGTTGGAGCACGGTTGCAGCCCCTCCGGGGGTGAAGTCGCTCGGGTCTGACTTCACCCTCTGCGCTTATATGGTAATAGGTGATGCTGCTGGGGACTGCTCCTGCGTGGAGAATAGGTGGCGTGAGTATGCCAGCTTGTGCACCTGATCCCTTTCCAGACCCCTTCTCCCAAACCATGGTACCAGTGGGATGCGCTGTCTCTGGAAAGCTCACCTCTTGATTAGTTTTGGCGAGCACTCCGTCCTGCTGCTTCTGGCAGGGGCGCTTGTATGATCTGGACAGAGTTCCTTTACTGGTCCCTTGCACGTGGTAGTCCAGTCCTGCTGCGACTAAGCCACTATACTTCAGGTAAGTGTTCCTGTTTGCCTTTGTCTTTCCTCGTCTGTTTTTGTTGTAAAGTTTGTTGTCTTGTATTGCTGTCCGTTCCACTTTTGATGTTTGCTCTTGCTTTCTTCCCTTGCAGGTGTGGTTGCTGGCCCGGCAGAAGCCGCAGAGCTCGAGGCGACAGCCGGAGGGAATGAGGAACGAAACTGCAGCGGTGCAGTAGCTGGTAAGTTGTTAACTAGGGGGGGCGCAGGGTTTAAATGCGGCGTGACCCTAGGACGGATGTTCTAACCTCGTCTTTCTTCTTCTTCACAGGGTCCGAGTTCGTGGATGCGGAGTGCGGTGCTGCGGCGTCGGGATCAAGATCACTCGATGTCAGGATATGAGTCTGCAGATGAAGTGATGAAGCACCAGTTTCCTGGAGGTGAGTATCCAGGAGAACGCCAGGTTTCGAATTATGCAGACGACACGCAATGTGTCGTCCCTCTCTCGGGTTGTCATGCGCAGGATGAATTGGAAATAAACAGAGTATTTGACGCCATACAGAAGTGGATGCTTGAAAACTACCTTGCATTAAACAAGGGGAAGACAGAGCTAATAATTGTAGGTAGCTCAGCTTCCCTACGTAAGCTAGACCAGGCTTATAGCTCTTTCAAGTTTAGGGACAATATCATCATTCCCCTTCCCAAAACAAAGATCTTGGGTGTGATCCTCGACCAGACACTATCCATGAGACCCCACGTAACGAGTGTGGTCTCTGCCTCGGTCTATTACGTCAAACTGCTTTCGCATCTAAGGCCCCTTATTACTCAGGCAAGTGCTGAAACAATTGCCAGAGCTATAATAGGGGCTAAAATCGATTATTGTTGTAGCCTTTTGTCTGGTCTCTGTAAGCAGGACCTCTACAAAAATCCAGAGAGTTCAAAACTGGGCAGTTAGAGTTGTGATGGGCCTCTCCCGCCGAGATCATGTCTCGGAGGCTAGGCGCTCCCTTCACCGACTACCAATAGAGGCACAGGTCAAATTCGGGGTATTGGTCATCACCTTTAAGTGTAGACCCGGCCAGATGCCTCCTTACCTGCAGATATATATCATCGATAAAGTAAATGGCAGGGCTTTGAGGTCTTGCACTCAGAATTATTTGTTTCTGCCCCAGTGTAGAACTTCAAAAGCAGAGTATGGTGTATTTTCTTCGATGGCACCTAAGCTCTGGAATCTACAACCGGCGACAAT
This sequence comes from Ambystoma mexicanum, assembly GCF_040938575.1. Lineage (NCBI taxonomy): Eukaryota > Metazoa > Chordata > Amphibia > Caudata > Ambystomatidae > Ambystoma > Ambystoma mexicanum. Next base: position 54,605,876 of record NC_090936.1, read on the forward strand.
AAGAAGCCAAAGCTCTCTGCAAGTTTTTAAGAGAGATTTGAAAACATAGCTACTCTCCTAAATCCTGTCGTGGATTTTCACCTCTGGCTTTTCTATAGACTTCATGCATCATAGTTTATCCCTTAAGTGTTTTCTGTGTGGTTTGTCTAACTGGTTGCGCCTTTATGCCTCAGGGTCCATAGTGTGCATTACAAATGATGCAATGTGATGTAAGGGCGGAAAGGAGGGAGCAGGTGTCCCAATGAGGAGGATCTCAAGTCTAACTGGCATTAAGGCAGAGATCAACTGGCATTAAGGCAGAGATGTGCATACAACACACATATAAAGGGAAGATATAGCAGTTCAAAATATAACAAAACCACAGTTATGTTAAACAAAACTCAGCAACTGTTTCTTCTTGTGATCTGGATAATATTCCCATCCCCAGATTCAAAGCAGGAATTTGGAACAATAGTTCAAGAAATAGGTACGTTCAGGTTTTCAACAAAGTGCAGATAGTAATGATTTTCTTGCTCCAACATTCTCTTAAGGAATGTCTCCAACAGTTCAAAATAAATAACATATCCTTGTTTCTCCACTGGTAAACAGTTCAACACAACTTCTTTTGAAGAACCAAAAAAAAACCTTTCACAGTTCCTTAATAGCAACAGAAATGCTTTGTCAGGATGATTTCACAATGATCCAAAACATCAGGTAGTGACCTTGCCACTACTTCTTCTCCACAGTCTTTAACCACACCGCAGTACTTCAACCATTTATACCTGGTCCAGGCCTAACACTACAATGTCCCTTGCCCTGGTATACTCTCCTGCCAGGACTAAAAATGTCTAGCTCTAACGCAAGTACTTCTCTGGTAAAGTTAATTTAGTAACAACTTAGCAAAGTCTTGACGTTCAGTAATGAACACTTTCTAGTAAGACATAAAACACATTGGTGCCGTTTATGCCGCATACATTGTAGATTATGCTGGTCTCCTACTGAATACGGACCATCAGGATGGCAGCTCTTCTGCCCTACTTGGTTTTCCCCTTTGTATACAAACCAAATGCTGATAATGGATTTTGATCACAATTGTTCCTCTGTGGCTTTGACTATGCTTGTTTGGATCTTTATACACTACTGCTTCTTCCTCTCTGTGCCAATAGGGTGCATCACTGGTCTGTTTCTTAATTGCCTTCTTTAGGTTTTGGCAATATTGGTTGTTGGTACTATTTTTTAATAATGCCGTCTTTTGGCTTTGGCAATGGTGGTTTGTGTTGCCTTCAAAATTACCATTGACCCCACTGTTCTTATTCTGCCAATTTAACTGGTAAGCCTTAGATTGGTATGCAAAATTACTCTTGGTTTGCCATTTCCACTTCTCTACATTAGTTCGGTATTCAAAAGTGTCAAGACAGGCTAGCAGGTGATTACAGAGTGTTCCAGGGTCACATACAACTAGTGAACTCACCGGGTGCTGCATACGCATCTGCTCGCTCCGTTGCCTTCCTGTCTACAGCTTCCTCTGCTCCTATTCTTTAGGTAAGAGACTGCTTTGTTTTTCCTGCAGCCCACGCCAGTCGGGAGAGGAGCGTTCGTTGTTGAACGAGCAATCCGGTGCTCACCTGCCACCAGAGTATATGTTACTAGGGGGAAAGCTTTCAAAATAAATGCTTACCGCCTGTAGCGAAGGAATGGTATTACATGTATTGACACTGACACAATGGATACAATTAGTAAAACCTTTATTGAAAATGTTGGGGTTGGAGAAACTCCTATTTTGCCCTATAAGTAAGATAGGAGAAATCTCGACCATCAAACGATAAATAAAACAGTCCTAGTGAAGTCTGTCAAATCCAAATGGCCTATGCTAACAAAACCTAATGCCTGCCATATCTCTTGTACAAAGGTGTAAAAACGAGAAATGAATGAAAAAGGAAAAATCAGTGTTCAAATGATAGTGTGGCTGAACCAGCTCTCCTCCCCACATTAGGCCTCACAGGGTAATGTGATCCTTGTAGGCAGGATGATACACTTTGGCTCGGTTTTCCACACAGTACAAAACCGTGGATCGAGGCACGCCTGGCCTTCCACTTTAAAGTCTCTTTCTTGGACTTCAACATTTATATTTCAAGCAAAACGGTCATAAAGGTCCCCCTTTGCCGGGCTCAGACCTTTCATCATACAGTTCACATAGGTCCCCCTCTGCCGGGCTCGGACCTCTCATGATAAAGTATAAAAACAAAAGTTGCAAGGGGGGGCTCCATTCGCCAAGCTTAGTATATTTAGGGTCTCCCTCTGCTGGGCTTGGACCCCTTTCTGATATCGAAGTCTTTCGAATGTGCGTGGTTTTCTTACAGTTCACCGCAGGACCACTTTGACTCAACATTCACTATTTTACTTTCACTCTTCCCGTCTATTTGCCTTTTAGCTTCAAACAATGTACTTTTCACAGAAACTGTCAGATGGGTTACTTCCTTTAACCAGACCACTCTGTTAATTAGTATCACTGATCTCGCAACTGCATTTTACTTTAAAGTTCATTCACGGGTCTGCCTTTCTTCGCATCTTGTGTACACACGTGCAGCCTTCACTTGTCATATGATGTTGCTAATTCATTCACTTTAATACACACTGGTCTTTCAGGTCGCTTGCCAACTCACCGGCGGTGTGCGCTTTTTTTCGAGTCAAGGTTTGATTATGATAGGTTATTTATAATGCGCTTAATACCCGGAGGTTTCTAAGCACAGACCCGGGGATCGAACCTGTGTTGCTCCACGTCGTCTTGCTTCCAAAGTGAGTGCGTTGCCCCTGAGCTATCCTCCTGAGAAGGTTAGTACCACTGGCTTGGCCTCGCCTCCCCAACTCGCCCATTCACCCGGGAGGGTCGCTGGCGTCCTTGAAACACAATGCGATCTTCACTTATGGGATCTGACCTTCTCCACATGTCTTTCGCGGTCTGCCGGAGGCAACTACCTGCAGTAGGGAAGCCTTGGGGTTTTTGGCCCGCTGCTCTCGTCCCGTGGTCCATTACTCTGCTCCAGTAGGTGTGCCTGCGTCCCAGAAGTTCTGCTTGTTCTCGTGTTCCGCCTGGCTCAGTGTGTATCTTTAGATATTGCCTTTTATTTGTGTGAGGAGAGCTAACTGGTATCAGGTGTATGCAGCACTTAGGGTAAGGTGCCAGACTTTGCCTGACCCGTTTAACGGGACATTTCCAGTACGATGTGAGAGAGTTAGTCTGGTCACTCTCAGTCACCCTCTTCCTCGGCCCAGTGTTTGTGGGAAAAAGGGGGCAGGGGGAGTTGGGACTTCAGTAAATCTTAAAAAATAGGATGAGATAGATTAACAAAAGAGGGGGGAATACCGCGTCTCACCATTAGCTATCTCACCCCCGAAGACCTCACACCCAGGTGATTCTCCCGCACTGGCCACCTGAGAGAGAGAGAGAGAGAGAGAGAGAGAGAGATCTCCGGGGACTGGCGGGTGAGACACCCCCTGGTGACACCCTCTGGTTTCTCACAGGCCGTGCAACCTCTGCATACAAAGTCCTCAGGGGGGAAGTTTCCCAAAACAACGCTTCCCGCTGCACAACCTTTGCATACAGCGTCTCGAAAGACAGAGACCCTCGCAAAGCCAGCATCCGCTTCACCCACTGTGGTGGCTACAGCGCCTCAACCTTCCTGCTGCCACTGCAACATGGAGAGTCGACCAATACTTCACCTTCTGCTTCTCCCATTGGCCTGCACCTCTCAGGCGTACGTCATTAGAATCACTGGGCTGCAACTTGCAGTCCAGTGTCTCCAAATCCCTGGTCCTCATTCCAGTACTTTGGCCATTGTGGGACTTTAAGTGCCCAATGTTACAATTAGCCATTTCTTCTACTATTTCAATTTTACTATAGGACATTAATAGTGTATGGTCTCTAGGCAAGTCAGTAAAGGTATTATCCCATTCCTCCTGACCTGTTCTTGCTCCCCCATGTGAACCTCCCACAGATCACTTCACCCAAGGTCAGGATCAGGAAGCGTCTGCCTTCCCCAGGCCACATGGGAAGGGTCCCAGGCCAGGTTTTCTGTGGGAATCATCTGTTTCATCACTGCTGAAAGCTCAAGGGAACAGTCATACCCCTTACGATTGTGAATTGTACAAATCTTGGAAAGGTCAAGGGAAGAGCTATACCACTTGAGAGTATGAACTTTATGAAACCTGAAGAAACTTGGGGTAAGGGAAGCTCACGCTCCCCTCTATACCCTAACCCCACCCTGAGACTTGTGAAACTTTGTTTTGATTTCAGCACCTTAGGTTAGGATTTGGACACATGACGAAGAACTTTACTTTAGGCATTCTGACACGGACACCATTTTGTTTTGTTGAGCCAGGGGAACCCCTCTTCGAGTTAGGGCGAGATAGGATTTTCTCCAACCCCCTTTTTACTTTGGCTAATAAAGTTATTTGCCAACCACCTTGTCATCCCTTTGCAGTGTGGAAATGAGCAGGAGTTGAAAATCTAGTTACTTCACAGGAAAGTAGTTAAATTAGGTCTTGTTGTTTTGTTTTCTTTGTACAGGTAACTGATCCAGGAAGAGAGCGAGTACCTGTGCTCGTTATTTTCTCCACTTCCCCTTTCCCTCTTGGGTTGACTTGTCTTAAGGTATTTATTATCAGTTGTTAGCAGAGTGACTGAATGGGTACAGTGGGGTTCAGCAGCTTCTTCGGAGAGTAAGAATCTCGGACCGGATAATATTATAATAATAATGATATCTAGTTTTATATAGATCTACAAACCCCGCAGGTATCCAAGTGCTGAAATAACATTTGATATTATTATCCCACCGCCTGGTACTCAATGTATCGACCATGGAAGGATGAAAAGCTCAGTTGGCCCTGCCGGGATTCAAACCTGCATCAGCAGGCTGTGCACAGATGTCAGAATGAGCGTTGAGCTCACTGTGCTCTCTGGCCGGCTTAACAATGCTCTAGGTGCAATGGGTGTTTCGAAAAGGATCTTTTCTCATTTATCCCATACATTGGAACACGAGATACGCCACAGGTCTATGTGCTACATGATGAATCTAAAATAAAGGGCCAGTCTCAGCAAGAAGAAAGATGGATAACGCCTGTAATAATACGAGCAAAACTAGTGTTGAGGAAATGAAAAGGTTGGCACTAGTTTGAATGTCTAATGCATAGAATGCAAGATAAAGAGACTATGTCCATGACAATCTAGGACACCAATTATACATAAGCGCCATAACAGCTTATCAGGCACTGCAGAGAATCAGGACCTAGACATAACCCCCCCATATTCCCAAGATACTAAGGAACTCCCACAATTTAGATCAATGCCTAAATTCTATTAAAGATCAAGAGAGCACTGTGGTTAATAATGTAAGAATATAAGTAAGCCATGTATATAATGAACGTTGGTTCTGTAAGGAACTCATGGTGGCAACAGTAAAGACAGACACAAGTGATCACAGTTCAAGGGGTGTTTATTGAACTTTATAATGGGTGAGATAAACGGCTAATCTAAACCTAAATCTAAGATGGGAGAAAGCTACGGCCATCAAATAATAATAAGGCAGTCCTAGTGGCGTCTTGTCAAATAAAAAGGGCCTATACTAAAACTATTGCCAATCCTTACTATTAATTAGAAAAAGAGTGTGGGATAATGTTCACCTGAAAAGAAGGAAGTGTTCTCAAAATGATAAGTCAGGATGGTATGGCTGGGTCTCCCTTCCCCACGTTTGAAGCACGGGACAAGGTGGGACTCTCTCGAGCACAGCACACACCTGGGTCCCGACAGCACGAGGTTCACAGTTCAGTTCAACTATATCAAAACCCCTTCGGAGGCTAAGTCTCTTTCCCGCAAAAGTCTCTTGCCTTAGAAGGTTTGCTGATTAGAAGTAACAAACAGACAAAAAGTTCTGTGATTTTCACCTTGGATGATTGCTCTTCGCCCCTAGGATCTCCCTCCGTCGGGCTCGGATCCTCCTTGTAAAAACGGGCCTCCCTCTGTCGGGTTCACTACGGCCTCTCAGACAGACATCGCTCGTAATCTTTAGGAGCCTTGTCGAAAAATATGGTAGACAAATAAACAAAAGTTCTTTTGGCGATTGCTCTACGCCCCTGGGATCTGCCTTTGCCGGTCTCGTTCCTCCTTGCAGAAACAACAAGCAAGTAAAAGTTCTTTGGGCAATTGCTTTTTGCCCTTGGGATCTCCCTCTGCCGGGCTCAGATCATTTCTTGCAATCTTTGGGTGATGGCTCTTCGTCTCTCAGATCTCCCTCTACCGGGCTCGGACAACTTTCTTTCCAAATTTTGGGCAATGGCTCTTCACCTCTGGGATTCCCCCTCTGCCAGGCTCAGATCCTTTGTTGTATAAACAGGCTTCCCTCCTTCGGGTTCACTACACCTTTTCTTCTACACAGTTCATGTATTGCGCAGTTTTATCAAAAATCAGGGTTTCTTTCTCTTCAGCTTTCTTTCGCCATCCCTCTGTCGGGTTCACATTTGCCAATCATCACAGTTCACAATCGTAGTGAAAAGCAGGGTTCCCTTGCTCTAGCTTTCCTCTAGCAATGGGTCAGAGACTTCCGATTGTACAAGGGATTTGACGTGACCCTTGTAGGACCACTCTGACGCCTCACGCCACCCTTTCCTAGTGTCTTCTATTTCTTGTAGTTTAAGAACCAGGTCCTGGTCAGAGTCTTTCAAATGAGTGCCCACGTGGCGCTGGACCCCTCTGCACCTGGACATCAACTGGGCTTTCTTTAAAGTTCAAACATCCACACAAGTCCTTTCTTCTTGCGTTCAAAATGGTGCTACTCTCAACCTTGGGCTTAACACAGTTCGGCTTGATATCAGCTTCCTCCGACTCACCGGCAGTGCTGAACCCGTTGGCTTCTTTGTTCTCTGAAGTCAAGGCTAGTAACACGGTAGACAGCTTGCCCCTCAACCTGCGTTATTTACATGGGAGGCCCCCGTGTACCGTTGACATCTGTTGCTCCGCACGCCAGCTATAACTCATGGTCTTACGTTTTCCCTTCTGGAGGCTTTGCAGGTCTGAGTTGAAAAGGGCAAGGGAAATTCCCCCTTCGTCGTCCTGGTTGCACCGCTTTTCTTTTCCCTTTGTACTTCTGGTTTGGTGTAGCAGTCTCCTCCTGCGTTCGGCCTCGCTAGTCGTGTGCCTTTGTTCTTCGCCCTCCATCCCTGTGCGGAAGGTAAAGGCCCGTCAGGTGTGTGTGGTTATTATCAATTGCCTGACTCTGCCCGACCAGAGTGTTGGGATATGTCAGGTAAACAGCTCCTGTTCTAGTCCGTTGTCCGTCACGTTGGGAGAAAGTGTTTGTATCAAAAGAGGGGCGTAGTAAACTTTCCAGGCATCCTATGGTGGTTGGGTTTATGGAACAAGCGCGGAAATTCCTGGGATAGTTATCTTGACATGAATAAGGGGGATTGTGGGAAGGGAAATGTCTGGTTAAAGCAGACAGTGAGTCCTGGAAATAATAATCAGAGGGACGGTGAAAAGAATGACTGAGTGCTCGAGTAGACAACAGGAAGACAGTTATCCTGGGGGATGTAGTTTCCCAGGGCCTCCGGATTTGGATATCTAATAGGTTTACCAGATGTGGAGGGGTTGTTGGATTTAGAGAAGGGAGATTCATTAGGTGTAAGGGTCTCAGAGATTTGGTCTTCCTCGTCATCTTCCCCGGTGTTATACCACGTCTCACCTGGGATGTTTCCCCGAGCAGGACTTCGGGTTCCCTTACCCAGGTGATCCTCCCCCCACCGGTCCAACCCCAGGAACTGGATCCAACAGCGATGGCTGTGTCCTGCCCACCTGGATAAGGGATTCCCATGTCCTACTCAGGAGAGCACACTTAGGTTTCTCAGTTCACTGTGCCAGATGTCTGAATTAATTACCTATGTGATAATATTGCTCAGCGATTTGTGGAATAAAACACAGCATGTTAAGTGTAGATCTACAGGCACTAAAACAACCATCTCTATACAAGTAAAACACGCACAGCCCAAAATAAAGACGCTTAACTCCGCTGGGCGGGCAGCACATTTTAAGGATGAGTGCCAAGGATCTGGATTGGTCTACTGCCAATTGTTACATATGTCTTTAAGGTATAGATGTTCTTTCTTAACTTAGAGGTTCAAGCATCATTAATCGTGAATATGGATTTGTAGAAAGCCATAAGACTAAATGAAACTGTCTTTAAAACTACATACACTGAAAGCCCTTAACCATTATCAATAATTGAAAATGTATACAATTTACTGATCAATGTGTATACAATAAAGATGTGGGAAGATGCAAATACATTTTCTAAGTACCTACTATTATGACATGTCACATGGAAAATAGATATGAAAATAACCTGCAAAAAGAAATTAGTAGATAAATCACTAATGTACCTTCCTTCATCCTGGGAGGTTTCACTTATAGTGCTATCATCAAACACCTGGTGTGCCTTCCCATTGGAGCCATTGGAGGGAGAAAGCTGCTGTGGATTGAGAGATTTGGCACTTGACGGTTTAGAAATCTTTTTAGTTTCATTTTTCTTTGCATCTTTTATATTTTCACCATCAGAAGCCATATTTTTCCTGTAATTGAACACATCAAAAAAACATTAGCACGTATGAATGAAAAGAAGAGGAATGTAAATGATTTCCTTAATCATAGAAGATATTAAGGTTCAGAGGTAAAATCTATATCATTAGGGGTTTGCAGAATTGGGAACTTAAATTAAACTATACATTCATAAAAAAAAATACAGAAAAGGCTCAGTATGGCACCTCACTGTTCATGCACCTTAACCATCAGTATACAGTTCCCAGCAAAGATTTAAAAATCTGTTGCTGCATCTTCATTGTTGGCAACCAGTTGCAGGACAACCATCTGCATATCACTAGACAAATGGGATGACACCTCCTTGACCTGTCCATCATGTCTTCGTTCCATTGGAGATGTCTAGGGGTCGCTCATGCAGAGGTCCCGTTCAGCGCCAGGATTTGCGTCCAGCTAGCCAGTGGTTCTGCACTCTAGTGAACAATTGCTAGTAATGGACAGCTAGATGGCCCTGGCACAATGAAGAAAGGGCCACAATGTTGCAGACTACTTCAAAGGACCCCCAGGACAAGATGCATGTGGATATCTGCTATGGCCACCACAATGGAAAGGTGGAAGTTGAGCCTTGTGGCGTAAACAAAGAAGCTGGTCCTTCAAGGCCCATTTTCATGGTGGAGAGATACGACGACAAGGGAAAAGGGCTCTTGTTTAAATATTCGACTGCCAGCAAAATCCCAAGTTCGAACTCGGGACTGCGAATGATACAGGAACTTCACACACAAAGCTTTGTCAGCCCACAGGATAGTTCTAGGGCGGTTTGAAAGGGCATGGTCCTCAAGCAGGGGTCGAGATTAGTTCTTACCAGTTCATGGGTTGAAGCTCCTCGAAACCCTTCTGGAGATCAGAAAAGAAGCACGGCTTTGCCAGAACAATTGAAGAAGACAATGCTGGATGGCGAGTTACGGGTCTACAGTTAAATGCTCCTCTTTTGAGGGAGTTTTGGGTCGAACGACATTCTGAAGAATGGCTTCAGGAGCCCACCAATGATAAGGCTCTACAACATTCAAAATGGCAGGGGCCACATGCAGCCACACACTCACACCACCACTTTGTCCATGAAAGGTGTAGCTATTCTCAGGGAAAGGGCTTACCATATTTGAGAATATCTACCCATGGGAGGCCAGGAAAAAGGCCAAAGTACAAGATGGTCAAAGGACAGGAGAAAATCCAGTGGCACAGTCATGTGGCACTCTAAATGGTGTTATGCTGTAAAATGCACAAGTGCATTAGACGGTACAAACGTATCAGCTGCCACCAGCCCATCCTGGGCCCATGAGGTTTATAACCAAAATGTTACAATTAACAAAAGTACACGGACACAGTTTCCATACAGCACTTCACATAAGTGATGGGTGCAGGGAAAAATAAACACAGAATTGTACTATGGAGAACAGAATTTACCTGCAACGATAGCCATATGGACTGATCAGTGCACCCAAAACAAATGAGTTTAGCAAGGCCAGCAAAGTTAAAAAGGCTTCACTTGCCTCCAGAAGTCAGAAGAGGTTCAAAGACATAACAAAATAATTGGTGTCCCATTGATGTTCATGGAGGACAAAGAAGCAATACGAACATCTTTCTAAATACCACTTAAGACTCTTCATAACGATGCCAGCAGCACAATCTTTGCCACATTCTTCCTATCAGAATTAACAATCTGGATTAATAAACACAACATATTATCAGGATTACAGACTGGTGTTCTAGCAGGATAATCCACATTGGATAATCTTTTATTGCTTTACAATATCTAATCACGCAAGCGAGTGTCAAGGTTGCTCAACCTATAGGTCTTGCCTTTATTGACTTTAAAGCAGCATTCAACACTATTAATAGAGATATGCTCTGGAGTAAATTAAACAAAGTTGGCATTTAAACAAAAACCTGGGAGTCCTGATGGACAACAAACTCACTCTAGAGCCACAAGTAAACGCCATAATTAAGAAATCGTTCTTTCTCCTGAGATGGGTTAAAAGGATCCTACCAAACCTCTCATTCACCAACATAACTGCCGTCATCGCCCTCATCATGACCAGACTAGACTAGGACAACAGACTATATTTAGGCTTGCCTGAACAACTCCTAAATAAACTCCAACACATACAAAATGCGGCGGCCAGACTGCTACTTAAACTACCTAGAAGAGAACCCATCAAAACAGTGCTGAAAACGCTACACTGGCTATCCATCAAACAGCAGATCAAGTTCAAATCAATGTGCATAGCCCACAGAGTAATCCCCGACCAAGATGCAGAGTTCATCAGAAGAAAACTAAACGTACATCACACTGCAAGGCCACTCAGATCCAGCAGCGACATCTGTTTGGAACCCAAATCATACAACAAGAGAAAACTCAAAGGTTCCTCTTTTTCTCACCTCGCTCCAAAAACCTGGAAAGAACTACCAAAGAACATACGGAACACAAGAGATCACCTACAATTCAGGAAACTCCTCAAATCATGGCTCTTCACCCGATAACCAGAAAGAACGTTGATAAGGACATACACAGAGGAACTGGGCCAAGAGAAGAACCTACCTTGACTCCCTAAATAATCAACCCATATAAAATAAGGATATACGGATCTGTAACATAACCGCTTATCAATAAAAAAAATACCACATCAATCATACCAAGGAACACCCCAGATCAATCGGAAGGGAGAGCAAGGTATGACCCAGCAATGGCACCTGGCATCCCTCGAGGGCACAGGCAGCAATGGACCACTGACAGTAACATATCAGAAGTAGCGCGAATGATAATATAACTCCACCACCTAATGAATGAGTGATCTGTCCGTGAGGCTGGGAAGTTCGGAGAACCACGGTCTCGCCGGCCACCATGGAGCTATCAGAATGATGCTGAGGTGACAAGATTCCTTCATCTTGCAGATCACCCTGTGGACCAGGTGTGTGGGAGGGAAGGCATGCGCTGTATCCACTGTATCTGGAATGCATCACCCAGGGAGCCCTGCCAGGAGGCGTACTGTGTTGGCACTTCCTGTTGTCCCAGGAGGCAAAAAAGTCCACATGAGGATGCCCCCATCTGCTGAAAATCTACAGCAGCACCTGGTCGTTTAACTGCCACTCGTAATTGTCCGCTCCTAGTCTGCTGAGCCTGTCCGCCTCCAAGTTGGATTCCCCCCGATTGATATTTAGCCCATTGTCAATTGCAAATGTTTACAGTGCTGACAATTTATGTTGAAGGCCTCCCGGTGTGCAATCTAACAGTGGGAGATTGTCCGCAAAACCCAGTCATCCAATTCTGAGAGGACCTATTTTTATATTAGACATAGATGCATTAAATGCCATCAGTAGATCTGCTAGACAAATTATAAATAACGTAGCTGCTAGGTGACACTGCTGCTTAACTCCTCGACAAGTTGATATTAGTCCAGAGACTTTAGCTTGTTATACTTGAATACATCAGTTAGTCAGATTTAGACACAGAAGGTAATCATCGAGAATAGACCAGGCGGGATGTTACACTGCTTTAGTTTGTTTTTAAGGACTGTATCAAAAGCGGCAGAAAAATCTATAAATGCCCCATAGACTGGCAACTGACGTCTAGACCATGTGTGTTCAATCGCATAGACCAGTGTAGTAATATTATGGATCATCGAGGTTTTTGCCTGAAATCCAGATTTATTTGGGGGAAAAATGTGATAATCTGTAATCCATTGATCAATTCTTTATGCAGAATGTTGGCACAAATGTTATCTAGAATATCCAGCATCGCTAACATGCGATAATTAACTGGATCTTTCCCGCCCATTTGTCTGGCGATAGTTTAACTAGTGTGTTACAGGTGCGGTCTGGACCTATGGCACGTGAAGATGATGAGTTTGAATCAAAACTTTAATTTCTTCCATCGAGTGGCAACAATGCCATTAGTTCATTGCAGTCTTTATTGTTTCATCAATAGGTTCATGAGCTCCCAGAGTCTTAATGTGCATAGCCCATTCATTTTCACCTACACCATTGATCGGGAAGTGTCTTCGATTGATTTATTACTGCCCATATTTCTTGATTTTTATTCGATCTCGACAAATGGGCCAGTGTTCGCCATATCTCATTTACCTCATTTGCTTTGTTCCAATGGAGCCACTTTCTGTGCTCACATTTTATGAGCTGAAACAGTTTTAATTGCGACTACCGCTTGTTCAAAGGCTACTATCGCGTTGGTATCGCTAATGTCTATCATTACTTGCATCTTATCAATTAAGATAGTAAGCTCCTGTTCAGCATTCTGATTACCCCTAGTTAAGTTAGTTGGATTTCATATTATACGGTTGTATCCAGTATTGAGAGATATTTCCATTTAGTTCATATGTGCTTTTATCCTCCATATCATTCGCTAATAGTAGATGAAGAGGAAGATGATCACTTTCTTCTCGGCTGCCAACCGCCATGTCCAACACAAATTCCTCAGCAGATTCAATAATTATAATGTTATCAATGGTTGACATACTCATACTGCCAATTCCTGTTGGACTTCTGATAGTATCACTTTGTCAGTTGCCATTCATCATCTTCAATTTGCATGTTTGAATCAAATTATTTCACCCTTCCCCATGGCTATTTGACATGCAAGTCTTATATGGTCCTGATGTATTCTTGTCACCATCAAGACGAATGGAATCAGTTATAATGGCATTGAAGTCGCCTAGCAAAATAATTGGCATCTTCACATCACATTCATCTAGAATTCTCTTAACAGTTTGAATATTATCTTATTAAAGGCACCGTTTGGAGGATTGTATAGATTGACTACTAACATTGGTGAGCACTTCTGGCTCTCACACTGAATGACAACAGCCAATACCATATCTTTCGACCATCTAGTTTCAACACCAATCCATGGATGTCTTAAAGATATTATCAACCCTCCCTTAGGATGTGCCAATGGTCCTTCAATGGCCAGTCTTTGGATCGTACTGCGCCCATCAATGTCACAGGGTTCCCATATTTGTATTTTATTTATTTATATAGCGCACCAGGCCCAAGGGCATCCGGGTGCATCACTTGGATTCAGACATAGTACAGAACAATGTAATGAGTACAGACAAAGCATTTGAACAAAAAAATATACAGGTTATAAAAGAAATGTACAAATATGCAAAAACAGGTTATAACAGTAAGTTGATAACGCTATTATGACTGTGGGGACATAGGAGCAGAATTAATCAACTTTACAATATTGTTTGTTTAATGCCAAAACATAAAAAACAAATATATAAGAAATACAAAATTGAAATTTCAACACAAGTAAATTCATAAAATGTCATTTTTCGGAACACATTAAAAAGATCATCCAAATCAAGATACACCACACTATCATATTACATTTGTCAGAAATGATATATTTACATTTTCCTAACATGATTTCATACTATTATGGTCTTATGTCTATATTCAAATTTTAAAATATACTTGACAGTCGCATAATTACTTCATAATTTAGCACTGCGGGGGCACAGTCTGTTATATAGTGGAATGCAGGAGAATTGTCATTCAATCAACTGTTTATGTTAAATTCCTCTAATTTCAGTACCAACTCTAAGTGAGGTTACTTGCCCGCAAAATATAAGTTGCCATAATAAATCTGGAGATAGATCTTTATAATCTTCAACAGTCGATTTCAATTGCTGGGTGCGCATTACCATAGATGCTTCACAGTTAACCAACAAATGTTGCAATGTTTCATCCTTGCCTATGATCTTACATAAACGACAAACATTTTCTTGGCGCTGGATCAATTTTCGTTTTGGCCTGGACTTCCTTAATCAATCATAGGTTAAACCTTAGACGCAAGAAGTCGGATCAGTATAGCGGGGATTGAGATTTTTGCAACTACAATTCAGGCTCACTATATTTTTGGAGGCCAAACGGCTGATTTCTAAAATCTCGATATTCCAGGCATTTGGCTCTCGTTTGAATCCAATCAAATTGGAACAATTTGGTTTTAGACCTCGTCGGATTCTGGATCAGAACATCAAGTGAAATGTCTGTTTGTTCAAGCCTGAATTACTGTCATTCTCCATTTCTGCACAAACAGATCCTCAGATTCTAGCATATGCTTAGATAACATACCAATTAACAGCATTGATTTGGGGGCCATGATACATTTCCTAAATAGCACCATCAATTGCCAGAGATAACTTGCATATAATGATATTAAATTTAGTTCATTCCTGATTCAAGCACTGGGGACACAACCAGGTAGCCTCAGCAAACGTTTCCAAAATTTGGCCTCAAATCTATTCCACAGTAGTTCAGATTTCACTTTTTTGGTTTCCGAACCATATAAAAGTATGGGAGTAACCTTTTGCAGATAGAACATAAGGGCAGGTGTCATTGAACATTTCCCATATTTGTTTGTGAAATGGACATATTCAACTTAGCTTCCAGGCATGTGAGATGCACCTTATCATCATGGTCTGCAATGGTCATATCCAAGTATGTATTCCAGTGAACGCATTCTAGTTCTTTACCCTGCAGCAACCACCTATCTCTTTGGTGCACGCTTGCTGTTAACCATGATTTTTCTCTAGATTGATGGGTAAGAAGATTTTTCTGAACATTTTTGGGAGCATCAGATACTATTCCCTCAAGAGCCACCCTTATTTGTATTCTGGTGTTAGTATGCAATGCTCGAATCAGACCAACCAGAAAAGCGGGATAGCCCGCGAGTATCAAAAAGCAGCTCTCTCAATATAGAATCGAAAGCTGCCCGTAGATCAACAAAAAAATGAAATATAATGGTTGCGTCATAGGGGCAAAATGTGAAGTAATAGATTTAATTGTGAGAAGATTGATCGCAGTTCCCATTCCTGCGATAAACCCAGTCTGAAAAGGATTGCATTGAGAGTTTTGCGACACCCATAGATTGTAGTCTTTTAGTATAAACCTCGAGAAGATTTTCCAGGAGCATCAAGGAGGGCGATCGCTCTGTAATTAGCAGGACAAGACCGATCGCCTTCTTGAAGATGGGTACTATCACTGAGCATCTCCACGATTCAGGGAGGATATTGGTCTACAGAATTTGATGGAAAACAATGTAAAGAATCTTGGCCCATAGCTGGGGATGTTGCTTGAACATCAAGTTGTTCAAGCCATCAGGTCCCTGGAACTGCTAGATTTCATTATGTAGAAGAGGATGTCATCTTCTAAATTGACCAAGTTCTTATAGCTAGTACATACGTCTGAAGTTCAGTTCAAACAACCGTCTCGACGTTTGTATATCTTGGAGTAGTAGGCGATCCATTCATGCTGTAAGACCCCATTCATCTGAACTGTCATCTGTCTCAAGTGGATGGCTACATTCAACAGGGACCAAATTTCCACCTTATTTTTTGAGTGCATAGCCTCCAGCATAATTTCACCATCACGTTGGTACAGATTAGCCTGATGCCTTCATAACCAATTCGTATATTTGTATTTTAATGTTTGCAGTGTCTTTAACCGTAATGACGCAGGCAATAAATGAGCTTGTTCTTTATCTCTACGTAGCTCAGCTTTTCGGGCCTGCACTTCAGGGTCAAAGGCATGTTTTGGTTTGAAAACAGTGATGAGTAGCAGAGCTAGAGTGCAGTTGAAACAATTGTAGGGTTGAAGTGTATTGCTCACCAAACCACCCAGTGCTTAACAGGATGCTTTTAAAGTTATATTTCAATAGTTGTAAGGATTTTACATTATTAATGCTTAGTGACGGCTGATAGCTCATGTGCGTAGAAGACAAAGAACTTAGACAATGCGACCAAAGTGCTGAAAGCAGGTCATGGTCACTATGCGCCTGTGCTACAATCTCCAAAGAGATGGTCCCACTAAAAGTGTATCCGTCCATAAAAATATTGTCAATGACGGATTCACTTTTGCCACGCCGTCAAGTGCTCCAGTGTGGATTATCACTTCCAAACGCTCCATTGAGCATAAGAAATTGTCGAGTGCGCATGAGGGACAACCACCTGTGGCAAGCAAGATTGTTTTTTGAATTCTTGCGTGACAGGCACTGTAAATTTAGATCACCAGCCAAGACAGTATTGGTGATCTCCGGGGCTTGAGCGACCGTATCTAAAAGCTTTTCCAGATCTCCAAGGAATTTATCATCAGAAATGGCTGAGGGATTGCGGTACATGTTAATTAAAGCTCATGCCATCATGTTATTTTATTCTAACCATCTGAAGGTAAAAATTAGGGACAGCCCAAGGAAAGATCTCAAAACCTTTGTCACTTGCCACCGCCAACAGTAAGCCAGAAGGAGGACAACTTTTGCTATTTGACTTTGCTGCCTGTAAAATAATCTCATAACCATTCCATACTGGTTGTTCAATCAACCAAGCCTCCTGCAAAGCTATTATATGGAATGAAGATAAGGTTGTCGCACTCGAGTCAAATAGGTGTGCGAAGCCGCAAATATTCCAGCTGGCGAGTGAAACTGTTCCCAAATCCTGAACCCCAGCTAGTTACAGCCTTGTTTGATCTGCGTTACAAAATGGCCCCAGGCCCTTCATATTTTGATTTTGATTATACATTTTAGGAGATTTTGCCGTCTTGGGCAGACACCACCGAGTTTCTGCTTTGAATGCTGTAGGATCCTGAGCAAGAACGAAACCCAAGGCAACCCATTCCATTTTGGCTTTCCAGATGACATTTCTTACCACATTTGAAACCATCCATATTCTCAAAATTGTTACATCTCGATCATTCAGAAACTCTACCTGTGTAATATCGGCTGAAGTGACGTCCTGCAGGTTAGATATTTCCTCAAAAATAGCTAGCACAGATAATCTATTGAGATCGTAGGCAGGAAAAGGAGCCGGTTGGCATTTCATTAAGAAGCAATGGTTGTTTTGGCCTGATTTGGGTTGCTGAGCAATGTCAACATCACTATGGGACTGTTTAGGAATAAAGTGTTTAGCTATATCAGCCCCTCCAGCTATGTCTCGAGTTGCCACGTTCGAAGAAGCATTGATTTCATCATTGATTTTCGATGTGGCAATAGCTGTAATATTGCTATCAGGCCTTGATGTGCTCTGTTTTTGTAACAAGAGGAATTCAGCTAGCGATGTCTGTTGCTCTAATGTGCGGTAAGATATCACTCACCAACATTAGAGTTCTTATTATCTAGAGAAATCGAAGTTGGAGGACAGGTGTCTTTAATCGCGTTGGAGGCCTTCGGTGGGTTGCAGCTACATTGAAACCCTTGGGGGCTGCCACACCCACTGTGTCTATTATTTTTATTGGAATCTTCACCGGACACGACAGTGGGTTAAATGTGTTTGTTTTTGCCCTTCTTTGGCCCCAGCCACAGCTATCGCCTAAATCAAGTCAATCAAAGGCGCATCATTTTCAGGACAGGAGCTCTTCGCCTTGAGTGCCTTGCGCTTCTTTCTGGCTAGTTTATATTTGTTAAGTGCTGCATGATTCCCACAAACCCGAGGTGCTGCAACAGGTGTTAACTGTTTAACAAATTGTTTTACATTTGAATTCGATTGCAAGGTTGCTTTTTTCTGATTTCTTGTTTTTTCATTTCACAAAAAGGTTTTACTGATCTGGAATTTTATTTAGAATGGAACATAGTTAATAAAGGGGAAGAAATCGCTGCAGGTTTAATGACCACTTTTTCAGCGGCAATCGCTGAAGGTTAGCCACAACTTTTTTTGTTCACAGACCTGCCCTACAGGCAGTGTGAGAGTGCTTTGGTTCTCCCTCTCCACCTGGCCCATCAACACGTGGCGAATAATCGATGAAAACGTAGGCAGAACATCCTTCATCAGCACTTTCACGGCAACATTCTGTGCCTCTTCATCAGTCTGCACATGCGGATCCTTCAGCTTGCTAGTGGAAAATCATTTTCCCCTCGCTACGTGTTTTTTTATCAAAATCGTTCATCCACAAAATAATATTATCAATCTGTGTGGATTGGCGTGAGATTTTGCAATCTAAGGTTTCAATTTTGTGAGGGAGAACATAGTTGTATTCATTGCATTAAGTGTGATTTGAAGCTGGGGTAGTTGATTTGTATCAGTAACATGAGGAGACGGAAAGGTCCGGGGGAAAACGGAGAGGTTGGGATCTTCGAGGAGTTGGTTGAATAAAAGACAAGGAAAGATTGGCAACAGTGTGATTAGATTGATCAAACATACTGTGAGATTGATCTGTGCTATTATTGTATCTCTCAGAATGAACAGAAATGTGAGAAAAACACTGGGACGCCAACCAAAGCATTCATTTCACCCCTGGCTTGTGACAACAAGTTGAAAGACCACTCCCCGCCACACAGTCCGAACCACAGAATTCTTCATTGGGTACATCAGACATGGAAATATGATTAATACAACTAACACCAGGTGGGAAGGTGTAGGGTGGCTGGCTAGTTAAATCAACGACCACGGCTTCAGTATCCGGCACAGCCATTGGAGCACCAGCACCAGATAAAATTTGAGTGTCTGTAAGAGAAGCACTTACTGTGATTGTTTCAGAAGACGGAGCATCCACTAGCTGTAACTACCCAGTGACTCTTCTCTGGAGATGTGCGCCCACTTTTCGCAACTTCAGAGTCCAACAATCGGGGCTGACAGAAATCGTGAATATCTTCAGCTGCATTCCTTTTATCGAGCATGAAGGAAGAGATCCCTGTTAATTTCCTTCTGCTGGCAATTACAGGAAATGCTTTCATGGGAGTTGATTTGAGTGTGACCGACGCCCGTTTAATGGCCAAGTGAGCAGGCATGCCTGATTTCTAAGTGTATGGGCCACTGCGCATAAGAGGCACAGGGTTTAAGCCTTTGTTTCTCAAAAGACAATCCTCCTCCTGAAGCCAAAGGTCAAAAACAGCTTAACTCCAACTCAATACTACAGGGACTTAAGAATAGAAGGTTATCATAAGAGCTAGTACAGTTGCGGTTCCTTAAGCAGATTTCTGGCATGCTGCGCTGCGAGCAGCAACTTATGGGCAATGTGCTCGCAGGAGCGCACGGCTTCCCCTTTTTATTGAATTGTGGGTAAAGGGGCGTGTCTGAGCCTAAAAATATTACAACATTCTAAATTAGGCTTCTAAGTACAGATTAGTATAATGTTACTCAGTGTTGAGCTTTCAAATGCTTTCAAAAAGGTCCAAAGTCCATTGACATACACCAAATGACGAGCAGTAGCCAAGATCCACGAGTCGAGTAGGGTCACAGGCAGAATCTCCAGCCGAACAGCAATTTACGGACAAATAAGTGTATATTTGCAAGTATTCCCTCTTCTGTATCATAGTAAGAATTACCTCTCGTGTTCCAGGACATCGCAATATTATTGTTATCAACATTGTTTATTGAATTGAGCCTTAAAGGCAACTGGAAGACATTGCCAGTATCCTTCCAAGGAATCGGAAAGGAATCAGCATTAGGCACTCTATATTATTATCTGTGGGACAAGTCTTATTTACCAACAGATTTTCTTTGATCAATGTTTCTTCAGGGAGTCCTTGCTGTTTCAGATTGCTAGGACCATTTAGCAAGTTACTCCCATATTTGCATGTATTCATAACCATTTCCTGGCACGAGTATCCAAGTTTCTTAAATTCATTACCATGTTGTAGAATGTTCTCTAATATAGGTACATTAGTGCACCAGATATTCGTGGTCAAACTGGTGGTGTCAACTGATATACAATTCTTAGATCTTTAGAAGTAATCATTCTCAGAGGTATAATCGAATGACACAAGTCAAGAATGCGCGTTTTATTGAGAAGGGTGACTATTGCAAGGGTCAGTCGCTTGAAGTTGTAGTACATGTATTTTATTCTGAGGTTGGCTACCTTGAACTTCAACACTCACCATTTCTTTTGGTTTATTACATGCACGATTATGTGTTTTATTGCTAGCAGCATTTAAACACAGATTTCTTTCTGTACTATTTAACATTGGTGGCTTATTCCTTACAGCATCATTACTTTCTGGGATTTCAATAAAGATGCTTTGCATGTCAGCAAGAATATTGTCCGGGATGCCTGTACTTTTCTCCACTTTCTTCTTGCGTTTAGCCGCAAGTTTATGTCCCTCAGGTCTCACCAGAGAGACAGGTGGGTGATCTTTCTCATTCAAATTGGCCAAATAGTTGCGTATGTCATTTAGTCTTTTTGGGACCTTTGGTCACTTTATTTACCGAGCACACATGTGGTGCATAAACTGCCACCACATGTTCATTATCCTTTCTATTTAAATCTATTATACAGATAGTGGGTTTTATCATATTCTCAGTACATTTGATATTTGTTTCTCAGTGTCACTCATAATGATAGTTTCCACTGGAGTAGATATTATACATCAATTTATTATCTTCTTATATCTTTTGTCAGTGTACATAGCAGCTTGTGAATATTTCTTATTTAACTTAGTTTTTCCCTTTGTGTTTTTCTTATTACCTTTCTTTGTGTTTTCTAATACTAAGCATGTTTGACTTTTTGCCATGCGGCTTGTGACTACTTTCGCTGATATTGTAATTTTGCTCTATTACTTCCTGATCTTTCTCAATTGGGTTATCTGCATTACAATCATTCGCAGACACTTCATTAGAGAAAAGACATGCTCGATCTGTGTTCGTACTACTATCGCATTATTTTCCTCCTTTTATTGATACTTTTGTGGAGTAAGATAGAGAGCACATACAGTTTGCGTTCAATGTTTTCACATTTATCCACTAATGTGGCTTATAGCCTCAAACATTTCGTTAGAGCTGAGGCTGTTAGTTCTCGGGCCCATTTGAGTTTCAGATGTAGAACACTCTTGCTCAGTGGATACAACATCAGATATTGGAGCTGAACTCGGTAATGCATGCTCATTAAACATGACATAGGTCACCACCAACTGTCCAGTTTCAGGGTCAACTTAAATTCTACCAGTGTTCACAATATTATTCTCGCCCTCGTCATCTTGTAAGATTTCTTCATTCACACTTCAGGTGTTCATCAAATTAATTCCTCCCAGCACGGGGTGAGTTATACCATTCATTTTCTCATTGTTTACACCTGAATTTTCCTCTAACTCGCCACATACTTCAGGTGTGTGAATTTGGTCTTTATTAGAATCAATTTGGTCGCATTCAGCTGACTAATCACCATTATGTTTTGTACCAGGAGACTCGCCTGCGATGCTATGAATTTCCTTATGAGGATCGACATCGGAAAGCAACTTATGATTACTTGCAGCTGTTTCCGGAGCCTCTCTCTGTATATTTACAGCTTCAACGTTAAATGCAGGCAAATTCATCTGTTTCATTGCATTTGCCTTTTCAACGCCGTTAGTGTTGGAGGGATTTATGTTAGGCAGAACTTGTATGCAGTACCCGTTGGGACCACTATACACAACTTTGAGTACAGGTGTAAGCAAAACCAACCTTTGGTATAAGTCTGTACTATACAGTTTTTGGTAGCGGCGCTGAGCAGCCAGGCTTATCTCAAGAGGGAATGTGAGCTGTAAGGATATTACGCAAAGGTCTACAATCACAAGTATTCAAATAAAATCTTACACTCAAGGTTTATTGGTTAAACATTTATTAATTTATTAAACAGTCAGTTATAAAACATTCACTAGAAGGAGGCAATCTATATTACACAAAAATATACTTCAGTACTTTACACGGTATGGGTCTGAGGCACTTAAACTACTTTGAAGGAGGAGCAAAATGGCAGAGTACTTTGAAGTAGAAGCAAAAAGGCATAGGTTAACGAAAAGAAGATAGTTACTCTTTAGACAGTGCAAATAGTTTGAGTTCACCAGAGGAGCGGATTCAATGCAATAGGTTAGGCCAAAGTCAACGGGCTAAAGTCTTGTATAGGATAAAGCAGTCCTGATAGTTAAACGGAAAAGTCTTTGCCAAAGTTCTCAGAAGTAGTTCGTAAAAGAAATATTCATATGTTGGGTCACAAGCTGACTAGGCCTGCAAGTTGCCAAAGTTACAAGCACTTTCGCAGTGAGAGGTAAGTTCTCTCAGTCGGGTTTTCACAGTACCTTACAATGAGGAAAAAGATGCAGCTGAAGACTTCTGTTCCTGGCAATTCCTGTAGATCTCGTTGTTCTTGGGCCTCAGTCATGGGGACAAGAGAGAGGATGTCGGGGGACTGCTGGACTGCACGGGGACTGGTCAAAGCTGGCACTTGGCAAATCTTCAATTCCGGTAGCTGTAGTCAAGCACACAAACTGGTGTCCCTCTCCCTGGATATTCAGTTTCCTGCAACCAGCTCTGAGAATGGTATCCAGGTGGCTTACGAGTTGCTTGGTCCCACCAACTCAAAGGGAGAAGTCGTCCTTGCAGGGCTTCTCTGTCGAGCTGAGCTTGGTGATTTGGACCTGCAGCAGGGCTTCACCGGGCAAACCAACGGTCCAGGAGTTGCAGCAGCCGTCCTCTTCAAGCTCGTCTTCGGTTCTTTCGTTCCAGTGGTCGACTCTGCCTTCAAAGCCAAGAGACTCGCCTTTTATCCAGTTTCCTCCCATTCATTCCAGCCTAGCTGCCACTCACCGAGCAGGGTGGCTGTCTTTGCAGGACAGTCAGCCAGCCAATCACGCCAGAGTGCATTTAGGTCTCCTAGGAGACTAAGCACAGGGAGTTTTGGGCACCTCCCTCACTTCCTGCCCATCCCAGAGACTCGGGCGGCAGAGGCGTTCTTCAGTTCTGAATCCCTCTAAAGGCGATGAAACCAAAGGACCAAATCTGGTTTGGCGTGCAGAGACAAACTCTATAAGGACCTTTCCAAAAATAAATGGTGAAAAAAGAAGACCAGGACCTTCTTTTTTAAACAAAGGGGGCTCAGACCCAATCTTGAAAAACATGGCTCCTGTGGTTTAACACTACCGGTGTTCACGGTCGAGAAAAATCATGGTAGTTTGTTGTAAGACCATCGCCACCAGCCATTTCGATAGGAAAGGGTAGCATTTGACTGCAACATGAGTTTCTAGACACAGGGGATACTAGGTAAACCCTCCAGCACTCTATTGTAAGATAGGGTGTGCTGGGTCTAGGAATTTGAAAAGACTAGTAAAGTCAATTTCACTTTACTTTCTCTGGAAAACAGTAGTTTATCCCATAGAAGGTATTCAAACCTTGGGAAAGCCTGAAAGGCTTCCTTGTGCCACTGCAGTGAGGGTGCTGTGTGACAGACATGAAAAGATGATGTCTATGGAGTTGTCTGAAACTCCATAATCAAAGACCACGAGCAAAACACACCTCAAAATACATTAGAGATTAGGAAAAAAGGGGCACACTCTCTGCAGGTAAAGATATAAAGTCCTCAAAATCCAGCAAAGTTGCTGGGGGTCTCAAAGGTGAAGGGAATTTGCACATTTTTGAGAATTCTCCCTAACAATTTAACACTTGAAAGATAAGTTTGGTGCCTAAACAGGGTAGTGCAGAGCTATGCTCTTCTGTTAGAGTGTGTATAATGGCCTCCCCGCCTCTATAATACTCAGTGTGCATTTCGCACAGGTTTCCATACGTTCTTTTTTTGAGAAAAAGCTCGTCATTTTTGCTAAACTGGTATCATTTAGTAAGCCTTGCATGTGAATGGTTTTACAAGCACAGGCACGACTGTCTTTTAGGACGAGCAGCACTTTCAGTTTGATTGACCACTGTATCAGGACCGCCCTCGCCGATCTCATTCAGCTCAATAGACCGCGTCACTGTGCCAATTACATTCAAACTTATGTCAATTTTCGAATATCTAGACACCAGCAATAAAGTTTAGTTTTATGTTTCCTAAAGCAATGCAAATCGCTATTACACGTTATATCTCGCAGTACTTCTGTATCTAACGTGGCGCTGTCTTGCACCGGAGAGCACTACCGGTATCCGATTACACTCGCTTTTACTTCAATGGCAAATAAAGTTGGCGTAACATGTACAAACTTAAGCTTCAGTGTTCAGTTCAAGATGCGACAAGTAGCTTGCTCCTACATTCCACATGTGGATTGCAGTGGAGTGCCGCTGTTGGTGCTGGCGCAAATCAGCAAACAGCACTTCCACGAATGTGCGGGCACAGATGCATGCGCGCCTGGCTTGATATAGGGTCGCTGGCAAAAAGGGGCGTGGCTAAGTAAAAACAAGCTCATTTAGCCCTATATTACAATGCATTACTTACCGTAAAAGCATTTCTGATGGTTGTATCTGCTTAGATTCACATGCTGTGCATAGTCTGACATCCAATGGTCACTGCGGAGTATTGCATTCTGTTTTCATAGTCGACAAGGCGTGTCTGTAACGCTATCCCTATTGTACCCACAATCCCTCACGCGTCGAGGTCCCTCTGTTTGTATTTTTTCTGTCGAGGGAGCCTATTAGGCGTGAGTGAGTACAGAAAACAGAGAGATGGATAAAGGATGTCTATGTTCCTTCCATCCGAGCGGGGATCTAGACAGTAGTGTTTTGTAAAGGTGTGTACAGAACTCCAGGTTGCCGCTTTGCAAATGGACTCTAGGGGAACATTTGCAATGAATGCTATGGAAGCCCCAGTGCCACGAGTCGAATGTGCTCTCGGCTTGAAGGGTAGTTCACTCTTAGCAAGAGAAACGGAGTGATGCATTGGACAATCCATCTAGATAGTGTATTTTGAAACTGCATCTCCTTCTCTTCCTCCTGCCACTGAGACAAAGAAAGTCTAGTTCTTTCCATATAAAACATGACGGCTCTGCGCACATCTAGTGTATGCAGGCGCCTTTCTCCTAAATTCGAAGGGCTTTGAAAGAACGTTGGTAGCTCTATTGACTGGTTGACATGGTATTTTGAAATAAATTTTGGTGCAAACCTAGGATGTGTGCGTAGAACCATCTTATCTTTGTGAACTGTTACAAAGGGGTCTGGTATAGAGAGCGCTTGTAGTTCGATCACTCTCCTAATGGAGGTGATAGCTCTTAAGAAAGCAGCCTTAAGAGTGAGGTCCTTAAGGGATGCCTTGTGCATGGGTTCAAAGGGTGAGCCCATAAGCCTGGTAAGTACCACATTTAGGTCCCATCCGGGAGCTGGGTTGGCTATAGGAGGGTGTATCCTCTTTACTCCCTCCATGAAGGCTTTAATAACTGGGACTTTCCACCATGACACTGAGTTGAGAAGTGGTGTATGCGTAAAGTGCAGCTAGATGAACTTTGATAGCATTAAAGACCAATCCTGAGTCTAATAAGTGAGTCAGGTAAATAACTATGTGTGGGAGAGCAGTCAACAGGGTTGATGCTCTTCTTTGTACACCAGATGACGAATCTCTTCCATTTGCTAGAATAGCAGTAACAAGTGTTAGGTTTTCTAGCCTCCCTAAGAATGTCCATGCATCTTTGAGGGAGCTGTAAGTGTCCAAAATCTATGACCTCAGGATCCAGGCTGCTAAGATCATGGTCTGTGAGCATGGGTGTATCGTCTTGCCCCTGACCTGTGACAGCATGTTGCACGGGCAGGGTAGTTTCACCGGTGGAGACAGACATCTCCATCAGGTGAGCGAACCACAGCTGTCGGGGCCACTAGTATCATGGTGACTGGTTCCTGGTGCATCTTGTGCACTATTTTGTTGAGAAGGGGAGTCGGGGGGGAAAAGCATAAACAAATTTCCCTGACCATGTTATCCAGAGACCGTCCCCCTTGGATCGGTTCTGGGGGTACCTGGAGGCGTAATCTTGGCATTGGGAGTTCTACAGAGTTGAGAACAGATCTATTTCTGGGAACCCCAATTGTGTGAAAACGTCAAAGACAATGTCTTCTTTTAACCACCATTCGTACTCTGCGGGCAGAGGGAAGTCTCTTTTGAGTTTGTCTGCTAGCAGATTGAGTTTGCGTGGTACATTTTGTGACAACAGGAACATGTGTTTGAGAGCCCACTTCCAGATTTTCTGGGAAAGCTTGGACTGTCCTGGAGAGTGCGTGCCCCCTTGCTTGTTCAGGTATTACATGGCTGTGGTGCTGTCTGTGAGGACCATCACTGTCTTCCCTTGCAGGTGTGCCTGGAAAGCCTTCAGAGCTTTGAAGACCGCTAGCAGTTCCAGCAAGTTTATGTGTTTGGATGCTACACCCGGAGTCCAAACTCCATGTGCAGTCTGATGGGATAGGTGAGCCCCCCCATCCTGTGAGGGATGCGTCCGTGGTTAGAGTGGCTTCCACTGCGGGGGTGGCGAATGGTTTCCCCATTACCAGGTTTTCCTTCGACCACCACTGTAGCGAGAGAACCAAGGCCTGCGAGACCACCACTAGATCGTCCCATTGTCCGCTGGCCTTACACCACTGGCTGTTGAGCCACTCTTGCAACGGGCGCATGCGCAGGCGCACGTGGGGTACCAAATATATACATGACGCCATCATTCCTAGCAATCGCATTGCTTTGCGTACCGTCACCTCTCGACCAGCCACATATTGAGGGATCTGAAACGGCATATTTTGGACCCTCTCGTTGGAGGGGAAGACGAGGCCGTCCTTTGTTCGAATTAGAGCCCCTAGGAATTGTTTGATCTGGCTGGGGTCTAGGCTGGACTTCTTCTCGTTGATGGAGAAGCCCAGTTGGAAAAAAAGGTCTACAGTCTTTTGGGTATTTGAGAAGCAGGTCTCGTAAGAATCCCCTGTTATGAGCCAATCGTCGAGGTAAGGGTATACTGCGATGGACAACCTGCGCAGGTGGGCCGCTGCCACTGCCAGTACTTTTGTGAATACCCTCGGTGCTGACGCTATGCCGAAGGGTAGCACTTTGAACTGGTAGTGTTTGCCCTCTATCATGAACCTGAGGTATTTTCTGTGCGCTGGCAACATTAAAATATGAAAGTATGCATCTTTCATGTCCAGTGTTGTCATGTAATCTCCCTGTGAAAATAGGGGGATTACTTCCTGTAGGGTCACCTTTTGCGAAATTTTTGAGGTTTGACAAATTTGTTCGCTGGGCGCAGATCTAGTACAGGGCGCATGGTTAAGTCCTTTTTGGGTACAAGGAAGTACACTGAATAAATACCTTCCGTTACCTGTGATAGAGGCACGACCTCTATTGCTCCCTTTAGTACCAGCTGTTCCACTTCTTGAAGAAGGATGGCGAGGTGCTCCGGTGATAATCGTCGTCCCCTTGGGGGTCTGTACTTGGAGGACCGACTGAATTCTATGCAGTAACCGCGGGCTACGGTTAACGATACCCAGCGGTCTGATGTTATAAAGATATTAACCGGCCCCCGACCGGCGATGCATGGGAGGGGACCCGAACCTTCGGGTCATTTGGTGTTGGTAGCTGGGGATCCCCTGGGAGTGGGGCCCTGACCTCTACCCTTGCCACGGCGGTGTCCTCTTTGATTGTATTGGCCACTAGTTCCCAGAGTAGAGGACTAGTTGCCTGCAGTGTACTGCTGTTGTTGCTGTTGTTGACGTTGGCCTCGAAAAAAGAATTTGTTGCCGAATCCTCGCTTATTGGGAGGCCTTGAGATTTGGTCTAAAGTCTTTAGGGTGTCGAAATCCTTCTTCGCAGTCTCCAGTGCGTCATCCACTGCTTTCCCAAAGAGGTTAGAATCCTCTATTGGTTTATTAATGAGTGACGCCTGGGTTTCTGGCTTAAACCCGGAATTGCGGAGCCAGACATGACGCATCAAAAGTATTCCCTGGACTAAAGAACAGCCAGCTGTTTCTGCAGCATCAAGAGTGTTTTGATGCTCTGGTTAACCAGAGTTCCTTCTGTTACCGTGGTTAATAAGCGAGTTCTTAAGGGCTCAGGGACTTCCTCGAGGTCTTGCCGTAATTTTCCCCATTGGGCAGCAGCATAACTTGCCACTAGGGTATTATTATTGGCAATTCTGGTTGAAAAAGCTGCCGAGGCTGTAATTTTTTTACCCAGGGCGTAGAGTTTCTTTCCTTCTTTGTCTGGGGGTGCTTTGCTGGTTGATAGCAGAACCCCTGCTCTTGTGGTAGTTACCACCAAGGAGTCTGGAATTGAGTGACCCTTAATGTATAATGGGTCTGAAGGGGAGGGAGTAAACAGTTTTTCAATTCTTGGATTGACTCCTCTGACCAGCGCAGGTGTAGACAGCGATGGGGTGATTCATCTCTTAACTGAGGAGGGGAATGGTTTGACTAGTGGGAGGTTTTTCTTTAATGATTCTTTCTACAAAATCAGTATCGGGAGTAATTTCCCCAGTTTCAATCTCAAAGTGTGCTGCTGCCTTCCGTAGTAGCGCGTTGAAAGTGGGTTGGTCATCTATTGGTGATGGATTCCTGACCGGTGTGGTCTGAGGAGAGGGAAGGTTTAGGATCGCGGGGTCTGCAGGCGCTGTTGGTGACTGCCAAGGTTGTGAGCCACCTTCATCTCGGTCTTCCTCGAAGCACCCCCCATCTATGTCAAGGTTTTCCTCAAAACCTCCTTCGAGGTTCTGTTGGTCTTCACTATCTAAGAATTCCTCGTCCTCTTGCAAGTGAGTGTCTTCTTCAGTGAGGTCATAAGTATTAGATTCCTATTGAAGGGGTTTAAATAGTCTAGGATATTTAGCCCTGGGGTCCTCATGAAGTACCTCTCTTGGCCTCTTGGGTGTTTTATGTTCAGGAGTGGACATAAATCTATCCAGTTTGTCCATACAAGATTGGAATCTCTCAAAGGTCCAATGTGGTAACCCAGAACGGTCTGGAGGCGAAAAAGGAGGCTCTTCTGCCTGTAGCCGTCTTGGTCTGTCCCATAACGTCGAGCATAAAGTCCCTTTGCCTTCTGAGAAACCTTCTCGTAGGCTAGGGCTTTCTTTCGACGGTGGGAGCGGTCCCTGCCTCCCTTCCGGCATTCTCAGTGTTTCCCTGGCCTTGTGAGCGGTCTTCGGCGTATCACTCGCCATCCGTCTCTGGCCGTCAGTGGAAACTATACAAGCTCTCGACGATTAATTTCTCCGTCGAGGGTTCTTCTGGCGTCGTGCTGGGCGGTGCCAAGTCTTTTTCGGCAACGATAGCACTCTTACGAGGCGGGTCGCCGGGTGTTTTGGTGGTAGCGCCCTTGTCTGCAGGTAGCCCAGTCGATAGTCGCGTCTGTGGTGGCGGGGAGGGCTTGCGACCCTTATGGTCGGTGGAGGACGCCGGTGGATCCGGCGTCTCCGTTGGCGCTGTGGCTTTCTTCGTCTTCGACGAAGAAGTGCCGTGGGTGGTGTGCTTATGTTTATGCCTTCTGTGTTCGTCAGTGTCGCTGGGGTGTTCATGCCCATAAGTACGGCGTGAGCCGAACTTGTCGGGGCCGGGGTCAGACGCCGAGGAGCGGGTACGCTCCCTAGAGAGGTCTACAACTTCTGAAACGGAGGTCGGGTTATCACTATCCTCTTCACACTCGGCGGCGGTGGGTGAGGAATCAGCTCTAGACATAGCGTAGGCTGCCCACCTCTTGACCCTGCGGTGCTTTAAAGTTTTCGGGCGAAGCAGTTTACAGGCCGCACAGCCTTCCTCGTTGTGGTCAAGGGGTAAGCAACGGTTACACCGCTTGTTCTGGTCTTTCCATGTGAATTTGCCCTTACAGCGTGGGCAAAATCTAAACGGAGTCCTATCCATAGCTGAGGATACAGATAAGAGTGATAACGACCCCGAAGGAAAGGGGGGAGGAAAGAGAAAGGCATTCTTAGAAATAGAAGAAATGTCCCATGACCCCACTCTCCCTACTTTCTTAGGCTGGTGAGGCCAGGCCACGTGTTCGGCAGCGCCGAAGGATCTCCTCCGTCTAAATCACCGCCGTCGAAGTTCTTACTCGGCGGTTAAACAGTTTCGCAGCTACGACTTCGAAGGAGGGATCTAATGTAATGAATAATAATAAATAACGACCAAAGGGTCGAGTAAATGTTTTTGCAATTTCTCTCGAGGAGCTCCGTGTTAAGGCGACCAATATCTGGGCGGAAAAAAACAATCTGAGGGACCTCGACATGTGAGGGATTGTGGGTACAATGCACGTCACTTATGGGATAGTGTTACAGACACGCCTTGTCGACGTACCCTTTTCGACTACGAAAACAAAATGCAATACTCTGCAGTGACCACTGGATGTCGGACTATGCACATCATGTGATTCTAAGCAGATTAACAAACATCAGAAAAGTAGTTATCTGCAAAGGAATATGTCCATATATCTAAATATGAGCAAATCCAGTATAAGTTTGGTCTTCACCTTGCTTCTCAGAGCTTCCTCACAGTCAACAGCACTTCACGTGCACTTCCACAAATGCTTCCTAACATTGAATTGAATGAATTCCTAACATTTAAGTTAATGAACATCTTTTGTTTGAGCTTTAAGTCTGTTGTCTGTGTCTTACTTCATGATGCCTTCACAATCCTCATTGAGAAGTGCCTCCTGATGACTGCCCGTGGCCATGACGGTGCTACACAGTCTGCCATGTCAATACGAGATTAAGATCAAATGTGCTGACTCCCTAGCATAATGCACTAGGGTGCTGAAGACCTCTCTCAGATCACTGACCAAGAGCTTCTCAGCCATCTACAACAGCGCCGTCCAGAGGCCAAGAGAAGATTTCCAGCTTCTTCCGATCCTTGGCAGGGAGACGGGGAGGCAGTTTTATGTAAATCTGACTGTTGAAGCTTGAACCACCAAGTCCTCTAAAAAAGGGTGGGTGGAGCGAAGCCATATCAAAGGGTGCAAGGTGGTGTTTCCAGGCCAGGTCTCAGTCCACAGCCATGGCAGAGGTTAGCTTCTCCTGTGCCTGTAAAACTCTGGCTTCCACTGCCTGTTTAAAAGGGAAGCAATGTCTCTCTTTGAGGTCCTTTATCCAGAATGTCGGTCAACCCAAAATGAACTTTAGGTCTGGTGGGTGCCAACAAACACAGTGTGCCCACTAGTTGAGCCTTCCTGTTCTGGAAAGAAGCAGGAGGCCTCCCCGGAGTCAGGAGGATACCCAGCTTTGGGGAGGTGTTAAGGTGGCTGGCTTCCTATAAAAGTCGGAGGCCAGGTCCATTATATCCTTACTCTCACCGTACAATTCCCCAAAGAAATCTCTCACTTCATTGGGGCAATTTGGTTCTAGCCCAAATGAGATAGGATTACCCTCCTCATCACAGTCTTTTGTCATCTTTGACATGAATTTTCCCATAGGAAGCAGGGCATTTTCCCGAGGTGCTACAAGCTGGTGGCGGCAAGACGAGGCAGGCAGAGCAGCATGGCACTTGACTGGGACAGATCTTTGGTGTCAGAACTGATGCTGTAGGGGTGCGGCCGTGCTTTGACGAATCGCTGACAGCTCCTTCAAGCATGGCATGCTCTGCCGATGCCCTGAGGCTGGAGCCGTCAGTGCTGGGGCTTGGCAAAAATTACAATGATCTATAGCCATAAGTTTTCTCCGAATATTGTGTGGGAAATGCTGCCCTTGGGTCCGAATCCTCCTCCAGCGGAAAAAGAGGAATGGCACATCGAAGAACTGCTTAGGGCGTGCAACATCTTGCAATTGGTGCTTCTTTCGTTTCTGGGTCAGGGATCAATCTTCCTCTCGCCTCCTGTCCACGCCCTGAACCTTTGATGGAGTGATTTTGCCATCTCTGTGGCAAAAGGTAAAGACATTTGCAGAATGCTCCCTAAAGACCTCATGGTGCCTGGGTTATCACAACCTGCAGTCCTGTGGGTTGTGTTCCTCAACGAGGCATTAGAGACAGAATCTGTGGGGTTCTGAGACGGGCATCTGTCTCCTGCACAGGGTTTGATGCCTGAACACTTACCTGAACACTTACCGGTAGTTAAGCCTGATGCTGTAGAAAACCTAACATTAGAGAAGTTCCTGAAGTGCACACAGTGCGCTAAAGAAGGTACTGAGGTCATGGGGTGCGGCGGTTCCATTTATACTGGGCCTGACTACATGTCCGGCACAGGCCTGCAGGTGTCCTGTGGTGGCGAAAACGATTATGATGGCAGCTGGGGCTAGATCTACAAGGACAGCAAGAGCAGCAAGGAAAATCCTCAACAAAGTTCTAGGATGGCTCAGGAAGGGTCAGCCAGCCCCCACAAAATAGTCCCACAGCAGAGGAAATGGCAGAAGGTGATAGAACATGTCATAAGAACAGAGATGAGGTGGGGCTGGATCAAATCACTAATTCCAGTCCATGAATACTCCCCAATTTAAGGCACTTGGACCAGAGGAATTTGCCAGGGAACTAGCACTACAGAGGCCAGGAAAATATCCACTAAAGAAGAGTCAGTCCAGCCAGCTGGCAGGATGGCAGGAAGCCAATGAATAACAACAGCAATTCAACCAGCAGAGAAGTAACACAGAGTTAAGGAAAAAGGAGCCAGGGGCAACCAGTATGCCCACACAAAGGTCATCAGTGGTAGCCCATCTTCAGCAGCAGAATTCCAGGAAACCACAAACAGATCTGTGAAATACACTGGCTCTCCCTCTGATTATATGTTCACTTAGGGGCTGGCCTAAGCCAGCCCTCAAATCACATCACTGGGCAGGTTTAATAAGCCAGTCAATCAGGTTGGTTGTAAAAACCACAAACATTCTGGATGTAGACTGGAAGTCTGTGGGCTTTAAACAAGTCTATACCAATATAAATTACTGCAAAGGGTGCAGGGAAGGCTCAGGGTAAGTCTGAATCAGAACAAACAAAATTTTGCACCAGCCTCATGTGTTTACAGAGACAGGAGTAGGGCTTTAAAAAATATAGCCACCCTGGCTACTCGTGCAGGACATAAAAAGGGTCACAAACATGATGTAGCCATAACTAAGTTGTAGCTGACAGCCGCATACTCCAAAGCACACGTCAGTGTGACAAGTAACCTCGGACCAAAGTGGAGGTGCTTAAAAAGTCCCCCTGACCAATAGATATATGGGCTACTAAGAGCAGCACACCAGAAAAGGGGATTTAGTAGCAGGGGGCACTTCAGCCTAAGTCCCCCTGCTTACTAAAGAAAGTGAAAAACCAAAAAGGTTAGCAAAAAGTCCCAGAAAACCCAAAAGTGAAATTCTTCCCTAACAAAACCGCCTTTTGATATTGTTGGTATGAATGGACCAGGCATTGCTCAACATTTTAAACACCAGCGAGGAAGGCATGGTATCAAGTAGTAGACCCAAACACAATGGATACAAGTTTTGAAAACCTGTATTCAACCTTTTAGTTGGGTTGGTCAAATTCCTAACTAGCCCCAACTCTAAAATGGGAGTAGTGTCAACAATTAAATAATAACAAAACACATCCATGTCAGTCTGGTCAAAATAAAAAAGGCCTATACTAAGAAAACCTAATCTTGTCCTCCTCCTTAGAATACCAAATGTGTTAAGGGAATACAAAATGAAAATAGTGTTTCACCAGCATTGGATCTTTCATGGATTCAGATGCTGTGAATATTCCCCGTCAGGCTGGGAACCTCGGTCACTTTAAACTAGCGTTTTCCTATGGAAAACTGACACTTTAGTGTCCTATCAACGTCCTTTTTGGGTGCTTTAGTCCCCACCAATAGGACGTAGGCTATAAATAGCCCGCCCCAGGAGCTTCCCTTCAGATTTCAACCGTCTCCAAACTGTTGTGATCACCTCGTGTTCGTTGCGTTTTTGCACGTGCATGTGCTCTTTGCGTATTGAGATGGCTTCTGGGGCTCCGAAGAAGTCTCTGTTCCAGCCCTGTGCGACTTGTGGGTTGAAGAAGGTGTATGAGGGTGACGGGCATATGGATTGCCTCTACTGCCTTTACCCTCATCACTCTACTGACTCTTGCAAGATCTGTAGAGGGTTTTCGCAAAAAACTCTTAAGGACCGCAATCAGTGGTTGGTTTGTTGGCTTAATGAGGGCACCTACCCAGCCTCGGAGGTGGAGTTTGTCCGGAGCCTATCCTCAGAGTGGCCTGTGCAGTCGGCGGAGCATCGCCGTGCGGCGTCAGCCGGGCCTACGGCTAAGAAACCTTGTCCTGCTCCTGTGTCGGAGATGGGAGTCCTCTAAACACCGGAACAGCGCTGCCAGGCCGGCCGGGCCGCCTGCAAAATCTACAAAGCAGGTGGCGGTTCCGACGACGTCCTCGTCGACGGGGCGTTCCGTCGTTGACTGTTGCTCTTTCATCTACGGTTCTGTCATCAACGGTTGCGTCATCGGCTACGGCGGTGTTGGAGCAAGGCCAGATGCTTTTCTCGTCGTTGAGGATGGACACGGACGGTTTGTTGCCGACGAGTGGGGCTTGGCAGTCTTCCGCTTTTGACTCGCTTCTGCCAGACGCCATTCTACATCAGGAACCGGCAGCTTTTTCTGTGTCATCGGAGAAGGACGACGACCGGGAGCCTGTGTTGGGTCCGTCGGCCTTGGGACTGCAGAGTGTTGGACCGGCGACGTCGGTGGGTGCTGGTCCTGCTAGTTACCCACTGCTGAACCCGCAGCCTATGCTGTCGCTCCAGGTTCTGTCCACGCTGCAATCATTGCTAGGCCAGCTGGATGCAAGGTTGCCTCCGCTGAGTGGGGTCCCGGTGGGCCCTGTCATGGACCCTGCTGGTGTTCCGCCGCGTTCGTCGGCCACGGCTGGTTTGCCGGAGCTGCGACCTCTTGAGTGAAGATAGTCCACATTCGCACCCTGAGGAGACTGAACTACCGGAATCTGAGTCGGATAGTGTGCCTCGGGGCACCATGTGTACTGGTTCGTCGTCGCCAACGTGGGATAATGCGTGGAATACAGACGGGGAGGTGGAACAGCCTCACAGTCCGGCGCAGCCTTCCCCTCCCGATGATGTTGGGGCGTTCCACGCCATGATGGCGAAAGCGTGTGTGGAATTTGGGCTGACACCTGAAGAAGAACGGAAGGAGTGTTTCTGTACAAGAGACGAAAAGCTGTATTCTCTGTGCCTATTCTGGACCACGTGTGGCAGGAGGGCCTGCGCACGATGCAGCATCCCTTTTTATCGGAACAAGCTGTGAGAGGGAGGCTGGAGAAGAAGTTTAAAGCCCCAGACTCTACCGCAAAGTGCTTAGTGTCGCAGCCCACTCCTGAGTCTGTGGCGTCGTTGGCGGCCAGCCGTAAAGCTCAGTCAGCACAAGTGTGTTACTCCCCCGGACAGTGAAGCCAGGAGACAGGATACCTTCGGGAAGAAGGTTTTGACTGTTGGGGCGATGACGATGAAAGCGGCCAATTCCTTAGCGATCATGGCACGCTAAGATCATGAGGTGCGGCATCGGCTAGCACCTATTTTGGAACATCTGCCGGAGGAGCACCGCAAGACTGCCATGCTTTTGGTGCGTGAAGGGGAGGAAGCTTCCTATCACAGTATTAATATTGCCGTGGACTTAGCGGAGTCCGGCTTTAAGCAGATTAACAACAGCGTAGTGCTTCGTTGCCAAGCCTGGCTTAAGTGTACAGACTTTCGCCCGGAGGTGCATTATAAGGTTCTGGACATGCCCTGTCAGGGGGAGCAGTTGTTTGGTGAGAAAACTGATGAGGCCCTCAAAGGGCTGAAGGAAGAAACGGAGACTGCTAAGTCATTGGGGGCTTTGCAGAGTCGGCGCTCTTTTCGATCCTTTCGACCATTCCGGGTGGCTTCGAGTAATGCCAGGTTTGCTTCCACCAGAGACCGGGGTTATGGTCGGTCAAGTTATTCCTCCCAGAGGTATCGGAGATCGGTGCAGAAGAGTCGGGACTTTCAGGTCCAGCGGAAAAGTGATTCGCAGCCCTCCACCTCTGAGGGGAGGCAGACTAAACCACAGCAACGACTGCCTTCAAGACAATTTACTGGGGGGCAGGGTGGCGATGCACGTGGACAAGTGGTACAAGATTATGTTGGACCGTTGGGTGTTGGGCGCGGTGCATCTGGGCCACTCGCTGGAGTTCAAGTGTTCCCCAGTTTCCATTCCTCCAGTGTATGCGACACCTTCACATCCTGCAGCAGGAGGTTGTGCTTATGCTACTGAAAGGGACTTGTGAAGCCCTTGGGCGTGAGGATCATTAAGCTCCTGCGAAGGGCAGCAGAGTGGAAGATCGGCGCAAGGGTGTCGGTCCGGACCTACATGTCGCTGCTGGGGGCCATGGCACCCTGCATTCCACTGTTGCCAAACTGTCGTCTCTTCATGAGGCCGGTACAAGAGTTCCTTGCGGACCGGTGGGCTCAGAGTCGCGGCTCTTGGTCAGACAAGTTGGTGATCGACGGCGCTCTGGTGGAGGCTCTTCGCTGGAGGCAGTGCTCGGAGAATCTGGTTCGGGGCATGCCGTTGCTGGAACCGGAGCTCCAATTTACAATTGTGGCGGATGCCTCTCAGACAGGATGGGGGGGCGCATCTCGGCAGCTCACAGGTTCAAGGCCTGTGGTTTCGGGTGGAGTCTCGGTTCTACATCAATGTGCTCGAGTTGACAGTGGTACATTGGGCCCTAAAATCGTTTCGGCCGCGCATACGCGGTTCGGTGGCAAGGGTTTTGACAAACAGTACCACCACAATGTTTTATCTCAGGAAACAGGGGGGTACGCATTCCAGGGTGCTGTCGAAAGAAGCACAGGAACTTTGGCATTGGGCTCTGTTGCACGACATTGGCCTTGTGGTGTTTCATCTGCCGGGAGTGTTGAATGTGCATGCAGGTGCGCTCAAGCAGGGATGTAGGCCAGCTCCACGAATGGCAGCTGAAGGAGCAACAGGTGTCCATGATCTTCCAGAAATGGGGCCAGCCTCCGTTGGATCTCTTCGCAACGAGGGAGAACAAACAGTGCAGGGAGTTCGCCAGCAGGTGGGCTCATCCAGAGTATCTGGGGGATGCGTTCTCGTTCCCGTGGATGGGCCGGTTCGCATATGCCTTTCCTCCATTTCTGCTCATTTGACGGACCCTCCAGTGGATTCGGAGATACCCATGGCGTGCAATTCTAGTGGCTCCATTCTGGGCCAGGCAGCCGTGGTTCTCAGATCTTCTTCACCCGTCAGTGGCAGAGCCGATTCGGTTGGAAATGACGCCAGACCTTCTGTCTCAGGACAAGGGCGCGGTGTGGCACCACAATCCGGGATCCCTCAGCCTGATGGCTTGGCTCCTGACTACGAGTTTGGCCTGCTAAGGGTTTCCAGTGACTGTCACCGGATTTTGGAGGCGGCAAGAGCACCGTCCACGAATGTCTTCTCTGCATGTAAATGGAAAAGGTTTTGTGTGTGGTGTAAGGGCCAGCCGGGGGTGGACCCTTTGAACATTTCCCCTGAACAAGTTCTTCCCTACCTGTTGCAGTTGGTGAAAAGGGGACTGGTGATATCCATTAAGGTACACTTGGCAGCGATTTCTAGATTTACTCGGAGGCGACATGAGGCTCCTCTGTTTAGTGATCGCCTAATCAAGCATTTCTTGAAGGGTTTGTTGCATACTTTTTCCCCGGTCAAGAAGTTTGCGCCAGTGTGGAGACTTAAGTTGTGCTTTCGGGTCTGATGAGACCGCCTTTTGAGCTGCTGTCAACGGCTCCTTTGAAATTTCTGCTACGGAAGGTGGCTTTTCTGGTGCCCATTACTTCAGCCAGGAGGATATCAGAGTTGCAAACATTGGTGGTGGACCCCCCTATACATGAGGTTCGTGAAGGACAAGGTTGTGTTGGCTACCAATCCGCACTTTATCCCTAAAGTGCCAACAACATTTCACAAACCCTCTTCTATTGTTTTGCCCTCGCTTTTTGCTTCAGCGTCCACGCCTGCAGAACGGGCGCTGCATTCGCTGGACGTAAAGAGTCATTGAAGATTTCGTTCTGCTACACTAAAGCTGGGAAGCCTTTGGGAAGGGCTCCGAAGGCACACTCGACGAGGGCTATGGCTTTGTCAGCGGCATTATGGTCAGGGATTCCTCTGGTGGACAATTGCCAGGCGGCCTCCTGGGTGGTGCCGCATACCTTTACCGGCATTACTGTATGGGCCAGCAGCATGGTGTTGATGTGCAGGTGGGCTGGGCGGTCCTGCAACGCCTGTTTCAATAAGGTAAGCCCTGCAGCTTCGGGGTGTTTATTGTTTGAACTTGATCACTGTATGGGTTTATTGGTCTCATGTATGTGATTCTGTTTTCTGTATTGGTTTGCCTTTACACTCCACCATGCATGATTGGTACTGCTATGTAATCTATTTACAGCATGTGAATCCATGAAAGATCCAATGCTGGAGAAGGGAGTAGTTTCTTATCTATAACTCAATTTGTCCAGCGTTGGTATCTTTCATGGATTCACATGCGCCCTCCGGCCGCCTCTGCAGGCAAACCTGGTTTGGGATCCCTCTACTTTGGAGGTTAAAATCTGAAGGGAAGCCGTGGGGGCGGGGCTATTTATAGCCTACGTCCTATTGGTGGGGACAATGCACCCAAAAAGGACATTGATAGGACACTAAGTGTCGAAGTTTTCCATAGGAAAACGCTAGGTTAAAGTGACCGAGGTTCCCAGCCTGACGACGGGGAATATTCACAGCATGTGAATCCATGAAAGATGCCAACACTGGAGAAATGGAGTTACAGTTAAGAAACTACTCCCTTCAAAAGGAAATGTCAGAATGGTGTCAGCACCAACTCCCTTCCCCAGGTTCAACCCCACGTGGGCTAGAGAGTCACTACAAAAAAAATAAAAAAATATATGTGGATGCCACAATTCTGTCATCTTGCACACTTTCGCGTACTGGTACAATTGAACAGTTCACTCTTAGGCTTTCAACTTCTGGTAGCTCAATCCCTTATTTAGGCTTCACCCGCCTTCCCATCAATAATCAGTTCATATATTCTCGCAATTCTGCAGATACCTCCCTCTGCCGTGCTCGAGCCTGTTTTGTTTCACTTTACCACATAATTTCTCACAGTTCTGCACAGGCTTCCCTCTGCCCGGCTCGAGTGTGTCTCTTTCGATGGTGGGGGGTTCCCTTCCCCACGTTTTAATCTCATATCTTTTTCACTGTTGAAGACTTTCAAGACTGCAAGGAATTTATGTAGACCTCTGCATGACAATCCTTCAATTTGTAATCAACAACATCTTCATGACACCAATACTTCTTGGCCCTCATGATTCTCAGTCTCTTTAGTCTGCCCCCTTGGCCTTTTTTAAAGGTTCATACGTAATACCAATACTGCTTGGTATTTGTAGTCCTTAATCTCTTATAGTTTCACAGTTCATATACAACAACAATTGGTACTTGCAGTTCTTATTTTGTAGTTCTTATTCTCTTTCACTTGCCTTCTTGGTCTTTTTCCAAGGTTCTTATATTTTACCTTTTGCCCTCTTGGCTTATTGTACAGTTCATTTTACTTTTGCCCTTTTGGCATGTTTCACAGTTCACAAATATCACTTTCCTCTTATTCTATCTTCTTTCCTTATTGTGTTTTCCTTTGACCTCCACTTGCAAAACCGTTCAAATTTCCTAAACATTTCACAGAGACTTTCGAATGTGACTTTCTCTTGCAGGACCTCTCTGCAACTATGCAGCCTTGTCTTTTATCAATTATTCTCTTCATTCGCATTTTATCAGCACATGCGCAACATTCAACTTTCAATTTATAGTCACTATCCCTTTTACACAGACTTTAGTTTCCATTGAGAACTCACTGGCTATGTTAATTTGATTTATTTCATCTCTGTTCTGCAGCTCAAGGCAGTTACAAACGCCTCTTGTGCTCCTCCCCAACTCTGCTGTTCACCCGGGAGGGTGGTGGGGCGCTTTCTGCCAACTTGAAGGTTTCTTTCCTCCACTCGCTCAGCTTTGCTTTTCGAATGCTCACAGCCTCCCAAAAGCCCGGTAGTCATGCCTGGCTTTCTCTTGATCCTTTCCACTGTTTATCAGCCCATTGGCCTTCCACCTTCCACAGCCTGGTTCGCAACAGCCTCGGAAGAGCTGTTCCTTCTCATACCCAGCCTCGCTCTAAGTGTGCTTGTGTGCGCACCACCTTTTATCTTAATAGGGAGTGCTAATAAGTGGCAGGTGTACATTGTTGGAGTTACATGCCTGACCTCATTACAGGGACAGGGCCAATGCAAGTTTAACCTCATTCCTCATCTTCTTTGGTGCAGTACTTTTGCCAGGGATTACGATTATAAATTGTAGTTTCCCATAAACTTAGCAGGGATAAGAGTTAGATGGGTTGTGGAAAAGGGGTGATACCATGTCTCACCATTGGGTGCTTCTCCCCCACTCCCTGAGGACCCCCTACCCAGGTGATCCTCCCTCACCTGTCCAGTCCCAGGGTCGGGATCCAAAAATCGATGGTCTTGCCCTGGCCACCTGGGTATGAGATCCTCCGGGATTAAGTTGTGAAACACCCTCCTCTGGTTTTTCACACACCTAATACGGTTGTGGTGCAGATAAGTGAGAGGCATTTGCCTGGCATTGGACTGCTACTCTGAGCTTAACTGTACATATGGATTACACCAGCCTCTTGAGCAGGTGACAGAAGGATCGCCTACAAGGGCATGCATTTGAATTATTAGCACAGAAAAGCTAACATTCTGCCATGCTTTTCTTACACATCCCAAAGAAGGTATTTCTTTTACAACTTACATTATGGTGTGAGACATTGCTACTAACTAGACAATCACTGCAGCCCACTCTTTTTTGGGAGTGATGTGGTCCCCCAATACTTTTGTTCTTGTTGGATATCACAACCACCAATAACTGGTTTTGACAACTCTATATATTCAAAAAATTCTACTTTATTTAGCTGTGATTTTACAAATACCAAGAAAGACCACAGGGGGAGACTGTGAAAGCTTTGTTGTATGATACATTAATCAAATTGTGCCAGAGGCCCACCAAACAAATGCATGGTGGTGGGGCAGAGGGAAAAACCTATTTTGGTTTTCATATGAGGCGAACAGAGGAGGTTATTCCTTTTATTTTGGTGCAAGCAGATGAGACTAA
Organism: Ambystoma mexicanum; assembly: GCF_040938575.1. NCBI lineage: Eukaryota > Metazoa > Chordata > Amphibia > Caudata > Ambystomatidae > Ambystoma > Ambystoma mexicanum. The sequence goes on from NC_090936.1 coordinate 54,647,243, forward strand.
GTATTGCTGTTGGTGTAGGTAGCACAAACAAGACTGTAGGCACCAATAAACACCAGAACAAAGAGTCAACCAAACAACAGAATAAAGCACAAAGAGTTAAGAGGATTTGTGAAGGACATATTACACAAATTAACTTGATGGCAGTAGTCATCTACAGCTTGGGGGACCTTACTCTTAGGTGGAAAATGCCCTCTGTCCTGTGTTTGGGTGCGCTTAGTTTTTTTGCTGATTTAATAGATCTTTTGACTATTTCTCCCCCGTGAGTTCCATCCAGATCTCACAGGGATGTGACTGATGGATGTGATCCTCACAGACCCCTTATGACCTTCAAAAGTGTGGCATACTGGCAAGGTGTGCCTAGTCTCGCCAGATAAGTAGCCTTGCCCATTCAGTTATGGTTGGTGGCAGGGTACTTTGATATGCATTACAAGAGTTTAAGTTATTTTTGCCTCTCAAAATGTCTTTTTTCCTACCTTGAGGCTCTCAAAATGCAGTCTCTATTGTTTGAAAATCTAGTAGCCAGGCATCTATACATTCTTACCCTTTTATGTATGGGTGGTGAATGGGAGTGACCATTTTAGCTAGTTACCAACCTCACCTTCAGCCAGGAACAGACAAAGGGGGGCTTGCATGGGTGTGATTGGGGTAGAGATGTATGAGTTGTTCTCGGAATCGACAGCCCGTTTTGTTTGCCCAGAACGATCATTTATTAAAAGATATCCATGCAAGTTTGGTGACCAACATGGACTGCTTCACCATCAAAACTGTAAATGGTGTAAGAATTGGTAACTAGAGGTTAGGGTCGGACCTTAAATTTATTTTAGGGATAAAAGCTGCCACTCCGCACAAGCACTTTGTCACATTCTGGGATTTGATATGAAGCACTAAAAAGGCTTACGTACCAGAGGAACACAACAGAGGTTCGGTCTTAGCATTCCTGTGATTCCAAGAAACAAGATGATAAACCTTGCCTCTCCCATGACCTGAAGGAACCCCATCTGGGGCTTCTCCCCATTGACCAGAGTAGAACCTGATAGGTCCATTCTTCTGAAGGAGTTTTTCTGTCCATCCGATTTCCAGTACTCTCTTCTGATGCTTGACCCCAGAATTGGAGCGTTGCATCCAATAGACAGCCCAGCATGGCTTCCAATGCTGGACCTTTTACCGGATGCCTGTTCTCGATGTTCTCCCATTGTGGAGATCTGCCCCACTTGCAACAGTGTCCGGTGACCCGAGTAAGGTCACCATTATGCAATCTCGATCCTGAAGCTGCTGCGACAGACTTTCTTCAGTCTGGTTTGTCTGTAGGGTTGCTGGTCTTTGCCTGAAGTCTTTGTTCTGCTCAATTGTCTGCAAGTCTATTCACTACTGACTTTGCCCTTTCAGGAAAGAACAGCGACCTCTCTGACTGCTCCTGCAGCTCTGTCTCTCTATCCCGCAGTCTGTTCAATGCTGAAGGAGTGCCTTGATTAAGATCTCCTCTTATACAACCCATTACTTACTTTGAACTGTCTTATGAGGGCCAGGTCTTCTTTTGCAGACCTTGCCCAATAGACGTGAAATGCAATGTCTGCAGCAGCTGACACCAGAGCATGTCTCTGAAATCTCCAGACGGGCATGCTGGCAGTACTTCACAAGGCTAGGATCTCTTCAAAGGCCCTCTTCCGGGTCTTCCTTGGGCTACTCATGTTTGTAGGTCCAGGCGCAAACCTTGCACTTTCCTCTGTTAGTTAACATTTTGGCATTGACACCATTAGGTTTTAAAATAACATTGGCGTTTTAGGGGTTGCTATATCTCTAGGGGCATTTGACGCGCACACATGTCCACTTGGACTTTGTAGACTCATTTCACTATTGCATGATTCTCTGCCGTCATATGTTCTGTTAGTTTCTATAATTCAGGAATGTTTCCTTTAACTATAATTATTTTTATTACTTTGCACAACTATTACAAATAATACATTGCTACTGACATATGGATATTCCATTATTGTGCATTATTTTACTTTTAAAGAACCTTCACGCCTGAAGAGTTGAAAGAACTGCTCAGCCACATTACCTCTCAGACAGTCAGTAAAACACAGAGGAAACACCCTGTAAGCCATGTTGGTGGATCCATCTGGATCCCAGAAGTAAGACCTTAGAAACGTCTCCCCAACACTCACACATTAGCATCTGCATTCAAAATTGTAAATCATCTCACCCCCAACTCTTTGTTTTATTACAGTGGAATCCAGATATATAAAACCTTTCAGTGCATATTGAGAATAAAAAGAGGTGAAGGATATCAAAGAGCACCCTGGAAATCTGCTAATTTTGGAAACAGAATATTTCACTTTTTAGCAACTTACCCTTTACAAGGATCTTGTGCAGATTTCGAGGTCTCTTTTGTATTAACACTTTTGGATGGCTGTATAGTTCCTTTCTCATTTTTCAATACTGGAGTAGCCTTCGGAACAAGGGTCTTTTTCAAATGCTGATTTTTCTCAGAGAGACCCTCATTTTTCACAACACTTCTTTCAGCATCACATCTCATAGTTATTTTGTCAGTTTCATCATGATTTCGACTTTGTGTACTTTTAAACTTTTCTTCTTCAACCTACAATAGGATAAAACTTTCTGGTGATGTATGCATTACACTCCTATATTGCAGAAATTCTTCAAGAAACCTTCCCTTCGCTTCAAAACGAACAAGAAATACATTTTAACAGCTTCCCCAAAACTGCATATTACGTATTCAAAATAAATAAATGTACTTGAAAATGTTATTTTCCAAACAAATGCACAAGATTAAAAAGAAAAAAAGCATTTGAAAATGCGAAAAAAGATGAAACATAAGTAAAGGATTGACAGACAAAAACATGAAAAAGTCCCTCTAGAGAAATCACTGACTAGTCTTTACACCACAAAGCAAAACTATAAGGCTGATGAAGTGATTCAACAACCAGGCAGAATTCTGCCAGGTCAGAGGACAAGACTAAAGGATCCTGCACACCTTCAAGACCAATGAATTATGTTTTCTGCCCCACCAATGGGGGTCGGGTTCACAATTATGTGCACGCTTTCCCTGCGGCATAATGTGAGCAGGGCATTTGCAATCTCATGCATGAGAGGAGGATCCCACCTAAAAGAGTATGTTTAAACGATTTAGCTGTCCTCACATCCTTGGTAAATTGGTGCTATTTGCTGTTTGTAGACATAATGTGGTAACTTGGCACCTCACCTTGCTTTCTAACATAACCTGCCCTGCCCACAAAACTCAGATGGAATTCCAGGCATGTGACCATGGCTAAATATCAAAATAACATTTATAATTGAAGAGTAAGAAGAGACATTATGCAGTAATGGAATGTAAATGTAAATACTGGCTTAAAGAAGATCGCCTCGAGAAAGAAAGACAAACAACAGACATAAGAGTTGCTTAATCTAAATTCTCTATTGTGCCTTCTACTAATACATTAAGGGGAACATGAGGGTTAAGACAGTTCCATTTTGTCTTTACAGACCCTTCTATAACTAATACTCCTCATTTCTACCTCCTCCTGCTTTATGGCACAACAGAACTGCTTCTAATGAAAGGTTAAAGAGGTCAAGATGGCTGATATGGAAGGTGATGAAAGTAATGGAAGAGCAGTAGGCAAGAGACTACCTCTTTTTGAAGTTGTGCTTTCTCTTTCTCCAAATTCAGGAATACTGCTTGTAGCATTCCTACCTCATTCTTGAACCTTTGCACATCTCGTTCCAATCCTTTATCCAATAATGTGTTTGCTGCTTCATCAGAGGAGGGCTGTGCCACTCTTTTTACACACCCGGGTTCAAGTTTTAGATTGCCCATCTTGCCAACAACACAGCACTTAACATTATTTTTGTCTTCTGACTTGTGAATTTCATTTTTATTATTTGGGATGACAGAAGTTTTTGGCTCCCATTTAGAAGAATTCATCCTTTTTACGTCAACGCTGTTTATGTTTTCATGTGTAACATAGTTCTTTTGTGAATCTTCCATATGCTCTTCTGAGTCGCCGTTCACATTTTTAATTCTCTCGGGTATTACCAAAGGGATGGTGATATTTTTCCCCTTTTGTGTAGTCCCGTTAGAAGAGTTTACTTTATTAAGCATAGGTTTGATGCATCGCTCAGTAGTTGGCTGGTTAACATTGGGCAATGTTTGTAAAAGTGTCATGTCAGAATTCTTTAGCTCAGCTGCATGCGTGCTCCATGAGTTAATGTTGAGTGCAGTTGAATTTCTTTCCTGAGAGGTTGGCTCACATTCTGCTCCTTTAAGCTCAACAGCATTACAATGATCTTCAGCCCAGCTTGTATCACTGGTCACAATGGACTGGGCTTCAGATGGCATCTCTGACTCATGGGGGTGGTTTAGTGGTTGATCTTTCGAGGCATGCGTAGTTTTTGACGTTTCAGTAATTTCACCAAATTTTTGTTTCAGTTCCGCAGTTACCGTTTTAAATTGATATTTCACTTCTTTTTTCTCAGTGTCTACCCACATTTTCTCGTACCTCTCCTCCCAGGGGGAATCGGATTCAGATGATGAACAGTCCTCTAGGGAATCCTGGTTTTGTTCCACAGCTTCAAATTCACGTTTCTTCATAATGTCGCAAACATTTATCGGACCTTGGTTTCCACTGGATGTCTTTTTTGAGAACTTTGGCAAATCTAATGCAGGCTTTTCCTTAATTAAATATGTGCAGTAAAGAAAATCACAAAGTTTACAGTTTTAACGGAGCACATTTACTTGCAATGTGTTATGCTAATTCACATTTTACATTTCCATACGTACAATCCTGAAACCCCACAAGGCATGAGACAATCCTAACTCTACCATGGAGAGATGGAGAAGCAATTTAGCCCATGGTAACAATGTTTCTGATGGCTACTCTTCACCCTCTGCAGATTATTAATTCTAGAACTAATGTGATTTTGGAAACTGATAGCACTAGGGCACCCAGAGAACTCTAGTGTCCTTGGTTTCACCTGAAGCAATGGTATGTTGTAAGAAAATGCAGCTCAGAACTCTCCTATTTTATGAATATTTTACATTATGTTTTTATTTGATTAAACTTCTTATGCATTTAATACTACTTATTTATTACTATTTATTTAAGGTTTAATTTAATCCTAAAACCCTTTAGAATTTATACCACTGGCGTCATCGGAACTGGGTTTGAAATTGAGGTAAGCTGGGAGAGATTTAGCTCCTGCTTGGAGCCTAGAAGAGCCTGGTTAGGTTAACGCCAACAGGTATCGGGAGCTACTTTTGGCTCCGAAAGCCAACTGATGCTGAAATTTGGACGATCTGTAAACTAGCATTAGGACACTGCTATATGACATTTAAAGCATAAGGGGTCAATAATAATAGAAACAATGATAACTTTGCATATTATGCAGAAGTTGTATTTGATAAACACTTTATACTAGTTCCTTGTTTTTCAGTGGTTGCTCCTGGTCATTTGTTAATGCCCGATACCCAGGAGTTACTTTAAGGTCCTGCGCATCCAATCTTAATTTCGATCCCTGCAGAATCATTCTAAGTGCCTAAAAGCGGAGAAGAAAGCCAGTAAAAAAAAGAAAAATATTCTACTCAATGTAAACAGTATCCAGCAGAAAGATTGTTACCCAAGGGGAATTAACTTATAACAATAAATAGAAGCATCCACTCTCCACATAAAAACATGTACATCATTTTCTTATTAAATATTCGTTAAGATATTACTATTCACCTCTACCAAGAAAATTACATCACTGCCCAACTGTAATAACCTAATAAGAGTTTTATTTTCGCAATGCCTGCTGCAAGAGCCAGCACAAAGTTTGAGATGCAGCAGCTGGAATAGAAAGCCAGATGTTATTTAAAACACTGAATTGAAGAGAAATGTTATTGAAGATTACTTTGCAGCAAAATGTTGCTAACTTTTCATAGACTGGTAAGGATGTAGACATTCCTACTGATGCAAATGGTAGGAATCGTAGATTGTGCAAAACGTGCAGGACTATTTGCTAGTCTTGTTGTGAGTTCATATATGTATTAATAATATCATAGAGGCTGCCAGGAACAAAGCAAAACACCTGAGCTCTATATGTTTGAACAACAAATTGGCATGCAATCAAGTGCCCAATCTACACGATTCATACCATAGAGGGGCTCCTCTTCAGGCTTGCAATACCGTATTGGTAATTTCAGGGAGAAAGCCAAATTGAGGAAGCGTACTGTGAAAGGGCCTGCTTTCAGGCCCAGTCAAGAGGAGGGAGGGAACCTGACCCACCTTACACTCTGATTGGTGCCAGAGTGAGGGTAGACACACTCCCATCCTTCCTTACCTGAGGATTGCAGGCGAGAGGGCCAGCAAGGACCCCACCACAGGAGCAGCACCCCAGACAGAAAGCGCAGAAGCGGTTTACATCTTTGAGAGGGTTGCTGCGAACACAGTAAAACCAGCTGCAGGTTGCAACAAGGCTGGACATAGCACCTAGGGATGCCGTGTCAACTACAAAACCGGCGTGGCAGAGCCCGCACAAACAGGGAGCCTCAACTATACCACCAGGGAATTTTATTATTAAAGTTAAGTCCTCTACGAAGGCCATAATACCCCCATTATGCCACCAGGGACATTCTATATTTAATATTAAACTGCCTAAAGAAAGGCCTTCAACCTGTGCACCTCCCGAAGGGCCAGTACATGGTCCATGTTAGGAAGGGGTTGGGGCTTACACAGCCTTTTGAAACCGCTAAGCCTTTCTCATGACACACCCCCTGGAGCCAGGTAAGCTATTGGTTAAAGTATGTGACCAATCCAGGGAGGGGCTGCAGTATGTAAGGAGGTGCGTGAGTGTGCAAGTGTGAGTTAGTAGGGTGAGGGCAGGAGGTGGTGAAGGATGCCTCCGAGAGACCAGAGGAGGAGAGATTGATTGGAGTGCAGAGGCTATTGTTAAGAGGGGATCTGTGGAGGGTTTGTGTGTGAGAGCGGAAAAGTTTAAGGAGAAGAGTAGGAGTAGCAGAGTATTAGTGGTAGTATTGGCAGAGGTAGTAGTTTGAAGTGGAGGTAGTGGGAATAGCGAGTGCGGAGAAGGGAGAAGTAGTGGTAGTGGGAGTAAAGGATGATATTGGAAGTGGAGTAGGTAGTAGAAGTGTTAGAGAGTATGAGTAACAGTAGATCGGTAGTAGGTAGTAGAGGGCGATAGCGAGGATTAAGTCCGGAGTGGAAATACTAAAACAGATTGAATAGTAAGAGCGACAGTGAGTGGGAGAATATGAGTAACTATTAGCCTAGCAGGAGGAGTTGGAATTAGTGATCAGACAATCGCCCACTGGCAAAGCCCCTGGAACAGATGGGTTCCCTAGCGAGTTTTATAAAACATAAATCGGAGATGCTCCTCCCGTTATTGGCAATGCTAAATGAAGCGTTTGAAGTTGGGAGATTACCAGAATCACTGAGGGAAGCAACGATTATCCCGCTTCTCAAGCCAAATAAGCCCAGCACAGATTGTGGGTGGTACTGACCGCTATCCATGCTAAACCAAAATAGCAAAATACTCACAGCAGTGCTAGCAAACAGGTTTGGACGGGTTATAAACAAATTGATACATCATGATCAGACAGGCTATGTCACAGGCAGAAGTTAGAGGGGGGAGGGAAAGGGATGACAGTGATAAACATAAGCTAATGTGTATAAAGTTTGAATATGCAATATTTTCGCTGCTGGGCATGCTGTGATGTTCTGTTTATTATGAGAAAATAATAATAGAAATGGTTTTAAAAAAAACGTATTAGCATAGCAGGAGACTGAGATTACAACAGAATAGCAAGAGGCGAGGATGTAGAGTGAGAGGAAGGAGATAAGGTAAGTGGGAGAGGGGTAGTTGGAGGTACGAGCAATAGTAAGAACAGAAGTAAGAAAAGAAGCAAAATCAAAAGGTTGGAGCTGGAAAGGCAGAGTGAGAGATAGGAGGGACAGTGACATGGTGGGAAAAGAACAACTGAAGAGACCAGTATAGTGAAGGGTCAGGTACGAGCGGGTGTGAAAGAAGTGAACGTGACAACGGGTGGAAGAAGGCGCCATTCCTAACTTCCTAAGACTACTAAGCGGGCTAGGGAAAGCCTAGAAGACCCCAGGGAGTCACTCAGCCATCGTTTAGGGACGTCCCTAAAGAGAACAAGTCAGAAACCAACAGCTACCAATATAATTGATACAAACATCCCCTATTAGGGACACCTGAGTTAGGGAGGCGGGGAAAGGCCGGGGTAGTGAGGGACGGTCCTAGCACCCAACTCCCATGCCCCGCTAGCCCCAGATACCTTTGCCTAGGAGATATCGCTATCCTATCTGTATCCTATTTGTAAAGATTTTTAAATAAATAGACTCCCTTGGACTTGACATCCAAGTCAGCATGTTTCTTTGTGACGGGCCACCAACTCACAGTACTTTCGCTGAAATGTTGCTAGTAGCAGGTGCTGATGGACCCAAGCCCTAGGGGTTTGATTGCAGAGATCAGGTAAGTGTCTCATAATGTATGGCACAAAATTGTGTGGACTGGCCCCTTAATTAGGTGACAATGTTATTCAAATTTCTCCAACACTGGACCTTTCATAGATTCACATGCTGTGAATATTCCCAGTCGTCAGTCTGGGAATCCTCAGTAACAGAGCAGTTTAAACCTAAACTGAAAACTTTGTCACTTTTGTGCTCCATTACTATATTGTCAGGTCATACTGCCCACAGCCAATAGGAACACCTCCATTAATTCCTCCCCTGCCGGTTATGTTCATATTTGGCAAGTGCACGTGAGTGGCAGAAAGAGCAAAAGGTGAGCCATGCAGGGTAGGTGGGAGGGTCGTGTTTGAATCTATGAAAGATACCAATGCTGGAGAACTGGAGTTAAACGTAACTAATACTTCAGCAGCATTGGATCTTTCATAGATTCACATGTTGTGAATAGAATACAAAGCAGTATTACAACAATACATAAGGGAAACTTGGTGTCATGGCTGGGACATAACAAGGCAAGGATCCCCATATCTTAAGAGAAAGACATTTTGGTGGGGTCAGAAACCAGTCCTTTGTTTGGACAACGACCCGTATTGCACATTTGTTGAGAGTTAGGTTATTATCTTTGTATCAAGTGGTAGGGACAGAAATCAGGACCAGAAGGACACAAGAAAGAACAGGACAAGTATACCAGAATCACAACAAAGAATAAGGACCGGGCAGTGGGGGAAACAGAAGAACAAACAGACTCACACGCATGGGGGGGGGGTGTCTGGGCAGTATAGCCGTGTTGCGACGCAGAGTACAGTTCCAGACACAGAAACTTGTCCTTTGCACTCTGCAAGCAGACGGAGCAGGTGGCCATCTTGGAAGAAGACTAGACCAGTACGTCACGGTTCCAAGGAAGTGCAGTAGCACCGACTAGATCAGACACGCCTGCTTACAGCATCACCAAGGCCAACCCTGGGAAGTGAATTGGGTGCTTGTGACAGTAGTGCAGTCAGGATAGTTTATCTCTTCTATAAAGGATACTAAGCCTTTGATCATTCTTCATAAATACTGACATTAGTACTGGTATACACCATTAAGATGGTACACCACAGGAAATTACATAAGAAATATGGTTAACCAAAATGGTGAAGATAAATTGAACAGGCAAAAATGTTTGTAGCTCCAGAATCATATGTTCAACAGCAGTACACTATGTAAAATGAAACTAATATTGATATCTGCAACGGTTTATAGTCAAAAAACCGAATTACAAAATCTCGAAAACAAAAATCTCGAATCCAAAATCTCGAAAACAAAAATCTCAAATTTTTTTTTTAATACGTTTTTATTTCGAAATGGGGGGGTTCCCCCCCCAACCCCCCCTTTTTTAATTTTACCCTTTTTTTATACTTACCTGAACCCACAAATACATATAAATAAATAAATAAATAATTCAAGATTTTTTTTTTCTCGAGATTTTGGATTCGGGATTTTGGTGATTCGATATTTTGTTTTCGGTTTTTTGACCGACCACCATCTGCAACAGCGCCGTTATAGCTGACCACACACTCCTATGATGTGCAGACAGACCACCAGGCACTGGTCTGCAATACCGTAAGCAGTATATAAAAGAGTGAATCTGGAAATTGTCTGTTTGCTGAGAGAATCCTCCCTTAGAAGTTCAACCCTATAAAAGCTCTTCTCTGCATGAAATGTAACAACTGAAAATATGTACAAGATCCACATATTGAAGATTTGTCAGCCTTTTGATGAATGAAGCAGATGAATAAAGATTGGCACACAAATGTCTTCTTTGGGACAATGTATGGTGAAACTTAAAGATTCAGCCTCTATTTCTAATGTACACATAGCACTTCCACTGATGTATGTGATAAAGCCATCTGCTGTACATCTCACTCTGATTAGATTGATTGATTTTGCTGCACAGATCTTTGACTTGCTTGGGGGGGTTCACAGATTTTCTTATATAGTTCAATCGATTCTATAGTTTGAACAGTGTGATGAATCCTGAGATGTTGTCACTTCTCCCTAGGAGGGGGGAGCCCCTTCCCATCAGGCCAGGGAGGTGAGGCTGTGAACCGATAGTCCCCTTCGGGGTGGTACTCAGTGGGAGGCTCTCATGGGGAGAGAATTCCCTTGAGGGCATCATGGAGAACATCTTGGGAGAATGCGGTAAACCAACCCTCCACTCACACCCTGCACACTTTCCTATCCCATAAAACCCAACTTTATATCCCATACTTCCATGTAGGTCTGTACGTCTGAAAAGTGAAGAAGTACTCAGACGTGAAAGTGCAGGGACTACCTTAAGAAGACCTAATCAACAAGTACTGCGACGAGGAGGAAGTGCGGACAATGAAGAGCAATGCTGCTAACTATAAAAAACTCTTCTATGTCCGCTTACGGTAAAAATGAAAGAAGGTTGCACTATGTTGTCAAGCCAGCCCCTGAGCAAAAGCAGGTGTGGAAGCTGTGAGGCGCAGGAGTAGAGAGATGGCGGTGTGACTGGATGAGTAGAAGCAGCCAGCGAGTTGGAGAAGGCGGCTCTCCAGGACCCGACGACTGTCGGTCCTCTGACCCTGAGGCCAGGCAGAGCTAAAGGCTCTGTAAGAAGGTGGACACGGGGTCCCAAAGGCATACTTGCCATGCCCGTAGTCATGGGTCACAGAAGCAGACGCAAGAAGCTAACTCCCACGGAGGAGGAGCAGAAGGCCAACTCCATTACCCAGGAAAAGCCACTACTGTGCTCAGGAGTCCATAAAGGTAACAGGGGTGATGGTCGGACCGACTGTGATGTAGGGAGGATATGAGGGCCTAACCCATACGCTGCAAGGCTTGAGGGGCCTAGGAAAAGGCCAATGAGTGTCTGGGACCGAATGGAAAGTTGTGAAAGTTACACACATGAACCCGTTGAGGGGCAAACAGGGTCTGGGACGCTGAACAGAGAAATGTGAAGATTGGAGGGAATCTCCCTCTGGTTGATGGTCGAGTAAAGCCAGTGACCACCAGGGAAGCGTTGAAGGCCCAGTAACAAGAGAACAACATGAGTCATCTTCCTCGTGGCAGTACTTGGGACAAAAGGGCTCCAAGTACCAAACTACAAAAAAAAAGAGATACGGGTCAGGGTCACGCACCCACAAAACAAGTTCCCTACAAGTCGTCTTTTTTTTGTGGCAGTGCCTGGCAGGAGATTGAACCAGGTCTGCCAAACCAAAGCAGTAAATAAATTGACCCACAAGAGAAGAGGAGTACAAATCATGGTAAAAGACTTTCTGATTCAAATTGTTACAAGATAATCAAGGGGGTCTATCAGGGAAAAGTGCTGGAACTTTGTCTTTTGTGTTGGTCGACAATTTTGACCCGGGGACAGGAACCATTCCCTTAAGAAGAAACCAACATCTGGAAGTGAACTTTAATCCCCAGTCCAGCTGAAGGGAAACATTATACTGGAAGGTCTACTTGTATCTTAGTTTACAGCAATCACCATGCCTCCTGTGCATCAGTCTCCTCCTGCTGTGCCCTTACAATAGTTACAACTAATTTCTCAATGGTCAATGTGACAAACCCGTGGTAGGAAGGTAGTCCAATACTAATAGAGGAGGCACCCCTCTGCAAAGAAGGCAGACCACCTGAGCCGAGTAGCTGGATTCAGGTCAGTTGAGCCGGGTTCAGGACAAACGATTTTAAGAGGCTGGGCTCTGCGAGCAGTTGACATGTGAAGCATAAACAAAGCAGAATACCCGAGCAGCTTTAGTGCGTGCAGGGGCACAGGATGGAATAGACGGCCAGAGTCCGTCCGAAAGAAAACAAGGAGCAGGGGTACCTGACAGACAAGGGTACATGCTGAACGAAACTCGGGTGAACAGAGCGGCAGCTAGACAACGGAAGGCATCAAGAGAGATACTGAGAGGTAGAACAGAAACCCCTAAGGGCGGGGAAATACGCCGAAGCACAGAGCAGAGGGACTGCGAGGGCTGCTGCAGCGGGTGGCTAGAGGAAACAATACGACGCACAGTGCTGAGCGTTCTGTGTGTTATAGGAACGCCCATGCGTCAGCCGCCATGTTAGTAGAGGACTAGACCGCACCTTCTGTTGTCATGGACGTGCTTCCCAATCAGCTGTTTCTGTACGGAGCGGCGCCCCATTCTCCACTTGTTCCACAGTTGCCATGGCTGCTGCATGGCACAGGCGTGGAGGTCCCTCAGATTGTTTTCTTTCTCCCAGTTTACTTGTCGCCTTATGCAGAGCTCTTCAAGAGACATTGTTATATTGTTATATTTATTGATCTTCGGTCATTTCATCTTATATTACGTCCCTTCCCTCAACGGCTGTTTCCTGACCTCTGCCGAAGCCTGCTACTACAGACCTTTGACGGCAGTTGAACCTGTCGGCACAGCCGACCATGTGGCCGGGCCTTCTGGCCGGCCTACACAGTAGGGAGAGTGGGGTCGGGTAGACATTGCCTTTTTAAGAAGGCCTTTCCCCTTCCTCTCTTTGCTCCCTTGGTCTTGTCGTCACTGTGTTATCCTGCGCTATGGACAGGGCTCCATTTACATTTTGTCCTTCATGCAAGGCAACATTTCTGTGGAGAGACAAACACCTTAAGTGTAATAGGCGTCTTCCCCATAAAACACAACGAGGCAGCCTGTGCGGCTTGTAAACTCCTGCGTCCCAAGACCCTAAAGGAGCACTGTGTCAATCGGTGGGTGGCCTACAGAATGTTGCAGGCCAAGAGTAGTTCCCCCGCCGCAGAGTGTGACGAAGGGCTTAAGGACGACCAGGGCTGCAATTCGGAGGCCACTGACCTCACGGCATAGGGTATTTATAAATACATATTTGTAAATTTGAGGGCATTTATTCAGTGTACTTCCTTGTACCCAAAAAAGGATCTCACCCTGCGCCCTGTACTAGATTTGCGCCCAAGCGAACAAATTTGTCTAACCTCAAAAGTTTCGTATGGTCACTCTGCAGGAAGTAATTCCACTGCTCACACATGGAGACTACATGGCAACATTGGACATGAAAGATACATACTTTCATATTTCAATGTTGCCAGCGCACAGAAAATACCTTAGATTCATGATAGAAGACAAACACTATCAGTTCAAAGTACTACCCTTCGGCATTGCCTCAGCACCGATGGCATTTACAAAGTTACTGGCAGTGGCACACCTGCGCAGGCTATCCATCCCAGTTTATCCTTACCTCGACGACTGGCTCATAACAGGGGGTTCCTAAAGACGATAGACCTCTTATTCAGCCTGGGATTCTCCATCAACAAGAAGAAATCCAGCATAGACCCCTGTCAAATCAAGCAGTTCCTAGGGGCTCTAATTCGAAAAAAGGATGGCCTTGTCTTCCCCTCCTTTAGCTTTATTCTTAAAGGAGTGGAAGGACGGGTCCGATTGGAGTGGGGCAGACAAGGTGTTCCACAGTTTGGTAGCTAATACCGGGAAACTACTACTGCCCGCTTTCTGCAGCTTAAACCTAACAAGTGAGAGGCAGTGGGCTTGGGCAGTTCTCCGAGGACGGGAAGTTGTGAGTGGAGTAAATCGGCTAGCCAAATAGATGGGAGCCTGATGCAAAGCATGTGATTCTAAGCAGATCCCTCAAGCCTCAGAAGAACATGTTACTTACCTGGTGTAAGGTTCTTTTGACTGGATGTTCCTCCCACGTATTCCTCATCTTTGACATATTCAAGTCTGCTTGCAACTTGCTTCAGAGGGTCGAGTGTCGTGCAGCGTCGAATCATGGTCCTCGACAGTCTCCGTAGCGTCCCTTGTGACGTTGACGCTGGTATACAGTAGCACGCACGCTGACTGTTACCTCAGTTCTTAGTTTTTCCTCCTTTAATTAGCATGCTGTGTCACAGGAGGAGATAGTCTTGATGTTGCGAGAAAGGAAGCTGTAAGACACGGAAATGCTAGGCAAGAGGTGATGGATGAGAGGGGGCGATGAGGAATACGTGGGAGGAACATCCAGTCGAAAGAACGTTACCATGTGCAAGTAAATTGTTCTTTAAATGGATTGTGTCCTCCCACGTATTGCTCATCTTTGATAGACTCCCAAAGCAGTTTGAGTTTGGCAGAGGGTGCCAAGAATGTACTTTATGGAGGACAGCGTTGCCAAATTTGGCTTACTCTCCTGAAAAAATAATCTACACAGTAGAATTTACAAAATGTATGCAGGGACTTCCATGTTGCCGCTCTGCAAATATCCCTCACTGGTACACATCTTTCTAGAGCCGAGGAAGCAGCCACTCCGAATGCGCCCTCAGACCTTCGGGCGAATCCTTGCCTGCCAACGAGTAACACTCAGTTATACACATAGCAATCCATCTAGAGATGGTTTGTGACAGCCAAGCTTCATCTTTGACCAGAAGAACCAATAAACAGCTGATCAACTTAGTGAATATTTGCAGTTCTTTTAATATAGAAACTTAGTACCCTCTTTGGGTCCAAGCAATGCAGTCTCTCTTTCTCCTTAGATGGATGAGGAGGAGGATAAAAAGATGGTAGTGCAATACGTTGTGCCAAATGAAATTCTGACAACTTTTGCTAGGAAAGATGACTACCTTATCCTTAGAGAATGACGTGAAAGGTTGTTTGGAAGACAGAGTTCACTTACCCTACGGGCAGATACGATGGCTACTAAAAAGGCTGTTTTTATGGTGCGCATCCTTAAAGGTCATGAAGGGCTCAAAGGGAGCTCCCATAAGACAACTTAGTACAAGGTTTAGATCCCACGATGGTACTATGAAAGGAGTGGGCGGAATCAAATTTGTTAATCCTTTCAGAAATTGTGTCACAATCAGTACTTTGAAATATGATCCCTCATCCAGAGATCTTTTGAAAATTGAAAGGGCCGCTAAATAGCCCTTCACCGTGGCTACTTGTAACCCAGAATGAGTCAAGTGAAGTAAGAAAGATAAAACTTGGGGTAGTTTACATGAGAAAGGATCTAGTTTCGTTTCCCTGCACCACGGGCGAAATCTATTCCAAAGGCAGCGGTACAGGGATTTAGTTGCTGGTCTCCTTGCCGAAAGCAACACGTCCATTTCGTCTTCCGGAAGGCCCCAATCCTTATATCGTATCCTTTCAGACACCAGGCTTGAAGACTGACTGATCCCTGGATGAAGAATGCGACCTCCTTCCTGCGAGTGTAGGTCCTCTCTTTGGGGAAGACGAAATGGAGGGCAGATGGTCATTTCTAGAATGTCCAGTTACCACATTCTCCTGGTCCAATCAGGAGCAATCAGGATCATGGTTTTCTCGAACTTCCTCAACTGCATGATGACCATGAGGCATGACGGGGACTGGCGGAAATGCGTACAGCAGTGGAAACTCCCAGTCCACCATTAACGCGTCCCCCAGAGCTCCTCTTTGGGGAAATTCCTTGGAGCATAAAAGCTCGCACTTCTGGTTGATAGTGGTCATGAACAGATCCACTTGCGGGGTTCCCCAAAGGGCGAAGATCTCTTGAAGCACTTCCTGAGCTAGTTCCCACTTGTTGGAAATCATGCTCTGCCTGCTCAGAGCGTTCGCCGAAGGTGTTCTTTTCTCTGGCTATATGAACTGCCAGAAGAGTTATTTCGAATGGATTGTGTCCTCCAACGTATTCCACATCTTTGACATGTAATGTCCATAGCTGTGGTCTTCGGTAACTTTTTCGGCAGAGGGCGTCCTGCGTTGATGGCGTCAGGTCGATGTCCCTCGAAGGCCTCCATCGAGGTTGACGTCACCGGATTTTATAAATGGGACGCGCAGCGCCCCCTAGCCTCAATTCTGTTTTTTCAGCAAACGGGTTTGCTTCGAGACTCGGCGCGCCTCGTGTATTCCTTGTGAATATGTCTTCAACCCCTCTGACTCAATGATCTAGCTTCCAAACTCGCCGGACTGCAAGTAAAAAATGTCGATTACCGACCTGCATCGCATTTGTTTGTGGTGCTTGGGTGAGAGTCACGACACCGACGACTGCTCCAAATACCAATCGCTAACTGCTAAGGCCTTGTGGGAGCGTAAGGGAAAGCTTCAGGTAGGTAAGGGTTCAAAACCCAGTAAGTCCCGTAAATCCATGTCCAAGGGGATGTCCACCGACGATTCGAGCGGCGGCTCTCCACGTTGGGAGGAGTACCGGGGGTCTCGGTCCCGGAGTGGTTCCCGCCATTCGTCGTCCTCGTCTTGGCATTCTAGGAAGTGCCGTCACCGGTCGCTCAGAGGATGGAGCCGTGAGGAAAGTGGCTTGCATAACGAAGTCCTCGACTCCAGAAGAATGGGCTGCCTTTAGGGAGCAGATATTTGCGATTTTCCAATCGCAGGGCACAGTTCTGTCTGCGCCGTCTGATGAAACCGGCAAGGAACTGTCTTGTAATGTGGCTCGCATGCCTTCGGGCTCGGGTCCTCGACGCGACGCTCATCAGGAACCTCTGAGGTCCCGTTCGAACAAGGCTCAGGATAGCCGCAAGAGACGTGCTTCCAGGTCTCGGTCCAGGTCTCGGTCCTCGTCTCCAGCGAGACCGCAGAAACCTGGTAAGGGCTCAAGGTCGGCGTGGACTCAGTCGGCGCCGTGTCCGTCAGATACCAACGTCGAGACTTTGCCTTCGTTCCAGCCCTCAGCGCCGGTATCGACGTCGAAGCCGTCGGTGCTCTCGACACCGAAGACTTCTGCGCCCTAAACACCTTTGGGGCTTTTTGCCCGAAATTTACAGTTGGAGATCCCTGATATGGTGGATCCTCCAAGGAAGGCTACTCCAAGTCTGTGAGGCCGGTGGTGGACTCTAGACCCTCTTCTTTCCTGAGGCAGGGCTTTTACCTCCCTCTGGATGCGCCTCCTGTCTTTTCTGGTGACAGTGAATTGGAAGAGTTGACGTAAACTCTTCATGATGCCAGTGTGTTGGACACGTCTCCGGAAGTGGATTTTGGCAGGCCTGAGCCGGGGGCTCATGCAGAGTCGTCCTACAGGCGGCTCATGGCTAGGTTCACAGAGTATCTGGGCTGGTCCAGTCCTCCTGAAGCTTTTGTGCAGGATGATCTAACGGACATTTTAGACATGGTCCGTCCTCTGACCCGGTGTTACCTTTTCATCTGACATTACAGAAAAGGGTGGCGGCTGCTTGGCAGTCACCGGAATCTCTTCCGGCTGTTAACAAATCGTTGACCAAAAAATACCGCCCTTCCGGTAGCGACCCCAGCTACTTTTTGTCTCACCCAACTCCCGAGAGTTTGGTGGTTCAGGCGGCTACGGCCACCTCGAGGCAGGCGGTGTACCCTACCATCCCTCCTGATAGGGACGACAAACGCGTGGTTGGTTGGGCACACAGGTTGTTTTCTGCAGGGAGTATGTCGTTGAAGTCAGCCAACTCCACTTGTGCCATGGCAAGATTTTCACACACTCTGTGGAACTGTGTTTCTCTTGCGGCTGAGCATACTCCCGAGGGGGACGAAAGGGATGGGTTCCTTGCTCTCGTGCAGGATGGCAAGGATGCCATGTGTGAATCCCTTCAGTCGGGTTTGGACACGACCGACAGTGTTAGCCGGTCCATGGCTGTGAGCACCGTTATACGCAGATTTGTGTGGTTGCGAAAGTCGGGTTTTGCTCCTGATGTGCAAGCACGTCTTCTGAACATGCCCATTGATGTCGCGCATTTGTTTGGCAGCAAGGCTGACCAGAGCCTTGAGAGGTAGCAGACCTCAAAAGCTGTTGGTGAAATCTTTAAGCACAGCCGTGCGTCAACCTCTGCCTTTTCGTACTAGGGGCAGCAGTGGAGGGGAGGGTCTTTTTGTTACTACTACTCCTTTGGTAGAAGGAGAGGAGCTGCCAGTCAAAGAGGTCAGCGTAAAAGTACTTGTGGTGGTCAGGGAAATAGAGGTGTCAAAGCCGCTCAGGCAGCTGCCTTGTTGCCATCAGGCGCTGCCGCAGCCGCCCCGAAACAGGCATTAGGCCATGTCCCATGGTTCGCCGGTTGGGGGCAGACTGTCTCAGCATCTCGAAGTGTGGCAAGCCATTACTTTCGATGCATGGGTTCTGGATACAATCGCACACGGCTACTGCCTTCCCTTACTAAAGCGGCCTCACGACAATCCACCGGGGTATCTCTCTTTGAAGCTTCCGGATCCGCTCCTTGTGCAGGAAATTTTGACCCTGCTAGAGAAAGGCGCTGTAGAACTAGTGCCTGTAGCGGAGAGGAACAAGGGATGGTATTCCCCTTATTTTCTGATTCCAAAGAAAGATGGGGGATTGAGACCCATCCTAGACTTGCGTTGGTTGAACAAACTTCTCAGGAAGGACAAGTTCAAGATGGTCACTCTTTCTCAAGTCCTCCAGCCCTTCAACTTCAGGATTGGTTGGTGGCTCTGGACCTACAGGATGCTTACTTTCATGTGCCGATTCATCCCAAAGCACAGAAAGTACCTGAGGTTTGCAGCTGGTGACTCGCACTTTCAGTTTCGGGTCCTGCCATTTGGATTGACCTACGCCCCAAGGGTCTTCACCAAGCTAATGGTGGTGGTGACAGCGTATCTCAGGCGAGGGGGGATTCACATCTACCCCTACCTGAACGACTGGCTGATCCGTGCACGCTCTCCCGAGCAAGCATTGGCTCACTTCAGTCTCACATGCCGCTCCCTCCACTAGCTGGGCTTCTAACTCAATTTCAAGAAGTTGCATCTGACACCTTCCCAACAGCTCCAGTACATCGGGGCTGTGTTGGACACATCCTTGGGGAAATGCTCGCCTCCCAAGGTGAGGGCTCATCACATTGTGCAGATGGTGGACAAGTTTCAACATGCCCAGAGTCTCCCGGCTTTCGAATTCTTAAGGTTGCTCGGCCTCATTGGCATCATGCATTTTTCTGGTGCCAGAGGCCAGGCTGAGGATGAGATCCCTGCAATGGGTCCTCAAGATGCAGTGGTTGCAGTTCTCAGGCAAGATGACGGATCCCGTTCCGATTCCACTCTCGGTCTCCAAGGATCTTCTGTGGTGGGCTAACGAAGGGAATTTGATGGAGGGGGAGCCGTTTTGGCAACCTTGGCCGTAGGTGACTGTGGTGACGGATGCTTCCCTCACAGGATGGGGAACTCATGCCGACGACTTGACCGCCAGCAGTCGTTGGTCTCTGTCGGAGTCCAAACTCCACATGAATCTGTTAGAGGTGAGGGCCATCAGGCTAGCCCTGAAGGCTTTTCTGACATCTGTGCAGGGGAAGAGGGTCCTGATCATGATGGACGACACAGTGGCCATGCATTACCTCAACAAAAAAGGCAGGGGGGGGCACTCCCATTGTGCAGAGAGGCAACGCAGCTCTGGTTCTGGGCCATCCAGCAGGCAGGGAATTTCGATCTCGCCAGTTCATCTGGACGGAGACGAAAATGCGGCGGCGGACACGCTGAGCAGGCAGAGCACGATCTCTCGCGAGTGGGAGTTGGCTCAGAAGTCCTTCTGGAGATGTTCGCCCTTTGGGGAACCCCACAAGTGGATCTCTTCGCCACCAGTTCCAACAGGAAGTGCGAGAGATTCTGCTCAAGGGAATTTCCTCTGAGAGGAGCCTTAGGAGACGCATTCGAGAGTATTGGTCATTCCCACTGCTGTACGCGTTTCCTCCAGTCCCTGTCATTCCTCAGGTGTTACGGAGGTTAGTATCCCACATGATCCTCATTGCTCCGGATTGGGCCAGAAGAACGTGGTACCCAGACCTTCTAGAAATGTCCATCTGCCCTTCACGCCGTCTTCCCTACTGAGGGGATCTGCTCTCGCAAGAGGGGCTCAGGTTCTCCATCCGGAGGTCAGGACTCTCAACCTTCACACTTGGTATCTGAAAGGTTGAGATATAAGGATTGGGACCTCCCGGATGATGTGATGGAGGTGTTACTTTCGGCTGGAAGCCCAGCAACAAAATCCCTGTACCGTTGCCGTAAGTTTTGCGACTGGTGCAGAGGACAGAATGTTGATCCTTTTCAGTGTTCCATTGCTATGGTTTTGTCTTTCTTACTTTCTTTGGCCCACAGGGGCCTTCAAGTTGGTCCCATTAAGGGCTGCCTGGCGGCGCGGTCTATATTTAAGCGCTCGTCTGAAGAATGTTCTTACTTTAAGATTCCTTCGATTTCTCAATTTCTTATAGGACTAATGTGTTCCTGCCATCCCCTTTCCAGGTGCAAGTTTGGGATTTGAATTTGGTTTTGATATTTCTGATGGGTGCTCCGTTTGAACCTTTGCACTCTTGTCCTTTGAGATTATTGTCCTTCAAGACAGTGTTCTTGGTTGCAGTAACTTCCGCTCACAGAGCGAGTGAATTGCAGGCACTTTCATCTAAGCCGCCATTTACTGTGTTCCACAAGGACATGGTTGTACTAAGGGTACGTCCTTCCTTTCTACCCAAGGTAGTGTCTGAATTTCATTTGTGCCAGAAGGCGGTTTGTCCTTTCTATCCTCCTCCTCATCCAGGTAAGGAATAGGAGCGACTCCATAGGTTGGATCCTAGGAGAGCTCAGAGCTTTTATGTTTCTAGGATGGCCAGGGTCAGAGTGGACGATCAACTCTTTGTGAGATATGCTGGACACCGATTGGGCCAGGCTGTTACCAAGCAGACCTTGTCCAGGTGGATTATCCTCACCATTACTGAATGCTACCGATGGCGGGTAAGGACCCTCCTGAAGGGTTGCGAGCTCATTCCTCTAGGGGCGTGGCTACTTCCACAGCCCTACAACAAGGGGTTCCTATTAGGAATACTTGTGATGCAGCCACATGGGCTTCTATCCACACCTTTGTTAAACATTATTCCCTGGATTCCATCCATGGTCAAGATATGGCCTTTGGGAAGGTGGTTCTTTATTCAGCCATCTGATTGGGTACTCTAAATTCTTTTCCCTCCTCCATTTTCTGGTACTGCTTTGGGAGTCTGTCAAAGATGTGGAATACGTTAGAGGACACAATCCATTCGAAGAACAAGTTACTTACCAACTGGTAACGTTCTTTCGATTGGATGTTCCTCCAACGTATTCCACATCACCCTCCCAGCCTGCCCCTCTGGAGAATTTCCTATGCGATTGCAGCTTACGTTGCCGCAAGGCTATGTGCAGTCAAGCAGGCATCGGATTGGTGCCACACGTTATGGGGGAAAAAACAAACTGAGGCTAAGGGCGCCGTGCGTCCTATTTATAACATCCAATGATGTCGCCCTCAACGGAGACCTTTGAGGGACATCAACCAGACGTCATCGACGCAGGACGCCTTCTGCCGAAAAAGTTTCCAAAGTGCATAGTGGTGGATATTACATGTCAAAGTTGTGGAATACACTGGAGGAACATCCAATTGAAAAAAAAGTTACCAGTTGGTAAGTAACTTGTTCTTCTCCGAGTGCCCAGAACCAGAGCTGTATTGCCTCTCTGTACAGGGGCAATGACCCTACACCCCCTCTCTTGTTGTGGTAATGCATGGCAACTATGTTGTCTGTCGTTATCAGGACACTTTTCCCATGTACTGATGGCAGAAAGGCCATCAGCGCTAGTCTGATTGCCCTCAGCTCTAAAAGGTTGATATGGAGTCTGGACTCCCACTGAGACCAGTGTCTGCTTATTGAAAGATCTCTCATGTGCGCTACTGATCCTGAGAGGGAGGCATCTATCACAATGGCCGTCTCTGACCATGATTGCCAAAAGTGTTTTCCTTTCATCATATTCTCTCGAGTGGCCCACCACAGGAGATCCTGGGCGACCTTTGTCGGGAACTGGAGAGGGTCCGTTATTCTGTTAGGGAATTGAGACCACTCTGATCTGCGAACCCACTGAAGGGAAGTCATTCTCAGACCGGCTTCTGGCACCAGAAATATACAGGATGCCATGAGGCCGAGCAACCTTAGAAGTCGTAGGCTGAAAGATGTTGGGCACTCTGAAATCTTTGGACCATCTGAAAAAGATGTTGAGCACTTAACTCAGGTGGCAAAGCTTTCCCCCGAGGCTGAATCCAGGACTGCTACAATAAATTGACGTTTCTCATAGTGTCAAATGAGACTTCTTGAAGTACAGGGAGAAGCCCAGCTCGAGGAGTAAGTGGCAGGTGTGCCTGAGATAACTCCAACACTGTTCCAGAGAAACAGCTCTGATCAACCAGTAGTCCAGGTAGCGGTAGATGTGAATCCCCTCCCTCCTCAGACTTACTGCCACCACTGCCATAAGCTTGGTGAAAACACTCCAGGCTGAGGTGAGCCCGAATGGCAGAACTCAAAACTGATAATGAGAACTGCCAACCGCAAACCTCAGGTACTTTCTGTGCTTCTGATGTATCAGCACATGAAATAAAGCATCCTGAAGGTCCAATGACACCAACCAATCCTGAAGTCGAAGGGCCTGAAAGATCTGCTAAAGAGTTACCAACTAGAACTTGTCCTTCCTGAGGAACTTGTTCAAGCATCTCAAATCCAAAATGAGTCGCACTCCTCCAACCTTCTTCAGTATTAGAAAGTAAGGAGAGAACCAACCTTGGTTCCTCTCTGCTAGAGGTACCAATTCTATTGCACCTTTCTCCAATAGGGTGAAAATCTCCTGCTGGAGGAGTGGATCTGGAACAAAGGTTGATCTTGCTCTTGGGGGGGCAATCAGGAGGTCTTTTTAGGAATGGGAGGAAGTAACCGTGTGCCATTGTAGCACCCATGCATTTGAAGTTATGCTTCGCCAACTCCGGACATGGTAAGACAGTCTGCCCCCTACCGCAGATTTGTGGGTGGAGTAATTTTGCTGTTCCACCTACAGCTGAGGGTAACTTTGCGAGTGTTGAAGAGGGATTCCTTCCTCCTATACCTCTTCCATGATAAGGTCTTCTTTGACCTCTTTGTGGAAACAGACCTCTTCCTCTAGATATGGAGGAATAGAAACGAAAAGAACGACCCCTCTATCCCTGATCTGTAAATTGGGGCTGTCTTATTGCCGCCCCTAAAGAATTTGCTGCAGCCCTATAAGCTTGCAGTTTTTCTAAACTGCTATCGGCCTTCTCACCAAACAGAGAAGTACCGTCAAATGGCATGTCTATCAGACGTGCCTGGACATCCGCTGAAAATCCCGCATTTTTTAGCCAAGACATACGTCTAAGTACTTTGCTGGCAGTCATGGCTCTATTGCCTGAGTCCACTGTATGCAAACTAGATTGTAGGGATTGCCTTGTGGCATCCTTGCCATCTTGGATCAGGCTTAACAAGACTTCTTTTTCTTCTCCCTCTGCTATATGCTCTGCTGCCAGAGCAGCCACACCCCAAAGGGTATGTGTATATTTTGCAAATGCACTGGTAGCATTGGCAGATTTCAGTGCCATACTTCCTGTAATAAATACTATTTTGCCTAAAGAGTCAATCCTCCTATCTTCTTTATCTGCCAGAGCAGAAGGATAGGCTGCAGTTTTTGAAAAATCTCTTGCTGCTTGAACCACTAAGCTTTCAGGCGTTGGGTGCCTGTTAGAAAATGGCGGGTATATGGAAGCAGTCTCGTATTTCCTTGTTAATAACGTTTTAACCGATAGAATAGTCTCAAAGCTGCATAAAATAGCAATACAGCAGCTCTAACTGGCCCACTGTCTAGGATATCAGAGAGGTCATCAGTCTCCATAGAAGCTGCAGGTCTGGACCATCCCAGATATTCAGCTACTTTACCAATTACTGCCCTCTAAGAAGGATCAGTATAACTGGCTATTTCAGCATTACTACATTCTGACTCTGGTGATGTTCCCCAGCTACTGGTTTCCTTTAAGGTTTCCACAAGATTCTGCATCTTGGATTCATCTGAAATTAATTCCCCTAGAACATTTGGTGTCCCATATTAATACCCAAAAGGGGGCTGATCCTCTTCCTCCTCCTCATCATCTTCAAAGATTGAACCCATCTTCCTAAAGAAATCAGGTCTAGGAATGGGAAGAATAGACTTTACAGACTTCGAGAGCAAAGAATGTTCCGACGAAGCGGACGGTGCTGAGGGTTTCAACAGCTTATTGGAAACTGTTGAAGAATGCGTCAGCACTTTATGTTGCTTCGAAGGCTAAATATGTATTACACATGCCTCGAAAGTTCAGGTGACAAACATAAATGTTTTGATTCCTTCGAAGAAGGCTTCGATGCGGTTAGTGAATGTTCTGAGGTAACAGACACAGGCTTTTTTTTGTGCGTCGTGGAAGATTTCTTCGTCGAGGAACCGCTTTTCTTGGGCTCTTCGGCACACAAGAACAGGACACACGAGACACCCTACAAGCCTTGATAGACGCCGAGGGGTGGGCACTTTTCTCAGACTCCTTTAGAGGAACACTCGGAGGAGCGGGTTTCTTAAAAATGTTTAACATTTTTAAACAGACGTTTTCTAACTCTGCTGAGTATTGTTCTTTTTTGGAAAAGTAACTCTTTCTGAAGAGGACGACGAAGACGACGCTGAGGACATGTGACGCTGTTTCTTACCCGTTTTATGGGAAGAGGGGGACAAGTCTATGTTTAGGATGTTTATTTACAGGAGAGACATCTCTCGAGTCAGAGGAAGATTTCCTTTTCGAAAGGGTAAGGGCTGGGTATTTGGGGAGGGCTTACATGCATCGAGTTTCGTCTTCCTTTCCCGCAAGGCCTTAGCCGCCATCCATTGAAACGAGCTACAGTCGACGACCTTGTGGCCCAATCCAAAGTACCACAGACAAACGCTGTGCGGGCCTGTGATCAACATCTTGGCCCCACAGTCTGAACACCGCTGGAAGCCAGTCTTCGGTGTGGATGCAATATCGAAGTGAAACAAAATGTATTCAATGAGGCAAGTAGCTCCGAAGCACGCAGCAATGCGGGAAAAAACTGAGGAAACAGTCAGCGCACATGCTACTATATACCAGGCTTCAACATCACAAGCAACGCTACGGAGACTGTCGAGGACCAAGATTCAATGCTGCCAACGCTCGACCCTATGAACATTTTTTTCAAAGCAAGTTTCAAGGAGACTTGAATATATCAAAGATGAAGAATATGTGGGAGGACACATATGCTGTGCATAGGCCGACATCTGGTGGAAGTTGCAGAGTATTACAGTTTGTTTTTCAAAACTCGAAAATGGGCGTCAACACAGGGCGTGCCAGTAATACTATCCCTAGTGTGACGTCCACTGTACCCATGATCCCTCACGCGTGTAGGACCCACAGATTGTATTTTTTCTGACATGAGGTAGCATGAGGAGTAGCGTGAGTACAGATAATCCAAGCAGATAGAAAGAAAGGTAAGCCTACAAGCATCCATGCGCCTTCTCTCAGAGGGGAGGAAGGGCGGGTTGCATGTGACTCTAAGCAGATACAAGCATCAGAAATACAATTACGTTGAGTAATGTATCCCTTCTGAGGCTTGTGGAATCTGCTTAGATTCACATGCCCAAATCTGTATCCTCACAAAGGGAAGGATCTTCTTGTTCCTGAGAATAAGGATGCATGTGGAAGGGATCTGAAGACCGTGTTGTTTCGAACCGGGACATTTTACTTGGGGGGATAGGATCCTTGGAGCCTGAGGGTGCTGACCCGTCGGGGTTATAAGTGAGAAAATGTTCGGGATTTTTAGAATAGAAATCTGCCAATGATGACATTCTTGACATGACTATGTCCTCACTGGACCACTCTCTTGAACTGGGAATGACCTTGCCTGGGGGAAGTTTCCCTGACTCATCTATAATAGAGGAGTGCGACCTATCTGTCTGTTTGAGTGGAGTGGACTGTTTCTGCGGTGTGGAATTAGGCTGAGACTGCTTCCCCTGTTTTCCCCCCTCCCCGTGGCTGGAAGAGTTTTTGCCCTGCTTCTTTGGGCCTTGGGAGCTTTTCGTCGCCAGGCGTCGAGCTTCGGTAGTGGTGGTACTATCCTTCGACCGTGTAGGTTGGGATTCGGGAATGGGCGTTACTTGTACTGAAGCCGACTCCCGGAGTGCGGTCTGGGGGTAGAGGTCGGTTTCGTCTTCCGACGATCGAACCTCGGTTACCTTGGGGAGCGAGGCACTTTTGGCAATAGTGGATGATTGCCTGGCGTCATGCGGCGATCTAGATCGCGAATGCCCAGAGGACGCCGATTCGAACCGTTCCCTATGTGCCTCTTTCCGAGAGCTCGACGTGCATGTCGAGTCTCGGTGGGACTTCGTGTGTTTGGAAGTGCTGTGGGTTGCGCTTATGTCGCCGGGTGTCTTCCCCATAGCCGCCCTGCCGGACCACCTTCCGAGGTCGGGGACCTGCACCTGGCTGTCTTTCGACGCTGTGTTGCCCTCGCCGTCCGAATGTACGGCGTTGCTGCCGTCGCTGAAGGCACCCTCCGCGGCCATGGCCTCTTGACGCCTGGCGTGGTGGGCCCAACGCTTGGTGGAACGGTCTTTTAGTGTTTTAGGCTTGAACCTGCTACACGCTCTGCAATTTGCCTCGGTGTGATCCCTTGGCAAGCAGAGATTGCACGTGGCGTGCCTGTCAACCCAAGGATACTTGCGGTTGCACTTTGGGCAAAATTGGAAAGGGGTACCCTCCATACGCACCTTGAGGCAGCGGGCTGGTAAGTGTATTTATACTCTTCCTCGTCCCAATGGCTTTAGGAGCAACTATTGTAATATAGACAGTTGTCCATCTATGACAATGCTGTGGGGCAAACAAACACAGAGGAATCAGAACAGTTACCAGATTCAGACTGAAACCAATTAAGGAAAAGACCAGGGAAGGGGATTGTCCCCCTTGCATGATAAAATCCACTACTCAGGGAAGAGAACCACTTCCCAAATTAGTGGAGTAACCAGACGTTAGTGCGGGTTAGCTGTGACTTCCCGTGTGTTGTTTGGGAACAGTTGGTTGGGCGAGGTGGCTTTTTGCATTGGGACGTGATGTACAAAAAACACTAGAGAAGTACAGAAAACAGCCGAAGTGCATTATTGTTTCCAGATAGCGCTGGTAGTATTTTGAGTGTGAGGGTCAGAATAGGTTTTTGGTCATATGACTGTGGACATTTATTTTGACATCCTGACGACTGTCAGCTTAGTTTTGTTGAGGCAGGGAAACACCTCAGAGTTAGGGATAGTGAGGTGTTGCTCCCAACCCTTTTATTATTTGAATAAAACCAATTTGGCAAAACCACTAGCTGTGTAAGTGTCTCCTTACTCGACCTCCCCATATCAAATTTTCACAGTAGTACATAGTTACTTTCATAATACACTATTTAAACAATGACCCATGTGTACTTGTACTTACTCCACAAAAACAATCTCTGCACCCCTTTCTATCGCATGACCAGATAATCCACCAAGCCTAATATAGCAATGTCTGTTCAAACCCATAATGAGAAAAACTGCCTCGTAAGCCTGGGCGACCGTGACCAGAGTAAAAAAACAAAACAAAAAAACCTGGACATTTCCTCGATGAGCACATTTGTCCCTGCTCAGTCTTAAAAAGACACATGAATTCAGTGCTTGCTTCTCCTGCTGCATTTCAGGGGAACAAATAATGAAGCCCCACACCTGTTTACTCTGGAACATACCTTGTTTAAAAAAAAAAGAAAAATCAAACTATGCCTCAGTTAACCACTCATCAGTGTTTCCTATAAAAAAAAAACACCTGTCCATGATGGCCTTTTCCTCCACACCCCAGTAGAGCCAGCCCAGTTTACATTTTTAGTAGTATAGGATTCCTTTGCATACTGGGATAGAATCTTCCAAAAATCTCCTTTGCACCTGTTGACATATACCTTGTTACCTGCCTAGAACCCCTATGAAGGAGGTAGCACACTCACATTTTAAACAAAGCCCCAGTTTTGCTAAAGTGTGGGTTTGCTCTCCAAAAGCATGATTAGTATCTTCCAAAAGGGCAAACGCATTTCCCTTATTAAGCCCTTGGCAGATCAGTGAGGTCAGTTGCATATACAGTTTGACAACTAGCAATGCTTTTGATGGTTTCTGCGTGTTCAACGTTTCATATTCCCAAAAAAGCCTTAAAATTAAAATAAGTATTATGAATAAAATACTTAATCATGCATTTGTGAATTATGATTAAGCTAACTGCCTTTCAACTTTCAATGCAATGTAGATTCAACTTATGCTCTTTGTACCGGTTTATATTTTTCCAAATGTTGAAATACTACAAGTGGTATATTTTTAAATGAACAACAATATGACAATCAGAAAAGAAAATCTAAATACAAGACTTACATTTTTATGAAGAACTTAAACTGCAATTTATAGAGTTAAACTGTTATAACCACCTGTAAAAGGAAAATAATGTATATTTTACACAAAAAAAGCTGTTCCGTTTCAACTCACCTCTTGCTTTTTGTCCTCACAATTAAGCTCAACCTGGATGCCTTTGAATGGTAATGTGCCAAGAGCAGGTTCTGTGGAAACAGCAAATGCACATTATACAAATGCAGGCTGTGAACACCATCATTTTCCATGAATAACGAAGAGGTGACAAACCTAAAAGTGCCCACTGTTTCACGCAAACTCAATTCACTGTGAAAACTGCAACCCAGTTACAGCACCTGACCATGCAGCATAGGCTGAATACCATTATTCCTGTTACCAATCAAACAATTAATAGGGTACAATCTTTATAGCCTATCAGCACCATAGCAGAATCTCATCACCTTAACTATTGCCATTAGCGCAAAATTTAGACATAATGATGATAATACAACTAAGCACCAGACAACATAAAATCACATACAATAGTATACAAAAATACTATAACCATTAACTTCAGTTCAACTTTCCCCTACTTTTTCCCCATCTCCCATCTTATCTGAAACTTCATAGCACCAGTCGGATGTATTTGATTATTTTGAATACGAACATTTTGAAGACGAAAATGTCGAATTCCAAATGTTTGTATCCAAAATAAGCACCCCACAGCCAAATGGCCTTTTTTAGACCCCGCACCCGATGCCCTTCCTTAACTTTTGGCGGCACACTTCGCTGTGTGCCACCGAGTCCCTGCAGTACCAGTTCCCATCACCTCCGTGGATGGGAACCAGCGCCACAGGGTCCTTTTGTTTTGTTTTTTCCTGTCAATATTTTTGTGCAATACCCACCAGTCAATCCATAATTTATTATTGATTACAGGCTACGATTTAGACTCTTCAATTCAAAAGGATATGCTTGCAAAGTCTTATCTTTATATTACTCGAATAGACAACAGCATCTGTAGCCAAGGTGCTCTGAAGGGCTTTTTTATTTAACTCAATGTGGCCTTGGTGTATTTCCACACGGTGCAGAAAGTATTACTTACAGTTCCTGCCGCCTGACATCCCAGGCCCGGCACTGGGATATTTGGCGGCAGAAACAGTGTTACGAGGTCGGCAGCAACCCGCTGGTCACCATCTGCAGAATGTCTTGAGTGCACACCTCTGGTGGCGAGGCTTTTCCCAGGGCTTGTTCTGGGGAACTGGTCCTGATCAGCCAATCTTCCAGGTAGGGGTAGACGTGAATCCCCCCTCTCCTGAGGCTCTTTGCCACCACTGCCATTAGCTTGGTGAAAACCCTTGCGCAGAGGTTAGCCCAAATGGCAGAACCCGAAACTGGTAGTGAGAGTTGCCAACGGTGAACCTCAGGTACTGTCTGTGCTTGTGATGGAGCGGCACATGAAATCTAAGAATCCTGGAGGTCCATTAATACCATCCAATCCTGAAGCTGGAGGACCTGAAGTTACCATCTTGAAATTGTCCTTCCTGAGGTACCGGTTCAAAACTCTTAAGTCCAAGATGGGTCTTAATCCTCCGTAACCTTTGGAATTAGAAAATAAGGGGAGTACCAACCCTTGTTCCTCTCCGCTACAGGTACTGGTTCTATAGCACCTTTCTTCAGCAGGGTTAAAATCTCCTGCATAAGGAGCGGATCCGGAACCATCAAAGAGTTGTTCCCCGGTGGATGAAAGGTACACAGTAACCCTGGCAACTGTTTGCAGTGTACTAACATCTGAAGTAATAGCCTACCATTCTGTCAGATGCTGGGACAATCTGCCTCCTACTGCAGTTGTGTGATGGAAGACCTCAGGTTTTGAAGTGGCTGACACAGTGGCTGATGGTAAGGTAGCCCCTGCTGCTGCAGGCTTAGTACCTCTACCCCATCCACCACGGGGGAATCGTCTTTGGCCTCTTTGAGCTGGCCGTCCTCTGCCCTTTTTCCTAATGCAGAATAATAGCAAAAAGGACCTACCCCTCCAGGGCGCACATGCGGGCGGTTTGGAGTTTGCCGTATTGTAGCTCCAAGGGATTTGGCTGCCGCCTTGGAAGTTTGCAACTGCTCCAAACTTTCATCAGCTTTGTTCCCAAATAGATGTGTGCCATCAAAGGGCATGTTGAGAAGTCTGGATGGAACATCTGGGGCAAATATGGACTTCCGCAACCACAGAAATCTGCGGATTACAGTACTAGCCGCCATGGCTCTGCTGATGCTGTCAACAGAGTCAAGACTGGTCTGGAGTGATTCACACATAGCGTCCTTCCCATGCTTGACAATGTTCAAGAAACCGTCTTGTTCATCCTCTTCAGGGATGTGGTCAGCCGCCATCGAAATACAGTCCCAAAGGGTGTGGGGAAAACCTCGCCAGCATGCATGTCGCATTAGCAACCTTTAATGCCATACTACCGGCCGAGATAACCTCAGGTGTCTCCCAGTTAGAAGTTACCCTCTTTTTTTTTTTTTTTTTTTTTTTCCAAACTTTATTTATATTTTACAATAACCGGTAGGCATGGCTCCAACAGGGAGCTGCTGAATGCAATATCCCACAACAATTCCCCCACCCCACCGCCCCCCATCCCCCGTATCCACAGTATCTTTGAGAGTTTCTACTCATTGCCTTAGTCGCATGGACGTTTTCTCTCCTTGTCTTCCCGCTCCTCCCTCTTACGGACCTGAGTTCTGGGTGTTTGGATTATCAGGGTCCGAAGTAACAGATTTGTTCATCAGGTAGGTGATATATGGTCCCCAGATATCAGGAGGGCGTGCGTGTAAAGGTAGTGTACGAATAAATTCAGTGTCCATATCTTGGCAATAAGTTATATCCTTTTCCCAGTCAGCTACCCTAGGGAGTGGGCCCCTGCCCCACGACATGGCTATTCTCCTTCGTGCTAGCACCATGAGGAGTGCCGCCAGCTTGCGTGACGATGGCTGCAGATGTCTTGTGAGGCCAAGAAGCGGGCCCAGCGGCAGGGGGGTCATCTGCTCTCCTATAATCTCGGATGTTGTTTGTATAACGGTGGACCAGAATTGCTGGATACCGGGGCAGACCCATGCCAGATGAAGAAAGTCGGCGTTGGGACAAACGCATCTCTCACACTGGGCCGACGCCTCTGGGTGGTGCCTGTGTTTTTTGGCGGGTGTGTAATATGTTTGGTGTACAAAATTGAAATGGATCAGTTTGTAGCGAGAATTTAGCGCCACTTTTTGAGTTTGTCGCAGAATGTAGGCCCAGTCTTCCTCACTGATTGGTTCCTGCAAAACCGATTCCCACCTGTGTTGCACTTTAGGTAGGAGCTTCCTCGTGTCACTCACCAGGGTTTTGTACAGAGTTGACACCAGTCTGCCCTCTCCCTGTGCTAATATTGTGTTATGTAGCAGCTCCCACGTGGGGGGTTGTTTAGGGAATGAGGGGAATAGCTCCTGCAGGGCGTGACGGAGTCTGAAATAGAGAAAGACGTCCAAGGATGTGTTCCCTCCCTTGTCCTTGGCCATTTGGGTGGTCAGAAAGGTGCCCTCTGGGAAGAGGTCTCCTAGCGTTTTTACTCCTATTTTGTCTACCCATAGCAGGAATACCTTTTCGTTCGTGAGAGGGATACCGGGGATAAATTTTATAGGTAGTATGGGGGAGAATCGTACAGCCACTCCACACGCACTGGCGATCTTCTTCCATATCGCATATGTAGACAGGACCGTGTTCAGTGTCTTATGCGGCACAGGGATGTGGCTGATTATGACTGCGGATAGTAAATCGGGGGAGGCCAGGGCTCTTTCCACTTGCACATGTGGTCTTACATAGTGGATTGAGTACCAGTGGCTCAGGAATTGAGCCTGAGCCGCCCAGTAATATTTCTCTATATCTGGGAGCGCCAGACCTCCCTTCGCTATAGGTAAAGTGAGTGTGTCGTAAGCCACCCGAGCCGGTTTCCCCGCCCATATTAACTCTAGGATCGTGCACTTGATCTTTGACAGAAAGGACTTGGGGAGAAGTAGCGGGATATTTGTGAAGAGATATAAGAGTTTGGGGAGAATAACCATTTTCGTCAGTGAGGTCCTGCCCCACAGCGTCAATGGGAGTGATTTCCATCTCTGAATACGTTCAAGTAATAGCTGCAGTGCGGTTCCGTAATTATCTCTAAATATCTCGTGATGGTTACGTGACATCTTGATCCCCAAGTAGCGCACTTTCGAGGTTTCCCATTGGAACCCATGGTCGTCGGCGAACTCTGAGGTGCACGGAGTCAGGGGGAATACTATCGATTTGGAGTGGTTGGTTTTGAGCCCTGACATTAACCCGAATTTTATCACCTCTCGCATTACGGGGTTGAGGTTGACTTGGGGGTCGCTAATGAACAGCATGACATCGTCCGCGTATAGGGAGACGATTAGCCTGTGAGGACCCAGTTTTAACCCTCGCTCTAACTGCTCGGCCCGTAGCCTCGAGGCTAGGGGTTCCATCACCAGGGCGAAGATAAGGGCCGAAAGAGGGCAACCCTGTCTCGTCCCGCGTTCCAATGTGATCCCCGATGATTTAGTGTTCCCGAGTGTGATGTACGAGCGTGGATTATTGTAAAGCAGAGCTACTAGCTTCAGGAAGAAGTTGCCCAGACCCATCTGCTTCAGTGTCGCGAACATGAAAGGCCACTCTACAGAGTCAAACGCCTTCTCGGCGTCCAGCAGTACTGCTATCGCCTGCTGTGTCGAGTCTAGGGCCTCGATGACGCCAAACAGCCTCCTTATGCCGAACGTTGTGCTACGCCCCGGGATGAACCCGGCCTGGTCACCCAGCACTAGTGCTGGCATCAGAGGGAGCAGTCTGGCCGCCAGGATTTTGGCCAGGATTTTGTTGTCCAGGTTGATCAGAGAGATCGGTCTATACGAGGCGCAGCTCTCTGTAGGTTTTCCGGGTTTATGCAGCATCATCACGTTGGCTTCACGCGTCGTGGGGGGAAGTGCTCCTCGACCCACCGCCTCTTCGTAGACCTGCAAGAGGAGGGGGGCCACTATGTCCATGTGCGCCTTGTAGAACTCGCCGTTGAGCCCATCGGGGCCGGGTGCTTTGATATTAGGTAGGGATTTGATTGCCATCCGGATTTCTTCCAGTGAGATGGGCGCGTTCAGGGGTTCGCGCAAGTCTTGGCTTACCCAATACAGTTCTGTGTCATTCAGGTATTCTTGTATCGCTTCGGGGTCTGATGTTCCTTTTGAGCTGTACAGGTCTTGATAGAATTCCCGGAAGGTGTTGGAGATCCCCTCCTCCGTGTAGACTATCTGTCCTTGCGCATCTGTGACATATTCAATATGAGGTGGGACTCTGTCTATCGATAGTAGTCGGGCCAGCAGTGCACCTGGTTTTTGCCCCTCACCGTACTGCCTGATCTGCTGTCTACGACCCATGAACTTCAGTTCGCGGTCCGCTGTCTCCTTAAATTTCAAGAGTTCTTGCTTAAGCTTGGCTTGCGTGCATGGATCGGGGGTGTTGAGGAGATTCTGTTCCAATTCCTTTAAACGGTCCTCTATGTTGGACAGTTCCCTTCGGATCATTTTTAGTGTCCCGTTTTCTTTGGTCAGGCAGATTCCTCTGACAAAGCACTTGAATGTTTCCCAAATGGTGCCTGCGGAGTCAACCGAGTTTTGGTTGGTGTCTATGAAGGAGAGTATTTCTTGCCGCAGTTCTGCTGCAAACACTGCGTCTGTGAGTGAACCGGGTTTAAACCTCCAGTTGAGGCCTGGCACTGCTGTGCCCGCTAGGGTGGCCTCCAATACCACCATCGAATGGTCGGAATAGGACCTTGGTAGGATCTGGCACGCGTCCCACCTGAAAGGGCTGTGGGAGGACGCCAGGATATAATCGATTCTAGAACTGGTGTTGTGCACAGCTGATCGGAAGGTATAGTCTCTCCTGTCTCGGTTGTGTCTTCTCCACATGTCGGAAAGATTGAAGGCCTGACAAATCTCTCGAACCTGAGTACTTGCTTTGGACGGGTTTCCTGAAGTGTTGTGGGACCTGTCGAGCCTGGGGTCGAGCGCGGTGTTGAGGTCGCCCCCCCACACCACAGTCGACGCGTCGGTCGTGGCTAGATGGGACATTATCCAGTTAAAGTTATCGTGTCCATCTGTGTTTGGAGCGTAAGAGTTGACCACCACCACTTCCTTTCCAGCGATTATTCCTTTCACCAGTAGGGCCCTTCCTTCGGTGTCCTTCTTTGACTCGATGAGGCTGAAATTGGTCCTCTTATCGATCAGGATCGCCACGCCTCTGGCGAACGATGAGTAGGACGAGAAGTACCGGTGGCATCCCCATGATCTGGCCCAGCGCTGTTCCGACGAGGGTAGTAGATGAGTCTCCTGGAGTATCGCTATGTTGATTTTGTGTCTCCGCAGATATTGAAGGATTCTCCTCATTTTCGTAGGCTGGTTGCCGCCGCGTATATTCCAGGTGGCGATTCTCAACGTTGTCGCTGCCATCTGAACGGATC
Organism: Ambystoma mexicanum; assembly: GCF_040938575.1. Classification (NCBI taxonomy): domain Eukaryota; kingdom Metazoa; phylum Chordata; class Amphibia; order Caudata; family Ambystomatidae; genus Ambystoma; species Ambystoma mexicanum. The sequence goes on from NC_090936.1 coordinate 54,682,412, forward strand.
AGTGTAATCCTGTCGGGCCGGGGCCCGCGGAGTTAGCTGGAGTCGCTTTCGGAGAAGGAGCCAGGAAGACTTGGCGATTTGTAGGTACATAGTTCCTCGCGTGGCTGTCGTGGATCGGGGGTATGTGGGTTGAGGCGGTATTACTGAATTAACTTCCCTCCCATGCACGGGCAACCCCCAACAGGCCCGTGGTAAACAGTCCCATAGTAACGAAACAACTTGCATTGCTGTGCTCGGGGCGCAAGTGGCCCTCCAAGAGAGGGCTAGCTCCCTTCCCCGGATACAATAGTGGTCTGCGGTGGTCTCTCCTTGTCAGCCATGCAGACACTAGCCCTCCCATTAGGTACCTTGTAGGCAAAATTTATGGTGGATTTCTTCTCGGTCTCTCTCCCCTTTGAGGCCTTCCGTTGGAGGAGGCGGGTCTGCAGCCCGAGCGGTCCAGATAATCGCTCGTCTCTTCCGGAGAGTTGAAAAACTGGGTCGTCCCCTCATGTTGGATTCGGAGTTTGGCAGGGTAGAGCATGGCGTATTGTATCTGGTTCTCTTGAAGCCTGCGCTTTACTGCCGTGTACGATCTTCTTTGCGCTTGGACCGCCTGGGAGAAATCCGGGAAAAATTGGATTTTATCACCGTCGTACTGAAGATCGCCTTTCTCCCTGGCCGCCCGTAGGATGGCGTCCCGGTCTTTGTAGTTGAGCACTCTCGCTATGATTGGGCGAGGATTAGCCCCCGGGATCGGTCTGGTGTTGGGAATTCGGTGGGCTCTCTCCACAACAAACAGTTTGGACAGGATGTCTGTGCCGAAAAGGTCTACGCATAACTTCTCAATGTAGTCCTCCATCTTTGTGTTGAGTTGTTGTTCCCTAGCTCCAACGATCCTGATGTTGTTGCGTCGGGAGCGGCCCTCCAAGTCTTCATTCTTTGCGTTTACCGCTTTCATTTGCCCTTCTAGGGAGGCCACTCTGGAAGTCAGGGCCGCTGCTCCGTCGTCGAGGTCCGACACCCTCTGCTCGACTGTGTCAAGTCTATCGGCGTGTTTGTCTAACCGGTGCTGGAGCAGATCAACCTTAGAGGAGAGGGTGTCGAGTTTGCTCCCAAGACCGCCAATTCCGGCTTTCAGTTCTAGGAGAATTTCCCTGATGTCGAACCCGTGGGCCTCCTCCTCGTCTTGGATGGGAGATAGCGCTCTGCCATTTGAGGTGGTTGGTTTGGTCACGGAGCTGCCCTCAAAGTTTAGCTTCTTTTGAGCTCTGTCCATTTTCTTTGAGGCCGCCATTGGCGCTTGTGTAGCGGGGGTCCTACAGGGCACCGGAGGTAGGTCCGGGGTCCCGGTTGATCCGCGCCTCCGTTGCGCTATCTCGGATGGGGTTTCTCTCCTGATGTTTCCCTTTGTGATAGGGTATAGTGGAAGCGGGAGTGACGCCGGGTCCAAGCGCTATCTACTGCTGGTTCTCGGCTGGCCCGTACGTTGGGGGTTCACGCGGACCCCGGCTTGCGGTTTCCCGCGCCCCGCGCCTTCACACAGGCTGAAATTCACCCCGGGGAGTATGGACGGGGGCGCACGGGGGCGCGCGTACCTGATCTTCGGGGTTCGTTCAGGACGGCTCCTCCGAGATTCTGCCGGATGTCCCACCGCTTTCGGCCGCTCAGGCCGTCCCCCTCCGGGCCCGCTCTGTCTCCGACTGCCTCGCGTCTAGCCCGCGCCGGCGCTCCACTCGGACCGGGGAGGGGGAGGGTTTCTCGTCGCTGAGGAATCTGGACCCAGCATCCGAATTACGACGAAAGAAGTACTTCGTTTTGTTCAGAATCGCTTTGGCTACAAACTGGGGGTGGCTGCATACACAATGCCCAGCGCAGATGCCTCGATTCGTCAGGATTTCTGAGGGAGCTCCGTGGAGCTCACAGGGAGGCCGCCATCTTGGACGGCTCTCTAGCGCCCTCTATCTAGAAGTTACCCTCTTTTGAAGAGCCTTATGAAAAGGGGACAAAAGGGTCTTTCAGTGGTCCCTTATCTATAATGTCCGTCAAATCATCCTGTTCGAAAACAGGTGTGGGTCTAGAACATCCCAGGTATTCCGTTACTCTAGGCATGAGCTGTCTGTAGTTGCTTTCAGCATGAGCCCCTGGATCTGCTTTACCAAACTCAACTTTGGGGGAAGTGGCAATGCCACTTGCCTCATGCAGTGGGTCTTGCAGATTTTTTTATCCTCGATTGTTCAAAAATAAGATTTTCTGGGACAGGTGTCCCATATTCCAACCCAAATGGTCTCTCCTAGTCAGATGATTCTTCTGCCTCCTCATAGATCGAGGAAAGAGTTTTAAAATAGTCTGAACGAGATTGTGGTGTGTAAATCTTCCCTAAACGAAAAGAAGAGGAAGAAGGCACTATAGATGTCATGATAGGAGCTGACAGTGTTGAAACGACGAGGACGTGGACAGCTTCGATTTTTCCGAAGACGTCGATGTCTTCGACACAAATGTCGAGGGCTTCGACGAAACCGAAGGAATTGCTGTGTACGGTGTCAAGGAGGTCGATACTCAAAGTATTGATGATCCCTCTTTCAATTTTGGCGCCAATGGCGTCGACGACACACCCTTCAACTTTGTTATGTGGGTTTCTATCAGCGTCAATGGCGTCGATATTCTGTGTGTCTCAGAGGCTTTCCCTCTACTCGAGGGATTAATTCGCTCTCGAGGAGTTTCCACGGCCAAGGTCGAGGACTCATGGCTTCTGTCTCAGATGATTTGTCTGGGGTATCGCCTCTAGGTGATTCCGAGTGGGGCAAAGCCGCGTTCTCGAAGACCTTTAACATACTCAATCTGAATTCCTCCCAATGAGCCGGGGTACTATGTTTTGTGGGACAGACAACCCTTTAGGGTGAACTAGAAGAAGAAGTAGTGCAGGGCGTCTATGGCGCCTCTTTTTACCATGCCGCGAAGACAAGGAATGGTGCAATTCACTTTGTGAACAGGAACGGGAGTGTTTACGTTTTTTATGACGGGGAGACGAAGGCCTCGACTCGTCAGATGACTTGCGTTTAGACGGTGTCACAGATTTTGGAGTCCTACCTCTCTCCAACTTTCCTCTTCGCTCCCTCAAGGCCTTGGCAGTCATCGAAATACATTAGTCACGTTCCGAACAGGGGTGCTCTGCCCCTAGACACCAAAGGTAGATCCTGTACAGGGTCGTCATGGACATTTTAGCCGCGCAGTCGTGTCATTTTTTTTTTAAACTAGACCGGTGAGTAGATGAAGCAGATGAAAAAGTCATCTCGTCAGAACTCAAAGGTATTCTCACAGAAAAACTTGAAGACATTTGAAGATTCACACGGAACTGAGCGTTATGTTACCGAAGCTGTGAAGTGCTGAAAAATGGAACTGAACAACAGTGTCAGGAACAGGCACAGGTACTTACTATATCGCGTTATGCTCAGAGTAAAAGCTTGACTCTTGTGAATGAAGCCAAACCCTGGCACGACATCAGGACACGGCCCGAGTTACGTCCAGAATCCCAAGCTAGACTTGTATTCCTCACGGCATGCTCTTGTTTGGTTTGAGCTTTGCCGGTTACCGTGGAGATTAGGGCAGCGTTCCTCGTTATACCGGTCACGTGCGCCGTACAGCTACGGTCACGTGACATCAGGCATTTAAACTAACCCGGTACTATAGGACGGGGCTTCTGATCGAGCTACACGCCTGTTCCTAGTACCTTGTCTTTGCTTTATGTTTCCTTGACTACGGACTTCGTCTCCCTGGATTTCGCCTTCATTTGATCCTCGTCTGCCTTGTTGAGTTTCCTGCATGTTGCTGACCTCCGGCTCTGTCTCACAGACTGCTTGTCTTCATCCTTGTCGGTTTTGTTCTTGCCCACTCATTGACGAACTTTGGCTATGCTCTACGGACTGCTACGCTCCTGTCCTTGCCTGATTTACGTGTTACCTGCACATTACTAACATGGCGGTCCATAGGATTGCTGGATTCTCTGTAACTGCTCCTTTTTCTTGCTTCACGTACGGAATCTACGCTGCTGAACACTGGACAATTTGTTTGTTTTCTCCATACGGTGGATTCCCATCTTCTGCCCTTCAGTGGACTGCATACATCTCCATCCATTTCACCTCCTGGAACTCTTGGATATCATCTTTGCACCAACAACCTACTGCCAACATAAGGACCCTTTTGCGACAGCACTGTGATCAGTGGACTACTGCCTCCTTATCTATTTCTGGTCTGCATTATAACTGTATCCAGTTTTAACAGGGTTCCTTGTGCCATCGGGTCCGGTGGCCAACTGGACTGGAGACTTGCCACCTTATGGTTAGGCGTTCTCGTGCCGTCGGTTTCCGGTGGTACTATGGACTAGAGACTTACCACCCTAGTTGGGCTCAGGCTTCCTTGTAGACCAGAGGTAGCGCCCCGCTCACTATCCTGGTAAGCCTTGGTATTTGGTGGTTAGTGTTCACTTGATATCTGCTCGTCTGGGTTTCTCATTATTTTGGTCATTGTATTACAGGAGGGTTTCCTTAGTGGCTCTAGGCACCAACAAGATTGGGTTCTGCATGGTTTATACCCTTCACAGGTTAATCCATATTTGTGTTTTTATTGTTTTTGAAAGATTGCACTAGGTCGGATTTGATTTGATATCTGTATGATTTCTCTGCAGGTACCGGACGACTGACGACCTTCCATTGTAACGTCCGGGTGCAATCCACAAGTTCGACTGGTCTCCATCTTCTGGCTAATATCCTCCTTGGTGTGTCTCATTTGGTTCCCCCAAGGGTCATATTATCTTGAGGAATTCTACGGCTGCACTACTTGTTCAAGGGTCGTGGGATTCTGACAAACGGACTCTGCGCGAGCTACTTATACCAATGATGATATCAAAGACAGGACGTAAACTACCGAGCAACATCGACTCGACCAGTCATCGACGCACAGCGCCCTCTACTGAAAATTCTTTCCGAAGCAGCAAACTAGATATTGGAAATATCAAAGATAAGGAATAAGTGCGAGAACGCAATCCATTCGAAAGGTTTATTTTTTTTTTTTTTTTAAAACCTTTATTTTTGGTCTTTCGACACAACAAACAACTACTCACCCACATTAGGGTGGCTTTAACTTTACGCCTTCAACCAGTGCCCCGACTTCCCCGCCTCCCTCTGCGACTCCCCCCCCCGCCCCTGCTGCATCCCCATATCATCCCGCTCTTGCGTCAATTCGCCCCTCTGGTGAACCAGTGGAAGATCTCAAGAGTCTGAGTTAAAACTGTATCAGGGTGTGTTCTCAGTGACCAACGGATCCACTGAGGAGGTGGTGTCGGCCTCCCTTATTAGAAAGGATATTAGCGGGCCCCATATGTCGGGCGGGCGAGCGTGAAGTGGTAAGCATTTTATGAAATCAGTTTCTGTGTCCTGGCAATAAAGCACATCTTTCCGCCATGCAGTGTACGATGGTGGCGGGCCGCGGCCCCACGCCATGGCGACTCTTCTGCGAGCTAAAGTTAGTAGGAGTCCGGTCAGCTTCCTTGACGGCATGGACAGCAACCTCGTCATCCCCAACAACGCTGCTGTGCATCGGGGTTGTATCGTTTCACCGACAATTGCGGATGTCGTGTCCAACACACGGTTCCAGAATGGGGCTACCTCCGGGCATTCCCATGCGAGGTGCACAAAGTTCGCTGATAGAGTCCCGCATCTTCTGCACTCTGCCTGGGCTTCGGGATGGTGCTTGTTAGCTTTTTCCGGCGTATAGTAGGTTTGGTGGAGGAAATGAAAATGAATAAGTTTGAGCCGGGTGTTAAGTGAAATTTTCTGAGTTTGCTTCAGAATGTGACTCCAGTCGGCCTCCGATATACTTGTGGATAGTGCCCGTTCCCATCTCGTTTTCGCTCTTGCATTCACGTTGGGTGATCCGGTGGTCAGCGCTTTGTAGATTAGCGACACCAGCCTGCCCTCTCCCCGAGCTTGAATGACATCATGTAGTAGTTGCCAAGTCGGTGGTTGCCTCGGGAAACCAGGCAGGTGGGTCTGCAGTGTGTGTCGGGTCCGGAAGTAGAGGAACACGTCTAGGGCCGAATTACCCCCTTTCTGTTTGGCCTGTTCAGGGGTCAGAAAGCCCTCCTCTGTGAATAGGTCTCCGAGGGATCGTATCTGCAGTTTGTCGACCCACTGGTGAAACACACTCTCCGATGTTAAGGGGATTCCAGGAATATACTTGACTGGCAAGAGGGGGGAGTATCTTGTCTGTATCCCCAGTTTGCTAGCCAGCGACTTCCAAACCTTGTATGTTGTAAGCATTACGTTCATTGTGCGATTGGGGACGGGAAGCCGACCAAACACCACAGCGGTCAAGAAGTTGGGCGTTGCCAAGGCCCTCTCGACCTGTACATGGGGGCGAATCATTTGCTTTGCGTACCAGTGGCTAAGGTACTGAGCTTGGGCTGCCCAGAAGTATTTTTCCATGTCTGGTAGAGCCAGACCACCGCTAGACACAGGGAGTGTCAGCGTTGTGTATGCCACTCTGGCCGGCTTCCCAACCCACAGTAGATCCAGAACTAGGGTTTTCAGCTTTTTCAGGAAGGATTGTGGCAGTAACAGCGGGATATTGTTGAAGAGATACAGCAGTTTTGGCAGCATTACCATTTTGACTAGAGAGGTCCTGCCCCAAAGTGTCAGTGGGAGTGTCTTCCAGCGTGCGATCTTGTCTTGTAGAGACTTTAACACCTCTTCATAGTTGTCTCGGAATACCTCCAGTGGGTCCAGTGACAGTTGGATGCCAAGATAACGTACCCTCGAGGATTTCCACTCAAGTCCGAAGTCGTCAGCGAATTGCCTCGTGTCCCCGGTCAGTGGGAAGACGACTGATTTTGAGTGATTGATTTTCAGTCCGGAGGAAGCCCCGAATTTGATGACTTCCCTCATGACCGGGTTCAGGTTGGCCTCAGGATCTCTTATAAATAGTGCAACGTCGTCGGCATATAGGGATACAATAAGTTTGTGTGGGCCGATAGTGAGCCCCATTTGTTGGCGAAGTTCCCGCAGGTTGGAAGCTAGTGGCTCCATTACCAGAGCGAAGATTAGCGCCGACAGGGGGCATCCTTGCCTCGTGCCGCGCTGTAGGTTTATTGCTGCTGATTTTGCTTTGCCCACTATGATGGTGGCCTGTGGGTTGGTGTACAGGAGAGAAACCAGTTTGATAAAGCGGGCTCCCAGCCCCATTCTGGTGAGGACCATGAACATGAACGGCCACTCCACGGAGTCAAATGCTTTTTCTGCATCAAGTAGGACCGCTATTGCCTGGTCCGTGGGGTCTAGTGCCTCTATGATTCCAAACATTCTCCGGATGCCGAAGGTCGTATTGCGGCCGGGTATGAAACCAGCTTGGTCAGCTAGCACTAGGGCGGGCATCAGGGGCATCAGTCTATTCGCCAGAATCTTAGCAAGGATTTTATTGTCCAGATTGAGCAGGGAAATCGGGCGATAAGATGCACAATTGTCTCGGGGCTTTCCTGATTTGTGCAAAAGGACGACGCTGGCCACACGGGAAGATGGAGGTAGGGTTCCAAGCTCTAGCGCTTCCTCATACACTGCTGCCAGCAGTGGAGCCAGGGGTTCTGCAAAGGCCTTATAGAATTCTCCCGTTAGACCATCCGGGCCTGGAGCTTTGGAGGGCGGTAGTGCCTTTATGGTTTCTTTGATCTCTTCTTGTGAGATTAGCTCGTTCAGAGGTTCCCGTAGGTGATGTTCGACCCAGTAGAGCTCAGTGCCTTCCAGGTATTCCAGGGGGAGGTGCGAGTCTTTCGGCAGCTTGGTACTGTAAAGGTCTTGGTAGAATGAGCCGAATTCCTCCGCTATCTCTTCGTCAGTGTGGACCACTACCCCTTGGCTGGTTCTGATCTCTTCGATTTGGGGCTGTTTGTTGTCAGCTTTGATTAGATTTGCCAGTAAGGCACCTGGTTTCTGGCCCTCGCCATATTGACGGATTTGGTTGGGGCGTTGGAGAAATTTCGCCTCGCGCTCCGCCGTGTCGTTGAATTTCTGCAATTCTGTCCTCAATGTCGCTGCAGCTACAGGGTCATCGTTGTTCACGTTCTGGGTTTCGAGCTGTTTTAGTTTTTTTTCACAGCTTGCGAGCTCGCCCCTGATGAGTTTGAGAATGCCGTTTTCTTTGGCGAGGCAGACACCTCTGATAAAACATTTAAAGGATTCCCAAATCATGCTTGCTGAAGGGACTGAGCCCAGGTTAGCTTGTAGAAACACGTCTATCTCTTCTCTTAATTCTGAGGCAAAAACCTCGTCCTGTAGTGATCCCTGCTTGAAGCGCCAGCGTTGTAGCGGCGGGGTGGGGCTGGCTGGCTGAAGCTTGAGGAAGATTGGTGAGTGGTCTGAGAGTGTTCTCGGGTGGATGAGGCACTGGCCACATAGAGTGCTGTTGGTTGAGGTGAAAAAATAGTCGATTCGGGAGCTTGTGTTATGGACTGTAGAGTGAAAGGTGTATTCACGCCTTTCGCCATTGGAGATTCGCCATGTGTCGTGTAGGTCAAATGCCTTGCAGATTTCCACTATTTGATTAGCAGCTTTCGAAGTTGGTTGATGTGTAGCTGATGATCTGTCCCTCGCAGGAACCATAACTGTGTTCATGTCTCCGCCCCACACGACCGTGGTGGGGCCAAGCGCGGAGAGCTGTGTCATCACCCAGCTGAAGTTCTTATGGCCATCCACATTCGGGGCATATGAGTTGACAAAGGTCACTTTCTGACCGGCGATGATGCCATTCACCAGAAGTGCTCTGCCTTCCTCGTCTTTTGCAGTGTGTAGTAGCCGGAAGCTGAGCCGCCTGTGTATGAGGATTGCAACTCCCCTCGAGTATGTGGAGTAAGACGAGAAGCATCTGTGACAGCCCCAGCTTTTGGCCCACTGGCGGCCACTCGTCGGTGTGAAATGTGTCTCTTGAATCATTGCCACGTCTACCTCATGTCGTCTGAGATAGTGTAGGATTTTCCTGGATTTAGCTGGGATGTTACCCCCTCTGATGTTCCATGTTAGGACGTTGAACGGGGCGGCTTTGCATTTATTTCAGGTCCCATGTCCAGGTCAACGGGCAGCTGCGTTCTGGTTGAGCGAGAGCCGCTGATCGGGTCTGTGTGTAGCGGCTGGGGGTCACAGTGCAACGGAGAGGACGGCGTCTGGTAGGGGGCAGGCAGCGTGCGGGACGAACAGGAATTGACGGCGCTGGGTTTCTCTATCAACTTTGCAATACTCGAACTTCGGGCAATCCCCAACTGGCCCATAACGTAGTTCTCCCAAGGGTGGGCAACCACGAACATGCTCACCGGGAGGTTCCAACTTACCCCACCCAGAACAAACTCGGCCTTAGGAGTCGCCATGCCGGTATGCGGGAATCACTCCTCGGCAGGCAGACCCCACTCAGGCTAACGATAACTTAAGGGTAGCTGCGCTGGGGGTGCCTGGGGCCTCCCAAGTGTCCCAGCCCCGACTTATGCCGCTGTATTTGATCCGGCCCACTCAGTTCAGCTGTGTCGGGTCTTGTGCTCCACTGCATCCAACCGTTTAAGGAGGGTTCCTGGGGATTCTATCCCTTTGCGGTCTGGGGCGAGCTTGATTCTGATCCGGGAGTCCCAGGCGGTCGAGGAACAGATTTGCCTCCTCTGGGGTTTGGAAAAAGTGGACCTTTCCCTCGTGCTGGACTCTTAAGCGTGCTGGGTAGAGCATAGAGTATGGCAGTTGGCTGTTGCGGAGCCTCTGTTTAATGCTTGTAAATGTTCTCCTTTGTGTTTGGACTGCCGGGGAGAAATCGGGGTAAAAATGGATTTTGTCTCCATCGTGACTCAGATCGCCTTTCTCCCTGGCGAGCCGGAGAAGGGAATCACGGTCTCTGTAGTTCAGCAGCTTCGCTATTATGGGTCTCGGAGGGGCCCCTAGTGCTGGTCTTGTTGCAGGAATCCTGTGGGCTCTCTCGATTATGAATAAGCGAGAAAGGGCCTCGCGGCCGAACAACGTAATGCATAAGGTTTCCACGAAGTCTTCCATTTTCCCCTGCATTTGATGTTCTCTCACCCGACTATCCGGAGGTTGTTCCTCCTCGACCGACCTTCGAGGTCCTCGCACTTGGCGGTTGTTAGTTTCATTTGTGATTCCAGCTGTAGTACTCTGTTTGTAAGGGTTTCCGAGCTGTCGTCGAGATTTGACACCCTCTGTTCCACTTCGGTTAGGCGTTCGGCCTGGGAGTCCATGCGATGTTGCATCAGATCGACTTTGGACGCGAGGCCGTCCATTTTGTTACTCAGGCTGCCGATCCCTGCTTTTAGGTCGAGGAGGATTTCTTTAATTTCAAAGGGGTTTTCTGTCGTTCCCTCCTGGTGGGGGCATTCCGACGGTGCCGCCAGGTCCTCGGGTTGGTGGGGGGCTCTGGGGGTCAGACCGCTCTCAAAGTTTAGCTTCCTCTGCAATTTGTCGCTTTTCCCCATCTTGGCTGCCGGTGGTGAGGTCGAGGCAGCGCCGGGTTGCACTGATAGCGCGGCCCTCCTGGAGGAATTCCGTGGGAGGCTGATTTAGGATGTTCGCTGCGAGCCGGAGGGTTGGCTGTTTAGATGCTGCGCCGGCCCTTGACGTGAGATGTTTACAGTGGTTTTCTGCCGGCTCCTCTTGGTTCCGGGGTATAGGGCAGTGTGATGGTTTGTGACAGAGGGGTTCAGGTCGTCCATGAGTTGGGAGGTGCCGCTTGGTCGGCTCTGCCGCTGCTGGTACGGCGGTCACCCGGTCCCAGAGGCGGAAGAAGGGGGGGGGGGGGACAACGCTGCTACCCCACCGCTCCTTACCTGCCAGGGCCCCGGGCCGACCCCTCTGGCCGACGCCGCCTGGTCTCCGCCCGGTGGGTGTGGGCTGTTCTTGTTGTGCGGCTGGGTGCCGGATCTGCAGGAGCCTGTCTCACGTCCGACTCATCCGCTCCGGCGATGGCTTCTGGCGGGGGGATGAAGGCGAACAGGGACTCTCGCCGGTTCTCTCTGGCCGCTGTCGACTCCTTGCCAGGATATTGGCCCCCTGTCTCGTGGGCGGCCCGGGGGGGGTGCGTCAGGGTCTGCAGTGGGGAGGCTCAGCCTGTGGAGCACGGGGCCTAGTGGTCGACCCCGCGAGTCACGGCAGCCGGGCCTCTCGGGCCGCGTCTCGGGTTGAGAGCTCCGATTTCGCTCGAAACTTCGAGGTGGCGCCGCCGGGGACTTCAGGAGTTCATGTACCGGTAAACAGGGGGGCAGTGGCGCTCGGATCCGTAGGATTAGCCAGGATTGATGCGGGGCTGCGAGGGAGCTCTGACCTAAGCGGCCATCTTGGATGGCCCTCTAGCGCCCTCTCCTCGAAAGGTTTATTTTACTCCCCTGCCAGATATCTTGTCCCAAATAGTCTTTATTTAACTTCACAACTTCAAAAGCTTGGTGCCTCTACTCACCAGGACCTCCATTCATGTGCTTTATAGATGCAATGGTTTACTTCTCTGCCAGGAATTTTGCAATATGGGTATTCCTTTTTACAACTACTCCCCTGCCAGGAAGCCTTTGGTGGGCTCTACGGATCCCCTGGTGTACTCCCCTGCCAGGTATCTTCCCAGAGTTTGAAAGTTCTTATATAAAGTTCAGAGTGCCTGGTATATCTGGTTGCCAGGCTTTCCTTTATGTCCTTTTTAGATCCCCTGCCAGTTATCTTGACACAATGTCTTACAACTTTCTATGCTTTTGGTGGATTGCCTGGTATACTCCCCTGCCAGGAATCCTTCTCTGGGTCTTGCAGATCCCCTGTTATACTTCTCGGTCAGGTATCTTCCTTCCCTCCAAATGTCAACAGCCTGGTGTACTTCTTTCACCAAAGCGTCTTTTCAATTTCACGGTCCTTGACGTATACCACAGTTATATCACTTGACTGTGTTACAATTTGCTTGCTTCAGATAACACGTCCTCCAACTTTCCCCACATTAACATCTCATACATGGGGACTTGTTCAAGTTTGGTGGATGTGCCTGTTCTCCAGACTTCTTCCAGGACGGTCCTCTCTTGTAATGCCTTTACTTGGAGTGTAGATGCCATTTTTAAAATGTCCCACGCACTTGTGATTCAGCCAATAATCTAGTCTGCACATTCAACATTGGGTTTCTCTCAATCTACATCAACTCCTACCTCCTCATCTTAGTCTCAGTACTTAAGGCTTTATGGGAGTTGAAGTCCCTAAAGTTTGGGGGATTTCTAAAATAATGTTTAGGAGTTGTACTTAGAAAAGCCCCAGAAAGAGGAGATGTTATTAGTTAGTGGTGTATGCACTTATGTACAGGGCGGAAAAGGAGGATCTCCTGCCTGATGGTGTCAAAAGCGGCTGAGATGTCGAGAAGGACATGGGGGCGTGACATGTTGGGTGAATTTTATTTGTATCTTAAGGCTGGAAGCTCTCTCTGCAGCTCTGCTGCGACAAGACACACCAAACGACCCACTCAGGAACATGCCGGAGCATAGGAGCCCTGAGCGCTGTGCAGGCGAAAACATCCACAACAAGATGGCCGCCCTAGCAACAAGGAAGTGCACCCTGAGGGCACCCTGCCTTTTACAGCATGCAGATTGGCCAGCACACTATCTTAAGGTCAGCCCCTGTCCGTAGCCAGATGGCAGAGTCGGCCAACTCTAAAGGCTGCCTCTTAAGGCTGGTGGTTCTCTCAGCTCCACCCGCAAAAGCCGCCCTCCAGCCCCTACCGGCCTGCTCTGCAGCAGCTGCAACACAGAGATGTCTTCACAAATACAACTACGCTGAGGCCGACACCATCACAGCCTGGAGGTATGCCATCAGCCATCCTCACTAGTGTTGTCACACACCACACAGGTAACCCACAGCGCCAGCTTAACTTGGCTATGTCGCTTTCCCTACCAAACGACATAGAGGTAGTTCCCATATTTTTTCTACCCGACACGCTGCCCAATTGAACATCTACTACTTCTTCCAACATCACTGTCGATCATTCCCCTTGGGCCACCTACCCTTGCTTGGTAAAGCGTAAGAACATGCGCCTGGCCTCACGCAGCATACGAATGCACTCGCTCCTAGTTGGCACGACCCACCCATACACCTCAAAATACCAGCACAATATGGCCAAAGTCACCGCCCAAGCTGAGAGGCAAGCTTCGAGCCCCCCCCCCTAAGCGCCAAGATGAAACGCACCTGCCTCCTACGCAGAAGCGCCAACACTGCACTATAAAGGCACAATCTAGACATGATTCCTCGAGAATGGACCTCTATAACACTCAGTAGCACGCGGCCACCTTTCACCCCTCTTCCAAGGAGATGCAACCACCTGCTAAAGCCTATAATCAGGGTGTAAAGAACTCATGGTGGCAACAGTAAAAATAGACACAAGTGATCACAGTTCAGGGTTTTTTTATTGAACAATGAAAGCAGGGTGGAAAAACGCCAAACCTAAATCTAAGATGGGAAGCAAGCGTCTACCATCAAGTGAAAAATAAGGCACGATACAAAATGGGACCTTGGAGCACAGCACACGCTTTAGCTTTCCTAGCAAGAGCCGACAGTTCTGCATCAGCTGTCGTGTTCTTCGGAGGCCAAGTCTCTTTCCAATAAAAAGTCTCTTGCATTCGAGGCCTGATGTATCCAACAAAGTTCTGTTCCAAATATACATTGGGTGATAGCTTCACCCCTGGGTCCCGCTCTTCTGGGCGCAGACCCCTCACAAATCGTATTCAGTAAGTCAAATAGCCAGGTCCTTTTTCCAATGAACTTTGGGTGGTGACTTTCCACCCCTGGATTTTTCCACTGTCAGGCTCAGTCCCAAATGACAAGGGGGAGAGTTACTTTCCCCTGGTCTTCAAATATTTTTTGTATTGACGAATCTTAATGTCTTTTTAAACTATTCTTCAAGCTTCACGCCTGGGTCTCCCTCTTCCAGGCGTAGACCTTTCACCAATTGTATTCAACTGAACAGCTTCCTTTTCAATCAACTTTTGGGTGGTAACTTTCCACCCTTGGATCTCCCTCCTTCGAGCTCGGACTCCTTTCAGATGTCAGCCACCCTCCTCCAGGTTCACTATGGCTTTTCTTACTTTCACAAAACAGTTAACTGTTGACAACCCTTGCCGGGTTCACTCCTGTCAACACACTGTTTAAAGAGACTTCAGGCTTCGCCCCTTTTTGCGGGTTCACTCTTGCCAAATTTTGTAACACTCTGTTCATACATTCATTTCACCATGCAGGATTCATTTCCCTTAGCTTCGCAATCATCTGTCCGTCAAAGAATTTCGACGGTACAGAGGATTTTACAATACCCCTGTATGACCACTTTGACCTCTTCTAGTCTCTTCCCAAGGGCTTCTGGTTACAGTAGTCTTTCTACCATCGAGTAATTGCCCAGAGTTTCCTGCTTGAGCACCCACGTGGTGCCGGAGGCCTCTGTTGCAGGTTTTCCCCCCTCTTTCTCAATAGCTCCTTTAAACATTCAAAGTTCAAATTTAGCTGCTTGCGACTTTTCATTCAACACAGTTCGGTCTCTTATTGACTCTCTCCTCAAATCACTGGCTTTGATGAACCACTCGACTTTCTTCTCCTTCGAGTCAAGGTTGGTACCACTGAGACAAGCGTCTCTCCCCTGCTTGGTAATCAGCGGAGGAGGGTCGTGTGTACCATTGACAACTTCTGCAACACACGCTGGCCTTTGTGCGCGGTCTTATGTTTCCATCTGCGGAGGATTCACGCCCCTGGATCGGAAAGGGCAAGGTCACTTCTCTCCTCGTCACCCTCTCGGTATTCGCCATCTTTCGCCTCCTCTTGAACTGCTGTGCTGAGTTAGCCCTCATGTTGTGCGGTCTGCCTTGCTCATCCTGTGCTTGTGTGCTCCACCTTTTATCCCCGGGAGGGGAAAGGAAAATGCAGTCAGGTGTGTGTGATTCAGGTTAATTGCCTGACTGCCTGACCCTTGTGTCGGGACATGTCAAGTAAACACCTCTGGGTTTAGGATGCCGTCTTCTATGGGGTAAGAAAGTGTTTGTGTCAAAAAGAAAGGGTTTGTCATGAGAAATTATATTCTTCGTCCTACGGGTGTGGGTAAAGTCAGATGGGTGAGATTGGTAGGATTTGTAAAGCAAATGGGAAGGACCGGGGTTAACATCATGAAATAAACAAGGGGGATTGTAGGAACGGTAGTGTTTCATCCGAGTAGACTGGGTGTTCGAGTAAGAAGAATCAGGGGGATATGGAAAAGAACAATTGGGGGTATTCGGGCAGAGAACAGGATAACAGGGATTCTGGGAAAGATAGTTTCTGGGTGCAATGGGGTTTGGGACCTTAGAGGCTTGGTTATTATGGAGGGGTTGTTGGATCTGGGAAAGAGAGTTTTAATGGGAGTAAGCGAGGCAGATGTATTATAACCTATGAAGTTCTTAGGGATCTCGTCCTGCTCTCCTTCTTCCTCTCAGGTGCCATACTATGTCTCACCTGGGGCATTTCCCCGCGCACACCCCTGGGCTCCCCTACCCATGCGATCCTCCCTCGCTTGGCCACCCCAGAGTTGGGATCTGAGAGTGCCAGCCCTTTCCTGGCCACCTGAATAAGTGATTTTCGAGGTTTACTCGGGAAAATACCCTCAGGTCTCTCACACAGGGCCACAGCTGCAGCAAACGCTAACACCCCCACAAGCGTTAAAACTACAAGCAATACAGAGCCGCCTACCAAGGCCCCTGCTCTCAGCATATCACCTACCATGAGCTCACGCAACACTAAAAAGCCGGATATCTCGCACACACTGAAAAGCGCCATATCCGAGGAATTAAAGACTTCACAGGCCGTAGAACAGACACCCAAAGCTGACAATGCTGCAAGTACAAAGACTCCTCACACTACTGTAACATTCGCCACCCTAAGCACTACAAAGACTCTTGGCATGCCAATCTCTGCTATTAAATGCACCCTTAAGCCTGCCGTCACCACAGGCACACCTGGGCCTGTTGCCCCCACCCTCGATGCATCATGCATCCCGGAGTCCTGTGACTCCACCACACGAGAGGCCATATGTATTCTAGGTCACCCCATTCTGATTGATGACATATGCAATATTGCTCCTACTATGCCTGATGCCACATGTATTCCAATACCTGGTTCCCCAACTCTGACTGATGACATATGTATTCCACAGCCTATTGCTCCCACTATGCCTGATGACACATGTATTATAGAACCCATTGACACTACTACACATGATGCCACATATTCTAGAGCCCCACTCTAAACCTGATACTTCAGCTGAGCTCACCTCCGATGCGTTTAACGACGCATCCAGCAAAAACCTCAAAACAGACCGCACTGTGAACCCCACTGTTGTGGCCAAGGCTATCCCTGCCAATAGCGAGGCCAACCTAGCTGCATCCGCAAAACACATCAGAGGAGCGCTGATCAACAGTAGAACCCTCCTGGCCAACGCCCTTGATATCTCTGATCTTATCACAGCAAACAACCAAGACCTTATAGCTATCATGGAAACCGGGCTGCACGCAGCTGCTGGACCTACCCTCTCTCTTGCCATTCCTGATAACTATACTATCTTCCGAAAGTATAGACTTCTTACCAAAGGGGGAGGAGGGGTGGCATCATAGCTAAAAGTCACATGACTATCAGAGAAATTCCAAACCAAGTGTTCCACTCCGGAGAACGGCTCTCTATCAAATTATCCCTATCTAATACCGTCACACTAACGAGCCATACCATCTATAGACCTCCTGGCCCTGTGTCCTCCATCGAGGAAGACCATGCTAATCTCCTATCCAACAGCACTAAGCCTTCCTCTAGAATTATCCTCTTAGGTGATGTAAACTTAGATCTTAACGACTCTGCGGACAACAGCGCATTAGCTACAGCCAATACTATCAAAGCATTGGGCCGCTCCCACCGCATCACAGTCCTGACTCAAGACAAAGGTTGCATGTTAGACTGGCTAGCCGATATGAACTGTAACACCAACATGATATCGAACACCCCCTGCCTCTGGTCGGACCATGATATTATCTTGTTTGCTATTCCTAAAAACAGTCAACTAAGCACAACCCTGCAAGCTGCACCAGCTTCCCTCTCTAGAAATGCACATAACATCACACCAGGAAATATGCTCTCGCTATTGCAAGCCTTAACTAACCACCAACTCGCAGTTGGTGTTCTACTAGCCATCGACAAAGTAGGCCTCAGGAGAACCTGCAAATCAAAACCACTAGCTCACCTAAATGCTTGGTACAACCCCAAACTCAAAACCTTACGCTCCACTAAGCAGACAGCAGAGACTGCATGGAAGAAGTCCCCTTCAGCTGCCAACAAAGAACTCTTCATCTCCTCAGCCAAAGCCTAAAAACAGGCCATCCTCCAGACTAAAAGCTTAACCGCAACGACCCAATTCAAAAGGTCAACTCTGGGTTTAGAGAACTCTTCGCCATCCTGCGAGAGCTGGAATCCACAGTCACCCCCCTGCCCTACCCCATCAGATAGCTGCAATGAAGATCTCACTTGGTGCACTAATATACTAAAGGCCTTTATTAACAAAACTGCCTCACTCCATACCAAAATTGAAACTAAATAAAACAAGCTACCACAAACTGAAAAACCGGCCACCCCCCTCCTCAACCTGCTCTCCCCTTTGAACCATTCAAATTCAACCCAGTCACTGTGCTGGAAGTGACCAACATTATCAAAGGCCTTAAGCCCTCAAGATGCCAAGGCGACATCTGCCCAGCCACCCTTATTAAAGACTGCATGACTGAACTTGCCCCCTTCATCGCATCTCCCATTACCAACTCCTTCTCCTCAGGCAATATCCCCACCAACCTTAAAGATGCCTGGGTACTTCCACTCCTAAAGAAACCTCCATTAGACCCTAACATCCCCACTAACGACCACCCCATTACGACTGTACCCTTCCTACTCAAAATACTAGACAGAGCAGCATACTTGCAAATTCAGAAATACCTGGAAACCAACAACCTCCTTGGCCTGCGCCAATCTGGCTTCCGCCCTGGTCATGGAACTGAAACACCACTCTTGGACCTAAAAATCCAAATGGACGAAATCATAGATAGCGGAAATCTGGCCATCTTTCTCCTACTAGACCTCTCAGCAGCATTCGATTTAGCAGACAACAAAATTCTATGCCAACACCTCTCATCTGCAGCCTACTTCTCTCCCGAGCCCTAACTTGGATAGAATCCTTTCTTTCGAACCACACAATGAGGGTCTTCTCCAAGAATGCTGTGTGCCCCCCGTCCTAGTCACCTGTGGGGTCCCTCAGTACTCCTGTATCTCCCCTACTCTGTATAATGTCTTCACAAAGCCACTCTTTGACTTATTGGACTAACAGGGTGTCTCCTATACCAACTAGGCAGATGACACCCAGATACTCGTCCCCATCACTGGTAACTATGACACCGTCTCCACTGCTCCGAGTAAAATATATCAAATCATCCAAATCTGGATAGCTCAACAAGGTCTATGTCTCAACAATGAAAAAACAGAGCTACTCCTGGTAGCAACTCAATCATGACTCAACAAATCTAAAAAATGACTACAAGTCCTTCGTTATAGAAGGAAACCCTATCCCAGCCTCTAGAGCAGTAAAAACGCTGGGGGTATACCTAGACTCCTCGCTATCCCCAACAAGACATGTGAATGCAATCACTTCTGCTGCAGCATACACGAGCAAACTATGCCTGCAGACCCTTCCTAACTCCCGAGAGCTGCATTACACTAGCCAGAGCACAAATCCTATCCAGGATTGATTACTGCAATGGTCTCTTCGCAGGCTCAACCACGTATGATATAAAATCTCCAAGTAATACAACACAATGCCTTAAGAGCAGCCTTGAACATTCCCAAAAGGGAACTCTGGAAAGGCCCACGAGGAAAAGGCCTGTTCTGCGCCCTCCCCATTCATTACAAGTCCGATCCTCGGAGCGGGCAGGAGCCCCTCCGAAGCACCTCCCTTAGGATCAGCCCTGCAGCATCTACACAACTCGATGACCAGGAGGTAAGGAACCCACCAGCACCAGACAACGGCTGCCCAGTGCCTAGATCGCTGTAACAGCACATGTTCAGCCAGCCAGCCACTTAACTGCACCTGAGGTAAGCTACAGCTCACCCGAGGCTCGTAGCATGATCAACTGTTTCCTCCGAAGCCGCGTGCCTGATTCTAAAATGGCCGGTCGCTTTCTCGGCTTGAGAACAAGGCTGCCTCTGCTGTTGCCAGGCAACCTCATCAACTAAACTACCCACAAGGCCCCCGCCGGCAGGCGGAAGCCGGCCCTCCTCTGGAAAGGCCCACGAGGAAAAGGCCTGTTCTGCGCATGTTACGCGCATGATCCGCGGCGTGGCCAACCCCTCTGTGCCTCATGCCCGAGCCCATTCCCAGCAGAGCAAGAGCTCTGGCCGAGCCAACCTGTTCTGCAGGAGCAGCACCCTCCCACCCTTCACCTTGTTGGGTTGTAAGTTAAGCCTCTGGGCATTTTCTCGATCAGCCTCAGGCCCTTTCATGCTTGTGCGGCATCCCGCCACCTATTTACCCGTTCTTATCTGCCACCTACAAGTATCAGGACCATCCACCTCCGCAGATTTCTGAAGCTGCGTGCCCCCTTTGCGCTATTTGTGCTCTCTCGCCATTGCACCACACGAGGTGCACCCCTCTCCAAGATGGCCGCCCCGCAATATGTGACCTCCTCCACCCTGAACTAACACGCATTGGTCCATCTGGATTGGCTGCACCCACTTAGCCAATCACTACTCGTCGGCACAGGCGAGTGCTGGCCCATGGAAGAAGGCAGAGGAATAAGGCAGCTGACTGAGCTAGCCGTGCTGCCTGATGTTCCAGGTCCCTTAGCCCTGCCTCCTCGACCCACGCATTTGTATTCTCTCCAGCCCTTATGATTGTCAGCCTAGCCCCTGGCCCTCCAAGGCATTTACGGCGAGACTCAAAAGCACCTATACCATAACACGTACTATAGTACTATGCACCGTACCTCTGACATGAGACTCAAGCCACTGTGTTGCCTATACCTAGCCACTGTGTTGCCTATACCTAGCCACTGTGTTGCCTATACCTAGCCACTGTGTTGCCTATACCTAGCCACTGTGTTGCCGATACCTAGCCACTGTGTTGCCTATACCTAGCCACTGTGTTGCCTATACCTAGCCACTGTGTTGCCTATACCTAGCCACTGTGTTGCCTATACCTAGCCATTGTGTCGCCCACACTTAGTCACTGTGTTGCCTATATCTAGCCATTATCTTGCCTATACCTAGCCAATGTTGATTGATAGCTGATCGCTGCCCTGCGCTCACCCATCATGCCCAACATCATACCCCCACCGTCCGCACTTATCCCCCCTACGCCCTTCCTTCCATCCTTCTTCACCAAACCCACAGATCACAAACCTAGCACACCTTCGACGCGCCCTAGAGCTACTAACTCTAGAAATCAAATACTAGGCCTCCACTCCAGATCCTCACCGCAAACCCAACTAGCCAAAACTGAAAACAAACCAACCTCAGAACACCACAAACTGGCCACTACCAAGAAGGCAGCCAAAGGGCAGAATACCACCCCACTGCCACGCCCAGACTTACAATGTGCATTAATTAATGCCAGATCCCTCCCTGCCAACGCTACTGAAACTCATGACCTTGTAACCAACCTTGACATTCTTGCCATCACCGAAACCTGGCTACACAATGCCGCCGGCCCTGCCATCTCCCTAGCCATCTCATCAGGATACTCCATCCTTAGACAGGACAGAACACTGTCCACAGGTGGGGGGGGGGTAGCCCTCATAGTCAAAGATCACCTAGAAATAAGACAACTTTCCTCCAAATTAGGGGAGAACGTAGACTATCTGCCAAGATCGCACTTTCTCCCAATACCACCATCACCCTCGATCTAGTATACCGCCCACCAGGCCCAATACTGGACTTTCAGGACAACCTCTCACATCTACTAGGTGTAACGCTCACCTGATTCCCGTAGAGGCGCCGGTCTTGACTGGGCGTATACCGTATCTTCAAAGGTGATGTGTAACACACGGCTGGCTCTTTGGGCTGGACCTCTGTGCACAGTATGTCTGACTCGAAGGGTAAGATGTCTGCAGATAGAAAATATGGGATTAATGAACTGGGTTATTGAATGTCTCTCTCTTCTTCCCTTTCTCTTCTCCTGTAGAACCCCAAAGGTTAACGCTCTCACCTTAGGTAAGTGAACGCCGTGCTCTCCATCTGCCTCGGGGCAGGGTGCTGTAACCAGTTTCTTCACTGGATAAGGGGAGCAGGCCTCTTGACTTCAGAGGACTGCTGTCCGTCGTTTACTGCACGAACGGTAAGTTTCGAGTAATTCTAATGTCTTTAAAAGTCTTTAGTAATGATGTCTCTTGTTTTGCAGGGTTCCGGCGATGGCGGATGACGGGCTGAAGTGAGTTGAAGATGGAGCCCGTGTGATGAATAGAAGCGCCTGGAAGCACGTAAGTAAGCGCTTGTTGCCTGCTTCACGATGCGCTCTGTCTTTTTATTTTGCAGGTACAAGTTCGGAGCGGCTGCAGGGTGCCAGAATACCCACTGGGTTAGATGTGGAAAGGAGTAATGGCACGTGAGTATTAAAGTTCCCCAATGTCTTTAAACGCACCTTGTTTTGTCTTTCAGATGCGGGATGCAGCGCCGAAGGCCTCCGGAGCGTGCAAAGAGTTGGTAAGCTTTTGTCTTTCAGATGCTGGAATGCAGCGCGAGGCGTTGGTGACAGCCGATGGACCAGGTAAGTGAAGCGCTGTCACTGAAGACCGTAATGCTAACCTGTTCTTTCTTGTCTTTATAGGTGTTGCTGAAGACTGGATTCAGGATGGTAAGCCTTTTTCCTTAGGCCCAGGATCAGATGCAGAAGACACGATGAGCGTTCTGCTGCAGAGGATGCAGAATAACGCAAAGCAAGATTCATCCATCAGGTGTGGTTTAAATAGCCTCCTGTAGTGCTTAGGTGCCTCCTTCCACAGCCACGCCTAGGTAAGAAAAGAGTTCCTGCTTTCCAGAAGAGTTCCAGTGTTCTGAACCTAGGGAGTGGCTCCTGCCCCACCCAACAGGAAAAGTAGTTCCAAACAGAAGAGGATCAGAGGCTCAACTGGCAGGCAAGTAAGCAGCATGGTCTGCTGCAGGTAAGTCCACCCAAGCATTATGAGCCCGGCGCTTCCAGCGCTGGGACTGGGCATATTTATGAGCCTGGTGCCACTGGCGCCAGGACTGGGTCCAAAAGGTCCCAATTGGGACTGGTTGGCACTCGGAACCTGGGTTATGGATCTGCTTCCAAGGGAGTTGGGAAAACCCTGACCTTTTGGAAGCAGAGATCATGACACTAGGTGAAAACCTTAAAACTACGACCGAAACTATTCTTTTAGGAGACCTTAACCTGGGACTCCACGACCAGAAAGATAGACCCTCCACTACACTAGCACAAGCTCTCCAAGAAATGGGCTTTGAACAAAAAGTACTCCATCCTACCCACAACAAAGGACGTACTCTTGACTGGCTAGCTGACCACAACCGTGGTCCGACCACTTTCTCATTCATTTCCTCATCCCTACACCTAACAACTCGGCAAAAAAACTCAAGTCAGCACCTCCAGCCCTAGCCAGAAACGCCAAGAACATCACCAAAGAAAATATCTTACCTTACCTAGACACTCACGACTAACCTCCCTGCCACATCAGACCCAGCTGCACTGGCGGATATCTACAAATCCACCATTAGCACTGCCATAGATGATATCGCCCCTCTACAAAAGAAAAAAATCAAAAAATACCAAACACTCCAATACTTGGTTCTCAGCAGAACTAAAAGAATTACGAACCAAAAAACGCAAAGCCCTAAACTTATGGCAAAGTGCGCCCAACGCATCCTCGCTATCCTCCTACAAATCACTGGCCACCCAATACAAAAAAAGTATCATAGCAGCCAAATCCGCGTCCTACAATGAAAGAATCTCCAACGCCTCTTCAGAATCCAAAGAGCTTTTCGCCATCTTCAAGGAATTATCCACACCGGCTACTAAGTCTCAAGAGGTTGTTAAGGACCAAGCTTGGTGTAACACCATACAGTCCGCCCTCAAACAAAATTGAACTCCTCCAAGCAAAAATCCTAGACCATCACAAAAATCTCACTCAGCACATCCTATCAGCATCCCATACGGAAACTGTGACTGAGAACATAAAGACAAATCTCTTTACTCCATTCAAATTTAGAGAAGTCTCAGAAAAAGAGAAAAAGAGGTAGTCGATATCGTTATCAGAATCAAACCTTCTAATTGTAAAGGCGACGCCTGCCCCGCTAAACTAGTTAAAGACTGCGTAGAAACACTAGCACCAATTCTTAAAACT
This sequence comes from Ambystoma mexicanum, assembly GCF_040938575.1. Lineage (NCBI taxonomy): Eukaryota > Metazoa > Chordata > Amphibia > Caudata > Ambystomatidae > Ambystoma > Ambystoma mexicanum. The sequence continues at coordinate 54,705,846 of NC_090936.1, forward strand.
TTCATCAATGCATCGTTCAACTCAAACTCAGTCCCAACCAGCCTAAAAGAAGCTTGGGTGCGCCCTCTTCTCAATAAACCCACTCTAGATACCGAAAACGTCAACAACTATAGACCCATCACAACCGTTCCCTTCCTGCGACAAAGTTGCCTACAAACAAATAAAGCAATACCTGGAAGACAACAGCATTTTAGGAAAAAGGCAATCGGGTTTCCGCCCGGGACATGGGACCGAATCAGCCCTACTAGATCTCAAAATCCAAATAAATGACATCATGGACAAAGGCAAACCTGCACTCTTGCGCCTGCTAGACCTATCTGCCGCCTTTGACCTGGTCAATCACAATATTTTAGGCACGCAACTCAAAAATGAAGCCCACTTCTCGCCAGAAGCCATCTCCTGGGTCAAATCATTCCTCGAGGGTCGACTTATGAAAGTCTTTTCAGACTCTGCGAGCGCTACCCCCACCACTATCCACTGTGGCGTCCCACAAGGGTCCTGCACTGCACCCACCCTATACAACCTCTTCACCCTCCCACTGTTCAATGACTTGGACCGTCGTCACATAGCATACACCAATTATGCTGATGACACGCAAGTCCTGCTCCCTCTCACAGGGGTCTATGAACAAGACGCAGCAGCATTAACCAAGATCTATACAGCCATCCAAACCTGGATGGCAGCCAACAGCCTCTGCCTAAACGGGGAAAAAACAAAGATCCTACTAGTTGGCACCAAAGAAACACTAAACAAACTCCCACCGCAGTACAAATCCTTTAACATAGATAACTCCATCATCACAGTCTCCACTGCAGTAAAAACGCTAGGAGTATACCTTGACTCCACTCTCTCCATGACACGGCAAGTCAATGCCATAGCCTCCTCTGCCGCACTCACCACTAAGATAATCAACGCCGTTAAACCCTTCCTATCCACTAATAACTGCTTGGCCATAGCTAGAGCCACAGTAGGTACCAAATTGGACTATTGCAATGCTCTCTTCTTGGGCACGTCTGCACAAAACCTAAAAAAAATGCAAGTCACACAAAACAATGCTCTAAGAGCAGCCCTAAGCATCCTTAAAAGGGAACACATCTCCCAAGCCAGAAAAGAAGCCCACTGGTTACCTATAAAAGAACGGATACTATTCAAATCCATGGCCATCACCCACAGATGCCTTTCCGCCAAGACTCCGCCCTATCTTTCTGAAAGAATCACCCTTAACACATCCACTAGACCCACAAGGTCACACATGACCAACCAGACCTACGTACCTACATTCAAAAGAAGCAAAGCCGGGGGGTCTAGCTTTCAACACCTAGCACCCAAAAACTGGAACGCACTCCCCACCGCGCTTAGGAACGAAAACTCATACCATGTCTTCCGCAGACTACTCAAAACCATGCTGTTTAACTAACTCCACCCCACCTTACCTATCCTACTGTATTTTCACACCTGTATGTGAATAAGCACAACTGTATGTAAATATTCAAATATGTTCTGCAATATATATATATATATATATATATACACATATATATATATATATACCATGTATGCCTGTAACAAGTAAGATTGCTTTCAGTGCCACGATGCCCCTGGGCAGATGTGCGCTATACAAATCCAAATAAATAAACATCTCATCTGCCAGACGGAATGCCCACTGGCTGCCAGGACCGCATAATGTTTATAACCCCATCACTCGCCCATAAATGTCTGTCTAACACTGCTCTGCTATACCTATCGAGCAAAATTAACAAATCCCAATCCAACAGACTGACCCGGGCTGCCGACTAACACCTACTCTCCGTCCCCAGATTTAAGCAGTCAAATGCAGGGGGCCGCAGCTTTCCTGTGGTAGCCGCTAAACACTGGAATGCACTCCCATTAACGCTTATATTGGAATCATCCCTTTTTTGGCCTGGCCCCCCCTCCCAAAAATGGCAAATGGACAGTCTGTACAGTATGTACAAATGGCTATGAAATATTGCGCGCCGTCACTGCACCCTACTCCTAGTATAGTCCCTGGGATCCCCCAAATGCTCCCATCACAGTCGCTGAGCTCCCTCATCCCACTCCTACCCAGTCCCTGGGCTCTAACCGCCCTGCTCCCACCACTATCCCAGTGCTCCTGCCCATCCTGCTCCCACCACAGCTCCCCCGCCCCATTCCCAAGACAGTCCGAGGGCCAGTGGGATCTGGTGAATTTTTTTAAGTGGAGGGGCATAAATATTTCCCATAAAAATGGCATAGCGACCGAGCGCAGCGAGGGAGCCCGAACCAATGAAGGGAGAGTTCGGGGGGTATCCGCCTGTGAATTTTTTTTTAAATAATGGGTTAAAATGTTGCATTTTAGAGCATAGTTTTAAAAAAATTGGTGAAAAGCCAAACAGTTTGCAATTGGCGCTGGGGGGCAAAGGGGGAAAGCATGGCATTTTTGACTGGACATCTATGATAGATATCCAGTAAAATAAATACCATCCCTGTCCCATGGGCTCCACAGCATCTCAGAAGGAGAGCTGATTTTGGCAGGTGGGTAGGGGGATTGTGCAAGACATTTTTAAAATGCCTTTGTTGTACAACCCTCCTTCTCCCTCTACCCGCAATCCCCCAAATCAGCTCAACGGACCAAAACAAACCACCACAGTTTAGCCAGCTCAAGAGTACTCCCTCAGCTCGAAAATGCAGCTCAGGGAGTGCTCAGTGTTTCACTGGGCTGGCTCCTCTGCTCCTCCATAATGGGCGAGGGGGCCACTGGGTGGATGCCCCCTCGGCCATTATGGATGAGCCACTAGACTCGGACTGGTCTATAGGGCAATAGGACAATGCCCGTACTAAAAATGCAAAATGCTAGTGCAGGCCAGTCAAAATGGGCCACTTTTTTGGCCAATGTGGGCCAGTTTGATGAGTTACTTCACTATGCATTTAGTAGTTTCGACCATTGTTGCTGAATAAATATCCTTTAAATATCACCTTTTGCTTACATTTTAACAGAAAACACCCCCTTGTGTACTATTCAAACAGTCTGTGACTAAAGGAATGAATATCCATTTGCAACTGCGGGCCACTTTTTCATTGGTGTCCGAGTCCGTTTTATGGTCCAGTCCGACCATGTGTGCCGCCCCTGGCCATTTCCTCCAACCTAAACAAAAACACACTTTTTTCCATTTCATGCTGGGCTCTCGTGCCCCCCCCCCTGGGAAGTTTGAAGACCTCTGCTTTAGACCTTCCGAAAAAGCCTCAAAACCTGGTTATTCATGCAAAACCCCCAACTTATCAGACAGGGAGATCGCACACCCATACAACTGGATTGCGCACTCCTGTAACAAGAAACCAGATACTTGTGCCATCTGTTTATTTGTGATTTTGTCATAAATGTACCCAGCGCACAGATGCTTTAGGGCTTGGAGCACTCTACGAATGCAAATAAATAAATGAATGAATGGGATTTTGACTAGAATTATTTAAAGGAAGGGGTTTCTGTGTTCCATAAAAAGGAAGATTTGTGGGGTTACAACAAGCCATCCGGAACTCAGGTACTACAAGATCTTCACCCAGAAGGGAAGAATACCGCGACTCATCCAATGGAGTCACAATTTTCCACCAAACAGCTGTCTTCTCCCATGTGGTCTACCCTCATATTACCACCCCCAGGGGCAGGATCAACGGCTGCTGTCCCCTGGCCGTATGGGGAGGAGATTACCATTGGGGAATCAGTGATGACTCCACAGGATTCATCACAGCTCCCAGGAATAGGAGTAGCGTGTCTGCTTCCTTCGGGCCCACGACACTGACTAACTTGTCCCAGCCACTTTTATACCCATAAGGCTGTGTGGGGGTGTTTCTTTGCAGGGCTCTCCCTTTAATAAGCAGTCTTGACCTCCCGAGTGGTCCTTTTCTACTTGATTCTTTAAGTGGTGGTTAGGATCTAGATTCCTTCTCCTTTCTTGTTGGGTCTCAGAGAGATTGCCATAAATTAGAGTTAAGGGCTGGCCCTGTGTTTTAAGCACAGCCTGCAGCCTCAACACCAGCGTGGATTCCCTCCTTTGCGGTTAAATGAATCTGCAGTGGGGAAGCTAATGCGATGATTCAGTGACAGGATCTCGTCACTTCTCCCCAGAGAGGTGCCCTTCCCTAAGAGACTGGGATGGGGAGGCTGCTACCCAATATTCCCCCGAAGGCTTGGTACAAAGCAGGAGGACCTCATGGGAAGAGAGTCCCTTCATGGGGATAAGGACTCTGCTTACATGAAAGAACCCCCCCCCTAAACCCTTGTACTCAGAGGCCATGGCCCCATTGACTCATTCTCCCTCCCAACCTGAAACTACTGTTTGTTATTGTTAAGTCTCTACTATCTCACATGTAAGACCAGAAAGGACTGAGACGAAGAAGAACCAAAGATACATACAGAAACACAATACAAGGGATTACCAAAGTATTGTGACGAGGTGGAGACAGACAAGTGATCACAGTTCAAGGGTGTTTATTGAACTTCATCATGGGTGTGAAAAACGCCTATCTAAACCTAAATCTAAGATGGGAGCAAGCTACAACCTTCAAATAATAGAAAATGCTGTCCTATTCGTGCCGTCAAAAAAAAAAAAAAAAAAAGATAGTCTATACTAAAAGGACCTATTGCCAAACCTTACTCTATAGAACAAAAAGTGTGGGGGGACAATGTTCACAAAAAGAAAGAAGTGTTCACAAAGTAAGTCAGGATGTTTAGGCCGTTGGCCTCCCTTCCCCATGTTTTTAACACGGGACAAGGCGGGTCACTCTAGCACAGCACACTCATGGGCTTCTTCGGCACAAGGTCACAGTTCCTTTTACCAACATCAGGGCCTTCTATGCCAAAGCCTCTTTAGTACAAAGTATCTTGCTTCAGAGGGCCTTATGCACCAAACCAACAAAGAAAAGTTAAGTTCCAAAAAATCTTCTAGTTGGGCGGTTTACTCGTTGCCCGAGATTACCCTTAGCCGGGCTCAGATCCTTCTTTCCCAATTACCCTCCCTCGGTTGGGTTCAGACCAATTAATTCCCAGGCATCCCTCACTCAGGTTCACATTTGCCAACACAATATCTTCACAGGTGGGTTGTACTGTTCACCCCGGATCCCCCTCTTTCGGGCTCACATCCCCTTTTCAACCAATTAGTGCCCCTCTTCTAGGCTCAGACCAATTTCAGTTCATATGTAATCGAAGTCTTTTGAATGTGAACTTGACCTGCTGCAGGATCACTTCGATTTTAATGTTTAATATTTTCAGGTTCTGGGGTTCCAAACGGAGACCTTCGAGCGAGCACCCACGCTGCGCTGGACCACTCTGTATCTGGTACTTCACTGGGTTTTCTTAAAATTCAACCGCACACTAGTTCTTTGTTCATACAATGGTTCTGCTTGCAACCTTGAGCATAACACAGTCCGGTCTGCTATCTTTTTCTGCCGAATCACCGGCTGTGCTGAAGTCGTTGGCGTTGCTTTACTGTCAGAGTCAAGGACAGTAACACGGTGGCAATCGCTTCTCCCCACCTTGGTTATCAATGCGGGAGGGCCCTGTGTACAATTGACACACTCTACACCGCTCGTCAGCTGAAATTCCTGGTCTTATGTTTCTTTTCCTTGAGGATTCTTGAAAGTCGCAATCCTTTCGTGAAAAGGACGAGGGCAATTCCCTCCTCGTCGTCCTCTCTGGTCTTGCCGCCTTTCTCCTCGGTTTAAACTGCCACCCCGGAATAGCTGCTTCCTCGTGCGTTTGGCCTTGTTCAGAGTGTGCCTTCGTACTTCGCCTTTTAGCCCCATGGGGAAGTGTGATGGAAGTCAGGTGTGTTTAATTATCAGTAATTGCCTGACTCTGCCTGACCCTTGTGTTTGGACACATCAGGTATACAGCTCTGGTGTTAGTCCATTGTCGCTCACGATGAACTGTCCGTGAGAATGTGTTTGTGTCGAGAAAGGGGAGTGCGGGGGGTGGGTGGGCGGTTGAGATTCCAAGTATTCTACCTGGTAGGATGGGGAAAAGGTGTCATAAGGAAGGGGATACACGTCTCGCCCTTCAGTATCTCACTTCTACTACCCGAAGACCCACCCATCCAGATGATCCTCCCGCACTGGTCCACCCCCAGAGACTGGAACCAATATTGATGGCCGTGTCCTGGCCATCTGGATGACAGATCCCTGGGGATTAGCAGGTAAGACACCTTCAGGTTTATCACACAAGGCATGTGAAATGCAAACCTGCGTTGCCCAAAGCGTTAAGAGACAGTCAGTCTCGGAAGAAGAAGCCGAAAAGAACCATGCAAGCGGGAGTGAACGTTATACGCTGCAGAAGCAGAAAAAAAAACAGCAGTGGCATGGCCTAAAACATGCTGAGACCGCTGCGTCAACGGCTCTGTGGAGCTGCATATTCCAAAGAGGCGGAAAACAGGAATACGCGCAGAGCACGTGCAGAACCAACAGCGACCTGAGACCCTGGGAAGAACCGGTAGCGATCCACATTGAAGATAAAGCTAACAGGAGTTACGGAGAAGCCGGGATGCTTCCAAGGAGCCAAGTATTCTTCAGGAGTGATCTCCCTCATCACACTAGTGATACCCAGAGAACCAAGAGCCAAGTATCCCCCAGAGTGATCTCCTTTATCCTAGTGGTGATATTCAAGATAACCAAAAGTCACGAAAGTCAAAGGGGTAGTCTCTCGAATTACTGGAGTAGTCTGCAAAGTAAACAGGGGGTCACAAGTGAACTGTGGTGATACGAAAAACCATAACTCTCAAATGTGCCTCGGGAGTGATCTCACTCGTCACAGTGGGAACCCCATCACCTGTGAAAGATACCAAAAGGACCAATCTCCCTTAAAGTCAAGATATAAAAAGTCCTGACAAAGAGCCAGCACTAAAAAGAAAAGATGATAAAGCCTGAACTCTGTTGTTTGAAAATCCTTGGGAGGAAGTAAAGAGACTTCTAAAGAAATGTACAAAGGACTACCCAGGAACAGTCTTCAAAACTCGTATAGATGGGCCACGAGAAGGGAGTCATTCTCCTGGTTTAAGATTATTTGGTAAATCAGACCCTATTGCAAGAGACAGCTGTTAAGTCAGCCTAAGATTAGATGTTTCACCAGGAGGAGGGAACCACCTTTTTGGTTTATTTCATAGTGGTAGTGATAGAGTAGTTTGCTTGGACAGAAGACAGTATATTGGTTTTCGACTTGCATCGTGACGAGCACCAGAGTTTTTCTCTGTTGAGGTAGGGAAGACCCCTCTAGAAGAACAAGTTACTTACCAACTGTAACGTTCTTTCAACTGGATGTTCCTCCCACGTATTCCTCATCTTATGATAATTAGTTATCTCCAGCTTCGCTGCTCCGCAAAATAATTTTCTCTCGGCAGAGGGCGCTGTGCTCGAGGTCGTGGCGTCGATTGTCCCTCGACGGACTCCATACTCTGTCGACGTCACCAATGGTATAAATAGCTCGAGCCGCGCCCGTTGCTTCAGTTCCGTTTTTTTCGATGAAACATAACTGATGCACTCTTCGTGAGAGGAAAGTATAAGAAAAAGTAAACTGTACTGTGGGTTGGATGGGAGGGTCGATGAGGAATACGTGGGAGGAACACCCAGTCGAAAGAACGTTACAGTTGGTAAGTAACTTGTTCTTCGAATGGATTGTGTCCTCCCACGTATTCCTCATCTTATGATAGACTCCCATAGCAGTGGCAATTTTGGAGGTGGGAGTACTACTTACAGTTTTCATGGACAGAATGCAGAACTGCCTTGGCAAATAACCCCTCATTGGAAGAGGCCGTATCCAAGCAGTACTGCTTGATAAAAGTATGCATTGTTTTCCAAGTTGCAGCTGAACAAATATCTGCTGCCGGGACTCCCCTCTTTAGAGCCGCAGAAGTAGCCATTCCCCTTGTAGAATGGGCTCGAAGCCCATCTGGTGGGTCTTTTCCGCCAATCTGTAGCATTCAATTATGGCCAAAATGATCCAGCGGGATATGGTCTGTTTTGTTATGTATGATATGATATGGCATTTGTAACGCGCCTATACACAAGTGTTTCAAGGCGCGACGAGGCGGGGGGGGACAAAGGGAGACAGAAAACGATCCTAATAGGCCAGGTGTCATTCAGATCGCGCAAGTGCAAGGGTAGGGTGACTGGGAAAAGTGCAGGGGAAGGGGAGAGGGGAAGTGCAGTACATGGTTAGTAGAATACAAGATAAATAATAGGGCCAGCTGGTGGCAAGTGCAAAGGTAAGTCCCGGGAGAAGGGGCTGTAGGAAACAGACAGTCCTGTAGTGCATGTAGGCAGTGCAAGGAAGAGTGGCTGGGCCAGGACATGAGATCGGTGAGTGGCCCAGTTGCAGATTCAGTGCAGGTTCAGTGATTTTAGCAGGGGAGAGAGGGAGAGAAAGCGGAGGCAAAGAGGAAGGTTTTGAGGTGCTTCCGGAACCGGAGATGGTTCTCCTCAAGTTTCGGGGAGGTAGGAAGGCTGTTCCAGAGGGAGGCTCCTGCTGCGGCGAGAGATCTACCCCCAGCTCGTTGCTTGGAGAAGCGGCTGACCCTGAGGTAGTTGGAGGTGGATGAGCGAAGGGCTCGAGAAGGAAGATATTTAGGAAGAGAGAGTTGCAGGTATTTTGGCCCAAGGCCCCAGAAGGCCTTGTGGACAATGCAGAGGGTTTTGAACTTAATCCTTGCAGCCACTGGGAGCCAGTGTAGTGATTTCAGTCCTGGAGAGATACGGTCCCTGGGCTTGAGGCCAAGGACAAATCTGGCAGTCCTGTTCTGGATGAGTTGCAAGTGGCGAAGAGTAGAGGCAGGAAGATTTAGATAGAGGCTGTTACAGTAGTCCAGTTACTGATAAGCCCAGTTTATGACCAGTATAACCCACAACAGTTGGTCATCTTGTCGTAATTTAGACATCCTTGAGATGTAAAAACTAAGAGCCCTCTTGGGATCTAGTCTGTGCAGTCTCTCCTCTTCCTTGCCCAAATGAGGAGGAGGATAAAATGTTGGTAGTATTTTTTGTGACAAATGGAAGTCCGAAACTACCTTTGGTAAAAAGTAAGGTTCAACTTTAAGGACTACCTTATCCTTATAAAAAACATTATATGGTGGTTTGCATGAGAGAGCCTGAAGTTCACTAACCCTGCGGGCTGATAAGGCCACAAGGAGGACAGTTTTTAGTGTTAGAAGTCTCAATGGACAGGAGTGCAGAGGCTCAATAGGTATGCAAGTCAAAAATGTTAGTACTAAATTTAAATCCCACGTTGGGAAATGAAAAAGTACTGAAGGGTATACGTTAGTAAGCCCTTTTAAGAATTGAATGATTAATGGTATTTTGAAATATGAAACCTCTTCCGAGGTGCGCTTGAAAACAGACAGCGCAGCAAGGTATCCTTCGATTCTTCCTATATGGAGCCCCAGATTGGCTAGATGTAATAGAAAAGAGAGCACTACTCGAGTGCCACATTGAAAAGGGTCCACATTCTTATCTTTGCACCAGTTAGTAAACCTGTTCCAGCGACATCGGTACAAAGATTTTGTTGCTGGCCTTCTGGCCGAAAGCAAGACTTCCATTACGTCATCTGGAAGATCCCAATCCTTGTATCTCAACCTCTCAGAAACCATGCATGAAGGTTGAGTGTCTTGACCTCTGGATGGAGAACCCGACCTTCCTCTTGCGAGAGAAGATCCTCTCTTTGTGGAAGACGTATTGGAGGGCAGATGGACATGTCTAGAAGGTCCGGGTACCACTTCCTCCTGGCCCAATCCGGGGCAATTAGGATCATGGTTTTCCTGAACTTTCTCAACCTCTTGATTACTTGAGGAATCACGGGGACTGGGGGAAACTGGTACAGCAGTGGAAACTTCCACTCCACTACGAATGCATCTCCCAGAGCTCCGCCTTTGAGGAAATCCCCTTGAGCAGTACTGATCGCACTTCCGGTTGATCGAGGTGGTGAACAGATCCACTTGAGGGGTTCCCCAAAGGGCGAAGATCTCCAGAAGGACTTACTGAGCCAGCTCCCACTCGTGAGAGACCGTGCTCTGCCTGCCCAGAGTGTCTGCCATCTTGTTGTTCTCTCCGGCTAGGTGAATTGCCGATAGAGAGATTCCTTCTCGTATTGCCCAGAACCATAGCTGCATTGCCTCTCTGCACAGTGGTAGTGATCCTACTCCTCCTCTTTTGTTGAGGTAGTACATGGCCACCGTGTTGTCCGCCATTATCAGGACATTCTTTCCCTGTACAGAGGGCAGAAAGGCCTTCAGCGCTAGTCCGATTGCCCTCAGCTCCAAAAGGTTGATGTGTAGTTTGGAATCCGATGGAGACCAACGACCGCTGATTGTCAGATCCTTGGTGTGTGCTCCCCACCCCGTGAGTGAGGCGTCGGTCACTACTGTTATCTCCGGCCATGGTTGCCAAAGAGATTTTCCCTTGAGAATGTTGTCGTTGCAAGCCCACCATAGAAGATCCTGAGCAACTGCGCTCGGGACTTGCAGAAGATCCGACATATTCCCTGAGAACTGGGACCACTGAGTTCTGAGTGCCCATTGAAGGGATCTCATTCTCAACCTGGCCTCTGGTACTAGGAAAATGCAGGATGCCATGAGGCCGAGCAACCTGAGAAAATTGAAGGCTGGTAGACGTTGGGCATTCTGGAACTTTGTTACCATCTGCTGGATGTGAAGAGCTCTCACTTCGGGAGGCGAGGCTTTTCCCCGAGGAAGTATCCAAGACTGCTCCGATAAACTGGAGCTTTTGGGATGGTATCATATGAGACTTCTTGAAATTGAGGGAGACGCTCAATTTGTGGAGGAAGTGGCAAGTGATCGAAAGATGTTCCTGAACTTGTATTGGAGAACTTGCTCTGATCAACCAGTCGTCCAGGTAGGGATATATGTGAATACCTCCTCTCCCGAGACTCGCTGCCACAACCGCCAACAGTTTGGTGAAAACCCTCGGGGCGGAGGTCAACCCGAATGGCAGAACTCGAAACTGATAATGAGAATTGCCAATCGCGAACCTCAGGTACCTTCTGTCCTTTGGATGCATTGGTACATGAAAGTAAGCATCCTGAAGATCCAATGATACCAACCAATCTTGGAGTTGGAGAGCCTGAAGGATCTGAGAAAGTCACCATCTTGAACTTGTCCTTCCTGAGGAACTTGTTCAAGTTTCTCAAGTCCAAGATGGGTCTCAGTCCTCCGTCAATTTTTTGGAATGAGAAAGTATGGGGAGTACCAACCCCTGTTCCTCTCCGCTACAAGTAGCTGTTCTATGGCACCTTTCTCTAGCAGGGTTAAAATTTCCTGCAACAAGAGCGGATCTGGAATTTTGGCGGAGTTGGCTCCCGGTGGATGATTCTGAGGCCTTTTTAGGAAGGGGAGACAGTAACCTTGGGCTACTGTTTCCAGTGCCCAAGCATCTGAGGTACTGCCCCGCCATTCCTTCAGATGCTGAGATATCCTGCCTCCCACTGGTGTTTTGTGCAACAAGGTCCCAGAGGGATTTGGAGGCGGCTGCAGGAGTGGCTGAGGGTACAGATGCCGCTGCTGAGGCTGATTTTGCACCTCTTCCCCGTGCTCCACGAGGGAAGTTTCTTTTGCCTCTTTGAGAAGCCTGTCCTCTTCCTCTACCAAACGAGGAGTAGTAACGATAAGAACAACCCCTTCAGGAAGATGAGCCGGAATAGGGTTTTAGAGGCTGGCGCATGGAGGCGCTAAGCGATTTAGCTGCCGCTTTCGAGGTCTGAAGTTTTTCTAGGCTTTTATCAGCCTTGCTGACAGCCTCGACCCATCAAAGGGCATGTTAAGGAGTCTGGCTTGCACGTCTAGTGCAAACCCTGACTTCCTCAACCACGCAGATCTGCGTAGCACAATGCTTGCAGCCATGATCTGCTAATACTATCAGCAGTATCCAGTCCACACTGGAGACATTCCCCCATTGCCTCCTTCCCGTCTTTGACTATATTCAGGAAGCCTTCCCTTTCCTCGCCTTCCGGAATATGATCAGCAGCCGCCGCCGAAACACAGTCCCACAGGGTATGGGTAAACCTGGCCATGGTACAGGTGACATTTGTCGATATAAGGGCCATACTGCCGGACGTGAAAACTTTACGTGCCCAGGCATCAACTTTTTTATCCTCTCTATCTGGAGGGATAGTGGGATATGCAGTTTGCTTTGATGTGGATGCAGCCTGAATGACTAGACTTTCTGGAGTCGGATGCTTGTTTAAGTATTCGGGATCCGTACCAGCTGGTCTGTATTTCTTGGTAAAATTACTATCTGCAGCAGCAATGCTCTCAGGCTTTTCCCAGTTTTTCTCCACCGTCCTCTGAAGAACCTTGTGAAAAGGGAGAACTGGATCTTTTTGAGGACCTCTGACAATTCTATCCGTCATGTCATCCTGTTCAAAAACGGGTGAAGTGTTACCCCAACCCATATACTCAATAACTCTAGTTATAAAACCCCTGTACCCAGCGTCTGCATGCTCAGCAGGATCAGGTCTGGCAAACTCTAATTCTGGGGAGGTGTCAATCCCACTGGCAGAATGTAGAGTGTCACTCAGGTCTCTCATTTTAGATTCTTGATCAATAAGTTCCTCAGGAACTTGCTTTGTACCATATGAAACTCCAAAAGGAGTAACTTTGTCTTCCTCTGAGCCAGATTCCTCATAAATTGGGACATGGGCTTAAAAATATCTGATCTGGGCAACGGAGTGAATCTTCTTTCTTCCTCCGCGTCGAAGGAATAGAGAAATCCTTTGAAGTTGTCGAAGGAATCTTCGAAGACTTCGAAGATGACTTCAACACGGGCGTCGAGGTTGTTTTTGGTTTCGATGCCGAAACAGTCGATGCCGTCGATGAAATCGTCGAAGTCATCGACGACTTATGTTTTTTAAATGGCACCGGAGAGGTGCTCAACTCTCGAAGAGTCCTCGACGACTTGCCGTCGACTCGAGTTTTTCGAGTATCCTCCACACTACCGTTTTGTACCATGGTAGTCTTGGACTTCCCTTTGTCGTCCAATGGAACGACTTTAGGGGTATGGCTTTTCCGAGGTTCATTCGAGGGGGTCTGGGCCGCATTCTCGAATACCTCCATCATTTTTTAACGAAATTCTTCCCATTTTCTGGGAGAATCCGATTTTGTCGGACACCGAATTTCTTCGGTCAACTCTGAAGATGATGATGAGGGAGATCTACGTCTCCTCTTCATTTTTTTGGACGAGGAAGAAGAGTGTCTCGATCTACTCCTGGATCGAGATCTCTTGGAGTGCCTATGGTGATCCGATTCCTTCGAATCAGTCGCTTTCTGATGTCTTTTGGACGTAGCCTTCTTAGAGGCTTGCCTCCCCACTGACAGTTTACCTCTCCTCTCACGAAGAGCTTTCTTGGTCATGGATTGGCAGGAACCACAGTCGTCGGTCCGGTTACAATCTACGCACTTCTTGAGCCCAGTCTTGGGTGTCGAAGGAGTCGAAGATGACGACATTTTCTTCAGAGAAAATCTCAAGCGTGCCGTTCTCGATAGCGAAGCGATCGGAAAAACAGAACTGAAGCAATGGGCGCGGCTCGAGCTATTTATACCATCGGTGACGTCGACAGAGTACGGAGTCCGTCAAGGGACAATCGACACCATGACCTCGAGCACAGCGCCCTCTGCCGAGAGAATTTTTTTTTCCGAAGCAGCAAAGCTGTAGATAACGAATTATCATAAGATGAGGAATACGTGGGAGGACACAATCCATTCGAAATAGAGAAAGGTACGTTCTTTTCTTTAATTGATATAGCCAAAATTATACCACTTCATCTGCCTCCTTAATCCATCTCACCAAACTAAGCAAGCAGCAAAGTTCTCTGCGTCAGACCACAATATCATTAATCTACTTCACCACCACCCCCAAACTCCAGCGGATAACAATCTTTGTTCGCTGTGGAGCTCCCATTCGGGTGTACATCTCATCCTGCTCAAAACGAGTTCCAGGTCTGCAGGTAGCTATAGTCCTTCTCTGACATGTTCTCTGTCCGCAAACATTTACAGGCTGAAGAATAAATGCGTCTCGGGGCAAGTGATTAATCCAAGGGGCCCTGTTTCCTTAACCTTCTAAGGTGTAAACCCGGTAGCGGTCGGACCAACCAAATCTCTTACGACTATCTTCCCCATATAGAAGGTGGTGAGAGCCTACAACCGGGCCTATGAGAAAAAAAAGGAGGAATGGTGACTCAAAGAGAAATGTTGGTTCCATCAACAACAGAATATGTTTTTAGGGTGAAACAAATTGCATTTATTATTTATGTTGTCGAAAAAACGTAAGGGAGTTTGACAATTAACATGGTGGAAACAATAAAATGAAATAAAAACTCACTGAAACGTTCACTGGGAAAAGGCAAACGGAAAAGTACGTCAAAGCAAGTCAAGAACAAGGGAAATGATGGCTTGGCTCTTAGGGGGGACAGAGCATTTCAAACCTTTGATGCAATGTTTGAGTAGGTTTGGCCCCAAGACCCTCAAGTAGGGACATAAAGAGAGATCCATTACAAAACATTGAATTAAAATCTCAAAATGACAATGTTTCGCCCAAGGGAACGGCTACATTTTCAAATATGTTTTTCACTGCCTTAAAACGAGGATGGGTAAGTGTTTAGGGTACATTAGTGCATAGTAGCGGGAGTAAGCTCAACCCAAAGCAACAATGTGTGGGAGATTGACTTACGGTCGCCTTTCCTCTATACTGTTGCGATGTCCCATGGAGCGGGGCGTATGGCTAAGCAGCAATGTAGAATTATTTTCTATGCGTGGATGCCCGGACATGCCCTGCACGGTACCTCACCCACATGCCTGCCCAATGGTCAGTCCGTTTCTCTTTGTTGGTGGGACAGAGCATCTAGCAGCAACTCTGTGTTGTTGCGCACAGATTTACCTCCCACGGCTCATGCTCAACAGATTTAAAAGATGCACCAGGTGCCCACAGAGCTACTCCTTCGCAGACCAACACAACATGTGTTTGTCTTCTTTGGATAAGTCTTGCGCATGGCACCCTTGCAACGCGTGTGCTTTCCTATCAAATCAAGCACTATTTAACTGATGTAGCTTTTGGAGAGCAGCTGACAAAAGATGAGGATTTCTTTGCATGAAGGTCAAAAGTTAAGTGAACTTCCTGAAGGTACGCATGCATATGTAACGTTGTGCTCACACTTGGAGTTTGTACTAATCACCATATGCGTTAAATGAATGTACTTTTTGCTAAAAGAAGAGGCCTTCTCTTTTATACGGCGGCGTGTAAGACCTGCTGACCCGGCAAGAACTTGTTTTTAACAGAAGAATTGTGTTTGGTCACTGTATGTCGAAGCATGCTGAGCCTGCTAAAACTATCTGCAGAATACAGGTGGGGGGAAGGAATGAGTAAGCATGGCCTCGAGCACAGAGATACGGGCACAAAGGGGCACGAAAGAATGTGAAGACCGGGATAACAGGAAACCACGATAGACCACGATAGCAAATGTGCAATGGTTGTTCGTTAAACTCCAACTGGATACTTCAGATAAACTCCAACTGGAGATCCGCCCTGGGGTGGACGTGTGCTATGTGCAAGGCAATGTAAACAGAAAAGTATAAAAGAGCACGATGTGTAGAGGAAGGCGCGGCACTTCGACGACTTGCTTTGCGAGACGTTTGAACTTGCGGCCCATTCGCGAATGCTTGTGCATTAATAAAGTAATGTTTACTTGGCTCTTTTCTGTCTGAGTTATTGCAGGGTCCCTCATTGTACTGGTTATGGTGACGGCGAGAAATCGCACCCACATTTATTTTCAAGGGCATCCTGTGCGGGTGATACCTTACAGGTCTAATCTTGCACGGGAGGGGTCTAAGGGAACCCTTTCCACTAGCACATGCGGGGCACACCAGGCACGTGCCGAGGTCCCTCAGATGACTAGGGAGACAACCTGCCCTGAGCCGGCACACACGCAGTGCATACCTGGGACTTGCCCGTGGGATACTAGGGCACTAAAGCAATACCCTCCACCGTGCCTATCATGCAATGGAGCAGGAGGCAGCATACCCCTAAAAACGCAAGACCGGCACCCTACACACAGCCAGAATGTTTGAGCCGTGGGAGGTATACACCTATCCAACATAGAGAGATACCCCATAAGATCTATGAAGGGGCATTCGCCAGCTCAGCAACCTCATAAATGGGAAACTACCTATTTTAGCTCACACAAGGAGAGACACACAGAGTCCAAAAAAAAGCAACCGTCTACCTCACATCAGCAACATCACTCCCCATCAATACTTTACAATACAGGTTTACATATGAGGCTCTCAAAGATGGGAGAGCACATGTCAGGGCGTGCACGCGTACAAAGTAATGCTACATTGCTGCTTAGTAACATGCTCCGGCTCTTCCCCCGTTCCGTGGGACATCCCAACAATATGAAGGAAAGGGGACAGAACATACAGTACCTGCTAGTGCATCCGAAAGAACTGTAGTTTTAAAACCTCAATGTATCATTAGCAAATGTACAGCAATAAACAATGCACATTACTGGCAAAACATTCAAGCAAAACACCGGAAAGAAAGTTAAGTGAAATAAATACCTTGTTCACGTTCAACTTTAGATTGTGGGAGTAGGGTTTGTTCAAGAGGTCCTGCGTGCTTTTCCACAGAAGACACATTAGTTTGTGCTCTTTTATCATGGACAATTTTGGAAGAATCTGTTTGAGAATCTGCCTCGTCGGCAGATGCTATATGTTTTGTTGTAAACTCCATTTGTGCTGCCTTTTGTAGTGGACTTTCCGCTTCTTTGGGTAGAACCATCAGCTGATCAGGCTGATCGTTATCATGCTTGGATTCTTGAAAGAATTTGCTAGGTTTCGGTGAGGTACTGGAAGAATCAAAATCTGATACATCTGAAAGGCGACAACACGATTTCATTGTTGGTTGAACAATGCAAGAGTTTAACTGGCAGCGCATACTCTAGAGCAATTACTGGAATCATCCAAGTACAGCATCAAATTCAACAGCAAAGCCCAACCATTGCTAATAGGGAAGGGGGGCATACAGCATCCAAGTAACAAACAAAATGTGGACATTTTCAGGCCGCCAGAAAAGCAGACATAAAAAGGGGCCTGAATTTCATACAAGGTCTACCCCTTCTCCAAAATAACAGACATTATGTGAATTGTAATAGAAACATCAAGCACACATGTATAAAGTGATACACTACCGAGCCCAATACCGAACATGGACTTGTTCACAGTTTCTAATGTTATGCAGTGAAACAGTGGCTAATAACTGTACTTCAGGCTATACCACTCAATAGTAGTAAGTTGTTTCCATCCTTTCCGAGTAGCATCTACTTTTGAATCCAAAATACCAATGGTAATTTTTGTGATAACCACTGGTGGTTGTTGCTCAGAGTAGTAGCACAGTGCTTGAAAGTTTAAAGATATTATGTCATATGCCGTTCAGTAATGGCTTTATTGGGATGTGCAATGTTAACAGTAAGTGAAACATAAAGGTTTCAGATACTAGGTTTCACCTCCTAGAATGCTATAAGGATTTTTCTTCCTTGTTATTAACTTACAATTAATAAACCGTCATATACTCAAAGAAGAAAATATATGTAATTGCTAAATATGTAGTAGAGGTGAACATCATCTTTCTAGTATTGTCTAATTCACCATGTGTTTGCCTTGAAGCAGCACTCAATTTTCCGCCATGCATCACTCACATAATAAAAGATTTGTGATACTCCTAATGCATGTGCGCCTCAGATTGAAATTACCTACTTTCAATCTGAGGAGTGCATGCAATGGGGATATCACAAATCTGGCTTTTGGTTGTAGGCTAGATCCCCAAAACAGCAGCCCTCCGTTATTAAGGTATCACAATGGCATCAATAGTGGCGCAGCACCACCAGTTCTGATAACCACACTCTGTTGGTTCACTCACATAATAGTTCACACACTCCTATAGTATTATTTAATAGATTTTAAAATGCTTTTATGCAGTTCCTACCGACCAAAAAAAGGTCTCCCCTGCAGGAAACATCCAGAGAATAGTGTTTACAGAGCACATGTAGAGTTCAAAATTAAGATTTGATGAGCGGGGGGTTCAGGGAGGGGGGCGCTCGAGAGCAGCGCCAAGATGGCCACTATGATGGGAGTTCCCAAGACCCTGCCGTTAATCCTGATAAAGATCATGTTAATTCACAGCCGATAACCCAGAAAATGCTCAGCGGAGTAGCTGAAGGTGCGAGGCAGCGGAATCATGACCGCTTTGGAAGTGTGAGGGGACAACTGCCGGTGTTGGGCGTTCAGAGCCGCTGAGGCAGAGTCAGCTGACTCGCGTGGCGGGCAAGGCGGGTCCTTCGTGGCGCAGCTCTCCCTGGA
Source organism: Ambystoma mexicanum (assembly GCF_040938575.1). Taxonomy (NCBI): domain Eukaryota; kingdom Metazoa; phylum Chordata; class Amphibia; order Caudata; family Ambystomatidae; genus Ambystoma; species Ambystoma mexicanum. Next base: position 54,724,241 of record NC_090936.1, read on the forward strand.
GGAGGGGAGGGGCAGGGCGGTCAGGAGCAGCGGCTATGTGCGTATTGAGGCACCGCATTTTACATTCTCCTTCCAGTGGTTGATGCAGCTGTGACACACTTCACAGAATAGGAGTCGTCTGCTGGGAGTGCCTCCGGGGGCACTGGAGCAAAGAAAGGTGCTGAAGCGCCCACTGCGAGCACGGCAGGGTTTGCGCACGTGCGGCTGAAGCCTGTCTGCTGAGCATTGAGGCAGGCATTGTGCTGTGAAGGTCGGGCCAGATATACATGCGCCAGGCAGCCGCGACTACAGCTCGTTACTGGAGTCGCTCATTGCTGATGGAGCAGTGGCCTGCGTGCTAGGGCCTACGGGGTGTGTACCAGGTGCCGAGGAGTGAGCCTGGGGAGAAGGCAGGAGCTGTGAGCAGCCATAATTAGGGCACCTCGAAAGTGCACACTTGTCCACTGGCTTACCTGTTAAAAACAGTGATTGCAAAGGGAAGACTGTGGGCAGAATACCCTGATGTGTGCTGGACCACACACACTGGCACTCGGGTTACCTTGGCCTCCCCGAATAGCAATAATCAGTGGTGAGCTCCTCTGGATGAGCGTTTGGTTGGGTGGCAGGAGGCCTGTAATACCACAGACGCCAAGGGGAGTGGTAAGCACCAAGGAGCCTGGGCTCTGGAGCACTGGTTACAGGGGCCACAAACAACCGACCCAATGATATGATGGTGTAAGCACATGGATCTGAAGACCCTCTGAGGGATTCAGGTAAGGCGTCCCTGCAGTGTGTGTAGCGCTGGGTGGCAGTCTAAAAGTGGTACTCAAGTGAAGAGATCTCCCCACTGGGTGAGATAGTAGCAGCGGAGAGTCGGTGGGGGGGGGGGGGGGGGGGGTACACGCCAAGGAACGTTTCAGGTTTGCTTCCAGGCTGTGGACTACTGGTACACAATGGGGAAACCTGATAAAACACAGTCTAAGCAGCCCTATAGGACCCCTGCACAATCAAAGGCGGCGACCCATGGAGCGCAGGAACGGCAGGAGTCAACGGATCCTACAGCGGGGCCCTCACTGGACACCCCTAGAGATATCAAATGCATCTTTACCCAAGTACAAAGTGGTATCTCCTCTCTGGATAGTAAAATGGACACGCTCACATGTAAGGTTGCCTATATGCAGGTCCGGTGCTTCCCTCATCCCCATTCCCATGCGAATGGCGATATACATTTTTTCGGTGCCTGATTTCCAGGAACACCAGGGTCGTAATCCCCTGGTGCTTCCGTGGAGCCAGGCACTGGAAAAATGCACATGTCTGGCGGCAGCCTGCTGATTTTACCGGCAAGGCTACCGCCGGACTCGCTTTCCTCAACCAAGTTCAAGATAGTTTTGTAATTTAATTTGGCAAATGAGACACTTACAAGAGAAACTTTGCTTGAAGCTCTTAATTGACCTGTTGTATTTGTTCTATGCCTAAGGATAACAATGCGAAAGTTGGAACTGCTCACAAATCCTTCTACAAAAAGCCTGCCAAAATCAGAATACGATATTGTCTGGCAAACCACAAAGACTAACCACATGTTGCTTGAAACACTGCGCCAGATTTGTGACACTAGCCTCCCCCTAAAATGTCTGGCCAGGGTCAACAACACCAGCATAGCAGTTTACCCCCTATTATTGGGTAAATACGCAATGAAATCCATCAAGATCGCATGCCAAGGGCAACGTGGAATCAGCAAGGGTAGTAACAAGCCTGCCAGTCTTTTCCTGTCTGATTTAACTCTCTCCTGTTTAAGTTACACTATCCGCACAATTAGATTGCCACCAGAATAACATATCTACCCAATTTCTAAAGATGTGATATGTCTGGCTAGTGGTGAATTTTGATATCCCTTCCGTGCCTTATGGCATTCTTGATTGGCAAGTACAATTTCGATTCAACGCATTTAGTGGCATTCAATGACATAAGTGATCGCATGACATGGTCCATTCGCTCTACTTGTTGTAAGGCTGAGCAGTTATACCCTTTTCAAACGTCAATAACCTCGCTGGGAAATAGGATTCTATGGAATGACTCAAATGTACAGCAATACAATAACTGCTATGAAGATATTAGTACATTCTTGGCAAGATATGAGTGGGACATCCAAGGAATGTTGAGCGAGTCATTGCAGGTGGTCTGCCCTGTGAGATCTTGTGTGTATACTAAAAGGATTGGTTTGATGTCATTGTTGCTAACAAAAAGAAAACAATGCAAAGGGCAATACATTGCATACGACGTAATGGAAAGTCCACATATGAAGAAAGGAGGGTAAAGGGTAGCAAGCTTCATAACAGTGTTAAAAACTGTCTTTGTAGCCATAGGACTAATATAAAACGCACCAATTGGTGATTTATGCTGCCCCTGCCCTGTAGTAATAATAGTAGAAAGTTCTGGGGTTATACATCCATTGGAGGTAGCACCTGTGGAGGTGAAACCCCTGTCCGAGTCCCAATGGGGGGACTATGTTAAGAACGTGTACTAACTACCACACAATGGCAGATATGAGGGTGGGGGCATTATAGTGGCTACGATTTGGCCCTTGCACAGGGGTTTGTGTATGAAGAGGTCTTGCTGGCCATAAATAGGTGCAAGGCATCGCGTGCTCCTGGCCCGAACGTTTTAGCCAATGCTGCGCTTAAAGGTAGGCTGGAATTATGGGCACAGCGGTTCACATTAATATTTGACCATATACTGTAAAGAGCCGGCTAGTTGGCGTCAGTCAATTTTAATTCCTGTGTTCAAAAAGGGGGAACGCCTGGATCCAGCAGACTATAGGCTATTGACCATGCTGGATTCAAGCGGTAATATCTTTGCCTCTCTTTTACTACAGCAGCTTCGATCTTGGTAGACCAGCAGGGACTATTACGTAAGTTCCAGACAGGTTTTAGGCGGGATCATAGCATCTCTTTTAATATTATTTCTCTCCAATATGTGATTTCAGAGACCACAAGACACAGGGACAGATCATACTATATATGCTATGTAGATTATGCTTGTGCATTTGATTCCATCTCCCGAAATGTATTATAGGCATAACTTTTTAAATTGGGAATTGATCCCCTTTTATTCTATCTTATAGAAAGTTTACACCTTTATACTACAGTTGTTGTCAGAATAGACCATGCTGGGCTGGTAACTACGACCACTTCTACAAATAAAAGACTCAAACAGGGGTGCATACTAGCACCCCTTCTCTTGAATTTGTATGCATCAGATATGGATTTGGGGTTATGTGCTTGCCGCATTTTCCACCTCGTATTGCAGGTGAACACGTGTCCTGGTTAGCATATGCAGATGATACAATCAGCGCTTAATGGATGCACTACAAGAATATGCAAACAATAATATGCTGATAAATTACTGGGAAACCAAAATAATGGTCTTTGCCGCACAAAGAAAATGGGAAATCTAGTTAAGTGGCAGTTTGGGGACGAGCTGCTGGAAGTTGTGTCAATTTATATATATCTGGGGATTCCTATCACCCCCGTACCAATCTAGTCTTCTATGAAACATATAAGACACAGAAAGTCCTTAAGAATTGGTCCGCAGTTCGCCAGTTCATTTTGAGGAAGGGTGGCAATACTATCGAGGGCTTCCTTGAAATCTAAAAAACTGGTGTGGTTCCTGCAGTGCTCTATAGCAATGAAGCTCTGCTGCCAAAGTATTTTAAATGGCTAGATAAACTTGAGGGAAAACTTGTGCGTTCCATCTTGGAGGTACCTCGGGCAGTCCCGGTGGAGACGCTCACAAAACAATTTTGGAATAAAACTTAAATGGGCACGGTCTGGCAACTGCCCTGTATTAAGCCTGATAGCTTCAGCCTCTGAGGCTAGCTTGCAAAATAAACTTTATGCTGATCTGGTGGCAACGATGCAGATACATTTAAAAGCTATTGGACTATTTTCACCTCCAGACGAGTATTGTCCCACTTAAAGTACAAACTGCAGACTGGGACCGCTCGATAAATCTGGACAGTCTGCACACGAACATGCAATATGATGAGGATGCTAAATCCGGCTTCTCTATGGGAAGCCCTCTACAATATCTTTTAAAGTCGTCCTCTTTTATCAGATGTGTTATCATGTATATGCGTTTTAATATATTGACACAAATGAATATCATAGTGCATGGGCTGGCAGTCAAATAGAACTTAGAATATGCCGCCTATGCAACCTTGAGACTAGCAGGCATCTACTATTGGAGTGTTCTGTCATGTGGGATCATTATCGCAGAGTATATCAAGAATTAGTTCCAACTTTGGAATACAATATTTTCTGAATCTTCTGTGGTAATGAGTGGGGCTGCAGCATATGTCTGGAAAGAAGTGCTTTTGAAATCAGAAATAAACTGTCTTAAAAAAATATATTCTAAATGAATAATGATTTGTATTGTTTTTTATTGCCTATTACTGCTTTGTAAGTAATCATGACACATCAAATATGTTGATGAAATTGTTTTTTTTTTAACTGAAGTTTTTTTAATCCATTGATATGTTAATCATTTAATGTAACTGACCTGTTAATAATTGTACAATTTAAATTAATTCTCATATTTTTCTATAGTGCAAAGGTTTAATTAAAGTATAAGCACTTCATTAAAAAAACTTTTCTTTCATGGTCCTGTTGCTCCCATTGCAACATCTGAGGACGAGCCATTGCTTCCTGAATAAGCGGACCATTCCACAACCTATCTATCCGGACAATAAACTACCCAAATGAAATCAATGGTGCGTGATTACATAAACCTCCAATTAAACTACCATGAATCTGTCTTGACCAAGCAACAACTTGCCATTCAGTATTCCTGCCGTAAAAGGGATAACTATCCAAAACAATGTAGTTCATTTCCACTAGTGTCTGTTAGTTAAATAAAACACCACCAGATGAAGTTGACCTGCTTCCAACGCTAAACTTTAAAGCACTGGACCCTAAAGGAAAGGCTGCTGCACATTTTATTTATCTTTATTTCTTTGGGAGTTTTGTATCATGCCACATGCAAAGAATAAACTGCTACAGAATGTGCAGGGAAGAGGGGCTGGGGACAGATGAATGGGGGATTAAGGGAGCCAAGAGGAAAAGGGGTAATCAACATAACATTACCAGTAGTGGTAGGATGAGCTTAGTTTAGTCTACATCATGATGTAGAACACGGTTATATGTGATTTCATAATTGGAAATAAACATCGAGAGGGAAACTATTTTTTTTTAACCCACTAAACACCCATCCCAAATTATGTTAGGACTGGTGCAATTATATAAACAAACTCAAGTCCTAGAATGTTTTGGGAAAGTGTTGGAAAGTGGCTTAAATAACATTTTTGTTCCCCTCTCCATGCTCATTTCCAGCAACGAAATCTCTGGGTATCGTAGAACACCACCTTCTCTGGCTCTAGCATCCAAACAAACATTACCCCTTTCTTCAGCAACATCTGACCAAACTGACTTGAGTAAAGGGTGAACATGATTGGTACCGAGAGCAGAAATGTTTTGTTTTTGCAATTTATTAACTGTTGCGACAAAGAAGCATTTGGTACAGAAAAATCTAAAATATCAAGGCTCAAGTGGAAAGTTGGGAATAGCCTGTAATGGGAGGTTGTAAAGGAACGGGATAACTGTTAGAAAACAAGCATTGCATCTAATAATAGAAACTCAATGCAGTGATTATTGTGTGTGTTCACATGTATTAGGCCCCTAATACATTGCAATTGATTGATGAACTTGTGAAAAAATACAACCTATCTCGAGTGTAAAATTATATTAAAAGTCAAAAAGTGCTGGTGGAACCTCAAATCCGTGTGGCCTAATTCTAAAGCATAGTTAACCACAGAAAACCCCATGATGCATTACTAGTGTTGGTAGATCCCGAAATATTCTTGGTTTGGATTCCCAGTTGTCTCAAAGCACTTTTTTAAAATGAATGATCATGTATGAATTAATGTACTCTTATTTTAGTAGTCATTGATGCGCAAAACGATATCTGTTCAGTTTTTCGTTCATTTTGGCATCAACAACCAGTGGTAATGGCAGGAAAAATATCAAGTTAAAGCTTACCTCAACCGCTTAATCATTTCAACTATGGGAACAGATTACTAAAAAGTGTGAGCCATACAAGTAAATGACTGTGGCACTGAAGCTAGATTACCTTCAATATCATCAGCATCATCTAATCCCAACTCTTTCATTAAATCTGGAAATAAGATAACACAAGTTAAAAAGGCACTGAAAAAATGGAACTGGATCAAGAAGTGTGAATGTGTTTCTTTTCTTGCCAATACCTGGTTGTGGGTTTTTGACACATTCTGTAAATGCTGGCTTTAAGATCTCTTTTGCTTCAGTCGTTGGCTGCAGAAAATAACGAAAAACCTAAAATGTTGCAACTACTGCATCATCGCATTGTAACTAGAATGAAATACTCATTGCACCCACCTTCTGTAGAAGCAGGTTGACGGAGTGATCTGAAAAGAAAGAAACCTTTAATGAAAACACTTTAAAATATGTCAAAAATGTTTGCCTGTCCATATAATCATGCAGAAAGATTTGCAGGACATGACAACCATGCAGCTGCCCTTTCTTTAAGCTTAAAAATTCCCAGAGAGCCACTATGCTAGTTTAGAATAAACACATAGCAAGGATTGTGAGGTGCCATCGACAAGTTAGTAAAGCAGAAAAAATGCATAGCTTCAGATCCAACATGCACCTGTATTTTTGAGTGACAACTGTAACAGTTAATGGAACCATGTTTACATATTGTCACAGTAATGAAGACCTTACTTTTTGGTTGTAAAGAAACATTTTCATACCCACTTGACCCACTGGCCAGTCTACACCTTTTGCATCCTCTAGTTTAGTCATCTTATAGTCTTTTGATCTTCTTTTGAAAGAAGGAATGTAAACGAGGTCTAGGAAAGGAATCATAGCAGACCTTATAATTGTGTAAATAAAACTACAGTCAGCCTCACAGGTGCATTCATAAGGATTTCCCCCAACATTCAAATCAACATTAATTACATTTCACAAACGCCACATAATTTAATAGATTTTCAGTGTTGTATCAAAAGAGTACATAAATCAACACTGCAGGCTAGGATAAAGACACGTTGTTGATATTCGTTTGACCAAAACCAAAGCAGCCTTGCCAGTTGTAAGAAACCTGAGGGTATTCTCCCAAGCAGACCTCGAGATTCCCTTATTCAGGTGGCCAGGGAAGGGCTGGCGCTCTCAGATCCCATCCCTGGGGGTGGACGAGCGAGGGAGGATCGCCTAGGTAGGGCAACCCGGGGTTATGTTCGGGGGAATGCTGCAGGTGAGACGCGGTATTGCACCAGGGATGAAGATGAATTGAAATATTGGAGACCGTTATGGGCTACTCAAATCAACCTCCCTTCCTCGTTAAATATCTCTTATCAAAATCTACCAACCCCTCGGCATCTGGTAAATCTCCTGGAGTACAAACCCCATTAGACTCGAAAACCATATCTCCCAGTATCCCTGTTATCCTGTTTTATACTCGAATACTCCCAACCATTCCTCTTCACGTCCCTCTGATTATTCTTTCCCGAAACCCCAGTATACTGCATTAACACACTAGCAGTCCCACAATACTTCTTGTTCAGGTCACGATAAAAACTCTGGTAATTTTCGTTCATTCCATAACTCCTACCAATCTCACTCCTCCGAATTTACCCAAACCCCTAGGACGAGGGCTATAATTCCATACAACACCTTTTCGCCATCCTACCCCTAGTATATTCCGAAACACTGCCCCCCCTTCCAACACTAACACTTTCGCATACCGCTAACAACAGACTAACACGGAGCCATTTACCTAACAAGGGTCGGACATGGTCAGGCAATTGACCAGAATCACGTCCACCCGAGGGCCGTTAACTTACCACAAAGGGATAATAGGCAGAGTACGAAAGCACACGACGAGAAAGGCAGACTGCACGACGTGAGAGAAAACTCAACATGGCAGTTCAAGAGGAGGAGAAAGACGGCGCATACCGAGGGGATAACAAGGAGAGAAGCGACCTTACCCTTTCCGACCAAGGCCCCTAAACCCTCCACAGAAGGAATCGTAAGACCACAAACAATAGCCAGCGTGTGTTGTAGCAGATGTCAACGGTACATAAGACCCTCCTCCGCTGATAACCAGGCCGGGGAGAGACGCTCGTCTCCGTGGTACCAACCTTGACTCCAGATATCCTGAAAAGCCAAACAGTTCATCACAGCCGGTGAGTCGAGGGGAGAACCGATAAAAAGCCAAACTGTGTTGAATGAAAGCCGCAAAGTACCAACTTAAGGGAAGTTAAAAGAACTGTTAAGAATAAAGGGGAGACCAGCTGCAGAGGGATTCGACTTGAGATGTGTTGGCACATGAAAATAAGAATCCTGAAGGTCCAATGACACCATCCAATCTTGGAGTTGGAGGGCTTCAAGGATCTGAGAAAGCGTAACCATCTCAAACTTGTCCTGCCTGAGGAACTTGTTCAAGTTTCTTGATGGGTCCAATCCTCCGTCCTTCTTTGGAATTAGAAAGTACGGGCAGTACTAACCCTTGTTCCTCTCCAGTACAGGTACTGGTTCTATAGCACCTTTCTGTAGAGGGGTTAATTAAGGAGCAGATCTGGAACTTTGAAAGAGCTGTTCCCCGGTGGATGACTGAGGCTTTTTGAGGAAGCCATCTTGTGTCCAAAACGGTTATCATGCCGCGAGGACGCTGTAGCTCAGGAAACCAGCAAGCTAAGATACTTTAATTACGAGGTAAGATCCAATTTTGATACAATCCAAAGCGGACTGCAAATTAGTACATAATGCCATCAGCATTAATGCTGAATAATTAGCCCTAACTTAAGAACTGGACATAATTGGTCCACTTAGTATCCCCCACTTTCTATTTACCTTTAGGAAAACTAAAGTGCAAAAACCGTAACAATCAAGGAAAAAATGGAGAGATTGTTCCGGCCTATTCTGACCAACGAACAAATTTGGGAGATAATAAACAACAAGACTGTAGGTAATTAGTCTGTATAGACAACCAGCAAGTGGTATCTGGAGTTTAAAAACTAAGCATGTTGTATACTGGATAGCTTAAGCTATCATTTATATTGATCAGAATACACACACACAACAAATCCCCCAAAAAATCTTTCTAATTTTTCTCTTATCCTTTCTTTTCCTTTAGGATTTGAGTCAAATTATTGATTAAAAAACCCTCCTGATGAACTGCCTTAACTAGTGGGCAGAGAAACACGTGTCGAGGGACACATATCAAAAATCTTTTAGTTAAAGAGAGATAACCTATCTTTTCATAACAAATTAGTTAAAGTGCCTAAGGCGTAAGAAGGGCCACTGAGTGCCTAAATGTGTAAAGGACAAATGTATATCTCTCATTGAATTAAAAGTGAATTTGAAGCAAACAATAAGAGGATCATCTGTTTTCTTTTTCTAAAAAGCAGAGTGCGTACATGCGACAGGAATTCTTGAGTACTATTACTGGACATTACTTGAATCAAGCGCAAAGCATCGGATTTCTGTGGGTAAAGTGTATGCATCTTAAATACTGGTCAGCTTCAGCATTTTTAATACGACTGCGCCGGTTCATCATCACCTCATAATCTAAAATACATCAGGAATCGCCAACAGTAGCCTTAAGGCTGAACATTTAAATGTACCTAGTCTGGATTGTACATCTGGAGCAAATTCTGACTTTCTTAACCAGGCAAATCTGTGCAAAGTAGCCACCATTGCTCTGCTGATACGGTCAGCGGAGTCGAAATCAGTCTGGTGGGATTCACACAGTGTCCTTTCCATCCTTGACTATGTTCAAAAACCTATCTCGTTCTTCCGGGGATATGGTCAGCCGACATGGATATAGAATCCCAAAGGGTATTAGTGAACCTAGCCAAAGTGCATGTGGCATTTGCTGACTTCAGGGCCATACTTCCAGCCGAGAAAAAACCTTCTTGGCTAGAGCATTGTAATGCTTACCATCCCTATCAGGCGGGATAGTAGGGTAGGCATTTTGTCTTGTGGTTGAGGTGGCAGCCTGTACCACCAGACTCTCTGGAGTTGGGTGCTTTGACAAATAATAGAGGTCACTGCTTGACACCCTGTATTTAGAAGTCTGTGTTTTGTTGACCGTCGGATTCAATTCAGGTGCCACCTAATTGGTAGTTATGCGCTTTTGTAAAGCTGCACGAAATGGAACAATTGGCTCTTCCTGAGGCCCCCTGTCCAGAATATCTGTCAGGTCATCTTTTTCGAAAACTGGACTTGGTCTACTCCATCCCATGTACACAAGCACCCTCGACATTAGCTGCCTATAGGTTACTTCTGCATGATCAAATGGATCTGAACTGCCAAACTCTACCTCTGGTGAGGTGTCCAAACCACTGGCATCTTGAAGGTGTTTTATTCTGGATTCTTCAGATATTAGGGCGTCATGAACTGATGGCATACCATATTGGAAGCCAAAAGGCTTTGATTCGTCAGATGATGGTTCTGCATCCTAATAAATCTAGGAAAGAGATTTGAAAAAGTCTATGTAAAGGGTTATATGTTTTTTCAATGATACCCTAACGTGTTATGATATTCGTCGACAAAGGTGCCGAGATAGTCGATACCGTCGGCTGCGTCTATGCCTGTGTCAACGACTTCGACGCCTATAGCATCGAGGAGCTCGAAGCCTGATGCGTTAGTGACTTTTATGTTTTTGTGTCGATGGCGTTGATGAATGGTCTTTTGGTGCCAATGGCGCTGATGACTCATCTTTCAGCGCCAATGGCGTCGATGAAGTCTCTCGGCTCCCATGGCATTGACGACTCAGTCCTCGAAGGGACTTTCTCTCAACTCGAGGGATCCTTAGAACGCTCGAGGAGTTTGGATTGCCGGGCCCGAAGGTGCAGGGATCTTACTCTTATGCTTATCAGGTCTTTTGACAGGAGCATGGCTTTTGACAGTACTCGAGTGGGGACAAGGCCACATTCGCAAATACTTTTATCATTTTCAGCGTAAATTCTTCCCACTCAGCTGGGGAGGCTTGTTTTGGTGGACATACAGTCCATTCCGGAGAGGAACTAGAAGACGAAGATGGTGACCCCTGACGCAGTTTTGTGGGATTTATTTACCCACTCAGCAGAACTTCCCCACATCACAAAGCTGGCCATTTGCAGTCACCAGCAAAATGGCTGTGCTGGCTCCTGTGAGCACCATGGCCTCAAAACTGTGTTTTGCAGCGACAAAAAGATGGCTGCACCATCTTGCCAAGCGTTTATTGGGCGGGATGGAACAAGGGGGCACACTGAGGAAGCCTGCCAGTGGGTTCTTACATATACAAAAGAAATAGAGTTAAAAATCAGCACTGCTTTGCTGCCAGCCCAAAGTTCTATGGAAAAAGGGAATTAAATAATGCTGCTCTGAGGCTCTTTTTCCTCCGATTCCTTATCACAATATTTGATTAATAAGACCCTGCCATGCTTATCCACATTTACATTGTGTTTCAGCAAAACCAAGCATGACCACTGAATGACAGGCTCTGTCAAAGCCAAATCTGAAAAAGGCCCAAAGAAACTTCATTTTCAGCCGCACGGGAAAAGCTTCACTTTTTGAGTTACAAAGTGTCAAGGATCAGTAATTCAAAGAAACTCCAGCTCTGTCCTATGTCGGTCTCAGTGCATCTGTGGTTCACGCATAACTGCTGCTTACCAGAGACTAACTATGGCTGCAAAACAATATTGGCAAGGCAGATGAAAAAAAAACATGGGGGGGATGTCAGCCCGAAAACAGGTTTCTGCTGAGAGGATACCAGAAACAAAATGGAACCACCATGAACTTCCAGGGCACCTAAGTGATGATTACTAGGTTGGAAAGAATGGTCTGTGCTACAGCCTTGTACAAAAGAATTCTAGGACACCAAAGTGCGAAGTGAAATATCGCGCCTATTCGTGACTTCCACCAGAAGCTTCAAAGGAAATCTCTGCGACAACCTTGGACTGAGGGGGTAGCTTGGGGAGCTATGCCCAAATATGGGGAACACTACAACCCATCTGTTTCCAGAGATTATTTTATAAATGAACTTTGAAGACTTTTATCTCTGCAGCAGGACTTTGCAAAAATGTGAAAATGTCACCATTTAAATGTGATTTTGTGGTTTATAATTTAAGATATTGTAGCATTCTCTGACCCCTTGGGAATAGAAATGGCAGACAATTGGGTACTATAAGGAAAGTATCCATGATGCTGTTGCGAATTCTAATACCTACATGCCTAATGATAATCCACACCCATGTATAAAGTTATAGAATTTTAAGTAATATTATTCTCACTGAAAAGCATGAAAAACTGGGCGAAACAAGGTCCCACGAATGGGAGGATTGGACTACTATGCTCTACATAAAATATATAATCTGCCCATGTGATTTGTTACCGTGCCACAACTGTACAAATGTGTAAATTCAGTTATGATAGGTTTTTGGCAAAAAGGTCTGCGGGAAGTCTTTTTAACTCATAAAATGCTACGCCATAAACTGGGACTCCTCCTCGAGGAGGCAACCAACACTGATTGTCCTATCCGCTCCTTGGAGGTAGGCCTAGCTCAGTTCTGCCCACCAATAATTCTGTGATGTCACTATGCAATATAAATAAGAGCCCCTAGCAGAACTCTACACAGAGACTCTCTCCTGAATTCCTGCACTGCGTTCCTGATCTGCTACATTCATCTTGCTGATTCCTCATTTTCCCTACAAGGCCAAAGCATTGCTGACCCTACTCCAGAGCCCACTGCAAAACCCAAGCATAGCCGATTCCTACTCCAGCAAGGCCATTGATAAAATAAAACACTAATATCCCATTAACAAAAAGGGGAAAGCGGTGGTACCGTTTGCATCCTGAAATCAGACCGGCTTGAGGCTCACTAACTGCATGCCCGCTGCAATCCTGCCACCCAGCTGTCTTTTGCCAGGAGAGTCTGCAACCTGGTGACCCGAGCACTGGAGTGCAGAACCTGTTGACTGTCCATAAATCCCAAAAACTAAAAAGCGGACTGAGTATAATCCCCACCCCACAGAAACACATAGCTTACCTTGTCTTGCCTTTGTCCTTATCCCACCCTCTAAGCAGTTATATTTATACCCTGGTAACTTGTTGAAACTGTTAGAATTATCTGTGTACCTGCCCTTGACTTTCTAAAGTGCTAGCGCCATCTCTATTAATTTTGTCTTGTGTATATCCTAAGCCCTTAGTCATATTTTGAGTGATCAGACTAGTTTCCGCTTAGGGTTGGACGCTGGGGTGATAAGATTGAAGTCGCGAATCAACCTTGGATCTTACTGTGTCCCTCTTTGGCGGTGTAGTCTGAATAGTCTAGTTTAAAGTAAACCTGTTCTTGCCTCAACTGATTTTCTTTCCCATTTCACAGCTTCATTTTACTCAAATCGACCCTTTTTCTATCTTGCATAGCTCATCCAGTTTTTTATCTAGAGACCTCCTTTCACTTTTGTCTCATCTCTGTGATATATATCTTTCCCCCAGCCCAACTGCACTCCAAATCAGTGTTTTTCACCCGTTTTTATTAAAAACCGTTTGGGTAATTTAAAGTGGGAATTGAGAAAATTGCAAGTTTTCCAAGGTGTCATTTGGCTGCAGCATGCTCTAAACTATCCACACATTTTCAAATTGTATGCCTTTTGTTGATCCATTGCCTTATGATTGCCAGTGATACAACATACATGCTATTGTGATAAAACATATGTATATTATAATTTAACCACACATTAATTATTTGTAAAAATCAAGTGTTATTTTAGGCCTTTGCGTAGGGTTTAAAGTCCGTTTTTGCCTCTTATTCTGTGAAGGAAGATCAGATTTTGATTCTGTTTTCTGCCTCTTCTTATCCCCGACTACCTGTTGCTTCTTTCTATCCACTCAGAATTCGATTATTTGTGGGTTGAGGGAACATTGAAGGGGGAAACCTTAACTTGGGTGCCATCTATCCTCATTCAAAAAGTGCTCCTATTCACGTGTGCTTTGTATATGTTCTAGGAGAAGGTTAACCAAGTGCATTGCTTTAATTTTCATTGTAAATATCACCCCATTGGTGATTGCTGCTCCATATTAAAAATTGTATGATTTCTTTTGAATTTTAAAATTAAATAAATATTGTATTTTCACCAACCGGCCTGGTTCATGGTCCATTGTGACCTGGGGTTTTGAAAAAGGGGGTGTGATACGAGTTGTGTCCCATCTCAAATTGAATTCGCATAAACTAAAGAGAAAGGCATATCAATTTGAGGGCTACATCCTAGGCTGAGACCAAGGTGAGTGTCGCCCGATTGAAATCCTTCCACAGTTTCTTCGAATGTATTGATGATGACGAATGGTGGGAACCACTTCTTGATCGGGATATTTTACTTTTCTTACGATGAGGAGAAATTTCTCGACTCGTCCGATGTCTGTCTTTTTGACGGAGTCAATGGGGACTTATGGATCCTTCCAGCCGCAAGTTTCCCTCTGCGCGCTCTCTGGGCTATCGATGTCATGGACAGGCAGTCCTCACACTCGGACGAAGGATGAGTGGATCCCAGACACCACAATCATATTCTGTGGGGGTCCGTAAGGTACATCTTCGACCAGCAGTCACAGCATTTTTTAAATCCCGATTTCGGAGTAGAAGATGCCGATGACAATGCCATTTTCAAAGATTTCTCTCAACGATTTAACAAAGGAACAAAGCGAACCGTATCCAAAGCGTTCGCGACGGAAAAAGGAACTGAAGCCAACGGACGCTGCACACGCAATATTTGCCTTCGGTGACCTTGCCAGCGAAAGGGTGGCCTCCGAGGGACATTGAGTCGACAGACATCGACACGCAGAGCCCCCTGCTAAATTTGTTTTTCTCCGAAGCAGCTAAACTGGATATTGGAAATAGCATAAGATAATGAATATGTAGGAGGACACAATCCATTCAAAATGTATTTTATACTGATTAATGAATGTCCTATATTTCTGGGGTTTGCCCAAGAAACGTTCGGGTGGGGCTAGTGGAAAGGGAGTAGGAACGAACACTAGATTCACTTGTGCTCCAGGTATGTTAGGGGAACCCACGTCTGGAGGAGAGCCTGTTGGCCTGCCTGTAGGTTTTCTAATCGATGATGAATGAGGGTATTGGCGGCAGACACTTCATCACCTAGTGCTGCAATTGCCTGTACTAAGGCGGCTACTGGGTCTGGGGCAACCATGACCCTTGTCCAGGTGGGTAAGTATGGTTTCTCAGTCTGTAATGACTTGTACCTGATCCCAGGTTGAGCAAAGAGTACCTTCCTCCCAATCTCCCAGCCAATAAGAAAAGTGAAAAATCACAGCACCAAAAACAGGGGCCAAAAAGTAGGCAAAAAGAACCTAAGATAAAAAACAATCCAATAGTTCAAAGTACCAGAAAATCCAAGAGTCTAAAGGCAAGAACCAGATCCAAAAAAGGGGTAATCCAAAAGCAGTCCAGGGTCAAGATTCAGGGAAAAGACAACAAGCAGAATCGAGGTACAAAGCAGACTAGAGACAGCAACAGGAAACAAGGTCCAACGCCAGAAAACGGAATCACCGGAAAGCAGCTCGCTGTGCCACAAGGATACAGCTAAGAAGCCCCAAACTGTGTTGTATGGCAGCTTTTCTAGTTCCGGGACGCTCCGAAGGCGTCGCATAACCACACAACGCTGTCACTATGTGTGCGCAGCGTGCCCAGTGTGTAGCTGGGGATGGTAGTCGCGGTCAGTGCGAATCCCTCAATCTCCGGGGAAGATGCCACAAAGGAACGCAACCGGGGTTGTAAATTCTTACACCAGTGTAGTCCTGGGATGAGGAAGAGGAATCTTAAAACGCCACATCCTCACTTTGGGAAAACAAACACTTATCAAGCCAAGTACTGGGATGAGGAGGAGGACAACAAGAGCAAAACAGGACTGCCTTTTTGATGGTGAGCGGTCTAGTCCTTTTTGGACTAAGAATAGAGGCAGGGGCTTTAAAAGAGTGAATTCCGAAAGAAAGGGCATCAGCTGTGGGAGATTTCCCACAAACTGCTGGTTGCCGACAGACCTCTCCGAAGTGGCGGCGTGGCAGGAGAAGCGCTAGAAACCCGTGGAAAAGTGCAGAGCGTATGCAGCGGGAAGCGAAGGTAAAGGACACTGGAGGCCGGTGGCAAGCCATAGCCATAGGAAGAAGGCTGACGGGACCGAGGGAATTGGTTGTGCGAGTCCTGCTTAGCCGAGGAACCACTGCTAGGTGTGAGCAAGCCACAAGACCGGCGGGAGAAACCACAAGGGACCGCATAAAGACAAGGAAACCCATGGCGGCAGTAGACCTCGCATGGAGCCCTCGGACCGACCGGTGAGTGAAACTAGAAGGAGTGAACACCGGGCTGGCAGGCGGTTGCAGAAATAAAGCTATGGACACTCAACAAAAGCAAGGCATTTCTGAATACTGAACGCCATGAAAGCAAGTAATTTTGAATACTCAACGAAATTTTTAAAAAAAATAAAGCAAATTGAAAGGCATTTTGAATACCGAACAAGGTGAAAGCAAGTTGGTAACACTCTTGCATCTTGAGAGGAGTGAAAGAGTGTGAATCGCACCGAAAGGAAGTTTTGAACGGCTTTTTAATAATTAACTGCCTTAACCGAAGACAAGTGCTAGCAAAGCCAAGAGAGCACCAAGAGTTGTAAGCATGATGTGAGAAATCCAGCAGTGGTCAAAGCCAAGAAAGCGCTATGAACTGTACGTTATAATGCAACAAGCATTGGCAAGAGCCATAGGAAACCGAAGAAAGTTTAACAAGTGCCTAGTGGCCAACCTAGCCACAATAGGCATTGCGGCTGAGGCACGCCTCACTGCTGAGGAGAAGCAGTTGACTGGTGTTACTGGAGAAGCTTTCAAGAAGGGGTACCGGTTGCATGACCTGTAATGGGTGGACGGTGTGGTCCGACAACTGCGCCTAGACTGGGTCCGAATGGAAAAACCACTGAAACACCAATATATAACCTTGTGTTGTGCCAGGACCTTTTGTGACTTTGAAGTCAAGTGTTGTTCTGTTTGAAAGCTGGACGATTTGAACTCTTGGGGAAGGGAATCCCTTTGCTCAATAAACTACTTTGAACTTGGGGAAGGGGAGCGGACTACCAGCCAAAGAGCTAGAACAAGCTCTGATCTTTTACTTTGAACACTATTCATTTTTTATGTGGACATCAGTTAGTTGTGAGGGCAAGTATAGGTAATGGACACAGACTGATATTTTACTTTGGACTTCCTGACGCAACTAGTTCTCTTTAGGTAGGGAAATCCCACCTTAGCATAGGGTCAGTTAAGCATTATTCCAGCCTGCCTTTTTGAGTTAATAAAACGTTGTTAAAAATAACTTGAAACTGTTGTCTGCGTCTGACTCATGATGCCTTCACAATAAGCAGACTTGCTCACCATCCAAAACTCCAGCAGAACTGAGTGTAGGAATAAGGGTTTCCTCTATGTGCGTTCACAGTCACAGGGGAAGGCTTCTTCCAGCTCACCAATCCCATTAGGGTGTTTAAAACAAACAGTTTGTCAGCCAGACAATAAGGTTGGCCCCAACAACCACAAAACACCCAGGTACACCTACACAGGAAGTGTGGCCTAACCAGGGCCAGAATTCAAGCAATCCTGACCGTTGAAGCGGCTGCCATCTTGGACTCACAAAGAGACAACTTGGGCTGAATGGGCATTTTAAACCTGTCTTGTGGTTTCCATGAACAAAGCAATTCCCTAAAACAAAATGTCAGTGTAGTCTTTAAAAACCCATTAGCACATGTGACAAGGTCAGTTAGCCGAGTTTGTCAAGACGGGATGGAGACCCCACTCAGGCTTGGATGGGAGGCTTACCAGAGAAGAAACGAGAGCTAATCATACCCCAGTGGGGGAAGGAGGAAGTGGGGGCCCCAATCCCAGCCCCTCCTTGTAGTGCCAGTTTACTTGCATGCAGTGACACGGACAATCACCCAATTCCTTTCCCGTGTGATGTTGGCTAGTCATTCTCCATTTTTCAGAAAAACAACACCTTCCAGTATCCCAAGCGAGCGAAAGAAACTTCATCCTTCACCAGCCACGCCAAAGTTACCCCAAGTGAGTGACAGTCTTAAGCGCAACCAGCAACCTTTGGAAGAGAGACTGCTCCGCGACCTGATGAACCGCTACCAGCAATGTAGTAAGGACCTGCTGCACGAATCAGAAACAGAAGACTACATGCATGCAGGGTGCTCCAGGGGCAATGCGGTTACCTAGGGGAGTCATAAAATTGCTTCCCAATCAAACAAATGGACCTAACGGTCCACAAGGCCCTCACATGAACTGGAACATAAGCACAATAAGTCACCACTATGGGACATCATTGCAAAAGCTAGGTGGACCTGAACACGAGAAAGCGAACCTGTTTAGACCCCTATTTGTACCTTTTGACATTTGTACCACCTCACGGGAAGGGAGTTCAGGGAAAGATTGGCACAGGGAACCAAGGAGTAGTGGGTTGTTTGGGTAAATCAGAGGTGGCATAGGCAAACTAAGCAACCAGATGGAGGCAGGACAGTGCTGACGAGTGTGGATGAGGATTATATAGGTGGTGTGCAAGGTGAGGTATTGGTTTGGGAGAGAAAGTGGTACTGGAAGTTAATGTCTGTGTGTAGTAGTTGAGTGGTAGGGAGTGAAGAAGGGGAGTGGGGACGTGAAAAGAGTGAATTTAAAGGAAGGGAGGGAGGGGTAGTGGTTTGTGGAGGGGTGAGTTGTAGTGGTGTGGAGAGGGAGATGGAGGACCATCAGTGGGACAGGAGAGGCAGTATGAGGGATAAAGGAGAGACTGTGGTGGAGAGTAGGTGGAGAAAAGGGAGAGTTTTAGAGAGATGTAGGGAGAAAAATATCAGAGCACAGAAGGACAAGAGAGGGTGAACACCTGAGCATCTTGATGGCAAAACCATCAAGTTCGCCATCGGATACCAATCTCTAATTCCAGACCGGGATCGAGATGCTGAGGTTATTGTGGGCCTACCCCTTCTCGAGCTAAAGATAGAGGGATCGCCATTATGTCCATTGCGAAAATTAAAAATAAAACCCTTGAAACATCTCTGGCAGTTGCTGTGTTATAGAGGTCGTCTGCGACATATCCCAAAGGCTAGCATAAAGGTACACTGGGCTACTAATGCAGTAAATCGACCTGTACCACTGATAAAGCCAACAATAAATAGTAGCTACAACCCGTCCACCCCCAAACCGAATGTACAGTGATATGATCAGCCTAGGGCACAAATTGGGTGCTTATGGATGACGGCTCAATATATTAATTTTTTTATGTTAAAAAATGTGTACTAATAATTATGAACAATATGATCCATTATGGATGATTAAAGAATAAAACAGCAATATTTCAAAAACAGGTAACTTAACCACCTGTTTAACAATTAGTTTAAGAGGCAATTCAAAATGTAGTTATGCTCTTATGAGAAGCGACAGGGTAGACAGCCAAGACAAACAAGAGGTTGAAGGGAAGTGAAGTTGACAAGATAAATAAAAAGTATAGGACATGGTCAAGTAACTAACAATGATAGCTATGATCTACTGAGATAACAGGTAAAGATATCTCATTTAAAAAAATGTAAGTGAAATGTTATTAGAGTAAGCATGATATTTTTCAGTTTTATGAATAGAGCAAATAAAAGTCCAACATACAAGTATGTTTGTCTAAATGTTTCCAATTAGATTAAATAAGATGAAAACCAATACAAATAAAGAGATTAAATACATTCATGGAGAATATTGTGTTTACATAGGGATTAACAATGGTACCAATCTTTAGATTACAAAGAGCTCAGTGGTTCATTAAACGTAAAACTTTCTGCCAACAAATCATCGAAAATGTACACTTAAAAATAAAATGCAAAAAATCTCCATTTGGAGTTTGGCAAGACCAACAGATTGGGAGTGCTAATGGATAATTTAGAGATTCTTACAGGGGTTAAGTAACCATGATGCAAGATTTAAAAAATTGCACTGTTTATATTGGCTGCCACTTAAGTAGTGTGATTGTTTCCAAATGTTCCCACAATCATAAGGAGATGAATGCAGTCAGTCTCCCGAATTTTAATAGTATAAGTAATAAATACATTTCTAGCCTCAGTTTCATTTAAAATAGCATATATTTTAGCGGCTTTAGTACAATAGTTATTCATTGCTAAAGTAATACAGTTTTGGTAAAAAAATGGGTAACGCCTTAGTGATCGAGATAATAAGAGTATGGTAAAAGACATAAGGCAAAGGGAATAGCATTATACTTGTTAAATACATTATTGATTTGGTATATGCCATTTGAATACCAACTTTGAATTGAACCAAAGAAAAATATTGTTAGTATCAGCCATCTCAAATGCAGTATCAAGAAGATTGTTCCAGAAAATTTAAAAAAGATGTAAGAGAGGATGTTTTTTGATATTTGGCAAAGGAGGTTTGAAGAAAATGTGAGGGATAATGGGGAAATAAAATGTGTCTCTATCTTAACCCAGGTGGGAGCATTATTGAGATGATTCTCATTACAGAGGCAAACGACCATTTGGCATAAGATGACGGCTTTATGATATGTTTTGAAGTCAGGAAACTGAACACCTTCAACATGTTTAGAAAGTTTGAGCTTGTTTAATGCAATTCTAGGTGTCTCTAGTTTATTAAAGAACTTCGAGGGAAAGGAAACTGGGATCATACACAGGCTATATAACACAATAGCACAGAGTCATTTTGATGGAGTCAAGACAGCCCCACCAAGTTAAAAATAAAGGTGACCATCTAGTAATTAAGTGCTTAATTGGTGTTGAACTCTGGTCAAACTTTGTATCAGCAATACCACACTCCATCATCACAGTCTGTCGAAAAACGGTAGGAACAATCCACTCTGCGTGAATTGCTCAAAACCAGCTGGCAAGTTTGAAATAAAGCAAATTGATAATGACTTTGTTAAAAACCCTCATTTGGTCAGGGAGCTCAGAGAGTCAGGCGTCCATCTCGCAGGCTGCTGGCCTTCCCACACATGCCCCCCAAAATATAAAAGGGGGATCCAAAAGAGTAGGCAACCCATAAAATTAGACTGCAGAACCGCCAAAATTTGAATTCTGTCTAAACAGTAGTCTTCTGAGGTCAGGAAGAGCGATTATTTTAGAGTCTCTGGTTGATTGATCTCAAGGAATGGTTAGGGTAGCAGTACAAGCAGTGGAGCTCTTGTGACTTTCACCCGAGTAACTATGGGCATCTACAGGAATAGGGACTGAATATGTTCCTGATAATGGTCTCTCGATGGTCACAGGACGCTTTAGGGGCTGAATGGATGCATAAACTCTTTGTTTGTCCCCAGCCTACTGCAGGGACACAGACACTGTGAGTCTAGGGATACACCTTCCCCTGGGTCCAAGAGCTCAGGACGGCCCCTTTTCCTATTGACCACCTCACTGTCGTTTCCCAAGTATAAACAGGGGCTTCATCACATAGGGTTCAAATAAAATGGGAGAAGGGACTGTGTAAGCCCGGCAATGTTTTTACAAATGGGGTGTTAACATTCTACGTTAGGAGTGTACAGCAAGTTTGCAGGATATTTACAGGTATCTATAAGTAAGGCCTGCTTTAACCAAGCCCCTGAGAAGAGATCCAATCCCTTAAAGCACTCCAGTAGAATTAGCTAGTCTGAAGCAGCCATGTCAATGCCATGCCTTCAAAGAGCAATAGCAGCTTTTGCAGTAACAACACTGGATAAAACAGTCATAAATAAGAAAACAATTTTGGAGCACTCGGACAAATATGAGTGGAGTGTGACCCACAGTTACTTCCTTGGGTAAAGAGCATGCAACCCAAGGCCATGCCACATTGAAATAGCTCCACTGGACCGTATTCAACACATTTTATTGCCGGGCCAATTTTGTATCCTGGCAGTGTACAATCTTTCACAACGAGGAGGAAATCTCAAAAGAACATTGTCTCAGTGAGAAGCATTCTGGATCTGCACATTATATTTGTTCTCTTATAACATGCTTATTACCGGGATTATTATTGTCTGGGATTCGAACCTAGTTGCTATGCGTTGTCTTGCTTCCAAGACAAACGGGTTGCCACTGAGCTATCCGCCCGGTCTAATGGTACAGATGGGCATGCAGTGGTACAGATGGGCATAACTTTGTCTTGCTTTTGTGATCCTGACTTAGTTAATGAGATATTTTGTCCTCACTAACAGGGGGTCACAGCCCTTATGTAGAGTAGTGCAGAGGAACCTTGTTCGCGCTCTTTTTACTTCAAGGGCATTTTCCATCTTAACCATGGTAGCTCAGGCAGGTTGGTGGCAGTGTTACTTAATTTTCGCACTTTTTGGGTGCGCTCCGGCTGACATCTTTTTTGACGGCATTGTTAGGCGAGTTTTCTTAAAGTCCCACTTATGAGTAAGACTTCATAAAACTATCCTAATGGTTTGTAGATCCCCCAACTCTCATCAGTCTGTACTACTCATGGAACCTTGGTATGGTGGCGGAGCAGTAAGGCTTATCTTAAGAGGGAGATGTGAGGTTTAGCTAAGTGCACGGAACCTAGTTAGCAATGCAATTCAGCAAAACACTTACACAAATATATATTAAAATATAGATTATATTTACACAAAATAGGTCTTTAAAAACTCAAGCAAATATAACCAAAGCACATAGGAATACTTTTAGAAACTTTTCAAAGTCCACTGCTTAGTTAGTTGTTGCTTGCGGTTACATTTGTTACAGCTTTTGACACTAATGACAGTTCTACCGTACTATCGGTAATAACGTGCACTCATGCGCACACCCAATATTAGTTGTAGTTAGTTTTATTTAGTTAGCAAAGCACATTAAGTCTTTTGGGAAGGAAACAATTGGTTAGGTAAATGCTAGCAGAACTTAAGGTTCTAGAGGCAGTTTCTTCACACAGCAAGGCTTTTAAAGTCCAAAACGCAACCCTAGCTAAAAGGTAGTTTGGAGAGGCTCAAAGTCTTGTGAAGCAGCAGAACAATGAAAACTCCTGTGGAGATATTCTAGTCTCTAGTCTTAAAGATGCAATAAGATTAAACCAACAGTGGAGACTCTGTTAAAGGATTCGCTAAAGGGAGACAAGTAGCAACTTGGGTCGGAGGTAGGGGGGGGGTAACCCTGGAAACCTCTATGTGCACTCCAACGCTCTGGAGCAACTTTTTGGATTAAGGTAAGCAATACGTTTTTCCCCCCATAGTACCTTTGGTTTGAAGAAATGTTTGTGGCTGGATTTTCCTTGGTGTGGCAGTGGTGGACCTGATCTTCGTATTCCTTGGTCTGGTGACAAAAGGAATGACAATGGGCGGGATCTCTCAGTAGCAGTCTCGAGGGAAGACCTCTGGCGCGGATTTAATCAGCTTCTCAGGTCAGACTGCGGTTTTGGCACCTTTTCTGCAGCATCAACAAACGACGCAATTCGCCCGGTCAACCTTCTTCGATTCCTGCAGTCCTGCACTCTAGTGAGGGGACTTGGACGAGTTGGATTGTGTCTCTGGAGGGTCCTCTGGAGCTCAGCAAAGACTTGGATGGATTCGGCCTCAGCAAGATGATGCACCATGGTTTGGTTGGAGGTCTCCTGGTATTCACGGTCTGCAGCTCTGTAAATTTACAGGACCTCAGGAGATGGCTCAGATTGTAGTTTGTCTTGTGACTGGTTGTTCCCATCAGTCAAAGGGAAGCAGTTGTCCTCTTCGGAGTTCCTCTGTCGCATAGAAAATGGGGTCAGGACAGCAGTGGTTGCTTCACAGTGTTGCAGAGGTTCTGCCGGTGTCTCTGGTCATCTTCTTCGGTTACTTCAGTTTCCTGTGGTCGACTTCCCCTTCACCTCAGGAGCCTCACCTTCTATACAGTTCCAGCACACACTCCTCTGCAATCTCTCTCAGTAGTTTATAGAAAGGGGTGTATGGCTGTCCAGTCAGGACAGCCAGACCCCCAGTGGGAGTTGGTCCCATTCAGGCACTCAGGCAGACAAAGAACAGGGTAGTAAAAAAAACTCCTCCCCCACTTCCTGCCTGCCCAGACACATTGGAGCCTAGGCAGGGACATAGGCTGGGAGCCAAGGGCTCCCGCCAATGGCAGAACACACATACACAGACCTCCCCCTCCTTGAATGGTAGAAGAAGGGCTAACTAAGAACAGCCACACTAGAAATGGCGAAAAAAGAAAGGAGCCACAATGTTAGTACATGGGTGACCCTATTGTGCCTAACCAGGACTGCAAGTACAGTCTGCGGTAGAAAATTACACAATAGTTGGAAGAAAAAGTCCACTGCCGCCAGCCACAACTAGGGGATTGTCTATGTGACTAAGAAAGTCACAAGAGCAGAAAGAAGGGCAATACTAAGTTTTCCCTTGGCACTCCACTCAAGGTGGCGTGTGCCAATCTCTCAGAATATAACATTTTAGGAGAGATGACATGCATTACTTACCATAAAAACATTTCTGATGGTTGTATCTGCTTAGATTCACATGCTGTGCATATAGTCCGACATCCAGTGGTAACTGCAGTAACTGCAGAGTATTGCATCTTGTCTTTCGCGAATCGAAAGCGGACGTTGACATGGGCATGCCTGTAACACTATCCCTACGTGACGTGCAGTGTACCCAAGATCCCTCACGCATTGAGGTCCCTCCGATTGTATTTTTTCTGCCGTGAGTGAGTACAGAAAAGAGAGAAAGTAGTAAGACGTCTATGTTCCTTCCATCCGAGCGGGGAGGAAGGGTGGGCGCATGTGAATCTAAGCAGATACAACCATCAGAAATGCGTTTACGGTCAGTAATGCATGTATTCTGATATTTGTTAATCTGCTTAGAATCACATGCTGTGCATAGACTAGCGAGCAGTACCCGGAGTTGGAGGTGGGTTGTGAGAAGGAACAGTAGTGAAAAGAGGTCTTAGTACTGCCTGTCCCACCTGAGAATCAGACCTAGAGCGAGTGTATAGGTAATAGTGTTTTGTAAAGGTGTGTACAGAACTCCAGGTTGCCGCTTTGCAAATGGACTCAAGGGGAACATTTGCAATAAATGCTATGGAAGCACCAGTGCCTCAAGTAGAATGTGCTTTAGGCTTGAAGAGAGTGTGATGCATTTGACAATCCATCTAGAGATAAAGGATTTGGAGACCGCATCTCCTCCTCTTCCTGCCGCTACTGAAACGAAAAACTGATTAGTCTTTCTTAGTGGTCGAGTTCTTGCCATGTAGAACATCACTGCTCTGCGTACATCAAGTGTGTTCAGGCTTCTTTCTCCCATGATTGAAGGGTTTTGAAAGAACGAGGGCGAGTGCGTAGAACCACCTTATCTTTGTGAACTGTTACAAAGGGATCTAGGACTGAGAGCGCTTGTAGTTCACTTACTCTCCTAATGGAGGTAATGGCTATTTAAAAAGCAGTCTTACAGGTGAGATCTTGAAGACTAGCTCTGTGCATGAGCTCGAAGGGAGGCCCCATAAGTCTAGTCAACACCACGTTTAGATCCCATCCGGGAGCCGGGTTAGAAATGAGAGGGTGAATTCTTTTCACTCCCTCCATGAAAGCCTTAATAACTGGTATCTTCCACCACAACATTTATGTTGTGATGTAGTGTAGGCTGAAAACGCAGCTAAGTGAACCTTTAGACAGTTAAAGACCAGGCCTGAGTCAAGTAAATTAGTTCGGTACAAAACAATGTGTATGGGAGAGCAGTTAATCAGATTAATGCTCTTTGAGTTGCAGACGACAAACCGTTTCCACTTACTGGAATAGCAATATCGAGTGTTCGGTTTTCTTGCCTCCCTGAGAATGTTCATACATCTCCGAGGGAGCTGCAGGTGCCCCAACTCTATGACTTCAGGAGCCAGGCCGCTAAGTTCAAGGTCTGCGGGCATGGGTGAATCGTCTCCCCTTTGTCTTGCAACAACATGTTATACGGACAAGGCTGTTTCACTGGACGAGATAGGGACATCTCCATCAGATGAGCGAACCAGGGTTGGCAGGCCCACATGGGGGCCACCAGTATCATCGTGACTGGTTCCTGGTGCATCTTGTGCACTATTTTGTTGCGAATGGGGTGGGTGAGGGAAATCGGGGGAAGCGCAAACAAATTTCCCTGACCATGTTATCCAGAGTCTGTTCCCCTTGGAGCGGTTCTGGCGGTACCTGGAGGCGTAATCTTGGAATTGAGTATTGTCCAGAGTTGCAAGCAAATCGATCTCTGGGAAGACCCATTCTGCGAAAACGTTGGAGACTATGTCTTCGTGTAATCTCCATTTGTAATCCATAGGCAACGGGAAATCTCTGCTGAGTACGTCTGCTAGAAGAATGAGTTTCCCAGGAACATGTTGTGATAACAGGAACAGGTTGCATTTGAGAGCCCACTTCCAAATGTTCTGTGACAGCTTGGACTGCCCTGGAGGGTGAGTGCCCTCCTGTTTGT
Organism: Ambystoma mexicanum; assembly: GCF_040938575.1. Taxonomy (NCBI): domain Eukaryota; kingdom Metazoa; phylum Chordata; class Amphibia; order Caudata; family Ambystomatidae; genus Ambystoma; species Ambystoma mexicanum. Next base: position 54,750,755 of record NC_090936.1, read on the forward strand.
TCAGATAGTACATGGCTGTGGTGCTGTCTGTGAGGATCAGGACCTTCTTTCCTTGCAATTGCGTCTGGAAAGCTTTTAGTGCTTTGAACACTGCCAACAGTTCCAACAGGTTTATGTGGTTGGGTGCTATGTCTGACAACCAAACCCAGTGCGCTGTTTGTTGAAGCAGGTGAGCTCCCCACCCTGTGAGAGATGCATCTGTAGTTAGAGTGGCTTCCACTGCGGGGGTGGTGAAGGATTTCTTTTTCAAGAGATTGTCCCTCGACCATCACCGCAGCGAGAGAACGAGGGCTGGCGAGACAACCAGCAGATTGTCCCATTGTCCGCTGGACTAACACCACTGGCTGTTGAGCCACTCCTACATTGGACGCATGCGCAAGCGCACGTGAGGAACCAAGTAAATATATGATGCCATCATTCCTAACAGTCGCATAGCCTTGCATACCGTCACCTCTCGACTGGCTACATACCGAGGGTTTTGAAACAGCATGTTTTGGACCCTCTCGTTGGAGGGGAAGACGATGCCGTCCTTTGTTCGAATTAGAGCCCCTAGGAACTGCTTGACATGACTGGGGTCTAGGCTGGATTTTTTCTCGTTGATAGAGAATCCCATACTGAATAAAGGATCTATCGTCTTTTGGGTATTTGACAGACAGGTTTCTTAAGAGTCCCCTGTTATAAGCCAGTCGTTGAGGTAAGGATAGACCGGGATGGATTGCCTGTGCAGATGTGCTGCTGCCACCACTAGTAACTTTGTAAATACCCTTGGTGCAGATGCTATGCCGAAGGGTAGTACCTTGAAGTGATAATTCTGGTCTTGTATCATAAATCTGAGGCATTTTCTGTGCGCTAGCAACATTGAAATAAGAAAGTATGCATCTTTCATGTCCAGTGTTGCCATGTAATCCCCCTGTGATAGCAGGGGAATTACTTCCTGCAGAGTGACCATGCAGAACTTTTGTGGCTTTACAAATTTGTTCGCTGGGCGCAGATCTAATACAGGGTGCATGGTTAGATCCTTTTTGGGTACAAGTAAGTACACTGAATAAATACCTTCTTTTTCCTGTGACAGAGGTACGACTTCTATGACTCCCTTTTCTTGTAGTGTCTCGACTTCCTGAAGAAGGACACAAACATGATCTGGTGTCAGTCGTCTTGTCCGTGGAGGTCTGAATGTTGGGGACCGGTTGAACTCTATACAGTACCCGTGGGCCATGGTCTGTAGTTATCCTCTTCCATGACTGAAGGAAAGATGTTAGCCGACCCCCAACTGGGGAAGTATGGGAGGGGACCCGAATCTTCTGGTCATTTTACACCTGAGGCTGGGGAGCCTCTGGGGGTAGAGTTCCGGCCCCTTCCTTTCCCACAACGCGTTGTATCCGTTGGTTCCCTGTGGAGAGGACCAATTGTTTCCCGAGGTGTACTGTTGTTGAGGGAAGCGTTGGCCACGAAAAAGCCACCTGGACCCAGATCCTCATCTTGTAGAGGGTCTTTCTGTAATTTGGTCTAGCGATTTCAGGGTGTCATGCTCCTGTTTTGCAGTCTCGAGGGCCTCGTCTACGGCTTTCCCAAACAGGTTGGATTCTTCCAATGGTTTATTTATAAGTGAGGCTTGTGTCTCTGGCTTGCACCCGGAGTTCCTTAGCCATGCGTGTCTCTTCAGGAGTGTGCCCTGAGCCAGAGATCGACCAGCAGTTTCGGCGGAATCCAAAGTGTTTTTAAGTATGCTTTGGTTCACCTATCTGCCCTCAGTCACTGTGGCCATGAGACGAGTTTGTGGTGGTTCGGGAACCTCCTGTAGCTGGCCAATAAGGTGGTATTGTTGGCAATACGTGTTGAAAAAGCTGCTGCGACCGTGACCCTCTTTCCAAGGGCATAAAGTCTTTTACCTTTATCAGGGGATGCCTCGCCGGTTGACAGAGGGACCCCTGCCCCTTTTCTTGTAGAGGTCACCACCAGAGAGTCTGGGGTGGAGTGACCTCCGATATAAATGGGGTCTGAGGGAGAAGGATGAAAGAATTTTTCTATGCTCGGATTAACACCTCTTGTAAGAGCAGGTGTTGATAAGGAGGGAGCCAGCCGTTTTTTAATTGAATTGAGGAGAGGAATAGCCTGGCTGGCACGTGGTTTCTCTTTGAGGATGTCCTCCACAAAGTCAGCCTCAGGGACAGCTTCATCTGTAGCAATTTTAAAGTATTCAGCTGCTTTGCGCAACTTGACGTTAAACGTCAATTGATCATCCACTGGCGAGGGTTGTCTAGTGGGAGTGGTCTGGGGGAATCCAAACACAGGGCGTCAGGATCTGGTGAAGGATCTGGAGACTGCCATGGCTGGGTGTCACCCATATTCGGGTTTTCCCCCCACCCCTCTATGGGATCATGCATGTCCTCAGGATTGGTGAATTGATTCTCATTCTGAGTGTCTGCAGGAATCGCCTCCTCAGTGAGGTCATAGGTGTAGGTGTATATATCCTCTTCCTGAGAGGGGTCAAAGGGTCTTGGGAATTTTTCTACAGGGTCCAAAGGGCTCTCATCCCGATGTCTTCTAGGCGTGGGTTGCTCTGAACGGGTAACAAACCTGTCCATCCTTTCCATACAATTTTCAAACTTCTCTCTAGTCCAAACAGAAGATCTAGAATGGTCTAGAGGTGGAAAAGGATTTTGAAAACGTTAGTCTGTCGTAAAACGTCGAGATTTTTGTCTCTTTGTCGAATCCATCCCTTCCTCTGAAAACTCCTCCTGGGCGACCGACAGAGGAAGGGCGTCCCTGTGCCTTTCTTTCATCTTAGGGGAGGGTTCCGGTACCCCCCTTAGGCTATCCTTGGATCTCGGCGGATCCGTGGCTTTTTCCGTAGGTCTGTGAGAATCTCTTAACTGCTGTTTATGACAATCGATGGAAATAATTCTCGCTATGCTGTCGGCAATGTCCTCCGCAGACGGGAGGCGCGTAGCCTCGGCCTGCGATTGTGAAGGAGCCTTTTCGGCAGAGCCGGGGCCTTGTCTTTGCCGGACACCTTCTTGCGATGTGTCTCAACGGAACCCGGAATATTAGAGATAGCGCCCTTTGTTCTTGATGGCCCGGCCGCTAGGCGCGGCTGCGGGAAGGGCTGCCGATCCTGACGGTTGGCGGTTGCCGCCGGAACTTTCAGTGTACATGTTGGCACTGAAGTCTTCTACAACTAGGTCTACTATTGACTTGGGGTTGGGTGCTTAGTGCTATGTAAATGTTTGTCATTGTGGCCGGGGTGTACCTTCCCCATAGCAGTGCCTGAGGTGGCCGGGGACAGGCCATGCGGAGCAGGAGCGCTCCGTCAAAAGGTCAACGACCTCCGGGTCAGAGGTCTGTTAGTCACTATTGCTGTCGTCCCATTCGGTGGCTGCGGCAGCGGGAGCAAACTCAGCCTTTGACATCCCGTGGGCCGCCCACCGCTTGACTTTGTGCTCCTTTAATGTCTTAGGACGGAGGAGCTTACAAGCCACGCAATCTACTTTGTTGTGATCGAGGGGCAAGTAACGGTTACACCGCTTATGCTCATCTCTCCAAGGAAATTACCCTTTGCAAATGGGGCAAAACCTAAATGGAGTCCTCTCCATAGCTGAGGATGGGTAGAGAGACGAAGACCAAAAGGGAAAGAGGAAGGAAAGGGAAAGGCATTCTCAGATTGTACAGAAATGTCCACCCGACCCCACTCTCCCTACTGTGTAGGCCGGCGGAAGGCCCGGCCACGTGGTTGGCAGCACCGACTAGATCACCATCCGTCGACGTCCTGAAGGTTCAGGTTTTCGGCGGAGATCTGGAACAGCCGTCGAAATAAGGGACGGATAGGGTGAACTTAAGTATTTTATATAACTATTCGACCGAAAGTCGAAGCGACAATAGGCAATGTCTCTGACGAGCTCCGCATAAGGCGACCATTATGCTGGGCGGAAAAAAACAATCTGAGGTTCGACGCCTGAGGGATCTTGGGTACACTGCACGTCATGTAGAGATAGTGTTACAGGCATGCCCATGTCGACGTCCCCTTTCGATTCTTGAAAGACAAGTTGCAATACTCTGCGGTTACCACTGGATGTCAGACTATATGCACAGCATGTGATTCTAAGTAGATTAACAAACATCAGACACCAAGTATCTCTCTATCCTTCAGAACAGTAGAAAGTAAGGATAATTAAAGAATCTCAAAGGAGAACACAAAGTGTTCCCAGCAACACTGCCCATAAGGAGCTTTGTGCTGCAAAAGTAAAATACATATGCCTTAAAAGAGATATGGAGGAAAGGAGACTCCATAGAAAAAGTAAAACACAGTGAATAGAGTTCCAAAAGGTAGAGCCCTAAGAACGAATGAGTGGAACAAAGGCTCCACTCATTCAGGATAGAAAGAAAAAGGTCCAGAAGTCCAGCAAAATGTGCTGTGGGTCTCACAGGGAGAGGGGATGGAGCATAAAAATGATAAATCTCCCTAACAGGCATAGCAGACTTTTGGCAGGCTATAGTTGTCAAATGGCTAAACATTTTGTTAAAGACTTGGCTTACTATTTTTGGTGGCCATCTTCCCAGAAAGGGATAGGAAATTAATGAATATGGTCATCCTTTTGTGGGCTCTGGTCAGATCCCTGGAAAATCCTATGTGTGCTTGGAAGTGGTGTGGACTGGGAAGGGAGTCCTAGAACACTGATTCATAGCCAAACCCGAACAATGCCATGACTGTACCTGAGCAGGCTCTATAGGTCTCGTGCTCAGGTTTGAAATGGTGCAAGTCCTCCAGTAGATGGGCAATGTCTCCCCTAGCCCACGTTTCTGCATATTAGAGGCAGATCTTGAGCCAATCGAGAGTTAACCAATGGAACTAAGATCCAAAGCTTGAGGGGCCATCAAGTGCTGCCAAATTCACCTCCTGCACAGCAAGTATCAACCACAGAAGGCCTCCATGTTTGCTACCTCCCTTAAGCGAGTGTGGACAGCTAGTTTACTGTCCTGTACCTTGCTGAACGTCCTCTCTAAGGTTGCAGAATCTTGCCTTCTGGCCTGCACCATTCAGAGAAGGAGGTTGGGGAATGTCTGTACTGTCATAACAGTGAACCCTCAAGTGTAGTACAACTTGCAATGTGAACTCTTTGATGGACACAGACTCTGAAGCTCTTCTGCTGCTGCTCTCCATCAGGAAGAGGGACTTTGCTAGATCTGAAGTTATTTGTCCCTCCAATAAATCACAAAGACTGTCTAACCCCCCCCCCCCCCCCCAGGAACAACCTCTGTATCCTAGAGTTTCATCTTAGTTGTGGGTACTAAAGCAGAGGCCCTTCTTCCTCGACAGCCTGAAGTTCAGCCTGGTAGAATACTCAATTGTAGTTTGAGATCAGAAACCAACGCCAACTAGCAATTCAGGTGTCAAACCACCTCTGCACAACTGCCAACTCTGAAACAAACAGTGAGAGCAGTCATACCCAAAAGCCTGGTCTTGCCTGAGGTCACTGGTCTTCTCGGTCGAGGTTTGAGGAGCCGGGCTGCATAGCAGTTTTTTCACCTCACCCTTTTCCCAACTGAATCCAATAGGGAATAAAATGCCACCGTGGGCTGGGAGAATAGCTCAGGGGCAACACGTTTGTCTTAGAAGCAAGACAATGCAGTGCAACACAGATCAGAATCCCAGTCCCATGCTTAGAGACCACTCTCTGGTATTAAGCGTGTTATAAAAGATGAATTAATGTTATCCTTGCCTTAACTTTGGCGGTGGAATCTAGAAGTAGGAATCCTGACTTGGATCCCCCAAACATATGTGATGGGTAGTTGTCTCCTTTCACAGGACCCCTACTATCTAACAAATTGCCACTATCACCCATGCTTGACTATTGCATTAAGCCCTATTGAATTCTTTGGATGAACACAGGGGAAGTTTAGAATAGTTTCCATAGTATCCAAAACTGGGTACTTACCTGAAACTCTTATTTGATAACTGTTCCGAGCACAGGGTTTGACTGCTTAAAATTATTTTACCAAGTATTGGTGTGCCTTAGAATTTTAGAAATCTGATACATTCGAACATCCATCTCCTCTGCAATGTTACTCTATGTACTATGTAACAGTGCACGGCATGAAAAGTGTTTTTATCTGAAGTGTTTTGTGCTTATTCATATAGTTTTACTTAATGTGTAGTATTCTTAGCTTAATGCACCTGTGTAATTTAATAAATACAGATATCTTTCATACTAACCTGTAGGTACAATCTATTGCTTGACAACTATTGTGTTTGTTAACTGTACTTTACAACAGTCTCATGATGTCCTTATTCTAAGCCTTGTTGCTTAGTTTCACCTACCAGTGAGTTGGTTTGGTTTTGCGTAAACATTTGCACATTGACGAAGCTTGGCGACAGAACTCTATACCATTAGATGTTCTGAAAAAGCCTCCTAAAATGGAACTCATTTCAGGCAGATTACAAAAAAAGGGAATTGTATAGATGTGATGTGAATGCTCATCAGTCAGGGACCTTTTGATATAGTCATAGCTTTGATTTCTATCAGGTTTTATACAGACAAAAAGTACTAATTGTGCAATAGCATGCCTATAAAATTAGAAAACTGTGATAACTCACTAGTGTTTCTTGCAATTAAATTCTACTACTGTATAGTAGTACACGTTTATGCATTTGTATTACAGTTTAAAAAAATATTTTTTACATCTAAATAAAATCAGGCAAATACAGCACAACAGCACCAAAGGAGGACATTCCCACATAAATAAAACAAACTGCCAGAACGCATGTAATAAAATAATAAGAAAAATAGGTTTGGACATTTTGAAGCGTCCTGAAAGCAAGAAAATAGTTTCAAGAGAGCACTTAAAGCTTTGAATATAGTGATTTCAACATTGTCTTATAGCCTTTCATGTAACTTAGGTAAAGGAAAGAAATGTGAACTTACTGCGCCCTCTCCAACCCAATGAAAGCATTAATGGCATAAACATCTCAATCTTAATATATGGCATACATATATAAACGCTACCTTCTCTTTGGTCATCCTTAATGATTCCAATTTGTTTACTAGCCACACAAGAATGTAAGGGATTAGTTGCTTCTTCTCTGGGGCTTTCAGAGGAAGACTGTATGGAAAGAGAAAACACATATTTATGATATACAATTCTTAAGAAGTGTGATACATTGTTTACAAAGCATTGGCAATTACTACTTACATTGAACATGTGTTAGTTAAACATAACTCTGAAGTGATACATCTATAACACCAAATAATAAACCATGCAATAAAAACAGGTTAGGTGCAAAGATCTGAACTATAGACTCCAGATATAAGATTCAAGGTCTACATATATACATTGCCCTAAAGTTTCCCATGGCCAATGGCCATGCATGAGAAGGCCATCCAGTCGTCTTGTTCCCTTTGGATTGTGGGAAATCAAGTATGTTCATTCCCATTTGAAATTTAGTAAAACTACAAGCCCCAGAATTCCTAGCAAGAACAGGACCAGATGACCTTCTCATGCACGGCCACAGATATCTTGAGAGCTCTGTATATACCACAATTAAATAATTATTCTGAGTTTGGGAAGTAAAAACATGCCTGGTACTAATTGCTTAAGGGAGAATAAGGGGCTACGTCGTGGTGATGGTGGTGGTGGCGGCGGCGGATATAAATAAAATAAGGCGACAGTCCTCGTCCTGTGGCTACAGTGAAACCTAAGATCAATTAACTGTGAAAATTCTAGTGCTAATAACCATTCACTTGTTTGATTTATTTGTATGACATTTGCCAAAGATTGTTTTGACCCAGGTCTCCAAAAACTGGAAAGTGTGTTCCCAAATTCTTCCAATGTTTAAAAGCTATATGGCATGAAAAGAGGTGCTTTTTACTTTAATTGGTTTTCTTATAGGGAAAATGTACAGTGATTAACAGATGCACTGCCTAAGCCGCTGGATGGATTTGCTTCAAATTGGTTTCAGAATAATCGCAAAGTGCTTCAGATGGCCCCCAAATCTCCCCAATCATTTTTAAAAAAAATCTGCAAGTACAAGTTGCATCTCCCATGATGCATTGAACAAAGGCAAGGTAGAGATTTATTTAAAGCAGAACTCCATCGCCAGCTTGAATTTTCATGAGAATTTGCTTTTGAAAAGAAAAAGCAAAAGAAAAGGAAATGGAAATATTGTAGACAATGTATGCTACTTTTTTAATTAATATAAGTGATGAGCTCAGTGAGACGTGGCAGGCAGCTGTGTATTTTATAGAGCATCTAAAATTGCAATTGTAATAACGTGTTCTGCTAAAGAATAAGAGTACTTGTGGGTGTCTTTTCATATTAAAAGGCTACACAATCTGAGTTTTCATATGAAATAGTAGCATCTGTGGCGAGTTCCACAAACTGTGCATTTACACCTGCATGGGTAGCAGGCCTTTAGGTACAGGGTTGGTCTGGCTGCTACCTGATGTGTCTGCAGAGGTGGGATGCCGTGGGCCCACTATTCCTCAGTGGATGCGGTAACCCAGAGTACCACCCGAGGGAAAATGGAGGATTAAGGTACTACAGGTCTCAGCAAGCCCCTGGTCCATGGCTAATCAATGGGAGGCAGAATTCTCAGGAGAGGCACCAAATGTGTATTAGGCAACCTGCATACCTGCACTGTTTCCAAGACTCTTCAAGCAGAAATATGCATTATTTGGTCAGCGTCACAAATCCAAAGCATTAGTCTTAAGACTCAAATGAGTATTATCTGAGTGGAGACCAAGATGCAGAGGGATATGCATGCAGCACATTACCAGCTCCAGAAGGGCGCTAAAGCAGATGAAGCCATGGAGAGGCTGAACTGCACAACTGCACATTCTATGACGGGGAAAGGTCCAAGATGGCAATGAATACCATGCAACATTTTAAACCCTCAGAGCTTCATTAGAGGTAATGGAGATGCCAATTAACCAATCAGTGTCTGATAAAAATTAAGTGATAAAGGAAGGGAGGTAGTGATACAGGAAGAATAACTAATCAGCCTCCAGCATTCAAACCCTGAATGCAAATAACCTACGGGATGACCCAGCCACAGGGGGGTCTGATATAAAAACATTATTGTCTCTACCCCCTTCCACCGGAGAAAGCCAGAAGAAGCAGGAACTCCAGAAGACTACTGTCAGGTGGAGCACTTGAAGGCTCTGGAAAAGGGTGCTGCCTAGCAGGAAGAGCAACCCAGGGAGGGCTGTGACAGGAGGGCAACACAAAAGAACAGTTTCTGCTTAGCAAGGGCCCTGACAAGGAGAGGAAGAATACCTATCTTAATTTCACCACAAATTCAGGTTAATGAAAAGACTTTCAGGCTCACAACCAAGGTCTAGGTGAGACCTATCAAGAAGCCTTCAAATGTATGTCACCTATCACTACATTTTTCACAAAGGACTAGGACCAGACCTATCAAAGAACCTACAAGCTCAGGTCTGGAAAGACATTAATCAGGAGAGAGGTTGTCACTTACCAGGATGACCAACCCTGGGGGAAAACATGCAAAACTGCAGCAGATCAGGAAGGGGAATGTTTCAGCCATTTATCTTTTAGGAATTGGGGGTGCAGCCCAGCACCTCCACGTGCGATCCTGGGGTACAAAGGCTTGGCCGTTGCAGGCGAACAACACAAAATAACATTGTCTTCCTCATAAGGATCAAATGAAGGGGGAAAAATACCTGTCTCACATTGTTAGTGAATCTAACAGAGAAGGGGGTGAATTTCATTTGAGAATATTGTTTGTAGATTAACCCAACAGACCTACAGCCGTTAACACCCCCTTTCCTGTATTAAAATAATTAAGCTACTCCCTACCACAAAACCTAGAGATTCGGCTTCCCTCTCAAGATATGTGCAGATATTTCATTTATAACATTGCATCTATTGGTATGATAAATTGTGGACCTTTGTCCAAATATGGCTCTCCTTGCAATGGAGTGCACCGAGTGTTACACAGTAGTGTCTGGCAGGTCCCACGTTACCAGCCGCTTTGTGCATTCCTCACCACAGTCCCCCATTTTTGTGCATTCCCCGTCACAGTCCCACAATGTCACGTTGAGTTTCTGTTGGGTGAACTAGAAATCTGCTCTGTGGCCCTCTATCAGGAGACAAGTCTACTGGAAGACCAAAGTCTTACTGCTGTGTTCCTCCGGACTCCGTTCAGGGTCAATGAAAAATGTGTATCCTTAAGGTTCTCATCATGGGATCGAATTGGTCTGTCTCCCCCTATAGTTTGAGGTCTTCAGAGGAAACTAGAGATGACCGGCAGTGCCCGCCCTTGAACCCACGACTCAATGACCTTCCACAACGACGACGTTGAGGTACATTTTCCCCAGCAATTAACTGATGCCGGGGCTGTTCTCAACTTCCTAGCATTCCGAGGCCTGAGATCACTTGCATCTCTGCAGCCGCCCCTCTCCATTGGGTTTGCTTTTGGTGAAATGTCCTGCTTACCTTAAAGCTATCCATGGTTGACCAAGGATGGTGGTTTCCGGCCCACTACTTCTGTGGGTCATTGTTGAGAACCCCAGGGGTGGAAGCTTCTCCATCGTTCACTGGAAACTGATTTCAAGAATCTAAAGTCCCTATCTCAATGTTGCATTTGCCTTCCATTAACTAACTTCAGTACTTTTATTCTGCACTAGCTGAGTTGGCCACTGCTCACCTTTTCCCTCTGGACATTTTTGGGACACATAAAAGGCTATGTAAGCCTTGGCACAGCACAGAGTTGGACTTCTAAAGTTTTAGTACAAGGTGATGCGTGTGTTACATTTATAAGTCCTATGTATTAATGTTTGCTTAACCAGCACAGTAGAACACCTTCCCAGCAGACATCTGTATGGCACTATCACCTCTGGAGCAAAGGAAGGAAATGTAGACCATTCTTTTAAAGAGTTTCTGTAAGTGCATGGCACACCACAATCAATAGTCGTGTTTACGCTTTGTTATCGGTTAGCTGGAAGTGCTATACCATACCTTGGTGTCCCTGAACTATTTTAAAGTGCCCTGTTGCTTGCCAGCTAGGTTTGCATGCCTATATACTTGCAATGTCCTCAAGAACCCATAGTTAAGGTACACCCAAAAAAAAAGGAGTCAGGCAGATGTGTGCTGTGTCAATAAATAAATATACATATTTGTTCATCAATATATGTGCTATTACAACATAACAATGCAATTATATGCATAGAAACAAAAAATGAACATCATTAAAATATGGATCAATAACATGAGCAAGCCACACCCCGTGCGATAACATATCAACTCCCTCAATAAAACCGTGTCCTTAGAATTCACCAATTCACTGAACAAAATGCAAACACAGGAAGAGGCTACCTCCACGCAGATTGAATTACATAATACACGTGCCTCACCTTCTTGCATCCCTAATTGTAAGAGGCAATGTCACACAGTCTGTGCTTTCCAAAGAAACATTGCAGCTGCAAACAATACTGTGACGATGAGGGGAACACACTACTTCATGCCCACTGCCAACCTACCAGTGCAAGCCTAATTCTGGATTTTAACAAACAGGGATTAAGTCATCTCGCCCTTAGCACCTTGTATGGCTTGCATAAGAAAAGGAATTATGTTAAGAGCTCTTGTGCCTGTTCAACACACCATCACAAGTACTCACGAGGACCCTAGGACCTGCATTGTCTACTTCTGCGGCAAAGGGTAAAGAACTGATCCGAAATCGAATACGCAGCAACCTCATTTGTGGAATTGCCATCTCTTTCAGTTAAGATTCCAGTTTCCTTAAAGTTATTAATTCAAAATAGGGTGCAAGCCTGTGGTTTAAACAAGTTCAGAGCACTGAGTTGGAATCCTCAAACTCCCTATATGAATCTTTAACCATCTGAGAATTTTGACGATGCTGGACAATTCGTCCCTTCTCACCAGAGGGGAGCCACCCCCTTTGATTCTAGGGAGGTGAGCCTGCTAAGTAAGACCCTCCCTAGGGGTCTGCGCAAGTGAGACCTCACTCTGAGTGACTCCCCTCTTGGCGACAAAGACTCCCATTCTGATAAGTAACTCCCAGTCCAAAACACAATTTCTGCCTATATGGGTGTTGGAAAGACTTTGGCATCTCCTGTTATGACTCTAACAAACAAGCACCCTTCTTTCATTCCTTTGGCTCAGGTAATATTGATTGTTGTCTAAAGGCCATAATCAAAAAAGACAGACTCAATTTTGTTTTTGATGACGTATATCAGAGGAGGGCAGACTGGAATACTACAAAGGGAGGAGTGTAATCCATGTGCAGAGGCGAGCCTCTGTTGAGACAACATCCTGGAGGGGCATAACCATACAAGGTTGCAGAACCAGTAGTGGAGGAAGAGAGAACTGCTAGCTGGAGGCTGAAAGGCTGGTGTTATGACTGAGCGAGAAGCTCCAGTCAGGAAAAGACAGAAACACAACCGTCTTAACTGGTGGCACGATCCCAGGAGAGCAGTGGTGGGGCTGGCACCTGGCAACCTATGCCGAGACCAGGGAAAGAAGGAAGCCTGGATCCCCGAGCACCACGTGGCAAATGCCTTTGCCGCTAAGACGAGAACCAACAGGGAAGCGCACGCTCCCTAAGTGAAAACCCCAGTAAGGGCTATGAACTTTGGTTTAGAAGATTAGCAAAACTGACCAGGTTATGGAGACCAGATAGTTACGAACAAAGAAAAACACGACTGGGAAAGCAGATAAAAGGTACAAGAAACTGAAAGCCGGATGGGCATAGGTCCTACATAAAACAGACTGAAATGAGTATAAACACTTTGAAACAAGGCGGAAAAGCCAACTACGTTATGGGAACCTGGAACTCCCGAGTGCGCAGACACCCTACATCTATTTAGTTGATCGAAAAGCAGAATATCTACCAAAGAGTCACTGGACCTTGGGGAGTCAAGTGCCTCAAAGAATGGGCATAGAGAATTGTGTTAAAAGTGACTCTGGACTGGCCACCAGGGGGCGCACGGATGGCAAGCTCCTCCGCGTGAGCTCCGCACCGAGGTCCATTAAAAGTGGTATGAGCCCCCACTATTGGACCCCCCCTTGGTACATGACTGACTGATCCGGATGCCCCAAGGCTTGCTGCACACCCCGTGAAAAACACACTGAAAAACGGAGGTGTTTTCGCAGAGATATCGACTTGTGAAACCCAGAGCGGCAACTGCGTAGGCGGACTGACCGAGGCCGCGGTTCCGCGCCCCGCCTCTAATGCAAAGACCTCCCCTCGGCACCAGCCCGGCCTGTCCCAACATACTCGAGGCTCCGGAGCAGCGGACCCATCCACCCGCTGGCCGCCCTGCACGGGACCCACACCTCGCGGGAAGCGACTGGGAGCTCGTCGGTCGGGGACCCGGTGGCCCGGACCCCACAAGCTTCTGAAGACGCCCACACTCCTCACAAGAGACGTACAACTGGCGCGGGGCGCGGCCCGGGGGGAGGTCCCGCCTCATCGACCACCACCAAAGAGGTTCTCCGCTGTGGGGACCCCTCCACCCCCCCGTGCACCTGTTGAGATCGGCTCCCTGCGACGGCCCCTCCGCGCGGGGCTGTTCCAAAGCCCCACAGTATCCTTAGGCCGGCACGCCGGGCCCCACTTGCGAAAAGGGAGGCACGTGCCCAGACCTCTCTGGAGGGAGAGCGCGCACGGGCCCTGCGCGGAGTAGCCCCCCATGGGACTGCTCTGCACAATCCACTTAGCCCAGTGAGCGACCGCAGGCAATTTCCTGAACCAATTTCGCCTGGGTACCTGGCTCCGGATCCGGTGGCGACAATCGAGGAGGGCCTCCGCCGCCTCCCCCCACTCAGGACACCATAGTAAACCGCGATAGGGGTGGGTTTCCAGTGCCAGACAGGCCCTCAGAATCTGAACAGGAACTACCCCACTGCAGGGCAACCCAGCACAACGCCACGAAACCTGCCGACCGAGGGGGCAAATAGCACATCCCTGACCCAACAGCTGGACATTGAAAGGGGTCAGCAACCCACAGAACTTGGAGCGAAAAGCAGACTGAATCCGCACCTCTTTGAACACCTCTGGGAAATCCTGAGCTCATTTTGCTGAGAGCTGGGCCTCTGCGCTGCAGGGTGTGTGCCCTTCTCAGATCTGCCCCTCTATTCACATCTCCACCCGCTGAACAACTCAGGAAACCACAGCGAACTCAAAAGTACAGCAGAACCTCTGCCCCACCACCCACCCTTCAGCACATACCGAAAGGGCCCACTAAAACAATCATCTCACAAACTGTCACATGAACGCCAAGGAGAGTTTGGCCCCATACCACTTTTCGCCACAGTCGGATAACCACTGCTCACTTCGCTCCCCTACGATGGCATTACAAAAACCTGAAGCAGCTTCGACTAAAGCGGATGTTGCCGATATCCTCGCTGAGATGAGGAGTATGAGAGCAGATATCGGTGGTAAGATGGACAAAATCACCCAGAGGTTGGATAAGATGGAGGACAGACTAGAGGAGGTAGAGCATAACCAGACATCCCTGACCACTCTAGAGACCCAAATGGATGTACGCATTACGGAGCTTGAAGCCAGAGAGGAAGAATTCCGCCTAAAGATTGACGATCTGGAAAATAGGGAACGGCGGAATAACATGCGCATCTTTGGCATTCCAGAAAATGAAGGCGAGACTGAGATGGACTTGAAGAGAACTCTGCACACCTTAATGAAGGCGTTGTTCAATGATGACTCGGTTGATGAGCCCAAAATTGACCGCATCCACAGAGCCGGTGGAAAACCAGGAGGTCCTAGATCAGTCCTCGCCAGGTTCCACAATTACCCAGACAAAGCCAGGGTCTTGGAAAAGACCAGCACACCCCACAAGTGAGGTTGGGCACCGCAAACGTCACCATCTACCAGGACCTCTCCTCACTCACCTTGGCAATGAGAAGAAAGTGCCTCCCTCTCACCAAAATGTTGAAAGAGAAGGAGGTGAGATATCGCTGGGGATACCCCTTCTCACTCGCCTTCGAATGGGAGGGCAGCGCCATAAAACTAATCACCGAAAAGGACGTGCAGAATTGCATTGCCGACCTACTAGGAACCCATGCAGAAGAACCATTGCAGAGTGGGAAAAGATCCGAGGTTGGGGAATGGCACACTAAGAGCCCACGAAGAAAGAAGATGCTCGGTGCTAGGAAATATAGGCGGATGAACAAATCCCCGAACGCCGAGCAATGATGTCGCCCAGAGCGTTGGACTACCTTTCCACGGGTGCACCCTAAGTCGGACACGTAGCTCATTGAGGTCTGCCGATAACTACGCATCGTCATGCACCGAATGACCACGAACGAAGGTGAGACTTACAACCCCCCTTACCCTGCCCATATCAAGGTGGACATCCCACCCAGGAACTGGCCGGGGACAAGCATCCACTCTTGAGATGGGAGCCTATGCTCTCTGGTTGAACTTGGGTCGGACGGGGGGGACAAGGGTTCATGAGCCACCTGGAGGCGAGGGAGGCATAAGTGGGAATGTGATGTAAATTGGCATAATGGTTCAGTTTGTTAACAAACGTTTGAATTGCAAGGGGGAAGTTGGGGGCTCATCGTTATGTTGTAACACTATATAATTGGGACCGTTCGATGTACGGTTCCCGCTGGTGGTCCGAGGACGTCTGGGTGAAGATAACCCAGCCGAATCGGACGCCGTGTGGTTTGGGGGGAGGGGAGGGTGGGAAAACACAACCCAAAAGGGACGGAACGAAATGTGAGGGAAGGGGAGATGGAAATAGTCATGAAAATTCAGTACAGAGCATCTGGAATATGAATCAGTCCTATCAAGACCGCTCAGTCTTTGGTGCTCGCGCACAAATTCCGACACACAGCTCGAACCAGATATTGAGATAGGAAGACAGATGCAGATAATGGGCTACCTTATACAAGACAATAACAATGGCGACGACACTTAGAAGCCATAAATTACGTACATGCACACTCAATGTGAAAGGCCTGAATTCCCCCACAAAACGCTCTTTAGTGGCGAGAGAATTTAAGAGAACCAACATAGATAGCATGTTCCTACAATATCAGAAGGGGGAAGAGAGAGAGCGATCCCCAGCGGTCTTGTGGGGCATACCTTCTGGAGTTCGGGTGTCCTGAAAAAAGATGGGGTTGGGATCCTGATCCGGAAGAACCTCCGCATGAAGATCCTCAATTCCTGGTCCGACACTGAGGGTAGAGCCCTAGTAGTAGTAGGCTGTTGTGACCCTAGCTACAATTTATGCACCTAACCAGGGTCAGAAGAGATTCCTCCTTAAAACGACAGAAGAACAAGTTACTTCTTACCTTGTAACGTTCTTTCGATGGGATGTTCCTCCGACGTATTCCTTATCTTAGATATCTCTTTCCAGCTTTGCTGGCCTCGGAAATTTTTTCTCTCTAGAGGACGCTGCAAGTCGACGTCCGCCGAGTCGATGTCCCTCGACAGCCGCCGTATCAACGTCGACGTCATCCTGCCTATAAAGGCCGCGCGCAGCGTCCGTTGCTCAGTTCCGTTTTGTAGCCCACAATAATTCTTTCTGGACTCAACTAATCACCCTGAAGGAGCGTAAGCTGCAACAACAAGGGAAGTAGTACTGCGGGGATGGATGGGAGGGTCGATAAGGAATACGTCGGAGGAACATCCCATTGAAAGAACGTTACAAGTTAAGAAGTAACTTGTTCTTCGAAGGGATTGTGTCCTCCGACGTATTCCTTATCTTAGATAGGCTGCCATAGCAGTATTCTGTTATTGGAGGTGGGAGTACTGACTTCATGCTTCCTCTTATTGATGAATAGAGTGCAATACTGCCCTTCCAAACCTAGTTTCCTGACTGGAGGAGGAATCCAAGTTGTAAAACCGTGTAAAGGTATGGACGGACGACCATGTGGCAGCCGCACAAATGTCTCGAACCGGCACTCTTCTTTTGAGGGCCGATGAAGCTGCGATATCTCTGGTCGAATGAGCCCTAAGATTTTGAGGGGGCTCTTTTCCTGCCAGTTTATAACATTCCAAAATGGCTAAAATAATCCATCTGGAAATGGTCTCCTTAGTCATCGGTAGCCCCAGCTTGTGACCTGCGTAGCCTACAAACAGCTAGTCTGCTTGTCTTATCCTAGGCAGTCTACTAATGTAAAAACTTAAAGCCCTTCTTGGGTCCAGCCTGTGTAACCTCTCTTCCTCTTTCCCCGGATGGGGAGGAGGATAGAAAGATGGAAGGGTAATCTTCTGTGTGATATGAAATTCAGAAACCACCTTTGGGAGAAAATTAGGCTTCACTTGCAGAACAACTTTGTCTTTGTGAAAGATTGTATGAGGGGGTTTACAAGAAAGAGCTTGTAACTCGCTTACCCTTCTAGCAGATGTAAGTTCTACTAATAAAACAGTCTTAAGGGTAAGAAATCTTAACGAACAAGAGTGGAGTGGTTCGAAAGGTGTGCCCATGGGGAAAGTTAGGACTAAATTTAAATCCCATAGGGGAACCTGGAATGGTCTTGGGGGATAAACGTTAGTTAACCCCTTTAGAAGCTGTATTACCAAGGGTAACTTGAAATAGGATGGTTCTTCCGCAGTGCGCTTAAAGATGGATAGCGCTGCGAGATAGCCCTTGATGGTGCCAACTTGAAGGCCTGAATTCGCTAAATAAAGTAGGAAGGACAAAACCATTGGTGTACCACATGAAAAGGGATCGATCTTCTTTTCCCTACACCAGCTGCAAAATCTGTTCCAACGGCAGCGGTATAAAGATTTTGTTGCTGGCCTTCTTGCCGAAAGCAACACCTCCATAACGTCATCAGGGAGGTCCCAATCCTTGTACCTCAGCCTTTCAGAAGCCAAGCGTGAAGGTTGAGGGTTTTGATGTCTGGATGGAGAACCTGACCTCCCTTCTGTGAGAGCAGATTCTCTCTGAGTGGAAGTCGAATTGGAGGGCAGATGGACAAGTCTAGAAGGTCCGGGTGCCACGTTCTCCTGGCCCAATCCGGGGCAATTAGGATCATGGTTTTCCAGAATCTTCTCAACCTCCTGATCATTTGAGGAATGACAGGGACCGGTGGAAACGCGTACAGGAGTGGAAACTCCCAGTCCACTATGAACGCGTCTCCCAGAGCTCCTCTCGGGGGAAATTCCCTTGAACAGAACAGATCGCACTTCCTGTTGACACTGGTGGGGAACAGATCCACCTGGGGGGTTCCCCAAAGGGCGAAGATCTCTTGAAGGACTTCCTGAGCTAGTTCCCACTCGTGGGAGACTGTGCTCTGCCTGCTCAGAGCGTCCGCTGTCAAGTTCTTCTCTCCGGCTAGGTGAACTGCCGATAGAGAGATTCCTTCTTGGATTGCCCAAAACCAGAGCTGCATCGCCTCTCTGCACAGAGGTAGTGATCCTACGCCTCCTCTTTTGTTGAGGTAATGCATGGCCACTGTGTTGTCCGTCATTATCAGGACATTCTTTCCTTGTACAGATGGCAGAAAAGCCTTCAGCGCAAGTCTGATGGCCCTCAGCTCTAACAGGTTGATATGTAGTCTGGACTCCGATGGAGACCAACGACCGCTGATGGTCAAGTCGTTGGCGTGGGCTCCCCACCCCGTGAGTGAGGCATCCGTGACTACTGTTATCTCCGGCCAAGGTTGCCAAAACTGCTCTCCTTTCAGAATGTTCTCCTGACAGGCCCACCACTGAAGGTCTCGAGCCACCCTGTCGGGAACCTGAAGAAGATCTGTCATTCTCCCTGAGAATTGTGACCACTGAGTTCTCAGTGCCCACTGGAGAGATCTCATTCTCAGGCGAGCCTCTGGCACTAGGAAAATGCAGGATGCCATGAGGCCTAGCAACCTCAAAAAGTCGAAGGCTGGGAGACGTTGGGCATTTTGAAACTTGGTGACCATCTGTAGAATATCTTGAGCCCTCACCTCTGGTGGCGAGGCTTTTCCCAGGGAAGTGTCCAGGATCGCTCCGATGAACTGGAGTCTCTGCGATGGTATAATTTGTGACTTCTTTAAATTGAGGGAGAAGCCCAGTCTGTGAAGGGAGTGACAAACATGATCTAGCTGGATCTGAGCTTGTTCCGAAGATACAGCTCTGATCAACCAATCGTCCAGGTAGGGGTAGACGTGAATCCCTTCCCTCCTTAGACTTGCAGCCACTACCGACATTAACTTGGTGAAGACCCTCGGGGCGGAGGTCAGCCCAAATGGCAGCACTCGAAATTGATAATGAGAGTTGCCAACCTCAGGTATTTCCTGTGTTTGAGATGGATTGGCACATGGAAATAAGCGTCCTGAAGGTCCAGAGATACCAACCAGTCCTGGAACTGAAGGGCCTGAAGGATCTGAGAGAGAGTTACCATCTTTAATTTGTCTTTCCTGAGGAATTTGTTCAATTCTCGCAAGTCCAAGATGGGTCTCAGTCCTCCGTCTTTCTTTGGTATGAGAAAGTAAGGGGAGTACCAGCCCTTGTTCCTCTCCGCTACAGGTACCGGCACCTTTCTCTAGCAGGTCTAAAATTTCCTGCAAGAGGA
Source organism: Ambystoma mexicanum (assembly GCF_040938575.1). Taxonomy (NCBI): domain Eukaryota; kingdom Metazoa; phylum Chordata; class Amphibia; order Caudata; family Ambystomatidae; genus Ambystoma; species Ambystoma mexicanum. Next base: position 54,770,260 of record NC_090936.1, read on the forward strand.
GCGGATCTGGAGCTTTTTGAGAGCTGATCCCCGGTGGATGACTCTGAGGTATGCGTAGGAGAGGCAGGCAGTAACCTTGTGCAACTGTCTCCAATGCCCAAGCATCTGACGTGATAGCCTGCCATTCCGCCAGATGTTGAGTTAACCTGCCTCCTACAGGTGTCTTGTGAGGGAAGTCCTCAGAGTGGTTTTGGGGCGGCTGATGCAGATGCCGATGGTAAAGAGGCACCTGCTGTTGCTGCGGCTTTTGAATATCTACCCCGTCCACCTCGGGTAGTTCTTCTTTGTCTCCTTTGAGCCGGTCGTCCTCTACCTCTTCCGAATGCGGAGTAGAAGCGAAAGGACTTGCCTCTCGCAGAGGTTCCTGTGGGACGAAAAGGTGTCTGACGGATTGCAGCACCTAGGGATTTTGCTGCTGCCTTTGATGTTTGCAGTTTTTCTAAACTGTCATCCGCCTTTTTCCCAAACAAAGAAGAGCCATCAAATGGCATGTTCAAGAGCCTGGCTTGCACATCTGGGGCAAAACCAGACTTTCTCAACCAAGCAAATCTCCTGGTTGTTGTACTTGCCGCCATTGCTCTGCTGATACTGTCAGCCGAATCAATGCCCTTCTGGAGGGATTCGCACATAGCGTCTTTACCGTCTTTTATGATATTTAGGAACGCCTCCCTTTCTTCTCCCTCCGGGATGCAGTCAGCCGCTGTAGAAGCACACTCCCAAAGTGTATGGCTAAATCTAGCAAGGGTGCAAGTAGCATTAATAGATTTTAACGCCATGCTACATGCCGAAAAGACTTTTAGCCATAGCATCGTATTTTTTATCGTCCCTGTCCTGTGGGACGGTAGGGTAAGCAGTCTTGATGTCAGTAGAAGATGCTGCCTGTACCACCAGACTTTCTGGGGATGGGTGTTTGGACAAAAACTCAGGGTCTGCAGAAGATACCCTGTATTTAGTAGACAGTTTTTTATTTACTGCCGGGACGACATCTGGGGTTTCCCAGTTTGTCATTATTTTTCTTTGAAGAGCTTTATGAAAAGGTACTACAGGATCCTCCTGTGGACCTTTATCAAGAATATCCGTGAGGTCATCCTGTTGGAAAGCCTGTGAAGGTGTTGACCACCCCATAAATTCTGTAATCCTGGCCATTAAGGCTCTATAAGGGGTTTCAGCATGCTCCCCCGGGTCTGGCCTAGCGAACTCCACCTCTGGGGAAGTGTCTAAACCACTTGCCTCATGTAAGGAATCATGGAGTTCCTTTAATCTGCGTTCCTCGGAGGATAACTCCTCTTGAACTGGGGTTGCAGATCCCTGCAACTCAAATGTCTCTTCTTGGTCAGACGGTTCTCCCTCTTCCATAATTGAGGACATTGTTCTCAATTGGTCTGAACTCACAAAGGGTGTGAAACCCATCTCCAAAGCAGAGGGTGCCAAATTTGTCGTAATCGGCCTCGAAAACGTCGATGTCGTCGACGCCGATGTCGAAGGCTTCCAACGTGGCGTCGAAAACAAAAGGTGGAGGCCTCGAGGTCCTCGATAGAATCGGAATTCTGCTTGAGGATATCGACAATCTCGACGACATCGTCATCGAAGACCTGGGAATAGCCACTGGGTGCGCCGCAACCGTGACTTTCCTTGGCGTCGACGCCGGTGTTGAGGATGGCGTCGAGTCGACAGACCCGTGCGTCGAAGGTCCCTTCGACAACGGCGTCGAAGACACCGACCTCGGCGTCGACGGAACCTTCGTCGACGGCGTCGACGGAACCTTCCAAGAAGGATTCGAGGTCTTTGCTTTACTCGAGGGTTCGTGACGCGCTCGAGAAGCTTCCTTTGCCGGGTGCTGTGACTCGCGGCGTTTTGGACCTTCGGGACTTCGACCAGAGCATCGCTCTCGGCAGTCTTCGAGGGGGTCGAGGCCGCTTTCTCGAAGAGGCTCATCATATTTTTTCAGAATTCCTCCCATTCAGCCCGGGAACTATGTTTCGTGGGGCAAGGGATTCTCTTAGGTGACACAGAGGAAGAGGAGGACGAAGAAGGGGATCTTCGGCGTCTCCTTTTCGAGTGCTTCGATCTCGAGGAGTGATGGGACCCGCTTCGAGACCTGGAGCGCGAATGGTGATGAGGAAGAAGAAGCTTTAGAAGTCTTACCTTTTTCCAGCTTCCCCCTACGCTCCTTCAGGGCCTTAGCTGTCATGGACATACAGTCCTCGCACTCCGAACAATGGTGTTCAGCTCCCAAACACCACAGACAGACCCTGTGAGGGTCCGTCAGCGACATCTTTTTTCCACAGTCTCGGCATTTTTTAAAGCCGGACCGAGGGGTCGTCGGTTCAGACGAGGAAGCCATCGAGTATGGCTCGAATATCTCGAGGAAAATGGAATAATATCTCTACGAAACTGAGCAACGATATTCCGAGGCACTGAGTAAGCGCGGAAAAACGGAACTGAGCAACGGACGCTGCATGCAGCCTTTATAGGCAGGATGACGTCGATACGGCGGCTGTCGAGGGACATCGACTCGGCGGACGTCGATGCGCAGCGCCCTCTAGAGAGAAAAAATTTACGAGGCCAGCAAAGCTGGAAAGAGATATCTAAGATAAGGAATGCGTCGGAGGACACAATCCCTTCGAATGGTTGTTTCACAAAGCACAAGGGCACACAATACTTGGGGGGGGGGGGGGACTTTAATACATGGATGAATAGTACCATGGACAAGCAAACCTCATGCGACACCTCCCACCCCTCCAAGGCAAATGAGTACGAAGACATCTACACAACCCTTGCCTTGTACGGCCTTTCGGATAGCTGGCGTCACCTACACCCAGCGGACAAAGGATTCACCTTCCGCTCTCTCCCCCACGACACGCTCACTAGAATAGATTACGTATTTCTCTCCGAAGCCCTAATGAAGATACTTCAGAACGCTGACATACACCCCATTGCATGGTCGGATCACAATATGGTCGTGGTGGACCTGGATTGGGGCGGTCTTCCCCCACGCAACTCTAAGTGGAGATGCAATGAATCATTATGGTCTGATGTAGCCTTTAGGGAGGAACTGGAAAATGAAATTAAACAATTCTTCATAACTAATGATACTGGTCAGGTCGCGAAAACGAATGTGTGGGAAGCAGCAAAAGCCATGTGGCGAGGGGTCCTGATTAGAGAAGGGGCCAGGAAGAAAAGAGAACGCACTTTGATGGAGTACAACCTCAGAAAGAAATTGGCCACAGCAGAGAACCTAGCTCAGACATCCCCACAAAGCCGACCCAGACACCTTGCTGAAGCCAAGGAACTCAGATGAGCTGAAAGCCCTTGAGATAGGCAAGGTTAACCAGACCTTACAATATTTGAAGCAAAAGTATTACGAAAAGGGAGACAAAGCTGACGCCCTCCTTGCGGCACGGCTTAGGGCGAAAGGGCAGAAAGATGGGTGGACACGATAGAAAGGACAGATGGCACTTTAATAGACGCAATAGAATCTTCCCCAGAAGGAATACAGGAGGCATTTGCCTTCTTCTATGAAGACCTATACACCAGTGACCCTCCCCCTCCGCCAGGGAGCGTAGATAACCATCTCAGGGAAATCGGCCTCCCTGCACTATCGCACTCGGAGGCTGAGGTCCTCGACGCACCAGTCACCGAGGACGAGGTCGCCGATGCTATCAAACGACTTAAGTTAGGGGAGGCAACGGGAGATGATGGATTCACCCCTTGCTTTTATAAAGCGTTCACTGCCTTCCTCACCCCCTTCCTGGCGACCCTATTTAATGACATCTTTGAGACAGGCCGAGCACCCCCAACATTTACCCAGGCCCTCCTAATGGTCATTCCGAAAGAGGGCAGAAACCCAAAACATTGTGGGTCGTACCGCCAAATATCACTCCTTAATATAGACGCTAAAATCTACACCAGGGTAGTTGCGGCTAGGTTGGAAACGCACCTACCGAGGTTAATACACTCAGACCAAGTCGGCTTTGTGATGGGTAGACAGGACGCGGACACGATGAGGAAGACCTTACACTTAATATATGAGGCACAGGGCAGGCACGACGACCCAACTCTATCACTCGACGCCGAAAAGGCGTTCGACAGAGTCGATTGGGAGTTTTTGGAAAGGGTACTGGTTTGGATAGGTCTCGGGCCCAAACTCCGCCGAGCCATCAAAAAGCAATTTACACATCCCCTAAAACTTCGGTGGCAGTAAATGGTGGTTACTCAAGGTGGTTTCCATTGGAGAGGAGAAGCAGACAAGGCTGCCCTCTATCAGCCATATTATTTGTGTTATCCCTTGAACCGTTGGCACAGAGAGTAAGGCTTGACAAGAGGGTGAAGGGAATTGTAGTAGGAGACCAAGAATATAAATTAGGCCTATATGCAGATGACATCCTCCTGCACACAACCGACCCCCTAAACTCGATACCGGCAGCTGTGGAAATAATCGAGGAATATGGCCAACTGACAGGTCTAAAGATTAACACAGGCAAATCGGTCCTCCTCCCGCTCGACAAAGCTAGGGACGCGGAGGTGGAGTGCTTTACATCTTTGGGGATGGAGGTTAGCCTCGACACGCTGCGCTACCTGGGTATCAATGTCACCCGAGACCTGCAAGACTTATTTGAAGCCAACTTCCCTCCGATACTCCATACAATTCAAAAAGATATCGAGAGGTGGACAAGACTCACCATCTCATGGATGGGGCGCTTGAACACAATTAAAATGGTCATCCTACCAAAGCTGCTATACATGTTCCAAATGCTCCCCATCCAAATGCCCAAGGAATTCTTTACAACCATAAAAAAGGCCCTGCACACCTTTCTATGGCAAGGACAAAAACCGAGAGTACCTGTTGCTGTGCTCCATTTTAAGAAAGATAACGGTGGGGTAGGCCTCCCAGATATAGAACTTTATTATAGAGCAGCCCAACTAAGAGTACTAATCCCGCACGTCAGGCAGCAAAAAGAACCCCAATGGATAAGACTAGACAACTATCACATACGACCATTCATTGTAGGGGAATGGTTATGGGTACCAGAGGCCCAATGAATGAACAAGGTTAAAAACCACCCCATTCTCGGGACCATATGGGACATATGGAAGCCAAACAAAGGAATGAGTTACAACTTGGCCCTCCCCCCCTAGCACACCTATGGTCACCGGGGATTAGGGACGATATCCCAGATCCAGGAAGTTTTGACTCTTGGTACGATGCAGGATTTGAGAGGGTGGGGCAGTTATGGAGGAATAACACATTTATTACCATACAGGAGTTGGAGGAATCTCTAGGGCTGGGTGCACTTTCAGTGTTCCAAAACTTAAAGCTCAAGGGAGTCATGACTCGGGAGGTCTGGAGGGAAGCTCTACAGAGAGATCTTACTCCGTTTGAGACTATACTGGACACCCGTTCAGGTTCCAAGGGCCTCATAAGCGCAATGTATACAGCACTAGTTGAAGTAAACAACCCCCTCAACTACACTAAAACACAAGTGGGAAACTGATCTCGACAGACAACTCTCCCCTAAGACATGGCTTAAGATATGTAGGAGGACATCGACAACCTCCATCTCATGTCAGTATAAAATGCACGGCATCAAACTACCATATAGATGGCATTATGACCCATTTAGACTAGCTAGAATGTTCCAAGATGTAAGCCCTCTCTGTTGGCGGGGATGCGGACAGAGGGCGGACTACTGACATATGTGGTGGGGGTGCAGTGCGGTCCAAGCATATTGGGATGAAGTCCTTAGCTGGATTAAAGAGCTTGAAGAGGAGGATAGGGAGAAGCAACCACTCATGATCTTATTTGGCCTAGAGGAGACGGATGAAACAATGATTAAACTACCCAAAATGACGCATGGCCTCCTCTTAGCAGCAAGAGCTTGTCTCACAACCATGTGGAAAAGGACAAGCCTACCAACGAAAGCGGAGTGGATCAATGTCTCCCGTAACATCTTCTACATGGACAAACTTACAGCAGCCATCCACGGAGACCGCACCTCCATTGATTATGAATGGTCTGAATTTCGAGGCAAGTACATTACGTAAAACCAAGTGTGCAATAGAATTTGTCTGAACCCCATTGTATCGAGCAGCATGTAATCTCAACCGTGTCGTCTGTTATCACTCGATTTCCTGATGTCTCAGTATCTGAAAGCATACAAGAACTCCCCTCGCAGACTTTTATTTAATTCTACCGTTTACCATATCCGTCAGGGTTGGTGGGTGGGGGTAGCGGGGCTTTGCTCAAAACAGGGATATTTGGCATCAAAAAGAAATGTAACGCAACTTCTTCACTTTCTTAATCCTTCTCTCTCACTCCCCTTCTCTCTCCCCTATCCCCTTTCCCCCTACCTCCTCTCTCTTCTCAGTTTACCAATGCCTTGTTACTCTGTTACGAATGTATTGATATCCACAAAGTCCTTGTTTTAAAAAATCAATAAAATCAATTTCGAAAAAGTGACTCTGGAGGGATTTGAATACTTGTAGAAATCTGAGAAAAGTAATGTAAAGAGAATCCTTCTTTTCCTAGGGGGAAGAGAAGACAGTACAGAGTATATTTTACTGTGTCATTATATTCAAAAGTTGGACTTTGACGAGAAACCTTTGTTTTGTTTTATAAAAGGTAGGGAACTTCCCTCATAGCCCTAGAAGCAGATAGGCATTCTTTATATGATATTTTATTTATATCGCGCTGGTACACAAGTGTTTCAGAGCGCGACCAAGCAAAGGGAGGGGAACAAGGGAGAACAAAAAATAAATGAAAAACACGATCTTACCAGGCCCAGTGACATTAAGAACGCCAAGTGCATGGAGAAGGGGAAAGTGCGTGCAAGGGGGAGAAGTGGAAAGTGCAAAATAGAGGAGAGAAAAGAATAAATAATAAGTGAAATAAATAAATACAGGTGAAAAGGTGGTAGTGCAGCACGCAAGTGGCAAGTGTACGATTGGTCAGATAGGGTATATCTGATAAGTGCAGAAGAAAGGTGGGGGACTGTATGGGTACAGAAACAGATCCCAGTGCAATGGGTGGCCCGCAGGCAGTGCAGGAGGGAGTCAGGGTGAGCAGGTACCTGGGCCAGAAGGGCAGAGGGTGGCAAGATGCATGGTGCCAAGAGAAAAAAACAGGTTAGCAGAGGAGAAGAGGGCAAAGGAAGAGGCGAAGAGGTGCTTCTGGAACCAGAGATGGTTCTCCTCAAGTTTCAAGGTGGCAGGGAGGCTGTTCCAAAGGGAGGCCCCAGCCGAAGACAGATCTACCCCCAGCTCGTTTCGTTGAAAAACGACAGACCCTGAGGGAATTTGAAGTAGAGGAGCGAAGGGCTCGGGAGGGGAGGTATTTACAGAGGGATAGTTGAAGGTATTTTGGACCCAAGCCCCAGAAAGCCTTGTGGACAATGCAGAGGGTTTTAAATGTAATCCTTGCATCCACTGGGAGCCAATGAAGGAATTTCAGAGCTGGAGAGATCCAATCCCACGGCTTGAGGCCAAGGACGAGTCTCGCAGACCTGTTCTGAATTAGTTGTAGAGGGCGCAGAGTGGAGGCAGGTAGATTCAGAAAGAGGCTGTTACAGTAGTCCAACCTTTCATTTCGAATAAACACTGCACTGTACTCAGAGTCCTACTTCTGGTTCAACACAGCATGTTATTGATTGAATCGGGCCTCCCCCACAGGGCGTTGAGCTGGAGCCTGTCCAGCCAATAAACAATAAGCTGTAATCAGGGTAATGTTGATGCGGCATCCAATGTCCTAAACTCTTGCAGATGTTAGTTCTAAACAAGGGGCCAGTTTTAGCCCATGCCCTGACCCAAATAATAATTGGTCAGAGCTTGGACTTAGAGCCTATGTTGCTCACCCCCAACTCCACAAGTATCAGTGCTGTAGAGAACTGTGACAACATAGCACTGTCCACAATCTGCAAACACAAGGGAAGCAGGGGAATGAACTCACCTGGAAAGTGGATGCTGGGTTTCCCATACTACATATAGTCTATATGGAAAGCGTCGACAGTATTTAAGGGTCACGGAAATACACCTACTACACCTGGCAACGGGACTGTTACCCGTGCCACTGTTTTTGAAACCTGTGCTTCAAGGATCACAGTGTTAAAATGAAAGTAAAAAAAGGACTGATGAGAGCTATGTATACTTTCGATTGTTCCCACTTGAGCTCCTTGGCAGCTTCCTATTGTCTACTCTGGGAATGGGGAGCAACAAGAGCACATGGTGCTGGTTGCCATTGCTGGGGCATGTCAGGGTGTCCTTGACATATCAGAACAGCAACTGGGTATGCAAGGATGCACAGTACATATAGTGACTATCCCATGAACAAAGGGTATTAAGTGAAGTTCATAAAGTGAATGATGTTGGATGGCATTATTTGGGCGTTTAAAGCTGCACTTTGCATATGATGGCATGAAATACATATGTGAGGCTGCAACTTGAATAGTGGCAAAACTGGCATATTATAGATAAAATAGCATTGGATGGCATTTCTAGAGGAATTGCTGATGGCATATGGGGAGCACCTGGACAGGCTAGAGTGGGCCTTGCATCTTATGACCTGGCTAAGGTCTCAGCATTTACACATGGGAGGCTGTATGTTGGTAAATATGTTTTTGTTTCACCTTTCCCTCCATAGATTCCTATGGTACCTTATTCGTTTTGCTTGTTTTGAACCCTGTCCTGACTTTCTGGAGGTCAGTAAAGCCTTTTGCCTTAATTCCCTTGCCTATTCTGCTCATTCTTATGGGTAAAGTGACTAGACCCTAAGATTGCTAGAACTGAGAGACAGGGGCGGTGTGGAGCGGCGAGCCAAGATTGCGGACCTCTCTTGAGCTCTGTGCGTGTGTGGACCTGAAAAGCCATTAACTTCGGCTGAACACTCTGGATTTCCGATACAAATATGCTGTCCTGATCCTAAGACACCCGGCCTCTAACAGAGTTGTTACTGGCCTGTGCAGTGCTCAAAACGTGGTGTTGTAATGGGGCCGGAGGGCCGGGCTTGCCTGCCCGACTGAGGAGGAACTGCTGCGCCACGAGAGGCTGTGCTGCATCGGCACAGCCGCCGTACAGCAAGGAGTGCAAGGTGCGCACCTGCTACAGGTGTAGGTGACACTGCTGGAGAGACCAGGGTCGTGCACAGAGAGATCCGCTTATGGTAACGGTGAAGAGGCAGAGCGCAGCGGCCCGGCCGTAGCAAGGGGAGACCTGCCGGAGGCGAGGCGGAGTGGCAAGGACAGGGCTTCTGCATATGGGAGGCCAGGTGCATGCGGCGGTGCTCGCTTACCTGTGCTGGCGGAGAACGCACTGCATTAAAGTGATCCGTTACCTGGCGGGGCTGTATAAAGCCTGTGACCATTGCGAGCTGTGCGGTTGCCATGACGCAACCTAATCACGGGCCGCTGCGTGGAGCAGGCAGCAGGGGCTCCCTGTGTGGTTCTCGCGGCACCGCTGTAAGAGTCCAGATGGGACGAGTAGTGTTCGCCGGCAGAGGTGTCAGGTCCCTGGGTTTTGAGGCCTTTGGACTATCGATGTAGGTGAAGTTAGGGTTAAGCTCATAGATTTTTTTCCTTGACTTTGTTAGTCAGCTGCAGTTCTCCCAGTCCAAGATGGTCAACTTCCTGCTCTGCAGTGATTGGCTGCTAACTAGTGTGATGCAGCAGCGATGCAGTTTGGAACCTCTGGAGAGGTTCTAAACTGCCTTTCATTCAATATCAGCTTTGAAGAGGTCACAGCGCTTAGGAGCGCCACAAGGAACTAAAGAACTAGAGAAATGAAGACTCACATCTGAGGAAGTTCATCTGGAAAAGACTGAGACTAAGTTCAGATAAGTGACTGAGTTCAAAGAAACTGAAGTTTGGCTTTGAAAACAATGTAACAATGTTTAAATCTAAGAAAGTGAGTTTAATTGCATGCACAGCATTGAAAAGTTGTTAGATGAAAGAAATCTGAAGTTTGCCAGCAGTTGTAATATACGTCAATCTTTGAAAAGAGGAACTGTAAATAACTGAATCCAGTCAAGAATTGCGAGTGTGCGCACGCCAGCAAAGGGAACTGATGTTAGTTTGAAATTTGCACACACGTACCAGAAACATTGCAATGTTGTAGAGTTCAAGGTTTGTTTCCGTAATGAATCTCCTCGCGTTCGAGTAAGGGACCCTGCCACGTGCCTGGAGTGTATAGGAAGGCAAGGGGAGTTGCGTCGGAAGAATTCAGTCCTCCGGGGCAGCGCGCCGCGTATTGGCAGTAAAGAAGAGACCAGCTGAGGCAGCGGGCGGCGGCCTGCGCTTCCGAAAAGCAGAACAGAGAAGCAGTTCAAATGTAATTCTGAACGGCAAAAAGGAGGCAGTTAAAGAGAGGAGTGACAAGTCAGGAGTTATTTTCTAGAGTGGAAATTGTAAATACATTTTAGTCAGAAGAATCTGACGAGTGCAAGTAAAGTAAAGTTAAACACCTTAGGTTTTCTAAAGAAGTTGATTTGCCTATAATTCAGCCTTGTGAACTCCGAGTTAAGAGCAAGCCTATGAGGAAAGTATTTATTTGAGGAAATACAAGTAAAACATGTTCTAAAAGGAAATCTTACACTAGAGAAAAAGTGAAGTCAGAGTTTTGCAGCACTGAACTCATTGCATGGCAGCAGCTATAGGATTCCGTCCGAGTTCGATCTACGCCCCTGTGGGAACCAGGTGAGCGTAACAGAACGCGAAGCCTACCTAAAAAACCCCACCCGGGTGTTATGGAAACCTCTGAAACTGACCAACTAGTCCAACTGTTAGGGGAACTTAGGGCAGAGGTGCACTCTGCACGTCAAGAGACTAATGCCCTCAGGAGATAACTTATTTTGTCAAAGGAACGCACTGATGATCTTGCTAGACAACTGCTGCAAAGCCAAGCCGGCCAAACACCACTACCTTGACTCAGAGGGATTCCAACTCCTGTCTCTTCGAGCAATCCTGTGGAAGTTGTTCTCCCAGGTAGCATTCCTTTAGCTCTACCCAAACGTTTTGCTGGGGACCCGAAAAGGTTCGCCGTGTTCATGAACCAGTGCCGCTTGCACTTCCTATGCAGACCAGGAGCCTTCCCAAAAGACCAAGCCAAAGTAGCCTTTGTACTGTCGTACCTTAGTGGCAGCGCAGCAGATTGGTCAATCCCGCTGGTCAACCAAGATGACCCTCTTCTTCAGGATTTTCAAGGTTTTCAATTGAGTATGGAAAAGCTATTTGCCAGGCATTCGCAGGGTCAGGCCCTGGATAACAAACTTTTATCCCTACGACAAGGCACTCAGGATCTGTTAACCTATATCGCAACCTTCAATAGGTTAGTGGTAGAAACCGGCTGGCCAGAGGAGAAAAGAATTAACTTTATTTCATCGTGGGCTTCGGGGTGAACTCAAAGATGTTTTGGCCCAAGTGGTGAACCCACCCCAGGATTGCACAGAATATATAGACTTAGTAGTCCAGTTAGACCACCGACTCCAGAATCGAAAGGCTGATCGAGCTACATTCGAGAATCGAGTTCTGGTCAAACCACATGTTACCTCTAAAGGATCTGACACATCAGAACCCATGCAGATCGGGGGGGTTAAGGGACCCTTAACGCAAAACGAGAGAGAAAGAAGACGACAAATGCAATTGTGCCTTTATTGTGGGGCTTCAGGACATTTTCTAAGAGATTGCCCAATTAAACCATCTAAGAAAGTAGCCGGAGTTGCTGTTAGAAATCAAACAGAGCCCGAATCGGGAAACGACCACGCCCGACAAGCATAGAGATCCGCTTGCCGAGCTTGAAGAAGGACACTCGGACCTCGCATCTAATCATACCAATGGTCCTCATTGATCCTAGACTCCCATCACGTATGCACGCAGCAAGGGCATATATCGATAGCGGGGCGGTAGGAAACTATATGGACCATAAACTGGCTTCTAGGATGAATCTCTCTCTCTGCAAAAAGACCGTTCCGGATGTCGTCACCACAGTCGATGGAACTGAAATTGCCTCAGGGTCTGTAACTCATTCCACTACAGAGATGACATTGCTGGGTAAGGACGGGCATCGAGAGACTATTGTGTTTGACTTAATCAAAGCCCCACAGTTCCAAATAATACTGGGGATACCTTGGTTAGAAACACATAATCCTTGTATTGACTGGAGAGAGAAGAGAATAACCTTCCCGGATTGTGCACACACCTGCTACCCGGAAAAACCCTTGAACAAAGGTCTGGCCGCAGTCACTACCCCAGTCGTGCAGTTACCTCAGGCATACCAAGAATTCCAGGATGTTTTCCAAAAAGAACAGGCAATTACCTTACCACCACACAGATCATACGATTGTCAAATCGACCTCATCCCCGGTGCACAACCCCCATGCAGCAGAATTTACGCCCTCACGGAACCCGAAAATCTGCACCTACGACAATATCTAGACCAATACCTTGCTAATGGTTTCATTCGTCCATCCAAGTCCCCTGTTTCCTCAGCTTTGTTCTTCGTACCGAAAAAGGAAGGTGACCTTAGAACATGTATAGACTACCACGCATTAAACCAGATTACTGTAAAGAACCGATACCCATTACCTTTGATCCCCAAGTTACTAGACCAGGTAAAGGATGCTTGCATTTACACTAAATTAGATCTCAGAGGGGCATATCATTTGGTACGTGTAAAGAAGGGCGACGAATGGAAAACTGCCTTCCGCACCAAATACGGATTGTTCGAATATCAGGTGATGCCCTTCGGGTTGTGCAATGCACCAGCAGCCTTCCAGTATTTTATGAACGATGTCCTTCGTGAACTCATCAACGTTTGTGTTGTCGTTTACATTGACGACATTCTAGTGTACTCTTCCTCAGAACCAGATCATGTTGAGAATGTTCGAGCAGTCCTTCAGAAACTACGTCAGCACAAGTTATTTGCAAAACTGGAAAAATGTGTTTTTCATACCACGGAAGTAAAATTCCTAGGATTTATCTCGACTCCAAAAGGAGTCAGAATGGACTCTCGAAAAGTGGATGCAATCCTCAAAAGGCCATCACCCAATTCAGTTAAAGGAGTACAAAGCATGCTTGGATTTGCTAATTTCTACCACAGATTTATTCCAGACTTCTCACAGGATGTACACCCCATCACAGCACTTTTGCGAAAAAACAAACGCTTCTTGTGGACTGAAGAGGCTGAAAGAGCCTTCCTAGAGTTGAAGTCGAAATTCACATCAGCACCTGTCTTGAAGCATCCACGTCCCGAACTTCCATACATAGTCGAAACAGATGCGTCCAGTTTAGCCATGGGGGCTGTCCTGTCCCAGAAGGATCCCGAAACCGGTCAACTTCATCCTGTAGCCTTTTGGTCCAGAATGTTTTCGGCCCCCGAATTAAACTATGCGGTTAACGATAAAGAATTGTTAGCCACCAAATCCGCCTTCAAAGCTTGGAGACATTACCTTCTCGGTGCTAGGCACACCATCACAGTAATCACTGACCACAGGAACCTGCAGTATTTAAAAACAGCCAAGGCCCAATCATCCCGTCAACTCCGATGGGCGCTATTCTTCACTGAATTCGATTTCGTGATTACTTATCGACCTGGTTGCAAGAACGGTAAGGCAGATGCCTTATCCCGAATAGGAATGGGAGAAGCATTTTTGAACCCAGAACCAGTACCCATAATTCCAGGACAAAGAATTCAAGCTTCTTGAGTTTTTAGAAGATATCTGCAAAGTTAATACTGTCAGGTACTGTCAGGTTACAGTGGCATATTCTCAATTACATTGGGTCTGGGGAGATTTAGTATAGAAAGGTTTTGGGAAGTTTTTATGGAGTTTAATTTTAAAACAGCCAATTTTGCCCTTAACATTCATTGCAGTCTATGGAGAATGCCCCAAGCCAAGATGGAGGTCCTCAGTCTAAATTCTAATTGGCTGGTGATTGTTTATAGGGAAGACAGTGAACATTCTAAACTGCCTTTCATCGTCTTTGCCCAGCTGAGAAGGTTGTGTACTAAGCTGCTCCTGCTTAACTTGTTCAGGGGTTTCAAGTTTCAAGCAGTCGATCGGCTTCTTTGGAAAGTAAGCAGGAATCTTTATGGAGTTCGTTTTGGCAAAGGACAGGAGTAAGAAGATTTCAAGTTGCCTAAGAAAATAAGTTTCCAAGACTCTTCACAAGATAAGTTCTTTTAAAACTCAAAACTCTTTATCTAATGTTCTTGTTGAAGAGTTAAATTGATTTTCAAGCTCATATGAAGACATTTAATAGAACGGTAGTGCTATCGTTTGTTTTTCTTTGCTACGCTACGTTATTTTTATTCAGCGCGTGGTTTTCCGTTAACAGAAGCCTGCGCGTGAAAGTCTTCGCTTGAGAATCTAGCACGAGCTCTTTTGTGTCACGTGATACTATAGCGCGTGTGTTTTTCTACCCGCGGTTGGTTTTCAGCGCGTGTGCGTTTACTCACTCCTTGGATAAGCGCGTGTGGATTTTTCCCGCGGTTTAGACTTCAGCGCGTGTGCGTTTATTCGTTACTTGGATAAAGCGCGTGTGTATTTTTCCCGCGGAATGGACATTATCGCGTGTGCTTTTTACTCGCTCCTTGGATAAGCGCGTGTGGATCTTTCCCGCTATTTAGACTTCAGCGCGTGTGCGTTTACTCGCTCCTTGGATAAGCGCGTATGGATTTTTCCCGCGGTTTAGACTTCAGCGCGTGTGCGTTTATTCGCTACTTGGATAAAGCGCATGTGTATTTTTCCTGCGGAATGGACATTATCGGGTGTGCTTTTTACTCGCTCCTTGAATAAGCGCGTGTGCATTTTTCCGCGGTTTGGTTTTCAGCGCGTGTACGTTCTACACTCAATTTGGATTTTTATGCGTGTGCAAGATATTTCCACGTGAAATTTTTCGTCGCAAGTTTCAAAGGCAGTTAATAAGAAATATAAGAACTTTCCAGAAACACTAGAACTTCCATTTACTTTTAATGAACTTAAGACTTTGTTCAAGCTTCTAGAGTTTTTAGAAGATATCTGCAAAGTTAATTTCGCATTCATGGACCTACTGAGAAGGCTGAATGATCATTGAGATTCAAGTCAACTAGTAAGGAAGTCTAGTCAGCTTATCACTTCTCTGGGCATTCTGTAGAGAAGTTCCAGGTATGGTTTTTACTTTTTTTGGTAAAGGATATTGAGAATGAAGGTTAGTATAGTACTCAATGAATAACAAGGTGTATATATGTTTATGTTTTTACTACAGGTGAAGAACCAGCTAGTTAATAGCTTCCAGCCTGGTGTTTGTTAATTTGTCCCTTCCCCCTTTCCCCTGGAAGTGAGGTAAACTGAGCAGTTTATAGTATCAGCTCAGAGTGCCACATTTTGGGTGGATTGTCGGGGGCTCAGCAGCTTCCGCAGACACCAGGATCTCAGCCTGACAGATGGGCGCTATTCTTCGCTGAATTCGATTTTGTGATTACTTATCGACCTGGTTGCAAGAACGGTAAGGCAGATGCCTTATCCCGAATAGGAATGGGAGAAGCATTTTTGAACCCAGAACCAGTACCCATAATTCCAGGACAAAGAATCCTTGGCCTAACTACTTTACAGACTTTGGAAGATATTCATTTAAAGATTCAACAACTTTTTGATTCAACAGCCCTGCAGGCCTGGAAAAAAAAGAGGCCCAGATTATTCAGTCATTAATGAGTTACCCTACTATCAAGGGCGTCTGTTTTTACCACACAAGGAACTGCAAGAACTGGTAATCTCCAATTACCATGATGCTTTGATGGAAGGACACCCAGGTATTGCCAAGATGGAAGCTCAAATTAAAAGACAATTCTGGTGGCCCACCTGGCGAAAGGACAAAGTCATTTGTGTTGTCTTGTGGGATCTGCGCCCAAAACAAAAGCCAGAAGAAGAAACCAGCCGGTCTTTTACAGCCTTTGGATATTCCGCCTACACCTTGGCACACTTTGTCCCTAGACTTTATTACAGATCTACCCCCATGTAATGGGTTTAACACCATTCTAGTAGTTTTTGACCTTTTTTCCAAGATGCCTCTTTTTTTTTCCTTTAAAGGGATTACCTTCCGCTTCAGTTTTGGCCAAGGAATTCCTTGAAAACATTGTTCGAGTACATGGATTTCCTTCTGTATTGGTGTCAGATCGAGGTAGTCAATTCATTTCGCAATTCTGGAAGAAATGTTGCCAACTAGCGCAAATCGACATGAGGTTATCTACTAGTCACCATCCCCAGACCGATGGTCAGACGGAAAGGACCAACCAGACTCTGGAACAATACCTACGTTGCATGTTACATCAGACCGATGGCAATTGGAAGGATATATTATGGATTGCCGAATACGCATACAATAACTCAGTACATTCAGGAACCGGACAAAGTCCTTTTTATACTATTTATGGTCATCATCCTCGAACCTCAGAACTTGATTCACCCCAACACTTGGAAATGCCGGCAGTGACCCATCTGCATTCTACTATTACTCAAGCCTTTAAGGAAGCAACGGAACATTTGAAAAAAGCAAAGGAGAAATACAAGAAGAATGCCGATCAGCATAGGAGTGACACTCCCCATTATCAGATTGGAGATCAAGTTTGGCTGGCAACCAGACACATACCCCTAAAAGGGACTCGAACTTTTAATCCTAGATATTTGGGGCCTTACACCATTACAAAGATTATCAACCCGGTAGCAGTTAAATTAGAATTACCCTCTAGTATGCGGATCCATCCCGTCTTCCATGTTTCACTTCTAAAACCAGTTCAACCAGGAACAAGATTAGCCAAGCCACCTGACCCCATCCTAATAGATGGAGAACCTGAATTCGAGGTAAAATATATCCTGGACTCTAAGATTGTTAAATCTAAACTTTTTTATTTAATCGATTAGAAAGGTTACGGACCACAGGAAAGGTCATGGGAACCCAGTGACCACGTCCATGCACCTCGATTAGTGAAGAAATTCCATCGGAACTTCCCCGACAAACCAGGGCCCAGAGGAAGAACAACCTTAGGGGGGCCCTTGGGGTGGGGGGAGGGAGTGCAGTCATGATGCCTACCCCCTGGCAGCTGGACCAAGCCCATCCGCCCCGGAAGCAGGCATCCGGTCATCTGTTTAAACCTCAGAAGCCCCGGCTAGGGGCTATCTGGGTTCAGTTCTGGCGCCTTAAACTCCAGGCTCATAGTACAAATCAGTCCTGGCGCCTGAGGCGCCAGGCTCATAGTCATCACTTACCTCAGGCAGACCATGCTGCACATGCATCCAGGCCAACGTGAGACCTGGTGGGACTATTTTTCCACAAGGACTACTTTTCACTCGGGTGTGGTTCTAGGGACTTTTTACCTGGGACTACTTTCAAAGCTATTTAAACCACGCCCGATCTTCAACACATGCTTTGCGTTATTCTGCATTTAGCAGCGTAACGCTCGCCGTGTCTGCAAACCTGCATCCAGCCTTCTGCCACGCCCGCCTCGAACACGGAGTCCCTAGAAGAGAAAGGAAAATAGAAGAAGAGGTTAGATTACAGACTTCAATCGGATTCCTCACCTGATATCGGATCCTGCATCACTCCGAGCCTGAAGGGACATTCTTCCAGAACGCGTCGCATCCCAGCTGCAGCACCGCTCCATTTTCACCTGCCCACAGCATCTCCGACTCGGCGCTGCCTCCGTCATTTTTCCGGTGATTTTCAACACCTGGGGAAAAGACAAGAAAAGCAAGGTGAGCCTAAAGAGACTAAAAACACAATCACTTATATTACAAGACTTACCTGATTATCACCGCAGGCCTTATTCTTCAATACGCCGCATCCAGGAAAAAAGGAAAAGACAGTGGCTAATCTCACGCATCTTTACAGGATAGTTTGGGTAATACAGACTCTTAACTGAACGCCGCCAGCAACCTCCAGATAGAATTTGCCGCCGCAAATCAACAGGCGAGTGCAAGAGTGAACTTTGGGCAATTTGAACTCTTAAAAAACTTGGCAAACTCCGGACTCAATAATCGTCCAGAACCCAAACACCTAAAACCAGTGAAGTAACTGGTATCTACGCGCTCCTGCATGCCACGCAGGATGGAGAGCTCACCAATCAAAAACATAAGGTGAGGACACGGACTGGGAATATCGGAGGTGGCAAGTGGGGAGATCGGGAGCAGGGAGGGGGGGGGGGTCTGCATTCACACCCACGGGGCTAAATACCTTTCTCCATCTACAGGAGAATATTTCTACGAGTCAAGCTTACAAGACTGAGGGGGTCCGTCCAGACGGTCATCTTTGCCCTACGCTTCACGCTGGTGGAGGCCGCAGCTGTCCGGGTTCGATCTACGCCCCTGTGGGAATCAGGTGAGCGTAACAAACGTTTAGTCGCATTTGGAAAAAGTTAATTGTATTTGAAGATGAATTGGAACTGTGAACAGTCTAAAAGTAAAGTGCATGGAATGAAGCTGCATGCGCTCTGGCATTGCATGGATTGAAGCTGCGCGCGCTCTGGCATCTGCAGAGTATGCATGTACTTCAATAAGGCCTTGCGCGTGAAGTTACCTGAAACATATATGTTTCAAACTTGCCGGACCCGTTTCGTGTTAAAGAAAAGGACGTTGCGACATGGACTGGCGTGAAAGAGAGCTATTGAAGGGAAGCCGTGTCACGTTCCTATTGGCGCCCTGTTGCACAGAAAAGAAAGATAAACAGTGGCGGTCAGCTGTTTATGCGGTTGCAGTGAACAGCGGTCTGCAAAGCCAAAGTGATCCAGGCGCAGAGAAATTAAGTGAGTTTCCTTGCGCGAGTCTCTTTGAATACAATACAGCAGTGCATATAGTGAAAGCAAAGAAAGATTTAACACTTCAGATTCCAGTCAGAGGAGACTGGATAACACGCTAAAGAAAACTTAGTGCATGGACAAACTCATTGGGAGCATGTTTTAAAACGTTTAGGAAAAATTCCTTCCAGAATGAAAAAAGAACACTTAGTTGTTCAATAACGCTGTATATAGTTACCACAAAAAAAGGTAAGCAAACGTTTTGAAGCAACAGTTGTAAGCGGAGCAGCTAAAAAATAATTACCATAAAGCAAAGTTACAGAAATCTCTACAGAGAGTCAGCAGTGAGTTGAAGCAGCAGTTTGTAACTGGGCAGCATTTAAGTATATACCAGTAAGCACACCAAAGCAAAGGTTCTGAAAACACTACAGGGAGTCAGCTGTGAGTTGCAGCAGCAGTTGAGAGCAGAGCAGCTGTTTCAAGAACTTCATTCAATTCCATGGAGTTGCCTTCAGGCTAGGGGCGCAGTCAGTCAGGTAATCAGAGGGCTGAGGGAGAAGTTTATCTTTTGAAATAAAAATTAAAAAATTGATGTATAACTAATGATTTATTTATTGAAGGTTGCCAGAATTCTGAGGCATTCTGAAGTTTGAGGGTATCGAAGAAGGAATCCTGGCCGTTTGTTATTTTATCCACTTCCCCTTTCCCTTGGTCTGTTTCCTCAGTAGTTGTTGTAAATTGACTGCTGGGAGAACTGGTTTGGGGGTCTAGAGGACTATTCGTCTGCTCCTGCAGGATTTCGGCACTTGAACATCTTGATAAGACTACAAGTCTCACAGAGTGTTAGATGTTATTACGTTTCGTGAAAACCAATTCACCTTCCATGTAGATCACAATGGTCAGCAGGGGACACTCCACAGTGGTCGATAATAGCATTTATCCATAGATTTAGCATAAGGGATGGATTTGTACACTAACAGGGTCTGCGACAGAAGATTTGACGCCTATATAGGACAATCAGTAATGTGACACACTTGCATGCTGGCACAAACGTGGTTCGAGTGATGGATAAGTACAGTATGTATATTAATCTTATGATTAGTACAGTTACGGGCACAACAACCAGATAGATAGTAACTGGATGACTAGGGCTACAACAGTAAAAATTGTAGAGAACACGCTCTGGTAAAATCTTTGAATCAAAGAATGTAACATGGTTGTGACTTATTGGCTAAAATTCTTTTTATGTTCTCTCATTTGTTGTCACCTGTTGTACATGTCTGTCTGTCTTGTGGCTTACATTTACAAACGTTTATGTTCTTGATAAATTGAACACACATCACCGTTTCCATGATATACAAGTCTCATTGCATGCTATACTTCTATTTAAGGATCGGTACTGCTGATCGGCCTATGAACATTGTTGCACTAATTGGATGATGCTGCTGTTTGGGCTTGGTTCTGAAATGTACATTTTGATCGATTGACTATGGATTAGGTGCAAAATATAGGGCCTGATGAAGGATGTTGTCTAGTCTGAAATGCTTTCGCATTTCTTCGCATCCGCACTTCACCCGTGAATGAATAAAATATTTAAACGTATACACCACAAAGAACCAAGGATTTTCTCATGCGAATGAATTCAAGAAGGATTTAACAAAACAAACTTTTAACCTCTGAATTATCATGCGCAACCATAGAGTGGGAAATAGGGTGTGCAGCCCACACCGAAGGCTGATTAGCCTAGGTCTCTTCAATTCTCATGGGTTGGTTTTAAGCCAATAAGTACAGCTAATGCTAGGCAGGAGTAGTGTACACAGATCTATGTGATCACTGCGTGGGCCAAAATGCTGCTGATGAAAATGTTGCATCTGAAAATGGCACAGCGCTGTGATCACATAGATCACTTTTTCCTGCATCCCCTTACCCTCTACCCTTTTACCCATAATTACTTGTTGGCGGCACACTTTCCTTTTTCCCTGTGCCTCGACTCCCACATCGCCCCTGCAACGTCCGTTCCGAAATCCCACCGTGGGTTGGAACTGCCACTGCAGGGTCTATTCTTTTTATTTTGGATATTTATTGTACCCACGCAACCCCCAAATCCCATTTTACTGAACATGGCGAGCAGGAGACACCTCCGGACCCCTCGTTCAGTAAAGTGGAATTCAGTATTTCTGTTACTGCGGAATGCACAGTAAAAGTGCATTCTGCATTTTCTTTCGGATATTTTCTCAGAATATTGTAGACGGCACACGCATGAGGACATTGCCTGTTGGCCTGCAAATTTGGCTTATTGTTGTGGGGCGCAGGTGGTTAATTTTGCAACATGGACTGTCAAAGCACACATGGGTGCTTCCCATGGTTGCATGGCTTAACATGCACATTTCCCCTACAGTGCATGTGCATTACAACAGTATACCACCTTTCCTGACAGATGCATGTAGCCACTGTACCTTTGTACAGATTGCCATGTGGTTTCCATTCCCATGACCATTGTGCTCATCTATGCTGGGTGAGGCATGCTTTTGGCCTGCACATTCACTTCACATGGGGGTGGGAACTGAAAAACTTGCCGCCCTCCCCTTCGGCACTGCCGATCCTCTTTATCCCTTTCATGTGGAGGATGGATCTGGCCTTTTCCTCCGAAAAAGTCAGGGCGAAGGCTTCTATGGTGCCACCTCCTGTGTCTGTGGTCTTTCGCCTGTGCCTGGTGATGAGGCTGGGGACCCTGGCCTTCCGTTCTTTCTACTTCTTGCTGCAGTTTTCACTGTCCCATGGGACAATGCCCACTGCAAAGGCCTTGTCCCTGGTGGTGGCCCAGATGGCAGACTTCCTCTGGCCAAAGGTCCTCTGCAGTCTGCTTCCTTACAGTTCTTCAGCATGGCAGACAAGCTCATTCACCAGCACTTGCAGTTCAACCTCTGTATGTTTTTGTTTGCACAGACTTCTCTGGCACCCTTGCTTTCCCTGGGTCATGATTCTGCCAATTATTGTCTAGGTATGGCAACAGAAAATGGGAGATTCAGAGTGGATTGTATTTTTAAAGATGACTGCCAACAGGTTAATCATTCTGGTGAGGATGCCATTTCCAAATTAACAAGGGGGTCCTGGGAGTCTCTCTGCCAGACATTAGTCCTGGTTGCCAGAGCCTTACACAGATTCTTTAGCTCACTATCTTTCACAGAGGTGACATTTCCAAAACATAGCAGTCTTTGTCCTGCCCTGGGGCAGTCGAGCACCGAAATACTAGGCAATTCTCATCTGAAAAAGAGTACCAACAGCAACCCCAGACACCTGTTTCAGTCTGGTTGGACCTTGTCAGTAGGGTGGAGCTTCCTTCTCTAAGAATAGTGAGCAAGTGGTCCACGTGTGGATACCCCTAGTAACTTAGGGTGAGACCCAAAGCTACTTAAATTATGCAAATTAACAAGGGGAGGGTGCTGGGAGTCTCTCTACCAGACATTAGTCCTGGTTGCGAGAGCCTTACCCGGATTCCTTAGCTAACTATCTTTAACAGAGGAGACATATCCGTCTTTGTCTACCCTCTGAAATTGGGTCCAGGGTCCTGCATGTCCAGTTGTACTTTGCACTGCCTCACGGCTTCCCTAGCACTTGTGGTCTGTATCTGCAACCCTAGAGTCCCTTCTCTCTGCACTTATGAGTCACCCGTTTGCTGCACTTTCTGATTTTTTTTCGTGTTGCTCTGTGTGGACTAATTGTATCCCTAGACAACTCTCCAGCTTTCCTAACACTAAGCCTGGACTATTCAGCTACCTTACCTTGATTGGATTTTATCTAACTTCTTAGTGGGCCTCATTATGAGTCTGGCGGTAGCCGTGCCGGAAAAAAGGGCACGGCTGCCGCCAGAGTCATTTATTTTTCTGGCGCCTGGCAATGGGAAACTACCGGGGAATTACAGCCGGAAACAAGAAACTCCCCATTCCCATCGAGTTCCATTGGTCAGAACTGGCGGGCGGGAGGGGCATCCCGCTCGCAAACTTGTACTCTGCTGGTCCGGTAACAATGGTGCCGGTAAGCCTACCAGCACCGTTGTTACCAGAGCGGCAGGGTTGTAATGACCCCCAGTGTCTTCTCTGTTTGCCATGCATAGGGTGGCCTCCCAAAATCCTCCCACAATGGATGATTTTGGAAATCCATCTTACCACTGTACCTAGCATATCATGGGAGCACATTGAATAGTAGTACTATATTTGGCATTGTATGACTACATCTGGCAAGTATGGCTGTGAATGGCATAAGATGACAATAAAATGCCCCTTGCCCATGTTGGTTGGTTCGGCTGGGTGTACCCTTTTATATCATAAACATACTCTTAACACATCCATGTGGTTGATTACAGAAATAGTTGCTCATCTGCTTTAGAAAGTATGTATGTTCTTAATGTTTAACTTATTGAATGCTTTGTTTAAGCCACTGCTTGGGATGTCATCTAGGTCAAAGACCATCTGACAGCACTTCCTCTGATAACATCAGGGTCCAAGGTCAATTGACATCACTAGCTGTGATGTGGTAGGGCTTGTGATGTCACGTCCACTAAACCTGGTATTTTGGTGAATTGAGGTCCCTAGTGGGAAGCCTGGTTAAATGCTTCTAAAATTAGGTTTTCATCTGTTATAACCCAATCCCCATTTCCTGACTGCCACTAGTAAAATACTTTCTAATAATTAGCAGTTATTTGTCGACTGCTCATCCCGGGTGTGGCATGCTGTCCTTCAAAAGGGCTCCAGTCATTTGAAACATGTTGTACATACTATGAATAAAAACAGTGTCCACACTAAAATCCATGCCCCGTTACCTGGAAAAGGTAAGTTTCCAACTCATGGACCAATCACTGCTTTCTACAAACATCCAAGTCCACCACATTTTTACCAAAGTATTTATTAGTTTAAACATCAATATACTATAAAACAGAACTTAGAGAAGCAAACCAAACAAATGTTTTTACATTTTGGTGTTATGTAGATATGCGGCCATTCTACTAACTCGGCACAGAGAATAACTTCAATGATCTGAAAGTATATGTATACCAGTTTTCACCAATAAATGAATGGAATTGGAGCACTGTACCTCAGAATCAAAACCCGACAAGGCATCATCTTCTTCCAGACCCAGCTCTGACATTAAATCTGTAAGGAAACATAACATTTTTTTAAGATTCAATAAATAATTCTTCACAGTGGAGACTTTTCTTTTTAACCAAAAGGTGGGTGGATTCAAAAGGCATAATTACATGTGCATATTATTTGAAGAATACATGTAATTGTCATTAACATGAAACAGACTTGTATTTCAGAGTCAGAACAACCTTTATGTAGGGAACTTGCCCAAAAAATGCATCGCAATTAACAGTTTGCACAATTCATCATATGGCATCATAAAATCATCAAATTAATTTAAATAAATTGGGCCTCATTATGAGCATGCCGGTCCGGGAAAATTCCTAGTGAAACGGCCAGTAATACGGGCTCTGTCATTTTTTCCGGATCGGCATACTCTGTCTGCCGGTAGGGGCAGTGAACCACCGGCAGGTCTGACCTGCCAGTAGTTTAGGCCCCTACCGCCAGAGAATTCACTGAATCACTGGCACCGTTGACAGCGATGCCGGTGATTCAGAGGTTCCCATTCCATTTCGGACTCCATCTAATGGGAATTTACCGCTGTTGCCGGCGCCCGTAATATCCCGGTAGTACCGGGTTATCGTGTGCTGGTAACGCTAAGAAGAGTTTGCCGGTAACCCGCTACCGGCAAACTCCTGACGGCCATTATCACATACAGTAAATGTGTCTTGCAGCAACCAGTCTGATATTTAAGCCTTTAAGTGCCATGGGTATTTCTCCCCAGTGCCAAGGCCTTTTTTGGTGATTTTGGAATGTGGCCATTCAATGGCTTGTAACTTTTTTGTTACATGAGATATCTCGGCCAAATTTGGCTCCTTTTTTTCCCCACATGTAGGCGGTCGTAACGCCACCCAGGAATCCCAGGTTGCTGTAGGGGGGTGAGAGAAAATAAGCAAAAATGGCGAAAATGTTTTTTTTTTTCATAAAATGATGTACAAAGAAGCCTGTGGTTTTTTCCTTGTAAGAGCTAGGAACAAATGGTTTGCTGTGCGGAGTTCCCCAATTTCCTGGCTTTCAAGGACAGGTTGAGTGGAAATGGAAAAAAATTATTTTGATGTGGTTATCAACCGTTTTGTGAGAGGTAGGCGATTTTGGCCATTTTTGCCAATTGGACATGCATGGACGGAATGGAAGAAAAGGGAAGGAAAGCCAAATTGGAGGACAGAAAGGCATATATTTCTGAAATGTAGACAAGATTCCAAGTTTAGGAAGGGGTGATTTGCATAGGTCAGGCAACAACTAGGTAGGGGAAACTGCCATCGATTGGGGGAAAAGCGGGAAAATGACCGAAAAAAAGGTATGTGTTGGACATGGTTGGCTTGGTACAGCAATGGCTTCTATGAATTTTGAGAAAAGCAATGCTCCGCTACATTCCCCCGACTCTTGCAGTTAGGAGAGCATACATTTTTTGTAGTGTTTTACAAAACAAGCAATACCACAAGCCAAACACTGAGCCATGGTACACAGGAGTTTTACGCTCACGGCCTGACCAGACGCACTTAGCATGTGTAAATCGGGAAAACCAATGTGGTGAGGAACGGCAAGCATACATTTTTTGAAAGAGCACAGGCAGACCTTTTCAAGGGTAGGTGACTTGTGCAGGTTACAAAAGTGTATGGTGGCTAAAGCAGTGACTAAATTTAGGTCACATTTGGGAAATGAAAGGGTTGTGAGACATAGGGCACAAGCAAATGGGTCAAAACGTTATGAAATCCACACAAACACAACACATGGCCTACCGTCCCGCGTTCCCACAGGTGTCCCGATGAAAACGGTACCTCACATGTGTGGGTGCACCTACCTGGCCGCCAAGGGGAAAGCCTAAAACACAAGTAACCCCAAGTTTGTTTTCAGAGCGAAATCTCAGACATTCTGCCGACCGGCACAACATACAGATATGGGCCTCGGGTGTCCAAGCCACCAAGGAAAACAGGGAACCCCATGCATTTCCGAAAAGAGGACACCCGTGGGAATCCGCAGAGGTATGATTTGCGCACATCGCCCCAGAATTTATTACCCAGACAGCCCCGCAAAGTCCGAAATGAGGGGAAAAAAACGCCTTTTTCGCACATTTCGGTCGGGGCACCCATCGAAACACGCCCCCAACAACACATGGCCTACCGTCCCGCGTTCCCACAGGTGTCCCGATGAAAACGGTACCTCACATGTGTGGGTGCACCTACCGGGGGCGCAAAAGGAAAAGGGTAACCCACTGGTCACCGCAAGCCTTTCGCCACTGCCCATTGTGTTCATGTGGGCAACCTACAGATTTGGGCCTAGGGTGTCGAAGCCAGCAAGGAAAACAGGGAACCCCATGCATTTTCCAAAAGAGGACACCCGTGGGAACCCACACATGGCCAAATTGGAGGGGTGGCCCATCTCATGTAGCCCTCTCCAGGGGCAGATAATGGGCGGGGCTGTCCTACACTCCTCCCTGGGCTCAGGCGTCCATTTCTAGGAGCAGATATCTGGTCCCAGGGAGGGCTGCATGACATGGCACCCACTCCATTGCCGTTGGGGGGGGGGGTCAATGCCCCATCCCATTAGAAACTTCCCAGACCCTTTGGGGTGCCCCACAGCCCCCCCTAAAAAGCGTTCCACCATTTTCCATTTTTTCTTTCTTTACGAAACTTGCCCTGATGCAGAGGGGCACATTGGTGTGCCAATCTGGCCCCGGGGTGCCCAAACCTTACTGCCCCACCCACTGGGGGGCCTGTCCCACCATTTGTGGCGGCCCTCTCCTCACCCACACCGAACGGAGGGGGGGCACATCATGCAGCCCTTCCTAGGAGGCTCAGGGAGGGCAGCATGAGGTGTCCCCCCAAGCCATTTGGGGTGGGGGGGAGAGGGCCACCACAAAAGGTGGGGCAGGACCCCCAATAGATGGGGCAGTAGGGTTTGGGCACCGTGGGGGCAGATTGCCACACTAATGTGGCCATCTGCACCAAGCGAAGTTGGGTAAACAAAAAAAAAATACAAATTCACAGGCTGCTTTTTAGGGGGGGGCTGAGGGGCACCCTAAATTGGCAGCGAATGATGTACTGCAACGGGGGGTGGCCGTCAACCCCTCCACCCCAAATGGAGGGCCCCACCTCATGCAACCCTCCCTGGGGGCAGATAGGGGGGGCCCCACCTCATGCATCCCTCCCTGGGGTCAGATGCCCCTTCCTAGGAGCTGATATCTGCAGAATGATCTACTGCAACGGGGGGTGGCCCTCAACCCCCCCCACCCCAAATGGGAGGGCCCCACCTCATGCAACCCTCCCTGGGGGCAGATAGGGGGGGCCCCACCTCATGCATCCCTCCCTGGGGTCAGATGCCCCTTCCTAGGAGCAGATATCAGCCCCCAGGGAGGGTTGCATGAGGTGGGGCCCTCCATTTGGGGTGGGGGGGGGGGGTTGAGGGCCACCCCCCGTTGCAGTACATCATTCGCTGCCAATTTAGGGTGGCCCTCAGCCCTCCCTAAAAAGCATCCTGTGAATTTGTATTTTTTCTTTTGTTTACCCAACTTCGCTTGGTGCAGATTGACACATTAGTGTGGCAATCTGCCCCCAGGGTGCCCAAACCCTACTACCCCATCTATTGGGGGTCCTGCCCCACCTTTTGTGGTGGCCCTCCCCACCCCCAATGGCTGGGGGACACACCTCATGCAGGCCTCCCTGGGCCTCCTACAAACGGCTGCGTGAGGTACACCCCACCTCCATTTGGGGTGAGGGGGGAGAGGACCACCACAAAAGGTGGGGCGGGACCCCCAATAGATGGGGCAGTAGGGTTTGGGCACCCTGGGGGCAGATTGCCACACTAATGTGGCCATCTGCACCAAGCGAAGTTGGGTAAACAAAAAAAAAAAATCTAATTCACAGGCTGCTTTTTAGGGGGGGCTGAGGGGCACCCTAAATTGGCAGCGAATGATGCACTACAACGGGGGGTGGCCCTCAACCCCCCCCACCCCAAACGGAGGGCCCCACCTCATGCATCCCTCCCTGGGGTCAGATGCCCCTTCCTAGGAGCAGATATCAGCCCCCAGGGAGGGTTGCATGAAGTGGGGCCCTCTATTTGGGGTGGGGGGGTTGAGGGCCACCCCCGTTGCAGTACATCATTCGCTGCCAATTTAGTGATCATCTGCCCCCAGAGGTCTCTGCCGTTGTGGCCCCATGCCTTGGGGCCACGGGGGCGGGGGGCCGCTTACCTAGTAAGCAGCCCCCCCTCCCTCTGCGTCACAAACGGATCTGTATTGATCCGGTGGCATTGGATATCGTTGTAAAGGGGAGAATATCCCCTTTCCATCGATACCCGCCTCAATTTCCAGCTTGAAATACAGCCGGAGATCGAGGCGGACAAAGAAGGTCTCTTGCCTTCTCTCTTCCCCGCAGCAGCCGAAAATGGCTGCTGCGGGGAATTTACTTTCAGTTGCACGCCGACGTGAAACTGAAGGTAATCCAGCCCCCTGGCAGTGAGGGGGGACCTCCCCCTCACATAGCCCGGGGGTTGGATTACAGTTTTGAGCGATCCCTGCTTTGCAGGGATCGCTCAAAACAAGGTGCCGATGTCAGGACTGGCTGGGTTAGTAACAGGAAGAGTAACAAGATTAACATTGTGCCTTCAGAGCTGGCTGGGTTAGTTGTGCTGTCAGGACTGGCTGGGTTAGTAACAGGAAGAGTTTGTACATAGAATTCACATTGTGCTTGCCCAAGTCAAGATGGAGCGAAATAAACTTAATCTGATTGGTTAAAGGAACAATGATATGTTTGGTTTGCCTGATTGGTGGAGAGGACAATGGGTTTGATTCTTGGGAGGTTAGCAAGATTCTAAACCGCCTTTCATCCAGAGAAATTCAGTGGCTGGTTGTACATAAGTTAAGCTCCTTAAGTAAGGCCTTTTCAGAGTTCAGAAAATCTACCAAAGAAGTAAGAATATCGTTTGCTGATCCAGTTTGAACAAGAAGTCATCAGGTGGGATCGTTCTTTTAAAGATTTAAGATTGTCACAGTGAACTTTCATTTTCTTTTATAAGAAAACTTAAACAGTTAACAAATTTCAAATTCATTTGAGAAAAGAGACATTTACAGTTAAAGTTATTATAAGGAAAACAAGCTTGAAGATAGTGCGTAGGAGTTTAAAGCTAATTAACTGCGTGTAATGTTCTTCAAGACTGTTTAATGTGTGCGCGAACTCGCAAGTCGTCGTTTACGTGTTTTTGAAAGCGCGCGGGTATTCGGAGCGATAGAGCGCGTGCCCAAATGAATTGAGCGAGCGAATTTTAGCGCGTGTATATTTTTAACGTGAAAGACGTTTCATGAGAAAGCGCGTGTTTTGCGATAGAGCGCGTGCCCAAAAGAATTGCGCGAGTGAATTTTAGCGCGTGTACATTTTTTACCTGAAAGACGTCTCATGAGAAAGCGCGTGTTGGTTTGCGATAGAGCGCGAGTCCATTTTGATGAAGCGCCAGTTGTTTTAAACGCGTGAACTGTTTTACGTGAAATACGTTTCGTTTCTCCACGTGAGTTCGGTAGCGATAGAGCGCGAGTCCATTTTAACCAGCGCGTGTTATTTTTTATCGCGTATACGTATTTTTTCACGCGCGCAGGTTTTGTAAAGAATCGCGTGTGTATTTTAAACGCGAGGACAATTCTTCATGTCTTCTGATTTCACGTGTTTATCGCACACGCTATTTAAGGAAGAAACTATACGTTCTTTGTGTAAATAAGGAAACAATTCACACGCAGAAGGAAAGCAGTATTCCAGGAAGTTAAAGAATGTAATTTAATGTAATTTATGCAAATGGAATTCAATACTTCAGAGAAAGACTGCAATTTATGAAAGCATTGAAAACTACATAAGGTTAAAAGAACTTTGAAGCAAGAAGAATATCTAGTTCTGAAAAGGTGTTTGCAAAGGCCATCACTTTAGGATTCTAAAGAGACTTGAGTGGCTTGAACTATATGCACAACACAAGATATATTTAGAAGATATTCCACACAGTTTTACTAGCCTCTAAGTCTTTTACTGAGGTTTAAGAGGTAAAGAGTTTAGAGTTTATTTAGAATAATTTTAGAAAAGAAGTTTTTCTTATCATATAAGTAACCAGGTGTATTTGTTTACCACAGATACCAGAACCTACCAGACGGTTGCAGGGCTGCAGTGTCTCCGTTGTTATTTTCTCCAAATTCCCCTTTCCCTTTCTTGGGGTTTTCAGCTCAGCTTATATTTAAGGGTTGAGAGGTGAACTCCTGGTGAGGGTTTGTGGGGCCAGCATCAGCTCCTGTGGAATTCAGTCAAGCCGGACCCTGACAGCCGAAAAGGACGAGCCATCTCGTCCTTGGCACTGCGTGTGCACTGTCAAGGACGAGATACCTCGCCCTTGGCACTTAAAGGGTTAAAAACAAGCGTGAATAACCACCTTTGCCTTCGGTGAGCATACTTGCGACATTCTAACAGAAAATGCGTAGTTGTTTCAGTTACTAAAGGGCAACATTTGTCAGATGCGTTTGACCAGGAAGGAGCGTACTCCGCTACTGGAAGTACATTTAACCTGAATTTAATATATAGATATATAGAGATTTCATTCAAGCAATGCTCTGCGCTCCAAGTCAGCTTTGTATAATGATACAAAACATCCAATTTGTCTATAACATCCCTAAATTTTGTCAGAAATTATTATATCTTTCTGCAAGGGATCATTAAAGACTTTGCTCGCCATCAGAAATTTGATATGGCGAAATGTTTTTCATGATTTGCCTACTGGAGATTGGATTACATCCCATATCATCTTTTTATAATGGGCTAAATTGGCATTTTTGTGTAACCGTAACCAAAGGGAAAGAGCATCAAACTGTGCCTTAAATGTACTAGACTTTAACCCTACTTCCACGAGTAGAGATGTTGTGGGTGAACTAGTGCTAAACCAAGGTTTTGTTTCACAAATGTATTTTATATTATGGTCAAACTGTCTTAAGATCCGATTCCCCAGAGATCACTGCCCTATAGTGCTGCAGACGATGCTTTGGCCTTGCATACATCAAAGGCTAATGGGGGTGACAGCTTAGATGGCATTAAAGTGTGTTAAGATCTCCTAATCTTTTTATTAAGATCAGTTCACTTTTGCCACATTGAGAATACCACTTTACACCTCTACAGAATCTAATCCCCAAATAATCATATGAATCTACTTCCTTTCCTACAGCAGTTCATCGTTAAAGCTAATGGTTGCCTTGATGTTGCGTGAATACTGGCATTCCATGGCCACTGTCTTTGCTCCATTTACTGATAACTTCCTGTTCTAAGAGAAATCTGATGGGATCTCCAGCTGTTTTTATAGACACGATCTAGTCTTAGATATCAACACAGCATCAGCTTGAAGAATGTCTATTTTGTAATAGGCATAGGCCGCTTAATTTGAAATTCCAGTTGCCAATTAGAAAGAGCAAGGGGGCGAAAAACACAAAATTGATTAACTCTGTAAAAACTGGAAATACTTTTGTTTTCTATCCACCTTGTCCAAATCTGATTTTGGCAGAGTTGTGTGCATATAATTTCTGGATTGGATATAGGATGTTCAATGGAATTTTGAGGCCCGTTAGTACATACCCTAGAATGTTTCGATCAACACAATCAAATAAAGTTTTAATGTCCATGAAAATCCAATATAATGTCCCCTGCCCCGAGAAGGACTGGTTTACTTAAGCTCAAATGGAGACAAAAGGCCAGCTCTATAGTGCCCAGGAGCTGCTTAAAACCTACTTGGATCTCAGAGATAATGTTCCTCTCCAACGCCCAGTTGTCTAACCAATTTTAAAAGAATATACCTTTGAAAGATTGTCAATCAAACGGATGGGCCTATAGTTCCCAGGGAGATGTTGGTTTCTTTGTCTGAAAACTGAAAAAATTGCTTCAGCTAGAAGGCACAGACCCATATCTGTGGTTCTTCCCTGATCAGATCAATTGCGATGAAGTTCCAGACCTGGAGCCTTGCCTTTTTTGAGGGGATTAAAGAGCCATGTCCACTTCAGCTGTTATTAGAGCTATATTTTGTATGAATTGCTGGTTTTGTGGCCGAATCTCTGTGTAATTTACTAAAGTGTTTGAGCCATTTCACTTTAGTGATTGCGGTTTCAAATTCATGATTGGATGTTGAATTATTTGTTAACATCTCTGAACTCAGATGCCAGCAACTAAGCAAGTCTTTTAGTGTAAAATGCTCCCTTTAAGGTTTCCCATTTATTGACTTCAGCCTCTTTTCCTTTGTGTTCGAGCTAGTTTCTTATAAGCCACGCGAGACAAGGCTACCTTGTTTGCAGTCTTCAGAGGTTTTGATCTCAGATAAGAGAACCTTCTTTGCAGCTCTGAGCTCTCTACCTGGCATTGAATCTGTTTGACAGGTTTTGTCATACTTGGAGAGATAGCATTGACTAGTGCTCGTTACAGAGCTTTTGAAAATAGAAGCATCTGGGTTTTCCTGTGGGTAGTAGGCTTTGAGGACTGTAGCTAAATCTATCAAACGTGCATTATGAGTATCGTTAAAATCTGTGCACTTAAACTGTCTTCTATTATTGGAGAAGCACATGCAGTGAAATGAAGGTCTTTTAAAGAAGTTACTGATACAAAGGTTTGTGCAGTAAACTGAAGACAGACTGGGCCATGGTCACTCTCAACCCACGGTATGAACGTCAAGGATTTGCTGGCTGTCTAGTTTGTCACTTCCAAGACGATGTAGTCAGCCAATGGGCAGCCAGCATATCTCCGAACAGTCTCCCATTATAACCTTGCAGTTTCAAGGTGTACAGGAAGGCCATTTCCAGTGCCAGGCTATATGTCAATTTTGAAGGGGGACAATGTACCCCAATAATTATCTTCATCCCTTATCAAGCTTCCTGCATGTTATAGAAGTTCTATTTGGGTATTAAAATCACCCAGTACAATCTTAAAGACATTGGGCCTCATTACAAACCAGGCGGTCCGGAAATAACGGTGGCGGTAAACCCGCCGCCACCGTTGTTTCCAGACCGCCTGATCCCGACTCCTGCAGGCGGGAGGTGATGTTCCCCCCAGGTCTGACCTGGCGGGTTTAACACCGCCGGCCTGCAGGCGGACGAGGAAACACCGGCAGCATTACGAGATGCTGCCGGTGTTTCCATGATCCCCATTCCCATTGAGTCCGATGGGACTCAATGGGAATGGGGATTAACACCATTCCGCCTCCGTGATTCCCGGGAAACCGGGGTTGTAATGCCCCGGTAATTCGGGGAATCACAGAGGCGGAATGGTAATACGAGTCCGGCGGTAACCAGGCGGTTTTACCGCCTCGGTTACCGCCGGACTCGTAATGAGGCCCATTGGCTGTGTCACTATTTTTAGAGTCAATTTGGATCTGGGATCATTTAACCTTTGAATATCCTAGGCACTGGGTTATCGGGATTGTATTTGTGAGTTCTTACATAGATGTTAAAAAGCAATGTCACCTTTCCATTTGGAAAAATTAGTTTGAGACAGACGGTTCAATGGAGTTTCATTCACTTTTATATTCGCATCAAATCAACTTAAATCAGGCCTTTTATTCTGTCGTTATTTTTAAAAGACCACTGTGACACTGGTCCTAACCAATAGTATCACAAGACAATGTGTTTTATATAAGAAAGAGTCATACTCTATAACTTTGATAAGTACCTCTGTATTGAATATACATCCTCCATTAGTCAAATGTTATTAACAAGTGAACCCCAACATGAGCTTCAACTAAAACAACAAACCATGCATTATGGTACAAATCTCCCTTCTTGGTTACTTGACCTACGAGCTATTATCTACAAAGTGTTTCGACCACATGTCGTTTTCAAGGCTGCAGAATATCCTTAACTTAAAATATAATCACAAACAAATATTCCTCAAGCACAAATTGACATACAGTTACAAATCAATCATATGCATGGGATTATCTTTCTGTTATGCCTTAGCAATAATACATAGTACCAGATGGGAGAATGAAGGACAAACAGACAGAATACAAAGATACCCTTCATACACAAATTGTTGAACTTCCCCAACTTGTGCAATCGTATACTAACAAAACAGAAACCCGCAACCTTGCCTGGGGGGCTGCCGTTTAGACTCCCAGGCCAATCGGGGGCTGCCGGCGATCTATTGGGCAAGTACTCAATTCCAAGGGAACCAGCCCAAATCAAAGGTATCCCGCTAGCTTTACATTATGATCAGGTTACCAGGACAAAATTACTTACATAATGAACAAAGTATTTGTAAATAAAGAGTTCACTCTCACCATTTATATCAAGTTGACAGTGTTCCACCAGCCTGCTCAGGATGGCGACCGGGGTGTCACTCCCACGTCTTCCTCCGTTGATCTGGAGTTGATTGGTATATTGGCTTCAATGTAGTTCAGTGCTTCCTCTGGGATAGAGAAAAATACTGCCTTACCCGATATAGGATCCGTAGGCGCGCTGGATATAGCATAGCATATGGGATCGCTCTTTCTTGAAGCATACGTTTCGCGGCCTAAAAGGATCTTTGTTCTTGTTGGACAGCCAGAAAATCTGGGTATAAGTGAAGTATAATGTTCACATAGCGCAGCAGCCCTTTTTCCCTGGCAAGACGCAGCGCTGTGTCCCGATCTCTGCAATTGAGTAATTTCACAATAATTGCCCTGGGAGGATGTCAGGTCCAATCTTGAATCTTCCTGCAGGAGTGATGCTGGCCCACCAGACCCCCCTCTCCCCCAAAGTCTGCCTGCCTTACAGTCTATCAGCAGATAAAACTACCAAGCCGGCAAACCCAAGGGGAAAGGGGAATTGGAGAACAAAACAAAGACAGATCTTCACTGGACTGCACTGATGCCCTCTGGTACTGGATTACTCGTCTCAGTGTCCTCAGTGTCTGTGAAATCTGTAGCATATGCTATAATGCTTATAGGCTTTCTTTTCAGATGATGTTAAGTAGATGCTTCTGTAGATCTTGAATAACTGTTTCTTAATATAGGTTTCCTAAACTTCTTAACCAGGATCTTCTCTCGAACTTTAATAAAATACTTGTTTCCAGAAATCTAATTAACTTCCTCTGAAAATGTCATTCTATGCTGCAATAGATACAAATGTCTTTTTAAATGGAAGGAATTGTAAATACCTTAACTGAATTGCTTTTGACTTAACAAAACTTATATTGCGTAAAAATCAATTAATGTCTGTTCACTGCTCTAAAAATACTCTGCTGATGTCTTTAGCCTTGCGTGCACATAATGATGACTGTTGTACTTAGTTGGATCCGCGCAAGAGTCTTATGTTTTTCTTAATAGATAAACGTACCGCGCTTCCTACCGACGCCTTCTATGAAAAAGTACTCAACCGCGCATTAATCCGATTCTTGCTTCATAGCCGAACGAACCGCGCTTTCAACCGTCACTTTGTTTGTTGACACACGAACCGCGCATCATCCGACGCTTGAATTCTTGATCCAACGAGCCGCGCACTGCTTCCGCAATAAAAAGGACGTGTATGCGACGGCACGTGATGAAAGTAAGGTACTTTATTCTAACCTTACTAATAACGACAAAGTGAGACCAAAATATGCTCGCGCACGTAACTACAAATAACCTAACAAGTACAGCCCGATCTTAACCGTATTTGTAAAAAATATATTTAAATAAAACCGCGCGTGAGTTAGTAGAAAAACTTTGCGAAATAAACGTATTGAACACAAAAATATATGTACGCAATATGCAGATATCAGATAATAAAAATGGAATCAAATCTGATAATAGAAAATACAGTCTCTTAAATAAAAGTCTTCTTAAAGTAAAAGGCAAATGAACTTCACTCAATTTCATAAGTCTTAAAAGAGTGAATCACTTAGCTTGCTTCATCTGTATCTTCACTGCTTCTTTGAAAGTCTTGAATTCAATGTCTATTCTTCTGAAGTTCTGGAAACCTTAGTAACTCTTCTTAGTATAAGCTAACTATAAATATTTAACAACATAGTCTTAGAGCCAAGTAGACTGCGACCTGCCACTAAGACAGCTAAAATGAAAGGCAGTTTAGAACTCTGAGCAACATTCCAAACGACCTCAAACTATTTACACCAATCACTGCTGCAGAAAAGACTCTCTATCTTGCTTTGGGGAAATAAGCGATTCCTGAATTTAACATTAAGGAATATTTATACAAGTTCTATTTCTAATAACATAACCCAAACATCACACTTCTAAGTAAAACTAGATCTAAAGGGTTTTTGTGCTAAATGATGATTTCTTAACTTAATGTGCAAGTAAATGAAGTCTATGAAATTTACCTTGGAATTGTAATTGTATGTCTTTTAAGGTTGTGGACCTTTGAAACTCTAGAAACGTACCATGGAATCCTGACAGAGGAGCCCCGGGCTTAGGGCGTGCCGGTGGCGTTCTGTGGGCACTTCCTACCGCAAACATTGAGAAGTTTTGCTTGTCAAGTAGATCTTTCAGGAGGTTATCAATTCTCTTTTCCATGGGGCCGTTGTCAAAGTTTGCCAGCAGGCCGATAATGTGAATATTGCAGCTGCGCGAGCGCGATTCCAAGTCATCACATTTTAACAAGGCTCTTTTCAGGTCAGAAGTGACTCTTGTTATCTGGGACTTCAAAGCAGTTACATCATCTTCCGTTGCTCCAATACGCGTTTCTGCCTCCATCATCATATTGCATACTTTCTCCATCTTGCCATTCAGAGTAGTTATATTAGTCGTGATGCCGTCTAGTTTATCATTCATAGAGTCAAAGCCGGCTTGCATGCTGTCTATCACCTAGTTAAGGCTTAATGGCTCATCGGAAGAGTCACAGGTGTTCATCATGGTTTGTGAATTGGTAGTCTTGTCCAAGCAAGGTGGGTTAGTTTCTCTAGCCAAAGAATCTAATGTGTTTTGCTTTTTCTTGTTGGCTCCCCCTCTGGGCATGGTTAACTTTGTTTCTGGTAGGAGAGGCCAGCCTTTCGTCCCAGAGTGTCAGCAATATGGTAGGGCGTTGGTCACAGCACAACAGGCGATGATATAGAAGGTTTTATATGCTAATTGTGAATAGCTTATCGCGGTTGACAGCCACAAAGTGCAGAGTTAAAAGGAATACAGTATAGAGGCTTAAACCGCTTCCATTACTAATCATAAAACAGACCACTGGCTCTCCAGTAGGCCATATGATAACATGGTGAATACGAACTGCACGGGTAAAAGTTTTCCAGCAGAGGATACTTTAACCAAACAGAGGTCTTGGTACGTCATTCACCAGTCCCCAATAGAGTCCTCCTGCGCCTTGGTTCTTTCTGTCTAATGTACTTTCTCACTTCAAAGCAATAGGCAGGTGC
Source organism: Ambystoma mexicanum (assembly GCF_040938575.1). Classification (NCBI taxonomy): domain Eukaryota; kingdom Metazoa; phylum Chordata; class Amphibia; order Caudata; family Ambystomatidae; genus Ambystoma; species Ambystoma mexicanum. The sequence goes on from NC_090936.1 coordinate 54,807,476, forward strand.
CTTCAAATCGCAAGCCAGGAGATCAAAGGCCTGGTGAGCAGATCACTCAGTACATCGCAGTGTTTTGCCTTGCAAGTTCCCGCCCACGCCAGCCTCTCCGTGTGTGTAAGGTATAGTTTCTACGCATAGACATGCACGCTCCGTGTTCCACATTCAGGTAGTCCAATAATGAGGCTGGTGACTTGTAGAGGCTGCGCAGGGTCAACAAATTACCACACTCCCCTCGTTTTGCTTGTGCCATACTTTTGTATTACTCCTATGCAAGGAGGCGCTCAGCGGCAGACCAAACCCCACAACCTCTCTGTTCCCTACGGCTCTGAAACATACGTGCCTCCTCAGTGCTGCATTTCCAGGATGTCGCCAAAGTCTCCACCAGAGTACACACAAGTCACAAGGCGGGTGTGACGCGAGTCTTGCCACGCTGAGAACAAAGCCGGCGTATTCTCATTCATCTCCAAGCACTCAACACTGATCTTTACTTGTGGGTTATTAATAACACTGTTGCTGCGTCCATGCATGCCGTCTGTTCAGTAGTTTTCCCTGCGGTCTCCGAGTTTCTGAAAGCGCCCAATCTCTCCAGCTCCAGTCTGCGCAGGCCGTGACAGTTTGTGACACGCAGATCTCTAAAGTTCTGGGGTACTATGGAACAAAACTTGGTCAAGTTTGGCGGAGCTTCCCCAACACCAGAATATAAACTTAGATCATGTTGATGTTTCCAACAAGCAGGATTAAATGCCGATTAGCCGGCGGCTCACTCAGAGGCTCAGAGAGTTGCGGCCATTTTGTGGCTGCTCAACAGCTCCCCTCCTTTACGTGTCTGTTTCGGTGTGAGAGAAGGGTGCAGAGCTTTGCCTCTGTACCAAAGGGACCTTGTCAAGTGTAGACAATCATACGATATCGACGCACCTTTACATATGTCCGGCTCCTTTCCCACCAAGAGGTACTTGCACTTTATCCACTGGCAGTAGGCAAACAATGACACCAAGAAGTACTTAAAGATGGCTTTGGTTCCACTATTGGCAATCTTGGCACTCGGTTTTAGTCTTCATGTCTTCCGTCACAGTACCAGTTCCATGTGACGTGAAAAGAAGGCTTTGTAAAAACCTTGCTGAATACCCTCACACAAGTCACAAGGTGGCGATTTCCAAGGCACTTAAGATCTGCACAAAACAATTTCTTTCATATACTGGAAAGACAGGAATTTTGTTGTTCTCAAATATGGATAAAAAGGACAGTGAAAGCGAAACGTTATGGCAAAAGCTTCCATCACGGAGCTGTAATTAATCCTGACCTGCCATTTTGCAGAAACAACAATAACTGGGTATGCCAGGTGGCAAGGAATAGGCTAAGGGCTAGGCTGGTAAACAGATTGATTCACAAACAGAGGCCCCACATTCTAAATCTTTTAAAATGTCAGCTTCTTTTGTGGTCCGCTTTTCCCATAACCTCAAAGATGCAGGCTGTCCCAATCAGTTGTGATAGAAGGAGAGTCAGGAGACAGAGAAATGCAAATATATAAATTAGATACAGTCACAAGGTAGTCACAATAGAAATGTAAATGGACAAAACCACAGGATTTGTTGGTTAGGTCTATCAACCAGTCAAGCAGCACGTAGCGTTTCAACACTTCTGTATTTCACACGCTTACTGTGCACTATCATTTTCTATCAATATTATACTTATATTAAAATCAATTTTTCAAACAATACATTGCTAATTACTGTTAAAACGCCTTTCTTTTTGCAACATTCTTCCATTGGCTTCCTTGGAGTCCTGCAGCAAATCTGCTTTTTTGACTGGCCGTATTGATTTGATGAATGACTGAGGTCCTTTTGCCTGACTAATTTCGTTTGGAGTGCACCGTTTAGTCTGGCTACCATTGCAGGTATTGCATCTTCCCTTTATTTTTTACCTTCACTTTTACAGTGTAGAACAAGTCATCTTCAGTGGAGTGCTACAGGAACAATGTGTCTTTTTCTTTTTCTCCCTGTGCACATCCCAGTTTCTTATGTAATGTGCACGGAGCAGGCTAGGGGCAGCCTACAGTCTTCTTTTTCCCGGTGCACAGTAGTGCACCTTTATTTTTTACCATCTCCTCTGTTGGCCAGCTTCCTTTCCATAAAAGTTGAAAATTACAATATAAAAGCATGCAATTCCATTATAATCTTGCAAACAACTCAATCAGAGCTTTGTATTTGTGAATTGGCTTGAAACTGGGTTTTGTGACTGTCTCGTCAGAATACACACTTCAGCCAGGGAATGTACCGTTTCTGGGTAGATTGTGCCTCTACCGGTTTGAATGATGCAGGTAATTTCTATATGTTTGCTGGGGCACCCACGCAACTTGAGTTCTGTTCTGGGTAAAGGGAGAAGATCTGGTACCATTCAAGTAGTGAACCACAAGACTCCAAGTATCTGAACCCAAAGGACCACTGAAGAGCATCGAGGATTGCAATAGTGACCAGCTTTGGCAAAGCCAATCGCTGCATACAGGACCTCTGCCAGGTCGACAGGGAAGACCTGAACTGGGTGCCTTCATCCTCTGGACTGGTAGGACCAACAAGTCTAAAAGCCCTGCTCTGCATCCATCGCATCAACAATTTCAGAGCCACTGCCAGGTCTGCATTTGGCCTGCACCTTCCTGGCACTGCACCGCACCATTGCAAAGGCACCTTCTGGCCTCATAAATAGAAACTTTGCTGGCCTCATCACTATTCTGCAGGGGTCTTGGCAACCTTCTACTGACATTTCTCCTCACTAGGAAAAGCCTGCTGGATCCTGAAGACTGGCTTCACTGTTCTAGAGGGCCAGACTAACCTTTCCTGGGACACACAAATGCCTGCTTCCGACTGTTCCTCCTGAGTGTCCTACTTTCACCATGTCCTGGGGAATAAGCCTGAGCCTGCCCTAACAGTCACTGGGATCCTCAAGCCTGCAGCCTGTGAACCTCCAGCAGCAAAGCTTATGGGGAGAAACCATGGCACAACTGCTTTCCTGTTCCAAAGTGTCACGCATATCTCTTTAACCACCCCTATTCCAATTGACAGTAGTTGGTTGTAAAGTCCATCTTGTGAAGTATCTACCTTATCGGACCAAGGGCGATGGAGCCTGGGTCAGAAAAACTCTGTACAGTCACATACCTATTTTAAGACATGTGCTTCTACTTCTAAGCTTGCCCGCCTACTTCAGCTACCTCACAGTAACTGTGTTGAATACTAAAGTGGTAGGTAGTGTGATGAATCCAGGGAATTCATCCCTTCTCCCCAAAGGGGAGCCACCCTCTTTGAGCCTAGGGAGGAGAGCCCACTTGGCTTAATCCCAATGGGTCTGGGCAAGCAGGATTCCACTGGGGGTGACCCTCCCTTTTGGGATAAGATAGCCCCAAGCAGGGTTTTTAATTCTTGTCCCTCATGTACCGAATCCCAAGCATTCGTTGGTTATATGGGAATTGAGCATGTGCAGGGCCCTTCAACGATGGATGGTTTGGATTCTGACCTAGAGTTGTTGCTGTCCTTGAATGCAGGGCGGAACCAATGGGAGTCTTCCATCTCAACCAAGGGAGGACCATAAAAGTCCTACGACCCCAACCTAAAGTGGGAGAGAGAGAATCAACCACAATGCGAAAGAAGCCGGCATAGGATGGAAAGACTCCCTTTCAGGAGTATCCTAGAGGCAGGATCACGCAGCCGGCGTGGTGGGCGGAGAAACTGAGATGCCCAAGGAACGCTGCAGAATCACAGGTGTTGTTGCTGGTCAGCTGCAGGAGTGGTCCTCTGGTCGTGAGCAGGTTGCTCTTCTTCGTATGGATCATGCTCCAACAACGATCTGTCGAATGGCTGCAGGAACACTCCTTTTATCCAAGATTTGGGCTGGGAGCTAGCACATTCCCACCATTGCCAAGGATCTACACTATTCAAATTAGCGGTGGCTATCCAATCCTGTAACGTCACTACCAACATCACCTGCCCAGCAACAGATATTCAGGCACTCAGATGTGTACTGGGACCAGATAGTCCCCAGCCCCCACATCCAGGCTCACACACAAACTATCTCTTAGCCTGGGAAAGCAGGAGCTTTCCCCAGGAAATGGCTTTTTACACATGAGAATTCCGTCACGAGAGGGAAGGTAGAAGGTCAAACAACAATATGGCTAAAGGACGAGCAAGATCCTTGTGGCATGGCCATCTTGGGGTGCTAGCTAACCTTAGTAGTCATTTGTAGTAATTGCAAAACAACTGTACCAATAACAGTACAAAAACATGGTAGAAAAACCTGCTCCCACCAGTTCATCATAGGCACACTGTTAAAGTAACCAAAAAGCCACTACAGAAAAAGATATAGAGGATACAGAGTATCCTAATAGCACTTCACTTTAGGGTGATGTGTGCAATTATAACAATACAAGAAATTCACAGAGACATAGGTCCTATTTACAAGTTTGGTGGTATCCATGGGATTTATTGGCTGGATACTAGCAAAAGGCAATAATGTTACTGGCACCTGGTTTGCCAAAAATACCAGCAGATGAAGCCCCATTCCATGGACTGCATAAGGGATTGCTAGCATTACAGGCAGTACCTGTGCCTGTAATACCAGCTGTTTTTTGCAAGTGGTGTGCCTGACTTACCTCCAGTTCTTGGCTGGAAGTAAATCGGGCCACCCCACCAGCAAACTTGTAGTATGCCGGTCCAGAAACATGCCAATAAACACAATTACCGACACGTTAATACCAGAACAGCATAGTTGTAATGAGGTCCATATTCTTTCAGTATGGATAGGCTTATGGACTTATCAGTTTCCCCACAGGACTGTGCAAAAGGGCAAGGGAAGTAAAGATGAAGGCTTTACTGACCCCCAAAAAGTCAGGTCAGGCATCAAAACAAAGCAAAAAGAAAGGTTATCCCATGGATCGGAGGATAGCTCAGGGGCAACACGTTTGTCTTGGAAGCAAGACAATGCAGAGCAACACGTTCAAATCCAGGTTCTCTGTGTAGAAACTGCTCTCCGGAGTTAAGCGTGTTATAAAAGATTAATTAATAGAAGTCTATGGGATGTAAGGGTGCAGAGGAAGGAGGGTGGCACAAAGGTGGCATATTCGGGGCTGAAGACTTATTAAACAAGAAAGCAAGAGAAAACCTATCCATCCCTATTCAGAAGAGGGGTTTCCCTGCCTCAACTAAAGATAAGGTGTCTGTCACTCAAACGTGTCCACCGTCCTGTGTCAAGAAAACCTTACACTAGAAGCTAAAGAATAAGGCAGTACCGCTCTGGTCTCAGGAGAATGACTCCCTTCTCCGGGGTTATGGTTCCTGGTTTACTGAAACAGTTCCCAAGTCTTCGAACAGTCTCGTGCCTCACACGTTGTCAGGGGGAATGGCTTCTTTCCTTGATAGTAAAGTACCAAACAATACTTTCTTGGTGGGTCAGGAGAATGTCTCTCTTCTCCTGACATCCAGTCTCAGATAGCCCGTGAGAATGACTCCCCGTGAGAATGACTCCCTTCACTAGGCCTTTTTGGATCTTATTGCCGGTCCGGATTACCAGCACAATAACTCCCTTCTGCTGCTATCTTGTTATCAGTTCCTTACCACCACTGGGAATGACTCCCTTACCCTGGTGGTCTTTTTATTAGGCTTCACACCTACAACACCCAATTCTGAGTGTTGGGAGGGCCCACAACCCTGGCTTCTCTTCTTCGATCTGGCCCACTTGGTTCACTTCCCTGTCAAGTACAGCCACAAGGAAGATGACTCGTATCTTGTTTAGGGTCCCTGACCCTCCTTTGGCTGTCTGTGGGTTTATCTCTACCACTGTCATGAGCGACTCTCCCACTCAAGTTCCATTTATGGTGCTTGGGGTCCTCAACCCTTTCCTGGTGGTGAACAGGCTTCGTTCTGCGACTGCAATGAGGACAAGAAGATTTATAGCCTTTTTGTCCCTTGCCGTGCCATCCAAGCATGGTTATGGTTGCAAAGGGGCCTAGCGAGCACTGAATGCGCCCTCTTGGCAAGCTGCCCCACGTCCCTTCTGGGTCTCCAGTGCCATCCTTTACCTTGTTGGGGGTGTCGGCACGTTGAAGGGGCTTCCTGGGATGGTGGGTGTTCGGTTTGGCTTCTCCGGTGAATTGCTTTCCCTGCGGCTGTGCAACGGCATTCCCGGCATCCTTCTGTGTTCCTTCCTCCTCCCGACACAGCTGTGCACCAGTCTGTTCCTGCTGACCTCACGATTATCAGACGAGGTGGACTGCCAGCGTACTTGGAGCTCTCTCCAGATCAGCAACGCAGGTTTGCATCTCCTGCGTTCTGTACGCAGCACACCTGCCTTCTTCAGCGGCTGCCCGAGACCAAGTGTTTAGTTCATTGTCAATTTTTATACAATTTTGCCGGTGGGCAGTCATAATTTCGAAAAAAAAATGTCGACACAAAAATGTCGACAAAAAAAATGTCGAAAAAAAAAATGTCGACTTTCGTTTTTTTTAATTATATATTTATTTTAGGGGTTCGGGAGTAAAGGGAAAAATAAAAAAAAATTTTAAAAAGGGGGGTTGGGGGAAACCCCCCATTTCGAAAAAAAATGCATTGAAAAAAAAAAAAGTCGACATTTTTTTTTCGACTTTTTTTTCGAAATTTTGACAATTTTGCCAGCAGCGTCTGGTCCCATTGTACAAGTCCTTTGTCTCTTTCACACGCTTCAACTTCATTGCTCTGCAGGGCCAAATAGTCCCAGTATTTTTATTACCTAGGTTTTTATTGGTCTTCTTCGTCTCAGTAGTTAGAACCCTTAGGTACTCAGTTTGCCTTATAACAGTACATATGTCTACTGTCTACAAAGAGTTTAGCAGAGGAAGGCGAGGCTAGAGCATGTGGGGTTGGGATGGTCTCATAAGGGCTATATGCTAAGTGGTCGTCCCTTTCCCTACAGGGAGAGTACATCTCCCTGAGACCCTCCAACATTAAACCACTGCCAGGGGGACTATAGGGTAGCGGCCTCAACTCCCTGGCCTCATGGAAAGGACCCCCATCGGGGAGAAGTGGGGACATCCAGTGAATCACCACAGTGAGTGAAACAGCAAAAAGAAAATAAATCTTTCCTACTAGTAGCCTATGTTGGCTGTACATACGTTTAACAGTGATTTCACTTATGTTTAAGTGTGGTGTGAATAATTTGACAGCCTCGTCACTGATTCCCTGGAACGAAGCCTCTCTTACGTGGCCAGGGAAAGCCAGAAACTACCTGACTCTGTGGGAGGACCACTTGAGAGAGGACAAGCTCCAGGGAGACAGAAAAAGACTGAGTCAAGACAACCCTTCAGTCATAACTTTTAGTGACAACCATATGCCAGTGCAACACTCCTAAATGGTTTATTGTAATACAGATAGTAACATTAAAAGCTTTTCTAGCCCAGAACTTCATTTACCCCGCTACCCTCAGCCCCCTTTTTGGTACTGAGACGAGGAAGTGGGATGGAGTAATGAGGATGACTGGACACGGTAAGCTGCGTTCTAGTCACTGGAAGCTGCAGAAAAAGACCAGAACATTTTATAAGGACACCGGTGAACCGAATTGGAAGAAAGATGGGGGAATGAGACCCATCATGGACTTGCACGGTTTGAACAAGCTCCTCAGGAAGGACAAGTTCAAGATGGTTACTCACTCTCAAGTCCTCCAGGCCCTTCAACTTCAGGACTGGTTGGTGTCTCTCGACCTCAAGGACGCTTACTTTCATGTGCTGATCCATCCCAAGCACAAGAGGTACCTGAGGTTTGCGGTTGGCGACTCGCACTTTCAGTTTCGGGTCCTGCCGTTCGGATAGACCTCCGCCCGAGGGTTTTCACCAGGCTCATGGTGGTGGTGGCAGCGTATCTCAGGAAAGGGGGGATTCAGGTCACCCGTACCTGGACGATTGGTTGATCAGGGCACGCTCTTCCGAGCAAGTCCTGGATCATCTGTCCATCACCTGCCACTCCCTTCACAAGCTGGGCTTCTCCCTCAACTTAAAGTCCCACTTGACGCCAACTCAGCAGCTCCAGTACATCGGAGCAGTGCTCGACACATCCCTGGGGCAGTGTTTTCCTCCCCAGGTGAGGGCTCATCACATTCAGCAGATGGTACACAAGTTTCAACATGCCCAGAGTCTCCCGGCGTTCGATTTCTTGAGGTTGCTAGGCCTCATGGCATCCTGCATTCTTCTGGTGCCAGAGGCCAGGTTGCGGATGAGATCTCTGCAATGGGCTCTCAAGATGCAGTGGTCACAGTCCTCCGGCAGGATATCGGACCCCGTTCAGGTGCCGCCCTCGGTCGCTCAGGACCTTTTGTGGTGGGCCGACGAAGGCAATCTGATGAGGGGGGCTCCATTTTGGCTACCCTGGCCGGAGGTGACAAACGTGACGGACGCATCCCTCACGGGATGGGGAGCTCATGCCAACGAGTTGACAGTCAGCGGTTGTTGGTCTCAGTCAGAGTCCAGACTCCATATCAATCTGTTGGAGCTGAGGGCCGTCGGGCTTGCCCTGAAGGCTTTTCTGCCGACTGTGCGAGGAAAGAATGTCCCGATTCTGACAGACAACACAGTGGCCATGCACTACCTCAACAAAAAGGGGGGGGGCAGGGTCACTTCCTCTGTGCACGGAGGCGATGCAGCTCCGGTTCTGGGCCATCCAGCAGGAAATTTCGATCTCGGCAGTTCATCTGGCCGGAGACGAAAACGAGACGGCGGACGCTCTGAGCTGGCAGAGCGCGATCTCTCACGAGTGGGAGTTGGCTCAGGAGATTCTCCTGGAGATCGTCACCCTTTGGGGGACCCCTCAAGTGGATCTCTTCGCATCCAGTGTCAACTGGAAGTGCAAAAGGTTCTGCTTGCGGGAATTTCCTCCATGAGGAGCCTTAGGAGACACGTTCGTGGTGGAGTGGTCCTTCCCACTGCTGTACGCGTTTCCTCAAGTCCCCGTCATCCCGCAAGTGCTGCGGAGGTTACGGAGGTCCAGTTCCCTGATGATCCTCATTGCTCAGACATGGGCCCGGAGGACGTGGTACCTGGACCTTCTCGACTTGTCCATCTGCCCTCCACGTCGTCTTCCCTACCGAGACGATCTGGAGGGGGGTCAGGTTCTCCATCCAGAGGTCAGATCCTTCAACTTTCATCACGCTTGGCTTCTGAAAGGTTGAGGTATAAGGATTGGGACCTCCCTGAAGACGTGATGGAGGTGTTGCTTTCGGCCAGACGGCCGGCAATAAAGTCCCTGTACCGTTGCCGTTGGAGAAAGTTCTGTGACTGGTGCAGAGTTAAGAATGTGGATCCTTTTTCATGTGACATTCCTGTGGTTCTGTCTTTTTGCTTTCTTTAGCCCACAAGGGCCTGCAAGTGGGTACCATTAAAGGTTACCTGGTGGCGCTGTCCATATTTAAGCGCTCGTCTGAGGAGTGTTCTTATTTCAAAATTCCTTTAATTTCTCAGTTTTTGAAAGGGCTCACTAATGTGTTCCCACCGTCACCTTTCCAGGTTCCAGGTTGGGATTTAAACCTTGTTCTAAAGTTCCTAAATGGGTGCTCCATTTGAGCCTTTACATTCTTGTCCTTTGAGACTGTTAACCCTTAAAACTGTATTTTTAGTTGCGGGCACTTCCACTCGCAGAGCGAGTGAGTGAGTTACAGGCACTTTCAGTTAAGCCACCCTTCACTGTGTTTTATAAGGACAGGGTTGTCCTTCAAGTTTGTCCTTCCTTTCTTCCGAAAGTGGTGTCGGAATTTCATTTAAGCCAGAAGGTCATTCTTGCGGCATTTTATCCTCCTCCGCATCCTGGTAAGAAAGAGGAGAGGCTCCATAGGTTAGATCCTAGGAGAGCTTTAAGTTTCTACATTTCACGCGTGTCCCGGGTCAGAGTGGACGATCAGCTCTTTATTGGTTGCGCTGGAAGGCGTTTGGGACAATCTGTTACTAAGCAGACTTTGTCTAGATGGATTATCTTGGCAATTTCCGAATGTTACCGCTTGGCGGGTAAGGAACCTCCGGTAGGATTACGGGCCCATTCTACTAGGGGTATGGCTGCCTCTACTGCCATGCAGAGGGCTGTTCCTATTCGGAACATCTGTGAAGCAGCCACTTGGGCGTCGGTCCATACTTTTGTACAACACTACTCCCTAGATTCTATCCATGGGCAGGATCTGGCCTTTGGCAAGGCGGTTCTTTCCTCTGCAGTTTGATTGGGCAATCTAAATTTCTATATTCTAAATTCTTTTTCCCTCCTCCAGACGTTGGTACTGCTTTGGGAGTCTGTCAGATATGGAATACGTCGGAGGACCCAATCCCCTTGAAGAACAAGTTACTCTCTTTCCTGGTAACGTTCTTTCGATGGGATGGTCCGACTACGTATTCCATATCGCTCCCTCCCTGCCTAGCCTGCTACAGAATTTCTTATGTGATTGCAGCTTATGTTTCCGCAAGGCTTTGTGTGGTCATACTGGCCGAAGATTGGTGCCACACGTTCTGGGGTAAAAACTACAACTGAGGCTACGGCCGTCGTGCGTCCTACTTATAACATCCGGTGACGTCGGCTCGACGGAGGCCCTCGAGGACAGCGTATCGACGTCATCGACGCAGACGCCAAAAGATTTTCCGAAGCAGCAGAGCTGTGGTGAATGCTGTCATAGATATGGAATACGTTGTTGGACCATCCCATCGAAAGAACGTCACCAGGTCAGAGAGTAACTTGTTCGTTTGAAATTTCAAGAGAAAGCGCCAAGTCTATAGCTCAGAAATCCCCATTTTCACCTTGTATTTAGTTTAGAGTGGAAGGGTCAGTTTATGATTTTGGACACAGGACTGAAGACGCTTTATTTGTTGAATATCCGACACAGACGTTCCTTCATTTTTGTTGAGGCAAGGAAACCCCTCAGAGTGAGGGATAGATAGGATTTCCCTCAAACGCTTTTATTTTTACAACAAAGGTTTATGACCAAAACATAACATGCCAATGTGTACGACTCTTTCTCTTGACCCCTTAAAGTGGGGAACTACCTTATAGTTTGCGTTTTATAAACTGTATGTTTTTTGTTTTTGTACTCACCTGTGTGGACCTCTGTTCCTTAATAGATGTTATCTTTGTTAACTGTACTTTACACCAAGCCTACCTAATACAGCGTCTTAAGCCTAACTGCCCAGTCACCCTACCTTTGATAGTTTGGTTAAAGGTGTAATCTGGATGCACCTTTATGAAAAACCTTAATTACAGACAAATATAAGGGTCCTTATCTGTAATCATATTGATAATCATATAACAGATACGTTAAAAGACATACTTAATCGTAAAATGTGTGTTGTATAATGATAGTAGAACTGCAATTTCAAAAGAAGTACAGAAATACAATAAACCTGTGACAGAATTAGTGTTTTGCTAGCATACCTTTCCTACCAGCAGAAGTTCCCACATTTGAAGGCAGGTACTGAGTTTGGTTCTCTGTTTTATTTAAAGGTGTTAGCTGCTTCACAGATCCTTCACTTATGTCTTTACATTCCTTTTCTTCGGATTCCTCCTACATGTACATGCAAAGGCAAACAAGACACACATTAAACAGTCCATTCCAGGCACCAAAATTCCACAGAACATCATGACTAATAAGCCTGTGTAAACGAGCAATATTAAATTTAACACTTCTCACGTTTCAGGACTTCTCTACCTGTTCAACTTTGGGATGTGCCATCCCATATCATGTTTCATGAGCAGTTCAAAACCCTCTTGTATCCTTCATATGGATTTTGATTTCGTGATTAAAGGGATAAGAGCTGTGAAACAGAGTGGATTGACTGGGAAAAGCCAACTTCAGGTTCAAGGGCATGGAATGTGGGTCTCCTATATCAAGATGTTTATGTGTACAATCTATTGAATAGACAGGCTTTATTGTGTGGGCCGGAGGTGCTTGCTTAAGCACTCTACTGCCCTCAGGCTAGGTTTGCACTTTATTAAATGTTCTAAATAAATAAGCATTACCCCTTGATCCCCCCCATCAAACAGTTATATCATCACTATGTTAAACAAATACTTTAATTCTACAAAGTGGGTAAAGCACTTCAGTAGAAACCTTTTTCCCCACAAAAGAGAATTTGGCATAGTTAGTGTTCTTATAAAGTATTCAATAAAAGCCACAAGTTGCACAACAAAATGATCACTATATAAACCCCATGCCCTTGTATTTTATGATAATGTAACACAGATAATCACATGACATCCATGATGAAAAGAGAGGAGATGAAAAAAAAGGCAAGGCATCTGGCAGCATTGTACAGTGGATCACTTTTTTCCAGGCGGATCACCCTTAGTAAAGTTTCTCCATTGAAGTTAATCGGATGCAGTCAAAACAATACTTACCCAGTTACAAATTTTTACCAGTACTTGCATAGATATGTTGCAGATTTGTACAAATCTGGAATTTAAAAAAAAATGAAAATCAGAGCGAACACATTTTGTGGGTTTGTGATTCCCTAATTGTATGGGAAAGGATATTTATATATTTCTGAGGCTTGTGGAATCTGCTTAGATCACATGCTGTGCATAGGCCGACATCTAGTGGAAGCTGCGGAGTATTACAGTTTGTTTTTCGAAACTCGAAAATGGGCATCGACACAAGGCGTGCTAGTAATACTATCCCTAGTGTGATGTCCACTGTAGCCATGATCCCTCACGCGTCTAGGACCCTCAGATTGTTTTTTTCTGCATGCTGGTCGGAACCACTAAGCGGAGTTCCCTGACTTAGTCAGATTTTGCAAATATTGTTATATATTTCCCCATTTATTCCACCTATACGTCGAGTCTCCGAACATCGACACTTGACGCCGGATCGGAGAAAATTCAACCGTCGGACTACAGCGACGGATTTGGGCCTCGGAAGGCCTCTGGACTCGGCCCTGCAAGTAGGGAGAGTGGGGGGTGGCACATATCCTACACTCTGATTAATATAGGTACATTACTTATATTCCTACACTCCCAGCCCGCTGCCACAGGGTGCGTATGGAGGGTACCCCTTTTCAATTTTGCCCCAAGTGCAACCGCAAGTATCCTTGGGTTGACAGACACGCCTCGTGTAACCTCCGCTTGCCGAGGGACCACCCCGAGGCGAATTGCAGAACGTGCAGTCGGTTTAAACCGAAGACCCTTAAGGACCGTTCGACAAAGCGTTGGGCCCACCACGCCAGGCGACAAGAGACCATGGCCGCGGAGGATGCCTTCAGCGATGGCAGCGACGCCGTACTTTCGGACGGCGAGGGCACTGTGGCGTCGATGGACAGCCAAGTGCAAGTCCCCAACCTCGGAAGGTTGTCCGGCAGGGCAGCTATGGGGAAGACCCCCGGCGACACGAGCGCTACCCACACCACTTCCAGCAAACAAAGGTCCAACCGAAACTCGACGCGCACGTCGTGTTCTCGGAAAGAGGAACGAAGAGAACGGTCCACCGAGTCAGTGTCCTCTGGGCGTTCGCGTTCGAGATCGCCGCATGACACCAGGCAACCCTCCACTGTTGCTAAGAGTGCTTCGCTCCCCTTAGTGACTGAGGTTCGGTCGTCGGAGGACGACCCCGACCTCTACCCCCAGGCCGTACTCCAGGAGTCGGCATCTGCAGGCAGCGCGAAGGCTGCTACCGAATCCCTTACACTCTCCAGAGACAGGGACTCTACCCCCGAATTTCGGCGCCAGGCACCGAAAAGCTCAGATAGGGCCCAAAAATCGGGGAAACACTCTTCCACCTCTGGGGAGGGGGGAAAACAACAAAGTAAGCAGTCCCAGCCTACTTCCACTCCTAAACTACATTCTACTCCACCTAAACAGATGGACAAGTCTCAGTCTCTTGTCCCTAAGGCCCCTGTTCAGGCCAGTAGGTCTAGTCAGGACAAATCTCAGTCTGTTGTCCCTAAGAACCCTGTTCAAACCAGTAGGTCTAGTCAGGATAAAACAGGGAAAGCACTCCAGGAAAGAGTTATTCCCAGTTCAAGGGAATGGTCCAGTGATGACAAAGACAGAGTAATGTCAAGGATGTCATCATTGGCAGATTTCCACGCCAAAAACCCGGAACACTTTCTCTCTTATACCCCTGAAGGGTCAACTCCCTCAGGCCCTAAGGATCCAATACCCCCGAGTAAGAAGTCCCGGGGTGAAGCACCAACTCAGTCTTCAGACCCCTTCTATATACAGGCCTATTCTCAATATCAGGAAGATCCATCCTTTGGTGAGGATCCAGACGTGGGCATGTTCGAAGAACAAACTGGGACAGGCTATTATGGGGATGATGAGGACGAGGAGGAGGAGGAGGACGACGACCCAGATACATACAGGGTAGATTCCCCGGTAGAGAAAGAGCCCGCGGTTACCGACTCCCCTGTCGACAACCAGCCTCTCCTGAATGAGGTCCTGTCCAGAGCGGCACAGCACTTCCACATTGACACCCAAGGTGCTCAGGAAGAGAGGGACTTTGCAGAGGAATTGGTGGGAGAAAAGAGACCTGTTGCTCGGGCCATCCCTATCCTTAAGTCAATACAAAGGAGGATAGACCCTTCCCTTGTTAACCCCAATCTCACTAGGGCAGTAAACCCCAGAATTGAAAAGCTTTTCAGGGCAGCCCATTCTGACCCACTGTACATAAGGGGACATCTCAAACCGGATTCCCTGGTTGTTACAAACACCCGTAAGAGAGCGGGAACACCCTTGTCATCGCCCGAAGCTCCTCCCGATAAGGAGAGTATGAAGATTTATGGCTTGGGCAGGAAAGTAGCCTCCACTTTGGCCTACCAGGCAAGGATTGCCAACTCCACCACCCTGCTGGCTAGTTACAACTGCCACCAGTGGGAAGAAGTCACGGCTCTCATAGACTCCGCCTCAGAACCCTTAAAAAGCCAATTGGCACGAGTTTCGGTAGAGGGGAGAGCAGTGTCAGGTTGCATTTTAAAATCAACCTTTGATGCCACGGATAACGCCGGCAGATTAATTGCTGAAAGCACGGTCATCAAGAGGCATGCTTCGCTACGGCAGTCTGGTTTCAAGGCCGAGACCCAAGCATCATTGATAGATAAGCCGGTGGAGCCGGATCTATTGTTTGGAAAGGCGGTCAAGGACGCGCTGAAGAATGCCAAGGACGAGTACGAGACACTCAAGTCCCTAGGGCAACTAACCAACAAACCCCCTAACAAGAGAGGGAATGGCAATTTTCGTCGGCCTCACGGACAAAACTCCCAAAGAGGCTCAAACTATTCCCAAGGCCAGGGTACTACATGGAACACTAACCAGCAGTCTACCCAGAGTTATGGCAGGGGTAACAAAAGAGGTCGTGGTAGGGGTAGAGGCAGTCCCAATAAAGGCGGGGGCACGCCTCCACCAAAACAGTGACGCTCCGTTCAGGGTCCCTTCTCACGCATCCCCAGTAGGGGGACGCATTTCCATCTTCACCCAAGCTTGGGAAGGGATCCCATCAGACAGATGGGTGCTGTCCACAGTGTCCGCGGATACCGCATAGAACTAGAGCGTCCCCAAAACCACCCTCCACGACAAAGAATACACTCCTTAGACCACCAGAAGATCCTACTCGAAGAGATCGAAAATCTTCTTGCAAAGGACGCGATAGAACTCGTACCGGGACACCAGGTAAACAAGGGTATTTATTCAACTTACTTCCTTGTGCCAAAAAAAGATTTGACAATGCGCCCAGTATTGGACTTACGACCTGCAAACAAGTATGTCAAGCCCCTAAAATTTCGCATGACTACTCTCCAAGAGGTAATTCCCCTCCTAAAAAAGGGGGATTACATGGCAACATTGGATATGAAAGATGCCTATTTTCATATTTCCATGTTCCCAGCGCACAGAAAATATCTGCGCTTCAAGGTGGACAGTCAGCACTAACAGTTCAAGGTACTGCCCTTCGGGATAGCCTCGGCAGCAAGGGTATTCACCAAGGTACTGGCGGCGGCGGCACACCTATGCAGGGAGGCAATCCCAGTGTACCCTTATCTGGACGACTGGCTCATCACGGGGGACACCCCAGTAATTTGCAGGACAAATATTCAAAGAACTATCGACCTCCTCTTCGAATTGGGCTTCTCCATAAACGAGAAAAATCAAGTCTGGTGCCCAGCACCTCCAAGCAGTTCCTAGGAGCTGTTCTAAATACACAAGAGGGGTTCGCTTTTCCTTCAGAGGAAAGAATTCGGAATATACTACTGCAAATTCCGCAATATCAAACTGGTCGCCAGATAACAGTACGCAAAGCAATGCGTTTGCTGGGCATGATGGCGTCATGTATTTACCTGGTCCCCCACGCGCGCCTGCGCATGCATCCCATGCAAGAATGGTTGGCGAAACTGTGGTCTCAGGCAAGTGGTCAGTGGGACGATCTAGTGGTCGTTTTGCCAACACTTGAACAAAGCCTCCACTGGTGGACAAGAGACAATCTATCCCAGGGGAAACCCTTTTACGATCCCGAGATACAGGCGGTAGTCACGACGGACGCATGCCTGACAGGATGGGGAGTTCACCATCTCCACCACACAGCTCAGGGTCTCTGGTCTCACACAGTGGCCAAGAATCACATCAACCTGCTAGAGCTTCTGGCACTTTTCAGAGCACTTCAAGCGTTCGAGCCCCACCTACTGAACCTGCCGGTGCAGATCCGGACCGACAGCAGGACAGCCATGTTCTACCTGAACAAGCAAGGAGGGACTCGTTCACCAAATCTGTCCAGACTTGCCCAGAAAATTTGGATATGGGCACTCAGACGGAACATCTTTCTGTCATCTCAACATGTTCCAGAGGATCTCAATTCTCTAGCGGACGCTTTGAGCAGAGATCCCCTTCCGGAGGAACACGAATGGTGTCTACACAGAGAAATTGTAGAAGATCTCTTCTCTCAGTGGGGTTTCCCCACTATAGACCTATTTGCCACAAGCGAAAACAGAGAGGGCCCAGGATTCGCATCCAGGTTTCCCCAACCAGACTCCCTGGGGAACGCCCTGTGGATGAACTGGTCAGGGATGTTTGCGTACGCTTTTCCACCAACTCCTCTCATCAGGAAGGTGGTGAACAAGATGAACAGAGAGTCGATGACGCTCGTCCTAGTTGCTCCCATGTGGGCGAGACAACCGTGGTTTCCACACCTACGCAGACTTTCGGTGTGCAATCCCATCAAACTCCCGAGCTGGTACAATCTTTTGTCCCAGCACCAAGGTCAGAAGGTGCATCCTCTACCCAACTCCATGAACCTAGCAACATGGCTCCTGAGGTCATAGAGATTGGACATCTCAATTTACCACAGAGATGTATGGACATCCTAAAAGAGTCTAGGAAACCGAACACAAGGCATTGCTACTTCGACATATGGAAGAGATTTGTTATCTGGTGCCAGAATAAACAAATCAACCCAGTTGATTGCACTCATTCCACAATCGTAACAAACATGCTCCACCTGCTGGACGCAGGTTTGGTTTTTAACTCACTAAAGGTACACCTGGCAGCACTGTCAGCGTACACCACCTCACATAGCAAGGTGTCGTGGTGGAAGGTACCTGTGGTTAAAGCCTTCATGGAGGGAGTAAAGAGACTTCATCCCCCTATATCTAACCCACCACCAGGATGGGACCTGAACGTGGTGCTATCTAAACTCATGGGCCCCCCATTCGAGCCCATGCATAAGACAAGTCTCAAACACCTGACCTATAAGACTGCCTTCTTAGTAGCCATTACATCCATAAGAAGGGTCAGCGAAATTCAGGCTCTGTCAGTGCAGGATCCTTTCTTTACTATTCATAAGGATAAGCTGGTTTTACGGACACACCCTAGGTTCTCACCCAAGTTTATTTCTAAATTCCATGTAAACCAGTCCATCGAGCTTCCAGCTTTCTTCCAAAACCCACAAAGCTCGGCTGAGGTTAAACTACACACCCTAGATGTGCGTAGGGCGGTCCTTTACTACGTAAACAAGACCAGACCGCTTAGGAAAACAGATCAACTGTTTGTCTCCGTAGCCACAGGCAAAGAGGGAGATCGCGTCTCTAAGGGTGCCATCTCCAAGTGGATTGTCAACTGTATCCAGTTGTGTTACTCTCTTTCTGACAAAACTTTGCCTTCTACGCCCAGAGCCCACTCGACAAGAGGCATTGGGGCCACTCTGGCTTTCATTGCAAAATGTTCCCCTTGACACCATTTGCAAAGCAGCTACTTGGAGCTCTAGTCACACTTTTACTCAGCACTACTGCATTGACACCCATTCCAAGACAGATACTCAAGTGGGACAAGCAGTTCTAAGACATTTATTTGCTCATGACCCTTCTCAAATCCCACCTCCTTCTAACACTGCTCGCTAATCTATGCACATCATGTAATCTAAGCAGATTCCACAAGCCTCAGAAGGGATACATTACTCACTGTAATCGTATTTCTGATGCTTGTATCTTCTTAGATTCACATGCGACCCACCCTTCCTCCCCTCTGAGAGAAGGCGCATGGATGCTTGTAGTCTTATCTTATCTATCTTCTATCTGCTTGGATCATCTGTACTCATGCTACTCCTCATGCTACCTCATGTCAGGAAAAATACAATCTGAGGGTCCTAGACGCGTGAGGGATCATGGGTACAGTGGACGTCTCACTAGGGATAGTATTACTGGCACGCCCTGTGTCGACGCCCATTTTCGAGTTTCGAAAAACAAACTGTAATACTCTGCAGCTTCCACTAGATGTCGGCCTATGCACAGCATGTGAATCTAAGCAGATCCAAGCATCAGAAATACGATTACGGTGAGTAATGTATCCCATATATACACACACACTAGCAGTACCATCCGGCGTTACCCAGGTGTGCACGTGGGGGGTCTCATATAGCTGTGTGTATGTTTAGCAGGACCACCCGGCGTTGTCAGAGTAAGCACGTGGGGGTCTGATAAAGCCTTGCGTATGTTTTATTGTGTCCTAACTTCCTATTTTTGGATTAGGCACAAAATCGGCAATCTCCCGAAATCGCCTATACTGATAGCACAGGGCCGGACCCCGCCGGGTGGGGTTGGTCAGATTTCACTATCGCCAGTACACCCCAGACTATTTACCAGCACTAGCATAGAATGGAAATCAGAGCGAACACATATTTTGTGGGTTTGTGATTACCCAAGTTTATGGCAATATATATATTTCTGAGGCTTGTGGAATCTGCTTAGATCACATGCTGTGCATAGGCCAACATCTATTGGAAGCTGTGAGTATTACAGTTGTTGTTTTTGAAACTCGAGCAGGGACGTCAACAGGGCGTGCCAGTAATACTATCCCTAGTGTGACGTCCACTGTACCCATGATCCCTCACTCTACGAGGTCCCTCAGATTGTTTTTTTACGCCATGCTAGACGGACGCGTATAGCAGTTCCTTTCGGCGATAAGCCATTAACTTTATACAATTACGATAGTTTTTCTTTCTATCCGGCCGTAACACCACGCCGAGGAGAGAGAAAGAAAACTGCCCGTCGGAGACCATCGCAACGGACCATACGGCCTTGGAAGGCCGCCACGGGCCTCGACCCAGACAGTAGGGAGAGAGTGTGGAGGCCATTTTAGGAGGCCATTTTAGAATGCATATTCTCCCCTTCCTACACTTTGTTCGCCCAGCTGCCATTTCCATAACCATGGAAAATACACCATTAAAATGTTGCCCTAAGTGTAATCGCAAATTCCCCTGGGTCGACAAACACTTAGTTTGCTATTTGTGTCTCCCGAGAGACCACGTCGAAACATCTTGTCGAGCGTGCAGGTTCTTCAAGCCTAAAACGTTGAAGGACCGCTTCACCAAAAGCTGGCCCCACTACTACAGGCCACTCGAGCCCATGGAAGTAGAGGGAGCCTTTAGTGATGGCAGCGATGCCGCACTTTCGGACGGCGAGGGCACCGGAGTAGCTTCAGCTACTCAAGCGCAGACCCCCGACCCTGTAGGATAGGCCGGCGGCCGTGATGTGGGACTACACCCAGCAGCAGCAGCGCTACAAAAGCACACAACACCAAGCACATAAGCCCCAGTCGACATTTGGCAGATGAGTCGAATACTCGACAACGTTCGACACCCCGTGAAAGGTCCACTGAGTCTCGGTCCTCTGGGCAATCTCCTTCAAGATCGCCACACGACAGGGTTCAACAGTCGAAAGACGGCAAGGGGGTCGCACGAAAAACTCCCTCCGAAGGCCGATCGTCTGTGGACGAAGTCTCGGCTCCCACACCCAAAGTTCAACGTTCATCGTCTGACAAAACGGCACCCCAAGAAGTCTGTTAAACACTCATCTGGGCCCCAGGGTGGGGAAAATCATCATAAAAAGTAATCTTAAACCCCTCATAGGGACAAGAGTCCTACTAGGGACATGTCATCATAAAAGGGTATACTGTCCAAGCCCATAGAGAAACCTAAGGACTCTATGCCAAATATTATACCCCCACTAATGAAGATATGGGTATTTCCACGCAACCCATTGTAATCCCAAGTTTGAAGGAATGGTCTTCGCAAGATATCGATGGGGTTATGCGAAGAATGACCTTTATGGCGAATTTTTATGAGAAGAACCCAGATTACTTTCAAAGTTTTCACTCCACTCCTACCACCTCAGCTCATTCCGGCTCTCAAGCTTCTGCCTTACCTTCTCAACCCCCTGCTAAAAGGGCTCGCACTAATGTCCCTGTACAAAGCAAGATTATAGATCTATATGACCCTGAAATAGATCCAGAAGACCAAGATGACCTTTAATTTGTGGAAACATCTGACCCTCAACTTAATGAAGAGGAAACAGATGTTTTTTATTATGGGGAGGGGATGACGAAGACCCAGATGAAGACCAGGAGGCAAACACATACTCCATAGATTCTCCTATTAATCAAGACCCCCCAGTGGTAGATTCCCATGTCGACCATCAACCCCTTCTCAATGAAGTCTTAGCCAAAGCAGCGGAACACTTCCGTATTGACACACAGGAGGTACAAGAAGATAGAGACTTCGCTGAGCAAATATTGGGGGACAAAAAGACAGTAGGTCAGTTTATCCCACTGCTAAAATCTGTACAACGCACAATACAACCTTCCTTAGAGGCTCCCAATCTCATGGGAAGCATGCGCAGGCGCGTATGAGGAACCAGGTAAATGCAAGATGCCATCATGCCTATTAAACGCATTGCTTTGCGCACCCTTATCTGGCGGCCGGCCTGATAATGTGGTATTTGCAGTAACAAATGTTTTAATCTTTCCTCTGAAGGAAAGACCAATCCTTCCTCTGTGTTTAGGACAGCTCCTAGGAACTGTGCACTAGGCTTGATTTTTTCTCGTTGATGTAGAAGCCCAATTGAAAGAGGAGGTTGATTGTTCTTTGGATGTTTTGTTTGCAAATCAGAGGCGATTCCCCTGTTATGAGCCAGTTGTCCAGGTAAGGTTACACTGGGATTGCCTCCCTGCGCATGTGAAGCCAAGGTTATTCCAAAGGGTAGCACTTTGAATTGGTAGTGCTTGTTCGCTATCTTGAAACGCAAGAATCTTCTGTGCGCTGGGAACATTGAAATATGAAAATTGGCATCTTTCATATCCAGTGTTGCCGTGTAATCCCCTTTTTTAGTAACAAGATTACCTCTTGTAGCGTAGTCATGCAGAACTTTTGTGGCTTGATATACTTGTTTGCAGGGCGTAAATCTAATACAGGGCGCATTGTTAGATCTTTCTTCGGCACAAGGAAGTAAGTTGAATAAATACCCCTGTTTACCTTGTTGGCTGGGACCACTTGTATGGCGTCCTTCAATAGAAGCACAGTTATCTCTTCTAGAAGGATCCGCTGATGTTCTTCTGAGTGGATTTTCTGTTGTGGGGGTGGTTGTGAGGATGTTGAAGTAGTTCTATACAGTAGCCCCCTGCTACCGTGGACAGCCCCCCATCTGTCCAAGGTGATTCCCTCCCATGCGTGGGTTAAGTTGGAAATGCGTCCTCCTACTGGAGAAGCATGGGAGGGCACCTGGAGCGGAATGTCACTTGCTCTGAGGTGGAGTGCCACCTCGAGCAGGGCCTCTGCCCCTACCACAACCTCTACGCTGTCCTCTGGGATAGGCTTGGAAGGATTGGCTTTGAATACTTCCCTAGGAGGAGCCTTGGCCCTGATTGTAGCTGGAACCTTGTTGAGAATTTTGGCCTTGAAAAAGGCAAAAATTTCCGTTACCTCTCTGTCCAGTAGGCTTGTTAGTGAGTTGACCTAAAGATTTTAGAGGGTCATACTCGTCCTTTGCTGTTTTAAGTGCATCTTCAACGGCCTTGCCCAAGAGCACGTTCGGTTCCACTGGCATGTTTATTAAGAGTGGCCTGTGTTTCCGGCCTAAAGCCTGACCGGCACAGCCAGGCATGCCTTTTTATAACGGTCCCCTCTGCAATGACTCTCCCGGCATTGTCCGCTGCATCAAAATTTGATTTAAGGAGACAGGTAGATACGGCCCTTCCATCTGCTGCCAGCTGAGCTAGTTGGGATCTGAGTGGCTCCGGGGCAGATGAAAGTAAAGCAGATATTTCCTCCCACTTGGGCAGTTATAACTAGCCAAGAGGGTTACGTTGTTCGCTATCCTGGCTTTATAGGCCACAGAACAGGCGACCTTTCTGCCCATGGAATAGATCTTTTTGCTTTCTTTAACAGCCTCGGAGGAAGCAAGGGGTGTGCCTGCTCTCTTTCTAGTTGTGTTGACAACTAAGGAGTCTGGTTTTAGTTTCCCTCTAATATATAAAGGGTTTGAGGGGGCAGCCCTGAATAATTTCTCCACACATGGGTTAACGGCCCGTGTGAGATTAGGTGCTTCTAAGGACGGCTGTATCCTGCGTTGCACTGATTTTAGTAGCGGGATAAACTGGCCTGCTGTCTTTTTGCCTCCAAGGATTTGTTCGGCAACGTCACTATCCTCCTGTACCTCCTGTGTGTCAATCTGAAAGTGTTCAGCCGCCTTGGATAATGCTTCATTGAGGATGGGTCGATTATCAACGGGAGAATCGACAACTGGAGTGTCTTGGTTAAGAGGGGAATCTATAGAGTACATGTTAGCCTCTGGGTCTGCCTCTGGGTCCTCGTCATCCCCATAATAAGGTTCATCTGTATCCTCCTCAATAAGTTTAGGGTCAGATGCCTCCACAGTCTATAACTGTACTTTGTAAGGGAAAATTAGAGCTAGGCCTCTTAGAAGGGGGTTGAGTAGGTAAGGCAGAGGCGTGAGAGCCAGAAGGGGCTGTAGTGGGTAGGAGTGGAGTGGAAACTCTGAAAGTAATCTGGGTTTCTCTCGTAAAAATTGGCCATAAAGGTAATTCTTCGCATTACTCAATCAATATCTTGGGAAGACCATTCGTTAGAACTTGGGATCACCATAGATTGAGGGGTAAGTCCTAAGTCCTCATTAGTGGGAGGTATTACTTTAGGCCTAGAATCCTTAGGTTTTTCTATGGGCTTGGATCATTTAGGCTTTTCCTCCTTCGGCATCTTCTCCGTAGGAGGGCTTTTGTCCCTATGAGGGGTCTTAGAGGTCTTTTTGTGATGTTTTCCCACAACCTGGGGCCCAGAGGAGCGTTTTACAGACTTTTTGGGGCCTGCCACCTTATCCGACGTCGAGCGTCGAATTTCGGATGCAGGTGCTGTGGCGTCGTCCACGGATGATCGATCTTCGGATGGAGTTTTTCTAGCGACACCCTTGCCGTCCTTCGACGGTTGAACCCTGTCGTGCGGCGATCTTGATCGAGATTGTCCAGCGGACCGGGACTCGCCGGACCTTTCTCTGGGTTTCGAACGTTGTCGAGTACTCAACTCATGTGTCGAGTCTCGACTAGGGCTTATGTGCTTGGTGGTGTGTGCTTTTGTAGCGCTGCCGCTGCAAATTGTAGTCCCCACAACATGGCCGCCAGCCTGTCCTACTGGGTCAGGGGCTTGCACTTGAGTAGCTGAAGCTGCTTCGTCACCCTCGCCAGCCGAAAATACGGCGTTGCTGCCATCGCTAAAGGTTCCCTCTACCTCCATGGCCTCGAGTTGCCTGGCATAGTGGGCCCAGCGTTTCGTGGAGCGGTCCTTTAACGTTTTCGGCTTGAAGAGCCTGCACGCTTGACAAGACGTTTCGACGTGGTCTCTTGGAAGACACAAATTACAAACTAAGTGTTTGTCTAACCACAGGAATTTTCGTTTACATTTAAACTGTGTTTTCCATGATTATAGGTAATGGTTATGGCAGCTGTGCGGACAAAGTGTACGAAGGGGAGAATATGCATTCTAAAATGGCCTGCCCACTCTCTCCCTACTGTCTGGGCCGAGGACCGGGGCAGCCTTCCAAGGACGAACGGTCCGTCGCGGTGGACTCCGATGGGCAGTCTTTCTGTCTTCACCGGCATGGTGTTTCGGAGGTCGGTGAAAGGATAGAAAGAAATACTATCGTTAATTGTGAAAAGTCAATGGCTTAGCGCTGAAAGGAACTCTGCTATACGCGTCCGTCTAGCATGGCGGACAAAAACAATCTGAGGGACCTCGACGTGCGAGGGATCATGGGTACAGTGGACGTCACACTAGGGATAGTATTACTGGCACGCCCTGTCAACGTCCCTTTTCGAGCTTTGAAAACAAAAACTGTAATACTCCGCAGCTTCCACTAGATGTCGGGGCCTATGCACAGCATGTGATCTAAGAAGATTCCACACGCCTTAGATATATTTCGAGGTTCTGTCTTAAAATGGTTTGCTTCTCCTCTTTCTATATGCACCTTCTGCGTCCCATGGCTTAACTAATTCTCTATTTTTCCACTTACTTATGGGGTTCTCGCCAGGCTTCCGTACTAGGTTCTTTACTTTTTTCTCTATATACAAGCCCTCTTGCTTATATTATTTCCTCCTTTGGAATCTCCCTTCATCTCTATGCAGAGGACTCAGATCGTTCTTCCCTTTTCCTTAGAACTGCAGTCTCATCTCTCTACCTGGCTTCTTGCCATCCAATATTGGATAGAATCTCATTATCTCCATATGAATGCTTCTAAAAAAAAAGCTCATTTCTGATGTTTGTTAATCTGCTTAGAATCACATGCTGTGCATAGGTCCGACATCCAGTGGTCACTGCGGAGTATTGCATTTTGTTTTTCGTAGTCGAAAAGGGGACGTCGACAAGGCGTGTCTGTAACACTATACCTATAGTGACGTGCATTGTACCCACAATCCCTCAGGCGTCGAGGTCCCTCAGATTGTTTTTTTCCGCCCAGCTACTGATCGCCTTTATGCGGAGCTCCTCGAGAGACATTGCCAAATAGTTTCTTCGACCTTTGGTCGTTTGTTATTAATATCAATAACGGAGAACCCTCCCTCGACGCAGAGCCGTTTTTCCGCCGAGCAAGATCTTCGACGGAAGGACGAGCGGAGGGGATCCTTCGGCGCTGCCGAACACGTGGCCTGGCCTTGCCGGCCTTACACAGTAGGGAGAGTGGGGTTTTGTGGTCTTTCTTTCTTCTCTTTAAGAATGCCTTTCTCTTTCTCCTCCCTCTCTTTCGAGGTCGTAGTCACACTTATTACCCTCACCTATGGAGAGGACGCCATTTAGGTTTTGCCCGCTTTGCAAGGGTAAATATACCTGGAAGGATAAGCACAAACGGTGCAACCGTTGCTTACCTCTCGATCACCAGGACGACGGCTGTGCGGCCTGTAAATTACTAAAGCCCAAAACTCTAAAAGACCGCAGGGTCAAAAGGTGGGCGGCCTACGCCATGTCTAGGCCTGACTCCTCGCCCGCTGCCGCCGCCGCCGAGTGTGACGAGGACAGTGACTACACGGCCCCCGTAACGGAGGCTGTAGACCTCTCAAAGGAGCGTTCACGCTCCTCGTCGTCCGTCCCCGGCCCATACAAGCCCGGCTCACGCCCAGCTTATGGGGATGAACACCCTGGCGACAAGGACGCACACGGAAAAACACCAAAGCACATACCCCCCGGCACACATTCGTCGAAGACGAAGGCAGCCATAGCGCCAACGGGGACGCCGGGCCCACCGGCGCCTTCCGCCGACCGCAAGGGTCGTCAGCCCTCCCCGCCACCGCTTCCGCGACAGGCGACTGGGCACTCTAAGAATAAGGCCGCTAACACCAAAACCTCCGGCGACGCGCATCGCAAGAGCACTCACGTTGCCAGCAAGGACTCGACGAGCAAGGACTCGACGAGCAAAGGCTCGACGTTACATAGCGCGACGGCGACCGATCCCTCGGAAGAGAGAATGATCGCCGAAAGCCTCGCGCACATAGCATCTAAGGACGGCCAGAGACGTACGGCGAGTGAAACGCCGAAAACCGCGCACAAGGCCAAAGATACGCCGAAAAACAGATCAGGCCAGTTCCCGACGCCGACAGAAGGCCCTAGCCAGCAAGAAGGCTACT
This sequence comes from Ambystoma mexicanum, assembly GCF_040938575.1. Classification (NCBI taxonomy): domain Eukaryota; kingdom Metazoa; phylum Chordata; class Amphibia; order Caudata; family Ambystomatidae; genus Ambystoma; species Ambystoma mexicanum. Next base: position 54,833,869 of record NC_090936.1, read on the forward strand.
CAGAAGGCGAAGGCTCTCTTTCTTCGACGTTATGGGACAGAACCAGACAATTACAGGAGGAAGAAACTCCTTTTTCTTTCCCAGACCGTCCTGGCCGACCTCAGTGGACCTTTGAAAGGTTCCAGACCTGTATGGACAAACTAGACAGGTTCATGTCCATCCCAGAAGACAGGGCACCCAAGAGACCAAGGGAGGCACCCCTGGAGAGTCCAAGGGCTAAATACCAGAAGTTTTATAACCCCATATAGGAAGTCATTTACTCTTACAATTCCACTGAGGAAGACACCTTCTTCCAGGAGGAAGAGGAGTTCACCTATGTTGAGGACCAACAAGAAGAGGAAGGTTTTCACGAGGAAACAAACCTATGTGAGGAGGGATTCCAGGAAGACACAGGCGAGGGCGACCCAAATCCCTGGCAGTCACCGGCTAGGTCGACTGACACAGGCAGTAACAGTATAGTCATCAGGTCTACTGAAACTACACCAGTCAGGAACCCTTCGCCTGTCGATGATCAACCCACCTTCAATGCACTGCTGAAGAAGGCAGCAGCACATTTCGAAATCAAAACTTGGGAGGTCACCCCAGACACCGATTTGGTGGAGAGGATTATCAAAGAAAACCCCCCCACTAGCCAGATTATAACCATCCTCGCCTCAGTTAAGAGACGTATTACACCTTCTCTTTCCACTCCTGCATTGGTGAGAGGGGTCAATCCGAGGATTGAGAAACTGTTCTCTCCCTCTCAATCAGACCCATTATATATTAAGGGTCACTCAATCCCGGACTCCCTGGTCGTGACCAACACCAGGAAGAGGGCAGGAGTCCCACTATCTACTAGCGAGGCACACCTTGATAAAGAGGGGAAGAAGCTGTATGCCCTAGCCAAGAAAATCACCACCTCTGCAGCACTCTCTACCAGAATCGCCAATAATAATACCCTATTGGCAAGCTACGCCGATGCTCAATGGGCTAAGCTCAAACAGGACATCGAAGAAGTTCCCGAACCCCTAAGGACTCGTTTAATGGCTACAGTTAACGAGGGCTCTCTGGTCAATCAAAGCATCGTCAAGAATACCCTCGATGCAGCAGAGACGGCTAGCCGCACTTTGGTACAAGGAATTTTACTGAAGCGTCACGTCTGGCTTCACAATTCCGGATTTAAGGCGGAAACACAAGCGTCCCTTATTAATAAACCCATAGAGGAGTCCAACCTCTTTGGGAGAGCAGTGGATGACGCGCTGGAGAACGCAAAGAAAGAATTTGATACAATAAAGACCTTAGACCAAATTTCAAAACCCCCTAACAGGTGGGGATTTGGTAATAAGCGCTTTTTTCATGGACAAGGCCAGCAACAAAACCAACAACAACAGTATTCTGCCAGCAACTACCAGGGTAATAGCGGCCAGTACAATCAGAGGGGTCAACGCCGTGGCAAGGGAAGAGGCCGGGGTTCCACCCCCAGAGGCTCCCAAGCCAATAACACCACCAAGTGACGCGAAGATTCGCGTCCCCTCCCATGCAACGCCGGTCGGGGGCCGGTTAACATCCTTTCTTCCAGCATGGGAGGGAATAACATCAGACCGCTGGGTACTTTCCACCGTATCCCGTGGCTACTGTATAGAGTTCAACAGTTCCCCAACATACAGACCCCCGACGGGTCGCTGCATGACACCAGAACACCTCGCCATCCTTCTCCAAGAAGTGGACCAACTGCTGGAAAAAGGAGCCATAGAGGTCGTGCCTCTATCTCAGGTAATGGAAGGTATTTATTCAGTGTACTTCCTTGTACCCAAAAAGGATCTAACCATGCGCCCTGTATTAGATCTGCGCCCAGCGAACAAGTTTGTCAAACCCCAAAAGTTTCGTATGGTGACCTTACAGGAAGTGATCCCACTGCTATCACAGGGAGATTACATGACAACACTGGACATGAAAGATGCATACTTTCATATTTTAATGTTGCCAGCGCACAGAAAATACCTCAGGTTCATGATAGAGGGCAAACACTACCAGTTCAGAGTGCTACCCTTCGGCATAGCATCTGCACCAAGGGTATTCACGAAAGTACTGGCAGTGGCAGCGGCCCACCTGCGCAGGTTATCCATCCCAGTATACCCTTACCTCGACGACTGGCTCATAACAGGGGATTCTTACGAGACATGCTTCTCAAACACCCAAAAGACTGTAGACCTTTTGTTCCAACTGGGCTTCTCCATCAACGAGAAGAAGTCCAGCTTAGACCCCAGCCAAGTCAAACAATTCCTAGGGACTCTAATTCGAACAAAGGACGGCCTCGTCTTCCCCTCCAACGAGAGGGTCCAAAACATGCTGTTTCAGATCCCCCAATATGTGGCAGGTCGACAGGTGACGGTGCACAAAGCAATGCGATTGCTAGGAATGATGGCGTCGTGTATTTATTTGGTACCTCACGCGCGCCTGCGCATGCGCCCAATGCAAGAGTGGCTCAACAGCCAGTGGTGTCAGGCCAGCGGACAATGGGACGATCTAGTGATGGTCTCGCAAGCCTTGGTTCTCTCGCTACGGTGGTGGACAAAGGAAAACCTGATAATATGGAAACCATTTGCCACACCCGCGGTGGAGGCCACTCTAACCACGGACGCATCCCTCACAGGATGGGGGGCTCACCTATCCCATCAGGCTGCTCACGGAGTGTGGACTTCAAACGTAGCATCCAAGCACATTAACCTACTGGAGCTACTGGCGGTGTTCAAAGCACTAAAAGCCTTCCAGGAACTCCTACAAGGGAAGACAGTGATGGTCCTTACAGACAGCACCACAGCCATGTACTACATCAACAAGCAGGGGGGCACCCACTCTCCAGGACTGTCCAAGCTGTCCCAGAATATATGGAAGTGGGCTCTCAAACACAACATGTTCCTACTGTCACAACACGTACCAGGGGAACTCAATCTGCTAGCAGACGAACTCAGCAGAGACTTCCCCCTGCCCGAAGAGTACGAATGGCGATTGCACGAAGACATCGTCTTAGACGTCTTCACGCAATGGGGATTCCCCGAAATAGACCTGTTCGCAACTCTGGAGAACTCACAATGCCAAAGTTACGCCTCCAGGTACCCCCAGAACCAGTCCAAGGGGAACGTGCCTTTCCCCCCCCCCCCGACTCCCCTTCTCAACAAAGTGGTGCACAAGATGCACCAGGAGCAAGTTACCATGATACTAGTGGCCCCAATGTGGGCCCGGCAGCCATGGTTCGCTCACTTGATGGAGATGTCCCTATCTCCCCCAGTGAAACTTCCCTGCCCGTACAACATGCTGTCACAGGACAAGGGCAGGACACTGCATCCATGCCCTCAGACCATGAACTTAGCAGCCTGGCTCCTGAGATCATTGAATTTGGACATCTACAACTCCCGCAGAGATGTATGGACATCCTCAGGGAAGCCAGAAAACCTAATACTCGCCACTGCTATTCTAGCAAGTGGAAAAGATTTGTCATCTGGTGTAGAGGTAAGAGCATCAACCCGGTTGACTGCTCTCCCACACAGATTGTTCTGTACTTGACCCATTTACTGGATTCAGGTCTAGTGTTCAATTCCATTAAAGTCCACCTGGCGGCACTTTCTGCATACACCACTTCCCAACTTAAAGTGTAGTGGTGGAAGATACCAGTTATCAAGGCCTCCATGGAGGGGGTAAAGAGAATACACCCTCCGATAGCTAACCCAGCTCCCGGATGGGACTTAAATGTGGTACTTTCTAGACTCATGGGCTCGCCTTTTGAACCCATGCACAAGGCAACTCTTAAAGACCTCTCTCTTAAGACTGCTTTCCTAATAGCCATCACCTCCATTAGGAGAGTAAGTGAACTACAGGCTCTTTCTGTTCTAGACCCCTTCGTAACAGTTCACAAGGATAAGGTGGTTCTACGCACACACCCAAGGTTTGCACCAAAATTCATCTCGAAATTCCATGTAAGCCAGTCAATAGAACTACCAACGTTCTTTCAAAACCCTTCCAGCTTGGGAGAAAAAAGTCTGCATACACTAGATGTACGCAGAGCTGTCATGTTCTACATGGAAAGAACCAAGCCACTGAGAAAGACTAATCAGTTCTTTGTCTCGGTGGCAGCAGGAAGAGAAGGAGATGCAGTCTCAAAGTCCACTATATCTAGATGGATTGTTCAATGCATCACTCTCTGTTCCATTCTTGCTAAGAGAGAACTACCCTTCAAGCCAAGAGCACATTCTACTCGAGGCACTGGGGCTTCCATAGAGTTCATTGCAAATGTTCCCCTTGAGTCCATCTGCAAAGCGGCTACCTGGAGTTCTGTGCACACCTTTACAAAACACTACTGTCTAGATGCACACTCTAGATCTGACTCCCAGGTGGGACAGGCAGTATTAAGACATCTTTTCTCTACTGTTCCTTCTCATAACCCACCGCCAACTCCGGGTACTGCTCGCTAGTCTATGCAAAGCATGTGATTCTAAGCAGATTAACAAACATCAGAAGCCAATGCATTACTTACCGTAAAAGCATTTCTGATGGTTGTATCTGCTTAGATTCACATGCGCCCACCCTTCCTCCCCGCTCGGATGGAAGGAACATAGACAACTTTCTACATCTCTCTTTTCTGTACTCACTCGCGTGTAGAAGGCTCCCTCAGGGCAGAAAAAATACAAACAGAGGGACCTCGACGCGTGAGGGATTGTGGGTACAACGCACGTCACTATAGCGATAGTGTTACAGACACGCCTCGTCGACGTCCCCTTTTCGACTACGAAAAACAAAATGCAATACTCCGCAGTGACCACTGGATGTCGGACCTATGCACAGCATGTGAATCTAAGCAGATACAACCATCAGAAATGCTTTTACGGTAAGTAATGCATTGTCATTCTTCTCCACTTGTACTATCCCCACTCCACTTTCTCCCCCTCCTCCACTCACTCCTTGTATTGATCTTTCTTCTACTGCCTGTAATGTGGGCATAATTTTTGACTCCTCTTTATCTTTTTCTTCACACATTTCTACTATATATCACTCATGCCACAACTCATGCTATAATCTTGCCTTCTTCTTTGGCCTTCTGACGATTTTTTTAATGCTCATCTATCCTCTTTAGTCTTCCTGTATACAGGCTTGCTTTCCTTCACTCAATCTATAATTGTTCTATATGTCTTCTCTTCTCTCTTTCTCCCCGAGATTCCATTCAACCCGCCTTGCTTTCTCTCCACTGGCTCTTTTTTGACTTATCTATTGTATCACTTCCTCTGTTATAGTGTTTAAATGCATTAATGATCTTGAACCTCCTTATCTTTCGTCTTTAATTTCTTTGCTCCTACTCGCACACTCAGGTCTCAGTCTTTGTTTCTTCTGTGGGTCCCCGCGCCTCCTGTGTACGTCCTCCAGAATCAGTTATTTTTCCTTGCTTGTGCTGTAGGAATTGAAACAATATTATGCCTCCTATCGCAACAATTGTATGTGTATTGGCCTACGCCAAGTTGTCTAAACATCATATGCGAACAAACTCCACGGCAAGGTCTTGACCTTAGAGAAAAGTAATGTAAGTCGCCATCTTGGATTAAACCGCCATTTTAGGTTCTCTTGTAATATGGAAGTCACCCTGAACATCAAAATGGAGGCCGAATGTCATTCCGAGTAAGATTCTGGCCGTAGTGACCTCCGTACACATGAATAATTAATATGCCTGCAGGCCACTTGTCAGGGTCGCGAACTGAGACCTTGTCCTAGTGTTGACCTATGTGTAAATGTACAACTATATCAGCGAAACTAATCAAAATGCATATATTATAGGATTGACCTGGCAAGGAACTCATGGGCCCGGCTCGTAGAATGGTTAACCCGCGAGAGGGTTGGCCAAGGGCTGGACAAATAGTATAAAAGACCCAAGTATTTCAATGTACGGTCTCTCTCACTAATGCATCGAACCTTCGTTGAAGTTCGTTACGTTACTCTGAGAGCCGAATAGCTATCTGTTTGTCAATTGACTTTGGTAACTGTTGTAGCTTTTAAATAAAGCACTTGTATGTTCTTTGTAACCTGTGTTGGTGTGTTTCTCCAGCATGGGGTCTGGCATGGATTCACATGCTCATGAATATTCCCCGTCGTCAGGCTGGGAATCCTCGGTAAAGAAAAAAATCAGTATCAGTTTCGTTTCTGATCTGTCTTTCCTAGTAGTAACCAATCACTGATCTCTGCGTCATACTGACCACAGCCAATGACTGCCCTCTACCTAAGCCCGCCTCTGGCAGCCATCTTCAGATTTTTACCGCACATTCAAGTGTTGGGAGTCCTCGTGCTTAGCTCTCGAGCTTTTACTGCGTATTTCACGCTTTTTCAGGTGAATTTTCACATTTATTCGGTTAATCGAGCCTCAAGCTCCACCGTTTCTACTCCCGTTAACGGCTACCCGTTGCGGGATTTCCCTACGCCCCTCAAGGGTGAAGATTTCGTCGAATCAACTTCTTGGAGGATTCCAGAAGATTCGCGGCCTACTTCGAGATGGCCCAGGATGCGAGTTCGTCGCCCGGACCCAAGCTGTTTCGCAGCTGCCCTGGATGCGGGCTGCAGAATGTGTTTAAGGAAGACGAACATTCGCGATGCCTCTACTGTCTTCATGGGGACAAGACTCATGTAGAGAAGGACTGCCAGTTCTGCAAGAACTTGGCGGAGCGGACCATGAGGGACCGTCGATCCCGTCTCGCAAGCTGGTTGGAGAAGGGCTCGACGGGTGAGAAGAAGAAAGGGTCCGAGCGGGCTTCTAAGTCCTGTGCGGGCGCCCCGGAGACGGGGGCCCAACACCAGGCCAAGCGCCGCGAGTCTGCTGGTTCCGGGAGCGCCGAAAGGTCGGGCTCTTCGGTCGCCAGGCAGGGCGCACCTTCCCCGGCACCGTCAACCACGAGCCAACGCTCCGGTTCGGGGAAGAGAAAGTCAGAGACCCCGGGGAAGCTTCGGGAGAAGCCCCGTCCGATCTCAGAAGAGGGGGAGCGAGGCGTCGCCCCTCCTACGAAGGAGAAGGCCCGGGACGCACCTAAGGTGGTGAAGGCCCCTACCCAGCAGGCGAAGGCCTCTATCGAGGCGATCGCGGCGACTCTTGCCAAGCCGGCAGAGACACCGCCAGCGGAGACTACCTCCGGGACTAGAGTTTCCCTGCCGCCAAGGAGGGAATCCTCTTTTCAGCCCATCGTCGTGGCCGCCATGATGGAAGAAGCGAGGGGGGGCACGGTGCCCTCCTCGAGCTCGGAGTCAGCCTCGGAGGAGGAACTAACCGAGGCCGAAGTCCAACGGGCGGCTTTCGAGAAGGTTCGATCCCGTCAGATTGATCCTCGGGAGATAACCGAGGAAGACGACGATGGTGAGGAAGAGCGGCCTTCCCTTCCGGCGCAGCCGGACCCTAGGCCTCAGGATGGCTCGGCGGCCATTTTGTCTGCCATCCAGTCCTTATGCTCTGAGATAAGGACGAGATTCCTGCGGCCCAGGCCGGAGGACCCGCAACCTGGCCCGTCGGGAAGTCCTCAGAACAAACGACGGAGGACCCAACCCTCTCCTCCGCTCGCCCCCGTAAGGCCTACAGGTCCCTCCTCATCCTCCCACAAGTCGGGAGATGACGGTGCGTTGGGCTCGACGACGGGTTCTGAGGGCGACGGAACGGGTCTCCCGTCGCACGGGCCTCGCCGCCCGACGAGATTGGCTCATTCCACGCCATGATCCCAGGGCGTCCGAATTGTTCCAGCTCTGCCCGGAGGAGCAGAAAAGGGAAGGTTTCCTCTATCAGCGCCGGGAGGCCAAGAGGAAGACTGTCATCGCGGTGCCCCTAATCGATGACATCTGGGAGGAGGACCTGTCAGTTCTCAAAAACCCCTCCAGGGCACCAGCCAAACGGGACCGGTACGAGAAGAAGTACCGGGTCCCCGAAACCGCTCCCCTGTGCCTCAGGGCCCAGCCAACGCCAGACTCGGTCGTCTCGGCGGCGGCGAAGAAGAAAGCGGCGGGGTCAGGAGCCTCGACGTCGAATTCCCCGCCGGACGGCGAGGGAAAGAAGTTGGACGCCATGGGGCGGCGGGTCATTTCGTCGGCGGCGACGCCGATCAAAGCGGCCAACGCCCTGGCGATCGTGGCCCGTTACGACAGGGAGCTCTGGTTTAAGCTGGCCCCCATATTGGACTTCCTGCCGGACGACAAGAGATCCGAGGCCCTGGAAATACTGCTAGAGGGCGAGGTGGCGTCGGACCACGCCATAACGGTGGCAACCGATATTGCCGATACCGGGTTCCGCCAGCTGGGCAACGGTGTTTGCCTACGACGAAGGGGTTGGCTCCGGGCGACCGACTTCCGTCAGGACGTCCAGACCAGGGTGTTGGACATGCCGTTCGACGGCAGCAACTTGTTCGGGAAGGCGGTGGACGAGTCCCTCCAAGCCATAAAAACGGACACGGAGACGGCCCACGTCCTAGGAGCCCTTCAGCAACAACGGCCCTTTCGGAGCTCCGGAGGCAGACAGGGTGCCTCCAAGGGATCCGGCGGCACGCTCCTCGTCTCAGGAGGCCTACAGGGGTCGCGGCAACCAGGGAGCGCCTTGCCGCCGTCGGCAAGGTGGCCAGGGCGGCAAGGCCACCACCTCCAAGCAGGACTGAACCGGCCGTGGTCTCGGGCCCCCACCGAAGCACCCCGGTGGGAGGCCGGCTGACGAATTTCGTCGGCGTGTGGAAGTCCATCTCCACCGACCGTTGGGTGCTGGATACCCTGGCAAGAGGACACTATCGAATTCCTGAAGAAGTGCCCTCACGTTCCACCCGTGGCCAGGAAGGAAAATCACGTCCCGCAACTGCTGTTGGAAGTACAGGCGATGCTAGGGAAAGGCGCCATCGAGCTTGTCCCGAAGAGGCTCCGGGGCGTACTCAAGGTACTTCCTCGTCGTGAAGAAGACGGGCAGCTGGCACCCCATCCTGGACCTTCGTCGTTTGAACAAATACATCAGATCACAAAAGTTCAGGATGGTCACCCTCCAGCACGTACTGGGACAGCTGGAGGAAGGCGACTTTCTATCGTCGTTGGACCTGGAGGATGCTTACTTCCAAGTTCCCATCCTCAAAAGTCACCGAAAATTCCTCAGGTTCGTCGTCCAGGGACGCCACTACCAATTCAGAGCACTGCCGTTCGGATTGAAGTCGGCCCCCAGGGTCTTTACCAAGTGCCTAGCACCAGTGGCGGCGCGGCTGCGCCTACAGGGGATTCACGTCTACCCCTACCTGGACGACTGGCTCATCCGCTCAAGGACGAGGGAACTCGCCGTCAAACACACTGCGAGGACCGTCCAGCTACTCACAAACCTGGGATTCGCCATAAACTACCCGAAGTCCCACCTGGTGCCGTCGCAGGTGGCCCTGTTTCTAGGAGCGAAGCTCGATACAGTGAGGCGCCTGGCGGCCCCGTCGGAGGAACGGACGAAGACCATTCTAGGCAAAGTGCAGCGCCTGCTAGCCACGGACGTGGCCAGGGTGAGGTCCATCAAGTCCCTCCTGGGGATGATGTCCTCTTGCATCTACCTGGTGTGCCTCTGCAGACTACGGATGCGCCCCCTTCAAGAATTTCTCGACGCCCGTTGGATACAGGCGACGGGCACCTTCGAAGACAGGGTCCCCCTCAACGAGGTGTTCCGGCGGGCGATTCAGTGGTGGGGCGTTCGAGCGCACCTCACGGCAGGCAAGGACTTTCAGATGCCGGCGTACCAGGAGACGGTGACGACGGACGCCTCCCTGGAAGGTTGGGGCGCCCACACCGGAGATCTCCACGCAAGAGGCCTCTGGCTCCCGGAGGAGAGGCTCCTGCACATCAACGTCCTGGAACTCCGAGCTGTGTTCTGGGCTCTCAAATCGTTCCTCCCGTCGCTCAAGGGCAAGGTGGTGCGGATCTTCACGGACAACACCACGACAATGTTTTAAATACGGAAGCAGGGAGGCACCAGATCCCCAGCCCTATCCAAGGAGGCACAGGATCTGTGGCACTGGGCGGTCGCCCAGGGGATGTTCCTGGTTCCCTTCCACCTGGCAGGAGAAAGCAACACCATCGCCGACTCGCTCAGCAGGGAGCTGCGTGCGTGTCACGAGTGGGAACTGCGCCAGGATCAGGTGGATCAACTCTTCCGACGATGGGGAAAACCCCAAATCGACCTGTTCGCAACAGCGACGAACTCGAAGTGCAAGAGGTTCGCCAGCAGGTTTCCCCAGCCGAGAAGCATGGGCGATGCGTTCTCGTTCCCCTGGGACGGCCTATACCTGTATGCGTTCCCTCCGTTGCCGTTGCTGCTTTGACTCAGCCAGCTTAAGAGGTCCCGGTGCAGGATGATCCTCGTCGCACCGGCGTGGCCGAGGCAGATCTGGTTTCCGGACCTTCTGGAGTTGTCAACGTCCCCTCCCATCTAGCTGTCGGCGGACGCGGACCTTCTCTCCAGAAAAGGAGGCGCCATCTTCCACCACGACCCGGCATCGCTGAACCTGCAGGCTTGGCTCCTGCAGCGCTAAGAGTTTGGAGGCTACGATATACCGGCCGATTGCAGAGAGGTTCTTGCAAAGGCCAGGGCGTCCTCGACTCTCAAATGCTACGGTCATAAGTGGAAGAGGTTCTCTATCTGGTGCCGAGCACAGAAGATCAACCCCCTACGGATTACGGCCCCTCAAGTTCTGCCGTACCTGCTATCGCTGGCAAAGGCTGGGCTAGCCCATGCCTCCATTAAGATTCATCTGGCGGCGATCTCCAGATATACCAGAACCACAGGACGGACGTCCCTGTGGTCCCATCGACTGGTAAAAGAGTTTATGAAAGGACTGTTCCGGTCGTTCCCGCCGGTGAAGGCCCCGGCGTGGGAACTTAACGTGGTGCTGACCAGGCTCATGGGGCCCCCATTCGAGCCGATGCACTCCGCACCTATGAAGTTTGTGTCGTGGAAGACGGCATTCCTGGCGGCCATTACCTCCGCACGAGTGGGAGAGATCCAGGCCCTATCCTGCAAAGCACCATACTTGACTTTCCATGCCTCGAGGTTGGTGCTTAGGACGCACCCCTCCTTTATACCCAAGGTGCTGTCGGACTTTCATCTTAACGAGCCCTTGGTATTACCTGTTTTCTTCCCGTCTCCTTCGTCGCCGGCCGAGAGGACTTTGCACTCGCTGGATGTGGCTAGAGCGCTGAAGTTCTACGTGGACCGCACGAAGAGTTTCCGGAGGACATCCCAGCTGTTCGTGAACTTTGGGCCTGTGAATCAAGGGAAGGCTCTCTCGAAGTCTTCTATTTCCAGATGGCTCTCCGGCTGCATCATGCACTGTCACTGGTTGGCTAACCGACCGCTGCCAGGCCGTCAGAGAGCCCATTCGACCAGAGCGATCGCTGCTACTACGGCGTTCTTGTCTCGTGTGCCCCTGCTGGACATCTGCAGGGCTGCTACGTGGAGGTCGACGCACACCTTCAAGAGATTCTACTGCGTCGATCGGGATTCCAGGGAGGAGTCCAGGGTCGGCCAAGAAGTGCTGCGCAACCTGTTCGCTTAAGGTGAGCCTGGTGAGGAGGTAAGAGATGCTTAATGTTGAGTTTTTGTATTGCTTAATGTTGAGCCTTTTACCACCCCCCGTGGTTGTGCATGTGTGTACTGCTATTTAATCTTATATTCATGAGCATGTGAATCCATGCCTGACCCCATGCTGGAGAAGGAACAAGTTACTTAACTGTAACTGTTGTTCTCCAGCATGGGTCTGGCATGGATTCACATGCGAACCCTCCCGCCTACCCCTCTGCGGCTCTTCACTTGGTCATACTGCCACTTCACGTGCTACCAAATCTGAAGATGGCTGCCAGAGGCGGGGCTTAGGTAGAGGGCAGTCATTGGCTGTGGTCAGTATGACCCAGAGATCAGTGATTGGTTACTACTAGGAAAGACAGATCAGAAACGAAACTGATACTGATTTTTTCTTTACCAAGGATTCCCAGCCTGACGACGGGGAATATTCATGAGCATGTGAATCCATGCCAGACCCATGCTGGAGAACAACAGTTACAGGTAAGTAACTTGTTCCTTCTTTTGGGCTTCCCGGCCTCATATTATTTTTCTGTTTCCACAGTGCCAAAGCATTGAACTGCTCTTCCTCTCTGTTCTTTTTCTACCTTTCCTCAGTTTAAAACTCACCTTAAGGAGAAACTTCTTTTGTATTGATAATCTTTCCAGATAGACTCATGCACCAATCATTTACCACTTAGGTTTAAGGTGCTACAAAAATCTCATAAAATACAAATACTTATTTGATCTAATAGTCTATGTGTGATTCTATTAAAAGTGTATATTTTTCACAATACCAGTTTGGTGCATTCTTTAGGGGGAACTGTGAGGACTGCACTTCACTACCAGCCTTCCTTGCTCCCTGGAGCTGAGCTCCAGGGAGAAGCAAGAACAGCAAAGAAGTTCTTGGGAGAACAAAACACTTGAGGCTATGTTAGTCAAGCACACTTAATTGACAGCAAGATTCTAACTCTTAGATAAACAGGCAGCAGTTTCTTCTGATTAGGCGACCATATTCATATAGTGAATACCAAGGTGGTGTTTTTCTTCATTTTCAGTGTCACTTACGTGCACCTGGGTGGTAGCCGATAAACTTCCATGCTTGCTTTCTTGACATTCTAATCCACTAGCACCTTTAGTTGCACGCAAGTGCTCGTCATTAACGTTATCATTTGCACTGTCTGTGTCACAGCCGCTGAACTCCTCATTAACAGAGTTTACAGTGCAATTATCATAATAACCAATAATAAAAGATACAGGGAGGTCACTCAATTGCCTCATGTCTTGCCCTTTTTCCAGGTTTTTGAAGAAATCTTTTCTTACTTCAATGATTTCTGCAGGGCACAGATCAGTATCTTCTGCTCCCAGATCATGTTCATAGGCAACATCTATACTGCATTGACATGGAACAGCCACATCGCCTTCGACATCAAAAGACATTAACATTTGTTCATTTTGGACATCATCTGTAAATTCAACGGTACATGGAGCTGCTTTTGCCTCCTCTTTTTCATCAAAATTGTCACTTTCCATGTTAATTTCACTTTGGCTCGATTCCTCGTCACCTTCTAAGCCTGGACATTTTGCATCATCATCATCATTGCCATCCTCCTCGCCATGCTCCTCTTCCAAGCCATCCTCGTCCTCCTGGCTAGAAGCGACTGAAGCATCGTCTTCACTTCTTTCACTACTTTCTGTTTTATCTGTGTTCTGGTCTTGGATGCTCGATTCACCAATACTTTTTTGAAAGTGAACCTTTTCATTATTGCAATCCTCATCATTGTCTGGACAATATTAGAAATGGATCCATGCGATAGAGAGCAGATGGAAGGGAACAAAAAAAAATACTATATCAATAACATGGAAAGCAAGCATCAAACGTTTGTTTCTAAAACACTTTACCTTCTTAAAGCTTGAGGAAACAGTAGAAGCCATTTGGGAAGGTTGTGGTAAGGATCCCGGTGACACAAAGGTAGGATGAGGTAAGGATGGAGTGTGGGATAAAGGCTTAGGAAGGGAACGGTTAAGCAGCTCTTCCTCGTCGCTATCAAGACATGAATCTTCTTTGCTATCTGATTTATTGGGTTGTGCAATGGCTATTCGCTGAGTTTTGAAAATGCTAGTTGCTTCAGGGACTGCAGTCGAACAAAAAAAGATTCATACATAATTAATATTAATTAAATCAATTCACTACTTTAACAAAGAGACTAAAAGCAGTATTTGTTCGGATAATTACCTGTTTTTTTTGTCTGGTTCGACACATTCATTAGCACAGCTAAACTCGGTTTCTGTGGTCTCTGAAAATGAAAATATCCAAATAATGAACAAATGTAACTTGTCAACGTGGCATTGTTTTGTACATTTAATTTTAACTAAATTTCGGAACTACAGGTGCTCAGATCAGAACACATTAGTCATTATTTGGTATACAAGTCTTCACTGGCTCATTTGTTGGCATATCTGTTAAATAAAATCTATTTCTTGCAATAAGATGCAAGCACAAAATGTAACCATGTAGACAAATGTTTCATAAATCCTACATATTAGCATATCTAATAATGATCCTCTAAAATATTGTCAACTGCTTTGCAACAAAGCGTTTTAATAGTAAGGCATTACAATGTGTACTTAAATGTGTAATAATTGTGACAAAACCCCATGCCCGACTCTGGGGACATCTAGTAGGATGACCAATGGGGCCAGGTACATCCGCAGACTAGCAGATGATTTGCCGGTATTGGTATGAGGAAGTTCCCCATACCAGCCCTACCTAGTCCCAGTCATACAGCAGGGGATTTATCCCTTTAAAAAGACACCAAAGCTTGAATGCAACACATGTGCGAGACTAGTCTTTTAGAAAAAGCCTTCTGGCAGTAGGGGAGATAATGCCCCAAGCAGGAAGGTCACTAAACACTGTGACCGAGTTACTGACAATTGGGGAGCAGATGATAAACGCCTAACCCAACACTATTAGAGGAGAAGGTGGGGCAGGAGTTCATCATGGCCAATGCTTATGCAAGAACAAGGTTCTGCTGCTTGGGCATGGTCCACGTGCATAAGCATAGTAGAGCAGCTTGTGTTAGTTCATCCTAGCAACCTTTTCTGCACTCTTTGCAAGCCTCAACACCTTGCCCTTGTACCCGCCAGTCAGCGAGGATCTTCTGTGACCCGGTTTGGCTTCTACATACGACGGTGGCTCTCCTTGGGACGGGAACTGACTTCCTGCTCATCTACTGCGTTCGCAGCAGGCACGTGATCAGCTGTTCTCCTTCTGGCTCCCTGCATTGTTAGAACATCTAAGGGACTGCATGGTCAACCTCTGCTCGGAAGCCGTGCCACTGTCTCGTCTATGGAAAATAGGACCGACCAGTGTCAGGTCCCGGAGAGCAGATCAGTAGATGGGATTGACAGCAATGGTACAGTGCTCTCGAGAATTATCCAAAAGGGGCGAAGAATGAGAGAAGATCATTGCTTAGGAGGCGGCAGTTGCCCACATGGGTGCAGAAGGACAAGGAGATAGGAGACCGGTGAAGGAGTGGGACCACCTGGGTATAAAGAGATAGTGTATGAAGGGGGGTGGGGAGAAGGAGAGGAATCCAGATGAGATCAACAGAAAGTACAATGAAAGGGATACCCAAAAGGTTGACAAAGGAGAAGAGGAGACCATTGTTTGGGAGGTGGGGTGCCGACAAGGGGGAACTACTGTTTCCCAGAGCAGTAAAGTGAAATTGACTTTACTTACATGTGTAGCTTTCTAGACCCAGCACACAGTATCTAACAATAGGGTGCTGGAGGGGTTACTTTGTATCCCCTTTGTCTAGCTTCCCATGTAACATTTTTATGTTACCCTTTCCGCACTGAATGGCTGGTGGCAGTGGTTTACCTTTAACTACCGTGGTGTGCATTTACAGCTGCAGTAAAGCACCCAAGGGAGCCAATTTTGTTAAAATGGCCCTGGTCTTCTTCCCCCCCCCCCCGTTTCTTTGTGGAAAAGCCCTTCTTGAGACCAAACCAGGTTTGGTCCATTTGTTCATTTTGCCTTTGGCGAGATTGCCCAGTAAAGCCCTGCTGTTGTGTTGAAACTCCAAATTCGTATCAACAGACAAGCCCCTGCAAGGACGATTTCTCCCTTTGAGTTGGTGGGACCAATCAACTCCAAAGCAAGCCACCTGGACAATCTCTCGGAGCTGGTTGTATTAACACAGAGTTGCTGCTGGAAACGGAAACGCCAGAAAGGGGAACACCAGTTAGCGTGCGTTGCTTTTAAGTTGGCCAAGAGCTCTAGGATGATCCTCCAGACTCCCAGCAAGCAGGACTGACCGAGCCGGAACCCCCACAGAGTGCAGGACCCCAGGAGCAAAGAAAGTCCATCTCGACAGTCAGAAACCGTGGTGTCGCTATTTGCGGTAGTCGCAAGGAGCTGAAACACCGAAGTGCCACTTGTTGGAAAGATTGCCGGTTGCGAGCAGTGACCGTCCCTTTGCAGTGCAGGGGTCCCCAGAAGACCTCCCTCTTGTCCCCACGACTGAGGCCCAGGAACAGCGAGATCTGCAGAGCTGCACAGGAACAGGAGTCATCTGCTGCACTTTTTCTTCAATACAAAAAGGTACTGTAAAGTCTGAGAGAACTTACCTCTCATTGTAGAGTTGCTTGCATCTTCTACAACTCACAAGTCTAAAACAGCTTGTGGCCCTACATTGATTCTTCTTTTCTTCAAAAACCTCTAAAACATTGTACAAAGACTTTATCTACTTACCTACCAGAAGTGCTTGAGCCCAAATAAGACTTTTGCCCATTGACTTTGGCTTAACCTGTTATACTGAATGACTCTGCTTAGGGGATCCAAAAGTATTTGCCTGCTTAAGAATATTTGGGATCTCTTGTTTGTTCTAATAACCTTTTCTTTTGACCAAGTTCTGAGAGTATTCTAAATGCCAACAGTAAGATATTAATGTCCCCAGCACCCTAGCTATTGAAGTCACCTGAGGGTGTAGGTTGTGACTGTGGGCCATTCCAAAAGAGTCTTTACTGATTTAAGAATATTAAGAGTGTGTGTTTTGAAGACGTGTATTTGAGTGTTACTGTTATATTGCTCCCTTCTGAAGAAGGCTTATTCTACCTGACTGATAAATAAATTAATAATTGTTTATTCAAGAACCTTGTGTGTAAGTGTGTATTTGAATACTTGTCACTGTGAATGTCTGTGTAACTCCCCTACAGCTCACATTGACCCCTCTTGAGATAAGGCTGGCTGTTCAACACGCTACCAACCTGTGTAGTGCACACCTATACCAAAGGTTGGGTTCCTATTGCCAGGGGGTCAGGGTTGTTGTAGTGCACCCAAAGGGTACTGCATACAATCTTGTCTAACAACTGGTTCATACCGAGATAGCTGATTTAAACCTATTGTAAATACAAAAATCGACCTCTCTAGCTCTATGCTAGAAGAGCTTGACATTGAATATATGGGAAATAATAAGGAGATGTCTTTTGCTGAAGCTGTATCTACCCCTAAACTGCCATTACCATCAATAGCCTTTCTTCCTGTGCTTAGTAAACTACACAATAATGATCAAATGCGATTGTCTGTGTTTGAGTTTAATAAAAATCCTCAAAGTGTGAAACGTCAACAGAACGACTCAGGCAGTAAAAAAGAACCAGCAAAGGGTGAAGATGGTGGTGACCAAATGATCACGTTGACAAAAGCAATTAACAATCTAAATGTAATTGTGACTATGAGCATTAATGATAATAGCATGTCCTCAAACGACATGTTTAATACATTTGAAAATCTGCTTACCATGCTTGTGGCTAAGTGGGAGCGATTATAAACAAAAATCGATATCCAATCCTTGCTAATACACAAAAGTCTAACCATAAAAAAATCGTTCAGTATGTAATCGAGGTACACGCATGTCATTACAGACTACGCCAGGTCATAGTGTAAATAAAACTCAAAAGAACGATAAGCCTAAAAAGGCAGCCATAAGGCTGCGAGTAAAAAAATTAGAGGTGTTGAACAGCCCCCACACATCACGCTTTTATGTATAGTAATAAAAACGCAATTGCGTAAAAACAGATTGCCTACAAAAAAAATAAAAGAGGTAAAACTGCCTGTATGCGGATGTGTGGTGGATGATGTTAGGCCTGTTCAACCCTTAACAGATGCTCAGGATATGTCTAAATAACCTGTAAGTGTGCCCCAAGTAAAAGAGATTGCGGCAAATACCTTAAATGTGCCGTAAGTGTCCATGCTGGCTACCCATAAAAAGTCTCCTAATGAATGTGAAAACTTGATCTTGCCAACAACCTCACAACAAATACAATGTACCTTGCCTGATATATGGAACTTAACCAATAACAATGATGGGTTAAGGGCAGTATCAGTTAAATCTAACACGTTTGTAGATAATGGGAGTTTTGTCAAAGCCTTGCAATTACATCAGGTCTTCCATGAAGGTATGATACTCCCACTAAATCGTAGTGCTGTCATATGCATCCTACAGTCAATTGTTCCACTTAAGAGTGATTACTACTAAAGACATCAGGCTTGTCGATCAAGTTGAAATAGCAAATCAATATACAACGAACATACGCTTTTATTCCGAGTCTACCCTAAATTATATAATGGGTTACCAAGTAGACTTATTGAGGTTGGGGTACACAGCAACAATAGTGTCTATCCCAATAACAAAAGGCTGCCCGCTAAAGGTGGAAAATAGGTGTGCTAATAAACCACTTCCAGTGTCTTTAAGTGCACAGCCAGTAGTGGGTGAACAGGTCTATGCACCTAGGAATATATCGTCAACTAGTGGCTCCAATAAGTTAAAGCTGAACGTTGCTGCCACAGTGGTGGATGGTGATAATGTTCCTGTTGAATGCAAATGTGTTGCTCCTGATGGGTACTGGCAGTGGCTGCCTGCGGCTTACAAATAATTTTTCAGCAGAGCGTCGATGACACCGTTAATTTGGAATCGATGTACACATCGAACACCAGGAGGCACACGCATTTGTTTGATGAGGAAGGCTTGATATCTATGCTCGATACCTTTCTGATAGTAGCCTTGCAAGAAACATGGCTTACGGCGGAAGTGCTATTCGACGGTCGTAGCAATGTACATCAAGTAGCGTCTCAAAGGCCGAAAGGGAGACCAAAAGGGGGACTCCTAGTAACAGTTAAATCTCAATTGAGCATATATAGGTTGAAACAATCCACCCGCAATGTTCTTGTCACCAAGCTTACCCATCAAAACATTGTGATCATTATTATGAATATATGGGATACATTACTCACCGTAATCGTATTTCTGATGCTTGTATCTGCTTAGATTCACATGCTGTGCATAGGCCGACATCTAGTGGAAGCTGCGGAGTATTACAGTTTGTTTTTCGAAACTCGAAAATGGGCGTCGACACAGGCGTGCCAGTAATACTATCCCTAGTGTGATGTCCACTGTACCCAAGATCCCTCACGCGTCTAAGATCCTCAGATTGTATTTTTTCTGACATGAGGAAGCATGAGGAGTAGCGTGAGTACAGATAATCCAAGCAGATAGACAGAAAGGTAAGACTACCAGCAATCATGCGCCTTCTCTCGGAGGGGAGGAAGGGTGGGTCGCATGTGAATCTAAGCAGATACAAGCATCAGAAATACGATTACGGTGAGTAATGTATCCCTTCTGAGGCTTGTGGAATCTGCTTAGATCACATGCTGTGCATAGATTAGCGAGCAGTACCAGAAGAAGGAGGTGGGATGTGAGAAGGGTCATGAGCAAACAGGTGTCTTAGAACCGCTTGTCCCACTTGTGTATCTGTCTTGGAATGAGTGTCAATGCAGTAATGCTGAGTAAAAGTGTGAATAGAGCTCCAAGTAGCTGCTTTGCAAATGGTGTCGAGGGGAACATTTGCAATGAAAGCCAGAGTGGCCCCAATGCCTCTAGTAGAGTGGGCTCTTGGCGTAAAAGGCAGAGTTTTTTCAGAAAGAGAGTAACACAGCTGTATACAGTTGATAATCCACTTCGAGATAGCGCCTTTAGAGACGCGATCTCCCTCTCTGCCTGTAGCTACGGAGACAAACAGTTGATCTGTTTTCCTTAGCGGTCTGGTTTTATTTACATAGTAGAGGACCGCCCTACGCACATCTAGGGTGTGTAGTTTCACCTCAGCCGAGCTTTGCGGGTTCTGGAAGAAAGCTGGAAGCTCGATGGACTGGTTTACATGGAACTTTGATATAAATTTAGGTGAGAACCTAGGGTGTGTGCGTAAAACCAGTTTGTCTTTGTGGATAGTAAAGAAAGGATCCTGCACTGACAGAGCCTGAATTTCACTGACCCTTCTTATAGAGGTAATGGCTACTAAGAAGGCCGTTTTATAAGTCAGGTGTTTGAGACTACTTTTATGCATGGATTCGAAAGGGGGGCCCATGAGCTTAGCTAGCACCACATTAAGGTCCCATCCTGGCGGTGGGTTCGAAATAGGAGGGTGAAGTCTCTTTACTCTTTCCATGAAGGCTTTAACTACTGGTACTTTCCACCACAACACCCTGTTATGGGATGTGGTGTAAGCCGAGAGGGCTGCCAGGTGTACTTTCAGAGAGTTAAAAACCAATCCTGCATCCAGCAGGTGGAGCATGTATGTCACAATGTTGGAAGGAGTGCAATTAACAGGGTTGATTTGTTTATTCTGGCACCAAATAACGAATCTCTTCCACTTGTCAAAGTAACAGTGCCTTGTGTTTGGTTTCCTGGATTCTTTTAGGATGTCCATACACCTCTGTGGTAAATTGAGATGTCCAAACTCTATGACCTCAGGAGCCATGCTGCCAGGTTCATTGATTTGGGTTGCTGGTGCACTGTTTGACCTTGTTGCTGGGACAGTAGGTTGTACCAGGCTGGAAGTTTGATGGGCTCGCACACCGCCATCCTGCGTAGGTGTGGAAACCATGGTTGTCTCGCCCACATGGGAGCAACTAGGATGAGCGTCATCGATTCCTTGTTCATCTTGTACACCACCTTCCTGATGAGGAGTTGGTGGAAAAGCGTACGCAAACATCCCTGACCATTTCATCCACAGGGCGTTCCCTTGGGAGTCTGGCTGGGGGAACCTGGATGCAAATCCTGGGCATTGTTTGTTTTCGCTTGTGGCGAATAAGTCTATAGTGGGGAAACCCCACTGAAAGAAGAGATCTTCTACGATCTTTCTGTGAAGGACCCATTCGTGTTCTTCTGGGAGGGAGTTTCTGCTTAGAGCATCCGCTAGGGAATTGAGCTCCCCTGGAACATGTTGCGATGACAGGAAGATGTTCCGTTTGAGTGCCCATATCCAGATTTTCTGGGCAAGCTTGGACAGATCTGGCGAACGAGTCTCTCCTTGCTTGTTCAGATAGAACATGGCTGTCGTGCTGTCCGTCCGGATCTGCACCGACAAGTTTAGTAGATGGGGCTCGAACGCCCGAAGCGCTCTGAATACTGCCAGAAGCTCTAGCAGGTTTATGTGGTTCTTGGCTACTGAGTGAGATCAGAGACCCTGAGCTCTGTGGTGGAGATGGTGAGCTCCCCACCCAGTCAGGCATGCATCTGTATTCACCACTGCCTGTACTTCGGGATCGTAAAAGGGTTTTCCCCTTGCGAGATTCTCTCTTGTCCACCAGTGTAGGCTCTGTACAAGTGTTGGCGAAACGACCACTAGATCGTCCCACTGACCACTTGCCTGAGACCACTGTTTCGCCAACCATTCCTGCATGGGATGCATGCACAGTCGCGCGTGGGGGACCAGGTAAATGCATGACGCCATCATGCCCAGTAACCGCATTGCTTTGCGTACCGTTATTTGTTGACCGGACTGATAATGTGGAATTTGCAGTAGTATATTCCGAATTCTCTCTTCCGAAGGGAAGGTCAACCCTTTCTGAGTATCTAGGATTGCTCCTAGGAACTGTTTTGAGGTGCTTGGCACCAGGCTTGACTTCTTCTCGTTGATTGAGAAGCCTAATTCGTGGAGGAGGTCGATAGTCCTTTGAATGTTTGTCCTGCAAATTCCTGGGGTTTCCCCCGTTATGAGCCAGTCGTCCAGATAAGGGTACACTGGGATTGCCTCCCTGCGTAGGTGTGCAGCTGCCACCGCCAGTACCTTGGTGAATACCCTTGGTGCTGAAGCTATCCCGAAGGGCAGTAACTTGAATTGGTAGTGGCGACTGTCCAATTTGAAGCGCAAGTACTTTCTGTGCGCCGGGAGCATGGAAATATGAAAATAAGCATCTTTCATATCCAAGCTTGCCATATAATCCCCCTTTTTTAGGAGGGGGATTACCTCTTGTAGCGTGGTCATACGGAATTTTTGGGGCTTGACATACTTGTTGGCAGGCCATAAGTCCAATACTGGGCGCATTGTCAAATCTTTCTTTGGCACAAGGAAGTAAGTTGAATAGATACCCTTGTTTACCTGGTGTCCTGGGACGAGTTCTATCGCGTCCTTTTCTAGCAGAATGGCGATCTCCTCGAGAAGGATCTTCTGATGTTCTAAGGAGTGTACTCTTTGTCGTGGAGGATGGTTCCGGGGACGCTGCAGTAATTCTATACAATATCCTGTGGACACTGTTGACAGCACCCATCTGTCTGAGGTGATCCCTTCCCAAGCCTGGGTGAATTTGGAAATGCGTCCCCCTACTGGGGTTGCGTGAGAAGGGACCCTGAACTGAGCGTCACTGCTTTGGTGGAGGCGTGCCACCTCCCTTGTTGGGGCTGCCTCTGCCTCTCCCACGACCTCTTTTGTTACTCCTGCCGTAACTTTGGGTAGACTGCTGGCTGTTGTTCCACTGTGTACCCTGTCCCTGGGCATAGTTGCCTCTTTGTGAATTTTGGCCGCGTGGGCGACGAAAATTACTGTTCCCCCTCTGGTTAGGGGGTTTGTTGGTTAGTTGGCCAAGGGATTTCAGTGTTTCGTATTCGTCCTTGGCGTTTTTCAGTGCGTCTTCGACCGCTTTCCCAAACAATAGATCGGGTTCCACCGGCTTGTCTATTAATGAAGCCTGAGTTTCTGTTTTGAACCCCGACTGCCGTCACCACGCATGTCTTTTGATAACAGTACCTTCTGCTATCAATCTCCCTGCGTTGTCCGCGGCGTCGAAAGTTGCTTTCAATATGCAACCAGACACGGCTCTCCCTTCTGCCGAGATCCGAGCCAATTGGCCCTTTAACGGTTCAGGAGCAGAGGCTATGAGTGCCGCGACCTCTTCCCATTGATGGCAGTTGTAGCTGGCCAACAGGGTGGTGGAGTTAGCAATCCTTGCTTGGTAGGCGGACGTTGAGGCTACCTTCCTGCCAAACCCGTAAAGTTTCTTGCTCTCCTTGTCGGGAGGAGCTTCTGACGAAGATAAGGGTGTTCCAGCCCTCTTCTGAGTGTTGGTAACAACTAGGGAGTCTGGTTTAAGATGTCCTCTTATATAGAGAGGGTCAGACTGGGCTGCCCGGAAGAGTTTTTCGACCCTGGGGTTGACTGCTCTGGTGAGGTTTGGGTTCACCAGGGACGGATCTATTCTTCGTTGGATGGATTTAAGGATAGGGATGGTCTGAGCGACCGGCCTCCTCTCTCCCACCAACTCTTCTGCGAAGTCCCTTTCCTCCTGTACACCGTGGGTGTCGATGTGAAAATGTTCTGCCGCCTGAGCGAGAACCTCATTAAGGAGGGGCTGGTTATCGACTGGCGAGTCGGTAATTGGGGCTTCGTTCTCTACCGGGGAATCTACTCTGTAAATTTCCTGCTCATCTTCTCCCTCCTCCTGGTCCTCATCATCCGCATAGTATTCCGTCCCGGTTTGTTCCTCCATAATTTCAAACTCCTGGTCCCCCT
This sequence comes from Ambystoma mexicanum, assembly GCF_040938575.1. Classification (NCBI taxonomy): domain Eukaryota; kingdom Metazoa; phylum Chordata; class Amphibia; order Caudata; family Ambystomatidae; genus Ambystoma; species Ambystoma mexicanum. The sequence goes on from NC_090936.1 coordinate 54,857,267, forward strand.
CAGGGAAAGGCTCTTCTTGGTACCTGAGGTGTGGAGTAGAGTATGGAGTAGAGTAAGGCTGCACCTCAAAGGGTTCAGGTCTTTCGAACCGGGCCTTTTTACTTAGGGGGATAGGATCAGTGGAACCTGAGGGTGTGGCCCCCTGAGGGTCATACGAGAGGAAATGCTCTGGATTCTTTTCGTAAAAATCTGCCAAGGAAGACATCCTTGACATGACCCTGTCTATGTCTTCACTGGACCATTCTTTGGAACAGGGGATGACTTTAGCAGGCAATTTAGGGGACTTATCAAGGGTACCCTTGCTGGAAGTTGATCTCTCAGTAGACTTGTATTTGTCTGTCTGCTTCGGGGGAAAGGATGGTCTTACAGGAGTGGAAGAATGTGCTTTCCGCTGTTTCCCCCCCTCCCCGTGCGTGGAAAAATGTTTTCCCTGTCCCTTGGAGGCCCCGGAGACTTTCAACGCCTGGCATCGAGGATCGGAAGAGGTATCTGTGTTTTTCGAGCGTGGGGCCTCGCTGGTGTTAACTGCGGGCTCCGTCTCTTGGAGCGCGGCCTGGGGGTGGAAGTCGTCTTCGTCCTCCGACGATCGAACTTCCGTTAGTCTAGGGAGCGAGGCACTCTTGGCAAGAGTGGATGATTGCCTTGCGTCATGAGGCGATCTCGATCGAGAGCGCCCAGAGGACACCGAGTCGGACCGTTCTATCTGTGCCTCTTTCCGAGAAGTCAACGTCGTCGAGGTTCGGTTGGACTTAGTGTGCTTAGTGTGTGTAGGGTGTGTAGCGCTTGCGTCGCTGGGGGTCTTCCCCATAGCCACCCTGCCGGACGACCTTCCGAGGTCGGGGACCTGCGCTCGGCTGTCTTTCGACGCCGTAATGCCCTCGCCGTCCGAAAGTACGGCATCGCTGAAGGCACCCTCCGCTGCCATGGCCGCCTGCCTGGCGTGGTGGGCCCAACGCTTTGTTGAACGGTCCTTAAGTGTCTTAGGTTTAAACCTACTACACGCTCTGCAGTTCGCTTCGGGGTGGTCCCTCGGCAAGCAGAGATTGCACGTGGCGTGCCTGTCGACCCAAGGGTATTTGCGGTTGCACTTGGGGCAGAATTGGAAAGGGGTACCCTCCATACGCACCTTGAGGCAGCGGGCTGGTAAGTGTAGGAAATATATAAGGTGTACCTATATACCAAGAGTGACGAGTATGTACCACCCCCCACTCTCCCTACTTGCAGGGCCGAGGCCAGCGGCCTACCAGGCCCGGGCCGAGGCCAGCGGCCTTCCGAGGCCCGGGCCGAGGCCAGCGGCCTTCCGAGGCCCAGATCCGTCGTGCAGCAGCCGACGGTCGATGTGTTCTCCAGCCGTCGTCGAGGGTCGACGTTGGGGTGGGGAAGGATGTCAATAAAGAATTATAAATTTTGATTATTAGCAAAAGTATGGCTAAGGCCAGGGGACTCCGCAAAATGCTTTCGACCAGTATGGCGGAAAAAAACAATCTGAGGATCCTAGACGCGTGAGGGATCTTGGGTACAGTGGACGTCACACTAGGGATAGTATTACTGGCACGCCTGTGTCGACGCCCATTTTCGAGTTTCGAAAAACAAACTGTAATACTCCGCAGCTTCCACTAGATGTCAGCCTATGCACAGCATGTGATCTAAGCAGATTCCACAAGCCTCAGAAATATATATATATGATCCACCGGATATGGTAGGTACTAAAAAGAATGTGAAGGTGGTGGGAAACATACTGCAGCAGTAGTCATCAATATAGTGTATGGTTGGCAAGTGACTTCACTGCTAAGATTAGTGCACTTCCTTTAAATGATAATTGCAATATCAACAACTCATCATCATCCGTATATGGTGTCAGGTCTAATAGGCAAGGGAAAATGTGGTACATGCTCTTCGCTTCCCATGATTTAATTAAACTGAATGGGTCTACCCCATGTGATGCTGCTTTGGCATTCACAAGGGTTGATGGGAGGTCGGCTGCCACCCTGGACTATGTATTCTCCAATATAAGTGGGCTAGACTACCTCAAAGATATGAGTATTGTTATGAGTGATGAGAGTGACCATCTCCCTTTGTGTTCTCTATTGGCATCTCCAACCATAAAGACAGCAATTATGGACAACGATTGTAATGGCCAACTGCATCTTAATGAGGGCCTAAATCGTATTCATTGGCACCAGCAAAACCTTGACTCTGCCAAAAGGGTTGTTAAAGATATTGTGTCATGGTTTATAGCCTATGGAATGGATGGGATTAACACTAACGAAATGATGATGGTTAACTTTACTCGTGTGATGGAAACCATCCGTACGCAGGTCCTAGTGAGCAGGGTATATAAAACTAGCATGGAGAGATCGTACAAATCCATACCCTTGAGGAAAGGCTACGACAAGTCCATTAGTCTAGCAGAAAAGAACATGCGTCGCGACATAGCGAGCATCATTGCTCCCTAAAATAGCAGGTGTGCGGCTAAATCATTTTCCATGAGGGTAAATTTTATTAAAAAGAGCTATAGACGCTGGCTGAAACAGCACAAGCTTCACTGTGAGATACATCAATAGAAAAAAATCACCAATTTGGCACTCTCAAATAGCTCCTCAGGGATATGGCAGATATTGAGAAGTGAAAAAAAAAAAGATTTATCTATAAATTGTATCACAGAAGCGAAATGGAGCGATAACATACAAGCTACTCTTGGCCGATCTGAGGATATCAATGAAATCTTTCCACTACCAGTGGATTGTTGGGAATGGAAAGCGTCAATATTAGATATAATACTTATAATAGAACATCTTAATAATTTGCGAGCTGCCGGGCCCGATGGGGTATGTAATCAATTGTTGAAAATGGAGCCAGAATTATGGGCAGCTGCTCTCCATCTGTTATTTACTAAAATAGGTAAGATTTCAAAGGCGTGGAATATTAGTCCTATTCTCACTGTCTACAAAAAAGGTGGTTGGGACAACCCAGCTAATTTTCGAATGCTAGCAAGCTGGACATTCCGTCTAAAACGTTTGCACATGTGTTGCTCCTTGAACTAAATGCATGGATATCTGAAAACAAAATACTGCCTCCGAACCAAATAGGTTTTAGATCAAAATCAAGCACAACTCATAACCTAATAATTTTGATATTGGCAATAGAACATGCATGGAAGCGCAGATAGCTTAATGTTTACTGCGCTTTCATTGATTTCTTTGCCGCTTTTGATATGGTTCTGAGGAACCGTTTATGGAAGAAGTTAAATACATGGAACATACCAAAAGGCTTGCTAAAAATGCTTATGTTACTTTATTCAGAGACGTATGTCCGTCTGTGATTGAATGCAACAGGTAGACTATCAGCAATGCTGCCTACTAGCAGTGGAGTTAAGCAAGACTGCATAGTGGCGGCAACGCTTTTTAAACTTTATTTGGCAGATGCAAGAAGCTTTTGCAAATATTGGTGCCAATCCAGTGAAGTTAGGCACTGCAGTGATTGGCTGGCTTGCGTACGCCGATGATTTGCTGATACTAGATTATACCCCCACAGGCCTGCAGCAGATGCTGGAGGCACTGCTGATTATTCCAGTTCTAACGGGCGGGCTATCAATATAGAGAAGAGTAAGGTGATGGTATTCCCGGCTAAAAGAATCCCTAAGAAATTTGTGTGGAAGTTGAGTAATAAGACTCTGGGCCTCATCACAAGTTGGGCGGTAACGCCAGCGCTATTAGCACCGGCGCTAATAGCCCTACCGCCAAACCCCCCGGCGCTATTAGCACCGGATCACGGGTTTGGCGGAAGGGTTATTGCCCATTCCCCATTGGGCCCATTCGGGAATTCCTCATTCCCCATTGGGCCCAATGGGGGAAATCCGCCAAAGCCATGATCTGGCGGACCCTTAAATGCAGCAGTACTAGCGCTACCGCCGCATTTAAGGGTTACCGCCAGACTCGTGATGAGGCCCTCTGTCTGGAACAAGTAAACACATAAATATCTAGGTATATTGAGAGACGATAAACTAAATTGTGATTTCCATTGGACGTCAAAAAACTTGCTGTCAAGTATCAGCCAATGCTCTCAGTGTTTTCATAGGCAGAAACGCGGGGTAATCAGCTCATGCCATTTTAACAATATATATATGGCCAAAATAAGAGCTATCTTGTTATACGCTGTAGAAATATGGGGACATAAATATTGTGCACGGCTAGTAGCATTTGAAACTAGGTTACTTCGCAAACTTTTGCGGCTGCCTCAGAATGTTTCCGTGGAATACTTCTATCTGGAGTTTGTTCTCAAAAGTATAATGTCAGCATATATAAGCTGATGCGTAATGTTCTTTGAGAACCTGTGTAAATTGGAAAATGATACCATCATTGTAACCTATGTCCAGGCATTTCTGAGGCTGGATCGTTGTTCGACAATTCGTACAGAGGGCACTATTAAAACCATCCATGGGAAATGGTCAGCAGGATTTGTACAAACATCAGATAAGGGTGGGCTTAAGTCCTGGTTAAAAAGAAAATTACAGGACTACAGTTATGAAAACAATATAGTCGAACTCCCAACTAAAGTGCATAGCGGGTCTTATTGCCAATCTAGGTTAACTCGGACAACTTTGTCTAAGTACATTATGGCATATCCCAGTGTAAAAACCTTTCGCACTTATTTGATAATGAAATTCAATACCTCAGAAGCACTTGAGACTATGGGTGCAAGGTTGGGTGTGTGCCGTGAAATGCGCCATGGTCGCTTATGTGGTGGTGAAGAGATTGAGTCTATTAAACATTTGATAATTGATTGTGAAAATGTTCTCAAGTTGCGTTACAAGTTTTTAAAATCTTATAACAATATCATTGATTTTAACATTATCGCTGATTTATGGTGTAAATTTATGATTAGCAATGATATTAATCTTGTCTTTTTTATTGTCTCTTTATTTGATTGTGGACATTTTAATGTGCCTAGTGTAAGGGCCGGTCGATATGTGATTTTACTGTGTAACCAACTGATCAATGTTATGTGCTATGAAATGTAATATATGTTTGTGTTATATATACAAAGCCAATGCGGCTATAAGTGTATTAAAGAAAAGCCTTAAACTGGATCCTTCCGCAGTACACCACCCCCAGGGTTGGGATCAGGAAGAGCCTGCCTTCCCCTGGCCACCTGGGAGGAGACTTTAGGCAGGGTTTCAGTGAGGGGTGTTTATTTCCCAATTGCAATATTCACTAGCACGATCGGCTATTCCAGCTTGTTCATGTCTTTTACACTGTGTTTTAGTGGGGCCATGTGCCCATTAGCTTCTCTCACTTGTTCATACATCTGGTAGCTAGTCCAGACTAAATATACAAGATTTGTATCTCCCCCCACCACCTTCTTCAGTGGGCTGTATGCCTATGAGCTTCTCTTTCGTTCTCATACTCTTGCCGGCTATTACGGCCTGTCATACAATGTTCATATCTCTTTCCCACTGTTTTCCGAACCTGCATCGGTTTCGGTACTTTGTGAAACCAACCGTTCCAGAATTTACTGGCATCCCCCAAATCGACAGCGGCTGTGTTCCGGGCAGTGCCGTTTCCAGCAGAACAGGCGCTTGTCAGGTAGAGCTCGGCGATCTGGGCTCCTCTCCAGTCTCTGGTCTCAGCGTTCATTGCTTGGCCTCAGGCTCGCCACTGTTCGTAAGTGAATGCACCAGCATAGAAAACGGTTGTCTTCCCGTTGAGTCTCGCTTCATGACCGTAGCCTCTTTGCTCGGTCAATGCACCCGCCGTCCAACCTCCAGAGAGTCGGTCTCTCCACTCACGCCACTGCTGGCTCCGCTGCTAAATTTGGCTATGCCCCTCTAGGGCGCCGTTGCTACAGAGGATTGCCTCTGCGTTGTTCTCCCTCCGTCTGAGTCTCTCTTCTTATATGCCTCATTTGAACAAAAAGAATGTCAGTCTTCCTTGATCATAGCCTCCAGGCAGCGTTCAGAATTACCTGAAGCAAATAGGGTCAAAGAATGAGCTTTGTTAATTATGGTTGTAGCAGTGAATGCCAAAGTCTTTCCAACATCTATATATGCAGACAGGGTGGTTTAGACTGGGATTTCATAATTGGAATGGTAGTCTGTGTCTGCATGAGGGTAGCCACTTCCAATGAGGTCGCACTTGCCCAGACCCCTAGGGAGGGTCTTGATTAGCAGGCTCACCTCCCTATCCTCAAAATGGTTGTTCCCCTCTGGGAAGAAGGAACAAATTGTCCAGATTCATCACATATCTATATGCAAATCATTTTTGAGTTTCTAATTTGATAGATGTTCGGATGGAATCCATGATGGAACAAAAACTCTTTTCATCACAAAGAATGAATCATTCTCTTAATTCCTGTTGAGGATGAGGGCGCTGTTGCACGGCACAAGAAATGGCCGCAGCCTGAAAGTGCTCCGTCGGAGGCTCCAATATATGGCATGATATCCTGCACTTCCGACCAGTAGCTGACTAAGGGACCGACTGATTATTGGAGCGGATCACCAGCTGCACGCAAGGGTACCAGTACGGCCTCTCCAAACCGAAGATTGCTGCACAGACCCCGAGCGACTCATGCAGTGAGGCCGCAACTCGGCGGGAAGCCCATCCCCCAGCGGCGATCGACTTGGTGCCAAGCTTCGAGGGCTCCGCCTGGTGCTTGGCGAGCCCACATCTTGGAAAAATATGCATCTCCAGAGCTGCTGCACTGGGGAGACTCCAGGACACACCAGGGCGGATCAGACGCCCCTGAGACGCATCCTCCGCCGCCCCAGGCCCTTAGATGTGGCGCAACAGCGTGGGCCTTTGACCTCACTGCACTCCGGCCGATCCACACCTGGCGGGCCGAACATCACCCATATCGTGGCTTCAGGAACCGGAGACTGCATCAGGAGTGCTGCGGGGGCTGCTTTACAAAAGCGGTGGCACAGTGGATACCCAGGCCTGGCATGTACCGGCCGAAATTCACCCCACCGCACTACCCATGGCAGGTGCGAGTTGAGAACAGAGCCCCGGGCAATTGCTGATGCACCACATTTGTGAATGCTGGGTCCCCGCCCGCTGCTCCTCGCCTGATCTGCGGATCCACAAAGCCACTCCTGCTCCCTATGAGAGGAGCCCCGGCGGAGAGCGCAACATCAGCGGCCTGACAAAGGCTGTCGTGGGAGCCAGACGGCGTCCAGCTCGCTCCTCTCATAAGCACGGTGAGTCGGGGGGCCAGGGAAAAGGATTCCATGCTCGCTAACCCCCCTCCACCCATCCCTCCAGGCCCAAGGATCGTCCAACATCAGCTGGGAGTACTCTTAGGCCCCCTACTCTGGTGCGGCAACCAACACACCCGCCGCGTAACCAACGTGGGCAGAGGCAAACCACATTATAAAGCCTGACACACTGAGGTTCACGGGCTACGGCCTTTACCATCCTAACCTGCCTGTAAGCCTGTCGGTCACAGTAACCCAACACTGGGGGTGGTGCCCGATACGGGCTACTTTATCACCGCAGTCGGCCCGCTCCCTGAACCGCTACTCCCCGCATGTAGCCTAGCTGAAGTTACTCCTCAACGGTTGGAGTTGGGGTGCGGCCGCAACATCCTCGCTGATGGCTGCCCCTCCCTCTACCCGGAGACACATGAAGGATGGAACAAGTTACTTACCTGTAACTGTTGTTCTCCAGCATGGGTCTGGCATGGATTCACATGCTCATGAATATTCCCCGTCGTCAGGCTGGGAATCCTCGGTAAAGAAAAAACCAGTATCAGTTTCGTTTCTGATCTGTCTTTCGTAGTAACAACCAATCACTGGTCTCTGCGTCATACTGACCACAGCCAATGACTGCCCTCTACCTAAGCACCGCCTCTGGCAGCCATCTTCAGATTTGGAAGCACGTGAAGTGGCAGTATGACCAAGTGAAGAGCCGCAGAGGGGTAGGCGGGAGGGTTCGCATGTGAATCCATGCTGGAGAACAACAGTTACAGGTAAGTAACTTGTTCCTTCTCCAGCATGGGGTCTGGCATGGATTCACATGCTCATGAATAAAGAATACATAGCAGTACACACATGCACAACCACGGGAGGTGGCAAAGGCTCAACATTAAGCATCACATCAACTCAACATTAAGCATCTTACCTCCTCACCAGGCTCACCTCAGGCGAACAGGTTGCGCAGCACTGCTTGGCCGACCCTGGACTCCTCCCTGGAATCCCGGTCGACGCAGTAGAATTTCGTGAAGGTGTGCGTCGACCTCCACGTAGCAGCCCTGCATATGTCCAGCAGGGGCACACCAGATAGGAACGCCGTGGTAGCTGCGATCGCTCTGGTGGAATGGGCTCTCGGACGGCCAGGCAGCGGTCGGTTTGCCAACCGGTGACAGCACATGATACAGCCGGAGAGCCATCTGGAGATGGAAGCCTTCGAGAGAGCCTTCCCCTGATTGACAGGTCCAAAGTTCACAAAGAGTTGTGACGTCTTCCGAAAACCCTTCGTGCGGTCCACGTAGAACTTCAGCGCTCTAGCTACATCCAGCGAGTGCAAAGTCCTCTCAGCCGGCGACGAAGGCGACGGGAAGAACACAGGTAACACCAAGGGTTCGTTGAGATGGAAGTCCGACGGTACCTTGGGCATGAAGGAGGGGTGCGTCCTGAGCACTACCCTCGTGTCGTGGAAAGTCAAGTACGGGGCCTTGCAGGAAAGGGCCTGGATCTCTCCCACTCGTTGTGCGGAGGTGATGGCCACAAGAAAAGCTGTTTTCCACGATAGAAACTTCAACGGGGCCGAGTGCAGAGGCTCGAACGGAGGTCCCATGAGCTTGGTCAGCACCACGTTGAGCTCCCACGCCGGGGCCGGAGCCTTCACCGGCGGGAACGATCTGAACCGTCCCTTCATGAACTCTTTCACCAGACGATGAGACCACAAGGACGTCCGCCCCGTGGTTCTGGTGTATCGGGAGATCGCAGCAAGATGAATCTTGATGGACGCGTGTGCCAGACCAGCTTTGGCCAGCGTCAGCAGGTACGGCAGTACTTGGGGGGCCGTAATCCGTAGAGGGTTAATCTTCTGTGCGTGGCACCAGACAGAGAACCTCTTCCATTTGTGTCCGTAGCATTTAAGAGTCGAGGACGCCCTGGCCTTTGCAAGAACCTCTCTGCAATCGGCCGGTATGTCGTATCCTCCAAACTCTAGCGCTGCAGGAGCCAGGCCTGCAAGTTCAGCGACTTCGGGTCGTGGTGGAGGATGGCGCCTCCTTCCCTGGAGAGTAGATCCGCGTCCGCCGGCAGCTTGATCGGCGGGGACGCTGACAAGTCCAGAAGGTCCGGGAACCATATCTGCCTCGGCCACGCAGGTGCGACGAGGATCATCCTGCACCGTGACCTCTTGAGCTGGTTGACGAGCCGGATTAGCAGAGGCAAGGGAGGGAACGCGTAGAGGAACAGGCCCTCCCAGGGGAACGAGAAAGCATCGCCCATGCTCCTCGTCTGGGGAAACCTGCTGGCGAACCTCCGGCACTTGGTGTTCGTCGCCGTCGCGAACAGGTCGATCTGGGGTGTGCCCCACCGTCGGAAGAGGCGATCCACCAGATCCTGCCGTAGTTCCCACTCGTGGCACGAGCGCAGCTCCCTGCTGAGTGAGTCGGCGACGGTGTTTTTTATCCCTGCCAGATGAAATGGCACCAGAAAAATCCCTTGGGCGACGGCCCAATGCCACAGGTCCTGCGCCTCCTTGGACAGCGCTGGGGACCTGGTTCCGCCCTGTTTCCTGATGTAAAACATGGTGGTGGTGTTGTCGGTGAAGATCCTCACCACCTTGCCCTTGAGGGACGGAAGGAAGGACCTGAGGGCCCAAAACACTGCACGGAGCTCCAGGACGTTGATATGCAGGGACTTCTCCGTCGGGAGCCAGAGTCCCCTTGCGTGCAGATTTTCGGTGTGCGCTCCCCACCCTTCCAGGGAGGCATCCGTGGTCACAGTCTCCTGGTGGGCCGGGGTCTGGAAGTCCATGCCCGCCGTCAGATGCGCGCGGGTGCCCCACCACCGTATCGCTCGTCGGAAACTCTCGTCGAGCTTGATCCTTTCCTCGAAGCTGCCCGTCGTCTGGATCAAGAGCGCATCCAGGAATTCTTGCAACGGGCGCATCCGGAGCCTGCACATGGGAATGAGGTAGATGCAGGAAGACATCATCCCGAGGAGGGACTTGATGGACCTCACTTTGGCCGCGTCGGCCACCAACATCCGTTGCACCTTGCCCAAGATGGTCCTGGTCCTCTCCTCCGACGGGGAGGCCAGACGGGACACTGTGTCGAGCCTCGCTCCCAGAAACAGTGCGACTTGCGCGGGCACCAGGTGGGATTTGGCGTAGTTCACGGAGAATCCCAGGTCCGTGAGGAGTTGGACGGTCCTTGCCGTGTGGACCACTGCGAGCTCCCTCGTCTTGGCGCGGATGAGCCAGTCGTCCAGGTAGGGGTAGACGTGAATCCCCTCGCGGCGCAGCTGCGCCGCCACCGGTGCGAGGCACTTGGTGAATACCCTGGGCGCTGACCGTAGTCCGAAGGGAAGGGCTTTGAACTGGTAATGACGCCCTTGGACCACGAATCTGAGGAATTTTCGGTGCCCCTTTAGGATGGGAATGTGGAAGTAGGCATCCTCCAAATCCAACGACGATAGGAAGTCTCCTTCCTCCAGCTGACCCAGGACGTGCTGGAGGGTGACCATCCGGAACTTCTGCGCCTTGATGAACTTGTTCAGACGTCGCAGGTCTAGGATGGGGCGCCATCCTCCCGTCTTCTTCTTCACGAGGAAGTATCTCGAGTAGACTCCGGAGCCCCGAAGCCTCTTTGGGACGAGTTCGATGGCGCCCTTTCTGAGCATCGCCTTTACCTCCAGGAGAAGTTGAGGGACGTGAAGTTCTTTCCTGGCCACGGGGGGGACGCGCGGGCACCTTCTTTGAAACTCGAGCGCGTGGCCCCGGGCCAGGGCGTCCAGCACCCAACGGTCGGTGGAGATGGACTCCCACACGCTGACGAAGCCCGCCAGCCGGCCTCCCACCGGGGTGCTTCGGTGGGGGCCCGACCCCACGGCCGGTTCAATCCTGCTTGGACGCGGCCTTGCCGCCTTGACCTCCTTGGCGACGACGGCGGGGTCCGCCAGACTTGCCTCGTCCTCTGTAGGCCTCTTGCGACGACGAGCGGGCCGCTTGACGGTAGGAAGCGAAACCGCCGCCGGAACCTTTGGAGGCGCCCTTGCCTCCGCCGCTCCGAAAGGGCGTCCGTCGTTGCTGCAGGACTCCAAGGGCCCGGGCCGTCTCAGTATCCGTCTTGATGGCCTGAAGGGAATCGTCCACTGTCTTGCCAAACAGGTTGTTCCCGTCGAAGGGCATGTCCAGGACTCTGGTCTGGACGTCCTGCCGGAAGTCCGTAGCTTTGAGCCATCCACGACGTCGAAGGCAAACGCCGTTGCCCAGCTGGCGGAACCCAGTGTCGGCGATGTCCGTCGCCACGGTGATGGCGTGGTCCGAGGCCACCTCACCTTCCTGCAGGATCTCCAGGGCCTCCGCCCTCTTGTCGTCCGGCAGAAAATCCAGCAGGGGAGCTATCTTGTACCAGAGCTCCCTGTCGTAGCGGGCCACGATAGCCAAGGCGTTGGCCGCTTTAATCGTCGTCGCTGCCGACGAGATGACTCTACGTCCCATAGCATCCAATTTCTTTCCCTCGCCGTCCGGCGGGGAAGTCGATGTGGAGGCCGCACCCCCCCCCCGCTTTCTTCCTGGCTGCCGCGGAGACGACGGAATCCGGGGTAGGCTGCGCCCGGAGGCATAGGGGGGCCGTGTCAGGGACCCGGTACTTTTTCTCGTACCGGTCTCTTCTAGCTGGCGTCGTGGAAGGGTTCTTGAGGAGGGAAAGGCCCTCATCCCAAATGTCGTCCAACAGAGGCACTGCGAGGACCGTCTTCCTCTTGGCCTCGCGCCGCTGATAAAGGAAGCCTTCCTTTTTCTTCTCCTCAGGGCAGAGTTGGAAAAGCTCGGAAGCCCTGGAGATCATGGAATGGAAAGATCCGATCTCGTCGGGCGGAGAAGCCCTGGTGGGAGGCGACGACGGAATATCCTCGTCGTATGCCTCGTCGTCCGTCCCCGTCGCTGCCGTGTCCGTCCCCGTATCATCCCCTCGGGTGGACGGGGAGGAGGGTTGGACGGGGCGCGACGGTTGAAAAGGAGGTGGTGGATGGATCCTTCTTTTCTTGGTAGGGGGAACACCAGAAGGTCCCGGTTCTGGATCCCCCGACGGGAGAGGTTCCTCCGTCGGTAACGGTAGCCTCGTCCTTATCTCGGAGCATAAGGACTGTATGGCCAACAAAATGGCCGCCGAGTTGTCTTGCGGCGCTGGCAGAGGGGAATCCGACGGGCGAGCAGGGGCCCCGTCGGAACCCTCGACGATGTCGTCGTCGTCACCTGCGTCGGGGTCCATTCCGACGGGCTGGCCTTGTTCCACGCCTAGGCCGTGGCTTAAGACCTCGATCAGCTCCTCTTCTGAGGTTGAGGCTGAATCTACGACGACGCCCTGCCCCCCCTTCTTCTTCCCCACGGAGGGTTTCACGGGGGTCCTATCGATGGGCACAAAAGAAGACTCCCTCCGAGGAGGCAGGGAGATTCTGGGCCCTGAGGTCGCCACCACTGGTGCAGCCTCCACAGGCTGAGCCAGGGCCGCCGCGACCGTTTCGATAGAGGGCTTGGTCGGATGGATCAAGGCCTTCACCACCTTAGGTGCGCTCACCGTCTTATCCTTGAGGGAGGGGGCACTGCCACGCTCCTCCTCTGCCCTAGAGCTCGACCGGGGCCTCTCCAGGAGCTTCGCCGGGTGCTCGGCCTTCCTCTTACCCGACCCAGAGCGTTGGCTCGTGGTTGATGGTGCCGGGGAGGGTGCGCCCTGCCTGGCGCCCGTAGAGCCCGACCGATCGGCGCTCCCGGTGCCAGCGGACTCGCGGTGCTTGGCCTTATGTTGGGCCCCCGTCGCCGGGGCGCCCTCAAAGGTCTTAGAAGACCGCTCGGATTTCTTCTTCTTCTCGCCAGACGGGCTCTTACCCTCCAGCCAGTTGGCGAGACGTTGATGACGGTCCTTCATGGTCCGTTCCGACATGTTGCCGCAAAACGCACAGTCCTTCTCCACGTGCGTTTTGTCCTCATGAAGGCAGTAAAGGCAGAAAGAGTGTTCGTCCTCCTTAAAGACGTTCTGCAGCTGGCATCCAGGGCAGACCCTGAACAGCTTTCCGGGCGTCGAGCTTCCCTTCTCCTGGGCCATCTCCGAGACCGGGCCTGAGAAGCTTCTGGAGTCCTCCGAAGTGTAGCTCGACGAAATCTTCACCCTTGAGGGGCACAGACGAATCCGACACGGGTCCCCGTTGATCGGATGTAGGATCGGTGGAGCTTGAGGCTCTTTTGACCGAAAGAATCGAAGTTTTGTGAAAAAGCGCAAAAAAATAGCACTAACGCTCGAGAGCAATAGCACGAGGATCCCAACACATGAACGTGCGGTAAAAATCTGAAGATGGCTGCCAGAGGCGGTGCTTAGGTAGAGGGCAGTCATTGGCTGTGGTCAGTATGACGCAGAGACCAGTGATTGGTTGTTACTACGAAAGACAGATCAGAAACGAAACTGATACTGGTTTTTTCTTTACCGAGGATTCCCAGCCTGACGACGGGGAATATTCATGAGCATGTGAATCCATGCCAGACCCCATGCTGGAGAACCCATAATTCACTCGGGTGACGCATGATAAGCCTGCTGAGTCATACACCCATACAGGCCTTGGAGCACCTCTCTGCAACCTACAGTCTCGCACTGATCACAGGGGAGCAATCTGAGGTCCAAGATTGGGAGCCCTGAGTCCCGAATGTGGCCACTCATCACGTCCAAGGCCAGCCCCCCCCTAGAAACGCCATGCCCTGCGCCTGCACCGCGCCTACGGCCTGCAGACACCCCCCATAAACCCCCATTTTGACAGAGGTCTGTGATGCCCTTGCAGTCCTTAGGGAGCCCCTCCTTCATTCCGGGTGGCCCAAGGACCCCAACGTCACGTTTGCAACATCATCTACAGTGACACCTTGGGAATGGGAAACCCAAAAAGACAGTCAAAGATGACAGAAAAGACAGTGAACCACCACAGAAGGAGGACAACCCCAGTCCCTCCCATTTGGGCATCTCGGCCCTTAACCAAACACTGTTAGCGCTGAAAAGCAGTACGGACAATCTCGGTGCTAAAATGGATGCCTTAACATGCAAAGTCAACGTCTCTGTGACCCAAATTGACAAACTGTGTGGCAGAATGTCGGAAGCGGAACACAGGATCGGAGACGGAGAGGACAAAATTGCAGAACTCCAACAAGGGGTTGCATCAGTACAACAAACGGTCAAAAAAGTTGTGGCCCAGAATGATGTTCTCAAGGGAGATCTAGGAGAAATAATGTAAGAATCACAGGGGTTCCCCATTACACCCCAATTAACAATATGGAACCGTTTGTTGAAAAGTTGCTGCGGGAAGTCCTCAATAACCCGCCGGTCACGGACCAGTTCATGGTGGAACGGGCCCATCGCTCTCTAGGGACAAGACCACCCCCCGGGTGCCCCAGAGAGGACCATTATTGCTCATATCTTCAATTACCGAGATTGGGACATTCTACTACGGGCAGCGAGAGAGAAAAAGACTCTGAGGTGGGGCTCGGCAACGAGACGCCTGTTCCCGGACTTTAGCCAACAGGTACAAGACCAGAGGAAACACTTCCAAAACGCAAAAAAACATCCTGAGGAAAAAGGGCATACGATACTTGATGCTGTTCCTGGCAAAACTCAAGGTGGTACATAACGGCAAAACACTGTTTTTCATACCTCTGGATGAGACTAAACGCTACGCCTCGGAAATTCCAGATCTGCGAACTTCCCCTCATGGGTCCCCGCCCCCCGGGCGGTGCTGGAGGGAGATGAGCCCTGAACACAGCTGCCCTACTGCATCCCCGTGGCGGTACGCCAGAGGCTAACCATGGCAACTTCCGGAGTCGCCCATAAAAATGGAAACGTAACAGCGAGGAATACCTACGGAAACAAGCCTCTTGATAGAAGGAGGCACATCGGCCGCCAGCACCCCCCGCGCCCACGTCAAGGTAAACTTGTATTGGGGTTGATGTCTAGTGTTAGTTGGGTGGGGGGTGGGATAATTCAGCCGGTAGGTTGCCGTTTCTGGTGTGGAAGGGGGGCAGAGTGGTGTTCAAAGTTGTAATACAGGGTTGGGGGGGGGGAGACGGGAACTTTCTTCCAAGGGCTCAGGCTTCAATGCACGCTCAGAACTAAATGTGCTTCTAACACACACTCGTGAATTCAGAAGGCTGACACTATATCCTCCTGTCATGCATCTCAGTCCTGACATAATGTGACAACACCCAAGGGGTAGAAACAAACTCCAACATGGATATCGCCTTGGTTTCTTGGAACATCCACGTGTTCACTAATGCTAAAAAAACACGTTTGATCACAAACTATGCCAGGAATCACCACGTGAACGTCCTATGTCTCCAGGAGAAACACCTGGGGAAAGAACACAAACTCCAAACCTTGCCGGTTGGGGAATCCATAGATATGGCTCGCCCTACACCATCCACACACGGGGGGTAGCAATATACATACACCAGACACTGGAATTCAAACTACATAAACAGACAACGGAGATGGAAGGCCACTTTATCCTGGTAGCTGGAGAAATAGCAGGGTGGTCCATCCTCTTTATTAATATATAACGGCCCAAACTATGACTGCCCGGAATTCTTCCAGGCAATCTGATCATCTACGCACATTCCCGGGCTACGAGGTGGTGTGGGCTGGCGACTTTAACATTACCCTGTCATTGCTCCAGGGTAGATCCTCCTCCGTACAAACAACCCTCACTCGAGCGGCCCAAAAATGGAAGTCCATAGCGGCAGATTACGCTCTCATTGACATACGGCACCTACATCACCCTAATAGCCGCGAATTCACTTTCTATTCGGGCGTCCACGGAAGCTCTTCCAGGATAGATTATATCCAAATGACCCCAGAATTGGCCCCAGTGTCCCACAGAGCGCCGATTTTACCCTGAACCCTATCCGATCACTCCTCATTCCTGGTACAGTTCACTGGCCGGATCACCCCCACCACCTCCCCCAAGCAACCAAGCAGGAGATTTAGAGCCTGCGCACTGGAGGATATTGCATTCCGCGAAGATATCTGCCAATCTATCACAGAGTTCTTCCAAATAAATGCCGGCTCAGTTCCCGATCCCAGGGTAGTTTGGGAAACCTTTGAAGTATACATCCGGGGCTAGTGCATCTCCCGGGAGGGGGGTGGGGTCCTGAAATGCATCTGTAGATACATTTCTTCCAGGGAAAATGAATTGTAAAAATTGGAGAACCACCAATCCCAGCGGGATTCTCCAGAGCTTCAGGCTGGACTAGAGCACAAGAGGGAAGAGATCCGCACACTAATGGACAGCAAGGAACGATTCTTGGGAGACCCAATAGCTGCCGCTAGATACAGGGAGGGGGACCAAGCTAGTAAAACCCTGGCATGGCCCATCAGGCAGGAGCGGCACTTTGATCCCATAATAGAAATAGAGATGGCCGATCGAGAACTCACCAGGGACAATGGGAAAATAAATGACACGTTCCGGCAATACTTCTGGAAACTTTACGGGACCCAGAGGACAGCAGGGCACGATGATATCACTCAATACTTAGATAGGATTGCCTTGAGTTGGCTAGACCCGGAGCACAGTAGGTTGCTAAATGATTCCCCCCTCAGACGAAGAATTCCTCAAGGTAATTCGATCCATCCCAAATAGCAAAGCCCCCGGAACTGACGGCATTACTGCCGAACTAAATAAAACCTTTCCTAACTTACTCATCCCCCATCTACAAAGTAGGTTTGAAGCGTCCAGCTCGGCGGGCGTCTTTCCACAATCCACCAGAACAGCACTAGTGACGGTCCTGCTTAAATCAGACAAAGACCCTAGTAAGTGTTCATCCTATAGGCTCCTATCCCTGGTGAACACTGATAATAAGATCTTAGCAAAGCTTCTGGCGGACAGGCTGTTGCCATTTATGCCCAGCCTGGTCCTCCCAGACAAGGCAGGCTTCATTCCTGGCCGCTCCACCCAAAATAATTCACCCTGATGCATAATGTGATCCCGGAAGTCCCAATAGCAGTCGCTGCCCTAGATGCTGAAAAAGCATTCGACTGTTGAATGGCTGTTCCTATTCGAGGTCCTTGGCCGGACTGGGCACCACTTTCCTACATCGGCTATGTTTGCTATACACGGCCCGAGGGCCTTTGTGTTGTGTACACAAACCATAATCAATCCAAACCTATCCTTTCATCCCATGGTACTAGACAGGGCTGCCCCTTCTCCCCCATTCTGATTGCCCTAGCAATGGAGCCGATGGCATGTGCTTTGAGGGAATATCACGCCCATGGAGGGATAAAACTACACTTGCATACCTCCATAGTTTCTTTATACGCAGATGACATGTTAATATACGTTAAATACCCGCAAATTAACCTAAACCCCATAGTGGAAGAGATCACCAAATTCGGGGCCCTCTCGGGACTGCAGATCAATTGGTCCAAGTCAGAGGTCTTCCCACTCACCTCAAGCGTATACCCAGAGGACATCGGTAATGCCTTTGCCTGGTGCCCACAGGGTTCCATGTGATAATATCCCCGCAAAAATATCGCCATACAAAGATTTAACCATATTTTTGCAGCTTTAGTACCTCATGGAACTTGCGGGGGACACCCCCGCAACCCCCATATATTTTTAAAGGGAGCGGGGGACACCCCCGCAAACCCCCCACCTATTTACCCCATAAATTATCCCCACCAAAAATATCACCTATGGCCGTTCCCGACGACCATATGTACGTCAATATTTTTGGTGGGGATAATATTACCCGATACCGCCCACAGGGCATCCGCTATCTAGGCATTCGCGTAGCCACGTCTCCCGCTAGACTATACAAGGAGAATTACTTGATAACTCACACAGATTGGAACATAAGGTGGACACATGGGTGCATCTCCCCTTTCCCAGGCAGCTAGGATCTCACTCTCAAAGATGGTAGTCCTGCCAAAACTATTATACATCTTCAACAACGTCCCGATCTTGCCCCATGTGAGCTTCTGGGCCCGACTGAATGCTGAATGAATTGATTTGGGCCGGTAGGCAACCTTGTATCTCATTAGACATGTTGTGTTGGCTGAGCTCCCAGGGAGGCCTGGATGTACCAGATTTTTTTTTTTTTTTTGATTGCCCAAGTTCAATATGCCGTGTGGTGGTGGTCCCCCACAGGCGACCTGCCCCACAAGCTCCTTGAGAAAGCTCTTATTCGGCCTAGTGATCTTAGAGGGCATAAGTACAGCCACTGGAGGTCACCCTCAGATCATGGGGTTGCCTGGCAAAATGGGCCAGTCTGGATCAATGATACTCCCCCCACCCAGGCCATATATCAAGTACACCACTCACACACGAGGCAATTTTCTTACAACATTTCACAAATCTTCAGATGAACACAATAGGAGATGTCACCCCGAAGGGCAGATTCATCTCCTGGGATGACCTCAAAGCTAAAGATGAATGGACCCCCATTACGCAGTACTACCGACTGCGGGAGGGGCTACAAAGTAGATGGCTAGATTTCCCAAATGCGCCCCCCACGTCTCCATAACATTCACCTCTGCACCAATGTCCACAGGGAAACTGGTATCGACCCTGTATGGTTTAGCCTGTTCGCTCAGAGACCCCCTCCCCCGCACGAACACCTACAGGGATAAATGAGAGGGCAACCTGGGGAACAGACTAACTGATGACCAGTGGAGCTCAATATCTGCCCAGACCAAAACTATATCCGTTAACAATAGATTTTGCCTAGCACATTTCAAATTCCTGCATCAAATATATTATTCTCCTCTATGCCTGAACAAGCTTTACCCACTCAGACCCTCGAATTGCAAGAGATGTAATACGGCACCAGCAGACTTCTATCATGTTGCATGGCTCTGTCACCAGGTACAGATTTTGTGGTCTAAAATAGCTGAAGCAATGTCAAAGATGATCGACATTCACACACCACTATCTCCCGAGATCTGGCTGCTGGCCCTAGTGGAGGTAGGCAGCCGGAGTGAGAAACGCCTCGTAGGTATGGCCTCTGTGGTGGCTAGATCGCTTATTGCACAGACATGGGGAGCCATCAGAGCCCCCACATTTCAGCATTGGCTCAACGTTATATCCAGCTGTGAACAGAGAGGGACGCAGTATAATTAACGCTTCCGCCTAACAGCAAACCTAGGAACTATTGGGCAGCCTTCAGGAGTATAAGACCGAGTAGTTTGATTCAAGGCCTGACCCCGAAGCACAGGACTCCCTCGACAACACCCAATAACTACCCCTCCCGGGTGGTTTCCTCATGGGCATAGAACATCAAGGGAACTGGCTATGTAAAATGTCCACAAGTGAAGGAAATTACTAGGCTCTTATTCCAAGGACTGCTCACTTTTGTTAACAGCTTGATACCAAGCCCAGTGGAGGACTGGTAACTTTCGAGATATTTGGAAGCCCTAATGTAACCGATTACGTGGTTAAACTATGGCAAGCATTGGAATAGTAGGGGGAGGGAGGGGACCTGTGGGGGTGGGCATCAAAGCCCTCAGTTGGGAGATTGTGTTCGTTTTTTTGTATGTCAACAATAAAAAGGTTTTTTTTTTAAAAAAAAAAGTCCTGTTGAGGATGTAGCTATCCCTCTTGCTTCTTCACTGGGATCTACTTAAAACCGAACACAAAAGCGCCCGAACACATGCATCACAAATCATCAACGAAACCGCTACACAGATCGGATGTATTCAGCTCAGAAAGTTGGAAAAAGAACAACTTGCTTTGTATGACGACATGGCGAACCAAATGGTCTCGCACTTTGGGTCTTTTACAATATTAAGCAGGTGTATCCAAAACAGGGTTTAAAGATTAAAGCAAAATGTTGAACCACAAATGCGTTAGAAGTCCATCCCTGAGTGAATAAAGTAAACAAGGTGTACATCACCTTTGAAAGAAAAAGGTGCTGAGGTAAGTTTGCCATGTCACAACTAATCCTTGAATTTAAAAAAGGTTTTCTGAATCAAACGCCCTTAAAAGTGAGTTGTCAGAATGGCTAAATCACATGGAGCAATGGAGAATATAAAGTGAAAGTCCTTCTCTTGGGTGAAAAGTATTCAGGGAAGACTAACTTAAAGTCCTTCCCTACCTACATAACAAAAGTCTAACAGTTCAAAAATGTCTTCTCCTACACAGTTTGGTCAGATAGACGAACAGAGATGCTTACACGTAGCATTCAAACTGGGAACTGTAGTTGCCTTCTAGGTGCAGGGCCTCTTTGGCGAGGGGTCAGCTGGGTCCAGTGCTTTGGTTCTCTATCTCCAATTTGTCCCTCTCTCACTCTTGCCACGACTCTTCTTTCCTTCAGGAGCCTATCTTTACCTTCCTTCCCCCTCATGTCCTCCGGGGACCTGGATTGTTGCCCCTCTCTTCTTCAGGCGTTCTTTGCTTTTACCCCTCTTCTCTTCGGGGGTCCTGCTTCTGTCCTGGTCTCTCCCTACCAGGTTCTTAACAAGGGTTTGCCTTAGCCTCTTCCCAGGCGGGTTATCTCTTTCACTGCAGGGGTACTCTTCTTCCTCAACCTCTTCTTAGGATCCTCATGCAGTTTAACTCTTCCACCCTTTTTGTTTAGGTGCGCTGCAGCGGTACTCTCCTTCTCCCCCCTGGGTCAGCTAGTCTCCTTAGCCTCGTCTTAGGCTTCTCAGGCAGATCAGCTGTCTCTTCCACCATTTTGGTTTAGGTGGGTATGCAGGGGTACTCTGCCTTCTTACCCATGGGTCTATCAGGTTTCTCCTCCAGATTCTTCAGGAAGCTTCCAGGCCGGCAGTGCTCCAAAGCAGTCTAGGCTCCTTCAACCAGGCTGCTACTACTCCTTCAGGATACAGCTCCTCTTCCATTCACCAGCGTCTGGAGAGAAGAACAGGGAACAAGTTCAGAATGAGCTGGCTCTGCTTTTATAGTCAGCCCCCTCCTCATCATGTAGGTTGCTGATAGGAGGAAAGCCCTACTTGCAGGATTGTCTGACAGGTGGTTTCTAGTCTGGGTCCTTCTGTGTTAGACTATTTTTCTATTGGCCAGTTGGGCTTAAATTACTACCATTGTAGATTCAGCTTCTTTATCTGCTTTTTGTATTCTTGTTTAATCCTGGGCTGCTTATGAATATTACTTGCCGTTTCCTAGTTGTTCAGGTTTGTATTTTATTAATGAAGTACCCCTTATGTTTCCCCAGGTTCCCAAGTTCTTTCATGGGGATTTGAACACGGGTACTTCCATAGGCTCTATTGTGTTCCAAACATCCGGGACTTCTCCTTGCTCTGTCGAAGGAATAGGGACTTTGCTTTTAGATCCTGCCGTGTCTCTTCGCTGTCCTCTCTGGTCAACTTCCATCCCTCAGAGAGGAGGACACCGCCGTCCCGGCTCCCAGTATTCTAGCACAGGCATGCTAAGGGGTGGATGCCCATTTGTTCCTCCATGTGTCATGAGCTGTGCCACTGCTGTCACCAACCCGCTCCAGCGGGCAGCGCCACTGCCAGGCAGTCCTGGGTAAGTCTCTTGTGGGATAGCGGCACTGTGATTCACCATACTTTTGAAAGACTAAATGCAGATATTAACAGATTAAATGCCTTCATCTTCGCTTAGGAAGAGCCACAGCGATTTTACAGAGCTTTTCATGTAAACTTTGATCCATTTGCTCTAGAGACAATTTGATTTCTACTAATGTGACGGGTCCCTAATTAGAGTACAGGTCTGTGCTGCAGAATCGCATCATTCTGGGGGACAAAAAGTTAAAAGAAGTTAAAAGGAGAGAGAACAATTTGCTGGCTTTGTTGATTGTGAGATTTATTTAAACTAAACATATCCACGTAAAAGCTAGAAAACCATTCTTTCCTTCAGGATTGTACCTGGGGACTAACCTGAGGTTCTTCCTCTTCATCGTCTGAACACCAGGAAGTATTGCTTGGAGCTTTATTTGAGATTCTAAAATTAAAACAGAAAAACAACAGTGTCAACTGTAATGTACTGTCAGGAGCATAAGAACATTACAGGATATAATAATTGGGAATAGTGTATTATATCCCCAAACACAAGAATGCTGGTAGTTTTCTGCTAATAACTGATCTGACTGTGGTGGCTCCTGCATCTTGCCTCCTTCATCCAGGTTTAGAAGAGATGTTTTCCAAGTAAAATCCAAAATGTAATATTGGACTCTACAGTAGAGAGATTTTCCGGATTCATTTTAGAGTTGTGGCTTCTGATATTTACTGCTTGGTTAGATACAATGATTTTTGTAAGCTGCATTTGTGTTACTGGATATATAATAAGATTATGACCTCACACTTTTTTTTTTCTCTTAGAAGGCTTCCAAGTGAAGCAAAAACAGCGATTTTTATTTTCACCGTCAACAACATTCTCTACTTTTTACAACAATTTTCACAATTCCAGAAGGGTTTATTCTTGTTAAACTAAAGCAAAATTCTTAATTTCACCACCCTACCTCCCAGTACCATTTAAACTGAAATTTATTTGTCCATATATAGTCATGAAGCCTGTATAACAACTCAGCCTGGATGGTTACTAGCTGGCTTTATCTTAACTGGGAGAAGATGGAGGTGTCCTACTAACACTAAGAAAGAATTGCTCATCTCACCTCATGTTCCTCTGATTTTTGGTAAACTTGTCAAGTTCTAATCTCAGGTTAAATGCTTAGACATTATAGTTGATAAAGGTCCAAGCCATTCACAAGTGTTGTTATTTTAATATCAAGTGGCTACCGAGGATGGGCTTCTTCAAGCTAGTGGACAGGTGTGAAGGTGTACTAGGGGTCTTAGCAAATGGATGCCCAGACTATTGTAATGAATTAGCAGGGGATACAAAAGTATTAGCTAAATACAGGTGTCTCAAAACTCACGGATTCCTTGATGTAGGAAAAGTGAAAATGTACAAGCTGCTCGCAGGAACCCGATGGGGCTTGCTGCACAGTAGAAAATTCAGCTTAAATTCTCCTCATCATATTTAAATGCATCTATGGTGCTGCCTACCAAAGGGCAGCATCACACAATATATCCTAGGATAAGAACTTTGGTCTGTGGGGGATCTCAGTCCATTGGGAGAGGTATAAAAAGGGTTGGCGTAGCTCAGCAATTGAGAGGATCCTAAGCGATAGAGACGTGATTGCACAAAAACAGACTAATTAGCAGAGCCCGACAAGGCTCTAGAAGAAGCTATTTCCGAGCAGAAGGAACCCGCTGCAAGGAGAGTGTGTAGCAATAAAGCCAACAAGGAAGTTGCAGATTCTACCACTTCGCTTTGTGGGAACTGTAGTGTAAAGAAACCCTACCAGCAACTCTGAGGTCAACATCCGTGCCCATGTCAGAAGGGCAATGTAAACCAGCTACAATTGCATGATGCAAACCCACAGGCAGAGGTCCAGGAGGCATTGAGTGGATATGAAGACAAGAGGCCCTAATCATAGGCAAGAAAAGAGGACAAAGTACCCAAAGGTCTAGGCCAAAGGCATAAGGAGAAACGTCCAACATAAGATCAAATCAGAAACTTGCAAAGAAAACCTTAATGCCCAAATCAGATCCAAACCCAGCGGTGGAGACAGATGTCCAAACGCCGTCATGGGGAAATTTGAACCCCCAAATTGGACAGCCAAATCGACAAATCCAGTATACAGAGACAGTCCAGGAAAACATTGTGAAGCCTACAACCCACAGGGCAACCCTTGGGAAAAACCTGAATGTGGAATAGGGGCTGAGAGTCTAAATCATACATGAGCCCTATTGAAACCACCCAATGTTGAAACATCAGGACTAACGAAAGATGACATCTGAACCAATAATGGAACAAGGAACGGAATCAAGCTGAAGATGCCAAAGAGCCTTTGAGGCACCTCCTGCAGTTTGACAGAGGGCAGAGTGTCCAAGGTATTCGAAGGAAAATCCAAGGGAGGATCATCGGGCAAAACCTTCTTTTGTTACCTAGACCAGGGGATTTCCACCAGCAAAAAGGACTTCTTAAAAAAGGGATACTGATACAAGGAAGTGGTGAGATGATCTCCTAAATTACACATTTAATCTTTATCCTAACGGTTGCACCTTATAGTATAGAGTTAAGTTCTTGCTTTACCACAGGGACTGAGAGGCTTTACACCCACCTATCACTTGGAGTATTGTGTGTCTCACTACTCGGCCTACCACTCGGCCAAGAGGAGAGACTACATTAGCAAATTCTGCAGATTTGAATTATTTCACAAAGTCAATTTATAAATGCTCCAACGTTCGACTCGGAGCAAAAAATGAAAAATAGAGAGGAACACTCCGTTTGCCTGTTTTACCTACTTGGCTTTCAAACCATCGAGCCGCAACCTCTTGACATGGTATACCATGCTCCCGGGATCACAGTTCCACTATTTATTTTAAGGTACATTTCCACCACCAGATCTAGGCTCACCTACCTAAGATATTATAGAAGGGGTAGACTGCTTCCAAAATCTCCCTTGACTTTTCATTAACAATACCAACAACCACAATGTGAAGCCCACAGGCCACTGGAGCAAGCAGTGCATTAATCTTAAGTGTCTGGAAAATTACTTCCTTGTAGCCATGAATAACACAATTAGACTGTATTTTGAAGCACACCATTTTCATCCAGTACATGTGAAGACATGATGATGTAAGACATAGACAACAGACTTAAAATTCAAAATAAGATAATTTAATGAAATGTCACTTATGGGAAACAGGAGCGGCGGTTCTTCACTAACCGGCAGGGATGACCCTTTTGGCTGTTTACACAGGCTATATAGCACCTAGACAAGAGTCGGGACTCTAACCACTCAAGGGTCATCGTGAAGAAAGGGCATTGAGATGAACTATCAAGTTTTTAATGTATTGTGTTATGACTAGAAAAGTGTTGACTCCAAGGCCCTGAAGAAGGATCTTAGATCTATCCGAAACGCATTGGCACATGTCATCTAGATTGGAGTTCATTAGGATAGACACAATTGTGCTTATGTTATTTGTTTTGAAATTGTGTTTTGAAATCATCTTTTTTTTAAATTGTTTGAAGAAACAAAACCATTTGCTTTGTACCACACAATTGCTATATTTTACTTACCATTCAATATGTGTTATATATTTTGTTCCTCTTGTATGGACCATTGTCTTGAATTAAATTTGCTTCAAACATTATATTTGTACAAAAATTCAAATGTTCGTGTGCTCGCCATTGGATAAGTGGTATCCTCGTATGTTATTGATGGACTAGTGAACCTACTTTGTTGTTGAATGACACAATGTTCCATTTTGAGAAAAGTAACAGTGAAGTTATATTATGAGTTTATCAACCAGCATTGGGACATGTGATGAGCTGCGTTGGTAGGCTCATCTACACAGGTTCTAAGTACTTTGGGATTTTATATCCTCTAGGAGTGCATATAGGGGCGCCAGCTGGTAACAACGGGTTTTTGTTCGACTCCAACTTGCCTTATGCTAAGGTAGGATTTCCCTAACTGAACAAAACCAAGGACAGTCTGAGTCAAATAGTTCAACTGAAAAGTCCGTCTGTGTCCAAAACCTATTGTTGCCCTCAGAGCTAAAACGAAAACAATGTGTAGGGATGCCAATAATGTCAATAATAAAAGAAATAGTGTTCAACATAAAGTTCTGAGCTTCATCCGGCTCTTAGTTTCTTCTTCAGCTACCCTTCCCCAAGTTCAAGAAAAATCTTAAGGTTCCCTTTTTCCAAGTTCAATGCAACACAGTTCCACACAATCCTCAGGGCTCCCTTCCCAAAGTCTGAAGCAACACAGTTCACCGGCAAAGAGGTCTTGGGGCTCCGTCCACACTTGTAGTCTTATCAAGTCCTATGGTTCGCTTCCCCAAGATTTCAATGTGGCATCCTCTGGTTTGCCTCACCAGTCTGCTTACAGTGTTTCTCCTTGGTTTCTTTCACAATGTCTTTTAGTTTTCCTCATATAGGACTTACTGGTCTTGGCGGAGTTGTCACACCACAAAGTCCAGCCATCACAGGTCGCGCAACCACGAAACCCCAAGCTCTCTAGTTCACACAAGTTAATCTTCACTTGTTCCTCTGTACAGATTCACATTCATTTGCAAAGTCTCAGCCTGTTGACTTTAAGGACAGCTTCACACTTTCCTGGTTCCTCCCAGTTAGCCTCTTGGCTTTTGCCACACTTGTCACACTTCTCTTGCCAGGCTTTGCCTTTGTCGCACTGTTTCCAGATATTAAGGTCACTTTCTGGTGGTCTGGTTCATTCACCACCTTTTATTACACTTCGTCACACTTTCCCCTTGGCTTCTGTTCAGCATTAGATTAGCTCATAAAAGAAAATTCTGTATTCAATATGCCTACTTTGGCTCAAGTTCCAATTTTCATCCAGTTCGGTATTCAATATAAGTATTTCAGCATTGTTTTAAGTTTTTGCCCCGCTCAGCGTTCAATCAGACTTAACAGGCAATGCATTACTCATACACAGTGCTCTCGAGGCGCTCCGGCTCTGGAGTGACTCCCCAAGCACTCACCAGTCTCCGTCTTCAACTGCAGCAGCTCTGGCTGCTTTCTTCATGCTTCGCCGATCAGCAGATCGGCCCCTGCGAGCCCCGCTGGTGCATCACTGCCTTTTCCACACGGGTGCGGATGGCGTTGTCGTCTTCCTGCTTCCGCACATATGCTGCTACACGCAGCCCAGCACGGACATTCCCATTTTTGTGGCTATTCAACGCCCCACCTAGCCTGGGGACTGCACAGCTTTCCTCTGCCTTTGCCGGTGTCCTGGCTTCCTGTCGGGCCCCACCACGGCTGCCTCCTCACTACACAGGTCCTCTGCTGGCAGCCTCCATACATGCCTCCCAGTCTCACTTCATGCTGTTTCTCTGGCCTCACTTTATACACCTGTAACCTTTCAACAGGTTGCAGGTGTGAATTCACCATCAGACTTGCCTGACCATAGTTAAAAAGGGACATGCCTGACACTCATAGCACTATGCAGGCATCTTCCTTGTCCCAGTACCAAAGTGGTGAAATCAATGTGTAGTGTTCATTAGTCCCAGTCTCCTCTTCTTCGCCCCAGTACTAAATGTGAGATGTGGGCAAATGAGAGGAGCTGTTCTACAATAGCCTACAAAGGCTGAGGGAGGGCTAGGTTGTTCCTCAACAGGGAAAGGGGGATACCATGTCTCGCCTTAGGGAACCCCACTCCCAATCCCCAAGAACCCTCCGCCCAGGTGTTCTTCCCTCGCTTCTCTGCCCCCGGGGGGGGGATGATCCAAAAGCGATGGCCTTTACCTGGCCACCAGAGAAGAGGATCCAGGGGAGTAGGAGTGAGAATACCCTTAGCTTTGGTGGGTTGCAGAAGACCAGTCAACTGCTTGAATATTCGGCCACCTTTAGCAGAACAATGGGAACTGATAACGACTGAGCGTGGTCGATATCTAAGCAATTTCCTGTGGTTCCCAAGTCAGTAGGACCTGATGAATTAGTCTGTTTATTGTGAAGAATGTGCAGGCTATGGTTTCACGGGACAGCAAAGACAAGATTTAATGAGAAGGCACCAGAACGCAACAAATTCTTACTGCGCGGAAGCGGTCATGCAGAAACGTTGAGGTGCACCCTTATTAGGCTACCTAAATGCAGTAAACTGCGTGTTTTTCATACAAGGATGCTAGAAAGTGTAGATTCCAATCGCTGAAGCAGTATGGCGTGCGACGAACATTGTTGTGTCTAGCATCTTGTCAGTGCTTGGTAATGAGACTGCTTTAGACTTGTATATGGTATATTCCCATATCTTTGGGACATACTGGTCTCCTGAAAGGATGCATCGCTTAAGCCAGTTTGTGAATAGCCTCTGCTGGAATTGCTTCAGAGTGCTTGGGTTACTAAGACATATGCTTTGGGACTGCCCGAGACACACTGTTTTGGGTGGATTTGTTGAAGCAAATACATTTGGCAACGGTACGTGATCTGCACCCACACGTCAAATTGGTCCTGTTACAAATCTAAAATGTCTGGGCACTTTAGATTTTGCAGGCTTTTCTTTGTCTGCGTGGTAATAGCTGCAAAAAACCCTGATGTTTGAGATGTGCAATCAGGCTATGCTACTACAATCCAGACTGAGACGATCTAGTTCAAATGAAAGAATAACCTAAAAGGATATGACTGGATCTAGGGCCCATTCGTAGAAAAGCATGAATAACAAAACACAAAACCAGGGAAGGCTAGGTGGCCCACCTGCCGGAAGATACCCTTTAAGAAATTAGCTTTCCTTCTGTCCTCCCTCCCTCACTACCTGGTTTATTCTATTTTGTGCATGACCCTTTGTGAGACTATTGTGGTAGTATGAAATGCCATGGGAGAAGGCATAGGCTAATGCGCTACTTTAAGCCATTAGTTTGCAACTGTTACTCCCCTACTCACAAACGTGCACTTCTTGAGTTTGCTTTCCTTCCTGAATAAAACATTTAATAAAAAAATATATAATAAAGGCATTGAAAGAATGATTAGTTCCGGTGATGTGAGACTGAAACGAATATGAGTATCTAAAACCCAAGTAAAGTTTTTAAAATTACCGGCTTTCAGATTCTGCTTGTGAGCTTTCATCATCTGTAACTGAAAATAAACAACAATTAATATTATTGCCCAAAAAAATATCAGAATTTAGAAAGTAAGTTTTAAAGCACCTGAGAAAAACAGCTCACAGATAACACCAAGCACTGCCAAAGGAAATAGTTTTGACTTGTGTATAGTCAATGTATAGGCATTTGCCAGGTATTCCAAACCAATGACCAGGTACTACCATTATGTTCAATGTACTGCCATTACATGCTCTAGTCATTACATGATAATGGTGGGTATTGCCATCAGTAGCCTGTCTGCGCACCCACTGCCCTATAATGCTGTCAAGGCCCAGGTACTCGCAACAACTCTAGCATTCCCTCTGTTCTCATCCTACTCGATCTCTCCTCGGCCTTGGACACGATCAACCATACCGTCCTGCTCAACCGTCTCCAGGATAACCTGGGCATCACTGATCAGGCTCTGGCCTGGCTGACCTCTTTCCTCTCTGATCGACCCTCCCAGGTCCAACTTGGGTGCTTCTTATCATCTATCTTCCTCTCCCCCTTTGGTGTTCCCCAGGGGTCTAACCTCTCGCCCATGCTTTTCAACCAATACCTGGCAACTCTCGCCCGCTGTATTGCCATTTTCTGCTCAAACTTCCAGTGCTACGAGGACGACACTCAACTCATTTTCAGGCTGCCCTCGGCCACCTCCTCCACCTCTCTCATCACTGATTGCCAAACTGCCATTCAAGATTGGTGTGCCGCCAACGATCTTTGTCTGAATGCCAGCAAGACGGAGATCCTCCTCATTGGCACACCATCACCTTCCTTTCCCCTCACTCTCTGGCCGGCCTCCCTTCGCCCTCCTCCTATCCCCACCTGCGAGGCCAAGAACCTTGGCGTCTCCTTCGATTCCACACTCTACTTCTCCGCCCACATCGCTGATGTATCAAAAAAGTCAAACTTCCTACTGCACCTCCTCAGAGGTATTCTTCCTTTCCGCTCATTCCCCCAGAAGCTCATGGTCTCCCAAGCTCTGGTTCTCTCCAAGTTAGACTATTGCAACAGCCTCTTTCTTAATCTACCTGCCTCTACTCTCCGCCCTTTGCAACTTATCCAGAACAGGACTGCAAGACTTGTCCTTGGCCTCAAGCCCTGGGATCGTATCTCTCCAGCTCTGAAATCTCTCAATTGGCTCCCAGTGGATGCAAGGATTAAATTCAAAACCCTCTGCATTGTCCACAAGGCTTTCTGGGGCCTGGGTCCAACATACCTTCAGCTATCCCTCTGCAAATACCTCCCATCTCGAGCACTCCGCTCCTCTACCTCTAACTCCCTCAGGGTCAGTCGTTTCTCAAAGAAACGAGCTGGGGGTAGATCTCTGTCTTCGGCTGGGGCCTCCCTCTGGAACAGCCTCCCTGCCACTCTAAAACTTGAGGAGAACCATCTCCGGTTCCGGAAGCACCTCAAGACCTTCCTCTTTGCTTCTGCCTTCTCCCCTCCTCTCCCCTGCTGATTCTACTCTCCCTCGGCACCATGCACCTGGCCACACTCTGTCCTCCGGGCCCAAGTACCTGCTCATCTTGCCATCCTCACGCACTGCCTCCGGGCCACCCCTTGCACTTGCTATCTGTACCCATGTAGCCCTCCCCTTTTCTTCCTGCACTTTCAGACCTACCCGGCCTTCTGCCATAAATCCAGCACTTGCCACTTGCTGGCTGCACTCCCATTGTTTGTTGCCTTTTTAATTATTCATTTATTATTATTTTTGTTTTTTCCTCCTCGCTCCGCACTCTCCTTTTGTTCCCCCTTCCATGCACTTCTCCCCCTCCCCCTCTACCCTGCACTTGCTTGTTGTCAAATGTCACTGGGCATAGTAGGATCATTGTTTTGGTTCTCCCCTGTTCCCCTTCCCTTGCCGCGCTCTGAAACACTTGTGTATGAGCGCGATAGAAATAAAATATCAATATCAACATTGCAGGTATTTCCATCAAAAGCTCAGTTATTCATCCGTGTTACCAGATTTCCCCACTAGCAGCCGATACACACCCTCCATTGCCATACACCAGGTATTATTTTCATATGCAAGGCACTCACGCCCCTTTCTTGGGAATTTCCGAATTTGTCTGGGTGGCTGCGTCATTGGCCAGGTATTGCAACCATATGCCGTGGTACTAAATAAACCCAGTGGCACATTCCCTACACCAGCTTTCCAACAGAAGGGCAACAAACTAGGTATTCTGAAAATGGCTTCAATCCAATTAATGTTGCAGGTCTGAAAACTATTTGCAAAATCATGCTTGTGTCTATTGACGCTTACCCGAAATGAGCATATCTGCAGCTGAATAATAGTGCACCCCAAATAAAACCTACAATGTGCATTATATGACCTGAAATTATTAAAATCAAAACAGGAGGGTAAAATTGCAAATGATTGAACATGATAGTCAGGCAACATTGTCCTACACTTACAACTGTGAAACAACTTACTACCACTTTATCAATTGCCCGATTGTATTTTACCATGCCTACAAGGTCTAACAACCTACTATACAGTAGTTGTCTGTTTGCATGCATCACACTCTAGTGCATACTGAGAGACTGTCTGAAATCTTGTTAACTTTGAAATGAATGTACTATACACTTACAACTATCCGTATGGTACCCTATCCTACTCATGCTAGACTAGCGCATTTTGATTTCTACTTGCCACGCTTATGTCAGACCAGCCCACACGAATTGTACATGCCATGCCTACATCAGACTAGGTTATCCTGATTTCCACTTACCATGCTTATTAGCCTTCTTGGATTAATATTTACCAGGATGCTGCTAGACTAGCCTGTATTGCTCTATACTAGCCATGACTATGACACTCTAGCCTATTGCGATTTCCACTTGCCATGCATATGTCGGACTAGCCTATTGTGATTTCCACTTGCCATGCCCATGTCAGACTAGCCTTACTGATTAGCACCTGCCCTGCTGACCGCTGTAAGCACACCTAGAGTAACCCAACCTGAATACAAATACTAGCCACTGCTTTCTGACACATACAACTGCCATATAACATAATTTATGTCACTGCCCTCTTAATAATTGTTCTACTGATCACCTGGCCCTCAACTATTGCTTCACTACCACCATGCAGATCCTAGCCTGTGACCATTGCAATAGTATTGCATTTAGGGATTTGTGTTTACTTTGAACGTAGATATTTGTGTACTGTGACCATTGCAACAGTATTGCATCTATGCACCTGTACCCATTGTGAATCTAGATTGCTGTGCATACTTTGAACCTAGCTCCTGTGCCCACGTTGATCCCAGCCTTGTGCCCACTGTGGCCATCGCAATAGTATTGCATTTAGGCAATTAGGCATCTGTGCTTATTTTGAATCTAGATACTTATTCATCTGTGCTTATTCTGAATTGTGACCATTGTAACAGTATTGCATCTAGGCATCTGTACTCATCGTGAACTAGATATTTATGCATATTTTGAACCTAGCCCCCTGTGTCTACACTGCTCCTAGCCTACCAGTAGCTAACCACTCCATACACAAACCATCCATATGCCACTGTCTTACTGAGGACCATCCTATACCTATTAAGGATACTAGACCCTACTAAGCCACATATTCTGCCTTCATCAACGCATGCACAGGCAACCCCCATAACAAACCCCCTTGTCAAAATGCACTGATTACAAGACCTTGTAGTCTCCTCCAAAGAAACCTTAAACTCTGCGCCAGACTTCCCAAAATCTATGAACCTCCTGCCAAATTCTCTTATCCTCTCTAATAACACTAGCAGAAACCCAAGAGGTCAGCAGTCCCACATCAAAACCCCCTGTCACAAAGCCTACAATACTCAGTACCCACTCCAGCTCAATAGCCGACTAACTCGAGACCACAACATCCACCCAAGGCACCACCACGACACCAAGGCACCACCCATGGAGTCCACACAGACCAGTATAAAAGGAGCTCTAATACATGCCCTAATATTGTTGGTCAGCTACAGTCAACAGACTAATGTTTAAATGTATAGGCCTTGCCTTTACTTTGCAAGGACAAGTACCTCTTCATTAAAACCTGCGCTTGCACTATAAATTAGTGCTGAATGGATCTGCCTTTGTCTTACTGCAGTCCATTTCTATTTTTATGTTGCACTTCACCAAACTATTGCTTATGAAAAAATGTTTTTGGTCTTTTCTCGCTCTTATGCTTGTCAGTCTACAACTTACGTGCTTTGACAGAGTATAACTCAATACGGACAAATTGTATTTTTGCAGATCGCTTACTGTAGAATACACTCAAGATACTTGCTTTAAAACGTTATCGGATTGTGCTTATGAATATCAAGATGCCTTACCTTGATTGCAGCTGGCCTGATACTAGCAGCTTAAAGTAATACATGTACACTACATAAACCTCTTCTTTTTCCCAGTACTGTACTTACATGTATGAATGACCTTACCTGTAGCCTTTATCCTATAGGGTCCTTTAGACTGTGCCGTGTGTGCGTGTGTGCGTGCGCGTGCGCGTGTGTGTGTGTGTGTGATCTAATAGGAGATACCGTACCACCACCAAGAAGGGGGAAAAATAGGAAAAACCTTTATAAAAGCAAACAACTACCAACAAACAAAATCCAACATTTCGAATTTAAGGCCAAGCAGTCTGGGCGGATTGAACCATGTGTATTATACTACCATAGAGTGGGCAATACCAAAATAATTCAAAAGAAAAGCGGGGTAAGCTGCTACCAATTGGGGTTGATAAGAGGGGTATAAAAGAACCCAATTTCTGGAAGGGAGGCAGTCGTCCGGAACGAAGCGAGGAAGCATCAAGATGCTGTACTGAGAGGCTACGGGAGTTTAGTGAAGACATCTTTATGAAGCGCTGCTCGCACATCCCTTTTATTTTGGTACTTATCGCACTTTTCGGAAGCTCCCGCTGCAGACCCGTATCGCTGAAGAAAACAGCAGCTCTCGGCCTATGCTACCAATATTGAGGTGAAGGAGGCATATTATTTACTGTACACACAGGGACTACACATAGTCAGATCTTATGTCATGTTAATTGGTGCGTCCCAAGATACTTTATAGGAAAACACCTATCCCGGTTTAAGGGTATCACAAGGAGCTGAACAAGGAAGGCGCACCATGACTGGGAGGTCACTTGTAGAAAGTAACAATTGTTGAAACAGTCTTCTGAGAATCTCGACAAAGCCAAAAAGAGTAAGTAAACCTGGACCATGCTTTTTATACTTTGTATACTACTTGTTAATGAGAATTGTGTACCGTTTTAGTGATTGGACATGATTTTAAGGGTGATTCTTTTGCAATTCAAGTGTGCTGTAAAGCTGTAATAAAGATAGTGTGATTTAGGAAAAAGAGGCACTCTGCCAATTCTGTAGTGCACATCCTTAGCCCTTTGGTGAACATTATGAAGATTAATGATAAATGAGAAATATAATAATGCACTTTAAAATTAAAAGAGGTCTTCCAATAAATTGTCTCGCAAATGCACCAAAGAATATGGCAGCGTTTCTCGCTTTGTATAGTGTGAGTGTGCAGGCATGTGCGCCTGTGTAAGGGTTCCAGAGTGTGAAAACCTTTGACTGCACCTCCTTTTTTGGTTATTTTTAAACCATAGGACAGACCCACTGAGCAGAGTTGCATTATAAGATCAAGAATATCACAGAAACCTTTCCTTAACCATATACTACTTCTGGCTAGTATCGGATTTCATCACACCTTCTGTTCAGCTGGATTATTAACCTCAAGATATCTACTCTAAATCTAAGGCTGCCCAGGGACTTTGCGCACATATGTTTATATGTATGTATGCGATTTATAAAGCGGCACAAACCTAGCAGGGAAGCAACAGTGTGCTGTACAAAGGGGTCACACTCCGAGTTACATGTGGGGTGCAGGAGCAGCAAAGGAGCTTGGATGGTGATGGTTGGGGGGAGTAGGGGAGACACCAGAGGGGGAGAAAATCAGGTTGTGTGGAGCAATCAAGAGAGCTGTTCTTTAAAGAATGGGGTCTTCAGGTCCATCATGAAGTGTAAAATGGGGGAGGCTAGTTAACTTGGTAATTATTTGCTTGTTTTGTAACCGGATTCATAATCGAGATTCCCACCCTCTCAAGTGCCCCCACAGATCTACACATGTATACTCTAGTTCTGTTGGGAAATACTTTCCCCTATTCTGAATTTCAACAAGGTAGCTTCACATTTCATAATCCACATTTTAGCAAAGGTCTGAATTTTAACTAGGGCCAAGGTGGGAGACTCATGGGTGAACCTCAAACTGTGCCTAATAGATGTCAATATTATAACGCAAAGAACACATGCCAGCCAATTTGAATTTGGCCCTGCACAACTTGCATCACACCAAAGCAATGGACTAAATGCAATGAAAGAAGAATTAACATACTAATTCTACTAATATTATAGGACCCAACAACCAACTCCCCTACTAATATTCAATGGAAGTTAGACCATTTCTTATGAGTGCAAAAACATTGATGCATTGGGGTAAAGTGGGCCATTGCATAAAATGTTAAAATATTTGAGCTGTGCAAAGTCAACTGAAAGTTTAGGAAATGTGGAATTAGATTTAGTTTACAGTGAATACATGACAGGGTGAGATGCAAGTTGTTTAAACTGGCTACATTGTTCGTTTATGAAAAAGGAGCAAACAGCGCTGGATGAATGTAACATTTTTATTCTGCGCTGAAGCCCAAATCTTGGACAAAAATACAAAGGAATTCACGTTTTTTTTTTAATAGTCTGAGCTGGCAAAGGGAGCCCCTTTGAATAACACATGTGTGAGAAAAAGGGCTGGAGCCGCTGCAGCATTCACTCACTCACTCACTGACGAAGAGAGCAGAAGGACTGGCAGAGCTCTCCCTGACTCCAGGGCCCTCATCTCTGGCTGAATTCAGGGAGCTGAAAGGCTTGCTCGTTCGTTCCAGGCGAAAAGGGAGTGGATGTGACAAGAATGTTACTGTCCTGTCCTGCCTAGTACATAAAAAGAGAGGGAGTATCGCCAACAGATTTAGGTAATTATGCAGTAATTGAGGAGCGTGAGCAATACATGAGAAATGTTTACAGGTTGTGGGATAGAAATATGTTTGGTTTCTTAAAGTAATTCACAAGACGTGGAGTCCCATTTATGAGGCAAGCTTTTGTCACCATAAGAGGTTTAATGCTGCCACGGATTGTGAGAGTAGTGTTCAAGGTTACATCAGACTGAGTTAGCCAATAATAAATGTGTAATTGAAGCTTATTATTAAAAAAGTTATTTAATGTGTGCGAGCGCTCTAATGAAACGCATTTTATCCATGTTCAAATATAAATTACTGTAAAAAGGTAGCACAGCATAATGCAACTAATTGGTCATTTTCTGAATTTTTTACATTTTATAAAGCCACAAAAGAAAAAAACAAACTGGGTTCAGTAGCCTCATTATGTGTCTGAATTATAATTGTATTACCACATAGACTGAGGTCCAACAGGTGGTAAGCCCATTTTACTGCAGGCGGTAATTCACATTACCACATTTGGTAAAGCATAAGACAAATAGTTTTGTGAGTTGAGCTTTTCAGTTGTGATGTCAAATGATCAATGTATTTTGAAACACAGCCAAAAGGGCATAAGGTGGTATTGTACATAAGATACCACAGGAGGGCATGAGTTAATTATTCAGAGTGTTCTAAGTCCAGTACTTGTTTACCGTTAGTGACCCTGGTAAAATAATTATTAGGCAGTGTCCTGAAGTTAGTCTCACCACTAAAAAAAAATAAAAATAAATGTTTATCGCAATATACCAAAATACCACAAGATACTAACTATAGCCCAAAAAGATCTCTAACATTTTAGTGCGGTGGCCGAGAAGTGGTAAAATAATTACTGTGTGTGGTCTTGCATCATAAAGCATAACCATTTTGTGCACTCATTGTCAGAATTAGAGCTCTGAGGTAGTGCAGTACTGTGTGCTGACTTGACTCTTGTTATAGTTTCATTGGCAATAGTACCGCCATGTCCCAGATTCAGGCTGAATTTTCTGAATTGTCAGATTACCTTGATGCAAAGCTTTATGCGCATGCAAATTGGTACTCTGAAAATGTGACAACATTGAAAAGCAAGATTAGCACAGAAGTAGAAAAAGAGGCCTTTGAAGGTATTTTTGATGAAGGGAGCATTGTGCAGGTGTCTCTCCTTAGGTTGTTACGAGCGGCAGAACGCACAGAGGAGAAGAATTGCATCATCAAACTGTGCCCAAAACTTTGGTTTCTGCTGCACAGATCCATAAAGATGCAAGGCAAAGACAGTGAAGTCATTAGCAAATAACAGTGCAGTTTAAACAATGAATGTGATCAGGTACACAAATTGAACACAGAAATAAAGCAGACAGAGCTAGACACATAACTGCAAGCCAAATGTAGCAGCCTTGCTACTCAATTTGCTCAGCGAGAGAAACAACTTGATGAGAGTGAGTAAAAATTCTATTTAAAAACAATATTGGATGATATAAGGCAAGATAAAGATGTTGGTTTCCAAAATTCAAACCCTTAGTGAAGATAACAGGGAGAAAGATAAGGAATCCTGTGCTATGGAACAGGAGATTAAAATTACTTGATGAAAATTTAAAAAAAAAGCCAAAGCACTTGATCATTGTCGGACACAGATCAATGAATTTCAAGCAATAATCAATAAGTTCACTGATGAGAATTCTGTTCTCTGTCATGTAGCACAACAGCTTCACGGACAGTTCAAGAACCTGGAACAGCAAATATTTAATCTCAAGTCTCAGGAAAAGCAACAGGGTACTACATTAAGTGGAGCTGAACTCAATCACAGCACAAGCCAAGGAAATGTACCAGCAGCTGTCCACACGACCAGAACTGGTTAGAACGCAATATTAGGGTCTGAATCACCTGCAAATACTCACACATTCTTGCCCACAAGAGAACAGGAATGAGCGACAAAATGGCACATACCAGGAATGCACCATTTAGTCCTTTTAAAATTATGAAATCTATAAAGACTTTGATTAAACCATTCAAAAGGAGAGGGGATTGTTGTATGGAATACCATTTAGAGGCCGTTCACAATATATTCAAAGCCCTTCAAATTCCTGGGGAACAATATAGACGGTACTTTCACCTCACTCTAGATGCAGCATCTGCTAGTATAATTTGTGGTCTCAATGAATAGGACATTTGTGTCATGGGCAGACTTTGAGAAGATTAGACACCAATTCTCACCTTCAGTCTTTACAGCAAGCAAAGAAAGCCGCTTATACTATAATGGCAAAGCAAAATGAGTCTCCTTGCCAAATCTTCCAAAACTTGAGGTAAAGTCTGCAAGGATGCCGCTAGAATCAGCCCAAACTCAGGCAAAGAACGACATGACACCTAATTAAAGGGGCGTGCCTCCAAAGGGGACATCACCCCTGACTCCTATGTTCCAATCTATTGATACCAGTGATAGAAGTTCTTACATTCTCCTAGATACCTTGGTAGTTCTCCCAGAGTGGGGTTTTGCCATGATATGCCAGGCCTAAATAAAAATCAAAATCAAATGTACAATAGCCCATACCAGACACTAGGGGCCCAGAGTAGATTTGACCCTAATACAATGTTATATGGCCACCAAGAAAGACCAAATTATGTTAGAAATCAATCTCCTGAAAGTATCAGAACAGGCCTAATCAGGGCGAATTTAATCAATACCGGCCCAGACCACAAAGAGAGGAATTCAGAGACATGGACGGGTTTCAATGCTTAGAGGCCCAAGTCAGAATGTTGTATGAACATATAGGAAAATTATGTGCAGTTCAAAAACAACCACCAAGTACAGGTGCAGAAGGTCATAGGAGTGATCTTGTGCGTAGCGACAAGTGACTAGCCCTCTGCCCTGATGAAAACACAGATGCCCATGAATCGCCCTTGAATAGAAATACTGAATTGCTTGCGGATTTAAAAACAAGAAAACAAACAAATGGTGAGACGGAGTTACAGCACACACAAAAAGGGAGTGTGGTTAAATATGGAGTTGAACCAGACCATTCAGGTGGGTGAAGATAAAGAGCAAAAAAAGGGCAAATTAACAAGAAAAACCCAAAGAACAGAGAATATTTAAAAAGAGTATCCGATGTGAAAATGAAACACAAAATGAAGATTTAGGATCAACAGATAGATTATCCTAACTTGATAATCACAAAATTGTGGATAGCCACACCGAGGAAACAATTGTCCAAAAGGCGGGTGCAGGTCAATCACCTGAGGAGTATTTTGAGCCACGGATGCTGCTGGGGACAGAAAGAGCAGGCTCTGTACAAAATGCAGATGTGTTACATACCAAAAACTGACATGCTGTCACGTGACACTTGTGAAAATACACAGCCAATGGGTTGCAATAAAGTAAGTAGAGAGGACCCAGACAGTGGGAAAGGCAAAATGAGAAATTGGGGTGTGAATACTATTGGCCCCAAGTCAGAGGGGCAGTCAGTGGCTACACTCCAAATGGGTTCTGAGCCCAGGAGAATAGACAAGAAATTCAAAATAAAGTGGGCAAAAAGGAGGGTAAAATATCATTTTTATATACCCATTTGCCTAGCAACAAGTAAAATATTGCTAAGAAAAGTAAGTCCTGAAATTTGTAAAAATTTTAATTTTGTATGCGTACTAGAAGAGGCTGAGGATAGGTACTATGCTCCTATCACTATTGAAGAAAAATGTAATGCATTTGCAATGATTGACACAGGTGCTCAAGCAACAATCATGTCAAAAGAACCGGTGGAAAGTATCAATGAAGGGAGATCAACACAAAATGATGTGGTGAGGCAAAATGAAGGATGGGGAAGAAATACCTATCGAAGGTGTCACTGAAGTTGACAAAGATAGGGAATCAGATGAGACAGGAAGTGTTGGTCACACCCATTAATGAAATACCCTTCCTCAGAGACAAATTGCCTGAGGAGATTATCGCCCCCCTCATTGAGGGGGTAAATGTAGTATTGTGGTCCTTAGCTAAAAAGCCATTGAGACCTAAGAAAATAATGACCCAAAGTAACAGTGTAAAAGAATGCCACACCGTTGCTAAATCAGAAAGCGCAGTGGAAGTACATCTTCAGAATGGCTGTGTGAGTTTCTGCTGAGCGTCACTGTCATTCTCATGCGTCAGGATGAAATGCAAGGAGAAAAGAGAAACAGTGTTTGGAGATTTATTTGGACCCTAAGAAAAACTGGCAAACAGAAATAGATGAAAACATGTTGCGTTATTTATTTAAATGAAGAAAAATACAAACCAAATATTACTCCAGAGTTAAATAAGAAAAACTCATTTCTACAATCTTCCGAAATACACATGGGAGAAGGGAAGACATGGATCCCTATCCATGTGAATGGGCATCCTGAAACGATTGAAGCCATTTTGGCGTTTGAGCATGAAAGGAGTTTCATTAGTGAAAATGTACTCTGGCAAATACTTGACAGAGAGGAGATCCAAAAGTTTAAAAAAAACACAAAACATATTTGGCCTAGATGACCCCGAGTTGGGACAAAGAATTGTAGGAACATGGATGTTAAAGATTACAATTGGCTCTAAAAGCATTCACCACAATGTGTGGATCGCAAGTGGAACACAAAACTAATGTTTTGGGGGAAATGCATCATGCACAGAATGTGTATGGTGTTCGACTTTCTAAATCAAAAGGTCTGGTCCAAATTGGGTGGAGCTGCACCTGAATTTGAAGACTAGCTTATCATTGTGGCCAAATGACGCCATATGCAATTTTGCTTCAAGTGAAAAAGGATGTTCCCATTCCCGCATTTACCAGATAATTTACAATAGCATTAAAATACAGGAAAGGACAACAGGTAAAAGATTATGATGCATTTGTATGCCTAAATGAATCCATAAAGCAACAAGGGTTACAATGCGAATATACATCACTGATAAGAGTTTAGGGGTGGACCCATTCAAATCCTGGTGGACAATAAAGGGTGTCAAGACATTCATTTGGAAGATAATTCAGCATTAGGAATGGCAGTACAGAAATCTTACTACACTGCTGATTTCAATAACACAGTGATCGGGAACATCCCTGAAAGGTATGTGACTGCATAGAGTAAATCACCAGAAACATTGGAGTCTAAGCCTAAATGAATCTAAGTCCAGTCTATGTGTCGTTATGAGCCATGTGAAATGGCATGCTGTCATCAGGATGATGGTATCCTGTTAGAATTAGGTAAATATAAGAAAGAACAGCAGCATATGTAAGTGGAGGTCAATATTCCAAAATATTTGAGGGTAGTGACTCTCCAAAGAGACAATGACACACGGTTAGAGTAAAGTGCAGAGGTTCCTCCGTTGGAGGATTTCCCAGAGTTTTCTAAAATAGTAGAGGAGCAGAATCAAGCTGCAGATGCTTGCACAAATGAAGAAAAGCAACAATTGAGGAAAATATTTATGGAATTCAAACAAGTCTTTGCCAAAGATGCCTAGGACTGTGGGCTAACCGATTTGCATGTGGCCACACTACCAGAATGGCATGGTAGGGAAGCTGGTATTTGTGCGGCAATGTAGGTTACCACTGGCATGTTTGGAATCACTAGCTGAGATAATCAAACATTTAGAATCTAGAGGAATCATTAGGCCTATTCATAGTACATCAAATACTCCTACATTAGGTGTGCTAAACCACAATGGTGCTTGTGTGCAGATCTATGAGAATTAAACAAAAAAGGTACCTGTATCAAGGTGTCCCTTCCATTTATTGATCAGAGCCTTGCACAGGTTCACAGGTCAAAAGGTATTTACCACCTTAGATCTTAGAGCTGGATACTGGTGTGTGCCACTAGCTGAAGACATTCAAAATGTATTTATTTCCATTTGATACATCACAACATGCATGGTCCTGGACCCCTTTCGGGTATGTCAATAGTGGGAGTGAGTTTGGGATATTCCTGAGCAAGTCACTCTCGGATGCAGTTGAAAGAGGAACAATAGTTTATGTGGATGATGTGCTAATCAAAAATGAAGATTTGAAAGGCCATTTTATTGAGATTAGACAAGTACTCAGACAACTACAGAAGTATGGGGCAAAAGTATCTTTACAGAAAGAACAGTGATGCAGAAATAGGGTGAACTTCCTAGGCCATGAAGTGACAGAGCATGGATTAAACCCACAAAATAAAAAAGTGGAAGCAGTTCAGAAACTAAAAGATCCTGCTAACTTGAAAGGTTTCAGGAGCTTGTTAGGAATGACAAATTACAACAGAAAGTTTATTGAAAATTATGCAGAGATTGCACAACCTTTGACGAGATTACTGAAGCAGGGTTTAGTTTAGTTTATTATATGTATAGCGCCGCCTGGCACTGGGGCATCCAGGCGCTCAAATTAAGAGCAACATTACAGAGTAATACAATACAGATTACAGAATATAATACAATGCAGATTTGGTACATTAAACAGGTAAGTACAGATTAATGCGAGGTATGGCAAGCATAGGTTATATCAAAATACTTGGTTAAAGGTCAGGAACATGTCATGATACACGTTGTGCTAGGTTGTAGATAGTATGAACGGTAAGTAGAATAGTGACGGTAGTTCAGGCTTCGTTGGATAGTAACCAAGATTTAGCGCTGTGTCTGAATCTATGAAAAGATGGTTCAGATCTGAGATGCAGTGGCAATGAGTTCCAAAGTTTGGTGGCATGTACGGGAAAGCTTGCGCCGCCTGCTTTTTTAAGTTTGTATCTGGGGGTGGTTAGACAGTGTGTTTGCGCTGATCTGGTTGGGCGAGGTGGGATGTGGAATGTGAAGTTGTCCGATAGGTATCTGGGTGCTTGGTTAGTCATACACTTGTGTGCAAGCGAGAGCGTTTTGTATTCAATTCTCTGAGGTATAGATAGCCAATTGCAGGATCTTCTGGTGTCAAATATATGTTCGTATTTGGCAATGTTCAGAGCTGCTCGTAGGGCGTTATTTTGAATAACTTGCAGCTTGTTGATGTTTTTTTGGCTGGTGCCCAGATAAAGAGCGTTACAGTAGTCGACTTTGGAGAGGACTAGCGCTCTGGCTAATGTAATACAATTGGAGGGTGAGAGGTATGGTCTGCTGGCATTGATAAGCTTGCAGGTGTAGGCGGTGGCAGAGGAGATGGCGTTGATCTGTCTGGTCAATGTGAGGGACGAGTGAAGGTAGATCCCAAGGTTTTTGACATTGTTGGATACAGGGATGATGTTCCCGTCAATAGAGAATGTCTGATACAGATTGTCCAATCTGTGAGTCTGGGTTTGGTGCCTAGGAGTAGGAGCTCGGTCTTATCGTCGTTGAGGCAGAGGCCGTGCTTGGCCATCCATTCTTGGATAAAGGAGTAGATATTGGTGAGAACTGCCTTGTCAGTAGAGTAGTCGCCTGTTAGTGGGATAAGTATTTGAGTGTCGTCTGCGTAGTTCGTGTAGATGACACACAATCGGTCCAGTATGTCAAAAAGGGGTTTAGTGAATACATTATATAGTGTGTGGGGAGACACAGGAGCCCTGCGGGACCCCGCATGTGACTGGGGCTGGTTTGGCAGAGGCTGTCGGGGGAAAAGACCCTCATGGATCTGTTATTCAAGAA
Organism: Ambystoma mexicanum; assembly: GCF_040938575.1. Taxonomy (NCBI): domain Eukaryota; kingdom Metazoa; phylum Chordata; class Amphibia; order Caudata; family Ambystomatidae; genus Ambystoma; species Ambystoma mexicanum. The sequence goes on from NC_090936.1 coordinate 54,900,637, forward strand.
GGACTGGATCCAGGCATTGGCTTTGTCAGAGAATTTGGCTGCTGAGGTTAGGTGTTTACAAAGGATGTCATGGTTGACCAGGTCGAAGAGGAGGAGAAGTGCAAGTTTGCCATTGTCTTTGATGTTGTCCATTTGTGTCTTGAGGCCAATCAAGGCAGTCTCAGTGCCGTGTTTGGGTCGGAAACCTGATTGAGTCCTAATAAGTTGTTTTTCTCGAAGTGGTTCTGTATCTGTAGATATGCAGCTCTGTCAAAGATTTTGAGGAAGGGGGCAGTCGTGATGGGTCTGTAGTTGGTGGGGACACTAGGGTCGAGGGTGGGCTTCTTTAGTAGGGGTAGAACCCATGAGTCCTTTACATTGTTGGGCGCTGTGCTAGATGTGAACGATGAGTTAATCAGTGCAGTAATGAAGGAAGCAAGGTGTTTGGCTGCGTCTTTGATAATCGGCGCTGGAGAGTTATCGCCTTGGCACTTGGATGGTTTCAGTGAGTTGATTAAGTCTTGCACCTCTTTGATGGATATGGGGGAGAACTCAAATAGATTGTCATCGTCCGCTGTTGGTGAGTGGGTGAGGGGGACGGTGTTGTCAGTGATGGTGAGGCTTTCTTTCTTAGTTACAATTTTGGCTTGTAACATGGCAATTTTACCTAGGAGTGCGTCTTGAATGTTAGTGCACCAAGATATGTCTTTGGTACAGGTATCTGGAATGGGAGAGGGGGATTCGAGATCTCTGAGAATGTTGAAAAGCTCTTTAGTGTTGGATTTGGCGTTACATATTCTTTCTTGTACATGTTGTTTTTGGTCTGGATGATGGCTATCTTGTAGGTGTTTTAGGCAAATGTGTATGCAGTCTTGTTGTTGGTGGTGGGCATTTGTTTCCAAGAGAGTTCAGCTTGTCTTTTGGATATGCGGAGTATTTTTAGTTCAGGAGTGAACCAGGTATTGAGATGCGCGCGTGGTTTGGCTTTTTGAAGTTTGAGAGGTGCTATGGTGTTTATAGCCTTGAGGATGGTTGTGTTGTAGAGATCTACTAATTCCGTGGGGTTGGTGATGGAGGGCGAGAGGTCGATGATGGGTTGGAGTAAGGGGAGGAGTTTCTCTAGTGTGATGTTTTTGATATTTCTAGTGCGTGTGCCTTTATTGATGGTGAAGGTGATGAGGTGGTGGTGGTCGGTCCAAGCGCATGGTGTGTTGGAGAGGATGGTGGTGGTGCAGTTGAGGTCAGCAATCCAGTCAAGGGTGCGGCCTTTATTATGGGTGGGTTGTTAAATGTGATGGGTGAAACCTAGTTCGGAGATGGTGTTGGCTATGGTATTTGCATTGTCGTCTTTCTGGTCATTGAGGCCTAAGTTAAAATCGCCTAGAATGAGAAGTCGTGAGTTGGGTTTGGTGTTGGTGGCGAGTAAGAGAGCTATGTCGTCGTTGAAGGACAGTATGGGGCCTGGTGGTCTGTAGATGAGGTGGGTGGTAATAGTACTTGTATGGGTTGTAGTCAATTTTATGGCGAGTAGTTCGGCGGATGGGACGGATTGGTTTTGAATGTGCCTCATGTTGAGGGAGCTTTTAGCGATGATGGCTACTCCTCCGCCTTTGGTAGTTTGTCTGTACGGTAGATTGTGTAGTCATTGGGTATAGCTAGCGCTAATGCAGGGCCGGTGGCTGGGTGGAGCCAAGTCTCGGTGATAGCTATGAAGTCAAGGTCGTTGCTGGAGATGTCGGCTATATCTAATACGTGGGTGACTATGGATCTCCCATTGATAAGTGCACCTTTGATTATTTCGGCGGAATGGACTGGTGAGGAGGTGTTGGGGCAGGTGGAGGTCTGGTCTCTGGGTGGTACGGTATGAGTGGGGAGAGAGGCTGGTTTGGGTTTGGGCCTAATTTTGTTGTCTGGCTTTGGCAAGGTCGGATGGACGCAAGTTCTAGATCTGAGGCGGTTAAGTCTTAATGCGCCAGTGCTGGGATAGGAGGTCTTGGAGGTGGCAATCTTATGGGTGGGCATGCTAGAGGAGGTGGTCGGAAGTCCTTTTTGGGTTTTGGATATGATGTCTGAGCTGAGCGGCTTGGTGAGTGGCAGTTGAAATGGGTTAGTGTTGGGTAGGAAAAGGGTAGGGCAGGGGATGGGATGATGTCTTGGGCAGGCTAGTCTGCTAAGGCCATTGGGTTGGAATAGGTAGTGTGACCCAGTACATGGGATGTCATGTGGGATAATGCAGAATGGTAGCATCATGATGAGAAGCCAGGTTAACATATCTAGGTTGGGTAGGCTAGGTGGGCTGTGCTGGAGGTGGATAGGGGCTGGGCTTGAGAGATTATAGCACTGTCGCGAGGGATAGTGGTGCGTAGTCAACTAGGAATTTCCTGAACTAGGATGCTATTACACAGTTCTTAAAGTAGTAGTGCATGCATGATTGAGATTATCTCTGCAATTCTAGGTAATCAGACAGTAGTCAATTAGGATACTGTAGCACAGTCAGTTAAAAATACATAATACAAAATGCATAATACATACGCGATTGTAATTTTCAGCAGTATTCCACTAGGGTGCTACTGCACAGTTTGCTAAAAAACAGTAATGCTTATATGGCAGAGTTTTCCTCAGAACTTCTGACTTTACGTCAATATCATTAAGGTAGCAGGTGCGCAGTTAGGTCGGGAGAATAGCGCATAGACGGTTTTGTAACGTGAGTAAGTGGGATGCTGTAGTGCGGCTGTTAGTGTAAAGTAGATGTGTTGCTGTAATGGCTAGGACGATGATGCAGGAATGCGAATCTGCAGATAGGGTGCAGAGTGGCGTGTCAATGAATTGTGGGGCGGGGGTAATGTGCGTGGGATGAGTGCGGTGTTGCGAACTTGTCATTAATCATGCGTTAGCAGGGACTTGGGTGCCAGCAGGGATACGGTGTGCAGTTCTGTTCGTGGGGTGCAGTGACGATCGTGGCAATATGTGAGGACGGTGGCGCCTGGTTTCTCGTCAGTGCAATAAGTGATAAGGGAATAGTTTCTTACCTGTAACTCCATTTCTCCAGCATTGGTATCTTTCATGGATTCACATGCTTAGAATATTCCCCGTCGTCAGGCTGGGAATCCCCGGTACATTATATAGACCCTTTCCCGTAGGAAAACTTTTTCGACGCTTATGCGTCCTATCCACCTCGTTTTGTATCATGCGTGCCCGCGCCGTCAGGACGCCATGATATAAATACAGGACCCGCCCCCGCGCTCCCTCAGATTTCGGCCCCCAAAGTAGTGGGGGAACCAGTTTGCATGCCCAGGGGAGGCAGGCGGGCGCATGTGAATCCATGAAAGATACCAATGCTGGAGAAATGGAGTTACAGGTAAGAAACTATTCCCTTCTCCAGCATTGGATCTTTCATGGATTCACATGCTTAGAATAGATTACATAGCAGTACCATCCCGAAAAGAGGAGGCGTGCATGCAAACTCACATACTTTCCTCACAATGCCCATTCCCTATGGTCGTGTACACATCAGCAATTGTTAACATAGGAAACGAACAATATTCAATCATAATTGCAACAAGATCTAACCCCTCAACCGGGGCTTAACTTATTGGAATAGGTGTCGAAGCACCGCCTGTCCCATCCGAGTATCTTCGGCATGTTGTTGTGACAGGCAGTAATGGCGGGTAAAAGTGTGTGTAGCCGCCCAGGTAGCCGCCATGCAGATGTCCCCTAGAGGGACTCCAGACCACAGCGCCGTCGACGATGCCGCCGCTCTAGTTGAATGAGCTCTTGGGCGTCGCAGAAGAGGCTTCCCAGCCTTGGAATGGCAGTACGAAATGGTAGACGATACCCATCTTGGCAGTCCTTGCTTTGAAATGGCTTTGCCTTTAGCACCCAAACCATAGGCCACGAACAATTGCCTCGTTTTCCTGAAAGGTTGTGTGCGATGAAGATAAAACTTGAGAGCCCTTTTCACGTCTAATGTGTGTAACGTGCGCTCCGCTCCCGAGCATGGCTCTGGAAAAAACGTAGGTAAGACAATGGAGGAATGTTTATGGAACACTGAAGGAGCTTTTGGTATGAACTGTGGGTTAGTGGCAAGGACCACCTTGTTCTTGAAAAATCTTAAGTATGGTGGGTCTACCATTAGAGCTTGGATTTCCGAAATACGTCGGGCTGAAGTGATGGCCACCAGGAAGGCCAATTTCCACGACAAAAACTTTAGAGACGATGATGACATTGGTTCAAAAGGAGGTTTCATAAGAGACGCTAACACCAGATTGAGGCTCCACGCCGGAGGAAATTTCTTCTCGGGAGGGAAACTCCGAAACAAACCTTTAAGGAAGTGCTTAATCAGGCGGTCGCTGAATAATGGTGCGGAATGTCGTTGACGGGTAAACCTGGAGATGGCGGCCAGGTGTACTTTTATCGACGACACCGATAAGCCCTTTTGAGCTAAGAACAGCAAGTATGGAAGGAGCTGTTCCAGCGTAATCGACTGCGGAACCAAACCTGGTTGATCCACACACCACTGACAGAAACTCCTCCATTTGTACGAGTATGAAGTGTTTGTGGAAGGTGCTCTTGCCGCTTGCAGAATACGACGACACTCCTCCGGAATCGTTAGCTGACCAAATTCGGCGAAGTCAGGAGCCAGGCCGTCAACTTGAGGCTGTCCGGGTCGTGATGCCAAACGATACCCTCCTGTCGAGACAGAAGGTTGGGGATCTTCCTGAACCTCATTGGCTCCGCCGCCGCTAGGTGCAGCAGGTCTGAAAACCACACCTGTCTGGCCCAATACGGGGCCACCAGAATCACCCGACATGGGTACTTGAGGATCCATTGCAACGTCCTCCGGATAAGAGGAAATGGAGGGAATGCGTACAGGAATTTGTTCGTCCATGGGAAGGAGAACGCATCCCCCAGTGAGCCCTGCTGAGGCCATCTGCTTGCATACTGCGGGCATTTCCTGTTGTCCTTCGTCGCGAACAGATCGATGGAAGGATGTCCCCACTTCTTGAACACGTGTTGTAGTTGCTGGTCGTTCAGCACCCATTCGTGAACTTCGTTCATTTTCCTGCTGAGGGCATCGGCCTCCACATTTCTCACACCTGGCAGGTGGAACGCCAAGATTAGCATGTTGTGTTGCAGGGCCCAATGCCAGATTTTCTGTGCCTCCGTCGACAGGGACCTGGAACGTGTTCCTCCTTGTTTCCTTATGTAAAACATTGTAGTCGTGTTGTCCGTCATGACACGCACCACAGAGTCTCTCAATTGAGGAAGAAAAGATTTTAGAGCCCACCGCACTGCTCTCAGTTCTAGCAGGTTGATATGCAGGGAGGACTCTTGTAACGACCACCGGCCTTGTACCTGTAACGTATCCAGATGAGCTCCCCATCCGCTCAGCGATGCATCCGTCACCACCGTCTTCTGGAACTCCGGTTCCACCAGAGGCATTCCTTTCGTTAGATGAGTAGAAACTCTCCACCAACGGAATGCTTGTACCAGTTGTTCGTCGATGACCAGTCTGTCGCACCAGCGACCTTGGCTCTGCGCCCAACGGTCCGCTAGAAATTCCTGTCAAGGCCTCAAACAGACGGCAGTTGTTTATCAACGGAATGCAGGATGACATGGTCCCTAGCAGGGACATGTATTTGCGCACCGACACCCTGGTACCGCATCTCCATTCCGACGCCTTGCTTTGTAGCTTCTGTATTCTTTCGCTGGACGGTCTTACAAGGCTTGTGTGCGTATGAAACTCCGCTCCTAGAAAGACCAAGGTCCTCGAAGGCTCTACGGAGGACTTGCTGAAGTTTATCGCGAAGCCCAGTTCCTGTAAGAGGGACATCGTGGCCCCCAGACTGTTTTGTGTTTGTTCCATGGACGAACCTCTGACCAGCCAGTCGTCTAGATAGGGATAGACATGGTGACCGTCCTTCCTTAAATGGGCCGCTATAGGGGCCAAACACTTGGTGAACGTCCTGGGGGAGGACTTGAGACCGAACGGGAGGACCTTGAACTGAAAATGCTTTCGCCCGACGACGAACCTTAAATATCTCCTGTGTCGTGGACGTATTGGGATATGAAAATATGCGTCTTGAAGGTCTAGCGACGATAGGTAATCCATGGGTTGCACTGACCTGATAACCTCCTGGAGCTTTAGCTTTTTGAATTTTGAGCTCTTTAGCCATTTGTTGAGTACCCTCAGGTCGAGAATGGGCCTCCATTTTCCATTTGGCTTCTTGACAACGAAGAACCGGGAATAAACCCCTTGTCCTTCCTGTGCCACAGGAACCCGTTCTACCGCTCCTTTTTGCAGCATAAGCGCCACCTCTTGTCGTAGAACTCGAAGGTGGGGCTGGGCCGAAAACACTGGCGGAAGACTTGGAGGCTTGTTTTTGAATTGTAGCGCATGACCCATGCGAATCGTGTCCAGAACCCATCGATCTGTGGTGATGCATTTCCATTGGTCGATATGATGAGAGACTCGACCCCCCAGGACGTTCCGAAGGCCGTCATTGGTTGCTGGTTTGCTTGTCCTTCGTCGACGAGGGACCCGAGCCGCGTCGTCTGGAGGCTTGATAATCTCTGCCTCTACGTGCCGACTGGGATGCACGTCTGTAACCTTGTGAGGAGTATGAGGGCCTGTTAAATCCACGGTCCCTAGAGGCTCCAAAGCGGGAGTTTCCGGAAGCACCCCTGAAGGGGCGAAAAGAGCGAACACTTCTACCTGTCTGGAGGGCGCCGAGAGACCTAGCGGTATCCGTGTCTTCTTTCATCCCCTTCAAGGCTTCATCTACCTTGTCTCCAAACAGATGTTCTCCTTCACATGGCATGTCCAGGACTTTGTATTGGACTTCAGGTCTGAAAGTAGTACATTTGAGCCACGCTTGTCGACGTAGTACTACGCCATGATTGATTTGTTTGAAACCAGACTCTGCTAGGTCCACCGCAATATTAATTGCGTGGTTCGAGGCCTCCTCACCATCTCGTACTAGCAACATGGCTGCTTTTCGATGTTCTTCCGGCAGATGTTCTAGAATAGGGGCTAGTTTATGCCACATCTCCCTATCGTATCGTGATACAATCGCCAAGGAGTTGGCTGCTCTTACCATCGTGGCGCCGACTGAGAGCACCTTTTTTCCAAAGGCGTCCTGCCTCATGGCCTCGCTTTCTGGTGGGGTTGAACATTTTTGCTGTACTCTGGCCTTCCTAGCCGCTGCCGCCGATACCCCAGAGTCTGACAGAGGCTGTGATGTTAGACATTTTGGAGTGGACTCCGGAGCTTTAAACTTTTTCTCAATACGCCCCTTAATAGCCGGCTCTGAGAACGGATGACGCATCGTCTTGAGGCCTTCTTGCCACACGTGGTCCAGGATTGGGATGGCAAATACCGATTTCCTCCTTTGACCCATGTGATCAAAAAGAAAACAGTCTTTCTTTTGCTCCTCAGGAATTAAGCCAAACTCGGAACACGCTTTTCCCATCATTGCATGGAAGGCTCCCCACATCATCCGGAGGAGATGGTTGTGCCTGGTTCCTCGTAGACTCTACCTCTACATCCGAATTCCATGTTGGAATTCCATGTTCCTCGACGGTGACAGGGAAATGTCCGACCCTGAGTCACCTCGTATAGAATCGGACTCCGATAGCTCACCCTCCTCCTGCGCTCGAGGACGATCCTTCACCACCTGGGAGGCCGACGGGTTTTTGGTCGTCGAGCGGGCTGCTTGAGCTTGCTCGTCGACGGAAGGTGCAGAAAATAGCAACGATGAAGTGCCAGGCTGAGGGATCTGCGTATCCAGACGCTGCAGGAGCTTCTGAAGTGTATTAAGCACATCCAGAGACAAAACCGTCTGGGGGGTCAGCAACGTCGAGGATAGAGGGACCACACCCCCACTCGCACTCGTCGTCGACGTATTGGAAGGCCGTAAGCCCAAGTCCGACGGCTGCATAACCATGCCACATTCTCCTTCCGCCGACGTCACAGACAAGGCCGTGTCTGGCTGCAGTAGGACCGCAGGGGGGACCGGGTCCCAAACCTCTGGCTGCCAGGCCATAGATTGAGTCACCGTCGACGAAGGAGTCCCCACCGCTGCTGCCTGAATAGTAATAGGCATCGTCAACGACACCGGGGTCGACGAGCAAGTAGCCGGCACCGAGCCTTTAGACTTCGTAGCTGATTTCGTTGCCGACTTCCCGGCTGAAGAGTCTCGACTCACGGAAGACCTAGGACGGTCCCCTGAGGAGGGTTTTGATGCCGCTTGCCTCTCCGTCTTAGAGGATGAGGAGGAGGAGGACTTTTTGTGTGATGAGGAAGACCCAGCATGCTTCCCCGTATGCTTGTCCGCAGGGCATTATTCGACAGGCCGCACCTTCTTCGAGGGAGGTTCCGACTTGCTCCTGGAGGCCGTGGAGCCAACTTCTGATGCCGGATAGGCACCCGCTCCGTCGTTAAGCCAGTCGACCAACCTTCTTTTCCGGTCTTTAAGGGTTTTTTGGGAGAAACCCTGGCATATCTCGCATGTATCCGCCGTGTGGTGCGGGTGGAGACAGTAGATACAATCCATGTGGGCATCACCTTCATAGACTTTTTTGAGTCCACATGTCGCACAAGGGCGAAATAAAGCTTTTCCTGACATATTTTATCCAGAATGTAACGTCGCCGAAGCGAAAATACAACCTAATTTCGACTAGCAGTAACCACGAGGATCCCACTACTTTGAAAGACGGTTGAAATCTGAGGGAGCGCAGGGGCGGGTCCTGTATTTATATCATGGCGTCCTGACGGCGCGGGCACGCATGATACAAAACGAGGTGGATAGGACGCATAAGCGTCGAAAAAGTTTTCCTACGGGAAAGGGTCTATATAATGTACCGGGGATTCCCAGCCTGACGACGGGGAATATTCTAAGCATGTGAATCCATGAAAGATCCAATGCTGGAGAAAAATGATTACACGTAGCGAAACATGGCAGCAGTAAAGCAACAAGAACTGGTGGAAGCGATCTGGCAAATATGGATGTCAATAATTTCGGAGAATGAGGTACTTGGATGCATGGGAGGTCTTGTGGCAGGGTCAGGTTTGGGTAGAGGCTGGGGAGCAAAGGTAAGCTATAGAGTCAAAAACGGCTTACCCGGATTTAGGCAGAGTTCTGTGCCTCGAGCCTCGTAAGCGTCCGGACAGGCTCCAGACAGGCAGCCTTGTTGGGTGGCCTTAGTGGATTAGGCCAGCGTTCGCTTGCCGGCGATGGGATTGGCCAAATGATTCCGAAAGCAGCCAATCCAATTTCGTCAGGCCAGATGGAGGCTATGCACACAGGATCAGGGTGGCGTCGGCCATCTTGGACTGTAGTCAGCCTCGTGGATCAGCATGGAGGCATGGCAAATAAAACAGTTCTGCATTAAAATAGCAGAGATCCAGAAATGAATACTATTTAAAGTAACTTGTGCTGAAATTAGGGGCACAATGCAGATTTCGAATCTGCTTAGGAAAATAAAGTAGATTTGTCGCGCGTCGCTCTGAAGGGCATCACAGACCAGCTCTGGCCTCACCAGAGATGATGGACGTTGCCACTGCTCCTGCAGTGGTGTGGTGATCCAGCATCTCTGGTGGTCTGTAAGGAAAGGGAGCAGCTCAGGCTCCTGACAGGCAGCCTTGTTGGGTGGCCTTAGTGGGTTGGGCCAGCGTTCGCCTGCCGGCGATGGGATTGGAAATGGGAAAAGGAACAGAGTGAGGAAGTGGCCATGCTAAAAGGGTGTCTAATGAAAGCAGCAGGTTTGGCATATCCAAAAAGCCAGAATTTCTTTGTAGAAATAGGATTAACAGACCAATGTATGTCAGCAGCGCTATATCAAAAACATGATTCAAATAACAAAACCATTGCATATGCTAGCAAGGCATTGTGACAGGTAGAGACCAAATTTAGTGAATGTGAAAAAGCGCTTTTGACCAATGTCTGGGCATTACAACAGTTCCGTCTCATAATTCAAGGAGAGTGACTGATTGTTGAAACAAATCACCAGCCTCTGCAATTTTTGCAAAGCAAGAGGATCCGATCAGGAGGTTTGGCCCAATCAAGAATCACCTCATGGATATTGGCACTTGAGGGATTTCCAGTAGAAGTGAGATATGGACAATATAAAAAGAGCTCAAGGGCTAGCGGAGTTGCATGATTGTGCACCTTTCTGTGCACCTGAAGACACATAGCTAGAGAAAAGTTTAAATGAATTTGAGCAATCCCTACACAAGGCTTTCAACGAAGAAACATGTAAGAATTGACCAACTGTGTATGTAGATGGATGTGCATACCACATAGAAAATAATGCTGAAAAAGAACTTGTGACAGGAATAGGAAATGTGTGGTTTAAATGCGACAGCATTCCAAGAGTGAGCAGAATGATAGGCCCCAAAAGCAGTCTAATTGCAGAATTGGCCTCTATTTATAAGGCAATCTATACAGCAGTAGAAAACAACCTCAAAGAAATAGTTTTAGTCACGGATTCTGATAATGCGCGAAATAGTTTTGTGGTCTATGTATGTGGCTGTAAAGTGAAAGGCATGCTGACATATAACAAGAAGCCAGTTAAACATGGCAAGATGATTAAAGCCATACCCCAACTAAGTTTACCACAATATACCAAAATACCACAAAATACCCTCCCTGAGATACTGAGATACTCAATACTCAATACTCAATATAGCCCAAAAAGATCTCCAGCAGGTCCAACTATGATTCAGTACTCTTAATTGACAACAGGTTTACATTTCTGAATATACTGAACTAATCATTATTATACTGAACTAATCATTATTTATTGACATCTCAAGAAGCACTGCATGTTTGTTTCCATTACCCAGTGCTTGTTTTTTTAAACATGGAAAATAAAAAGAAATTATCTGTTTTATTTTCTGTTCCATTTGGGAAGAAACTAAAAATATCCTTCAATTGACGTTTATGAAAGCAGTATGTATAGATGAACTTTACAAGCTTAAAGCATGCTAAACACAATACTACAACCGTAGGGTGTCTGATTACAATACAAATACTGTGCCACCTAAAAATCTTAAAGCTCTTAAAACATTATCTGCAATTGCAAAAGGAAAAATCGTAAGATTTTGAACACTAAAGGCAATTTTCTTCTGCTTTTTCCTGCCATTATATTTCATTTTGTAAGCAAGCACACCACACATCATTCCAAGCAGGTTGGTACAGTGCCTCTTAATATACAATAGCGCACAACAAACACAGCACAAACAAGCAAACCAAAAATATCAAAATTGACAGAAATTATGCCAAGCCAACATTCCTCTAAAATGCGCTGCTCAGTAAATGGCAGATCATATTTTAAGTTAACTGGAGAGTACCTTCCCCTGAATCTCGTGTTTTAGTTGCCTCTTTGGGAGATGGTTGAATTTCTACATCCAGATGGAGAAATGCATGGAAGGGACAGATGAGACAAATCAGAAAGCAAATGACATCAAACCGAAACAAAACAAAAAACACAACTATGAAAACAGTTCTGGAAGAAAGTACATCCACTAAAGAACCAATGTGTTCACTTTCTAGAGAAACATATTTTCTTCAGTATTGCAAGGACAGCATTAAATATAATCTGAAACAGATTATTGAGGGCATGAGAAATCAGATTATCCCAGCAGACACATTGTCAGATGACTGCACATGTTCAACTTCACCTAACTTTAAATCACAACTACCCACCAAACAGAAAACCAATTTTATTCAATTTTTCACCAAGATATTCAGAAACGCTTCAAACAAATATGATTTAAGTACTTCTGACTGCTACTGAATATAATGAGTAAATGTGACCTGTCCATTTTAGTAGTGTATGCAATCTACTGAGACAGTCATCAGTTTTTCTTACTATTCAATGAGCATTTTAAGAGGGTAAAAAGGGACATGTAAGAGCAACTAAATTTACAGTGGAAACCCGGAAACTTAGATTAGGAGTGATTTTATTTAATCTGAGAAACATATCAAACAGATGCCAATCTAATCAGTAGCTATGTTTGACTGCTTTTAAGAGGATGTTTGTCCTCAATAAAACTATATGGTTTTCAAATGTATCATATCTGTAATTTATTCAATGTATTGTAAAATGTTTATGTCAAATATACAATTAATACTTCCTAATGGAGAAACAATGTGAAAGTTTTTCAACACAAACAAGGGAAACGGAATTTGAAGGTTTCTAGAAAGTTAAGGAAACTCCGGTAGTGCCCTCAACTCAAAAGCAAGATCCATGATCTATATAGGATACATTGCTCACCGTAATTGTATTTCTGATGCTTGGATCTGCTTAAATTCACATGCTATGCATAGGCCGACATCTAGTGGTAGCTGCAGAGTATTACATTTTTTGTTCTCGAAACTCGAAAAGGGATGTCGACAGGGCGTGCCAGTAATAGTATCCGTAGTGTGACGTCTCCTGTACCTATGGTTGTTCATGCGTCGAGGTACCTCAGATTGGTTTGTTTCTGAGATGAGGAAGCATGAAGTGTAGTGCGAGTACAGATGTAATAAAGCAGATAAGAGTAGCTAAAGCCAGAAAGCATCTATGCACCTTCAACTCCACAGGGCAGGAAGGGTGGGCGCATGTGAATCTAAGCAGATACAAGCATCAGAAATACGATTACGATGAGTAATTTATCCATTCTGAGGCTTGTGGATCTGCTTAGATCACATGCTATGTATACACTAACGAGCAGTGTCTGGAGAAGGAGGTGGGTTGTGAGAAGGTACAGCGGCAAATAGATGTTTTAGCAACACTTGCCCCACCTGTGAATCTGCTTTAATGTGTCAATGCAGTAATGCGGAGTAAAGTATTTATGGAACTCCATGTAGCTGCTTTGCAAATGGCATCTAGAGGGACATTTGCAATAAAGGCCAAAGTAACTCCTGTACCTCTGGTGGAGTGAGCTCTTGGTGTGAAAGGCAGTCTTGTTTGATAGGGAGTAGCCGAGCTGTATCCATTTCACTATCCATCTGGAGATGGCTTTTTTGGAAACCAGATCACCTTCCCTGCCAGGTGCTATGGAGGCAAACAGTTGGTCTGCTTTTCATAGCGGTTTTGTCTTGTTTACATAGTAAAGAACCGCTTTCCACTGTATAGGTTTTTCTCAACTGATTTTGAAAGAAAGCGGGTAGTTCAATGGATTGGTTAACGTGGAACTTGAATATGAACTTAGGTGAAAATCTAGGATGTGTTCATAGTACCAACTTGTCTTTGAGGATAACAAAGAAAGGGTCTTGCTCCGACAAAGCTTGTAGCTCATTAACCCTTCTTATGGAGGAGATAGCTACCAGAAAAGCTGTCTTGCAAGTAAGGTGTTTAGGGCTGGCTTTGTGCATAGGCTCGAAGGGAGGACCTATGAGCTTTGCGAGAACCACATTGAGATCCCACCCTGGAGGCGGGTTAGAAATGGGGGCGGGGAGTAAAGTCTATTTACTCCCTCCATGAAAGCCTTAACAGGAACCTTCCAGCAGGACACCTTGTTTTGTTAAGTGCTGTACGCGGACAGAGCTGCTAGGTGAAACGTGATGGAGTTGAATACTAGGCCAGAGTCTAGCAAGTGGAGCATGTAGTGAAGAATGTGTGATTGAGTACATTCAATAGGGTTTACATGTTTTGACTAGCACCGTATGACAAATCTTTTCCATTTGTTGAAGTAACAGTGTCTGGTGTTAGGTTTACGTGCCTCCTTGAGGATTTCCATACACCTTTGAGGTAATTTTAAATGACTAAACTATGACTTCAGGAGCCAAACTGACAAGTTCATGGATTTAGGCTGTGGGTGTAACATTGTCCCCCCGTTTTGGGTGAGCATGTTGAAGGGGCACCGGAGCTTGATTGGATCACACATCACCAGTTTGAGCAGATGCAGAAACCAAGGTTGTTTCACACACATTAGAGCAACCAGGATTAGAGTTACCTGTTCCTGGGGCAAATTTGGAAATGGGTTGGGGAAATGTGGATGTGAAGTTTGGGCATTGTGCCTTTAGGCTTGTGGCAAACAAGTCTAAAGGAGGATAGCCCCAGAGGGAAAAGATATGGTGTAAAATGTCTGTTGAGTTGCCACTCGTGTTCTTCGGGTAGGGGTTCTCTGCTTCGAGAGTCTGCTAGAGAATAGAGTTCCCCTGGAACGTGTTGAGACACTAGGAACATAAGTGTCCACTTCCAAATGTTTTGAGCTAGCCTGGACAAACTTGGAGCGTGTACCTCTCTGCTTGTTTATGTAAAACAGGTCTGTGGTGCTGCCTGTGAGGAGTTGCACTGTTTGACTGGTTAGATGCACCTGATAGACTTGTAGGGCCTCGAGTACAGCTAGTTGCTCCAAAAGGTTGATGTGATTTTGGGCTGTGATTGGTGTCCACAGGCCATGCGCTGTGTGGTGAAGGTAATGGGCTAACCATGCGGAGAGTGAGGCCTCTGTTCTAACTATTGTTTGCACTTAAGTATTGTGAAAGGGGTTTCCTTTTCAGAGATTTTCCTTTGACCACTAGCGTAGCGCTTGTGCTAGGGTTAGCGAAACAACCACAAGCTCATCCCAATGACTGCTTCCCTGAGACCATTGTTTTGCTAACCACTCTTGCATTCGGTGCAAGCGCAACCATGTGCGCGGGACCAGGTATATGCATGAAGCCATCATCCCGAGCAAGCGCATTGCTTTGCGTACGGTTATTTGGCGACCAGCCAGATAGTGAGGTATTTGCAGCAGTATGTTTTAGGCTCTTTGGTTTGAGGGGAAGTCTAGCCCCTCTTCTGTTTTTATAATAGCTCCTAGGAACTGTTTGGATTTGCTTGGAACGAGACTGGTTTTGTTCTCGTTGTTTGAGAATCCTAATTGGAACAGAAGGTTGACTGTTCTTTGGGTATTTTGCTTGCAAATTTGACAGAAATCCACTGTTATCAGCCAGTAAGGGTACACTGGGATTGATTGTCTGCATAAGTGCGCCGCCACTACCGCCATTACCTTGGTGAATACCCTTGGAGTGGAGTCTATGCCGAAGGGTAGCACCTTTAATTGCAAGTGCTGATTTGCCATCTTAAAAGCACAGGAATTTTCTGTACGCTGGGAACATTTAATTATGAAAGTATGCATCTTTCATGTCCAATGTTGCCATGTAGTCCCCTTGTTTTAGCAATGGGATTACTTCTTGAAGGGTTGTAATGTGACATTTCTGTGGCTTGACATATGTGTTTGCAGGGCGCAGGTCTACGACAGGGCATATTGTAAGGTCTTTCTTTGGCATAAGGAAGTACATTGAATAGATACACTTGTTTACCTGATTTGCCGGGACGTTTCTATGGTGTCCTTTAGTAGCAGTGCTTTGACCTCTTTCAGCAGAATGTGTTGTTCCTTCTGCATCATTTGTCTTTGCGGGAAGTTGGGTGGTGTTTGTACAAGTTCTATGCAATAGCCTTCCTCCACGGTGGAAAGTACCCACTTGTCTGACGTGTTCCCCCGCCCATGCGTGGGTAAAACAGCAAATGTGACCTCCTACTGGAGGAGCATGGGAGAGGACCTGGAGCGGGTGGTCATTGCTTTGGTGGGGTGAAGCCTCTGGTGGAAGATGATCTGCCACTACTTCTCAACCTTTTGTGGCCCTTTGAACATTTTGTTGGGAGGATTGCCACTTCGAGCACCCCAAGATGAAACCTGTTCGCCCTGGTTGTAGTTGGGGGACCTCTGGGAGATTTGTCCTTTAAACAGCGTGTACTGAAGGAGCCTCTCTGCACAAAGGGTTTGTTTGTGAGCTGTCCCAGGGATTTGAGGGTGTCGTACTGCTCCTTTGCACCCTTCAGTGCGTCCTCAACCGCTTTCCCATATAAGGCGTTTGGCTCAATTGGCACATTTAAAAGGGTGGCCCGAGTGTCTAGCCTGAAACCTGATTGGCGTAGCCATGCATGGCACTTAAAGAGGGTAGCCTCAGCTACTATCCGGCCTGCATTATCTGCTGCGTCCAGATTATTTTTCAGGATGCAGCTTGCCACCTGTTTACCTACAGCTACTGTTCAAGAGCTGTGTCTTTAAGGGCTCTGGGGCAGAGTCTATTTGTTGTGAGATCATGTCCCACTTGTGGCAATTATAACTCACCAGCAGGGTAGTGTTGTTGGCTACCCTTACTTGGTAAGCAGATGAGGAAGCTACTTTCCTGCCCAGTGCGTACATTTTTGGCTCAACATGTCAGGAGGGGCTTCGGCAGAGGCTAAAAGGTGTGCCCGCTCTCTTTCTAATGGTCGTCACAACAAGAGAGTCAGGCTTTAGTTGCCCCCTGATGTACAATGGGTCTGACAGGGCTGGTCTGAACATTTTCTCAATGCAAGGGTTGACTGCCCTTGTCAGGTTGGGGGCAAGTAAAGAAGGCTGAATGCGCCTTTGGATAGATTTGGAGCAGTGGAACGAACTGTGCTGCAGATCTCATTATCCCTGAGGATGTCCTCTACAAAGTCCTTGCTTTTAAAAGAAGATCATTATACTGCAGCTGGTTATCCAAAGGGGAATCAGCCACGAGTTGGTCAAGATGGTCTGTAGAATGAATAATGTATACATCATCATTGTCATAGTATTGCTCTGTAGCATCTATGTCCCCTTGGTCCGCTATTGAGCCAGGGTTTTGCAAACCTAAAGTGTTAAAATAGTATAGGTCGTCAGGAATGTTTTGAGAGCTAGAGGTACTACGCCGTTTAGTGTCTAGGCGGGGATCTTTTGGCCTCGGGCTGCTTGTTAGCTTCTTCGCCTTGAGAGGGCCCTTGGAGGCTGGACAGCTGATCAGGGTGTTAATCAAAAAAGTTAAAGCTAGACATTCTCCTCATAACTCTATCAAATTGCTCAGGGGTCCACTGAGTGGAGCTTGGTAAAACTGTGGGAACAGGGGTAGGGAGAACCTCTGATGCAGAGGGTTGTTTGTGGTGCATTGCCCCCGAGAGGGGATCACTAGGGGCAGAGGGCTCTTTAGCTTTTAAAACAGGAGACTTTGAGGATGGGCTTAGAACATTTTGAATTGTTTTACGTCTTAGACTTGAGGAGAGTCTTGGGACGTGTTTTTTTTAATGAGTTCTTTCGACGCACAGTCGCCGGTACCTGAGGACTTGTCTGATTTGCTTGCGGTGTCGGGAACAGATTCGGCATCTGTTTTGGGAGCCTGCCATGTGGTGAACGCGTTCGTGATGGCCCAGAGGACAGGGACTTTTCGGACCTTCCCTTCGATACTGCGTGTGGCTTATCGGCACATAACGTGGTCGACTGTCGGACATGGAGGGCGTATTTAGTGTGGTGTGCAGTGTGGGTGCTTAAGCCGTTGGGTGTCGTCTGTGTAGCAGAACTGCTGGTCTACCTGTTGGAGTCGGGGGCTCACATGCAGTAAACCGTCGGGTCCCGATCGCCCTTGGTGACACTTATAACTTTGATGCTGCCATCGCTGGAGGCTCCCTCAACGTTCATGGCGGCCTCGGCCTGCATGGTGTGGTGGGCCCAGCATTTCATTTTCCAGTCCTTTAGGGTCTTGGGCCGAAACAGTTTGCAGGACTTGCACTGTCTTTCGGAATGGTCCCTAGGAAGGCAGAAATTACACACCCTGTGCGAGTCCTTCAAGGGAAACTTGTTGCAGGAAGGGCAACATTTTAACTGTGCGTTTTCCATAGTATGGAATAATGGCAGCTCAGTGATGTAAAAGGAATAAGAGGGAAATAGGCATTCTCTAAAAGAGATGGATTATGACCTCCCTCCACTCTCCCTACTGTGCAGGGCCAAGGCCCGTTGGGGCCTAGGTAGCCTGCAGTTAAAGTTCGTCAAGACTAATGAGTAGTTGTCGTCAACAAATGATGGTGTCCTCGAAAACAGTCGCCCGAGTTCTTGCGGTGTGCGGCCGTCGAAAGCATAGAAACAAAGTCTACATTTAAACTTTGTATAAGTAAAGGCGTTAGCCACAAGAAGGAACTCCAACTTGCGTCAGACTATGATGGCAGAAAAAACAATCAGAGGGACCTCGACGCGCGAAGGACCATGGGTCCAGGAGACGTCACACTAGGGATAGTATTACTGGCACGCCCTGTCGACATCCCTTTTCGAGTTTCGAAAACAAAAAATGTAATACTTTGCAGCTACCACTAGATGTCGGCCTATGCATAGCATGTGATCTAAGCAGATCCACAATCCTCAGAAATATATATATCTTTGAGAGTGTCCAACAAAAAAAGCTGTGAAAAATGGCAGTCTTCAAAAGCGGATTAGCAACTGCTGCAAAAATCTAATTTATGTATTCATTTATTTTAAATACTAACATTTAGAGTACATCTGCTCAATATGTGTCATTTTGTTCAACATATGCATTAATGTAGTGCAGCCAATCACATGTTAATGTGCCCATGTAAAATTATATTTACCAAAAGCAGCAATAGCTAAATAGGTTTGATTGAAGTAACAATTCAAGAATTTCTTATGTTTTATTTAAAACAAGTCATTTGGAGGGGCAAGAGAAAAATAAGTTACTTGAAAGAATATAATTCATTAAATAGATGGCAAGTAAACATGTGAAACATGTCAGACAGCCATTTAGTTTAAGATGTAGGTTTACGTCATAGAATCAAGACTCAGAGCTCAGGCTTGCTAGGTTTCTAGCATTTTAAAAGAAAGTTTGTTAGTTACTATTTTCACAAAGAGCAAAAGCAATATGCTTTTCTAGATAACCAGAAA
Organism: Ambystoma mexicanum; assembly: GCF_040938575.1. Lineage (NCBI taxonomy): Eukaryota > Metazoa > Chordata > Amphibia > Caudata > Ambystomatidae > Ambystoma > Ambystoma mexicanum. Next base: position 54,919,322 of record NC_090936.1, read on the forward strand.
ATATAATGAATATACATTTTTACTTTAAGAAAATACAAGTATAGAATAAAGGAATATTTTCACTTTGTTATAAACGGATTTGGCAACCCTTCATCTAAGCCAGTGGTCTTCAAACTGTGAGCTGGCCCGAAGGATGTCAATGGGAGGCTCCAGACTCAAAAGGATTAAGAAGGCTGTTTTTAATAGGACATATAAGCAGTATAAAATCTGGGGGTTATAGGGTATGCCCGGTATAAAAATGTTTGAATACCACTGATCTAAACAATGAGTTTCCAAGAAAAGTAAACTATGGAAATAATCTCAACTACAAAACCCTACCTTCACGGTCCAAAGCAGGTCCGCCCAAGGGAAATCCATCACCGATCACTCTCTCTGGACTGCCAAACATAGGACCGCCTTTTATAATATTGACTCCATGGAAGGCAGGAGACTGTTTAAGCCTCTGCTTCGAGCCATGTTGAATTATTAGATGAGAGCAACTAAGTGGATAATGGGAAAAAAGAAAAACATAATGCTGTAAGCAAATTACAACTTCAAAACATCCTAACGAGTCCTGTAACAAAGGAACATTGTTCAAACAATAGATTACTCACGATCCTCACATTAGTTCTGCTTTAAGGATATCAATTTGTCAAAATATGTGAAGCGAACAATGTTTTCCCCAGAACCAACTTGCTATTCCTTAAATGGGTCTACATGCATCACATTGTGATGCCCAACAGTCTTAACTGTATTAAGGTTTTGTTTTCAATACTTCTCAAATTTTCTAATAATATTCATGATTTCCTTCTGAAGCCAAATACAAATTGACTGCAAATACTTGTTTCATACCTCTGAAAAAACCCAATTTCTTTCTGGACATGTCCAAAGCAACACTATAGGTTTCTTTACAGAAACCATGTACTTTAACAATTAGACTCCCAAAGCCATCACACGAGGTGGTCTGGAAAGCCTCTTAAAACTGGGCTTACATCTTTTAGCAATCCTCTTATTTCCTGAACCGGTTGAGTTTACAGAGTGCAGTATCTAGTGGGCTGTGCTATCCTCCTTTCCCAGCGAAAGGGCATCCTTACAGTTTGGTTACTCTGCCTGCGATCAGGTGACTGGCCCTGCAGCACTGCAGATGATACAAAAGGACTGTTAAACCTTGGAGAGGTCACTGTGCATGTACACATTTGAGCAACCATTGGTGGCCCAAGTAGAGCTGATGGCCCAAGTAAAGCTGAAGACAACACCTGGAAAATGAGGAAAACTGACTAGGGATGTAGATAAACAGCAGCAGCGATGCAGGAGCCCAATGTGGTGCCCTATCAATATATAACGTGCTTAGGCATGTCTCCATACTTGGTTGATTCAATTCATCAGTGTTAGGTTGCCTTCTTCTGTCCAAATGGCAAAGTGCACCACTGTGTGCCCTTCAACTTGAACAACAGCTACCATTTTAACAAACAGAATGAGCATGGTTCTGCATGGTCACCTTCACCTTCCACTATCGCAAACACATTCGTAATAATGTCAAGTTACTTATTTACACCCCCATTTCTCTACTCACAGGGCATAGCTGTTCCAGTGTCCATGAACAGTTAATTACCAGCTCAAAGTCTTAAAAGCGAAATGCTGTAGAACGAGAATGCCTCTTCACAAGCTAAAACTGAAAGTAGGTCCTGTAATTATGCTACTACGCAATCTTATACCATCATAGGGACTCTGCAATGGAACAAGGTTAACAATTACGCATTTACAAAGACACATCATAGAGGCCCGTGTAATCGGTGGAACTTAGATACTGTTCTTATACCACACATGCCTCTCATTCTATCCAATACAAATATGCCTTTCAAATTTAAAAGAAGACAGTTACCTATACGTTTAGCCTTTTCAATGACCATTAATAAGTCACAGTGACCTACGCCCGCTTCCTGGAACTGATCAGTGGTAATTCCAATATTTAAAAAGGGGGACAGACATTGACCTTTCGAATCTGCTAGAATGGTGTATGTTAAACTGGGAGTGGCTAGTTTATTATTATTATTACTAGAGTATTTACTGAGCAACAGAAAGCAATGGCGCTCTATAAGTCACAGGGGAAAGGGCATAGAAAGTGAAGCAGAGGTTCAAATGAGCGGCGAGCTAACAAAAGGTAAGGGGCCAATTCAGCAGCAAAGAATCTACAAGTAACCAGGGGAGGAAAGAGGGCTGAGCAGATCACCCAGTCTCAGGATTCAAAGTGAGTGGAGGTTGTCAGAGAGGAGCAATTTTTTTAACTCGTTCCTGAAAGGTAGAAGCGAGGGGGAGAGTCTGATGTTGACAGGGAGGAGGTTCCAGAGACTGGTGACAGAAGGCCTGCATGTGAAAGTTCATGTCTGCAGATGTCCTTACTTCTGGTGGATCGTAGGCCTCCAGAGATTCCGAATGTTTCAGCGAGGTAGCTTGGGTTCTTCAGGGGGAAAGTCTTATAGATGATGTAGCAGGATTTTAAGATGTGTGCTTGCAGTGGGAGCCAGTGCAGTTGGAGGAGGATCAGAGTGAGGTAGTTAAATATCTGAGTCCTTTGATGAGTCATGCTGCAGGAGACATTCAGGAGTGCCAGAGTAGTCATCAGAAGGCCTTACAGAAGGGCACTGCCACCACCCAAGTGGGAGAGGGCCAAGGCTTGGACAGCAGATCTGAAGTTGATTTCTGGGATAAAGGGCTTGATTTTCTGAAGTAGGGAAAGTTAGTGCCATGCCGTTTGCATCTTCCTTGCTATGTCCCACTTGAAGGAGAGGTCTCTGTTGAAATTGAACCCAAGGCATCAGCTGGGGTATGAAGCCCTCCAGGTTCAAAGCAGAAAGTCAAGTCTGGTTCTGGACATCACAGTGGTTTGTATTGTTGATCAGAAGTCGGAATTCGGTCTTGGAGGAGCTGAGCTAGAGGTAAGCACTGGACATCCAGGACTGGATCAATGTGAGGCAGGCCTTGAGCCTGTGGATGTCTTTGATATAATAAATATTGAGCTAGAGCTACAGGTCATCTGCATATTGGTGGATGTGGATGTTGTGTGGAGCAAGGAGAGTTACGATTGGTTCCATGTAAAGGTTGTACATCACAGGGGAGAAGATGAAATCTTGTGGTAACCCACAGATGATGGGTCGAGTTGGTGATCTGGAAGAAAACATATTGGTTGCAGTTAGCAAGGTAGGCTTTGAACCAGTTAAGGGTAACCGCACTGATCCCGATGCAGTGATGTAGAATTTCAGTGTGTATCTGATCGTCTGCTGTTCCGAATGCTGCTTAGAGGTTCAGCAGAATCAGGAAGCAACGATGTATCATTGAGGATGTTAAGGGCATCGTCGATCACCTTGATGGTACTCGTTTCAGGGCTGCACCTTGGTCTGAAGCCAGATTGGTAGGATGGAGGAGGTTGTTGGTTTCAATCTGTTGGAGGAGTTGCATGGCTACTGCCTTCTCAAGGATCTTACCAAGGAAAGGAAGACTGGTTACCGGGTGGTTGTTTGAGGGCGTCCCGTCCAGTGTTGGTGTAAAAAGCAGAAGAATGTGTCCATGTAACGCTCACCTGGTATCCACAGGGATGTCACTCAGCCTGTTCTGACCTCTTACGACCTCGAACCCTTCCCTGGAGTCTACTCGACTGGAGACTGGGCCTTGTTTTCTTGGAAAGTGTGCTCTCCGTCCTGCTTTCAGCGCAGGGGCACGTTGATTGATGCAGGCTCATTGCTGCCTAGTTACTTCACTGGCAAGAGTCCGGCAGGTAAGTATAATGAGTCTTTTGAAGTTCTCTTTCGTATTTGTATTGAACTGAGTTATTTTTCTGTGTCTTTTAGGTGCTGCAACGTTTTCAGTGTGGATGCCGGTTATGAAGAAGAAATGCGGTGAGTAAGCGCGGTATGCGGCGCCTCTAGATGTTTCCACGCTAACCTGGAGTGTCTTTTCACTCTTGCAGATGGATGAGAAGTTCCCGAGACAGAGTTCCCCCAGAGCGGCTGGGATTCAGGTAAGCTTTTGAAGCTCGTACACAGTCTTTAAAAATAAGCGAAGATTTGCTGAATGCTTACTAATGCCTTTTTTCTGTTCTTTTCCCTTTTCCTTAGGAAGCAGCGTGCCGGGATTGGAATGACACCGCTGAAGATGCCTGCAGAACAGAAGGAGCGATGAATGATGAGCAGAAGCGCTGCAAGGTAAGGCTGTTCCTAACGGTGTTCTTATTCTTGCAGGAGCTGAGCGCAGAAGAAAGATGCAGGCCTACTGGAGACCACTCGTAACACGGTGAGTGTCACGCTGCAGGTGCAAAAAACACAAAGCATCTTTCTCAGCCTGGGCGTGGCTTAAATAGTCTCTGGGTATCCCAGGTGTCTCTGGGCTGAACCACACCCAAAAGACTAGACTGCACATGCAGTTCTGGGAACCGAAATATGTGGGGGCATCTATCTTGTCCCCATCAATGCACTACAAGTCCAATCCCCAATGTTATCCCATGGAGTGAGTGAGTCTGGTGCCACAAGCGCCAAGTCTGACTCCAAGTGGGTCTTTGGAGGGATGGAGAGGCCCCTCAGGGCCATGTAGGTGATTGTGGCCTGGCCCCAGTCTGACATCTTGGAGGGCTGGGGACATGAGGGGCAGTAATCAGGACAGTCCAGCCTCGAGGATCGAGGGAAGGTCCCTTGAGTGAAGGGAACTGTTAGTTATTTCCAGTTCAGGCAAGACTGCTTCATTCAGAAAGGTTTTGAGTAGTGAGGCAAGGAGGATGTCCTCTAAAGACTGTGGCCTTCAGGGATTTTAGGGTGGCAGTGAGGTCTTCAATGCGGAGTATCATGAAAGTGGTCGATGTAGTAGGGGTTTGCGATGGTGGAAGGTGTAGTGTGCGGTCAGTTGTGGGGTTGCTGTCTATATGGTGGCAGATCATGCTGACCTTGATGATGATGAAACAGTTGATGGCAGTGCATTTCTTGATGGTGTGAGGTACGGACGGGTGTGTTGGGCAGAGTGTTGATGCAATGCCTGAGGGCTCTGAAGAGGGTTCTGCCTTCATTGTTGGCCTTGGCTATGGTGTTTTGGAGGTAGTTGGCCTTGGCAATGATGATCAGTCATCAGCGTGGAGCATAACGTTTTTTAGCGCAGTGAAGTCATATGCACTGCAGAATTTTCGACAAGTCGTTTCTGGTTTTCTGGTGGTTCTTTTGCTGAGGTTGAGTTCTTGAGTGAAGGTTAGGGGAAGACTTGTTTACTGGGTTTCTGATTTACTGGGACAGTGTGACTAATGTCAATGGGGATTGCCAGATGATCCGACCAGTGGAGCAGGACTGGAGAGAGCTGTAATGGAGGGCGGGCAGGGTAGTGATGATGATGTAGAGGTTATTACAATTTCAGTGAGTTTGGTCTTTTGTGGACTGTATGAGGTACAGAGGGTTGTGAAAACTGTGGATATCTTCTTTCTTTGACTTGGTTGCTGGGTCGCCTGGGAAGTTGAAGTTGCAGAAGAAATGTTTATTGGCGTGCATGAGAGACATGGTGCTGACCAACTCGGAAGTCCCTGATGAAGAAGGTGTTGGGCTTGGGTGGTCTGTAGTTGAGGTGGATTGTGACTGTCCCTTGGGGACCGAGGGAAATGCCATGAAAGGTTTGGAAGGAGCCAATGGTGGCTAAGTCCAGTTGCGTGCATGGTCATGATGGCTTTTGAACAACAACTATGCCTCCGTCCATTTTGTTTGGACAGAATAATTCTGTAACCATTGTGGAATGTAACCATTGTGGAGGTGGATATTGATGATGTGGGTGAATGTGATACAGGTCTTGATACTGATGATGGCTTCCAGGTCATGTGTGGGGATGAAGTCTGCGATGTCTGCTGTGTGGTTGATTGATGAGTGGACATTGGAGAGCGTCGGTTTTCGTGGTGCGGTGGGGGAGGTTGCCAAATTGTTGCTGCCAATGAGTGGGGACGGTGGAAGTGGGCTGTTGGGAGGGTGAAACATATGCTAGGGAGCTTATCTGATGTTTGAGCAGCAGGAGTTCTGGTCCTGGGACGTTCTGGTCTGAACAGGTTGAAATAGAAGAACAAAATGACTTATCCCATGAAATGTTCTTTCTGATGGATGTTCCTTTGACGGACACAATCCTCATCTTTGATATATTCATATCCTGCTTTGCAGAGTTGGTAAAAATGTCAACAGCACAGGGCGCTATGCACCATCAGCATCTGTATCCCTCGATGGTTATCATTCCTGCAACGGGAAGACTAGGATCCTATAAATATCACGCAATGCGCCCTTTTCCCAAGTTCCTCGTTTTTCCCTCTTTCTGCTCAGCCAGCTTGAGTAATGAGTAACCTGTATGAGTGTTGAAAGAGAGAAGTAATATAAAAAATTCACCCACAGTCAGAGGCTAGAAGGGCGATGAGAAATCCGTCGGAGGAGCATACATCAGAAGGAACATTACCAGGGGTACATGATTTGTTCTAATGGATTGTGTCCTACCACGGATTCCTCAACTTTGATATACTCACAAAGATGATGGTGGAAGAAGTGGATTTTTGTGAATTATTTTTGTTCAGCCCATAATATTGTGCAGAACAGCTCTTCCAAAGCGAGTGTCCTGGCCTGACAGTCTAAACAGTAATGCTTTGAGGAAGTATGGAGTGAGGACTAAGTTGCATCATTGCAAAAAGTCCTGCGGTGGTACACCTCTTTGAAGAGCCAAAGCGGTTGCCACTCCTCTGATGGAATGGGCTCTTCTATTTTCAGGGACGCCTTTTCCAGCAATGGAGTAGCACTCCAAAATGCATAGAATGATCCGACAGTTTGTTTGGCCTAACTTGTGGCCCATGTCCCGTCTGACATTTGGCATTCTTGAAATGCAAAAGCTAAGAGCCCCTTTCATGTCAAGCCTGTGTAACCTCTCTTCATCCTTACAAGGGTGAGGAGGTGAATTATAAGCTGGCAATGTAATCTTCAGAGTTAAATGAAATTCATTCAGATACTACCTTGGGAAGGAAGGAGAGGCGAACCCTCAAAACTACCATCTCTTTCGAGAATACCGTAAAAGGTAGTTTGCATGATAAAACTTGTAGCACACTAACCCGGCGAGCAGAAGTGCTGGCTAATAAAATTATGGTCTTCCTTAGTGACCCGAGAGAACAGGAATGGAGATGTTCAAATGGCTCTCCCATTAAAAAAGTAAGTATCAGGTTCAAATAGCAGGACAGAACCAGAACAGGGGCAGGTGGTAATTTATTGGTCAGTCCTTTCAGGAATTGTATGGAAAATAGCATCTTAAAGTAAGAGCCTTGTTCTGGCATGCATTTAAAAATAGATAATGCTGCCAAGTATCTCTTAATGGTAGCCACCTGCAGCCCCCGATGGTGTAGGTGCAGGAAAAAAACAACAAAACAGCACTGCAGGTGTGTTGCAAGAAAAAGGATCTATATCCTTAGCTGAAAAACTTGGTCCAACAGGAGCGGTATAGGGTTTTGGTTGCTGGTCTTCTAACTGAAAGCAACACCTCCATAAAGTCTTCCAGGAGGTCCCAATACTTGTATCTTAACCTCTCAGAATCCAATCGTTAAAGTTCAGTGTTCAGATTCCTTGGTGAAGAAGACTCTCTGTGGAAGACAGAATAGAGGGCAGATGGACATGCCCAGAAGGTCTGGGTACCATATCCTCCTGGCCCAATTCGGGGCAATCAGGATCATGGATTTCCCCCAACTTCCTCAACCTCCTGATGGCATGAGGGATGATGGGGACCAGTGGGAATGGAATGCGTCCCCAGAGCTCCTCTCTGAGGAAATTCCCTGGAGCAGAACAGGTTGCACTTCCTGTTGATACAGGACGCGAACAGATCCACTTGAGGGGTTCCTCAAAGGAAAAAGATCTCTAGAAGGACTTCCTGAGTCAACTCCCACTCGTGTGAGATCGTGCTCTGCCTGCCCAGAGCATCCACCATTGTATTCTCTTCACCATTAGGTGAATGGCCGACAGAGATTTTGTTTTGTAGAGCCAAAAACCGAAGCTGCATTGACTCCCTGCACAGTGGTAGTGACCCTACACCTCATCTCTTGTTGAGATAATGCATGGCCATTCTTCCCCGGTGTGGATGGCAAAAAGGCCATCAGCGCCAATCTGATCGCCCTCAGCTCTAAAAGGTTTATGTGTAGTCTTGATTATGCAGGGGGCCAAAGTCCACTCATTGTCAGATCGCTCATGTGAGCTCCTCATCCCTTGAGGGACACATCCGTGACTAGTTATCTGTGGCCAGGGCTGCCAGAAAGGTTCCTGTATCATCACATTCTTTTTGCAGGCCCACCACAGGAGATCCTGTGCAACCATGCCTAGGAACTGAAGTAGGTCCGTCATCTTGCCTGGGAACTGTGGCCATTGGGATCTGAGGCCCCAATGGAGGGACCTCATCCTTAGGGGGCTTCTGGCACCAAGAATATACAGGATGACATGAGGCCCAGCAACCTCAGAGTCAAATGCTGGTAGAGATTGGACATTCTGAAATCTTTTTTCCATCTGCAGGATATATTGAGCCCTTACCTCGGGAGGCAAAGTTTTTGCTGAAGAAGAGTCCAGGACCGCTCCAATAAACTGAAGCTTTTGAGAAGGTGTCATCTAGGTCTACTTGATATTGAGGGAGAAGCCCAGTTTGTGGAGGGAGTGGCAGGTGCTGTAGAGATGTTCCAGAGCCTGTTCGGGGGGGAACAAGCTCTGATCAGCCAATCAACGAGGTAGGGAAAGATGTGAATCTCTCCCCTCCTTTTATTCGCTTCCACCACTGCCATCAATTTGGTGAAGACCCTCGGGGTGGAGGTGAGCCCAAAAAGGAAAAAAATGAAATGTAATGTTACAACTACCAATAGAGAACCTCAGGTATTTCCTGTGTCTGGAATGTATAGGCACATGAAAATAAGCATCCTGAAGATTGAGTGACACCATCCAGTCCTGAAGCTAAAGTCCTGAAGGATCTACAAACGAATGACCATCTCAAATGTGTCCTTCATGAGGAAATTGTTCCTCCACCTCAGGTCTGGGATGGGTCACAGTCCTCCGTCTTTCTTGGGAACTAGGAAATAGGTGGCGTAACAACTCTGGTTTTGTTCCGCTACAGGTACCTTCTCCAATGCACTTTTCTCCAAGGAGGAAAGAATATACTGTTGTTGGAGTGGATCTGGTTCCCAGAGAGATGTTCGCTCGGGGGACAATCGGGGTCTTTGCACAAATGGGAGACTGTACCCCTGGGCCATCATCTGTGGTGCCCATGCATCTGAAGTAATAAGATAACATTCTTGTAGATGCTGGTTCAACCGGCTTCCCACTGGGGTTCTGTGACCAAAGTGCTCAGAGAAGTTTTGGGGCTGTGGCTGTGGTAGAGGGTAAGGAGGAGGTTGTAGCCTGAGCAGGTTTTTCCTCCATTGCCCATAGGGGCATGTGTAAACCTTCTCAGTCCTCGTTTCTGGGTAGTCGGACCTCTACCTCTTTGGCCAAAGGAGGAGTAATAACAAAAGGACTGCCCTCTTCAGGTCTGCAAAGTTGGGTGTTGTTGCAGCTGGCGAATGGCTGCCTCCAATGATTTTGCTGCAGCCTTTGAAGCCAGTAATTTCTCTCGACTGTCGTCCACTTTTGGGCCAAATAGGGTAGACCCATCGAAGGGCATAACTAGGAACGTTGAGTGAAAATCAGGTGCAAACCCAGACTTAGGCAGACAAGCAAATCTACAGATTACAGCGCTAGAGCTCATACATCTGCAGATGCAGTCTGGCGCCTCTAGACCAGACTGAAGGTATTGACAAGAGGCCTCTTTACCATCATTAATATTACTGAATGCATTACATGTCATGTTTGCTGCGGCTTGGGCAACTACATTCCACAACGTACAGGAGTATTTTTGCCAGTGCATAAAATGCATTAATGGTTTTCAATGCCATGCTTCTAGCAGAAAATACTCTGTTTGCAACAGCGTCATGTTTCTTATCGTCACAACCCAGGGGACGAAAAGATGGATGGTTGGATAAGCTGTAGCAGTTGAAGTTGCCACTTGTTCAATCTAACTCTCTGTGTTGGGTGCTGTGGCGAGTGAGAAGAAGGGTGCAGACACCTTGTAGACATGATTCACCGATTTTTATTAAATTAAGATAAAAGACCTAACTTGCTCTATCTCTATGGGTGGTCCCAGTATTAGGTCAAGAGACCTTTAAAAAAAAAAAACAATAAAAAAAATGATTTTGAAAGACTGCTCTGTGACCACACAGAGTGGTCTTTCTAAATCGAACTGTCATGGCCCTGCCGCACAACAGTGTGCGCAGGGGCTAACAGCCACGCCAGGACCCGGAGGTGCTGGCGAGGGAGACTGGGTAAGTGTGTATGTTTGTGTGTGTGTGTTGTATGTTTGGGTTGCGGGGGTGTGGGGGGGCATGGGGGAGTCTTGGGTGGGGAATTAAATCGCACCAGAGAGGGGGTGGGGTGAGGTGCTTTTTGTAGGCTGCCTAAAATCGGCCGGAAAAAAGTCTTTTAGTTAGGCAACCTCCACAATGCAAAATAATGACATAGAAACCTAGGTAGGGACCACGGTTCTAACTAGGGTGCTCGCCAGTCACTCGCAAATGTCCAAAAGGAAACCATCTGCTGTCCAAAACTTCCCTAACTGACCCTACCACCATGAAAACTAACATATATATGAAGAATAACTCCCTTCTTCTGAGGCTACTTCTAGTCCCAGTCTCTTCCTTCGGGTTCCTTACTTGCAGTTTTCTTGTGCTGGGGATATGCCGTGGCTCTGGCGTTCCAGTCTCTGGTCTCGGCGAGTTTCAAACTCGCAGGCTTTCTGGCTTGTGCTTGCTCTGCCTCTCTTCCTCTGCTTTGTCAGATGTACTTTATTTAACTTACTCGTCCCAGTGGATTGGGAATTTGAATTTAAAGGAACATGTTCATTTCCTGCAAGTTATTTGCATCTACTAGGAGTTTGTTCACCCCACTTGAGTTATTTAAAAATTGCTGGTATTGTGAAGCATGTCATTTAGGCAATTGTGTGCACTTCCTCACAGAAATGGGAGTCCTTGTCCCCAAAGGGGGAGTCTCTCCCCGTGAGATCTCACTTGCCTCGGCGTGCTGTGGAGCGGGCCCACCTCCCTAGCCACACAGCAGGTGGCGGGGCTTCCTCTCGGGGAGAAAGGATGCATTTCCTCGATTTGTCACAATGCCTACAGAGGAAATCAGGGTCCACAGAAGAAGGCCTATGCTTCTTTATCAAATCTTTGTAAACAGCCGGAATGGGGTCTGATTTTTGCCATGTTTCCAAAATGGGAATTTTAAACGTTCAGAACCAAAGGGTATGACATTGCCTTTCTCGAAGATGGATCCAAAGGATTTGAAGAAATCAGTCTTAGATTGGGGTTTGAAACTCGAAGTTGGCTCTGAGGTCAATGAAGGTCCCTTCTACTTCAACTCCTTCGAGGAGGAACTTACAGATGTTTTTGGCTTCGATATTCTCTCAGTGATCAATGACATCTTGGAGGTCTTCAGACTCCGGCTTTTGGGCACAGAGGACAAAGCCTTACTTGATACCCTGCTCATCCTGGAAGACGCAGCGGGATCAATAGCCTTTTTTGGCTCTTTCGAGGGTCCAGAAGGTGCTGCCTTCGAGATCACTTTTTGGTGATGCCTATCCCTCCCTATTGCGACAGGGAATACCCTTTCTATCTAAAGGAACTAAAGGTGCTCGTCTTCTCTTAATCGTGGATAGTCTTTTTATATACAGGTTTCATTTTGGCTCATATACTTCTAAGCGTCATTTCCTTTGATGGGTCTCTCTTATCAGGTATTGTAGTTCTTCAAAATAACTCTTGGGTCTCATGCTTTCTGTGGCCCTAGCTTTGAAGTACTTTTCCTTCCAGTAGTTCCTCACACGCTTGTTATCACATATGTGTTCTACCCAGTCTCTTTGCTCAGGTTTTCCTAAATCAAGTTTGCCATGATTGCCTTTTAGGCTTTCTTTGTCAAGGTTTCTCTCTCTGAGGCTATATGCTCTTTTGTCTTGTTCACTGGTAAGATAAAGCTCGCCAGTGAACAAGACAAAAGAGCTGGGTTGTATTTTCTCCAACTTTCAATTATGCAGATATAAGGTGCTTTCCCTTCCTCCCAGGGTTTTAGTTCCAAGTCTCTGTTGGCTCCACACCTAGGTTGGTTAAATCACTCTTTTATATACAGGTCACATCCCTGTTAAAGTACTTTCTTCAATGTTATCTCATCCTCAGGACTGAGACTAGTCTCTTTCTTAAAGTGACACTGGTCTTCCCCGACCGGGTTTGTTATTTGCTTTCTCTGGTTTTTATAGGTCCAATCATTCAATTTCATATTTTCGTTCGTCTTGTAAGCCTTCTGTGCACCATCGCATCTGTGTTACTACCACATTAGGACTGGGATGAGTTTCTTCATGGATTTAATGATTCCCTGATGGCCTCATGCTATTCCCACTTTCCCCGGTACCTCAGGACAGGCTTTGTTCCAATGCAAGGAGTGAGAATGCTCCGTGCCGCTGACTGGGGAAAGCCGCTCGAGATCAGTAAATACTAAAGAGAGTACCCGAATACGTACGAGTGGAGTGAAATAACCTATATGTTGCCGGGGAAACCAGAGGGAAGAGGGTGACGCTGAAATTGAGGCAAAGATACCCTGAAAGAAAGAACCGATTGTCAAGAGTTGGGGAAGAGAGTAATCCTCATTGGAATCACTGTCACCTTCATAGTCACAATACTTTGCCATGAGGTAGCTTGGGGAAGACCCAGGTCCCCTTGCACTGAATGAGAAAGAAAGATTGCAACAAAGTCCTGGCAGGTTACACCAGACGCACTGCAGATCTGGGTGTTCTGCGAGTCTGGGACCCGCATCCAAGTTGTGTTATCTAGGAAAGAGAATCCAAAGGAAGACCCATGCCCTTAGGATTTGAATTGTATTTAATATGGAAAAAGAATTGGTGAACGGAGCCAATGCCCCTGGAGTGATCTGCAACACAAGGTGAGGGAGGTATTCTCTTACGTTATAAAGAACTAGGATATTATTTGAACTTTTGTTTTGGAGGAGAAAATCCTGGGGAAGGAAGTCATTCCCTTTGGAACTGTGAACATTATCCATTTGGAACTTTTTTTGGAGTTATACCTTTTGTTGAACTGGAACATTTGTGCATTTTCAAGGCCAAAGACAATACCCTTAACACCTTAGAGTTAGTTTTAGAATGCAAGAGCTAGTATCGAATTCAGGGACACACAACATTTTTGCTTTGGACATCTGGACACCAGACCGACCCTTAGTTTCAGTTGAAGTAGGAAAATGCATCTTCAATCGGGATAGTGAGGCATTTTCCAACCCCTTTATTATTTAATAAAAGTTTATGTCAATCACCAAGAGTCCTTTGTGTCCGTGTCTCATTCCGGGTTCCTCAGAGAGCCCTTTCGGCTTCCCTTTTTATTTTCTATTATAGAAGGATAGGTTTATCCTTCCTTTCTTTATATATTGTGAGATCAGCAAACTCCAACTTTTGTGGAGTGCTGAGGGGCTTTCTCACTGCTCCTGTAACCTTTTAGTTACAGTGGAAAGCGAATCTGAATGGCTGGTGGCAGTGGTTTTATCTTACCTACTTCTGTGCAATTTTTTCTTCCAGGCTGTACTCGCAGACGCAGTAGTGCACAGAAGGGTCACAATTGACCCAAAATGGTTACTGAATTTTTTTTGCCATTTCTTGTGTGCATGTCTTTTCCTGGTTCTTCTTCTGCTGTGCTGGGTGGGAGAGGTCCTGGTTTGACTTTTGTTTTCGGTGGGAATCCTTTGAGAAGCCTGCCAAAGCTCCAGTGTGTCTGTGAGGACAGGAATCCAGGGAGGACTCTAAACCTCTGCTGTTCTTGGTCTTCTGGTGTGCCTGCCTAGAACCAGTGCCAAATGGGGGGCAGGCTTTCCTAAAAGGACAGCCATCACCCAGAGTTTGAATGGCACATGGGTATTGATTGGAATGGATCCTGAGGATGAAGACAAGCTGACCCCTGGAACAGTAGACGAGGAGAGATGTCCGCAGCTGCCTCCAGATGCCTGTTGTGTAATCACTGCTGATTGACCCCTTCTTCCAAGCGTCAGGAGAACTCCAAAGAGGACGACTCTCATGGGACCAATCAGTTTTGAGACGGCCTGCATTTCGAGCCATTCACTGATGAGTTGCAACCTTGATGGGCTTCAAACCGCCAATACCGTGGGACCTGTGGTCACTGTGCAGTGCATAGTCTTTCGAAGACCGAATCCTCCCAAACCGTTGGTGGATTCCTTCCGGATGGAACGGGCAGTAATTGTTCTTCACTGGTGCTTCCAAAAAGGAGTCAAAATCACAGTACCACAAAGAATTCTTTGCTGGAATTCTCTTCACTCAACTGCTGCTGTGAGATTTATTCCAGTGTCCCTCCTTTCGTATGCCTGACCAACAACCAGGTGACGGGCATGTTGCTGCTGCATCGTGGTGTGATCGTGCTGCAACTTCTTCACTCCAAAAGGTACTGTGAGACTCTTGTTAGAACTTACCTAGAGCTGAATTGCTGCTCCTGTGATGGAGTGCCGATTCATGTGTTTGGCAGTTTGCCCAAACACGTTCGCCCAGGCCCAATGCCTGTGAGCCTACAGAGAGACTTCTCTGAAACCCCTGACCCTTTTTCCAAAAACATTGTTACTTCCCACAAAAGACTTCCTCTAGAACTTCTGAACTTTCTACAGCTGTGCCTTACCCATTTTGCCCGCCCAATCTGACTCTGAGACACTCATGACAATAAGGATGGACCTCTGAAGTGTTAGGCCTCTGTGCAATTACTGCAAAGTATTTACTTACCTTAAGTTATTTCAAAGCAGTTTACTTAATGTGAATTTTTCTGAATTAGTTACCTTAGTGTATATATAAAATAAACCATTATTTTCCTATAACTTTAGTCTGTCTGTGTCCCTTTTGACCAAGTTCTTTGTACCACCTACAGCTCTTTCTACCTCCTAACATAAGCCTGGCTGCTCAGCCATTGCTTCCAACAAAACCTGTGTGGTTCAGGCCTATACTAAGAGTTGGAGACCTGCGTCCCAAGTGCGAGTATCACAAATCCAAACCAGTGGTGGACTTTTGTAAAACTCCTTAACACAGGGCTAAGCAAGAGGGTGGGGTTTAGGTCAAGTTACCTAGATACACTTACACCAGCCTAGCAACTTCAGATCAGAGACATACAGTGAGCAAGCCACATCAGAGCGAGTAAGGAGAGCAAGATGGTCCGTCTGCGACCCAGGGACAAATGGCAGAGAAAAGGTCATACTGCTGGAATATTGAGACCTAACACAGTCTTTTCTTACCATCTTCAAAATATTCATTATACCTCTAGAAACGTCCATGTGGGGGTCAAACCAGCAGGAGCGCCTAGCAGAACCAGGTCCAGTGGTGAAAGAGGTGTCCAAGTATGGAGTAGAGCTTAACCGTATATCTGTGGCATGTTGGGCTGACCACTTGACTCTAGGCTGGAAATCAGATCTACTGTAGAAAAACATGACCTGGCCTCAAAGCTAGAGGAGTCTAAGACACTATAAGAAGTTGAAGGTGTGTACTTCTGCAAGCATGATGAAGTTCTGCTTGGTTGAGAGGGCACAACCAAGGCATCCTAGCAAGTGGTTGGCAGTGCTTTGCTCTGAAGGGCCAATGAGGCTGCCTTCTTCACAGGTTTCCTCATAAAAGACATCTTTGCTAAACAAACATGCGCTGACCATGTCGCAGAGTGAAAACTGACTAAAGGCCACACACTGTCCCCATCCGATCAACCTGCCCAATGACATGCTGTCTCTCCTTCAGAAGAATCCCGAGAGGGTCTTTCTAACTTTTTATTATAAATAAATGGCTCACAATCTGCAGATTTCCTAAACTTGCTTGTCTCTTACTCTGGGCATGTCTAACCTCCATCTCAAGGACCCCTACGCACTCTCTTAACGGACATGCAAATCTGGTTCCCCTTTTGTTCCTTGTCCACTGAGAATCCTACAAATATGCCTAACAAAGATCTGTCCGACCCTGCTCCCCATTCGTAAGACCCCCAACACTACAGGCTTGGTTCCCAGGTCCTTAGAAAACATGGTTGTCACCCCCTGACAATATTTCCCTAATGCCATTCTCTGCTAAAATTTGGACAGGAGGCATTACATCTACGTTCCAGGAAATCTTTGAATCCTGCAATATTCTTCACCCTTTCCAGCACATGGACCTGAATCTGTTTAGTTAGTCTTGATCGGTAACCGGCCTGGTGATGCTTTATCTGTCAGCTCCTTTTGCCACTGTAGATCAGGGGATACTGTTATTCTGCTTTAGTGACAGCGGTATCAGAGGCAGCGCCCTTGCTTGGTTTTCTTCCTTCTCAACGAACCAGTCATAGACTGTCTCGCCAGTTCTTTTTTTCCCTACCCTCTGGCAATTTGCTATGGAGTCCCTCAAAGCTCCTCTCTCACTCTTAATTTTCAATGTATACATTCAACCCCCTTACAGCCTTTATATTATCTTTCAATCTCACTTTTTATACTGCCACAGATGATTCCCAGATCCTTGTTCAGCTTGGTGGGGAGCAGGGTCTCTCCCTTTTCCATCTCTGTGACTGCCTGCCAGGATGAAGAATAACTCATTAAAACCCAAATCAGACAAGACGCAGAAGTAGTCTTTGGTGGCCTCCCCAGTAACTGTAATGACCAATTCTGGCCTTCCTCTCTGGGCCCCTGCTTAATTCCTGTTTGGTCTTAAGAAATATGTGGGGCCCTCATGCTGTCACTTTCATCTTCGTCTAATCTGCAAGATCTTTTCAATCGTCACTTTCAGCTTGCAGCACTGTTGACTCGGCAATGTCACTATTCCAACTCTGTTCTCTTAGGTCGTGCAGCAATTCTTCAGCGTCTTCCAAGTCCTGCTGAATATTGTAGTCCATCGTATTTTAGGGCTCTAGCGATCAAGCCGAATCACTGCTCAGCTTGCAAACTACACTGGCTGTCTGTAAAACAATATATTCAGTTTACGTTCCTATGTAATATTTAGCAATCTCTTTGTACAGAGATCCCTCACTTTCATGCCTCAAAACCTACTCACTACATCCCTTCAAAACCTCTTCACACTAGCAATTCGTCCTTCCTCATTGTTCCTTGCTTTTGCCGCTCCGGCGTGGAAGGGCATGCTTTTTTGATCCTGGGTTCCACATTTTTAACTTTCTCGTGACCTCTCAATATCACTCCTTTTTACACAGCATTCCAATGTTCTCTTAAGAACTGACTTTTCCCTTCTGTCTTCCCTTCTTGCTCACCTCTTCGAATGATATCCCCTAGATAGGAAACAACATTGGTCATTTTGTAGAGTGCTTGTACATCTCAGAGTAGACTAGACTAGAATTCTGCCACAAGTGGGAGCACTGCCACGAAGGAGGCATGGTTCACATCTGACAGACTGGAGACGCAATGACAGGAACTGCCAGAGGGAGAGCAGCAGGGTGTGTCATCAATGCCCAAGGAAGGCATTGAAGGCTGTACAGACAGCCTCCTCAGCTCAAGGAAAAGAGAGCAGTTTATAGACCACAGACCCCTCGGAGTAGAGCCCAGTGAGGAAGACACTCCATTCCAGAATGTTAGGATCCTCTGCTTGAAGGCTGCTATGCTGCTAGGATAGTCCTCATGGGAGAGTTCAGTGTTATTCTGTGGAAGACCACTGACACAAGAATTATTAAGAGGTGGATTCAGGAAATTCCTCTTGGTTGGGTGAGTCGCTGGGCAAAGGTCAGTACTCAAAGGGAGGCTGTGAGGATAGCTCAGGGACAACGCATTTGTCTTGGAAGCAAGACAACGCATAGCAACACAGGTTCGAATGCAGTGCTCGCGCTTAGAAACTGGTACCCGGTAGTAAGCGCGTTATAAAAAAACAATTATAATTATAATTAGAAAGTAAAGATAGTTGACTTAACCTTTTTCTTCCAAAGTATATCTAAAGATCACTTGAAGGGGAAAGCCCAAAAGCTTTCCAAGGTTGGCAGCCAATGTATAAGTGTATGTATTAATTCAGTAATTAGTCGCAGAAATCACACAGCGGCGAGAATGTTTCTGGCCCAGGCTCAAGCACTTAAAATAGGGAGAGCATGGTTAGGATCGGAGACAAAATCCCACAAGTCGCACAGCACGTAGAGGCCATGATGAGCATTAGTTAATGAAGAACTGCAAACCAATAAAAACACATTTGGAATACAAGTTAAGGGAAACTTGCTCCAGTCCCATGGCCCAAGAGGATGTGATGTAGGAGTACTTAAGAACATCATAGCATGAGTAAACCTTATGTAAAAAGCATTAGATTCCCTGAAGGTGGCCCTACAACTTTCTCGCCTAAGAGGTCAGGTTATCAAATGAAGAAAAGTCAGGCCATCAAGCAGAGCTTGGCCTGCATCCTTGGATTTGGCACTTGAGGGGATTAATCAAAAGCTGTAGCAGGCTTGGGAATCCATACCCATCTGGGCCAGGTTGCGATCACTAGGATTATCAAGTCTGATTCTGCCCAGAGTGTCTGAATTATCAGAGATCAGGGGAAAGGTAAACATTTTAGAAGCTTGTCTGACCATGTAATCGAAAATGTTTCCCCCTCAGCAATCACAATGTACACGATCCACAAACATGGGACTCTGGCTACAGAGTGTGCCTTCAGTTGGACCGGTCACTTTCTCCTTCCCTAAACCTATCCTCGACATTATCTTGTTCTTACGGTGTCACTTTTAACTTCAACGCATAGACGACAAATGCCTTGGCAATCCCTAGATCTACATCTGGTGGGTGGAGTGGGGAAGCTTAAGCACGCCCAAGCCAACAAGACTCAAAAACTACACGGGACTGCTTTATCACATATCACTGCTACTATGCTAATTGTTTGCAATTACTCTTGCTCGAACTAGAGAAGTCAAGCCCACGGGAACTCAACCTTAAGCAAAATCACCCCAACCCCACCTCATTGCATTTTAATGAAACATGTTTTCAGAATAAACTGAAAACGTATGTCTTCGGTCACATACAAATTCTTGAAACAACTGCCCACAATTAGCTATGCTGTACAATTTTGATCAATGTGCATACAGTCAAAATAAATTGGTGCTTCATACAAAAATCTTTCGACATGATTATCATGGCTATATATAGCAAATATAAAGTTTAAAAGCTTACGCATGATGTTCGTTGTTAGCAGCAAAGTCATCAGCAGTCCATCCTTGATTATCTTTGAGAAAGATGTCTGCGTTATTCTCAATCAGAAGTTTCACCAAATTAATCTGTCCGTTACTGGCAGCTATCATGAGAGCTGTTCTGAATAAAAGAAATGAAAGTGCATGCCATCTAGAACGGTCTCATAAGAATTCACAGTTACACATTTCAGTTTTATTCTGGTTTTTTCAACAAGGAAAGAAAAACATATCCTTTCCAAGTAAACAGAGTGTCCTGATGCATTCTTACTGCTGACAGTGGTTGGGATGCACAAGCCTCACATTTTACATTGGTCCCTCAATGCATCGTAAATGGCCCTGCTTTCACTGAAATAACCCACTCCCTTTCCTGGTTGTGAAACAGTTCCCTTTAACATACAACTGACTGCGGTTGCTGGTATGGCATTAAATGCTTTTATGTTATATTCTACAACCCAGAAAACAGCATTTTAGGATAGTTCACCAAGTGTGATTTAGAGAATAATGTACCCATAATGACAGAAAGTTGTCAAGCACATCCTCTGGGCCACATTTAGCATGCAAAGCAAAGAGTGCATTAACTGAGTTTTCAATCATCCATCTCCATGGGAATATTGGGTCTGACTGTACATGTGAGGTAGGATGCAGTCTTTTCAGAGACTTGAATTTGGGTAATACATGCCTCTGCGTATCTTGCAGCATATTTTAAGGGTGCAGAAGTAAGGCTTGGACACAAAGGTGACGTAGTTTTGGTTATAAACTTTTACTAACCAATAAAAGAGTTGGGAAAACGACCTCTGTCCCTAAAGCCAAGCATGGTTTCCCTGCCTCAAAGGAATCTAATGTAAACGTCAGAATGTCAAATAAATAGTCTGTCACTGTCACTTCCAAAACCCCTACTTCTGACCCTAACACTAATAACAAACCTAATGTGCACAGATACTATATTCACAACTAAAGTGGTAATGACAGTTCTTGTCAACAAAACGTTCTGATTGTCTCGGGTAGTCAAATAAATAAAGCAAATGTTTCTTTTCCACAAAGTAATATTTGAATAGCAAGGGATTACCACCTTTCCCCTGGATTCCTTCTTGTTTCAGTTCACAAGTTAGGATCTCGCCTCCTCCCCATGTGGTTTCTTGCACGTAGAAATATAACTCCCAAAGTAGGCACAGTGTTCACTCAGCCAGGGTTTTTTTTTTTTACTTAACTTCACCACCTAATTCTTAGCCTTTCAAATGGGGGCGGGTCCCAGACTTGCACTGAGGGATTATACCAGAGTGGTGTGCCCTCCTGCCAAGCATAGGCGTTTTTCTTGTCGGTCTGTTTCTCTCAGGGTCCCAGACCCCCTTGTTCTTGGCTTTCGTATGGGTGCAGGACCCACACTCGCAATGCGGTTGCATAATAGCTTGGTTTGCTCTCCTGCCAAGCATATGTTTCCCCTCTGGAATGTCACTCAGGGTCCCAGACCTTCTGATTCTCTGGCTCTTATATGGGCCGTGGGTCCCAGACTCGCAATAATGTCTCTTGCCTGCTTGGTTTACTCTCCTACCAAGCATATACCGGTTTCTTTCTCTCTCTGTTATTCTCAGGGTCACAGAACCTTTTTACTTGTGCTCTGTAGATGATACCCGATTCCTTCCGGACCTCTAGCTCCTCTTGGACTGCCAGCGTACCTGTTTGCGTGGTTCGAGTCTTCCAAGCGGCAGTTATCCACTGTGAGGCTCTGGCAGCGTTTGGGTGCTTTTTTCTGGACAGCGGCGGCTCCTCCGGTTATTGCTTCCTTCTCAGACTGCGGATATAACTTCCAGCACTGTTCAGGTATCTCCCCTCGTCGGCGGTTGTTTCGCTGTTCATTGCTTCCTTCTCGAGCTACGGTTTTGCTCTCCGGCAGCTCCCCTACCATGGGACGCACAGTCGGTTTCTTGGGCAACGGTCAGCGTAGTCCCTTCGTCCTGGACTACTTTTGTGCTCCCATTTGCCGCGGTGCACGGCATCTTGCAGTTCGTCTCCCTGCTTGTCGGGATGGCATCTTCCGGGTTTCCTCCTCTGGCTCACTCCATATTGGTTTCCCTACGCTATTTTGTTCTTTCTTTGACCAATCAAGTGTCTTGAGAGGCTAGACCGTTCACTCCAGTTCTCTGGAGTCATCTCCGTACTCCTGGTAATCTTTTTCTCCACAGTACTTGTATTGGAATTATTTGTAAGGGAAATTGTGCACCCACCCCCCAAACCCCCCTGGGGGAATATTGTACTGTGTACGCACCACCCTGGCGCCATGGGAAAGAACTCCCCCAAGGGGAGAAGGGACGACATCCTCAGATTGGTCAAAATATATGCATGGGTATGCTTTGCCATTTTGGGATCAGGCCTTGTCAGAGGAGGGAGGTGCGTGAACACCACACCCTTTCAAAGTGCCTGAGTAAGGGCAGACAAGTCCCAGGTCCTTCCTACCTGCAGTCGAAGCAGCGGCGCTGCCTCCACAGAAGACAAATGAGGAGACAGCCCAAGCAGCACCGGAGCAAGATGCCGGAGTCCGCCCCAAGAGTATGTCAGCGAAAGACCGGGTGCAACGGGCCCAGCAGGAACCCAGGGGACGCAGCACACAGAGGCTTCGAGCACCGCTCCTTATTAGGAGGGGGCAGGGCCAGCTCCAGGAAGATCGCTGCTGCGCGGCAAACAGTAAAAGCAGCGGCTTTATAGATGTAGGCCACATCATAAGTGTAAACCTACTACACCACCAGGGAAATGTTGTTGAAGGCCATGGATGTGAATACCCACTAAACCACCAGGGATGTGTTCTCAATATCCAACAGGACCTTTACAAAGTTCCAAATATCCAGACCCTTGAAAACCAACTACTCCTCTATGTCAGGAATGCAGCAAGGCCACATGAAGAAGGGGCATGGCTTACAGGCCCTTTTGTACAATCCTTCTAGTCGTCCCATGTCATACACCCTCAAGGAAGGTAGGTGATTGGACAGGATAAGTATCCAATCCTGGGAGGTGGTGGGGTATTTAAATAAGTGTGTGGCTGGCTTGGTGTGGGTTAGTTGGCGAGGACAGGAGGACGTCCGACAGACCAGAAGAGCAGAGAGTGAAAGGAGCACAGATGCTATTGGAGAAAGGGGGGGGTCTGTGGGGTGTTTGTGAGTGAGAGTAAGTAGGCTGTGGAATAGAGAGAGTCATAGTAGACAGTAGTATTAGTTGGATTTAGAGGTAGTGATAGCGAGAGTAGCAGTTAGAGGTAGAGAGGTAGTGAGTAGTAGGAGTGGTAGTGGCCCTAAGGAGTAAGACTGTTAGCAGAAGAGGTAGTAGAGTGGTGGTGGTAGTAGTAGTAGAAGAGAAATGGTAGTAGTGAGAGGGGAGTAGCGGAATAAAGAGTAAGAACGGAGAGGCAATAGTACTACCAGAGGAATAGTAGAGGCATGGAGGTAGAGCGGGAAGGAGGGAGGGAAAGATACCAATGGAGATAATGGGATGTAGCAACAGTAGTGAATGAAGGATGTGAGAAACAGGAAGAGAAGAAATACCAAAGGGTGGAGTTAGGCAAAGTGTGAAAGTCAAGGAACAGCAACCAGAGAGAGAAGAACATCTTAAAGAGTCTAGTATAATAAAGGGTTATGCACGAGCGGGTATGAGAGAAGTGAGAGTGACACTGCAGAGCCTCGAGGAAAGCAGGAAGGACGTCTGCACCTTCCAGAGTGGGAAGCGAGCGAAAGAGCCATGCCGCTGAAGTGCGAGCAGGACCAGAGACGCTTGAGAAAATCAGTGAGTCAACCCAAAGCAAGTGGGGACCCTGGATTGTTCCAGCAACCGCGCCAACGACAATTTGAATGTAATGACACTGCTAATACAGAAAATACAAGAAGCTTGTTTGAATGCCGAAAAAGCAAAGTACAGATCCAAAACGCCATGGGATATGGATGCATGAGATGTAAGTGTAGGGTAAAGCTTGAATAAATATTACTGCAGAAGGATATACCAAGCCAAAAGCTGTATATACAGTTTTGGTGATTCAGAGGAACTGTGAAACGCATAAGGAGTCCTGGCAATGAAAAGATCCCAGGCAAGTGAAACCACAAGAGAAGTCCTGTCAGGGGAGTATACCAGGAAGTTGGAATTGCACAAAGAGACTGTTGCAGAACGTGTTGCCTAACAGGAACATTGTGAATCAAGGAGCGACAACAAAGGAAATGTTAGTAAAAGAGACACATCCATCTCAGAATCCAGGGGAAGGGAACCACCCTCTGGATCCAAGGTCTTTCAGCTCGGAGAACATTTTGGTTGGGAGTTGTTCTAATCTTCAGTTGTGAACACGTCTTTTTGCCAATATCAGGTTGCAGACATTTCGATGCACACTTTATTGTTTTGTTTATAGTGTGAGGGCCGGGGTAGGACGTTTTGGACACAAGGATGGCTTTTCAGTTATTGACATCCTGACACAGACAGATCCTTTGTTTTTTGTTATTAGGTAGGGAAACTCCTCTTTAGAAATAGGTTCAGAGAAGCATTTTCCCAACCCATTTTCATTAAAATAAAAAAGTCTTTAACCAAAAACAATAACATTTTGTGTCCGGCTTTCATTTCTGACAACTCACAGCTTCCACCAGAGAGGCTTAAAGCATTTCCTCCCATATTTTATCTTGATCGTAACCTCGCTGCCCCAGTGCTCTGGCTTTAATCCAAATTCCTGACCTCCCTCTTCGATGATGCCCAACAGGCTTTTTTCTAAGCAGACCTCCTTCTCATCCACTCTAGTCTCCTGCCTCTTGTGGTTTCCACCACTAACCTCCACCCTGATCCTTTCAACCTCCTCCTTAATGTACTCTCCGTCTATCTTCCTATATTTTCTCCAACCTCCCCCTGATTACTATTTTCCACTTCCTCTCAAATGCTCTGTCCAACCTTCCACTTTGATGTTTACTTCACCACCCTCTTACTCCTGCCAAACTCATCTCATGTGCTCTTCAAACATCCTCTACATTTTTCCATCCAGTCTCATTTCCCCCACAATCCTTCTATCACCTTCTCTCTGGCACAATTGCCTCTCTCCTGCAGTCTGCTTTTTTGGCCAACTCCTAATTCCCAAATTGAAGTGCTGTTTGCAGCTTTCATTAAGCTCTAGCCCATTTCTCTTGGCTGCATGCATACCATGGACAATTTACGTCTGAGCAATAACAAATCTCTGGGGTAGATTTACTATGTATTTTTGTCTTTGGGAACCTGGTGTCAATGATCCTGCGAGGCTGCGGGCTAACATGGACCCATCCCTTATAATGCTTGTTTGCCATTCCAGATTGCCTGTCGGCTGTTCTGGCAAAGCATTCCACCACCACTCTAATGAGGCATCAGCTGTATTGTATGCTGCCAAATTAAATGGCTGTTTGCTCAGATGAAATCAATCTTGCGTTGTTTCTGTCTACCAGAATGATTAAAAGAGGTCGTGATTGCAAACTAGGCATTATACACAGCAATTTAGCTCATACCTTGGGGCATTGGCATACTTGCATTGACAATCCTCTGCCATAGAGATCGTTCATAGTG
The DNA here is from genome assembly GCF_040938575.1 of Ambystoma mexicanum. Classification (NCBI taxonomy): domain Eukaryota; kingdom Metazoa; phylum Chordata; class Amphibia; order Caudata; family Ambystomatidae; genus Ambystoma; species Ambystoma mexicanum. The sequence goes on from NC_090936.1 coordinate 54,944,097, forward strand.
GAGTGGTACAGGAAATCACTCATGTACCACCGCCATACCCAACTTTACTCAGAGTGGTGGCCCCTGGCGCCGGTGATCACCCATCCAACACCCCCAGTGATGGGTAGGGGACTTCACAGTGCTCATTAGGTTTACTTTAGCATACAGGACACTGCGATCAACTTTTGAAGTTTAAGGGAATGCTAAGTATTTTTTATTCCAAACCCTCAAAGAGTATGCGTATAAGGGTTATTAGTATCTTACCTCCCAGACTTATCCTTGGCATTAATATCTGCGCTATGCTTCAGAATAAAGTCTACCATATCAAGATGACTTTCACAAACAGCAAGATGAAGCGGAGTGCAGCCTTCCTAGAAACAAAAATACATACTATAATGTGACATACATGAGTAATGAAATATAACATAGCAGAAATAAGTACACAAACCAGAAGAATGCTTTATGCTAGAACAGGGGTAACAATGTCAAGTTGCAAGGTACTAGCCAGGCATAAAAAGGGACCCTACCACGAAATTCTCCACATTAACACAGAACACCATTCATTACTCCCCAAGAGACAATTGCCACTGGAATGGCTAGGGGCAATTGAAAATGTGGAGGCCTTTGCTACAAGAGAAAACCGCACAATCCATCTCATTTGTAATAGCATGCATGGAGCTATTCACAGCCTGCACGGTGGAAGAAAAGTAGTAAAAGGTTGGTTGATTCGTTCCAACAACTGATTTCAGAATATTGTGCTTCATCTTCTCTGCCATTTGTCATATTTCAACGCTGTTGCTATCTTGTCAAGCTGAAGAGTCATCAGTTTCCTTACTGATATCTACAGATATTTCCCACTTTCAAGCGAGTTTCTGAGGAAGTATTCTATGTTCTACTTAAAACAAAAGCTTAAACCTGCTTGCTCCAGTTCGGATGTTTTGTCTGCCTTAGTAACGCAATCCCATTCTACAGTTCTGACCAAAAATATCACTTATTTTCTTAACCTGCTCATTCGACAGGGGATTGTTCTTCAAAATTTTAAAAAATTGCCCATATTGTCCTACTTTTAAAGAACTCTTCTGTAGGCCCAGGTGTGCTTGGGAACTCCCGATCCATAGCGGCTTATATTAGATGGCCTTGAGAAAGTGTGGACGCAAAATTAATTGAGGATTTTTCAGTGTGACGAATCGCAGGTATCTGTCCCTTCTCTCCCAAGGGTGAAGACTCCCACTGGGAGACTACGTAGGTGAACACGCTCCACAAGACCCTCTCTAGGCGTCGAAGCAAGAGGGACCTCAAACAGGAGAGACACACCCTTTGGGGACAAGGACTCCCATTCCTGTGAGGAACTCCATAAACCACCTACTATAGCCGCATACATGGGCCTGCCGATAATAACAAATAATGTGACATGTTTTCATTTGGCTAAAGTCAATGCAAAGAGAAACCCACGTGGAAAAGAAAAAGAGGTCTCTTTAACAAGAGACATATTTAACTGGGACGAGTCGGATGAGAAGATGAGGAGAGCCTTGTGTGCAGGGGAAGCCCCCTGACGTCACACCTTGTGGCGGTGTAGCGAAGGCGAGTCGCAGAGCCTGCGCCTTTCAACGAGGCAGAGAATACCAGTACCAAAAACTGCTGACCCGGCGTATGAGGGTGCAAGGAAAGCATTGTCAGGAGGAAATTAGGAAAGAGGTATCCAGTGGTGGTGTGACCACAAGTGCAGAGTGGGCAGCAGGACGCCTGAACAACACCATTTCGGGAAGCGTCGATTGCTTCCGATCATCCGTGCCAGTGTACGGCAGGGAATCGATGAGGAACCAAGAATGACAAGCCGATGACCGTGAAGAGCGAGAAAGCATACCCAAGAGACAGATGAACCCCGCCGCTTTCTCCTGCATACAGAGAGGTACCATGGTAAACGGGAGAAGCAGGAGGCTACCGGGGCATCATTATCGATCTGAAGAAACGTGTCTCAAATATAATGACAGAAAAGTAAAGATAAGGCTATGTAAGTAATTGGAATTGTAAAACGCTGAGAAAACAAGTAACGAATAACACGGCTGGGGGGAGAGAGTTATTATATGAAGAGAGAAACTAATTTATTTATTTATTTATTCATTCGCATTTGTTGAGCGCACAGCAGACCGAAGGCATCGTGGCGCTTGTTACAGTGTTTCTTAAACTTAGTTGCATACAATTGGTGCCCGTGGTTACATTGGACAATGATTATGCTTTAATGACATACATACATTGAGCACGAGAGAGGTCCGGTGAGCATGTTAGTTGAAGAGGGCAGTTTTGAGTTGTTTGCGGAAGGAAAGGAGAGATGTTTCGGCTCTGAGGTTTGTGGGCAGCGCGTTCCAGAGCTTAGGTGCAAGGTAGGGGAAGCCTATACCTCCAGCCTTGGTTCTAGTGATGCGTGGTATGGTAAGTATGTTGGTGTATGTAGATCTGATTGGTCTTGTGGATTGAGATCTATACAGTGTGTCGCATAGGTAGGATGGTGCTGTGTGGTTGATGCATTTATGCGTGGCGGTGAGAATTTTGAAGGCAATCCTGTCCTTGACTGGGAGCCAGTGTACTGTCTTCCTTGCTTGATTGATGTGCTCTCTTTTTGGTATGCTGAGGGCTGCTCTGAGAGCGTTGTTTGGAGTGGTTTGGAACCTGGATAGGTTATTCTTCGAGGTGCCTGCTAGGAGAGCATTACGTAGTCCAGTTTAGCTCCTATGGTGGCTCTCGCGATGGACAGGCAGTTATCTTTCGTTAGGAAGGGTTTTATTGCGTTGATGAGTTTAGTGCTTAGCGCCGAGGCCGAGACTATGGCGCTAACTTGTCTATCCATGGATAGGGTGGCGTCTATGTATACTCCTAGCGTTTTGACTGAGGATAAGACTGGGATGATGCAGTTATCTATGTTGAAGTTGATGTATAGTGGGTCGAGGCTGGAGAGGGTGGGTTTCTGACCTAGGATGAAGATTTCGCTTTTGTCCCCATTCAAGCAAAGGCTGTTGGTGGCCATCCAGGCTTGTACGGTGGAGTAGATTAGTTGAAGGGAAGTGAAGTCTTGATGATAGTTTCCTGTCAAGGGAAGGAGTATCTGCGTGTCGTCGGCATAATTAGTGTAGGTGATCCCCATGGCATCTAGCTTGTCAAATAGGGGCTTGGTAAAAAGGTTGTATAGAGTGGGGGAAGTACAAGAACCTTGTGGAACCCCACAGTGGATGATGGATGGTGCTGCATGAGCGGTGTTGGAGAACACTTTCATAGCTCTGCCTTGTAGGAAGGAAGTTACCCAGGCTGCAGCGTCCTTGGAGAAGTGTGCTACATGCGTCGGGTGGCTAGTGAGTGTGGTGTGATCTACTAGATCAAATGCCGCTGAGAGGTCGAGGAGAAGGAGGAGTGCGAGCTTACCTTTGTCCAAGATGTTTGTGATTTCGTTCTTAAGGTCTAGAAGGGCGGTTTCAGTTCTGTGTCCCTTACGGAACCCAGATTGTCTTTTACCCAAGATTGCGTTTGATTCAAGGTAGAGTTGGATCTGTATGTGGGCGGCCTTGTCAAGTAATTTTAGAGGGAATGGAACTGTGGTTATGGGTCGGTAGTTTATGGGGTTAGTAGGGTCTAGTGTAGGCTTTTTTTAGGAGGGGGCGCACCCAAGCCTCTTTGAGGCTGTCTGGGACTATGCCGGACTTGAATGAAGCGTTGATGAATGCTGTGAGGAGAGGGGCGAGCTGCTCTGCACAATCTTTGATGATTTAAGGGGGACATACATCACCCTTACATTGTGAGGGTTTGAGATGTCTGAGGATGTTCATGACCTCGGTTTCGGAAATTTCAGTGAAAGTGAATTTGGGTCGGTTGCTAGCTTTAACTCTGGGTTTCATCTGTACGTGTGTACTTTGCTTGGGTAGAGTGTTGTAGTGGTGGGATATCTTTTTTTGGAGGAGGTTTATTTTTTCTAGCATGACTTATTGTATGCCTGTGCACCATGCCTCGTCTTTGATGATCTCATCGAGGCACGTTGGTGGTACGGTTAGTTCTTTAAAGATACTGAAGAGTTCTTTAGATTGGGAGTTAGCAGCGGTGGTTGTAGGCTTCAGATTTAGCAAGGAAGATGGCATATTTGTATTTTTTGGCTATGAATATCTTGTGTTATCACAGGGTTTACGTTGCCAATTTTTGAGCGCTTGGCGTTTGTCTGTACGCAGAGATTGGAGATCCTCTGTGAACCAGGAGTTAGAGTGGAAGGATTTTTTCTCTTTTTTGTTTTCTAAGGCTGCAGCAGTGATGACGGCCCTTGTAATGGAATCTTAATATTTCAGTGAGAATATTAAGGTCTGGCGAGAACAGGGCTTTAGACAAGGCACATTGAGGAGTGCGCGGATATTGGCTGCCGTGAGTTTTTGGGCGCTTCTAGCTAGGGTTGCTGTAGCTATAGTGGGCACTTTAGAGCTCATGGTGACGGGGATATCGAATAGGGTGAGGTTGTGGTCTGTCCGCGAGAGGCTAGTGTTGGCGGTGATTGCTATGTTGCAATTGTGGTAGCATAAGATAAGATAAGTCATGTCTGAATTGGTTATTGACCTTGAAGGAGTGTAAGCTGCAACCACAAGGGAAGTATTACTGCGGGGATGGATGGGAGGGGCGATAAGGAATACGTCGGAGGAACATCCCATCGAAAGAACGTTACACGGTAAGAAGTAACTTGTTCTTCGAAGGGATTGTGTCCTCCGACGTATTCCTTATCTTTGATAGACTCCCATAGCAGTGGTGTGTAATTGGAGGTGGGAGTAAAACGCCATGTTTCCTTTTCGGAATGAACAGAATGTAATACGGCTTTGCCAAACCTAGTCTCTTGACTAGAGGAGGAATCCAGGTTGTAAAATCTTGTGAAGGTATGTGCGGACGACCATGTGGCAGCCGCACATATGGCTCGAACCGGAACCCCTCTTTGGAGGGCTGAGGAGGCTGCGATACCCCTGGTTGAATGAGCCCTAAGATTTTGAGGAGGCTCTTTCCCTGCTAGTTTGTAACATTCCAGAATGGCCAAAATAATCCATCTGGAAATGGTATGGTTTTGTTATCGGTAGTCCCAATTTGTGTCCTGAGTAACCTACGAACAGTTGGTCTGCTTGCCTAATCCTACCAAGTCTGCTGATGTAAAAGCTTAAAGCCCGCCTTGGGTCCAGCCTATGTAGCCTTTCTTCCTCTTTCCCCGGATGGGGAGGCGGATAGAATGGAAGGTAAGGTAATTTTCTGAGTGATGTGGAATTCAGAAACCACCTTTGGGAGGAAATTAGGTTTCACCTGTAGGACAACTTTGTCTTTATGAAAAATTGTATGAGGGGGTTTACAAGATAGAGCCTGTAATTCGCTCACCCTTCTAGCAGATTTTAAAGCCACTAATAAGACAGTTTTAAGGGTGAGAAATCTTAGCGAACAAGAGTGGAGTGGTTCGAAAGGAGTACCCATCAGGAAATGTAAGACTAAATTTAAGTACCATAAAGGAACCTGGAACGGTCTTGGAGGGTAGGCATTAGTTAATCCCTTTAGAAATTGTATTACTAAGGGTAATTTGAAATACGATGGCTCCTCTGCAGTGCGCTTGAAGATCGATAGCGCTGCGAGATAGCCCTTGATGGTGCCAACTTGAAGGCCTGAATTTGCCAAGTAAAGTAGAAAGGATAACACTGTTGGTGTACCACATGAAAAGGGGTCGATATTCTCTTCTCTACACCAGCTGCAAAATTTGTTCCAACGGCAGCGGTATAAAGACTTTGTTGCTGGCCTTCTGGCCGAGAGCAACACCTCCATGATGTCATCAGGGAGGTCCCAATCCTTGTATCTCAACCTTTCAGAAGCCAGGCGTAAAGGTTAAGGGTTCTGATGTCTAGATGGAGAACCTGACCTCCCTTCTGTGAGAGAAGATTCTCCTCGAGTGGAAGACGAATTGGAGGGCAGATGGACATGTCCAGAAGGTCCGGGTACCACGTTCTCCTGGCCCAGTCTGGGGCAATTAGGATCATGGTCTTCCAGAATCTTCTCAACCTCCTGATCATTTGAGGAATGACAGGGGCTGGTGGAAACGCATACAGGAGTGGAAACTCACAGTCCACTACGAACACGTCCCCTAGAGCTCCTCTCAGGGGAAATTCCCTTGAACAAAACAGATCGCACTTCCTGTTGGTACTGGTGGCGAACAGATCCACTTGAGGGGTTCCCCAAAGGGCGAAGAGCTCCTGAAAGACTTCCTGAGCTAGTTCCCACTCGTTGGAGACTGTGCTCTGCCTGCTCAGAGCGTCCGCCGTCAAGTTCTTCTCTCCGGCTAGGTGAACTGCCGATAGAGAGATTCCTTCTTCAATTGCCCAAAACCAGAGCTGCATCGCCTCTCTGCACAGTGGCAGTGATCCTACGCCTCCTCTTTTGTTGAGGTAGTGCATGGCCACTGTGTTGTCCGTCATTATCAGGACATTTTTCCCCTGTACAGATGGCAGAAAAGCTTTCAGCGCTAGTCTGATTGCTCTCGGCTCTAACAGGTTGATATGTAGTCTGGACTCCGATGGAGACCAACAACCGCTGATGGTCAAGTCGTTGGTATGGGCTCCCCACCCTGTGAGTTTGGCATCTGTGACTACTGTTATCTCCGGCCATGGTTGCCAAAACAGTTCTCCCTTCAAGATGTTTTTCTGGCAGGCCCACCACTGAAGGTCTCGAGCCACCTTGTCCGTAACCTGAAGGAGGTCTGTCATTCTCCCTGAGAATTGCGACCACTGAGTTCTCAGTGCCCACTGAAGAGATCTCATTCTCAGGCGAGCCTCTGGCACAAGGAAGATGCAGGATGCCATGAGGCCTAGCAACCTCAAAAAAGTCAAAGGCTGGGAGACGTTGGGCATTTTGAAACTTGGTGACCATCTGCAGAATATCGTGAGCCCTCACCTCTGGTGGCGAGGCTTTTCCCAGGGAAGTGTCCAGGACCGCTCCAATGAACTGGAGTCTCTGTGATGGTATCATCTGTGACTTCTTTAAATTGAGGGAGAAGCCCAGTTTGTGAAGGAAGTGGCAGACATGATCTAGCTGAATATGAGCTTGTTCGGGAGATACAGCTCTGATCAGCCAATCGTCCAGGTAGGGGTAGACGTGAATCCCTTCCCTCCTTAGACTTGCAGCCACTACCGACATTAGCTTGGTGAAGACCCTCGGGCGGAGGTCAGCTCAAATGGCAGAACTCGAAATTGATAATGAGAGCCGCCAATTGCGAACCTCAGGTATTTCCTGTGTTTGAGATGGATTGGCACATGGAAATAAGCATCCTGGAGGTCCAGAGATACCAGCCAGTCCTGAGGAACTTGTTCAATTCTCTTAAGTCCAAGATAGGTCTCAGTCTTCCGTCTTTCTTCGGTATGAGAAAGTAGGGGGGAGTACCAGCCCTTGTTCCTCTCCGCTACATGTACCGGTTCTATGGCACCTTTCTCTAGCAGGTCTACAATTTCCTGCAAGAGGAGCGGATCTGGAACTTTCAGAGAGCTGTTCCCCGGTGGATGGCTTTGAGGGATGCGTAGAAAAGGCAGGCAGTAACCTTGGGCAACTGTCTCCAATGCCCAAGCATCAGACGTAATAGCCTGCCATTCCGTCAGATGTTGAGTTAACCTGCCCCCTACTGGTGTCTTGTGAGGAGAGTCCTCAGAGTGGTTTGGAGGCGGCTGATGCAGATGCCAAGGGTAAAGGGGCACCTGCTGCTGCTGCGGCTTTTGTATTTTTACCCCGTCCACCTAGGGTGAATTCTTACTGACCCCTTTGAACCGGCTATCCTCTGCCTCTTCCGAATGCGGAATAGAAGCGACAGGACTTACCTCTCCAGGAGGTTCCTGAGGGGCGATATGGTGTCTGACGGATTGCAGCTCCCAGGGATTTTGCTGCTGCCTTTGATGTTTGTAGTTTTTCTAAACTGTCATCCGCCTTCTTACCAAACAAAGAAGAGCCGTCAAAGGGCATATTCAAAAGTCTGCTTTGCACATCTGGAGCAAAACCAGACTTTCGCAACCAAGCAAATCTCCGGATTTTTGTACTTGCCGCCATGGCCCTGTGTCAGGTCCAATCATGAGTCTTCCTGCAGGATTGATGCTGGCCCACCAGACCCCCCACCCCCCCCGCAAGTATGCCTGCCCAATAGTCTCTAAGAAGATAAAACTACCAAGCTGGCAAACCCAAGGGGAAAGGGGAATTGGAGAACAAAACAAAGACAGATCTTCACTGGATAACACTGATGTCTGATGCCCTCTGGTACTGGATTATTCTCTCCTCAGTGTCTGCGAAATCTAAGGAAAAAATAATAGCATATATATATTATGTATAAACTGATCAATAATTCTGTCTCTCTCTTATTTACTTTCTTTCTTTTAAAATACCTGTTGCCTATGCTTGTGTGCTGATAGGCATTCTTTTCTGATGATGTTAAAAATATTAATTCTGTATTACTTGTAAACTCATTTATATGTAAACTTTCTTGTATTTTCTAAACTTCCATACAGATCTTCTTCTCAATATTATCAATAGAATGTCCTTGTTGCAAAACTCTTATTTCCTCGGAAAACAGTCTTTAATATTGAAGAACTTGTAAAATCTTATACTTCAAAAATTACCTTCTAATATTTCATAGTCAGTAAAAGTCTTTTATTTCTTTTTGTTAAAAAAAAAATTTGACTTGTAACTCTAGAACCGCGTATAAATAAATGTTTTTCAATTCTTTAGAAGAAACCGCGCATCCATCCGACGTTTCTTTAATATTAAACGAGCCGCGCATCCATCCGACGCACCCTTCCTGGAAAAATGAACGAACCGCACACTTGCCGACGCTTCTTTTCCTTGACTACGAGCTACGCAGTACCCGACGCTTAATTCCTTGAAATACGAGCCGCGCCTTGCACTATTTCCGGAGTCGAGATGACGCGTACACGTTGTACGTAAAAAACATAAGGTTCTTATCTCTAACCTTAATACTAAACGACGAACGCGAGACAAAAGATACGCTCGCGCTCGTCACTAAAATATATAGTTAGATAAAAAATATAACTCAACCCAAACTCTATATATTAAATACTTCTAGAATAAACCGCGCATTAGTTAGTAATTAGATTAGCATCGCGCGTAGGTAAAAACTACCAAAAAATAAACACGCAATTGCAGAATAAAACAGCAGATTGTAACGATTAAAATTCTGAATAAAATAGTTTTTTCTTGTCTATGAAAGTTTGTTTTTTAAAAGACAAAAACGAATTTCATTCCATGTCATATATCTTCAACATTTGAATAACTTAGCTTGCTTCTTCTGTAACTTATCTTCTAAGAATTCTTGAATATAGTCTTTCTTTTCTGAAGTCAGGAATTCATAACTCCTCTAAATTAAATAAACTATAGATGTTTCTTAAAACTTCTCTCAGAGCTAAAGAGACTGCAACCTGCCACAAAGGCAACTAAAATGAAAGGCAGTTTAGAACTCTGTTCAACATTCCAAACTACCTCATCAATGGTTTCCTCCAATCACTGCTGCAGTACTAACCCTCCATCTTGCCTTGGGGAAAGCAGTGATTCCTGAAATCTTATTAAGGAATTTTTTGTACAATTCTTTTATAATAAAAAAACATAACTTGAACATCATACTTCTAAATAGAATTACATCCAAAGGTCTTATTGCTAAATGATGATTTCTAAATTAAGTGTGTAAGTAATTGATGTCTATGAGAATTATCTTGGAATGATAACAGTGTGTCTGTTAAGGTTGTGAACCTTTGAAACTCTAGAAATATACCATGGAATCCTGACACCCTGCTGATGCTGTAAGCAGAATCGATGCCAATTTGAAGGGATTCGCACACAGCGTCTTTACCATCCTTGATGATGTTTAGGAATGCTTCCCTTTCTTCTCCCTCCGGGAGGCAGTCAGCCACTGATGAAGCACACTCCCAAAGTGTGTGGCTGAACCTTGCGAGCATACAAGTAGCATTGATGGATTTCAGCGCCATGCTACATGCAGAAAATACTTTTTTGGCCATAGAGTCATATCTCTTATCATCCCTGTCCTGTGGAACAGTAGGGTAAGCCGATTTACTACCTGCTGAAGTAGCTGCCTGAACAACCAGACTCCCCGGAGTTGGGTGTTTGGATAAATATTCAGGGTCAGCAGAAGACACCCTATATTTAGCTGATAATTTTTTGTTAACCGCCGGGATTACCTCAAGAGCTTCCCAGTTTGCCAATATTCTCCTTTGTAATGCTGCATGAAATGGCACCACAGAATCCTCCTGTGGACCTTTGACCAAGATGTCTGTAAGGTCGTCTTGCTGAAAAGCAGGTGAGGGTGTGGACCACCCCATAAACTCTATAATCCTTGCCATCAAGGTTCTATAAGGGGTTTCAGCACGTTCCCCTGGGTCTGGTCTGGCAAATTCCACTTCTGGGGAAGTGTCCAACCCACTTGCTTCCTGTAAGGATTCTTGGAGGTCTTTCAACCTACCTTCCTCAGAGGTAAATTCCTCTGGTACAGGAGTTGCAGATCCCTGCAGATCCCTGCAACTCAAAAGTTCCTTCCTGATCCGAATCCCACCCTTCTTCATAAATAGATGAGAAGACCCTGGAGTGATCTGGTCTTGAAAATGGTATAAATCCCATTTCCAGAGCAGCTGGGGCCAAATTCGTCATGATTGGCTGAGAAAACGTCGACGTCGTCGATGCGGACGTTAAAGGCTTCGAAGCCATCGAAAAAGGCGTTGAGAAAGGTGGTAGAGGCCTTGATGAACTCAAGAGTATCGGAATTCTACTTGAGGTTGTCGACGACATTCTCGTGATCGAGGCTCTGGGTATGGCCACTGGCTGTGAGGTGGCCGTGGGTTTGTCCTTTCTCGGTGTCGACTCGACTGACCTGTGCGTCGAGATGCCGATCTATGCGTCGAAGGGATCTTCGACGACAGCGTCGAAGACGCGACTTTGCCTTTACTCGAGGGTTTGTGACGCTCTCGAGTGGCTTCTTTCGCCGGGTGCTGCGACTCGCTGCGTTTTGATTTTTCGGGTCTTTCACCCAGGGTATCACCCTCAGCAGTCTTCGAGGGGGTCGAGGCCGCTTTCTCGAAGACGCTCAGCATCTTTTTCCTGAATTCCTCCCACTCAGCCTGAGAGCTATGTTTTGTGGGGCAGGAGACCCTTTTTGGGGAAACAGAAGAAGACGAGGAAGGGATCTTCGAAGTCGCTTTTTTGAATGCTTAGATCTCGAAGAGTGATGGGAACTGCTTCGAGACCTAGAACGAGAAGGTCTTTTGTGATGGCGAGGAGACAAATGTCTCGACTCCGCCTAGGAATCTTTCGAAGAAGTTTTAACTGCCTTACCTCTCTCGAGCTTCCCCTTACGCTCCTTCAAGGTTTTCACCGTCATGGACATGCAGTCCTCGCACTCCGAAAAAATGGTGCTCGATTCCCAGGCACCTCCAACAGATCCTGTGAGGATCCGTCAATGACATTTTCTTTCCACAGTCTCGGCATTTTTTGAAGCCGGATCGTAGAGTCGTCGGTTCTGGTGAGGAAGCCATCGAGTACGAGTTGGTATTCACAAGGAATAATGAAGTATATTTGACTGAAGAACTGAGCAACGATATTCCGAGGCCCCACGAAGCGTGGAAAAACAGAACTGAGCAACGGACGCTGCGCGAGTCTATTTAAACACGTGATGACGTCGGCGCCGATACGGAGGCTGTCGAGGGACATCGGCTCGAGGGGGGACGACGCGCAGCGCCCTCTACTGAAAATTTTTTCCGAGGCCAGCAAGCTGGGAGATGATCTATCAAAGATAAGGAATACGTCGGAGGACACAATCCCTTCGAACAGGAGTTATTCCTTTTATCAGCACTTGCTACACACTCACACTGCTGTACCACTTTCACTCTCTAGACAAAACCCAACCTTCTTCAAGTGTCTCCTCCGCACTCTGCCAAACCTCCACCCTCCTACTGGTATCTACTGGTATCTTGGTCGTTCATCTCCTCCACCTCTGACATTATACAGATAACCCACACTTCCAGCTTACTGTTGCTCCCTTATGTTGCCACTTTCCTCCTGGGATTGGTTTTCTTTCTCTGTACAATCTGGCCCAGTCTTTACCACCCAGGATGGTGATATGCCATGTGAAGTTGGAAATATCAGGCTAAGCCTGGCCCACTTCAGCAGCACTGACCTGCAGCGGAACAGTGATGGCAAATAGGAAGACAGGTGTTTGTGTTCCAGGTCCAGGTCCCTGTTCAGGGCATCCCTGAAGTAGGTTCAATGGGGGAGGGTGGGAAGATCTACCCTCTTCGTTTCGGGTGGTTTAGAAAACTAGACTCGCTGTAGTGGCCTGCCAGAGTCCATTGGCAGCCCTGTGATGATCTTCCATCAGTGGCAATCAATGAAGCTGGCTGTGCCAGCCTGCAGGGCTGTTGCAGCTTCTCTCTGTGGTCCTCTTTCCTTGCATAAAATGTCAGGTGGGTAGCGATCAGGCATCATCTTGCTTATCTGGAATGTAGGATGTAGCATCTGATCTCAGCTTTTTATGTTCTTTCTTGGATTTTAGACTGCATGAGGCGTCTCTAAACGAAACTGAGAGACAATGGCTAGTATCTTGTATTAAAGGCAAGGCTTGAGATGAAGGTGGTCTTCACAGAAGCACGAGGAGGCGGAAAAGGAACCACAGCGTGCGCACCTGAGACTATCTACCTCAGCGTAGCACTGGCTCTGCCTCTCTTGCCGGAAATCCTCCCACCCCCGGCTGAGAGCGGTTACAATCCCCCATTGACAAGGCCAGGTTACTTGCCTTATCAAAAAGTGCCTTCTCGGTCTGGCACTGTGGTATCTCAATCAGAAGATTCAACTCTATCAGCCAGTACAGTTTCTTTGTTCTGCACACCTACACATTATTATCCCTTCTTCCTGCTGTACCACCAGAGAAAATTGATACTTTTCCATACTTCAAAGTCACAACCTTCCGCTTCACCTCTGTTCTCTGAACTATTTTTTTAACAACTTTATTTATTTTGGTTTTTCAAAAATAGATACAAACAATAATGATATTCCCTCCCCCCACACCCCTAACATCCCAACATTGGATACGGTGTAGCAAGTTCCAACAATTTGAGACTCCTGGGTCGCACCTTCTTCCAGTTCAGAGTGTGTATTTCAAATAACAGAAATGTGCGCAGTAGTCTCTGCTTAAAGTACATTTGTTCTCTGTCATTTGTAAAGTCGTGTACTGGCATCCAGATGTTCAAATATTTTGTATAGGAGCCGTGGGATAAAGCAGTAGTCTTTTCCATGGCCATTACCCCCCCATAGTCTCACCCACCACATGGCCACTATAGGACCTTGTTTATTCTTCCAAGTATGAGCCAGGGTTATTCTAGCAGCACTTAGCATATGGTAATGAGGTGGGCTTTTGGACCAGATTTAGCCTAGCAACCCTCCACCGCCTCCCCCAGTAGGACCACCAATGGGTCAAATGGTAATTGTGTCCCAGTTATCTCTCTGATGTGACTGTCATGATGCTTACCCCCGGGCATCCGGATCAAGCCCATCAGCCCCGGGAGCAGGCATCCAGACATTTACAAAAACCCCAGCAGCCCCAGCTAGGGGCTGTCTGGGTTCAGTCCTGGCGCCGCAGGCACTAGGCTCATAATAAAAATCAGTCCTGGCGCCATAGGCGCCAGGCTCATAGACATTACTTACCTCATGCAGACCATGCTGCAAATAAATCCAAGCCAACGTGAGGCCTGGATGGGACTATTTTACTACAGGGACTATTTTTTTTACTCGGGTGTGGTCCTGGGGAACTTCTTTCCTGGGACTACTTTGGAGGCTATTTAAACCACGCCCGAACAGCAGCACATGCTTCGTGTTATTCTGCATCCAGCAGCGTGACTCTCACCGTGCCTGCAGCCAGCATCCAGTCTTCTGCCACGCGCGCGTGCCTGCAGCCAGCATCCAGTCTTCTGCCACGCCCGCCTCAAATCCGGAGCTCCTAGAATAAAGAGGAAGAAAAGGACAAGGTTAGAAAACAAACTTATTTCAAATTCCTCACCTGATTACGGATCCATTTAATCTCCCGACCTGGAAAGTACATCAGTCCTGCACGCGTCGCTTCGCCAGCTCCAGCACGGCACCATACTCACCAGTTCTCACGGCATCTTTCGATCCGGCACGGTCTCCATTTCTTCGCCGTACTCCGGCACCTAGGGGCACAAGAATAACAAGGTGAGCCAAGGGAATCAACAAATACGTCTTACCACCATAGACTTACCTGATTTACCACTGGCGGTATTATTCTCCATATCTTCATATGCTGCATCTGTAAAGAGGGAACACGTTAACGCATGCAATAGTTACCGGACAGCGTTGGATAACACAGACTCTTACCTGAACGCCAGCAGCAGCTACGAGACCTTCTTCTCACGAACTCAGTTGTAACTTAAGGAAGGAAGGGGACAAGAGTGAACATCGGGCAGATTGAACTCTTTGAACTTGATACTTACCAATCCCGCCTGGGACTTCAGAGTCAATGCTTCCCAGAACTCTCCCAACGCCTTCAAACCAGTGAAGTAACTGGTATCTACGCGCCCCTGCAAGACACGCAGGATGGAGAGCTCATCTTTTACAAACATAAGGTGAGGTTACTAAGGGGATATCGGAGGTGATTAGTGGGGGAGAGCGAGAACAGTTGGGAGGCCATCACTAAAACCCACAGGTGGCTAATCCCTGTCTCCACTTGCAGGAAAATACTTCTTCGGGTCCAGCAGACAAGACTAGGCGGGCCAGTCCAAACACTCATCTCTGCACTACGCATCACGTTGACGGAGACCGCAGCTGTCTGGGTCCGATCGACACCCCTGTGGGGTCCAGCTGAGCGTAACAGTGACTTAGGATTTCTTTCCAGTATGTTTTGGCAAGCGGGCAACACCACCTCATGTGTATTAGATCACCTGGTTGTTCGCAAGCTCTCCAGCAGGCCATGGGGTAATCTGGGTTAATGGAAAGCATGCGTGTAGGCGTCATGTACCATCTTAAGCACGTGTTGTATGCTGCTTCTTTAATGGAGGTGCATTTGGAGCTCTTTGCCAGATTTGGCTCCAGGTTTCGCTAGAGATCAGTTTCCCCATGTCCGCCTCCCACCGCTGCATATAGAGGAGCGATTCTTCGGGGTCTACTGCTCCCATTAAGCTATACAGTTCCGACACCCCTTTCTTGGGTTGGCCCTCGTTTATCGTGAGTTCTAGTCCCACTGGTTCTCGGGTTGCCTCTTCTCGGACCTTCCTGTTAGAGATCCAGTGCCTTAATTGGACATAATGGAACCTTTCAGTCTCGGGTATATTAAATTTAGCTTTGCATCTCTCAAAGGTTAGGGTTGTGCCTTCCTCGTAGAGGTCTCCCATTACTAGTGCTTTCTCATTCCCGCCCCATTGTACCCAAAAGTCAGACCGCATTCTGGGGGTGAAGTCCAGATTATGGGCAACTGGTGTCAAGGGTCCCCCTCCGATTCTCACCCCTCTATTTCATAACACCTTGTCCCAATACCATAAGGAGGCCTTGGTGGATTCAAGTAACACACCTTCTTTGTTTCTGTGTCGTTCGGGAAGGAAGGGGAGGTTATCCAGGGGGGCGCTAGTTGCTTCTTTTTCAAGGGCCGTCCAGCTTGTTTGGTTATTTCTGGGTGACCACTATAGTATTGGAGCTAATTGTGCTGCCCATAAGTATCTGCGGATTTTGGGAACTCCCAGCCCTCCCAGCAATTGGGGTCTGAACAGGACCTTTTTTGGGACTCTTGTTTTTTTCTTTTTCCAAATAAATGTCATTATCTCCCTTTGTAGTTTTTGGATTGCAGGGGTTGGGATGCGTATTGGTAGGGCTCTTACTACATAGAGGAACCTGGGGAGCAGGGTCATCTTTACCGCCATTGTTCTTGCCAGCCATGACAATTCCTGCACCTTCCTTTGCTTTAGGTCCTCTGCTAGCTCTTTCAGCAGATCCGGGATGTTGGCCCCATATAGTTTCTCGTATTTGGAGGTTAGTTGAATTCCTAAGTATTTCACTGCTTTTTGTTCCCACTTCAGCAGGTACCCATCCGCCCATTCTGTCACCAGCTCTGCTCTCTCAGTAATATTGAGTGCGCAGGATTTGCTATAATTAATATGGAATCCAGAGACCTTTGCAAAGTCCATTAAGAGGTCTAATGTTTTGGGTAGGGAGTGTGTTGTGTCTTTGAGGAACATGAGGATGTCATCCGCGTAAAGAGCTATTTTTTGAGGACCCCCAGCACCCGCTTCTAGTGGCTCCATGGCATTGGCGAATATCAAAGGTGACAGGGGGCACCCTTGTCTTGTGCCCTTCTGGATAGGGATACTATCTGTGAACCGACCATTAACCATTAATCGTGTGGATGGATGTGCGAAATTGGCCATTACCATGCGTATGAAAATAGGGCTACACCCAAACTTTTCCAGCGTCATCTGTAGGTACCCCCAATGTAGGCTATCGAATGCTCGCGAGGCATCTAGAGCTAAAACTGAGAAACGCTGTCCTGTTCTACGGCCATGTGATAGAGCGGATAGATAAGAGACAGATACACTTGGTATTTCCTTATACTGTTTTTATTAAATAACTCCTTTATAACCTTCTTATCAGATAAAACCAGAAGTATTCATTAGCATTGAGGAAATCTTCTGAACTCGGACTGTCTCTGGACCCTTTTCTATTTGCTTGCGTAAAAACAAAACCAGTTCATTAAGCCAGTCCTTCTGTACGTAGAGACTCTTGCTTAGGTGCTTCTCATGCACTCCGAATGTAGATGTGACTTCAATGTATCTTTACTGTTTCACTCATGAATTTCATCTCTAATGTTGTAATGTTGGGGCCATCATTGGGAAGGACGTCTATACGTTCATTTCCGTGCACTGGCCCCTTCCGGTAGTTCCATCTCTAAGGATTCTGGCTTTCGGGCCCTTTTCCCCCACAAACTGCTATTCTGCGGTTAAAATATATTCCGGCGGTCAAATCCCCTCAAGTACTACGAGTTCGCTTCTTCTCACCTTTACTATTAGACAGCAAGAACAACACTGCTGCTCCTCCTTCTGTTGGGGGGCCGTCAGGCAATTTCGTAGCACCTTGTTACAGCGGGTGCTGCAGACCTTTCTGACGGCTCTCTGGCTCTCCTGGGCTCTCTGTTGCTCGTCTGCTCACTCGGTAGCCCCACCCCCGCAACGGTGGGGGCTAGAGTCACTCGCAGCTTCCAGCTGATCGAGGAGCCACGGCTCCGGCTCACTTGTCAAATCTCTTTCCAGCACGTCAGTTTCAACTGCGCCTTAACTTGCCTCCCGTCTCAGCTGTTCGTTCGACTCGATGGGCGTATCACCGCTCGACGGTATCGGGGGCCCGCTCAGCTTCTGGTCTCAGCGCCCCTAAGGCTGTCACTCTTCCTCCGCCCCAGAGGTCAGCTGTTCAGATCGGCTGTAATATGTAGCTTCTATTATAAGACGCTTCACGCTTTCTCACTCCACAACGGTAATTTTCTATGGCGAACTTCACGAGGTGCTCAACGGGAGCAGACCTCGTCTTAACTATGAACGGCAGAACAATAGGCCCACTCAAACTATTTCTCCCGTCTGTAGGGCCGCTTTCATCTTCCCCTTTTTCAGTCTCCTGCTCAAAACAAACCAAAACAAAACACCATCCGCACCAGAAGTCCAGTATTAAAGCAAAGCACCTCACGCCTTCACCCATTGAAGCATTTGCTTGTCTGTCACACAGGATGGTCCTCCCTCCGAGCCCTTTATGACATCAGCCATGCAGTCCACTCTCTGAGGAAGGACAAGGATTTAATAGCTTTTCACTGTTCAATTGGCCCTGATGCGCCTAAGTTCCCTCTGACTCATCACACGGCCCCATTCGATTGTATTTATAGCTCTGCGGATATTATCGTGTGTGTGTTTTTTGCTCCTGTATGAAGCCTGCTTGGTCGGGGTGGATTGTCCCGGACAGCACCTCTGCTAGTTCACGGGCCAGGATCGTCAAGTAGATTTTTGCATCTCTGTTTAATAACGAAATGGGGCGGTAACTCGCACATTCATTGGGGTCTCTGTCCAGTTTTAGTAGTAATATTGTGGTCGCCTGGCTCATATCTCTAGAGATCCTACCGGTGTCGCGGATGGATTTAAACAGTTTCATTAGAGGGCCTATCAGGGTGGTTCTGAACGTTTCATAATATGCGTTACTAAGCCCATCTGGGCCCGGGGTTTTGTTCGTTTTCAGTGCTTTTATTACTTCTCCCACTTCTTTTTCTGTTATGGGGACCTCTAACATTTGTCTATCTGAGTCGTTAATTTGTGGTAGGGTCATTTGGTTGAGGAATGAGGTTTGTTTTTCTCTCACCAGGTCCTCCCTTTTTAAGTTTTTAGTGTAGTAAGAGTGGATCACTTCCTCTACTGCTTTCTCTCCCCATATTAGGTCCCCTTCTACATTTCGGAGTTGGATTATGTGGTTCCGGTTTTTCTGCTGTTTCAATTTAGCCGCAAGGAATCGGTTTGCTTTATCCCCTTTAGTGTAGTAAAATTGTTTGGTTCGTACTAGGAGAAGTGCAGCTTCGTCCGCCAGGTGGGTTTCTAGGGCTGCTCTAGCTTTTTTCAATGCCCTCCATGCTCTCTGCAAGCCTTTATTTTTGTACTCCGCTTCGGCCTCTGCCACTTGGGTCTCCATATCTCGCCTCACCCTTTTTCTTTTGATGTGGTTTGTTGTATGTGCTATAAATTCCCCTCTTACTATGGCTTTGCTTGCGTCACATATAGTATCCCAGTGAATCTCAGGGGTGACATTTTCCTGGAAATAATTCTTCAGGGTTCGTTCAATGTCTGCTCTGACGGCGAAGTCTTTCAGAATTATTTCATTTAGGCGCCATGGTGTACGGGGCAGATATTGTGGGCTCAGAGGTTCCAGCTTTAAGAGGACTGAGGCATGGTCCGACAGGCACCTCACTCCAATCTCTAATCCCGTAACTTGTGGGATCAGCGAGTCCGAGATCAGCACCATGTCAATCCGGGAGTGGCCTCTGTGTACTGCGGAGTAATGAGTGTAAGCCTTTTCTTGTGGATTAAAGAAGCGCCATGTTTCAATCAGGTTTAATTCCCTGAGGAACTTAGCTAAGGCCTGTCTGAATGTGTGATCATGGGAGGCGGCAGGGAGAGTTTTGTCCATCTCAGCATCCATCACCCCGTTAAAATCTCCCCCATTAATATCTGTCCCCTGCCCCATTGCACAATGATCGGGAGGATCTCCATTAAGAAGCAATCTTGTCCTTCATTAGGGGCATAGATTGATACCAATGTTACTTGCTGCTTCATCAATTTCCCTCCCACCAACAAGTAGCGGCCCTCAGGGTCCCTCTTCAGAAATTGTTTTTCAAAGATGATCCCTTTGGCTATTAGGATGCCCACTCCTCGTTTTTTGGTTCCACTAGTGGCGAAAAAATTGTGTGGGGAACGCTCTATGCCTCAGTCTGTGTTCATCTTCCTTGAGTAGATGTGTCTCCTGCATCCAAATCACTGAGGCGTGCTTATCTCTCAATCTAGCCAGCATCGATTTGCGTTTAATTGGGAAGTTGAGCCCCTGGACATTTAGTGTAACAAATGTTAATTCAGCCATTTTCATGTCCTGCACTCCTGCTTCTTTTAAGATCCAGGGATCTCTCCATTTTTTGGAGTGTTCTTTAAATACAATGCATCACTGTCATCCTTGAACGAAAACTTTCCCTTAAACCCCTTACCTCTCAAACTTCAACTTCCTTTACAAACATCTTTGGTGGGTTTACCACAACAAGTCACCAGGTGTAAACTTCCCTGGGAAACTGGGGTCTGGATCCCCCCCTCCCTCCAAACCCCCCCACCTAGTTTTGGTTTGTATATGTTTCCGGTCTTGGACGTGTCTTTCTCGGTCTCTGTCTTTATCTTCCGTTTTGTATTTACGCCCCATTTTGTCGGTGCCCATCTCAGGTTGAAGCTCCGCATCTGGTTTTTTAGGTGCGACACTTGGGGCTTGAGCTCGCACATTCACGTAGGGTCTATGGCATTGATATCTTTATTGCGGCCCCTTGGGCGGGGGCGTGCTGGCTTCCATTGTTCCTTTTCAGGTGAGTCCATTCTCTTTATCTCTAGGTGGGGAACCATTCACCCCGGCCTCTCGCCTGTCCTCTTTGTCCCCCATAAGGATTTCCATTTCTTTCTCCTTGGTGATTGTGTAACGCTGACCTTCCCATTCAAAGCGAAGTCCAGCAGGGTATGCCCAACGGTAGCTAACTCCTTTAGCCCGCAGCTATTTTGTCACCACCCTCAGCTGCTTTCTTTTGAGGAGAGTTGCCTGCGCCAGGTCCTGGTATATTTGGATATCTGAAGTGGATGGGTTCTTTCCTCCTTGCGGCGCGCATGATGTCTTCTTTTACCTGAAATAGGTGTACCCTTGTAAGGACATCCGGGGTCAGGTTTTTGTTAAGTTGGTACGTCGAGTAGACCCTGTTTGTACGGTCTAGAACTATGTTCTTCTCTCCAGTACTTGGAATATGTTGGAATAGGTCTGTTACATATTGTTGTAGTTCAGGGTCTGTCACGGATTTTGGGACCCCTTGGATCCGAAGGTGATTCCTTCTGGACCTATTTTCGGCGTCTTCTTGCCTATTTTGAACCCGTTCCATTTGCTGTTCAAGCTCTTGCACTCTTTTAGTTAATTCTTCCTGTTCTTGCCCCCGTTCGGCCATCGTGGTTTCCACCTCATCTATCCTTCGTTCAGCTGCCATGACCCCCTTGTTGAGATCAGTTATAGATTTAGCCAAGTCCGCGACGCTTTCTTTAATGTCTTTTTTCAGTTCTTGAAGCAGTGCCAGGAGGTCAGATTTCCGGATTGGCGGGTCCGTTGTGTCAACCAGATCTTCCGTTGGGGAGAGGTGTACCTGGGCGGTGGCTTGGATCTGGCCCCGTTTTTGTGTCTCTGCCGCCTGCAACATCGTTTTGATGTCCCGCGATGCTCCTCCCTTTGATTTAGTAGCTTGTTTGGACATATTTGAGTGGGAGGAGGGGAGGGCAGGAGCCAGCCGGGCTTGCTACTAATGTGTTTATAAAATTTGCTGTATTGCTCAGGTAGTTCCTTGCGCCTCCCTACTATGGGGCTTTGTATGGGTTGCGGATCCCGCCAGTAGTTTGTCCCGCCTGCTCTTCTCCGGGAGTTTCAAATCGCTCTACTAAGTGAGTTACACTTATGGGCAGTTCGTTGAGTAAGCTCGACCTGTGTTGGGATCACCTCTGCTGCTGGGTTGCAGGGTAATCAACTCGATGGTTGTAGGGTAGCTCGCGAGAGGGCTCCCCTCAGCAGTGTGGGCAGGATATGTTGCTCTGTAGGACCCTGGCGTCTTTAATGGGTGCCAAATACTGTTATGATGCGTGTGAGCTCGCTTTATAATGTGCTCCAGCGGCGTGCAGTGTTTTAATTTGCGTTTTTTTGCTTGCCCTGCTTCTTGCTCCGGGCCTCTCCCTCCTGCACCCCGTTTCTTCCACCAGTTGCCATACGTCGAGGTCGGTCCCTCCTTCCCTCCCACGGTCGGCGAAGCTTATGCCTGGCTGGGGTTCTCTGAACTCTTTTGAAGCTGTTTGGAAAGATTTGAAAATCTCGGTCTTTTCCTAATCCAACTGCTGTTAAGCCAGGTTCAATCATTAGGTCGCTAGCTTCTTCTTTGAATCGCATTCCAACTACACCTAGTTGAAGTACTTACTAACCATTACGTTATGTTTTGTGCATTATACATTTTTATGTCGATCAAGAAAAAAAATAACCTATTTTCTCACTGTCCAATCACATCAGGAGCAACAGTAGTAATAAATAATGTAAAAGGACATGGATGCCATATATCCCTTTCTAAAGTTAAGCACAAGGAAGCTATGTCCGCATGATTTATGGGGCACCCACATGCATCTTTTTTAATTTTATAACAAGCAATCTCCATTTGCCATCCGAGGAGCGCGGTGAGTGTGTGGCCCAGAAAGCACCTTTTTGTTCAATTTTGCCCATGTGTTCGTGGGCCCGTGCCCAGGAGCAGGCCCTTGCGTCCCCTTCCTCCCCGCAGCCTCTTCCTGGCTTCCACAGCCCATTTACAGTGGACCGTGGTCAGTAGCAAGCCCCCTCCAGCGGCTTGAATTTGAAATCTTGGAGGCTCCCCTGCAGCCCGATCCCACCGTGCACCCTCTTCCTGTTTCTCCCTTCCCTCCCCCCTCCCGACCCGCCCAGATCCGCTCTCATTGGTCCACCTACACTTCATCACTGGTCCTCCCAGGGCAGCCCCTGCGGCTAAGGGCCCAAGGCCAAGGGCGGCTCCTACATTGGCGGCTCCGAGATGTGTCTGCAGGTGTCAGCAGGGGAAGCCAAGGAAGCCACCAGACACCGACAAAACTAAGTGCTGGCATGAGTGGGGGGGGGGGGGTAGAGCAATTACTCTACTCCAGAAATCTCCTGCCACTCTAACCTACCTTTCAATGGCCTGCAGTCTAATGTTAACCAGTACCATAACACCAAGAGAACCACACAGATTAGCCTGCGCCAAATCTAGGCAGAAATGTGATTATTAGCATATGCCACACTTAGATGGAATCTCTAATAGCCTCCTGTGATAGTTGTATTTAGAAGTGTACTCAATAGCCTCTCTGTGAAAAGTGAATTTAGAAGTGTGCCCAATAGCCTCTCTGTGAAAAGTGAATTTAGAAGTGTGCCCAATAGCCTCTCTGTGAAAAGTTGAACTTAGAAGTTGCATTTAGAAGTGTACCCAATAGCCCCTCTGTGAAAAGTGAATTTAGAAGTGTACCCAATAGCCTCTCTGTGAAAAGTTGAACTTAGAAGTGCATTTAGAAGTTGCATTTAGAAGTGCACCCAATAGCCTCTCTGTGAAAAGATGAATTTAGAAGTGTGCCCAATAGCCTCTATGTGAAAAGTTGAATTTTGAAGTACATTTAGAAGTTGCATTTAGAAGTGTGCCCAATAGCCCCTCTGTGAAAAGTGAATTTAGAAGTGTACCCAATAGCCTGTATGTGAAAAGTGAATTTAGAAGTGTACCCAATAGCCTCTCTGTGAAAAACGAATTTAGAAGTGTACCCAATAGCCTCTCTGCGAAAAGTTGAATTTAGAAGTTGCATTTAGAAGTGCATTAGAAGTTGCATTTAGAAGTGTGCCCAATAGTCTCTCTGTGGAAAGTTGAATTTAGAAGTGCATTTAGAATTTGCATTTAGAAGTACTTTTAGAAAGATGAATTTAGAAGTGCGCCCAATAGCCTCTCTGTGATTCTAGAAGTGTGCATTTAGAAGCTGAATTTAGAAATGTGCACAATAGCCTCCCTGTGATTCTAGAAATGTGCCCAACAGCCCCGCTGAATTTAGAAGTGTGCCCAGTAGCTGCTCTGTGAATTTAGAAGTGTGCCCAATAGCCTCCCTGTGAAAAGCTGAATTTGAAGTACATTTAAAAAGTTGAATTTAGAAGTGCGCCCAATAGCCTCTCTGTGAATTTAGAAGTGTGGCCAATAGCCTCTCTGTGAATTAAGAAGTATGCCCAATAGCCTCTCTGTGAAAAGTTGAATTTTGAAGTACATTTAAAAAGTTGAATTTAGAAGTGCGCCCAATAGCCTCTCTGTGATTCTAGAAATGTGCCCAACAGCCCCGCTGAATTTAGAAGTGCGCCCAGTAGCCGCTCTGTGAATTTAGAAGTGTGCCCAATAGCCTCTCTGTGAAAAGTTGAATATAGAAGTGTGCCCAATAGCCTCCCTGCGAATAACCTCTCTGTGAATTTAGAAGTCTCTGATAGGGCATGTAACCCATCATATCTCACCAACACGCTTACTCTCTCTTTACATCACCACTCAACTAGAACACAGAGATACTAGGACACCATTCGGTATAACTGTTCTCATATCAACATTCGCCGCTCACTCCACATCATTCTAAGTAATCACTGCTGGTTACACACCCCCCAGCGAAGCGTTCTCCTCAGGCCTAACGCAGCCACATCCGATCTGGATAAATCCTGCCAGAACGAACACATACTCCTGACCTCTCATCCACCACACCTACCGCTAGAAAGCAGCTATTAACACTGTCACCGCACGAGCTGTACACTTACCCGGTGCTCACACGCACCTTTTGTCTCTCTCTACTCTCTCTACTGATATGAACTTCGGTTCCCAAGGGCGTTCAACCTACCAGCGCCTTCAGACCATACCAATGGTATATAAGGCGCTATATAAATGCAAAATAACATAACATACCACTTCTGCAAAGAGCAACAAATGTAAACAATATATGTTTGCTGACTCACAAAAAGATTGGAAAAGCACAAAAATGAAAAACACATTTTGTGCAATGCACTGTTTTTTTTACAATATCCTCAAACATAATGAAACTTGCTGCAAACAAGTGTTCTATTGAATCACCTCAATAAACACATTAAGTGGGAGGGAGCCACATATTTCAGACAGGTCATTTGAAACAATTTCACCCCTGAAATCATTCAATTTAACACTCTCCAGACTTCCAGTGTCTGGATGTTTTGTCATGTTCTAAACAATAGCAAGTGCATTGAAGAGAATTATTTTCTCCTTTACTGCTTTTGAAATCCTTTTTGGTATCACATAATGGTTTTGGCTAATGGGCACTGCTAGGCGATATTTGATATAGCCAATAAGTAACAAATGAGTGGATGGCATTCACAAATGGATGAATCTAAGTCAATGATTTGACCATTTCTCCAAACCTGCCCAAACTCATGTTGTGTAGGCATTTGTGGCCCTCATCACAACATGCCATTTGGACATTCATCCTGTTCTTTGGATTTAGCTGGTCAACGACAGAGAAAGCTAAACAAAGGGGAAATCCAGCAACATAGTGATGTACCAGGTGTCTCATTAACTTTGATTGCAAGTGTTACAGGTAAACTTGCTGGCGAATAAATCTGCGTTTTTATTACTTCTCTGCAGATGGTTAACTTTGTTGCTCTTCCTAATGCAACTCCATGCACAGCACATGCCGACATCGCTTGGGATATCGGAGGAAGCACACCCTATAGCTACTATTTGCTCCCTCTCCCTTACAGTGTTATAGCTCGTCATTACCATTTGCATTTTGTAGGATTTTTAGAGTGCAACAATCACCACTTAGGAGGGCTCTTGGCATGGATGATCCAAAATGGCAAGCAGTGTCCAGTGGAGTCAGTTTTGTCTGAAAGAGGCAAGATTTCAAGGCTCAGTAGAAGAATGGAGTTACCTACACACTCTCCCTACCCATACCAGCTCTTCTGCCACCATTGAGGTCCAACTTGTAAAGTGCCCCTTAGTACAAAATCAAAAGGTGATGGCTGGAAGGTTTAGAATTAATCTTAACCACAGGAAGAGCTCTGGGCGACCCTCCAGACCATCGCTTTTCAGCCTGCCAAGCCACTACAGAAGGGGAAAACCCATATGCAAATCAGACTTGGTCCCATCCCAAAAGGGGCAGTCCTGCCAGAAATGCTAGGTCACATGCCTATTGCAGAAGACCACAAGTATCCCCAGACATGTTTTGGCCTCATCTGGCATCATCAGTGAGAAGTAGCTTGGGACTCAAACCCCAGCAGGCTCGGGCCCATGTCTGGGCATACCCGTCCCAATTGGGGTGACATAAGCAAAACCAAAAGGTGATGGCTGGAAGGTTAACAAATTATCTTAACCACACTTTTTTTTTTTTTATTGTCTTTATATTTTCGATAAACAACAATTGAGCAACATAACTTCAACATCCCCCCCTCAACTGACCCCCCTCCCTCCCTGGGGACACGTGTGCTTTAGTACAGGGATTACATTATGCATTAAAGATCTGAGATCTTGATGTTGTGTGGGCACCACTGTTCCATATAGTCTGATTGGAGGTACTCCAGGACTCCGCCCCATTCCTTTGCAAACCTGTCTCTCGTTCCCTGGATTGTGTGTGTGATTTTTTCCATTGCCATCTGGGCCCAAACTCTTTGGAGCCATGCGAAAATCAGCGGGGTGTCTTTTTTTTCCCCCAACTATGGGCAATTGTTGTCCATGCCGCTCTAAGGAGACCCATCAGACTTCTCCATTGTGATTTATTATATCTTCTTGCCATGTCATCTCTTATTCCACACACCCAGACACCCTCTCCTAATTGTCCCACATCTGGAAATATTTTGCCCATTTCTCACTTAACTTCTTCCCAGAAAGGCCTTATTCCTTTGCAAGTCCACCAGATGTGTTTCCAGGTTCCCACCTCTCCGCATTCCCTCCAGCATAAGCTTGATGTTTTTGGGAACATAGTGTGGAGTCTCTCTGGGGTGTAGTGCCACTGTGTAACTATTTTTATCCACATTTTTCTTGTTTGAGCAGATCTGGTCATTTTTGGAATTAGAGTCCAGAGATCCTCCCATTGTTTCCTTGTTGGTTCCCACCCCAGAGTGATGTTCCATTTAATCATATATGACCACTTAATTTCTTCATCCTGTGTATTCATAAAGGAATATAAAGTAGAAACCCATTTCTTTGCCCCTGAGCTCGTCGTAACATATTTCTCAAATGGGGTGAGAGTTCTCGTTGCTGCCTTCGTTATGTCCGGGGATCTCAACCAATGTTTGAGTTGTTCGTGTCTGTATTTCTCCCGAGTGGAGCGTGCTGCGAGTGGGAGGCAGGATTCATATGACCTAATTTCATTGTTGATGAACATTTCCCCAATTTTCGTTATTCCTTCCTCCTCCCAACAATCGTATGCCCCCTGCTCCATGAGGGAACTGTGGGGTTCTACAAATGGGGGTGAATGGGCCTAGCGTGGTGGTCATTATGCCTCTTCGAGTTTGCATGTCCCACGCCTCCATCGTTGTTTTCATTATTTCGCTTATCCCTATGTTGGGGTGTCTGTGCTGTTTCTGTTTCCAGAGTAGTTCCACTAATGGGGTTCTTGCCACTGCTCTGTCCTGTGCTGCCAAAATCTGTTGAGGATCATCGCCTAGCCACTCCCGTAGTACCTTTAACTGTGCCGCTTGATAGTATTTTTGGAAGTGAGGGAGCGCCAGGCCCCCCTCCCTGGTTGGTGAGGACATGACCGCTCTAGCCAGTCTTGGCGTTTTCCCCTTCCACACAAAGGCTGAGATTACCCGGGACAGTGTTTTAAAGAATAATCTGGGTACCCCTACCGGGAGGGCCTGGAAATAATAGAGACGTTTTGGTAGGATGGTCATCTTTACCGCTTGGATCCTGCCCCACCACGATATCAGCAAAGGGTTCCATCTCTCCATATCCCTACGAATGCTCATGAGGAGCTGCGGGAAGTTTTTACCATAAAGCTGTTCCACCCTGTGTATAAGTGTAATTCCCAGATATTTGATGCCATCCTCTGCTATCTTGAGATTTAGTGCCTTAGCTTCTCTGACAATCTCCCCCCTGTCTCCCGCCAAAATTAGAATTTCCGATTTATTACTATTAATTTTTAAGCCTGAGATGGTCCCAAATACTTCTAGCTCCCCCACAGCTGCCGCCAATGTTCGGCCCGATTCTTCTAATGCAAGCAGCATATCATCTGCATATGCGGATACCTTGTGTTGTATGCCTGCCATGTCTATCCCTTTAATATGTGTAGCTTCTCTTAATTTCAGAAGTAGGGGTTCTAGAAAGATAGCGTATAACAACGGGGAGAGCGGGCATCCCTGCTTTGTTCCACGGGCTGTGTGTACCGTTTCCGTTACCTCCCCATTAACGGCCACTCTGCAAGTTGGGGCGATATAGTTCGCTCTTATTCTTGCAATGAAGTTCTCCCCAAATCCCATGGAGTGGAGTGCCTTAAAGAGCAAGGACCACTCCACCCGATCAAAGGCTTTTTCCGCATCTACTGCGAGTAGAATAGCCGGGGTCTGCTTTATACCAATTTTTTCAACCAAATGAATTATCCTTCTCAGATTGTCGTGAGTTTGTCTTCCTGGGATAAAGCCCGACTGGTCCAGATGTATTAGCTTCGGGAGTAGAGGGGAGAGCCTGGTGGCTAAAGTTTTCGTGTACATTTTTGCATCAATGTTTATAAGGGAGATAGGTCTATATGAAGCCGGATATATAGGGTCCTTCCCTGGTTTGTGAAATACTAGGACCTTCGCCTCGTTCATTGTGGGGGTCACTGTGCCACTATCTTTAAATGAGTTTAGGAGCTTGGTCAGGACTGGAATCAGAAGATCCGCATATTTTTTATAAAAGGGGGCCGTGAAGCCATCCGGGCCTGGGGCTTTATTCATTGGGAGGTTATTTATTGCTTTTTTGACTTCCTCTTCTTTAATTGGGTCCTCCAAGGTCTGCCTGTCTGCTTCTGAGATTTGTGGGAAGGTGAGGGATTTCAGATATGTGTCCTGTGCGTCTGCCTGTGGGTGGTCAGTGGAATAGAGATCCTGATAGTATTCTCTGAACACTTCCTCTATGTCTTGTGTGCGCATGTGAAGTTCCCCTGTCGTGGCTGTGATGCATTTGATCGTGGTGTCTTTCTGTTTTTCGTGGAGTTGTCTCGCTAGCAACCTATCTGCTTTGTTTGCTTTTATGTAGTACCTTTGTCTTAGGTAAAGTAGGCTCCTTTACGCACCTTTTGTGCGTAGCACCTCAAGTTGACCTTGGGTATGTCTAAGCGTCTTCTTCAGGTCTCTAGAGGGCTGTGCCACGATTTTCCCTTGTAGTTCTGTTATTGATCTTTCCAGTTCCTTTTCCCACATAGCCCTCTGCTTCTCCTTTGTGAATTTCAGTGCCATTATCTTCCCGCGAATCAGCGCTTTAAATGCCTCCCAGACCGTGCTCATAGAGACCTCCCCCGTGTCATTCTGAGTGAAGTATTCTTCAATCATTTCCCTTATGGATTCCCCCGTAACCGGATCCCGGATAATGTCCTCCGGTAACCTCCATTTCCACAGCCCTTGAGGTTTCCCCGGGAGTTTCACCTCAAGCCACAGGGGTGCATGGTCTGAAAGTGCAATTGCCCCCTTTTCCAGCCCCTGGATCTTGCCCATAAGCCCAACTGAAACCCAAAAATAGTCAATTCTTGACATAGTGTTATGTACATGTGAAAAGAATGTAAACCCTCTTTGCTCCCCCTTCAATTCCCTCCACACATCATTCAGGGCAAGTTGGTCCAGCTGTTTGAGGCGTTTCGACGGTGCCCCGTGACCGTGTGCACAACCCGTGCTCCTGTCCAGTTGTGGGTCCCATGCCATATTCAGGTCGCCCCCCAGGATCACCTCCCCCCTTGCGAAGGATTCAAGTTTTCCCAGAGTGTCTCTCAGAAAACCATCCTGTCCCACATTGGGCACGTATACTGACGCGAGAGTGAGCCGCTGCCCCTCCAATACCACATTAGCAAACACAAACCTTCCCTCCTTATCTACCATGGTGTCCTCCAGTTTAGCGTCACTTCCATCCCTCCCTGCTATAAGGACCCCCGATCTTTTTTCAGTCGCGTTGGCCTGGGCCCAAATTTTATATCCCCTTATACGGATTTTCTGTTTGTCTTTGTTCTTATGTGGGTTTCCTGTAGGAGCAGGAGGTCCGCCCCTTCCCTTTTGAGAATTTTCTCCAACTTTACCCTTTTCGTGGGGTGGTTCATCCCCCTTATGTTATAAGTTACTATGCGGATTTTCCCCATTCAGTAAGGCATATGTTCATTATGCTTGGCGTCCCTATCTTTGCCACTATGCTGATTTTGTGTCCCCCTTCTCCTTGTCCCTTTCCCCTGAACTCCCCCCCCCCCAACAATTAACCATAAACCAAACAAGATGCCCCCGAGCAGGGCGAGGTTCCCTAGTGTAGCGAGGGCGTTGCGCCCAGTGCTCCCTGCCCTTCATCCTCTCGGGGGAAATTTTTGTGGGGGATCCTAAACCCCACATTAACGATTGTTCTTACCGGATTCCAAGCATGGTGGCCCGTCCCGGGTCGCCGACTCTGCCTCTTATGTAGCGGTCCTTATTCTCACCTTCCCCCCTCGCTGTTGTCTTCCGTGGGTGCCTCGTGGGGGTCCCCGGCATACCTCTTCTCTGTCTCCGATCACAACATTTTCCTAAGGCCTTCTCTTCCCGTGTTTGGCCTTTTTTGTTTGATCGTTTCCCATCCTTTAGGTCTTCTCCTTTGCTCCCCAATAGACCTTGCTTGTTCCGCTTCCTCCCCCTCGTCCCCATTATGTTGAAGCCCTCTTCCTAGGAGGTTACTCTTCGCTGTTCCCCTCCCAAGTGAAGATCAGCCCAAATGGGAAGGTCCACTTGTATCGGATTTCCTTTGCCACCAGAGCCTTGACGAGTGGGGCCATCACTCTTCTTTTTTGCAGTGTGATCTGGGCCAGGTCCTGGTATAGTAGAATTTCTTGTCCATTCATCCTGATGTGATCGATTTCTCTGGACTTCCTCAGTATCTGCTCTTTTTGTGGGTATGAGGATAGTGCCACCAAGACGTCTCGTGGTCTTTCCCCCGGTGCTCCGGTTCTTTTTGGTCCTACCCTGTGGACCCTGTCCACTCCGATTATGTCTGTATCCGGGGCATCCAGAATGTCTCTAAACACCTCCGTCACCGCATTCTTTAGATCTTTGTCCAGCACTGATTCTGCCATATTTTTGATGCGGATGTTGGATCGCCTGGAGCGGTTCTCCAAGTCCTCGCATTGTATCTCCAGGTTATGGGTAAGTCTCACCAGGTGTTCCTGAGTTTCGCTTGCCTGCTGCGTTTCCTCTTCCACTCCCTGGACCGTTCTCTCCAATATGTCTGTTCTCTCCTCCAATTTCGCCACATCCACCCTGAGGTCCTGAACCGCCCGTTTCATGTCGTTTTTCATCGTCGTGAATTGTTCCTGAACTGTCGACATGAATTTTTCTTGCAGATCCTGGAACCATGCTTGCACGTCATCCTTTGAAGGTGGGTGGTGTGGGTTCGTCTGCGACATGGCTTCGCCTTGTTGATTGTCCTGCGGCTTCCCTTTAGCTTGTGGCGTAGAGTCCGTTGACAATAATTGTAATATGTTAGCTTCTTGCCTTGCGGACTGTGGGGTCTGTTGGGAGGCAATGTTCTTGTATTTTGCCCTTGACATGTTCCGTTAGCTTGCCTGGGCAAGCGTGGGCTCCTGAGTTGCCCCTGCAAACTGTAATATGTTCCCTCGGAGGCCCTCACTCTGCTGTGCTGCAGGTGATTCTCGATCTCTCCCGCCGGTGGAATTAGCGTCTGGTGGGGCCTGCTTAGAGAGGCCTTACCCTTATGTGTGTTACTCCCTTCGTTCCTGTCGCGACAGCCAAGGGGTTCCTTGCAGGACTCACAGATTTGGTTGGGTCTCTCTCCTCCCTGTTGTTGTGTCCCCCCCAGTCTCTAGGCCTTATCCGCTTTAGCACCTTTCTTACTGCCGACGGGTTCGTTCCTCCAGGCCCCTCCGCGGGCCACCAATTCTGCACCCCTTCTTGTGAGTCGGTTGCTGTTCCGTATGTGTGCTGTGGGGTTCAGAGGGAGACCTCAGACCCCAAGGTCTACCTCCCCCCCAAGGACTCTCTCCAACCGGCGCACACCTCTCAGGCCTCTGGGGTGGGCCTCCACCTTCTTTCAGCGCTGTGTGCGCGCTGTCCCCGGTGGCTGCGTATGTGTCTGCTGCTCCACACTCTTTGGGCGCCGTATCCCTTATGCCGCCTCACGTATTGTTAGCGGGCCCGCGCTCCGAGTGTCCGGTGCCGGGTGTCTTCTATGGGGAGATATTGTTGCCCTATGCTCTTCTGCGGGTTACCGGCTCGGCGCCCCTTGCTTTGCGAGGCTGTTGATCTCCGGCTGGCACCGAGGAGTTGCCGGGCCTCATTCCCTCAGCCGCTGCGTTCGCCTTCAGGGAAGTTCCCCACCAGCATTCCCTTCTCCGGCCTCCTCTGCGCCCGCACCAAGCGGGAGGCTCCCGTCTTCCCTCAGCGCCGAGTGCGCACTTCCCCCGCTGGATGTGGATGCCTCCACATATGCCGCTTGCGTGCCCGGTACCTGGTGGCTCCCCCGGGATTGGGGGAGGGGCCTATGCGCCCGCTCCACGGTCCTCTGCAGCCGCCTCGTTCTGTTTCTGTCCCCGGTGGGAGAGAGCCCCGGCGACCCGCCTGGGGGAGGGTGCCCGTCCCTGCCGCAGCGCCTCCTCCTCCTCGCTTGCGTGTGCAGCGAGGCCACGGCTCGTCACCAATGCTGCTGCCGGCTCGGCTGGCGTGGTTTCTCGATGGGGATGGGCGGTCGCCGCCGGTTCCCCGGCTTCCCCTGCTCCGTTCCGGACCAGTTTTCGAATCAGGGGCTTCAGGGGCTGAGGGGGAGGTGATCCGCTCGGTGGATTTTCACGTTCCGCTGCTTTTAAGTGCTTATTTTGGCGGCCCGGGGAGAGCGCGGTTTAGACGCGGATCAGCACCCCGGCGGCCATCTTGGAATCCTTAACCACACTTTTTTAAAGCATGTTTTTTCTCCATTCACTGCCTCTTTTTTGTGTATAGCTAATGTGCTCAATTGTATTATGTATACAGTGCTTGTTGTGTATTTCTTTTATGCAGAAATGTAAATTTATATTCTTTTGAGTATATTGTATTGTTGTTGGTCAGGGTGTGGGCTTCTATGCAGGGTCTATAGTGTATGAATATTGTTCTGCACTTTATTATGGGTGTGTTATTCTGAATGTATGGTTTAGATCATAGCTGGGCTTCCATTAAGTGTCTGTTGAGTATAACTATTGTTCGGAAATATATTCTGTGCATGTTGTTCAGAGTTTATTGCCTTGAGTTAGTGAGGTGTGTGCATGCGAGTGTCTCTATATGCACAGTATATTTTTCATTTTGTGGTGTATTTCCTGCCCACTGAAAATTGGGTGAGGTGGATCATCAGTACATTTCGCAGAATATTTTTTTATTTTGTTTTCTCCCTCTGCCCTAAAGTGCATTTATGGAGATTACGATCATTTTATGCTCTTTAGTGACAATCTCGAGTTTGGTTCGTCCAATTTTCAGGATAAAGGCTTTCTGTGTGCCAAAAATCTCAAGCACTAAAGTGTACCAATTACAACAATGTGACCTGAAAGCATGATTCTTGAGGCTCTATTGAAGTCACAATGAAAGATAAATGTTTGTTTCAGCAATGATTTTCAGGCATGAAAAAGTTTGTCAAACTTAGCCAAATTTGGGATAAGTGTTTGGATCTTGGTTGGTTCAGTTGTGTGTCAAAATTTGAGAACTTTCACATTTATATTCACGGATATTCACACAGACACACCGTTAACTGTAAATACTATTGTATGTGAGCAACAAATGTAATAACGGTTGACATCATCATTGTCTAAAGATATATCATTTTTGCATAAAAAGATTGACATTAACCACAAGCCTACCTTATTTTTGGCCTCTACATCTGCTCCGTGCTCTAGTAGCTCCGTGGCCAGCGCGACAGCTGGGATGAGGGCAGACAGATGGAGAGCGGTGTTGCCGTTGATGTCCTCAAGGTTTGTATCTGCATTATGTTCCAGCAGTATAGTTGCACAACGCTCTTGCTGGCACTGAACAGCCTGTAAGTAGCACATGGAATACAAAGGATTACACGTTTCTTTTGATTCTTGCCTTTGTATGCTTAAAAATTACTGAAACAATTTCAACACTAGACCCTGGCACTCCCCAAGCTTATAAAAGCTGCTATTTTTACAGTTTTTACATCAACGTTGAGCACTTATCAGAATTGTGATAGCAATCAATCAATAAAATGTTTATTTTGGACATAGAAATCCATAAAATAATGAAATAAAAAAAATCATAGCTTTGTCTCAATAACATGTAGAATTAGACCCAATACATATACATTAACCTACAATAATATCTGATGAGTTAGTGATTAAGACGACAATCAGCGTTTTCTAACATGCAACGCCTGTCTAAGATATGATAGATAAGGAACAAGTTACTTACCTATAACTGTTGTTCTCCAGCATGGGTCTGGCATGGATTCACATGCTCATGAATATTCCCCGTCGTCAGGCTGGGAATCCTCGGTAAAGAAAAGAATCAGTTTCAGTTTCGTTTCTGAACTGTCTTTCTACTAATAACTGCCCCAGCCAATGACTGCCCTCTGCCTAAGCCCCTCCTCGGGCAGCCATCTTCAGATTTGGCAGCACATAAAATTGCGGTAGGACCAAGAGAAGAGCCGCAGAGGGGTAGGCGGGAGGGTTCACATGTGAATCCATGCCAGACCCATGCTGGAGAACAACAGTTACAGGTAAGTAACTTGTTCCTTCTCCAGCATGGGGTCTGGCATGGATTCACATGCTCATGAATACAAGAATACATAGCAGTACACACATGCACAACCACGGGAGGTGGCAAGGCTCAACATTAAGCATTTCAACAACTCAACATTAAGCATCTCTTACCTCCTCACCAGGCTCACCTTCAAGCGAACCGGTTGCACAGCACTGCCTGGCCGGCTCTGGACTCCTCCCTGGAATCCCGGTCGACGCAGTAGAATCTCGTGAAGGTGCGTGTCGACCTCCATGTAGCAGCCCTGCAGATGTACATCAGAGGCACACCACACAGGAACGCCGTGGTAGCAGCAATCGCTCTGGTTGAATGGGCTCTCGGACGGCCGGGCAACGGTCAGTTTGCCAACCGGTGACAGTGCATGATGCAGCCGGAGAGCCATCTGGAAATGGAAGCCTTGGAGAGGACCTTCCTTGGTTCACAGGTCCAAAGTTCACAAACACCTGTGATGTCTTCCGAAGACTCTTCGTGCGGTCCACGAAGAACTTCAGCGCTCTAGCCACATCCAGCGAGTGCAAAGTCCTCTCAGCCGGCGACGAAAAGAAAACAGGTAACACCAAGGGCTCGTTGAGATGGAAGTCCGGCGGCACCTTGGGCATGAAGGAGGGGTGCATCTTCAGCACTACCCTCGTCTCGTGGAATGTCAGGTATGGAGGCTTCCAGGAGAGGGCCTGGATCTCTCCAACTCGTCGTGCAGAGGTGATGGCCACAAGAAACGCTGTCTTCCACGATAGGAACTACAGCGGTGCCAAGTGCAAGGGCTCGAATGGGGGACCCATGAGCCTGGTCAGCACCACGTTGAGCTCCCACGCCGGGGCCGGAGCCTTCACCGGCGGGAACGAGCGGAACAGTCCTTTCATGAACTCCTTCACCAGGCGGTGAGACCACAGCGACGACCGCCATGGAGTTCTGGTGTAGCGGGAGATAGCCGCCAGGTGGATCTTGATGGAGGCATGTGCCAGCCCCGCCTTGGCCAGCGACAGCAAGTAACACAGCACTTGAGGGCCCGTAATCCGTAGAGGGTTGATCTTCTGTGCACGACACTGGACAGAAAACCTCTTCCACTTATGTCCATAGCACTTAAGAGTCGAGAACGCCCTGGCCTTTGCAAGTACCTCCTTGCAGTCCGCCGGGATATCGTAGCCTCCGAACTCTAGTGCTGCAAGAGCCAGGCCTGCAGGTTCAGCGATCCCGGGTCTTGATGTAGGATGGAGCCATCTTCCCTGGAGAGAAGATCCGCATCCGTCGGCAGTTTGACAGGGGGAGTGATGAGGGGGGGGTGCGGCTGACAAGTCCAGAAGGTTCGGGAACCATAACTGCCTCGGCCAACCCGGTGCGACGAGGATCATCCTGCACCGGGACCGTCTGAGTTGACTGACGAGTCACAGAAGCAACGGCGGGAACGTGTACAGGAACAGGCCGTCCCAGGGGAAGGAGAATGCATCGCCCATGCTCCCCGGCTGGGGAAACCTGCTGGCAAACCTCCGGCACTTGGTGTTCGCCGCCGTCGCGAACAGGTCGATCTGGGGACTGCCCCATTGTCGGAATAGGAGATCCACTATCCACTTGATCCTACTGAAGCTCCCACTTGCGGCAAGAGCGCAGCTCCCTGCTGAGTGAGTCGGCAACAGTGTCGGCTGCAAGCAGGCATTGGCTGCAAGCGGGCATTGCCGTCTGACTTCGAATAAACCATACTTATGATAAACTGTGTTACTATTTGATGAACTCACGGGATTGCTTAACTGTGTTACTAGTGGACGATATCATGATACTTATTACTGACAATAGATAGCTTGCCGGCCAAGCGCAACTCGCAAAACCAATACAGATAAACTAGACAGTAGGGGTTGCCAATCAGTAGCCCTAACTTGGGGATACGGACACTTGCGTTAGGGAGGAGACCCCACAGGAGATGAGAGGGACAGGGATCACTTCCCAGATCCCTTCTCAGATGGTGCCTTGGATTGAACCATCTACCTATCTATATATTTGTTTGTTATTATTTATAATGCGCATCATACCCGGGAGTAACAGGGCGCAGCAGTTAAAAGTATATGCAAAGCTTCGTTACACAAAAATGTATATAATTTACGTAAAGACAATTAAAGGAGGGTATATACAAAAGGTGCTTATTTACAGGCGTAGCATAAAAGAACAGTATATACAGATAATACAGGCAATTTTCAGAAAGCAATATATACAGAATAAAATTGGGTGAGCGGAGATATGTACAGGGATACGAGCAGAGAAAGTGATGTAGTGGATACCTTAGAGGTAGCCGGTCAGTCCTAGTTGTTTCCTGAGCAGGGGTTATAATTACTGGTCATTGGATTTCAGCCACATAATGATGTTGGATCTGAAGTTTCGGTATGATTGGTCGGTTCTCAAAGTGGGAGGCAGGGAGTTCCATAATTTGGCAGCTTTCACATGGAAGCTATATGAAGGCTATCTGTAACAAATATCCATAGAAACATTTGCACAAAAGAAGATGGGAAAAACAAAAGAATACGAAAAGGAGGCTATAAAAAAAACATACCTCACTGTCCCATTGGGGATATGATCACAATAATAGGATCTATAATTTCTTGGGGTCAGGTTTTGACTGGTCACCTAAGCAAGTCAGAGGTCTGCCTAGAAGCACAGTCACTATAAATACTGCCGTACACATTTCACCCTTCTACTGCCTGAACCATGAATGGTTAAAAGACACTGAATGTTAAGTCAACAAGTGCAACATCTTTCAGAGAAAGCATGCTTCATTTTATGAAAGGAAATATAATTTACCCAGACTTGAAAATAAACCCTAGTTTTTATGAAATAAATCTATGGTAGCATTAGAGCAGTTGTGTTAGGAGAACCATAACAATGATGGAAGCATTGAGTGTTATCAACGAGTGCATTAGAAAAGGCCGCCTTTGAAATGGATCCTCTCTTACCTTCATCAGAGGTGATCGGCTGTCGTTATCACAAAGGTTGACCTTGGACTGATTTTCCACCAGATAGGTGACCAATTCTGGGTGTCCATTAGCACAGGCAAGATGTAAAGGCGTCCTAAAAGAAAATGTAAACATATTAAAAATAACATACTTCACTTTAATCCAAATGCTTGGACAAAACTGACTGAGAACCTCAAGATATTCAACTGTTCACTGTGAAACAGAAGGTTGCCAGAAATAAGACTCCATGTAGTTTTAGAAGTTCTATTGCCAAGGCTATTCCACTAAACACAATAAAAGTGGACCCATTTGATTTCCATATTAGTTAACATGTATAGTGGTGTCATTTGCACAGTTGTTTTCATGCTGCAGCTTTACAAGCTTTAAAGCAATCAATCCTTTATTCCATGAACGCTTTAAACAGTTCTTGTTTACCTTTAAAGAAGCCCCAAGCTGACCAATGAGTTCAAATTACCTGCCGTAGCGACTAGTGTATTCTAGCCCATACTTTCCTTTCCTCCATACTTGCTGGGACTGAAAGCAGGAGCAGCATATTTCCTAGGAACGGTCTGGAATAAAGGATTGCTTTAAAGATGGTACTTTTTTAAAGTTGCAGCATGAAAGCCACTGTGTAAATGGCACCAGTACTCATGTTAACTAGTATGGCAATCAAATAGGTCCACTTTTGTGTGTATTGCAATAGTGGGTGTGCAAGGCGTTTGTGTCCATATGGGAGGCCTTGTGTGTCCGTGGTGTACGATTCTATTGTGAGAGTTATTGAAGGAAATTTGGAGTCCTGCGGTTTGCTGTCAGAGTGGAGGATGCAGGGTTCGAAATTGAGATTCGATAAACAGGAGCTAAAACCAGCTCCTGGGTGTCGAGCAGGAGCTACCACAGGGGAACCTGGAGCTACCAGAGATGCTCCTTTAACTTTTTGTCCATTTTGTACGAACCATCGTCTTTAAATTTTTATTAGACGTACTCTAATTCTTCCTTATTAACATTCTCAAAACCTCAAAGTTAATGTCACATTTAAGTGTTTGCAAGGCACCAATTGGACCTAGGTATCATGGGTTCATTCTTGATTGCAGTGCTCTTTGAGTATACCCGATCTTTGCTCTTTGCTATTCTTCTTCCCATCCTTCCTTCCCTCCTTCCTTTCTTCCTCTCTTTCTCCCGCTGGTCTTCATTCTTCTTTGCTTTTGGGATGTCTGCATCATTGCCAGATCTACAGAGCGCAACCCGTGCACCATTCTTGCCTCCTTTCTGAAGTGCAACTCGTTCCTCACTTTCAAATATTTTCTCGTTGCTGCTGCCCAGTTATATTTTATTTATTCAATTTAATGTGTCTCTTTAACACAAGAAAACAATCACATACCACAAATACAATGTTTAAAAAGCAAAACGAAAACAGAAGAATCACATAGCACAAATGTAGACAATGCTTAAATGTAACTTCTAAAATTCCACTGCACAAACCTTTAAAAACTCTAAAATATGTATAGACAAACTCAGTTCATTGCAATTTAAAATCCTTCGTGATAATTCTTCCTCTGTGGTAGCATACTTCAAAGTTAAAATTCTGGTGCGCAGGGAACACAAAGTCGGACTCTGGACACACAAATGCTTCAGGGTCTCATTGTGTATATGACAGTGGCCGCAGTCTCTCCTCCCGAGGGATCTATTTCTTGTGTTTGCACCAAATATAACCTTATTTGTAGCATTTGGCATCTAAAGTACCTCGAGGGGTGCTTTTTCAGGTACGGAACAGGTGAATTAAAAGTTTTACATGTCCAGTCAAAATGATCACCAAAACATTGGTATTCAAGTAGGGATTTTCTTACACCAGCCCACACATGTCTAGACAATTTTAGCTTAGCCACTGTTGGAGTAATTGCCAGTGGGCCTCTAGTGATATCCCTGTCTGCTCCAGTATTTTATCACAGTCGGAAACCCAGTCTATCAGGACTTTACATCCACCCGAACTCCAAACGTTGTTTAAGGTCTCATATTGATGCAGCCGGTGGATTTAAAATACTAGCAAGCAACTGAAGCTTCCCCCAATAAATAATAGTTTGAATGGGGAGTTGGCCTAATTCAAAAAGTACCCCCACCAAAGGAACTGATTGCGGTATCCAGTGGAGCTCATACCAAACCATACCTTCTAATTTAGATCAATCTATTTGTCTACCCCTGGTTTGAGCTCCGTATGTCAGTTTAGGCACCAATTGCTGCTTATACAATATTAGAACCGGGAGAATCAATAATCTCCCGAACTTGGTATCAAAAATACGTAGCTTTACCAGTGCTCCCAGAAAGTTAGCCTTAAGATTTAATACCAACTCTGGCCCATCGAGATGATCATATATGGGCAAACCTAGGTACACAAATTTAGAGACCACTTCAAGCATACCAGATTTCAGTTTCCAGGGAAGCGTTTGTATATAATTCTCCGACATTTTAGAACCAGAACCTTAAGACTTTTCAGTATTTAAAAAAAGATCTAGGGTTTCCAGAAACTACTCTACTGCCGTCAATGCTCTTTGCAGGCCTATGGCTGTTAGGTCACATAAGACAATATCATCTGCATATAATAAATATTGTATTACCAGAGATCCCAGCCTAGGAGGATTTGTATTGACTTTACCCAACTGGCCTGCATTACTTAACAAGTCAAAACAAAAAAGAAAGGGAGCAAGTACACATCCCTGGCGTAAGCCCCTATTTGTCGGAATCAGTGACAAGTACCCTCCATGTGCATCCACAAGTATACCCACAAACGACGGCAAGCAACCCGTTTCCTGTAACCTCTTCCACAACAG
Source organism: Ambystoma mexicanum (assembly GCF_040938575.1). Classification (NCBI taxonomy): domain Eukaryota; kingdom Metazoa; phylum Chordata; class Amphibia; order Caudata; family Ambystomatidae; genus Ambystoma; species Ambystoma mexicanum. Next base: position 54,984,196 of record NC_090936.1, read on the forward strand.
TGCCCCGTTTACATGGTCAAAGACCTTGCTGATATCCAAAAAGACCACGAATACAGGTCTGGCTTGGGCTTTCACTTGCTGAGCCAATAGATCCAGCACAAAACTGTTTAAGGCTGTACCCATGCCCTGTCAGAACCCAGACTGATAAATATCCACAGAATTGGATTCCCTGACCCATTTTTGGAGCTCTTTAAGGATCATTTTGGCAAAGATTTTATTTGAGGCATCCAAAAGAGATCTAGGCCTATAGAACAGGGGTGACGTGCAATCCCCACCTTTAAAAATCAAAATTATAGTGGCCGCAGACCAGGTTTCTGGGAGCACTTTATTGGCAAGAATACTAAAAAATAAAATCTGATAGTACCTTGGACCAGACCTCCAAACTATCTTTAAAAGTGAAATTCTATAGGCCCTCTGGGCCCAGAATGTTAGACCTCTTACTCCTTTTTTCAAATAGATGATATCCTCTAGATTCCATTCAAGAGCCCCCTTCCCACACAGCCTGCGGCCAGACTGAACTTGTACTGGCTCCTGTATTCATATACATTTGCAAGAAATGTTTAACCCAAGTATCCTCAGGTATTGAATGGGATTACAAATACCCTTCTCTGCCAGCAGGCTTGATTAACTGCCAAAATCTTCCTGAGTTGTTTCCTGACATACAAGCCAACATTCTTTCAGCATGCTTAGTATACAACACAAATTTCCTACCCTTTACCCAATTCACATGGGCCTGTCTCAATCTGCGCACATTTCCTTTATAGTCAAGTGTTGAGGCCGGTTATAGGTCAAAGGTTCGAATTACAATAGGTTTGAATCAAAAGGACCGAAAACAAAAAGGTCCTCTCCCCCCAACCCCTGTTTTTGTGGTAAAAAACACTTTTTTTACCTACACGGAAACCCCAAAAAATATATATAATTAAAAAACAAAATTTGAACCTTTGGTTTTAGATCCTATTGACTCTTACCTTTTGCATTCGAACCTTTTGTAAATCGATCCTTTAACTGACACCAGTTTTACTGTATCAACACTATCTTCATATTCAAACTCCATCATCATTATGTCCACAGAGGACAGAAGTCTTAGGTTTGGGATTTCATGCATTAAGGAGAGTGTATAATGTCTATTTAGAGGATAACTATTAAAGCTCTCAAAGAATCTGTGTAAATAAATGAATACTGATCATTTACTGGCGTCTCCTTTTTTGATTACTTTTTATGTCGGCGCCAGTCACCATGAAGGGGCCCGAGGGACCCTCGGATGTGGAAACAAGGCACAATCACCACACACGAATGGATACGCCAGACACGAGGTTCTTTTCCCAAAATCTAGGGTTTATGGCAATACAAAATAGTCCCAGTTGGCCAAATGGTCCCACGCCCGCGACGTGTGTCTAACAGACCTCGGGGGACGCAAGAGAGTGAGAGACGTACATCAGTTACATATTTACAAAAGGAGCACCTTACAATCAGCAATGACACAGTATGACACATTTGATGCCGCCCCCAATTCATTTCCCTTTGAATTAGAGGCGATGATTGACAATTGTGACAAATATGACACCTTAGACCACCATATTTAGTAACGGTTTGCAATCTCCAATTTTACAGACACCATTCTTTATTTGCGAGAACACAGCGTTTCTGTTTTCATGGGCAAGCTGCGCGTAGGAGACTGGCACATACCAGGCCTCACTATCTCTTAGTTTCGATTCTCGCTCTAGAGGTCAGCCCGCTCTCCGGGGCCTCACTGTGCTCAGAAAGGGGGGCCGTAAAGAAGAACATAATTCAACTCTTTAAATGCTAGTTTCATACATTGCTATTCTTTCAGGAGACTTGCTGGCATTTGTGCACTGATTAAAATGCTTTGCTCCCTGCCTTCAAGGATATGTGAGGGAGGGAATCGGGCATTTCGGTCTCGCTTTCCAGTGTAATGTTTCAACATGTTTCTTAGCCTTGGATCATTGAAGCGAAATAATATCTACAGCAAAGCAGTTTTACATGAGGCAAAGTGGCAACGTTAGAGAGAGCAGAGAGAAAACAAAATGGCGATTCTGGTCATCTTAAAATGGCCTCTCTCAAGTTGAACTGATAGCTACGTAATAACTAATGAGTATATATTCTTAACACTGTAAATGAGGCGATTGGTCTTCGGCCAACCAATTAATCATGCAATTAATCATGCATTTCCTTCCGCCCAAGGGGTGTTTAGTATTTCTGGACTGACAACCAGTGCGTCACACTGTTCAAAGCCTGTATACTGGCAGGGGCCTCATCATTAGCCAAGTGAAGACTCTTTGGTTCGCCCACCTGTGCTTCCTCTATTGTTTTTGAGAGGAGGGTTTGATACAGCCATTAGACTCTTATCAATAGTAGCCCCACCTACTAGTATCCTTGAAACCACCGGTTTTGAGAATATTGCGTAAAGTTTTTCCTTTGGGAGATGCCCAATTAGGCCCACCACAGGGGGTATAAAATCCATTGGCCTTGAAGTTGAGGGACCCTGTAGAACAGCCTGTTCACCCTCCCTCATTAGACAACATTTACCCACCCTCCGCCCTTCACCATAATCCATGTTTGGCAACACCCCAAACTGTTCATTTAGCTCACAGTCTTGACCCTCTTCATCTATTGGGTAGACTGATATCTTACTCAAATCAAAGGAGGGACTATCCGCCTCAAGGTCCTTTAACGGGACTAGCCTCTCCTCCATATGCATCTCAGTCACAGCGGCATTTTTGATGTCTTTATTACTGGTTTTAAAGAAGTCTCTTCTTTTTTTGTCCAGGACAATCCTATCAAGTTGTATCTGTTTGCCCACCTCGTTTCTTAATTTCCTCAAAAATTTCCTTGAACCCTTATTATTTTGTTCAGGCAGGAGTTAACAGTTCTTTTGTTTTTTTCCAGTTTTTCCAACAGCCCCACTTTACCAGTTGTTTGGGCTGTCCCCGTTATAACTGTAGCGGCAGCACAGCAGTTTGGGAACTATGTGCTCGCCCTGTGCCTTATCCCCATTTATTCACTTTTCAAAGTCATTAAACGAGGTACGTGTTTGCCTTCTCCCACTCGCAGCCCCCCCACCCCTATGGGGCCGTTTCAACACCAAATACTGTTTGTGAGGTGGCACTAACACTCACAGAAAGCTACGTTCTATTAACATTTTCTTTTGGTTACTTACTTTTGGCCACGGCGTGACTAAACCTAAAGAACACACCTCCTAGAATAATTTCGGCCCAGACTTTTATCCGGAATCATTATCTCGAACACAACGCATAGAAACTGGAGTCCTTCCACATATAGTCTACAATCCATTGGGTTTTCTTCCCCAAAAGGGTTTGCTCCGGTCTCTCACTTCCAGGGACCAGGTGAGGGGCATGGAAGGCTCCCTGCTGTCTTCGTTGAGAGGTCTGCATTACGTTCAGGTAAAGGTCCATTCCCTTTGTGGTGTATTATACAGCGAGCCTTGAGAGAACACCAGCTGCCAAATGTAGCTCCTGCTAGCTGTGGTCTTCAGGCTAACGAGGCTCTACTGTGCAAGAAGCAGGAGCTAAATAGCTCCCAGCTCTCCTCAATTTTGAGCCCTGAGGGTGTTGTGGTGTAGTTTGTGTGGTGTCATTTGTGTGTAGAATAGTTGGTTTGCATGTGGTTATGTTTGGAGCAGTATGAAGGGATTTAGTATGTGTTTGTAGTGGAAAAAGTGGAATCCTCATGGCGTCAGGCTAAGTCGCAGAGTAGCTGGTTAGGAACTAAAACGCAATGTGCTACGGTAAGCTATGTTGGGCCTCCCTTTGACAATGGCCGATCGCTTGTGAGATATCTCTGCATAATAAATTAAACAGACATTTTTTATTGCTTTCCTGAAGGTCTTGTGTTCTCCATTGTGGGCATTCCCTTGAGGAGGGAGTCCAATTTTCTTGAGATGTTTGCTCTGATCTAGAGGTGAACTTCCAGAAAAGGTTACTGGTGGCTCTGAAGAGTGGCATGTTAACTTTAATTGCCTATTCTACTCTGGGTTGAGCTAGAAAGACCATCTTGCCCATGAGCCAATTAAATTGTGCAGCACAATTTTATATAGACTGAAATCCTGGTGGCACAGCCCGTCCTCGTTACATTTTTTAAACAATCACTTAATGCCTCGGCAAGGTGTTTAGGTGCCTCCCAAATTAAACCGAACATCGTAGTATTTCTTTGTTTGGCTTCACTCTAGTTTAAAAAAAAAGAAAGAACATAAGCTACCGAAAGATGTACAGACTTTGACAATTTGGTAATCGTGACAAGATGCTTACATCCTGGCAAGGTTCTAGGCAGAGCCGACCTATCTTGACGGCAGAGAGAGAGAATGTTTACAAAGGTAGATTACAAAACATCAAAAAGAAATTATTTTGAATGGAAGTTTTTTCATACCAAAATATTTCAGGGGTCCGTACAACATGCAATATTCCCCCTTCCCCTGCACTTGCGCGATCTCAATGTCACCGGGCCTAGTAAGATCGTTGTCTCCGTCTTCCCTCTGTTCCCCTCCCTTGCCTCGTCACGCCTTTAAACACTTGTGCGTTATAACTGCCTTATCATATCATCATAACTCACAAGAAACATAACTGTCAATTTCAACGTAGAAAACTAACATAAAGAAACCAATAAGGATTGTTTTTGGTCTCTCAGTCCACTACGGGGCAATGAATACATAAGGGTTGTGGTGGATGGAAAAAAGGCAAAAGTGGACAAAGAAGCGGGCAACAGGGATTGAACCAGCGGAAACCCCTTGGTTACATGTCCCCATCTAAGGATATACCATTCCAGGAATTGTGGTCAAATACAACCATATTTCTGCAAATGATTCTCGTACCTGAACCTTTTTTTTTGCAGATTAGTGTCACAGATGGCCAGGCCTTACGAATAGCAACACTCTGCTAGATGGGTCAAGGGTTTTTATTTTTCCTAACTCAAATAAGGCAGAAACGTGATGCTATGGAAGGAATGTAGCAAAATCAAAGGTAGGCTATCTCCTTAAACCTTCATAAAACATGAATACAAAAAGGGGATTATTAAGGATGATTAATCACACAAAACACAGAACATTCCCATATGATGCTGCAATGTGTAGGTATCCACTGCTTTCAAAAGTCACATGTTAATGAACACCATCAAATGTATTGGGCCGAATTGTTACTAACATACAATGAGTACAAATGTCTTGCACACAACAGTACAAACACATATGTAAATGGGTATAACGTGCAAAGTGCTGAGTCAGTCCATATAAAACAGCAATAAAGGATACACTATCCAACCAATAATGGAAGATTTATGATGTCCAATAACGAAAAATAAACAAACAGACCAGAAAGCAAAAGAACAAACAGTAAGTAAAAAATTAAAATTAAAAGTAACAGTCAAGGGGGCGTGGCCTGGAGTGCCAGCGATGTGGCTGCTCCTTTAATGGCCTCTGCATGGGGACTGCAGTTTTTGTTAATTTAAACATGTTCCCTGCACTCTTGGTCCTGGTGGCGGAATGTGCAGTGCCTCTCTGGCTACATTTTGGGCCATTAACGGAGTCGGGAGCCCCGAGAACGCAGCAAGGAGATCTCCAGACTGCATCCGCCACGCGGCCCGAGAATGGGACTTGCCGCGCCTGCCCAGTCTCTATGATCGGATGCCTACAGTGTTCTCTTCAGGGTTGCCCGCCGGCCAGCTTCCTCCTGGGTTCTCCCGCGGTGCTCGACTGCACTCCTCCTCCAGACTGTGCCCGGACCGTTTGCGCACCCCTGCTCTGACTCCAGCGGGGAGACAAACCCGGACCCATCTGCCTGGCGGCATTTTACTGAGGAGGCCTCCCATCCCGACTCCTCCAACCCGTTGAGGCCCCATCAGCCTGCCTTTTCCTCCCACGAGCCGGACCCGCGTGGGTGCCAGCTACTGATCACCTCACCTGGCCGCGTGGAGCGAGTTTTCCCAACATGACTGCTGGTCTCCTCCTCCGGGGACTGGGGGACAGGGAGGCCGCGATCCGGCATTGCCTCTGGGGCTGGTGCCCCCCCCCTCCATCTCCACCCACGCCAATCTTCAGCTGCGACCCCGGCGCCCGAGGGGTGAGACCGACAGGCGGCGGCTGCACCTTGCTGCCGCGGTCCCCAGCCTCCGGGGGCAGTGTATAGTGCTCTCCGCCCTGTAGTGGGCCCTCACACAGCCGCAGCGGCGCCTCCTCTCGTGCCCGCCACGGAGCTTCACCACCAGGCATGATGCTGTGACCCCCCCCTCCCGTTCAAGGAGCAAGCTACCTGGCGTCCACCCTTCTTCCTAGATGTGGGATTTTTCATCGCCTGAGCCCCCACCACCACCTATGCTGCGGCCCCAACCGTGACCCAAGTGGACCTTTCCATTGGGAAAAGAGAACTGATCCACCAGGGACCACTGAGCTCGATTCCCTCTCCTCGCCCCCCAGAGCCTAAATAGTTCCCTCCTCGGAGTCTGGGTCCCCGGAATCTGCAGCAGCCCGGCAGAAACGACTCCTCTCGACTTCCTGGGGCACTCCTGGCCACCCTCACTCGCCAACAGATCGGAATATTCTGTCCTTCAGGTTTCCCTCTGGGGACACCCAGCACCTGGTGAGTAGAGCTTCTATGGCAACCTTAAGTTTGAGAGCTCCTCTTACTCCCCCTGCTGCGTGCTACTCACCTCCCCACTACAGAAGAGGTACCAACGGACCCGTCCCACATGCTTTCTTCCTGGGGCACCCCAGCCCACCTTACTCCCCCGTTGCCTCCATTAAAACAAGGCTGTGTGGCCCCTCATCCAGGATCCTAGGGCCCCCCCCTACGACTCAACAGACTCCGTACCCCTCAGCTAACAGGGGTTCCCTCACATTACTCTTGCTGGGGGTCATCTCCCGCTCCAGAGCCATGGCTAAATCTCTGAAGCCCCCTAAATCAGCGGACATTTCCACCATGCTCCTGGCAACAGATAAGGGGAAGAAAGCTGACCCGGTAAAACTCACTCCTCAAAAAACCATGAGAAGGGGACCCTTGCAACCAAAGAAGACCTTCAAGCTTTCATGTCCGACATCAAGACAGAGTTTAGGTCCTGTATGTCAGACCTTAATGCTAAACTCGAACAAACGGAACAGAGGGTCAGAGACATCGAGCACAGGATGGGGGGGGGGGGAGTCTGAAGACTTAGCCCAAGAACACTCCAACTCACTAGCGGAAGTTTAACACACAATTCAGACCCTAATGGACAGGACGGAGATTCTCGAATACAAGCAGGACGATCTGGAAAACCACGCCCGCCGCAATAACCTGCGCATATGGGGGGTTCCCTCCTCCATCTCAGACAAGGAGCTACCCGAGTTCGTGGGTAACTTTTTCCAGTCGCTGCTTCCGAACTTAGATGACACACAGCTGTTACTCGATCGCACCCATAGATTGCGCCCTTGCCAGGGCACCGACTCTGATTCCCCCCCAGATGTAATCACAAGAGTCCATTTCTACACCACCAAAGAGGCTATATCAGCGATAGGTCGCACCCACGATGAGCTATCGTTCCAGGGCTCCCCTCTCCAAATTTTTCAGGATCTCTCTCCCTTAACCCTGCAGAAGCGCAGAGTGTTGCGCCCTCTCACGACCTTCCTCCGAGAGCAACAGATCCGCTATCGATGGCTATTCCCCACGGCTCTGCAATTCACACACAATGGCACCCCGCGAACCATCAGCCACCTCCAGGATGCAGCGTCTATCCTGCGTCCTGGCTCTCCGGGGGGCACAGGATCCTCCTCTCCAGGTCGATTGACTTCCGAACCGAGCGCATCCTCCCCTAAGCCTAGGCGCGCTCCCTGGACAAGAGTGCAGAGAAACCGCAAACCTAAATGAAAATCTACAAAATCCTTCTAGCACACATAGCGTTGGAACCCAGCTTTCCTGAGCCTGCTGCGGGACCCATTCGGTCCATACCCTCCCCCAGGGTGGATGTCACCGTTTTACCCCTGGGGTGTTGCCCAACCACTTTGGCTGAAGACAGCCTGGGTGGTGGGGGGAGATACAGATAAGTTAAAAATCGGACCCTCTGGCCACGGTTTTGGCCCCCCGTTGGAGGTCATTGTTTGAAGTTCACATCTCCCATTGGAGATTGTTTAAAAAACCTCAGCCTCAGGAGAACCCGAAGCAGTTTGCCCTCCATGACTATGGCTGACACTACCCCCCCCCCCCCCCCCGCCATCAACCCCCACTCCCGCGGCAAGAGGACCTAGAGGACCAACCCCTGCACCTAAAACTGAAGTTCACCACTCTAAATGTTAGGGGCCTTAACTCCTCGCTGAAGAGGAAATCAATCCTGCAGCGGCTGCAAGACGAGAGAACTTCAGTTGCCTTCCTGCAAGAGACTCACTTGATACCGGCAGACTTCTCCCGCTTGCGCAGCGGACCCTTTCCACTACAGTTCTTCCCTTCCAATGGCACTAAGAAGGGAGGCACTGCACGGACGACGTTACCATAGGCCCTCAGATCCTTTCAGATCATGCTCCTGTCTCTCTAATCGTGCGAGCTCACAACCCCGACCCCCCGCCCCTTGTCGCCAATGGACTTTATATGACCCTATCTTAGGCGATATGTCAGTGAGGGACTCCATTGCCAGAACTATAAAGAATTTCTTCATGGAAAACCATGATGAAGCTACCTCCCCAGCCAATACCTGGGATGCCATGAAAGCAGTACTCAAGAGGGGAGCTGATCGCCCAAGGCGTGGCCTTCCACAAACGAAAACATGCAGCTTGTGCCGTCCTGGAAGCCGCGGTCCGAGAAGCGGAAACCATCCATAAACGAAAGGGCTGGTACCCGAAATCCTACAGGGTTTTACAGGTGGCAAGGAAAAGACTGGAGGCGCACTACGCTGATGCCATGGCTAACCTATTAACCAGAACAAAACAATGGTACTATGCCAACAACAATAAGGCCAACAAGCTGCTGGTAAATAAACTGGCCAAAGTGAAGAGAAGGAACACCATCCTGGGCCTCTGATTCTCAAGGGGTGGTCCAATTTGCGGAACGCGAGAAGCTTCACCTGGCGGTTGCCCATCAATCGGAGATAATGACGGCAGTGCCGAGGAACTCACTCGAACAACAATCTTACATTCGAGAGGCAGCCCTCCCGCCCCTCACTCCCGCGGCAAGGGAAGGACTTGAATCACCCATCACAAGCGAAGAAGTTGAGGTGGTGTCATGATTCCTGCCCCTCATGGTCCCAGCCCTCCAAGATGTCAGGCTGGAGCCAGGCCACGATCACCTACATGACCCTCAAGGGCCTCTCCATCCCTCCAAAGACCCACTTGGAGTCAGACTTGGCGCTTGTGGCACCAGACTCACTCACTCCTATAGGATAACATTGGGGATTGGACTTGTAGTGCATTGATGGGGACAAGATGGATGCCCCCACATATTTCGGTTCCCAGAACTGCATGTGCAGTCTAGTCTTTTGGGTGTGGTTCAGCCCAGAGACACCTGGGAAACCCAGAGACTATTTAAGCCACGCCCAGGCTGAGAAACATGCTTTGCGTTTTCTACACCTGCAGCGTGACACTCACCGTGTTCGGATCGGTCTCCAGTAGGCCTGCATCTTTCTTCTGCGCTCAGCTCCTGCAAGAACAAGAACACCGTTAGGAACAGCCTTACCTTGCGGCGCTTCTGCCCATCATTCATCGGTTCTTCTGTTCTGCGGGCATCTTGGGCGGTGTCATTCCCATCCCGGCACGCCGCTTCCTAAGGAAAAGGGGAAAGACCAGAAAAAAGACATTAGTAAGCATTCAGTAAATCTTTGTTAAAGACTGTACGAGCTTCAAACGCTTACCTGAATCCCAGCCGCTGTGGGGGAACTCTGTCTCCGGAACTTCTCATCCATCTGCAAGAGGGAAAAGACATTTCAGGTTAGCGTGGAAACATCTGGAGGCGCCGCATACCGCGCTTACTCACCGCATTTCTTCTTCATAACCGGCATCCACACTGAAAACGTCACGGCACCTAAAAGACACAGAAAAATAACTCAGTTCAATACAAATACGAAAGGGTCGCATCGCGCTCTCACTCTCCTTCAGCGCTACTCATCTCAGCAGCATGTCGCCATCCCCGGACGCCGGCCATCATCTAATGAAGGAAAGGAACGAAGTTAGAGAACTGTTCAAAAGACTCATTATACTTACCTGTCGGACTCTTGCCAGTGAAATAACTAGGCAGCGACGAGCCCGCATCAATCAACGCGCCCCTGCGCTGAAAGCAGGGCGGAGAGCACACTTTCCAAGAAAACAAGGCCCAGTCTCCAGTCATGTAGACTCCTGGGAAGGGTTCGAGGTCATAAGAGGTCAGAAAAGGCTGAGTGACGTCCCCGTGGATACCAGGTGAGCGTTACAGGAGGCTATAAAAAGCTTGAAGCCCAGGGCCCAGACGGTTTCTCCACTCGATTCTACAAACTCTTCCGTTCACACCTGGTGGCCCCCTTAACCTGGCTCTTCAACTCGTTTGCTACCACAGGGAATAATCACCCCAACTATGCAGGAATCCATTACTGTCCTTATCCTCAAGCCCGGGAAGGATCCTAAGGATAATAGCTTGTATAAACCCATCTCACTATTATATCTAGACGCCAACATTTACTCCAAGATTTTGGCCAACCGCCTCGCGCCCATCCTCCCCAGCATTATAGACCCAGACCAGACTGGATTCATAACCCACAGGTCAACGGGGGATAATATCTGCAGAGCATTAAACCTAATAGATCGCCAACCAGGAAGCACAACTCGCCCTGCTGGCCCTAGATGCAACCAAGGCCTTTGATAAAGTGGACTTGACCTGCCTACGCCTCACCCTTGAAGCCTTCAGCTTTGGCCCGGTTTTCCAGAAAATGGTCCTGATCAATCCCCCAGTACACGGTTGAGAGTCAATGGCCTCTTGTCGGATCCGATCCCCCTCACATGTGGAAGACAAGGATGCCCCTTGTGCCCCTTACTCTTCGCTTTGGCCATGGAGCCCCTGGCCCAACGCATCCGTCGACATCCCCAAATCAAGGGCCCTCAGATAGGCCCCGCCCACCATAAGATTGCTCTTTACGCCGATGATGTACTGCTGACCATCACTGGCATTACGGCTTCCTTGAATGCGGCCCTGGCTGAAATTCAAAGTTTCGGGAGGGTATCAGGCTTCACCATCAACTTTGGAAAGTCAATGGCCTTAGGGGTGGGCCTGAGCCCATGCGAAAAAGAAGCCCTAGTAGCGAAAAGCCCATTCCAATGGGGCACCAATTCCAAAGTATGCCAGAGAAACTGCCCCCCCCCGCCCCTCTTCGAGGAACTGGAAAGGGACCTCACCCGATGGCAGCCACAGAAGATTTCCCTTTTGGGCCGCATTACGGCATGCAAGATGAACCTCCTCCCACGGTTCCTCTATGCTTGCTCCGTCCTACTCACTTCAATCCCACTCCCCCCACACCCCTCTCTGTAGCGGCTCCAAAGAAAATGATTGAGTTTATCTGGAGAGGCAAGAAACCACGCATCCCCAAAGAACCATGATGGGCAGCATGAAATTGGAAGGGTTGGGGGTCGCGGACCTCCGCAAATACAAAATTGCAGCTGGCTCACCTTCAAGCGTGGGGTATCGCTTCGGGGCGCCCGAAATGGGTGGAGATTGAACAATCCCGACTTTCCCTTCCCCTCTGCTTTCTCCCATTCATTCCTTCTGCCCTGCGCCGCTCTTGGCCACGCTTGCTGACCTCCACCAAACAATCGCTTAGGGCCTGGGACTGGGCACGCAGACACAAAGGTATCCCAGGGGTACTGAGTACTTTCTCCCCCATCTTTCTCAACCCAGCCTTCCCCCCGGGCTCCTGTCCTGCAAATTTCAGGAATTGGGTGGCAGGAGGCCTCGAATTGCTGGGGCAGCTCTTCGAGGGAGACGCCCCTCGCACCTTTGAGCAATGCAAGATAACTTTACAACTCTCAGAAACGGATAGATTCACCTACGCCCAATTGAGACACTGGTGCTCCCACCCCCTGACCCGAGCTGCAGCAACACGGGCCCCTGCTCCCTTAGAGCTTACTATACAAGACCTGCCGGCCCATGGTAAGATCTCGGCCCTTTATAAACTATTGTAAGAAGACCCCTTCTGCAGTAAAACCTCTTACATGGGAATGTGCCCACAAACTGCTTTTACGCTGGTAATCCCCCCCCCCCACCCTCTTCGCCTACACCACTTCCAGCAAGCACTGGATCCACATTGTTGTTGGCGCCTTTGTGGCCTCCCGGGATCCTATTTCCATATGTGGTGGACATGCCCTAAGGTAAAGGAGTTCTGGTCCCAATGCCTCGGCATAATAAAGGATATTACTTAAGTGACAATACCACTGGCCCCCGAGCAGGTCTTCCTCGGGATTCCGATCCCAGTCTCCTACACGAGAACATGAAGGAAAGCGGCGCTGATAACTCAACTCCTGCTGGCAGCCAAAATCACTGTGGCTCGCACCTGGAAGTCTGCAGATGGCCCTCTGAGGACCCTTTGGTGGGTAAAAATGTGGGATATTCTAATTGCTGAAAAGGCCATGGCAGCTAAAGCAGGCTTCCTTCATCGGTTTACGATTATTTGGGCCCGGCTGTTAGACTATGACCAGACCTATCCGGCCCTGCCCTATAAGCCACACCTGATTGCGAGAGCCCTTCACGTAACCAGCGAATCCTCATCGCCGGACCCAGCCCAATAGGACTGGGAAACAGCGCCATCTGGGCATAACGTGGGTGGGGTGGGGTACTTGTTAATGTGTAAGCATTCTGAGGCAGTAAGCAAATGTTAAGGTATAGGTTCTCCTGTTCGCTGTATAATAAATAAACAAAGTAAAAAAAAAATAACAGTCAAAAAAAGCCATTAGTCAGAAGCATAATAAGTCATAGTACACACTAAGGACTGTCCCTCTCTCGTCTCTTTGGGCTTTCCACCACCCTGCCCCAGGCTTCCCTGTCCCCTTGGCTGCCAACTACAGATCCGTAACCCCTACAGTCTTAAATAGTGACTCGTTGATGAGATAGTGGCCTCAGTCTTCTCTTTCTCTCGCCCTCTGAGGTTCTTGTAGCTGGAACCTATTAAAATGTAAACTAAAACTGTCAAAGTCTAATGGGAAGTGGTGTCTTTTCAATTGAACAGTTTCAAGTGCTCAACCCTTTCGCCTCTTATGTTACTGCCCCTGATGGTCTTTCCTTTCCTTTCCTTTCTCGCTTTGTACTCCTTAACCCTTCCTTCCTCCCGCTCTGGCTCGCTCTCTCTCTCTCTCCCTCATTCACTCCATTTCCTGCTTCTGTACCTCTGACAGTCGCACAACGTTCACCTACTCCACTTCCGATCGATCGCTCTGCCTCCAGCGTAACTCTCCATCTCTCCCTCAAGCCTTGCTCTCCACCTCTCCCTTCAGTCCTCTCCGCTCTCCCTACAGTGGTCTCTTTCGGGTCCTCCTCACCTCTCACCCTCTGGTGTTCTCCCTTCTGTCTTCAACTCCACTACTCTCAAATCTCCTCTCCTCCGGCTTGCTTTCAGCTGGCTTTCACTTTCTCATCCACACTTCTCACATGATTAGTTCCACCATTCAATGTTTCTATTCTTCATGTACATCTAGATCTACAGGGAGTGAAGGAATTCTTCCACTTTTGTTGGTCAGAGAAAGCATAGCAAAGCACCAACGCCCATCCCACTTGCAAGCATCAAACCGAGTCTGCAACTTTCACTGTATGGAAAGATGGATGCCAGAAGTAATCATTTTTTGCAGATTCCTCCCGAAGCCCCACCCCCTACCCACCATCTTCCTCTCCCAACTGTGAGCTCCAAGGACTTGCGGTCCTACTGTTCTTTACTCAGCTCCAGTGCAAATATGTCCTAAAGCATCCCCAAATGTCATAGCCATTTTATTTTTTATAAAAAACGAATTTAATTGAGAAGCATGGGGAAAACCTACACCTATTCCATAAAGAATGTATTGCATTGTAACTTAAAGCGCTTAAAAATGATGGAAACATGATGCTATTGAGCTGGAACTGGTAGCGTTTTGGTAAGACATGTTCTACGGTGCGTTTTATAAAACACTTGTTAGGACAAACCACAAGACAGGACTATGTTTTTTTAATTTAGAGGGAGTTCAAAACGGCCCCAAGTCCCCCCAGGAGTTTAATAAATCGATTGTGCCGATTAGATCTACATCAACAGAACAAGAATACAGTTTTGAGAGCCTCAGAGGGATGATATTCTCACCTGTACAGGAAATCGAAACCTGCAGTTCATCACCAAGTAATCCAATGGGAAAACAGGCAGCAGAGGTTGAAAGGAGGTTTAGTATATCCCTGTACCAAAAACATGGGCTATGTGGTGGATCAGAAGGACGCAGACTCTCAGTAGACATTCCCAATGTGTATTAAATAATATGAAGGCCTAACTATTCCTATCTCTATGGGGTATTCTTTACCTATATGAGTAACTAAGGTGCTCGTCAGTCGTCTGTGAATGTCCAAAACTAATATGTGCACTGCCCAAAAGCTAATGCTAACTGACCATACCACTAACTTAACTTAAACTAAGGTCAGAAGAATGACTCTCTTCCAGTTGTGATATTCACACACCTCTTTTCTTAGTCATTAGGCTTCTTGTTTATATGCAATTTTTTTATTTTCTTTCGTGACTTTTCTTATCAGGTTGTGTAACTCACATGAGATTATGGACTATAGTTTTCTCTTTAGAAATGGCTTTCCTTGACCATTGTGCAATCCTTGGAATGGGCTTTGTATGAGCTGCCAAAGCAATGCTTCCTGTATGATTCGTGTTTCATTAACACTTATATAGTTCACCTTTTCATGCCTGGCCTCTCCTTTGGTTTATTCATCCTATCGGCTTCTTTCGTATTCAGTACATAATTTCTTTCTTTGTTATACTTCACTCTCAGACTCTTGACCCGAGATTAACTTTGCCCTTCTCCCCGGCTTATGGTATCCCGTCTTATTGATCTCCCCTTCAGGGATGTCTATTATTCTCTTTCAATAAGACAGTTCAAGTTTCTTAACTTTGATTCCAATCTTTTCTCACTTTTACTGGGATGAGTTTCTTGGAGCATATAATGAGTCTCTTTCGACTTCCCGTTCCTCCAGAGTTTCTGTTCCCTTCCCTATTGTTTGGGAACGTCTGTAAGATTCTTACCGGCCTGGGGTCTTCTCTGGTTCTACGGCTCACGTTTGGTTCGTTTTCACCAGTGTCCTCTTTCTCCTGGTTTCCCGGTATCTCGACGGGGAGCTGTGCAGTTTGGTGCGGCTTCAGGGGTGGTGTTGGCGTTGTTGCACAGGCAGGCTGCCCACCATGACAATCTCATTGTCACGCCACCACCAAATATCTGACTCCAATCGTGTCTGCTTTTCGTCTTTCGCGCGCACATGTCTTCCAGCATTTGGTTTGCTGGTCCCAGGCAATTCTGAATTTCGCAGGCTCTGCATTCTCATGCAGCTCCACGTTCTCCTGCGGCTTCGCCTCGAGCTAGTATTACGCTACCAGGGGACTTCCCCTGGTGCAGTACGTGTTCCTCTCTCTTCCCTTTCTCGTTTGATGAGTACTCCATCTTTAACCCACTTGTTGCAGTGGATTGGCGATTTCTATTTAAAGAGATAACTTCTCTTTCTTCTTGATGATCGCACATTTTAACTTTTTCTTCAGTCACGTCCCTGTATTTGAAGTACTTGAAATGTTAGATAGTCCCATGTATGCCATCAAGTGAATTGGCTTAGGGAGTTCCTCACAGGAACAGGAGTCCTTGTCCCCCTAAGGGGGAGTTCTCCCGGTGAGGTCCCACTTGCCTCGAACCCTAGGGAGGGTGTTGCAGAGTGGACTCACTTCCCTAGCCTCACATGGGGGGTGGAGGGGCGGAGCTCTCCCTTGAGGAGAAGAGACAATTTCCTCAATTCTTCACATAACCTGAGCACATAGAATGAGGTCTTGATACAGTTTTTCACAACAAGCTTCATAAAGAAAAGTCGGTTAGATACATTTAGTCTGTTACATTGACAGTAGACTTCCTAACAGCGCATCCAGGGGCCATGCCTTTGCAGATAAACCAAGCTCAGTGTAATATGGCTAGACCCACCCAAGTGACACACACCACCTCTTTCAGTGGATCATTCCATTACCCTAATGCTGCTTGATGTAGACTAGGCATATGCATGACTTACTTATCGGTTCTCAAACAGCTATACTTGCCTTCATAACTTAATGTGGGCTGTATAGCTGGGTGAACCTATGGCCTCAGACGGTGGCTTACATCATGCTTGCATGGCCTTATGGGCACTCAAGAACATACCACACAATCACCTCTCATTTTACACCAGCTACCTTACTTTAGTTTCAATTATTTGTAATGCACAAGACAAGGTCCGTAGGCATAAGGGCGCAACCAAGGCAAGAGTTTCAGACAAATAAAAGAAGCGGCATAAAAAAAAAGGCTACCCGGTACTCAAGAGAAGACAAGAATTCTAAGAGCTTGATTAAAGGCTTCTAAAGATGCACTGTTCCTAAAGTCGGGTGGCAGAGAGTTCCAATGGATTGGAGCAGTAGAAAAGAATGTGCCTTTAGTAACCAAGGCTAGTTTGGTTCTTGGCACCATTAGGAGATGGCTGTTATTCAAGCATAACATTCTTCGGTTTGGAAGTCTAGCAAGACTTTCCGAAAGATACACAGGGCTGGAGTGATATAAACATTTCTGTGTTATGGTCATTACTCGAAAGGAGATTCTAGTGGCCACAGGTAAGCAATTACGTTCTCTTCTGGCCTGGGTCATGTGGTCTCGCTTATCCAGCCCTACAACTGCTGGAACTGAACTATTCTGTAAAACCATCAACCACTGCTGCGGCTCCTACATTGGGCTCCCACAAGGGGAAGGTGCCGGTACACACACTGTCATCTGTGCAGTGGAAGAGGCTTGTACACAGGCATCTCGCTTCAGCGGAAGAAACTGGGCACACTTGCTTCTCCGTGCAGTGGAACATAATGACACACACACAGGTACATCTTTCAGAGCAAGATATTGGTGCACGCATGCAACTTAAGCTTGCAGACGAAGATACTGGTACATACATGCTCACCCCTGCAGGGGCGGAAATTGGTGCGAAAAGGTTTACTCCTGGAGAGGAATAAATAGTTATATACAGGCGGATCTCTGCAGTCAAAGATACTTGTACATATGCCCACCTCGGTTCTGTGAGATTTCAATGAAGTAAATTACAAAGTGGTTATTGAATTTGCCGAAATGACCACTTTTTTTTTTTTTTTAATGGGGGGGGGGGGGGGGAGGTGTGGGGGAGGGTGCCCCGATACTATACTTTTCTGATCAACTCCCTTCCCCACCCCTTTATGCCTTACACCATAAAAGACATGTATCCTTTTTTTTACTGCCGCAATGTAATTTTGGAAATGTTCATTCCCACTTTTATAATTTACTTCACCGAAACAACTGTCTACGCTCACCTATGCAGGGGAATAAACTGCTATGTGCAACCCCACCCCTGCAGAGGAAGAACCGGTATACACTAGCTCAGCCCTGCAGTGGACGATGCTGGTACACACAAGCTCAGATCTGCAGCGGAAGAAACCAGTATACAGGCTCACACACATGGTCTTCACCCCTGCAGAAAAAGAAAGTGGCGCACAGCTGCAGCTCATGCGTGAGGCGGAAGATACTGGTACACAGCTCACCTGTGAAGAATCCTACGGAACCTCCACTAAAACCCTGCCTAAAGCCTCCTCCCAGGTGGCCAGGGAAAGGCAGACGCTTCTTGATCCTGACCTTGGGGGTGATGTACTGCGAGAGGATCACCTAGCAGGAGACAGGGCCCAGGATGGTGAGGAGATCCCGTGGGATGAGGCACCGTATTTGTCCTCTGAAAGGAAGTGCCTTTCGGGTTGCAAAAACAGGTGATGCCACATTGCCATTATAGTATCCCTATTCCACATGTAAGATCTGTGACACAGGGTACATACTCTGTCAAATCTGAGCAAGCCTTGTCAACAGAAACATCCCTTTTAAGAATAATTACCCTCCTTACCCCCTAAGGTACAATGTAAAAGGATCTAGAGAAAATGCCTTAAATCAAATGTCTGCCTCTGTAATAACTAATTCTGACAGTCCATCTTTTAATAAGTTTAAGAGAAGTAGAGCTGCCCTTAAAATAACTCAATTGTTGAAAGAAACATCTTTGTTGAAGGGGGGCACAAGTCCCATAATCCCTGAAGTACTGGGACGTGGAAGAGGGCTGAAGATGCATGCTGTAGCAGTAGTCAGGAGACAATCAGGCCGAACAGCCCACACACGAAGGAACCTGGGAGGCATAAAATGTTCCCTCGGATGCAAGAAATAAGAAGGAGCTGAAACGGACTGGAATGTGAGTTGCAGCATCCGTAGCAGAAGGAAGAAGGCACAAGGCTGGCAAACAAAGCATGCATGGGAGAACCTTAGGGATGCCGGAACGTGGAAACAACAGATTTCACCTGCCTGTTCTGAGAGGGTGGTGTTCCCTCAAAATCTGAAGTGCAGAGGCTGCACAGTAGTCATGTAGGAGAGCTGTCTTTCCCTATACATGGAGCAGTTGCCAATCCACAAGTCTCAGGAACGAGAGGGGCTCCATAAACGTGTGGCTGGACCGAAGACACAATTACAGGGGAAAGGTGTGGGTCCATAAGAAGCCAGAAGCAGTAGAAGTTGTGGCAGAAGGCATAGAAGCAGTGCGACCCGCAGAGCAAGTTTCAAAGAAGTCGGTGAGTGCTGTACAGCTTTCTAATACATTGCGCGAGCATTGCCTGCAACAGTATCCAGTTCCCTGTTAACTCGCGTGAGTTTTAAAGTGAGTAGAAGTTGTTTGTTGAAGCTGAAAGACTCAAACAATGGAAATGTAGCACTCAGTAATGATGTAAAAACCCTTTTATTCGCGTGAGAACCTAATGCCATTTATGCACATTGTGCAATCCTTAAAAGACTGTTACTGATAAAAAAGGAGCGGTCATGCATCACCATTTAAAGAAGAGTGAATGCTACGAAACCATTACCGAATACGGAACCTTGACAATACCATTGTGGAAATGTTTAACTTTTGAAAAGTACTTTAGGAAGAGGTTGTGTGTGCCGAATTGTGATTCCCAAAGAAGGACTGAACTCTATCCTTCACTTTCACACAAGAAAACAATTCAATACAATTCTTTAAAACTTCAAAACTGCATCAAGAAGTGGTTGTGTGTGCCTAATTGTGATTTCTAAAGAGACTGAATCATATTCTTTACTTTAACACGGCATACCTTTAATTTAGAAGAAGTTAAAGTGTATGTACGATTGAAGGAGAACAAGCATTGCCCAAGCCAATAGTCTCCTCATATGTACATTGAAATCAACCTTTCTCAAAGTTAAGAAACAATCTAACTGTACTGTGATGTTAATAGCAGTTCATTGGCCTAAGATACAAGTGTGCAAGCATTACCTGAAGCAAGAAGAGTGGCACCAAGGCTTCTGGGTTATTATTTGGGCGTATAACTGGCAGAAAGGTGCAGATAAAGTTGGGGAAGGGAAACGGGCTGCTTGTAAATCTATTTTTAAGTTGACACAACCTGTAGTGCCAGAGACTGTGGAAGGTTGCTTTTGTGGCAAAGAGGCTGCTCCCTTTGAAGAGAGTTATTCAGAGGAAGTGTGCCTTACCTACTTGAAGATGTTTAGGTACTTTGAAGTGTATCTTGTCGGAATCCTGTCTAGAAGTACAAATCACTGAAGCTGTGGTAGTAGTCCAGAGTACTGAAGCTGTGGTGGTATATCTGGTTGACAGTAGATGCAACATGGTAGTAGTCTAAACAAAGTGGAGTACTGTGAGACAAAGGTGACTGTTCTCATAGTGAATCAAGTAGAAGTGAAGTTGTTGGAGTGGAAGCAGCACCACTGAGAAGTCATCCTGACAAATATACCATTGTGGATTCTAAAATTGAAACCAAGAATACTAATTGTTAACCAGATCATTGACAGTTGTGGATATAGAATTTGTTTTGGACAGTGGCAAGACTTCTTGGAGAGGTGGCAAAGCATTGTGGCTGGGATTACCATTGGGCTTATTTTGGTGGAAGTGGAAATTGGATATTTCACCAAGGAGAAGACATTGGCTATCATTGGAACTTTGGTTAACAAACCTTTACATTGACTTTGAAGCATTAAGAACTGATTCAAGACATTTATTTCTTTGGTTATAAACACTAACAGAATTGACATTGAATCCTGGGGAAGGGAAATCACCCAGGACATTAGCAGGTGATTCGAAGCCTGTGAATGTTGTTAATGTGATGTTGTAATTGCCATATATTTTCATTGTGCATTTGTTGCTTAATACGGGGCCAGTTATCTGTGTTAAGAGTGTTTCCCCTTAGCTTTAGGTAGACAGGGAAATCCCCAGCAGAGTAGGGATAGTCAAGCATTTTGAATCCATTTCTTTTGTTAATAAAATGGCATATGTTGATAAATCCTCAAACAGTCGTCTGCCGCACATTACTGACCCCTAATGCACTCCTGCTGTGGAAGAGATTGGTATCTACCAGCTTATCTCTGCTGTGGAAAAGATCAGTACAATAGAGGCTCAGCCCTGCATATGCTGGTATACACAAGCTCTTCCCGGCAGTGGAAAATGCTGGTTCACGGTTGCTCATATGGTGGAAGAACCAAATACACACTTGCTGGAGAAAATGGCGGTACTTGCTTGCGAGAAAGCATACAAGTGCACACAGGCGGATTTCCCCTTGGGCCAGTGCACCGTCGGCATCTTGTGTGGGTATCCCAGTTTTCTGATGCTCTTACCCTCGCTCCCATGATGCACCCCTTTCCCTTGCCTCCATCGCTCCCTTGTAGTGACTAATTTGTTATGAATATTCTAGTACGCTAGGCCTCACTCTTGAAATAGGTTTTGCTATCTTTTGTTACGTTGAACTACTTTCAATTGGATAACCGTGCTTTCAAATTAATTATTTGGACTCATTTTTTCAAAATGTTCATGTGGGCATACCCTCCAAACTCTTCTTAGATTAGTCTGGCTTGTTGGCAAGCTGTAATTATGGGGGGGCCTTTGAAGAACATTTTTGCACCACTTTTGGTTCCCAGTCCAGTACTGTAGCACGCACAGGCCCGTCCAATGTAAGGTGGGTGGATGTTGGTGCACTTACCTGGCTGTCTCGTGATTTAGAGGTGAAGACTGAGCACCGCAAGAGAATGCAACGCCAAAAGCTAAACCGACAGAGCAGCCAGATTGCAGGTGGGAAACTAACCGTTCTTACCTTTGGTGTTCTGACCTAAGGGGTGTGCTGAACTAGAAATGCGAGAAGAGGAACAAGTCGGTCTGTAAGGATAAAGGCGCACATGTCCGTGAAAAACCACAATGTGAGGAGAATGATGACTCGCCGCGTGCACTTCTCACTGGAATGTCTAGTGAAGCTTTAGCCACTTGGTTGCCATGTGATCGCTATGCCATTTTACCATAGCAATCCCAGAAGAGTAAACTAATGTTGTCTGGTGCTGCAGCCAGTGTGCGGCTGCCACCAGACACGATTCACCGGGGCCGCCAGAGGAACGCAATTTAGGACCAAACACGTTGCAAGCAAGCCCAGTTGCTGCTGCAGCCCCTCGTCCAGATATTCTGTAGCTCCGTCAACTCCCCATCCATCCCCACCCACAAAACCAAAGTTTAAAGTGTTTCGCCCATAACGAAATACGCCACATGTCCCTAGACAAGAAAGAAAAAAAGATTTTCCACTTAATCCCGGACTACTGTGCGAAAATGTATTATATCGGTGACAATCTTACTGCACAGCCAATAGTGGGAAGGAAGCATACGTGGACACGCGAGCTGGAACTCGGTACACTGGAACCAGGGAGTCACATCCGAACCAGACGACACTAGTTGACAAGAGAACCCGAGCATGAGGAGAAATCGGGTGTCCGTCCACCTGATGGCAGTGGATTCTTTCAGCCTGTGAAGTTTGCATACAAGCAAGGGGCCTGAAGTGTGAACCCCCGGCAGCTACCTCGGGCACACACCCCCACTCTCCCGCAAACACGCCTCCGTTTTAGGGTTCGTTTATGGCATTTTTTACTAGGAGGATTTAACAGGCAGACATTCTTTTAGTGGCGCGACGAATAGGACGAATTTGATGAAGGAATGAGGGGCGGGGGGGAGTAAGTGGGGGCATTGGGAAAGAGGATGTTTCTCCTTTACCATTTTTGGCCAGCATTTTGTGACAGGTTTGGACAATTGAGAATACATTTCCTAACCTAGGCAACTGCAGTCCCGACCCAGGCCAATCTGTTATTACCGGACTGTAACAGGATAGATGGGGCTGCTCTGTCGAGTTGAAATGCGTGGTCCCCACCGAGACCGCACAGGTCTCCATTTAAGGCCAAGTTCACATATGGCTCCCCTATTGATTAAATGGCAAGAGGACCCTGACCTGCGTTTGAATAAAGGCAGTCACTCGCGTGCCCACAGGAAAATAGTATGGTTGTCTAGTATAAATTCATTAGTCTGAGAAACGGACACCATGGACGCTCGGGACATCCCCCTGGGGGGAAATGCCCGCATTCTCGGCTGGTGGGATTAGTAGTAGGAGTGGATATTCGGACATCAGGCACGGATCTGATATAACTTTATCTACACAGTGTCAAGTGTTACACTCGGGCAACGAAGCTGACAAGAGGGATATTAAAGACTTTCTATTGCCATGCCGTGATTGCTGCTGGTGATGCAATTATTTGTCACTATTTCGTGATGTTTCTCTTTTAATATATTTTTGTACCTAAACTGTTTTTTATGGTTATTTAAAGATGTATACTTTTTTTACACTCGTACAGAACCACACGAGTTCTATTTTTGTATTACGTTTTCAGTTCTAGGGGTGACCTTTTTCATATTTTCCCAAGAGCCTTTCTTTGTTGTCCTAGAAGTCTTTTTTTTTTTAATCAAAGGTTGATGATGAGGAGGAGGAGGAGGGGGTTGTACTAGAGGAACGGGCATACCTTTTACTTCTATTCTTCTTTTTAGACTCTTAATGCTTTTTTAAAGAACCCAAGCCTTCGCCATCTTGTTGGCCGGTCCCTTTTCTTTCTATGCTGTGACTCTGCGGGTGGAGAAGAGGGGGAGGAATAATCCATCTCCTCCAAATGCTTCCTTTTGTAATGCCACTTATGTCCGAACCAGTCACCTGCCCTGCAGCAGTTATTTTGCCAACTTTTTTAATACAGACTGGAGCAAATGCATGCATCATGGCACGCAGTGAACAGCGCAGAAGGATCCAGCCCCTCCATACTTGCCGCACCGGTCCTCTCATTCAGTGAGCCCCCTGCAAGGATTTCACCCACTAGGTTAGTACCTACTGAATTGCGGCAGAATGGCTCTCTTCCAGTTCCCCTAGCCTACACTTCACAGCCCCCGACAATAAATCTGGTCAGTGGGCCTTGGGTCTCTCACCTGCCCTAGACGGCTAACTGTGCCTCAGAAGACAGCGCAGGGCTCAGCTTGGATGATTTTGCTTGTGTTCTGTTCCTACGCCATCCCATTTCTTGTAATGCCAATCCTTATGCATAATAGCTCTGCTGTTGGTCTCTACAGCATGATGCATGGCCATGTTTCTCTTCGCCTCGCAGGAAGGGCTTATCTAGCCTTGGTGCTCCACTGGATCCTGTGGCCCAGCAGGAGACCCAGGTGCCTCCTGAGCCCGGGACCTGGTCAGTTGCCCAGCTAACTTGATTCCATCAGGGAGCAGACGGTATGCCTTGGTAGCCCTGGGGTAAGAGCATATGCATGGCAGCATACTGCCCTAGAGTACAGCAAATGCTCCTGCCAGAAGGACTGCTGCAGCATGGGAGAAGGAGGTCTTTATACTCCAAAAGGAGCAAAGGGTCTTCTTTTCAAAAGCACTCGTAGAGACACCAGGAAAAACATTGCTGTGGGGGTTGTACTTGGAACTATAAAACTATACAACTATATATAACAAAAAGAACCCAAACAACTCTGCACCGTCAATGAGGCTGGTATTTACTTCAGACCCACAGGGAATTATTTAATTATACACCTGTTTATACTCAATATAATTTTCTTCATAATTAAGTAACCCACTCCAGAGAAAGCACACATTATAGAAACGTTTTTATTAACATTCAATTATCATAAAACATATCTAAGAAAATTATCTTTTTTATAAATATATATATATAAGAATTACGCTGCAAAGTGACTCGTGCAACCAGTGAAAGTGACTTGTGCAATCCTCTTCACAAGTACATACATCCCTCAAATATTTGTGTACAAACCTTAGCTCAAAACTATCTAAAACTATCTGCTACCCAACACACAGAAGTTAAGTTTGAGACACGTACTGGTTGTATGCCGTGTCACTCTATTTAGGTTTCACAATACCCGTGCTACTAATATGTAGCTCGCAATAACATTCAATGTATAGTTGATACGGCTGCTCAACAATGAAGTACATATAAGCCCAACATGTTTCGTTCTTCCTTGTGTAATCACACTATTGGTAGAACTTCTTGAGGGGAAAAATACATAAGGATAGCCTTATAAAATACACTCTCTGGGGTCGGGATATTCTTGATAACAATCAACGGGTACAGCTTTCTTAATATTGTTTTGTGAAGCCACCACCAGTTTTCAGACTGTACGATAATCGTGGGTCAAGCATCTTAAAACTAGACAATTACTTGGACCAGGGAGTTACAGATTCAATTCTTCCAAAACATGGCCAGAGTAAGTCAATCTACATTATTCCTCTCTGAGAATCCCACAAAGATGCACCTTTTAATGTCGAAGCCGTAATAGGACCAACGAAGTGGAGGAATCGGTGGATAATGCGGTTTTCCGCATCAGAGCCGTCAGCGTATTAGGGCAGGCCCTCTAGTAAGAGAGGCTTCTGCTCGCCATGTGTGCGGGTCACACTCCACAGCTCGTCTCAGCTGACAACTATCAGAACAACCGAGGTGTGACTGTCATTGATGCTGGTGCCCCACAAGTACTAGGACGAGGAAGTGGAACATGGAGGCTATGTGGGGGGAAGTTTATATGGAGCTGCCTATAAGCACTAGAGGGGGTATAGACATGGGAAGCTGGAGGGGAAGTGTGTCGTGGCATTAGGATGCCAGTTATGGTCTTGTGTTGGGGGGGAATGTGTGCTCGGCCCTCGGGACCCCTGGTTAGTGCTTTCTACAACAGAATGTCTGTGTGAACAAATACACCAGGTATATGTACTAGAATCAGTGCTTCAACTGCCCATCAGGCGATAGGCTTGAAGGGGGTGGGGGTGGGGAGAATGGACAGAGACAACCTGACCAATGATTGGCTGTAAAATGTAGAGAGTTGCAGGAATGGTTGCAATTAAGGACAACAGTATTCTGCGCGCTGGTGTAAAAGGGCGCATGTATGCCCACATGACCACCAGCAGCTCATAGCCTGTGCCAAGCAGCCCCGCCCGTTTTCCAACCTAGGACGAGCGCTCAACAGAACAAGCCATCGCTCCCGGATAGGTTATGTTGCAGGGCTTGTGTGCTTCGCCAAATCACCGCCGTCGTGGGAAATAAAGCCTCCCCCATTGCTCTCCTGTTTGTTTATCAAGATGCAATCGTACAGAAAATCAGGACGTACGGTCCCACCCACTGTCCATTCGGATGCACATCACAGTAATGGGGTCACCGTCGGGGATCCCAGAGTTATCAAAGCGCAGCCTGCGCTCCGGAACTACAACATCAGCAGAAGGACACACCAAAAAGCCAGTCTCCAAAAGGTGTCCCTGAAACACATTTGACAATTTAACAGGAACCGTGCGAAACAGCAGACGTATGTTAGAGAATATTGT
Organism: Ambystoma mexicanum; assembly: GCF_040938575.1. Classification (NCBI taxonomy): domain Eukaryota; kingdom Metazoa; phylum Chordata; class Amphibia; order Caudata; family Ambystomatidae; genus Ambystoma; species Ambystoma mexicanum. Next base: position 55,010,110 of record NC_090936.1, read on the forward strand.
GAGTTGGGACATATTGGTTTAGTGCGGAAAATATACTTTATCTATTAAATGTAAGGAAGGCGGAAACAAACTGAACAGGTTTGGCCTTAGAAACATATACCAGACGGCAGCGGCTGTCGCTATCCAGGTCATCAGTAAACAGAATGACCCTCAGCACAGGAGGAATCGGGTTAAATAAATAAAGCCTGGCTGCCGCTGACTCATGGCAGCTCAGTGGAAGACACTGCAGCGCTGGCCTGCTATGGGACGGTGGCGGATGAGCGGTGACTCAGCCCGGACTCTTTTATTCATGTATTTCCCTGCCTGACCTTCACAAAGTATTAACAACAACTGATCCCCACAAGAGATTCTGAAAAATGCTGTTAAGATGGATTTCTGAACTCTATCCTGGAGGGGCAGAGGTTCAGAAGGCCAGCCTAGTTTCTTGGAACAGGGTAACCTCTGGACAAGCCAGACCAATCAGGGTAGCGATCGCCGTGGTCAAGACTAGGTCTGAAGAGGGATGAGGGTGACTGAAAGCCTGCAATGAGCACACAAAGCAAGGACACTTACAAATTACTCCAAGCAGGTGTTATATTAAAAATATAGACACATTTATTACAAGGCCTTTGGAACATTGACCGTAGCGAGAAATCACAAAACTCAAGTAAACCAACACATACAAATCTAATACAATATATATACAAATACAAACGAGTCTAACGAGTTAGACACACAAAATGTGTAGACCACCTAGATGGGGAGGAAAACAGGCAGTGCGAATAATAATTAGACCCAGTCCGCCTTCAGGGGCACCTAACTAAAAGGAAGTCCAAGCCCTACGAAGAGTGGAGCCTTTTGCTCAAAAGTACCTGCACACGCTGGTGCCAACGGGCAAAAGGGGAGTCTCTTCGAGGGAATCAGGCAGTTTAGTTGGATGAACAAATGAAGATGAACAGAGCTCCGTGACTCAAGCGCAGCCTCCACTGTGGGCAGAAGCAGAGCGCGAGTACAGAAAGGTGTGCCTTTAGACACAGCGGGGAAAAGCTATGGGCTACTGCAGGAGGACGGTGCTGGCAGGTTCAGATACGAGTAGGGGACGTCTCGTGGTCGTGTAGATTCTGCAGCACAGAAGTTGAGTTGAGGACGTCCCAAACGCAGTGAACCCGCACAGTTTGTCACCACAGCAGGGCGACGGAGCGGCCGTGTGTATTTCAGCCCAATGTTCACTGCTCACTTCAGACCTGGGAATGCCAAGTGTACGAATCGTGTGAGAGTGACAAGGACTCGTAATACAACACAACCTGACGGCAGATACAGAGCAAGACTCCTGGGTAGGCTGGTCAGTCTGCTGGATGGCCCAGAGACACTTCCGAAGGCTTACATGCAGGAGATGGTGAAGTTGCCGAGAATAGTTGTTTGCACTATTCCAAGGGGTCGAAGTACCCGTACAGGCCTTCTCGTTCGATCATAGGTAGAAAGGGTTTCACAAAGCGACAGCAGTGCAGAGGAGCAGACCTTCAGCGGGTCACCAGAGATTCCTCGGTTCAGCCTCGTAGTTGCAGGATACTTGGCTCCTATATTCCTTTGTTCGTGAGAACTCAGGAGATTGACATGGTAGTGATGTTTCCAGCCCCCTCTTATCCACGGTTCCCTTCGCGCCAAAACAGAGGGGATCCAATGGGAGATCTGCTCACAAAACACTCACACCATACGTGGACCTGGGGAAGGTGAAGAGGGCAAGACGGTCAGCGGACAGGACAAAGAGCCTCGTGGTCTGGCCATTTTGGGAGCCAGGCCACCATTTTGGGCTAAGCGCAATAAACGCGCTTAAACACAAAAAGGAGCTCAAAAACGCAAAGAAACGATCGCTGCCACCAGTCCCGTCCGTGATACACTTGCAGCGTTCATTATCAATCCAAAGAGTGTATCTAGGGCCTGTAGAAGACTAGAGACCCAAGAGAGCAGTAACTTAGCTTACAGAGCCCTCTTGTGCCATGTTGCGCGAAATCTGCACCATGATAAAGAAACTACGGAAAACAACGTTTCCCGGTACTGACCGTCTTAAGGGCATGTCAGTTTCCCCGTAAGAATGGATCGAAAGCCCAGAGGAGTGCGGACGAAGGCTGCACTTCTCCGGCAAAGTCTAGATCCTGGTGAAAACAACAGCAAAAAGTTTAGGGGTTGCCACATGGAAGGAAAATTACCCACAATTAAGAAATATTTCCTAACAATGTGGCAAAGGGGACAACTCGAATATCTTGCCCTAAAGCACATGTCACGCTTAGTTTAAAACATGTAGCCGTGCCGTGCGCCCAATTCTAATATAAAACCTGGCGTATCTCGTCAACCATTTGGCACTTTGAGACAACCTTTGCTTTGAGTGGTTACGGTACTGGCGCCTTATGAAGTTTACCTAATGTACAAAAGGGCATCTCTAAAAACTTCTCGCAATACTTTATGCTGACCACTATCGCCGTGGCTTTAATTTTACGTACTGCCTGTGACTTTTAAGTCCCAGATCTTTAGAGCTCTATAATCTGTACAATGGATACTCCTATTTTTCTTCGCTTATGTACAGCTCGCTGTTATTGCCGATACCGAAAGCCTTGGATTAGTGACTTGCATCCACTTTACTGTTATTCCTGATGCTGATTTGATTAGTGACTTAAATTCTATATTTGAAATGGCAGCAATCATGTATCTCTTAAATTTTGGGAGCCTTTGCACAGCTCACTTGAACTATCACCGTTTTACACTGTACGTACCCCAACACCTCAGGGCGGACCTTACTGCCCTTTGCCTCCTTCTTTCTCCTTGAGCTGCTTCATTAAGTGGCTGCACTAGGCACATTTATTTTTGCGCCCTGCATTGAAATATGACCCTTTCTTAAATGTTGTCATAGTTTGACCCCCAATCTTCCATTAATATCCACTGTTATTGCTGCCCGAGCTACTTTGGCAGGCAAAATGATCTCAGAAAGGCGTTGTGCTGTAACTTATAACTGTGCAATTATTTTGTTATCTCCGAAACTCTCTTCACTGGTCCGGACCTAGTCAGTCACATTTGTGATGGGTGTGCGTGCACCCACCATTTGACCCCTACTATACTTGGCTACTTGCCCACTTTGCTTGCTACCGCCTTGTGACTGCCGGATATCGAGTTTTCGTGTGCTTTTGCCGGATTACAACAGCACCGTGTGGTGCTCTTACTGCTGTATTTGCAGCATTCTGCGTATGCAGAATAATCCTGCTGTGCGCATTTCAGAGTGTTGTGCGAACTGCAGACCCATTCTTTCGGGTTGTCCTTTTATTCGCATACATTGTCTGATAGAAACACAAAACCCTGTAGCAATGCGAGTGCTTAAAATCAGTTTTTCAACTTTACTTCCAAGACTAAAAGAAAACGCATATCACTGGAGTGTAGTAGTCATTATCGCTTCAGACAACATGCAATTGTATTAATTCCGATACTTTCTGATCTCCCGTATTCCACAGCTCTTGCTCTTAATTGACATGCCAAAGACCATTGCCACCCCCACCTTACCTAAACACAGACACCGATGTGCCCAATTGCTGGAGGCATAAGTTAATCATGCCTAAATGCAAAACAGACAAAAACTGAGCAGCGCTCTCCTGAGCTTGTAAAGTTAGTATTTGAGCGGTGGGGGCAGCTTGGGCAGTGTTGTGTGGCGGGCCAGAAATGGGGTTATGGATTCCAAAGCCGAATAAATACAGCCCTAGCACTAGACTGTCTCAAGTATGGGACAACATCTGAAACGGTGCTGGCAAGATAGCTCAGTGAGCTGTACCGCCAGCTGTATAGTTTGCTCGAAGCAGGATCGAATCTCCATAGGGGGCCAGCAACATTTTTCTTATTTGTTTACTATGTGTTTTTTTCTGGGAGCTTGGGCCTGTGCCTATCTTTTACAGAGGCACTACATTGCATCTGCAAGCGGAGACGGAGACAGTTATTCGGCCTGGGCTGCCCAGAGTTTTACCCGGCTCCCCTACACTAGTTTATGCAAAATGAAGGTTGATGTCCCAAACGCTTCTCATTTAACCTCTGCCTTATGTCAGCGAGTGGCAACTACAGGAATGGCCAGTGCCGCGTAATGAGGTACTCGTGGAGCTACAGGGCACGCGGGAATAGGCGGCGTCAAAGGGGCAATGCCATAGGCCATAAGGAATATAACAGTGCCATAAGCAGCAACAACCTTGAAAGCAATATGCTTGCAGTTGAAGTGATCCTGGATGGCAAGGACTCTATGGGCTCATTTTTGTTGGTGAGCCTCTACAATCCACCTGGGCCAATGCTAAGCGAACAATTGCAAGACTCGCTTCAGGATTTGTTAGCGAATTGGCTGCCTATAACTACTGATTTGGGGTAGTTGTTGTTGGAGATTTCAACTGCCACATGACAGGGCGGGAGTGTAAAACGCTGAATCCTAAACTGAAAGAAATGGGAAGTATGGCCCACAATAAAAAAAACCTTGAGGGCGGTGCATTGGAATACCTATTTGAATCCTGGGATATGGTAATGCTTAACGGCAGAACCATTAGTGATCATCCTGGGAAACATACATGGGCAAATGGTACCTCTTGGAGTACGCTGGATTATGTATTTGTATGTCCAAGGTTCCAAGAGCAGGTCGAAGACATGACAGTTATCCCCAATGAATGGAGTGACCATGCAGTTCTAAAATGTGTGATGGGTATTAGAAAATAGTCTTTATCCAGTAATATAGGTATGGTAAAAACCAATAAAGCGGGCACCAGGATTTCCTGGTCGGATAAAAACATATCGCTCGCTGTTGAAGCTCTGGGGGCAGTAGAATCCAACAAGTTGCCTAACTTTAATGCGATGTCTATCAACTCCATAGAGGACTGGATCTATGCTTTCGTAGGTAGACATGCAGTAGCACCTATGGGGTTTGATGTTGGGCCCCGAGGGCAAAATAATTGCCATTTGATAAAACGATCAGAGACATGAAACGTAACCATAGAGCTGAGTTACGAATGGCCAAGAAAACCATGCCTCATGGAGAGGCATATTTCCACAAAATCAGGGAGATTAAAAATAGGTACAGGTCTGCCATCAAGGCAAAAAAAAGGTTGGAAAAGGTACTTTCCTGCCAAAGATTGATCAAGACAATATGCGAAGGAAAGACCCGTTATATACTGTCTCTCCTCGGTGAGGCACGTGGTGTGCAGAAGGGGGCTTTAGCTAACTCCATTGAAGCCAGAGTGTGGGTTAAATTCCTGGAAAATAGAAACACAGAGGACGAGGAAGTAACAATATTGGGCAGTCCCCCATTCGTGGCCCCGTTCCTTATATCACATGAACTTATTTTGAATAAAATTAAAGAGATAAAATCTTCACGGGCACCGGGACCCAATGGACTGGCCAATATTGCTATGAAAACATACCCTGAATTTTGGGCGAGTTTGCTGGGTGTATTGTTTGAGAAAGTTTTAAAATCAGGTAAAATACCCTGCTTGTGGCAAACGGCAATATTAATCCCCCTTTTTAAAAAGGGAAACAGACTCGATCCAAGCAACTATAGGTTGCTCTCAATGCTAGATGTCACGGGAAAGATATTTGCCTCATTTTTGCTCATTGAGTTACAATCATGGGCTGAGGGTGCAGGGGTACTGTCTAAATTTCAAAGTGGATTCGGACAGGGCTACTCTACCTCTCACAATATTATGGTAATGGACATACTACGAACCAGAGCACTAAGAGGAGGGGCGGCCCCCTTGTATGCCCTGTATATAGACTTCTCAGCGGCATTCAATTCTATACCTAGAAGCCATCTGTGGAGAAAATTACAACTAATGGGATGTCCGGAAGGTTTAACATACTACCTAAGACTTTTATACCAAAATATCTCAGTCACACTGAAGTTAGACCAGGAAGGTCACACAACTGATAATGTTGGCCAAAATAGGGGAGTCAAACAAGGTTGCGTAACAGCACCTCTAATTTACAATCTGCATGTTTATGACATCCCCGATGCAATAACTGCTGCTAGCAACTGCCCCCTAAAATCGGTAAAGCCATTTATCCAGTATTAGCGTATGCAGATGACCTGGTGATATTTGATTATACCATCAGTGGGATACATAGATCAGTGGTTGCATTGTGGGAGTATGCAGACAAAAATGGCCTTAGTATCAACCTAGGAAAAACGAAGGTCATGAGATCCACTAAAAAGAAGGTATCTTGTGTGCAACTTACAGTAGGTTTAGTCAACATCTCCTACGTTCCCCAGTACTGTTATTTGGTCATAGACTTTGAAGTTACCGGAGATTATGTGGCCTGTAAACAATCGCACTGCATTAGAGCGGCACAACTGACTGCCTTGTTCTATAGGTTCACTGTTAAACAGGGCGGTTTTACTTTGTGGGGTACTCGCCAACTCTATGTACAAGCTTTTGCCCCGGCCATAATCTATGGATTGGAAGCCCTCCTTGAGTCTGATCTAAAGTGGCTAAGTGGCTACAAGTGATAGAAGGTAGATGCTGGCGTTATTTTCTTGGCTTACCTCCCTGTGTCCCTATGGCCATCATTAGTTTGGAACTTGGCCTGACCTCTCTAAAGGCACTAGTATTGAAGAAACGGGCTGCGCTATATTTAAGAATGACCCGAGACACAAGTAATGGATTATTAATAGTGATCCATCAGGAAATGGTTAAGGAGCATTCGGTATGTACAACTATTGATCAGATGATCAATCCGATTTGTGAAATAGGTTGGCAATCCAGGGATGGTTGCTACTCAGAGGAAGTAAATAGAGCGCTGAGCAAACATATAGACCTCTGGGACTGGCTAGAGAACTTCGAACATCTTAGGAGCCTGAAAAGTTATCATTTTGTTCAATACAGATTGTTCGAGTTCAGGAAACCTCAGAGATATTTGAACATCTGTCCATCAGCCAGACTCAGACGGTTTATCCTATTGCTCAGATTGGAGCAACTACCCACAATCATGATCACGGGGAGAAAAGATAAGATTGCCGTTGAGCTGCGAATTTGTCGCTTATGTAAAATCCAAGATCAGCTGGAGACGGCAAAGCACCTGTTGACTGAATGCCCTGAGATGACCAGTACATTTACTCCCCTCCTTGGCAGCTATGTTCATGAAACCACATATATTAGGGACGTCTTGTTTTGGCACCATTGTCTGAACTCTAATAGTATACGCTTGTTGACAGCACTATATACCATCTGGCTGAGGGTTGAAGTTAGATTGGGCATAACTCTTTAGGCGATTATTTTAATTTTGTATAGGCATCTATTAAGCTGATGTAATGAAATGTATGTGTATAGTTTTTATATGGTAGTTTTGTTATTTTTTCTTTCTTTACTCTTTAGGATATGAATTCTCTGTATTTGCATTTAGATTCTTTTTGGATTATGTATTAACTTGCCATCTCATTTTAAATATGTGTAAACTTTACTATTTAAACTGTAACACAATAAATATTATAATTAAAGAGGGACCTACACACTTACAGGATGCTGGTAGGGAGTGCCCTGCCCTGGTAATGAACATTGTGCGATTGAGAAAATTAGTACAAATAGCAACAAACGTGGGTGACATGACAGAGGTCAACAACCAAGCCTGAGTGAACAAGGTTTGGGAACAAAATAAGAAAAATGGCGCATAACTGTTTTATTCCAGCAATTTAAGGAATTTCTGAAAGAATGTCTGTGCCCATTGTTTGTCAGAACTCCCTCAAAAAAAGCAAACAATAAACAAAGCTAACTGTTCACTACGGGCAGCTAACAGGTTTTACAATATGCATGCTAGACATGTAGCTACAGGTTTTCATGGATGCCTTAATCATATGATATTCCCCGAAAAGCACAATTTTAAGGCCCACAGCCTTTCTGCCATACCCCAGTCCTTATGGCAAGGGATACGCCTCCCTTCCAAGAATCCTTCCAATGAAAAACAAATCCCAATGATTTTGTTGTTTCCCCACCCCCCCATCCGAGCCATAAATACCACAATTCTACCCATTGTCCTCCTGTTTGTGTCGTGTCCGACTCCGTACAAGTTCCTCACTTCAACAATTCTTAACTGATGGTAAGTGGACACGCCAGTTCTCCTACTGTCCCGTCATGCCTTGGGAAGCAGTGAAGGCTTAATTGGGTATTGAGGCTAGTAGGGCCACAACCCCTTGCCCCCCCCAGAGATTCTAGCGGGGCAGATGTCAAGGGATATGCTGCCTTGAAGAACAGCGATTCCGGTGCTGCCCTTGCCTACATGGCACAGGCCCCTCCAGATAGCTTTCAGGATCTCTACTCCAAGATGGAAGACGGATCTGATGATGTCATTGTGACTGAATCCAGGCACCAGCAGGCAGATCCCCTTTCAGACCTTGGTTGGATAGGGTCCACTGTGCTACTCCATCCATGTAAGTTTGATGGGAGCCAGAAGATACGCCCACATAAGAAACTGCGATACCGATGCTTAAGAGGAGACGAATGTGAGCACCATCAGCTTCCCCTTCCTAGGTTCTATGCTATTTGGGGTGAAACTGGAGAGCAAAAAGGCTGGCACCCTTTAAAGGAAATCCAGAGCACTATCATTCAGGCCCAGACCCTTCTCACTCTGGTCCAATGAGGGACAACCACCTTCTCCCCCACCTATGTACTGCATGAGATACTCTCACCTGGGAACTTTTGGCACGGATGCTCTGAATCTAGCTGGAGCCATTATTAGATCTCCTCTGCCCCCGCACCCACTCTCATGACCCTTTAGGTCATGGTAAAGATAAGGGACCACCTTGGCCTGCCCCTCTAGTTGTGCCCTACCGAGTCAGAAAAAGACTTGCTTCCTGTTCTTCCGGTCCAGCTGGTGGTAGCCGCAACCCACTTCCTTCATAGATTCACCCTGGCACTGGGTCCCAGGGATTACCCACCGTGTAGCAGCTGGCACCGAGTAGAATGGCTATTCACAGGGGGCCTTACATGAAAAAAAGAAAAGGTCGCTGCAGAGATGCAATTCTTACAATCCAGAGCTTTAGGAGTCTGTCGACTTAGTCTTACACAAGGCACCGTGACTGATTTGTTTCATGGTGCTGCATTAGAAGGTGGCATTGCATCAGTCACACATGTTCTTCTCCGATGGCTCACTGGGCTGCCATCAGTGCATTTACATAACCAGTGGAGCCAAGATAGTGGCGACTGTTCCCCATATTATGTTTCCCCAATGATTACTGACACATTGTGTAAGTGTTGGCAATAAAAAGGCTGTGGGTTTTTATTGTACATTACGTAATATTACACAACATAATAGTCATAATAATAACCATATCATACCTAATGTACACTTTTGGGCACAAGGTCCAGGGTTGTGCCCCCTGGCCCGTGCTCATCTACCTCTACCAGCAGCCAAACTGTCTGCCAATTCAAGGTGGGACTCGCCCATTCTGTTTACCAGTAACTGCCCCTTGTGAGGGTTTTGTCATTACTTGGTCTTGCTCATGCAGAGGTGCATTCCACGGCTGCAATTTTCACCGTTTTATCGCTCTAGTCCTTTGCTAGGACTATACTTTGTTATGGTTTTAAGCCTTATGTGTTGGGCTCTCATTTACCCCTGCTCAGATGTCTGCTCTTTTAATTGACTTCCTGCTTGTTTAAGATTGGCCATCCCTGGTCTTCCCATGCGCCCCTGGTGGCTGTTACTCTAACCGTTTATGGTTCAACCAGTTCTGAGCATCCTTCTATTTCTTAAACCTACTTTCTTCTGACTCCCCAAAACATGGTCCTCTCGCCCTTCTGCCAGGCCGACAACTTTCCTGGCCTTTTTCCCTGCGTCCATTCCACATGCGCAGGCGGTTGGTTCTGCCCCAGTTTGACTTTATAATGTTTTCAATGCGAGTTAGCCCTGTAGCTTCTATTCATTTTAGAAATACCATTTTCAGCCACTTATTGTATTGTGCTAGGTGCTGTTTATACATGTTCTCTTGGCGAGCCCCAAACTACTAACTTAGCATTTAGTAGTACCGTTTTCGGCCACTTGTTAAATTGAGCTGGGTGGTGTTCGCCAATGTCTTCTCAGCGAGGCGTAATTTTTTTTTAAAACCAGTTTTCAGGTTTCGTGCTACTTGCAGCCCCTTTGCCCCCGCCGTCCGGCGTTGGCCTGTTGTTGCCATTTCTATTTCTTAATTTATTTCCGCTGGTATTTGCTATCGTCTTGCAGGCTATTACTGCCCTTATTCTACTAAACTTCTACATACCTTTCTTTGATTTGTTATTGTCCGATTTGTCTCCTTACTCATTTTCCCCTTTCCAATGTAATTCCTGAAGTTATCAATTGGTCCTGATCAGTGTCTTGGGGCTTCTGTTGGACCCTCTGCTAAACTTCGTTATTTGGCATGCCAATTTCAATGGTAATTATCTTGGTAGTTGCTCCTAAATTCTTATTTGTTTATTTACTGTTGTTTTATCATGTGCCTAAATATGTATGTAGTGGTTTCAGAGCATGGGTTGGGGGGGGCATCCTTATGTTATGCCCCATAATTTTGCATTTTTTCGGGCTGCCGTGTTGCCGCCAAGCTGTTCCACCAGCCCTGCTGCACCGAAATGTGTTCGATTATGGGGTGCAATTTTTCCTCAATGTGTAAACCATGAGCCATCTTCAGCGCCCCGCTAATTCCTGTCAATGTTGGGATTGGAATACATTCCTACCCCCATCTGCTGTTGTCTTGCTTTTACTTGCAGTGTGGGGGTTTGTTTGGCATACCCATTCCCGCCTCTCTTGACCGTAGGTTTTTGAGAGGGGAAATTTGTTTATTGCTCCCGGAGGGGGTTGGTTGTAAATCATTACCTCTTCTGTGTTTTCCTCACCATATACAGCTGTCTACATGTTTTTATCTTGCCCCATTTTTACTGCATTAATGCTGTTTTGTAATAGCGTCTATGTTGTTAGAGCCTATCTCTGCTGCTGCCCATTTGGCTGCCTGTTGGTAAGTGACTCGATATCTTGCTTAAGCCCAAACCGCAGTCGCATGTGTGTTGCGAGACCGCCTCCCCTTGCGCTGCTTTCTTAAACTGTTGGGTTGTGCTCGTTTAATTAACTTTGTCCTCTGGGTAAGCTTGCTCTTAACCCATACTCATTCCATTTTTATCTCGTGCTTATGAAGAAACAATCCCGGTGTCTGGATGCTGCTTAATATTAAACAGGGGTGAAGGGTTGGGTTTGGTCTTGCCTGGCTCGACTCTACCTTGCTGTGCTGACCGACCCGCTTCCGGTACTATTCTGTTAGTCCCTATTAATATACTATCTATTGGCCTCTATTCACTATCCCTGGGCCAGTTCGCCCACCTCTTAGCAGTGCTCTTAGCTGTGCTCTTTGTGGAGTCCTTGTGGCTGACTTGCTTCCCCTTTTACCCTGTGGGTCTCTTTGCCCGTACTTTCGTCCTGGACTACCCTCATATTTCTGTGGGGGCTTTCTTATGCCCCCCCCAGTCGGTTGGCGCCGGCAACCAAAATAACTGCACCTTATTGTGCCTTTTGCTTGCCATTACACCTTTTCCAGGTTACCTTGTATGTAGATGCTTTGTTTAGTGCTCTGGTCGGAGTCCCAACACAATGTACTTTCATGCTGCTTGGGCAGCTCTTTATAATTTCCAGGGACTAGCCCTGGCTTTTGTCTGCCTGTGTGGGTGCTTTCCAGCCCCCTGCCAACTGGTGCCTTCTTTTTCCCCCTGGATGTTGATTTGCTTACCTTCACCTTGGTGCCGTCTCAACTTATCCTCTTGGCTCGTTACCGTCTTCTGACTGCAGGGTGTCCTGCCAGTTTCTGTGCACCTTTGCCGGATTGGCGTCACCTCGTTTGGTGCCTCTGTGCTGGTGTACCCGCAGAAAACTCTGTGTACCTGGCCTGCTTTTGTTGCACTCCTTACGGGATGTTGTGTGAAACTGGGTCCCCCTTCTATGGGTTCTCCTTACCTTGAGGCAACAACCACACTGTGCAGTGTTCTAAGCCCAGTTTTCAGGGCGATTTTCTTTATTCTGCGTACGCAGAATCATTTTTGCTGCGTTCCATGCGGAATGCTGCGTGAAATGGAGGCATCTCCTTTCGGGTTCTCCCTTTATTTGCCCTCCATTGCCTGGCTGGCATTTTCTTTGATTTCTTGTTCCCCTATTTGTTCGGGAAACTTTTACACATGTTTGTTCTCTTGTTGCAGGTTTTGTAGCTGCCTTCTGTTATGCTTTGGTCAAAACTTGCGTTCGCCATCGCTGCAGTCCACCTTCTTGTACCACATACCACGTGCAAACGTAGGAGTATGCCTGGCTGGTTCGGATTAGCTGCGAGTCAGCTGCTCCTATTAAATCGACCACCTTCCAATAGTTTTTCTGCATTCCGTTCTGCGTGAAACTTGAGATTCCTTCTTCCTCCGGGTTCTGCCTCTATTTGGCTGCCCTTGTCTGGATGGATTTCTCTGTGATTTTTGATCCTTTACTGGTTCGGGACAAAAACTCTTCGCTATGTGTTTTGAGTTTTTTGTTGCAGATGTTGCAGCTGTCTTCCGCTATGCTTTTGGGCCAAAAAATGTTGACTCCAAATGCTGCAGTCCTTTTCTTGCATTGCCCTTAAAGTGTGTCATGCAGGGATATGCCCGGCTGCCTTTCCTTTCACTGTGAGCTCCCCGCGCCTGTCAAACGACAGCCTCGGTATGAATTATTAGTTGGGTGGCTTTGTTGCTTCCTTCGCCGTTTATCTCGCTATACCGACGACTCTTCCCCTTTCGTCGCTGTTGTATTCTATGTATGTCTGCATCACTGGAGAAAGGAAACACTAGTATTATCGCTTATTCTAGAAAACGGCTGAAACCCATGTGTTCATGGAAACTATGAAACGCAAAATACTTGTGAAATCAAACCTTGATTTAAAACCCCATTTGAGATTGACATGCAAAAGAATTATCCCACTTGACAAATACTACAGGGTTGCGCCCTTTTCACGTGACCAATGACCTTTGTAATGCCGCCGTGTGTGCAGTGCACAGAATATGACATACCGTTACCTTAAATGTACCTGCTCTGTAACTGGAAAGGCATGTGCATGCCAAGAAAACTAAACTTTGTAGTTCAATTTTATAACGCTGCTCAATATTGTAATTAGTTATTTATAACGCGCTTTATACCCAGAGGTTTCGAAGCACGAACCTGGGGATCGAACCTGTGTTGCTCTGCATCGTCTTGCTTCCAAGGCGAGCATGTTGTCCCTGAACTATCCTCCCGAGTCATGTGCCGCTACCATCAAAACCATTGTACTGTTGTACGAAATGTTCACTCCTTCAGCAATGCGTGCTCAGCGCTGCTATAAGTACTTTGTGCTTCTCTTTCCAGCAGCTTCCTGGCTTATTTCTTACCCCCCCCCCCGTTCGAAATTGCATCTACTGTAAGGAGTTTCTGACTGGACTACACCTAGTTGTCTTTCAAATTGTAGATTTCTTTGGTTTATTGCAAGTTTCGTAAACTCTGCTCCTTTGCTTATAGAAAAAACACTTTTTTGTAACATTGCACGTGTCGCTTATCACCATTTGCAGAAATCGTTCGCCGACACTCGTGCTGTCGTGTTTTGATTATCCGCTTTCGTCTTCTAGAGGCAACCCTGTTTTGTTATTTTCTTTGCTTCTTGCTACTGCCTCCACCCCCCCCCCCCCGCCGGCTGATGTATCAGGTTTGTGTACCATCGCTGACGTTTTTACACTTGGGTTGCTGTAGCAACCTCCGCCGCCCCCTTGCTTCGAGATTGGGGCCAAGCCCCTGCCCACCCCCGCTTCTTTGAGTTTTCGCACTTCTACTGTTGCCGCGAGTACTCGTGCACTCTGGTGCTGGCCTTTTTTCGGAAATCCCGGCTTCCTCACCCTTCTCATCAGAGGAGATCTTGCGTGCGTGCTCTTGGGTTTCGGCTCTCGGTGTGATACGGCGACGGAAGTTCGGTTGGTCACTTATTTGTAAAAACACCTTACGGGGCGACCAGTTCCATCTCCGTTCCGTCTGCTTTTTCTTTCCTATACGCTAGATCTTTTACAAATGCTTTTCGGAGTATGGATGGACCGGCTCTTGGTTCGTTCAGGCTGCTTCCTCTTTCTTCAGTTGTCACGGCAGCCCCCTTTGTTTTCAGCTCGCATGCCTTCCGCACTGGAGCAAGGCAAAGCTCACTATGCTTTTTATTGGGCCGAGAGTTGTGGGGTACATTTAAAGGCCCTAGACAGAAGCCTCCCTCTTCCGAACAGCAGCATTTAAACACTGCCACCAAAAATGGCCTCGTTTTTCTTTTATTTCATCTGAATGACACGAATTTCTACATTGCAATAAAAAAAAAAAAATGCCTTATTTTTTCACCTTAATGACGATACGTTATACACTGCAACCAAAAACAGCCCTGCTTTACTGTTATTTTACACGAGGGGCAAGAATTTCAACCCTACAAAGAAAAATGGCTTTCGTTTTCCCTTTCACATGAACACCAGCACTTTAAACACTGCCAACGAAAAAAGGGTTGGCTTTTTCTTTGTGTTCATGTCAAATTATAGAACCATCATTATCAATGGACAAATGCAAACTTACTCAAAAAGGAGAAATCAAAGAATCCTGTGACCTGCAAGACAGGATTTAAACATTAGAAGCAAAAAGCCTGCACACATGTATAAAGAAAAACAGCTTTAAAAAGCCACAGTGAAAAGATGGCACTGCTCGTGCAGAAGATGGCAAGAAAATATGATGTGGGGGGCGGGGGAGATGGGGGTGTTGACCAGAGACAATGTACATTATGTTCCAACCACAAAACTCCAGTCACCTGCCGAAAAAAACTGTGTGGGCTGAGGCAAGAGCTTCAAATGACAAAGCCCCACTTCCCGCTGAATATCACACGTATCCTATAACCAAAAAAAAAACAACAAAAAAAAAAAAACAAATAGTCCATAGGCTCCCCTCTACGAGAACGAACACGGCCCATTGACCTGTTCTTTGGGAAAGTACCCACTCGAGTGTCCGTAGCCACACTTTGGATAATTCCCATCTGTGAAAGGTACAGTGAGCTAAAGTGTGGCTGCGGACTCTAGAGTAGGTACCTTCCCAAAGAACAGGTCAATGGGCCCCGTTTGTTCTCGCAGAGGGGCGTCTATGGACTATTTTTTATTTTTTTTTGTATCCTATAACCATCCCACCATAAAATGTGATGCTGGAGGGGTGTCATAATTCTCTGCTCTGCAGACATAAAGGCAGGAGCCGGAAGATTTCAAAAGGAGGCAAAGTGTGGCTAGAGCTTGACCAGGAGCTGCAAGCTCCTTGTTGCACCCCCTTCCTAAGAACCCACACCACTTCAAAGAGACTTATAAAAAACACTGGTTACAGGCTGAGCCCAGGGAGACAAGCAGCTGTGGGGGGATAAAGCGGCCCTCCCCCAGGTGGAACAAGACACTCCCAAGTGAAATTAAAAGACTGATTTCATTTTAGGCATTTTCTTAGTATTCAGAAAAATACTCAATTCCATTTAATGCAATTTTTTCACGTAATTGCCAGGCGGTTTTAAAGAGACTAATTGCATTCACCTAGGACTTTTGGGACTGAAATGGCCAGTTAAGACTAGTTTCTGGCTGATCTGAACAGGTGACAAATATAACAGTTGATGAAAAGATGAAAGATTAAATTAGGAACATGCTGGATCATTTGCAGAGTCATAACTGTTATGCATTTTAGGAAAATGACAAAAATGTGCCAAAGGGCCATGCTACCTTGTACGGAATTGGTGATCGACTTATCTAATGCAAGACTTCAAGCCCAAGGATTGAATCTCTCCAGGACTGAAAGCTCTTCACTGGCACCCAGGGTCCGCAAGGATTAAGTTCAAAACCCTCTGCATTGTCCACAAGGCCTTCTGGGATCTGGGGCCTCTATACCTGCAACACTCTCTTCCTAAATATCTTCCTTCTCAAGCTCTTCGCTCATCCGCCTCCAACTCCCTCAGGGTTAGTCGCTTCTCCAAGCAACAAGTTGGTGGTAGATCTCTTTCCTCGGCTGGTGCCTGCCTGTGGAACAGCCTCCCTGCCTCCCTCAAACTTGAGGAGAACCATCTCTGGTTCTGAAAGCACCTCAAAACCTTTCTCTTTGCTTCTGCCTTTTCTCCTCCTCTCCTCTGCTGACCTCCTAGCTGTAACTGGAACTGCACTGGCTACCTGGACACCCTCTGACCTCGGGTCCAGGTCCTCCCACGCCAGCGTCTCACACCTGCACTGCCCTCCTGGCAACCCCCGCTCTTGGGGACTGTTTCTCTATCCCTACAGTCCCCCTCCCAGCTCGTGACACCTGTTGTCCGCACTTATCCATGCACTTGCCACTTGCTGGCAGTTACTTACTATTGTTATCATGTTGCCATGTACTGCATTGTCCCTGCCCCCTTCCCACGCACATGGGGGATCTGAGTGACACCTGGCCTAGTAGGATCGTGTCCGTCCTCCCTTTGTTTCCCCTCCCTTGCCTCGTCGCGCCTTGAAACACTTGTGTATAGGCGGGTTATAAATGCCATTTCATATGATTTCAATTCGCTATGAGTAACTGAAACCGCATATCTATTTCATATGGCTGGGGCTAGTTTAAGTATGAAGTTATGAGAAATAAACTTGGTTTTTGCCAAAAAGTAGTCATAAGAACAAAGAATTGTAATAAATGCAAAAAGGCAGATGGTGCTCTCTTCCCTTGAACCAATCATGACTGGGGGCAGAGAGGCAGAGAGAAACTGTCCAATTCTGGCGGCAGGGATAATTACAGGGTACTCCACCTAGATTGTAAAGTTAGTGATGTAATTTGTGCTATATAAGGGGGGATAGGGGGCTGTACTAGGTCAAAAGACAGACACCAAAATCCGGGGAGCCAAGAGAAGGAGGATGGAGAGAAGGCGGCTGACCCTGACCATCTTTGAGAGTGCAGTGACCAGACCCCTTGCCCTAGCTGTCCAGAGTGTCCTAAGATCCAGCTGGCTGTCCTGAATCCTCCCAAACCACGGCTTTCTTTGTAAGTAGTATATACCCCAGCTGTAAATTGCATAAGCCATTCATATTTATAGCATTGCATCCAATATTTCCCCCATTGAAAACCCCAAATTGCCAGTGTAATTCAGTCACGTTACCATAGAAGAATCTATTATTAGCCTGTGTATGTTAGCATATCTCCTTAAAAAATCCTCTCAGTTGTCTGCGTAAAGTAAAGCAATTAATTTCCCCATTTTAAATTCACAGTGGAAGATCGCTGCTATTCGAAATCAACCATTTTGTCCCTGGTGTAGTATTTAATTATTATAGTCATTAAGTGTTGCCTCATAAGAATTAGAGTTCGTTGTAACTAAAAACCGAATTTGTCCGTGTATTGTGTGCATTACCCAACAAATTCCTAGTTGCATCTGTCCTATTAAAACCCAAACCGTTGTTCCATTGTGAGCAATCCCTTTTGCCTAGATGTCTGTTGTGTGCCTCTGTCCTCGTCATTGAAAACCGATTTTCCTATTGTGAGCTAAACCCTGTCGCTGAGCTGCCTGTTATTGTAAACCCAGTGTAAACGAATTTCCATTTGCCACTGTATTTTCCTTTTTGCATTTGCTTTCTCCCAAAACCGATTTGCCGCCCCATTTAATTTCTATTTTGCCCTTCTGTGCTGATTAGTATTCTCAAAACTTTCCATCTCCTAAGTACAAGCAATCCGAATTTGCTTCTACTCTGTCCCCTAGCAGTTGTAAGAATCAAAATCCCATTCTGCCATTTTGCTCCAAAAAAGGGTTTTCACTTTCTTTGCTGGCTTCCCATCTGGTGGTGGTGAGCTTTACCCCAAATCCGATTTTCTCTCTCTATTCCTAGTCCTTGCCACTGCATTCCATTCAAAGGAATCAAGTTTAATTGATGTTTAGGGGCGAGTGTTGCAGGGGGGCGGGGGGAGTGCTATAACTGTGGCGCTATCACTTTCAACCTGATGGTATTTTCCCGTTTTGTCATTAAAACAAAAAAAGCGAGGGCAACAGCCCATTTCCACTTGGTCGCTCTAGATAGGATATTGCATTTGAGTTGCCACAATTGTGGTGGCTGCTGTGTGTTACTATTTTCCTTTTTCATTAAATAATAAATTAATCTCTTATTGATACACACCGGCCTGGTTCCTAGTCCACTGTGACACAGGGTGTTGTGCGAGACGGGCTAGAGACCTACTCAAAAAAAGAATCTGTGGTTTATTAAAAATAAAAAGTGCTTTATTGTACGCCACATTCGTTGTCGGGGAAGTTGTCGGGGAAGGTGTCCCTGGCTGGAGGGTGCCAAATAATAAAACTGTGACAGTGTTTTGTGCAGGTGGCACTTGCAATGCACGGATCAAACGCTGTTGGGAAAACACTGGAGCAAGGTGAAGTTCATAGTGATGAAGTAGGCAATACTTCATATATCTACATATATCAGTAGCTAGAGCCTTAGTGCTATCTAAGTTAGACTATTGTAATGCTCTTTATTTTGGAACATCCCAACAGAACATAAACAAATTGCAAGTCTTGCAGAATAATGCAGTTAGAGCTGCCTTCAACATCCCAAGGAAACAACATATATCCACAATGAGACAAAACTTTAACTGGCTGAATGTCAAACTGGCTTAATGTCAAACAAAGAATCAAACTCAAAACACTTTCACTAACACACAAGTGCTTATATAATCAGGCACCATTATACCTATGTGACATGTTTATATGTCATACCTCACTACGACCCAGCAGAACAGCTCAAACCCACTGTATCATCATACCACACTTCAACCAACAGCGAGAGGGCGGAGTTAGTTTCCCAGTCCTTGCTGCTAAAAAATGGAACGTACTGCCACTAACCATCAGAGCAGAACCTTTGTCCATGATATTCCGGAACAAGGTTAAAGCTTGGCTCCATGACCGGGACCATAACTATATATCCACCATCTGTTAGGTCATTAATGTACATATCTCTGCATTTGCATATTCTGTATATTCTATGCTTCACTTTTTGTATCCTAGGTACATTATTGTAAAAATGTGCCTTCTTGCACATTTCTATCTGTAACCTGTGTACCTTACAACATGTAAGAAAAGCGCTCAGTTGCCTCAGGGTCTTGACGAGCTATACAAATAAATAAATACTAAATACTTCAAAAAGAAAAGTGATCAGCATACGCAGATTACTTGTGGTGCTCCATACAGAGCACCCAGGTTTGTGCTGTTTGCTGCTCAGACAGCCCCTTATATTCTAACAGAATGGCCGTAGGCACTGCATGTGTGTGGGGGCGGCTTTCCCTGCTCCCGTCCGGCTTGCGCCGACGGCAGTTAGTGCCTCATGGTGACCATCGCAGGTCACCAGCTGTTATTTCCTGCCACTTAGATCTCTCTTGTAGGTGCTGCACATGTTAATGTGCTTTCGTACCTTGCTAGTGCCCCATCCAATCCTTCGAGTGTCTTTGTATCTGAGGGAGAGGGCAGGAGTATGGGGCAGACCATGTGTCTGCAGCATGTACCCCTACACCTGCGCCCTCCTTGCCCCCCCAGGTTACTTGTCTGCGCTTTCAAGCTGCGGGGTACCCAGCTGCGCTGCCTAGAACCTTGAGTGAGGGGGAAAGAGGGTGCTTTATACCCTTATCTGTAATTGGCTTAAGAGCCTTGCCAATTCCCATTCTACGCTCATATCCCGGATTCCGATGTGAGCCCACCCTCAGTGCTCAGAGCTCTCCAACCCTAACTCTCATTAGAGCATTTCTCTGCCCATCTCAAGCACCAAGTTTCTCACCACAAAAGTAGTATTCCTCGTGAGAACGACTTTAGCACTGAGAATGGGGAAATGGGTGCTCTCCTTTGGGCCTCCTTTCTTGGGTCTTAGCCCCAGAGTCATTGCTGCAACCACTCCATGACAAGATTTTCATCTCTTTCCACATGTCCTAGAGCAATGTATTGTCTGACTACCATCCCTGCCAATGTAATGCAAAGGGGGTGGGGGTTGCAGATTTCTCAGACTGTTAGGACACTTCTGATTTACCTAGAAATGACCGCTTCCTGCCCTACTTCTAACAGCTTATTTTGGACTCTTGGGTCTTCAGGTAAAGGTCACATGGTGTCTTCGATTAGCAGACGGTTGGAGTACACCATCTTGCTAGCTAGCATACGCTATGGTGGAGGTTCTGCTCCATGGTGGCTTACATGCCCACAAGGTGTATGGCTGCCTCCTCTGCAAAAACCATAGGTGTGGCATTGCAGGAAATATGCAAGGCAGTCACTTGGGCTACTGTGCTACCTTTATGCCCTATGATCGCTTCATCTGCTAGGTCCAACAAATCACTATTGTGGAAATGAGCCCTCCAACCGGCTCTTCCCTGAATAGATGATTCAGGGAAATATAGACTCACAGGGTTTGGCAAAAGACACTGTTCTGTGTGGAGAAGAGAAAGGAGGGGGGGGGGGGGGCGGTGTTACCATGTCAGCTACTATCTTTACAGCCAGAGAGACATGGGGGTAAAATCAGCCCTACTGGTAGAGAGACTCCCAGAACACCCTTTGTTTTGCATATTTAGTAACTTTGGGTCTCACCCTAAGTTACCAGGGGAATCCAGACGTGGACCCCTTGCTCACTGTTATCAGAGAGGCACAGCTCCACCTCACTGATGATGCCCAACAAGGCTGAAACACGTGTATGGGGTTGTTGTTGGTACTCTTGTTCAAAGGAGAATTGCTTAGCATTTCGGTGCTGGACTGCCCTTGGGAAGGACAAAGACTGATATGCAGGGATATTTCTTATCTGTGAAAGGGACAGTGAGCTAAAGACTTGGTTGAGACTCTCCCAGGGGCCATCCACCCAAGAACAGGTCAATGGGCTGTGTTCGTGCTGGTAGAGAGACTCTCATAACCCCCTTTGTTTTGCAGATAAGGGGTGTATTGATCACTTTTACTCCCAAAAAAATAGGCAAATACTGCCAAAAAAGGAAAAATAGGGAGGACCCAAACAGCTCTATGGGTATGTTTGGACCAGGGCTGCATGTAGAACAGGAGCAACGAATTACTATTATTACTGTCCGATCGGAAGAAGTAAACATGTATCTTTTAACGTACATGAATAACTAGGTGCAAAGAAATAATTATCACAAAAACATGTCAGTTTTCCTGTTAAAACATTTGTACTCGTTTATAAAATACTCCCATTGGGAAATAGATTTAAAATTTTACCCCCAAATAAAAAATAAGGGAGTAAAATACACCCACTTCAAAAGCTTATCTGGAGCACTGGGTAGGATTGGGCCTTAATCTACCAGTAATCTTCCTACTGTTCATCGTCACAGTGCTTACACCCCCCCACCTCGCCTACCGTGGGTGGAGGGAGCATCCCTCCTTTTTGGTTTAAACAAGAGGATTCTAGGTATAATTTGGACATTATACCCTGGATGCAGGAAGTGGGGTTATCAGTAGACTGTTTTTAAAAAATAACTTTTTGAAAGATTACTGATATTTTAAAAATGGCATTACAAAGTAATTGCTGCAAGCAGATTACGATCCGGAAAATGAAAATTTCTAACAAACAGTAGGGGCATTCAAAAAATCATCAAATGGCTTAAAAAGGATGTTCGAAAGGCTGCTTCCTTGCCAAAATGAAGCCCCCCTTGAGACAAGCCCTACACAGTTAATCTACGAGATGAAGAATATGGTACAGTCAGTGTAGATACCAAAGAATAAGAGGAATCAGTGAACGCCATCCAACATCTCTGTCCATCATCCTCTCTGCTTCGGATCCAAGCCCATCTGTGATAACCAACCTGCAGTACGGACCCAGTTTGTGTGCTGAGACTAACGATACAATAAATGTAGCATGAAATCCTTTAAGATGCTGCGACAGGAACTCTACCAAAAAGCACCAACTACAGCATACCAGCAGCCACTACGAAACACACACGCTAACCCACCTATTGGATTAAAGGTCATAGAAAATACAGCCACCCTGCAACATTATCCACTGGGGGGCGGGGGGTGGTTGTCGGGGAGGGCATAGTCTTCCTCCACATCAAAGGAGGAAATCCATGGTGCTGGATGTCGGGAAAGTTTTGTCTTAAAGAGCGGCCCAGATATGTCTGCATCTACACTCCTTCCCACTAAACTCTATGATATGGAAATAGCATGCAGGGTTGTCTACTACTTCTGCTTTATTAGTAGTGTGACTTATGCAGCAGCTAAGTTTACTCATCGGTTCGCAAAATATGACTAAATACACCTATTGGCCAAGATGATTTGGTTATTCATTCCCTGTGCAAACAATACACAGTTGTGTGGGGGGTGGGCATACCATGGATCATCCCATCCCTAACCACAGCAATCAAAAAATAATCGAAACACCTCTCTTGAACATTAGATTGAGAATGAATCCTTGTTTCACAAGTTAATTACCAGCTTAAGTGTATTCAAAGTATGACCATCAGGGAAGATGGTGAATCGGACGTCTCACAAAAAAAAAACACTTAGGAGCCACAACACTTGAGAAAGAGCGATATTGAAATTCAAACCACAAGACCATATAAACAACGCTTTTCGCATAATTAGCTGTAGAGAAGCTGGACAGCCAACAATGCTTCAGATCCACATAAACCTCCAACATCCCTGCTGCAATAACCCCTCTACCCAACAAAACACAACAGTATATCACTCCCCAACCGATTGCCCGTTTGGGTAAGGTGAACACCACAGAAGGAGGCAAACTAGACATGACACAAAAGAAGCAGGCCCAGGTGAGATTGGAGGAATCTCAGACCACCGACAGCTTCAGAAACATATTTCTTAATCACAATTGCATACATGAAATCAATCCCAAGACATGCGAACATATCACCACGAGAACCAAAAAGAAAGAATGTCAAATCAGATGCTGAAGGTCGGGACGATGCAAACCAGACCACCTTAAGATACACAGGGACACTCGGTACCTGGGTGCACAGACGTCAGCCGCCCAGGTCACCTCGAGTTAACACACATTTACCTACACTCCGGTCTCATGGAAGGTGCTACATGTCCTTGTGACCTCCCAAGCACCAACCCCATACAATCAAATCTCCTCACGGTATTTTGGAAGATGGTGAAACACCGACCAAACTCTGGGTCCAGGCGCAACAACATTGAGATTTTAAAATTGCACGTAAGGTAGAAAGCCTGCCTAAGGGCCCCAACCCATCTTGAAAACTGGCCTTGGGCATATCACATTGCAGCAAAAGGAAGAGTGAATAAACAACAATTCGCTTTACAAATGCCACCCAGCATAATATTAGCCATCTCTCACAGGGACAGCTGGACAGCATGCCCCCCCCAAAACATTTCCAGATGATGTGCAAGTCCACCCTATATGGAGACCTTCGATTAGCCAACAATTTCTACTTTCCAACGTCAGTCTGTCTCTCTGTTGAAAAAGCATTAGCAGTACTAGGAAGAATTTTACAAGGGGAAAGAACCTCGGGATACATTTTACGCAAGACCTTTAAAACCTAATTACATATAATGTTGCGATTCAGACCTATATTTGCGGAAATGCGTAAAGTGACACGAAATAACAGATGATGCCCTTATAAAGCGCTGACCAGGTCTGCAAAGAATCTGGGCCCAAAAGGGTCACGTAAATGGTGCACACAGATCGCCGAGCAAGCCGGCCTCTCCAGCCACAACAATTCAGCACCGGAACCAGGACAGCGACCCAGTCTTCTGAATCCACGACCGGCCAGCCACCCAGGCCCGCGTGGGGGTCAGGGCTGTCATCACCAACCATGCCCCATGGTCGACAGGCCTGTTCTGCCGTGAGCCCACATACACAGCACAACCACAACCAGACAGACCGTCTCCCTCACCCTGCTGGGTAATCACTCCCGGGCAGAGGTCTTGTCAGTGCTCTTTCTCACAGATCCGTCCCCTCAGCAGTAACCTGCAATTTTTATTTGATTTGGCTGAACAGGCGTCACCCTTTCCAAAGGGAAAATTAATTACACATATAACATTATACACTCGATGCAATACATTCAACATGATACAATACATTTATATTTAAAAAAAATGATCTGTGCATTTTTGTAAAAACATTTAAATTGCAGTACAATGTTTAATTAGATTATAGAACCATATTAGTTCTAAAACATCTGATTTTGATAAAACAGCAGCAGTAAAAAAAAATCAATTTTCCTTTGGCATGTTAAAACTGCATTTAGAAGGGGTTCTTAAATATAATTAAGAATGGAGACCTTTGAACTCACAAGATGTTTCTTAGTATTATGATTAAACTGGATAGTCTCTTTTTGAGCTTTTTTATTACAGAAGCAACAAAAGTTATGTTCTTTCGGTATGATGCCGCGTCTGGCTAGAAGATTGTTGGATGGCCATAAATTCAATCTAATTCTTAAAAATAGTAATCTGCAATTGTCCTTGTGACCTGGTCACTCTCGTTCAGTGCCCCTTCCGGCCTATCACTCTCATGGCAGTGTCGCCATGCTTCCCCCGACCCCGGCCATCCCCTGGCCACTCTCCCCCTCATCACTCACCGGACAGTGGCACTCACCCACTTGTCCCTCTCCAGACAGTGTCACTCATCCCTGCTCTTCTTTCAGTGGCCATCTCCCCCTGACCACTCTCTTGTAAGTGCTCCTCTGCCCCTGGTAGCACACCAATGTGTACCACACTCCCCATCACTCTCCAGCGGGGGCGCTCACTCGTCCTGCCAGTGCCCCCCTTCACCTGCTCCCTCTCCTGTCATTGCCCATTTCCCATTTCACCCTCATGCTATTGCCCCTTTCCCTCTGCTCACTCTCCTGTCAGTGTCCCATCGCCTGCTCACTACCCTGTCATTGCCCATCTCCCCTGCAAGTGCCACTTGCCCTCTCCACAATCTCCAGTCATTGCACATCTCTCCTGCTCAGCCTCCTGTCATTGCATATCCCCCCTGCTCACCCTCCTGTCATTGCATATCTCCCCTGCGCACCCTCCTGTCGTTGCATATCTCCCCTGCGCACCCTCCTGTCGTTGCATATCTCCCCTGCGCACCCTCCTGCCAGTGTCCATCTTCCCTGCGCACCCTCCTGTCATTGCCCATCTCACGTGCTCACTCTCCTGTCATTGCACATCTCACGTGCTCACTCTCCTGCCATTGCACATCTCCCCTGCCATTGCATATCCCCCTGCTAACTCTCGGCCAGTGTACATCTACCCTGCTCACTCTCCTGTCATTGCATATCTCTCCTGCCAGTGCACATCTCCCCTGCTCACCCTCCTGCCAGTGCACATCTCCCCTGCCAGTGCCCATCTCCCCTGCCCACTCTCCCGCCAGTGCCCATCTCCCCTGCCCACTCTCCCGCCAGTGCCCATCTCCCCTGCCCGCTCTCCAGCCAGTGCCCATCTCCCCTGCTCGCCCTCCTGCCAGGGCCCATCTCCCCTGCTCGCCCTCCTGCCAGGGCCCATCTCCCTTGCTCGCCCTCCTGCCAGGGCCCATATCCCCTGCTGCCCCTCCTGCCAGTGCACATATCCCCTGCTGCCCCTCCTGCCAGTGCACATCTCCCCTGCTCACTCTCCTGTCAATGTATAGCTCTCCTGCCAGTGCATATCTCTCCTGCTCAGCCTCCTGCCAGTGCACATCTCCCCTGCCAGTGCCCATCACCCCTGCCCACTCTCCTGCCAGTGCCCATCTCCCCTGCCCACTCTCCTGCCAGTGCCCATCTCCCCTGCCCACTCTCCTGCCAGTGCCCATCACCCCTGCCCACTCTCCTGCCAGTGCCCATCACCCCTGCCCATTCTCCTGCCAGTGCCCATCTCCCCTGCCCACTCTCCTGCCAGTGCCCATCTCCCCTGCCCACTCTCCTGCCAGTGCCCATCTCCCCTGCCCACTCTCCTGCCAGTGCCCATCACCCCTGCCCACTCTCCTGCCAGTGCACATCACCCCTGCCCACTCTCCTGCCAGTGCCCATCCTCCTGCCAGTGCCCATCTCCCCTGCCCACTCTCCTGCCAGTGCCCATCACCCCTGCCCACTCTCCTGCCAGTGCCCATCTCCCCTGCCCACCCTCCTGCCAGTGCCCATCTCCCCTGCCAGTGCACATCACCCCTGCCCACCCTCCTGCCAGTGCACATCACCCCTGCCCACTCTCCTGCCAGTGCCCATCACCCCTGCCCACTCTCCTGCCAGTGCCCATCACCCCTGCCCACTCTCCTGCCAGTGCCCATCCTCCTGCCAGTGCCCATCTCCCCTGCCCACTCTCCTGCCAGTGCCCCCCTCCGCGCCCCTCTCCCCCGGGTCACCCCCAGCCTCGCTACCTCTGCTCCTTGTCCAGCTGGTTGGGGTCGCTCTTCTTGCAGAGCTGCCGCAGCTTGGCCAGGTCCCCGGTGTAGGCGGCGCGGTGCATCTTGCCCAGGTCACGGTCGCGCAGCTCGTAGCCGCCGGCCGAGGTCAGGCTGCCGGTCTCGGAGGCGCTGGGCGAAGCGCCCCGCTTCCTCTTGGTGAAGCTGAAGATCTTCTTCATCGCGGCGGCGGCGAGGCGGCGCCCCCCGAGGGAAACCTAAAGCCCGGCGGGGCAACGGCCGGGCATGGCGACTCTGACCCACTCCCGACGCTTCCGGACAGCTTCCTCCGCGGGCGCAGAACGGCCTCCGAGACCGAGGCGGAGCCGAGCAGGCAAGGGCCAGTTCCGGGCCGCTGAGCGAGCACAGGCGCCTCTGAGAGAGGCTGACGCGCCGGCAACGGAATCCCGGCTGCTGAGGGCGCGCATATCGCGCATGCGCCGCAGACGCTACGTTTTGGCAGGCGCTTCGCACTTCATTTTTCGAGCTGCCGCGCGCATGGGTGGTGCCAGCGCCAGGCCCGTCCCCCCCCGCCGCACGCCAAGCCGATTGTGAGGTCAGAGGCCTCTACCAGCCAATCAGGGAGCGGCGTTGCTTATTATTCCAGTGCTGGAGACAGCGGTCTCGGGGCTCTGTGGTGTTGTGATCTCAGGAGCGTTCAGTGTAGCCCGGGCGGCCACGGGGTCTCGCGCTCTGGACGACTAAGTTGCCAGTTTACAACAAGCATTGCCAAAGGAAGTCAACCGG
Source organism: Ambystoma mexicanum (assembly GCF_040938575.1). Taxonomy (NCBI): domain Eukaryota; kingdom Metazoa; phylum Chordata; class Amphibia; order Caudata; family Ambystomatidae; genus Ambystoma; species Ambystoma mexicanum. Next base: position 55,037,187 of record NC_090936.1, read on the forward strand.
TTTGGCTTTGGTGAAAGCAATGTGTGGTGGCCTGGACAAACGACAGGGCACTGTTATAATTTAGATGGGTTTTTTTTTGGACACCTTATATACAGGAACACTTGAGGGGCCATTTGAGTCCTGGCAAGGGGAGTGTCTGTCCTCTCTGTAGGGTACTCACAGTTCATACAGTTGACTTCACTGCAAGCTGGATGCCAACTGAGTTGACACCTTGCAGCAGCAAGAGCACCCAGGAGCTCTGTTGCTTTGCCTGGGTCTGGAAGGCCGAATTGTAGCTGAGCATACATGCCAACATTTTGCCACCACTGGGAGGGAGATTTCATAACCGAAATCGGGAGAAGTGAATTTTACCATTGGATTGAATTGGGGATAACAATATTTTAGAAGGGAGAAACTATAAAATAGCACTTTTTTTGCTGAAATAATTGGGAGTCCCCCCCCCAAATCGGGAGGGTTGGCATGTATGGCTGAGCGTCTATGCAGGAGGAGCGTCTGGGGGCTGGTCTGCATTCCTCTGCTTCCCGCGGAGCTCTACCAGGAAGCACTCTTCGTGCGCTTCACGCTCACGAGATTACGGGCCGTGATCTCGCGAGGGGAGGCCCCCACATACCACTTTTCGTGGGAAAAGATGGTTGCTAGTCCATGACGAAGTCAGTGAATCTGGATGGCTTTCTTTTGTCCCTTTGGGGGCCTGTTCTAGTGGTGATGGCGCTTGGGTATTGGGTGGTTGTGCGGGTTGTTTCGAGTGGCGTGCGATCCTCTAGGGTTGCCTTCCAGTGTGGTTCTCTGGGACATGCGGCTTGTGTAGGCATGTTCTCTTGGATTCTTTTCTCCTGAAGCTTTTGTTTCTGGTTGTTGGAGGTCGCTTGCCGAAACCCATTGTTCCTGGTCATCACCTGCTTCCATGGAGGGGTAGGTGTTGGACGTTCTTTTGCGCTACACGGCCACTCTTTCCAGGTTCCACCGTCTTCCGTTGCTGGTGTGGACGTGGTTAGTTCCCTTATGAATGACTTCTATGGCCTTGCTCTATTTGGAGCCTGTGCTATTGTCTTTGTGGGGTAGGCGTATCTTTACCAGATCGCCTTGTCTGAACTGTGTGCGATAGGCGGCTCTGTGTTTATCGCCTTGGGATTTCATGATCTCCTTGTTCTTTTGCAGTCGGAAAACAATGTCACTCATGTCTATGTCTTCATCCTCTCTGACTTGGTAGCCACGGTGGTACCAGCGTGGATGCAGCCCTTCTCCCTCTCAACAATTGAAACATAGAAACTACTGTTTTGGCATTGGGTGTGCAGCGGTGGGCCACCACAGCCTCTTTGACTATTTTAGGTGGATCCAAACCTGATGCGCCTGCCAGTTGTAAGGCACCTTTGATGAAACGGTTCGCTCTTTCTACCAGTCCATTGGCTTGTGGGTAGTACAACCCCGCTCTCAACTGGCGGATATTGTGCTTCTTTAAGAACTTTTCCATTTCCCTGACAATATCCTCAGGGAGTCCTTCCCTTTGAAAAACGGCACCAAATACTTCTATAACTGTGCTCGTGGTGATGTCTGGTACAAATTTGATCTCAACCCACTTGGAACAATAGTCCACCATGACCACTCCGTAACTGTGGTCAGCCGACATGCCATCCAGCGGGCCAATGACGTCCAGTCCTATTTTGTGCCAGACACCGTGTGGGACTTCCGTGGGTATCATGGGAGCCTGTCTCACTGTCAGCCGCTTGCCACTGTTCGTGCACTCATGGCACCTTTCGATCATTGCCCTTATGTCTTGATCCATGCCGGGCCACCAGTATGTGTCACATACTCTGCATCTTGTAATGTTGCTGCCTAGATGGCCTGCATGTGCTCTGCACAGTATTACTTTGGGGATGCCTTTTGGGAGAATAACTCGGTCGCCTCTCAGTATCAGGCCCTCTATTACTGTGATCTCGTCACCGACTTTCCAATAAGGACAAAGACCTTCCAGGGCTGCTCTCTCATTGGGCCACCCATTGCAGGCCAACTCTGCTATGCGGCGCAGGGAATTGTCCTGTTCCATTTCTTCCTGCCAATGTAGCTCGCTCATCTCCATGAAGTCTCTGTTCTTCAGATCTCCTATGGAAGCAACTATACATTCGTCTTTGAGGAATGTGGTTCCTGTGGTACTTAGGTCCAGTAGTCTGGACATGCAGTCTGCTTGGGCATTCTTCCAGCCTGCGATGTGGGTGATCTCATATGTGTACTCCTGGAGTCTCAGTGTCGCTGTTTTGGTGCCGCCAGTGCTCAGCATGTGCACCAGGGGTCTATGGTCAGTGACTAAGCGGAATTTCGTCCCCCAAACATACAACCTGAAATATTCCACAGCCCAGGCACACACCAGCATCTGTTTTTCTATGGTGGAGTAGTTTTCTCAGACCTGGACAGAGCTATGGGCGCAAAGGTCACTATGTTTACTGTGTCTCCCTTCTTTTGGGTAAGTGTGACGCCCAAGCCGTATGCCCTGGTGTCTGTCTTGATGCATGTTTCCCATTCAGGATTAAAAGGTTTGAGACAGGGTGCGTGCAGGATCCTTTTTTTGATCTCGGCGAAGGCCTCATCTTGTTGGAATTCCCATGTGTATGCTGCCCCCTTCTTTAGGAGGTCTCTCAGGGGCGAAGTGGTTTCAGAGAATCTGGGGACGAATTTCGCGTAGTACTCCACGAGGCCCAGGAACGACCGAAGTTAGTCCTTTCACATCGGGGCTGGGGCATCAGTTATGGCTGTGGGTAGGTCTTTCTTGGGACTCACCCCTTCTTTTGAGATGCGATAGACAAGGTACTCTACTTCTCCAGCGCCGAATATGCACCTCTCATGGCGCAGGTGGACTCCCATGCTCTGTAGCTTGCTCAACACTTCGCCCAGTACCTTGTTGTGATTTTCTGTGTCCTTGGTTTATACCAAGATGTCATCTTGGAAATACGACACATTTTCGATTCCGTGCAACAAAGAGCTCATCATTCTCTGGAAGGCTGACGCCGCGGATGACAGACCGAATGGCATGCGTGTGTATTGGTACGTGCCAAAGGGGGTGATGAAAGCTGTGAGTGGGCGTGAGGACTTGTGCAGGTTTATTTGATGGTAGGCATCTCGTATCTCGAGCCTTGAAAATATGGTTGCTTCCTTCATCATTAGTACGATTTCATTGATGCTGGGAAGTGGAAAGCTGTCCGTGGCCACCTCTAGATTCAGGCTGCGTAGGTCTATGAACACACTTAGCTCATTAGAGTATTTCTTCTTGATGAGTACTACGGGGCTTAGGCACTCGGAGGACTCTACTGTTTCTATGGTGCCTTCTTTTACAATTTTCTGGAGCTGAGATTCAAGTGCTGATCTGGCTGTCACTAGAACTGGTCTGACCTTGTGCTTTACCGGTACTGCATTTGGCTTGAGGTGAATCTTGTGCACATAGTTTTTTTATCTTCCCAGGCATTTCTGAGAACAGCCTAGGGGATGCTTCTTTTATGTTTGGCACTCCTCCTGAGGAGACCAGTAGCACTTGATCGGGGGTGCTGGGGTCTAGTCGTATTCTCAGCTTTTGTTGGTAGTCCCACCCCAATACATCTGGGCTTTGAGACGAGAAGTATACTTTCATGGTAGTGGACCTGTCCTTGAATTCACTTTTAGCCTTGATATAGCCCAGTAGATCTACGGTGGCCCCACTGAAGACAGTCGGCTTTCGCTTAGTGCTTCACATTTCGACCTGGTCGCGTCCCATAATTTCTTTGTATGTCTGTATGGGGAGGATGGTGAGGTCAGACCCAGAGTCAACCATGACACCCGTTTCCATGCCATCCACTCTTACAATGCAGTGGGGCTTCTCCCTCCTTGCCCTGGGTGAGTTGACCATGATCACCATGGGCTTGTCGGACTGGTCTTCATCATCACTCAACTCCCTATCGCCGTCAATGCGGGGGACAGTCTTTTCCCACTAAGTGCATGGTGCGGCCACGTGGCCGAAACGCCTGCACTTGGAGCATTCCTTATTCCTCGCAGGACAGTTGCGATCATTCGTCTTGTGCTTGGTGCTGGCGCATCTATAACACTTTGGTACCTCGCTCGGTTTTGGTCCCTTTTCTCTGGTAAGACTCGCAGGGTTGTCTCTCCCTGTGCCCTCTCCACTGCAGAGTGGCTAGTTCAGGTGCAGGCGATGGCCCACTGACTTCTCTGCGTCTGTTCAAGGTTTCCTCTTCGGCCCTGGCGATTTGTATGGCTTTATCCAGGTCCAATTCTTTCTCCTGGATGGACCTTGCGGGAATTTGTGTGGACTACCAGCAAGTCACAGATGATTTGTTCCACCTTGTCCCCAAAGCCGCAAATTGCCGCCAGTTCTCTCATCCTGGTGATGTAGTCATCCACAGGTTAATTGCTCTCCTGCCTCCTCGTGTAAAACTTGAGTTTTGATGATGCGGTGAACCGCCTCCAAGTAGACATCATCGTCATCACTCGCGATGGGCATGGCTTTTAACCCTGCGAAGATGCGTTGCCCTTCCACCCCCATGGCGTTGAGTAGCATGGCCTTTTTTCTGGCCGGTGCATAGTCTGGGTCTCCTAGATCCTCCAGGTACGTGGAGAACAGCGGCTCCCAATGCTGCCAGAGGGTGGCCAGCGTACCTGGGGACAGAAGGAAAGCAGGTGGTGGTGTGGCGCCTTGCATGGTTGCTGCGCGGGTGCTTTAGAGTCCTTGTCGCCAATTATGTGGTGGTCTGGACAAATGACAGGACACTGTTATAACTTATATGGGTGTTTATTTGGACACCTGACATACAGGAACACTTGAGGGGTTATTAGAGACCTGGCAACGGGAATGTCTGTGCTCTCTGTACTGTACTCACAGTGCATGCAGTTGACTTCACTGTCTGGGTGTCAAGTGAGTTGAGACCTTGCAGCAGCAAGAGCACCCAGGAGGCTGCCATCAGCCTTGGCATCACGCTCTGCTGCTTTGCCTGGTTCTGGAAGGCCAAGTTGTAGCTGAGCGTCTCTGCAGGAGGAGCGCCTGGGGGCTGGTCCGCATTCCTCTGCCTCCTGCAGAGCTCTGCCAGGAAGCGGTCTTCGCGCGCTTCACGCTTGCGAGATCTCGCGAGATCACGGGCCCCCACACAATGGCCTAAGCATTTTCCACACATTGTTATGTGTGCATTTTATGGCAGCGCTTCAACAATGCCTACCGAATGTATATGGAAGAGCTTACAGAGTTGAGTTTGCCAATACTGTTTTTTTAACAGTAATTCAGTGGATTGTACAGATGTGATGACACACATTGCTTCTAAATTAAGTAGCTGAAGGCTCGACTGCTGAAGATACTTTTATTACACCAGGTACTTAATTACAGCAGCAATTAAGTCACACAGTAGAATATAAAGCTCAGTCAAGGATAGGTGCTTTCAGACCTCTAAAGTGGTGATTTGGTAAAATGTAAAAGCTGAATAATTAATATGTATTACTGAATAAATGTTTGGCGAATGCCCAATGGCTTTAAGTGGGCCAGGACTAGTCAGGGCTAAGCCCCGGCAGTCTCCAAATATTGCCCCTGAGCCAGGGTTCTGCCAGGACTCTCCAAGCTAACATCCCTTACCACATTTCTTTTAAAAATATGTGTGGTAATACTGCTCTTTACCAGTAGATATCACCTAGAGCAATGTTTAGAATCACAACGTCAGTTAAAGAAATGTGAAATTAGGTACTTTGCAAACAGGAAAAGGAAATGATAAGAGAATACATTTGTTTGATTTATGCCACATCCTTTATTGAAGTATTATCATTGGAATGCCTGTAATTAGAATGTACAAATAATGGATTTCTTTCAGAAGAACTGTGAAATTGCATCGTGTACTGAGCACTTTTTATATGATGTTCAGTTTCATATTTCAATATGTTTATTTTGGTCACAAATGTTACACACATTAACCATATTTAAATACATCTTTTAAACCAGAACGATTTTCCTTTCATTATTTCATTATACAAATGTAAACTCGCTTGGCCAAGGACCCTCTGCCCAGGTGATCCTCCCTTGCTAGTTCATCCCCAGGGTCGGGATCCAAAAGCGATGGCCATTCCTTGGTCACCTGAACTGAATACCCCTGGGGAGTAGATGTGAGAGTACCTTCAGGTTTCTCACATACGTTCCCCATTGGGGGTTAGACAGAAATGCTTCACAGGGGAACCTTGAAAGATAGTGCACATTTCCTTGCTCTCAACCCTTTCGATGTTCTACTGCGAAGCAGTAGTGTTGAAGATCTAGAAACCACTGCATAACTCTGGGGGTCAACTCCTTCCTCTGGCTGATCCATACAAGCGGGGAATGGTCAGTGACTAGTTTTGAAGTTTCTGCCCAGTAAGTAGCACTTCAAGTGCAATATTGCCCACTTTATTAACTCGATCACAGAGAACGTTTTCTCCCTTGGGAACAACTTATGACTGATGTATAAAATTGGATGTCCCAAACCATCATGGTTTTGGGACAGGACCGCCCGAAATCCTGTCAGGGAGGCATCGGTCTGCAAGATAAATTCTTTCAAGAAGTCAGCAACTTTCAGAATGGGACTTTGGCATGCAGTTTGTTTCAAGGTGTTGTAACACTGTTCATCCTCTGTATCCCATTTCACCTTTTGGGGCTCTGGGTTTTTCAATTTAACCATCAATCTGGCAGTCTTATTAGAAAAGGTAGAGATGAACCGTCGGTAATAACCTACCAAACCCAAAAAAATGTTGGGTTAGTTAAATCAACCTTTCAATACTACATTACATTTAGCATTAATACAAATTCAGTAATCATATAGATATAAAACAATTAGAAAAATACATATACATTTGATAAAAGTTCATTAAAACTTTGTGAAGAGGTGGTTAAAGTATTACGTAAAAAATGTTCCAATGTATAAAATCAATTAAGATACTTTGATCCCTTTCAACCAATTGTAAAAAAGGAAACGGAAGATCACTATGTAGTTGGCGCATTAAGCTACCAAGGCACCATGTACACAATAGTTGCATTTCCAGTGGAGAATTTACACAATTTGATCCGTTTTTGTTCTTGTCTTGATTATATTCTGCAGTTCCTAATCCTAGGCTTGGTAGTAATAGGAAATTCATTGTTGCGAACATCACAGCAATGAGCCGACCACTAAACACTGCGTTCCATATCATCTCTGGAGTCAGAATTTAGAATTCTTTAAAAAATGTAAAGAGGTACATTTTTCGTAAGTCAAGCAAGGCTGAACCGTGGATTAAGATGTGTTTTAAAGTTTCTGGATTCGTAGCGTTACAGCAGTGTCTGCAGGCTCTATTTATAGGGGTGGCATTTGTCGTAAGCCCTACATGGTCCTTAGTTGGCCATATGTTAAATCTAAATCTTAAAAACATTGTACGATATTTCGGTGACGGAAACTTCAATAGATATTGTTCCGGCATATTCAAGGGTTTAATATTGAAGTGCCCATTTCTATAGCACTCATATTTTTACATCTTTTCCCAAGTATTCTGCCAGTCGTGTACCCACAGTTTATGTTTGGCTTTGTTGGGATTGGTTGTTAATATATCTGTAGTATTTTCGGTGTTGTTAATGAAGTCTATTGCCGTCCGTATCCACGGCTTTAGTATGTTATCAGGCTTCATTGATAACATTGAGTCTGTTTTTGGAGCTAGTAGACATCTCTGAAAGAATTTTCCAAACACAATTTTATTGAGGGATTTGAGCCCTAATTCATGCCTAATGAGCTCCATAGTTGTAAAGAGTGGTAGCCTCAGTATTTTCTTTCAAAAAGCTCCTTTGAGCTTCGGCAAGTATTTGGTCCTTTTATATTGCATTGTTTTAGCTCCGTAGGTAATTATGGTCATTACTTTTTGCTTGTAATATATCATGACTGGTTCAAAAGAGAATTTTCCACATTTTTTGTGTATTATTCAAGCTTGTGAGATAGCTGTCTGGATCTTAGTTCGCAGGGCTATATGATAATGTAGATCAAGTGGGCTATTATTAGTATTTATTCCTAAAATAAATGTATTCATCAGTTGTAATTAAAGTTATGCTGTTAAGCATCCATTTAAATTTTCTCTTTTGTTTGTTGTAACATAGCACTTTTGTTTTTTTCCAAATGAAAGGAAAGGTGGTTTACTTTGGCAGAAGCTTCTAGTTCATGGAGTAATTTGTGTAGCCCTATAGTGGTTTTCGATGTCAACACCAGGTTGTCGGTATACAACAACCATGATAGTAGAGAAGTGCCTATTTTTGGGGAGTCGGGGGCTACTCTCGTTAGATTTGCCAATATCAGCTATTATAAAATTAAATAGGGTTGCTGCAAGAATGCAACCCTGTTTTAGTCCCTTATTGATTTGAATTGGGCAGGATAATTGCCCTTCTTGGGTAAGCGAACCCAATTGAAGTTTCAGAATAGAATTGTTTTTATTAATATTTGAATATATTCTGGACAATTAGCTTTTTCTAGTTTTTCAAAGAGGAGGTCCCTTGAGATAGAGTCAAAGGCTGTTATAAAGTCAATGAAAGCCATATATATGGATTGGCCAATGATCTGTCCTCTGTTTTTGATTAGGGATAGGGCTATTTGGTTAATCGACATTCCTAGGCCAGGTAAAAACCCAGTTTGATATTTGTCCGCTAGTTGATTTTTGTTAACCCATTTGGTAAAATCCTTCAATAGTAGTCGGGCAAATATCTTCCCTGGGACATCTAATAAAGCTATTGGTCAGTAATTTTGTGGGAAATCACAAACCCCTTTTTTAAAGACTGGTATGATAATCAATGGTTTCCACGAAGATGGTATTTTGCTGATTTTGTAACACGTTAGTAAATAGTATGTGTAATATGTCAGCCCAAATATCAGGGTGGGATTTCAGCATGGTGTTGGTTAGGCCATCCGGTCCAGGGGCACATGAGGAGCTCAGTTTAGTTATTTAGATTCAGATGTCTCCTCTATCAAAGATCAGAGAATCTCTTGATTCCCTTGTCATGATTTGAGCAATAGCAGATTTTCATGAGCATCCACAGAGCTCCTCGTAGTAGTTGATCCAGGTTGCTTCTTGTACTGCACTAATAAGGTACACAGTTTGGTTATCATTTTCAGGCACTGTTCAGGACAGCCCAGGTTTGACTGCTATTTTTAGATGCAATTATTCTTAACATAACCTTGCTGTCCTTCTGTACTATTAGAGCCAGGTGAGGTTTCCGCCAGTTGTGATATTGAGTTTTTAGACTGTACATTTTCTACATTTTGATGTTGAATGTGTACATATCGGCTGCCCTTATGTTGTTACTCAGTTGTTTTTTAATTTCTTTTATCTGTCTATAAAATGAGTGCTTATGTTTAAAAAAGGGCTTTGAATTATACCCCTGTTTTTGTTCAAACAGCAACATTATGGCGATATAGCTAGCCCGTTCTTTAATTAGTTGTTGGTCTAGGCTTAGATTCTGATGTTGCATATGGGTTCTAAATGCAACCAGGGCCTCATCAGTCCTTTTATATTGCATTGTTTTAGCTCCGTAGGAGAAGTGTGTCGACATGCGATATGCTACACAAGCCAATGACCTGGAATTGTTGAGTCCTCAGCAAGGAACTCAACCCCTGTTGGCCTATTTGGCCAGATTCAATCAGTTAACAGTTGAAACCAGTTGGCCTGAGGAGAAGAAAGCGGCAGTCTTTTACAAAGGCCTGTCCGAGGATCTTAAAGATGCCCTTTCCACTGTTCCGGTGGTACCTGCAGGGTTTACAGAACTCCTGGACCTTATTTTACAAATTGATGCTCGTAGAAATGCCCGTAAAGGAGAAAAGAAACCCTTTCTGCCACCTATGGTGCGTTCCGATCCTCCAGTGGCGGCTCCCTGCGATCCTTAACCCATGCAGATAGGGGCCATCCGAGGCCGTCTTTCAAATGCAGAACGGGAAAACAGATGAAAGAATAATCTCTGCATGTATTGTGGTTCTGCAGACCATTTATTGGTTTCTTGCCCAAAAAAGCCAAATAGGCATGCGGGAAACGTTGGCCTCGGTAGGAGTACCTGTGCCGAGTTTCAAAATGGGCTCCAGTCAAAATACTCCTTCTGCTCCCATTGCTATCTCAGTGGAACTACGCTTCCACAGTTCTACAATTCAGACTCAGGCAATGATTGATTCAGGGGTTACTAACAATTACATTGATCTTTCATTCCTGCAAACAGCTGCTATACCTACGGTGACTAAGAAAGTTCCAGAAACAGTCAATACTGTCGACGGTTCTATTCTCGCGTCAGGTTTGGTCACTAAAGAAACCATTCCGATTACTGTGGTTCAATGCAACGGACATACGGAGGAAGTGGTTTTTGATGTTATTGCAGCACCACAGTACAAATTGATTCTGGGTATTTCTTGGCTAACTCTACACAATCCCTTAATTGATTGGACAACAGGACAAATACAATATCTTTCATCATATTGCAATGAAAACTGCTTTAAATATGTGGAACTGATCAGGGATTCATCTGTTGCTTCTTTGCTTGACACGGCTTTAACTATAGGAGCGGTGTCTTCACCTGACATCCAAGTACCTCAGGAATACAACACTTTTGCCGATGTATTTGACAAAGGTATGGCTGAACATCTACCACCCCATCGTCCTTACGATTGTCCAATAGAACTGCTACCTGGATCTAAGGTACCAACAGGAAGGGTTTATTCCTTAACTCAACAGGAAGATGCAGTCCTCAAAGAATACATTGATAAGGCTCCTAAAATGGGGTTCATTCATCCTTCACAGTCCCCAGCGGCCTCTCCTTTGTTTTTTGTCCCTAAAAAGGAGGGATATCTTAGACCTTGTATTGACTACAGAGCCATCAACTAGATAATGGTAAAAAACCAATATCCGTTACCACTAATCAGTGTATTGCTAGATCAATTGGGTTCATCAGTCATTTATACAAAATGAGATCTCCGAGGGGCATACAATTTGGTGCGCATTCGCAAAGGAGACGAATGGAAGACGGCTTTCAAGACGCGATATGGACTCTATGAGTATCTTGTCATGCCGTTCGGCTTATGTAATGCCCCTGCTACCTTTCAGTTTTTTATGAATTACATATTTCGGGACATCCTGGACCAGTTTATTGTCATTTACGTGGATGATATCCTCATATACTCGTCTTCATACCAGGAGCATATACGTCATGTCACTCAAGTGCTACAAAGACTATGGGAGCACAAGTTGTTTGTGAAAGCTGAAAAGTGTGTTTTTCACACTAAAGAGGTTGAGTTTCTCGATTATGACATCACAAGCACGGGAGTACGTATGAGTAGCTCCTGTCAGACTTGCTGTGTCGTGAAGAGTATTAGGGCCTCTGTCACCAAGTTCCTCACAGAGAGATATAAAAACACTCTCTGTGCGAGCCTTGAAGCCACAGGTGTTGGTGTTGTTGCACAGGAACCAGGCGCCGCCGAAGACCCCAAGGCTGTGGGAAGGAAGCCAAGTATTAGCACAAACAGGCACAGTATTTGATCTAACAGGCAAACCCAAATACCAAAAAGGTGCTTACCTAAACCTGATAAGGAGGGGCCGGGTTTGAGAGTTGTGGTGCAAGGGGCGTGCAAAACAGTCCCTGAAGCCTGGCACCCGATGGTAGTGCCGGCTGCAAACACCTGGATGATTCGTGGCACTTGGTAGGACGTGAAACACTTGAACGTGACTGTAACAATTCAGGCAAAAACGAAGGCAGGTCCAAAAGCAGTCCTAGGTTAAAATTTGGTTAGACGTGATAGGGTTGATAAACCAGGGAGTAGTTTAGAGGCAGTCCAGAGTTTGCTATCCAAAGGTCAGAAATCCGTGTATTCGTGCAGATCAAAGTAGCAGTACCAAGGAGTGAGAGATAGCAATCCGTAATCCGTGAGCCGAGGTCGAGTACCGTGACTCTTGAATCCTGAGTCGAGACGCTGAACAGTGTTGCGTGAGAAACAGCTGTGAAGCAACAAGCGTTTCGAATTGACCGGCTTTTATGCACGGCTCCCGATCACGTGAGCGGATGACAAAGCACGTGATCAGGAAAGCGTCCTGTAACCAGGAAGTGAGTGCGATCGGCTGCTCCTGCCCGATCGCAACCTCCAGAGAAGTTGCCAATGTAAACGAGGAACCCAATGAGGGCGGCCGCCGCCCCTTTTCTGAAACAAGGACCGCTTACGCTTCCCTCACACCACAGGTAGCCTAGGACCCTGAACTGGGAGTGCCCTGAAAAGCTTAGCGCTACTGCTTGTCGGGGAGTAACCGGGAGTGGGAGTGCTGATATCCCTATCTGTATTGGTCTGGATATTAGGCATGATGGGGTGCATGTTGGTATTCCTCCTGTACATGACAGCTCCAAAGTCAAGGCCATTCTGGACTCGACAAATCCCAACAATACCAAAGCATTGCAATCCTTTTTAGGATTTGCTCATTTCTACCGTCGCTTTATTAAGTCTTTCTCTCAGACAGTAGCTCCATTAACAGCTCTCACCAGTTCCAAACTGTCCTTTGCCTTGAACAAGGAAGCACAGAGTTCATTTGATGCATTAAAGGAGGCTTTCACTACCGCCCCAGTTTTACAACATCCGGACCTAAATCTTCCATTTTACGTAGAGGCGGATGCTTCTAACGTTGCAGTTGGGGCCATTCTTTCACAAATTTGTCCAGACAGTAATGAGGAGCACCCTGTTGCTTTTATTTCTCGTAAACTTAACCCATACGAACGCAATTATACAGTCACGGAACGAGAACTCCTATCAATCAAAGACGCACTACAGGAGTGGCATCACCACCTATTGGGAGCTAAACATCCTTTGACTATATATTCTGATCATCGTAATCTACAAGCCTTCAAAACAATGAAATGTCTAACCGCACGCCAAGCTAGATGGCATGCATTCTTTACCTGGTTTGACTTCCGGATTACTTACCGCCCTTCACGTGAAGTATTCAAGGCTGACGCCTTATCACGTCTCGGTAAGGACAAATCCAAGCCAGAACCACATCCTTTGGTGGTAAAGCATGTAATTTGCAGTTGTTCTGCTCAGTCCTCATTAAAACATGAACTACAGGAGTGGGTATCTCAGCATCCGCAGGATGTAAATACATTGAACTTAGATGCCCAGAAAGGTCTACCATTTATGCAAGGGGTCCTGTATCTACCTACTGAGAATACTCGCTCCAGAGCCATGCGTTGGGGACATGATTCAATAATGGCGGCTCATCCAGGTCAAAAGAAGACTGTTGAACTATTACGACAATGGTGTTGGTGGCCTTCCATGTCTAGAGACGTGATTGATTATGTCAACTCATGCTCTGTATGCGCCCAGTGCAAGACTCAACCCGGTAAGCCCATGGGATTAATGCAAAAACTACCGATACCACATAAGCCTTGGTACATGATTTCCATGAATTTTGTGGTTGAGTTGCCGTTACAACAAGGCTTTAACACAATATGGGTTGTGGTGGATTACTTTACCAAACTTGCACTTTTCATACCCTGTAAGGGTTTGCCCACTGCTGCTGTGCTAGCAGACCTTTTTCTGCAACATGTGTTTCGTTTCTTTGGCTTACCGACTATCATCATTACAGACAGAGGTTCCCAGTTTTCCTCCCATTTCTGGAAGGCACTTACTTCTGCTCTGTTAATAGATGGCAGAATGTCCAGCTCGTTCCATCCCCAAACAGATGGACAAACGGAAAGAACAAACAGTACCATGGAGCAGTACTTACGGTGCCTATGCTTGCAGTATCAGTCTAACTGGTTGTTCATGTTACCGTCAGCAGAGTTTGCGTATAATAATTCTCTTAATTCTTCTATTGGTACTACTCCGTTTTTTGCCTTGTATAGTCAACATCCTAGATCCATTCCATTGGATCCTGACCTGTCTACGGACAATCCAGCATCCACTTGTAAATTGCGGGACATATCGGTATTGCATACTCGAATCCGACAACAACTGCACCGCGCCCAACAGAATACCAAACGATATGCAGATGCCAAGAGAACCTCTGCACCGGTATACCAGGTTGGGATGACAGTATGGTTATCAGCTAAGAATCTGAAGATACCAGGCAAGAAGAAACTCCTTCCATGGTATATCGGTCCTCTGCCATTACCAGGCTTATCAACCCTGCAGCTGTCTGCCTGGAATTACCTACTCGTTGGAGAGTACATCCTGTGTTCCATGTCTCCTTGATCAAGCCATGTCATTCGAATACTCGTTTGCCTTTTAGGCCTTTGGCAATAAAAGTCAGGGGTTCTGATGAATACGAGGTAAAGGCTATCTTGGACATGAAGATGCGTACTGGCAAACCTTACTATTTCATTGACTGGAAGGGCTATGGCCCTGAAGATCGAACATGGGAACCGCTTGCCAACATACATGCTCCAGTATTGCTTCGCAGGTTCCACGCAAGGAGGGGTATGGAGATGCATTTGGGGGATGGTACTGTCATGCCTCACTCACCTGTTGCATATGGTAGCAGGAGTCCATATGCTTTCAGAACGGCAGCAAGACCGTTCTTTAACAGGTGGAGTCTATTTTCCAAACTCCCCGCTAAACGGCATTGCATTCCTGCTCCTAAAGTCACGTGATCGCAACTTGGGCTCACCAGTCACGTGCCTTTGGCACGTATTTAGGTCCTTTTCCCTAAGCACCCCGTGCTTCTGATTGTTGCAACTTTGTTTCCTGCTGGCGGTTTGATTTCGTTCGGACCGCGTCCTTCAGCCCTAAGCTTCTTAAAGCTTTTTCCGCTCCTAAGTCTATACGGAATTGTTGTGCTTCAATATCTGGATTCCGGACCAATTTCCACACTTATATTCCTGAGACTTGAGCATCAAAGCCGATTGCTGCACCTCGTGGCGGCTTCCCGAAGCCGATTGCTGTTCCCATTGGAGGTGTTTCGACTTACTGTATCATCATCCGTGTCCTTCCATACTAGTCACGGATGGGTCCTGCCGTAAGGTATACTTCTAGCACATGTCCACTGCTGTGTGTTGTCATTCGCTTATAACCTTTAATGCTACTCTCTGAGCTATGGGAGTATTTACAGCATCTTGTTTAGTTCCGTGTCCACGAACTTTCACTTACTGAGACTCATAAGTACTGTGTCCTGGTTGGGATTCATTATTTTCCAATTTAAGCATCACGGTGAATAACGCACTACAAACTAGAGAAAGATTTTCTGTTTGAACTTCTGGAGATGCCAGGACTATTTGTTTTTCAATATTAATCAAAGGTGATCTACGTTCTGCCAACCAAAGACTCTTCCATTTACACCCTGCTGGAGATACCAGTATTACGTTGTGTTATGTTTAGTGCACCGAACTAAAGGACGCTATCCAGAGTGCACCTACCCGACTCTAGTTCGGCCCTCGTTCCGTTCGGGGTTAGTTTCCTACTAACTTCCCCCTTCCTTTTTGTTGTGTTGGTTTTTTGGATTCATTTGGAACACCTGAGCTCACCTCAACTTGACAAACTACTCCTACAAGTTAGTGTAGCATTAGCGGGATTAAAGGAGTACAGCTGAAAATTCGTATTACTTACCTTATGCTTCTTTGTACACAGGTTGGAGAATGTGCATAGTTATTCATCCTTTCAATTGATTCCTCGCTCTGGCCGTGTTTTGTATCGAGCAGTGGGTGTAATCAATGGAAAGGATTCTTCCTTGAGGATTCTTCAGTGAAGGTTAAGAAGAAAGAATTTGGATCCATATTGTATCCTTTAATGTTAACTCCACCCGTATCCTTTTTGGTATATACCTTGTTATAGTTGAATTGAGGGCAGCATGTCATTATGTATGAAACTGTCGAGTTGGCTTTTGAGTTGGTCTAGCCGCCTCCCATGGGCTGTTGACTATGGTCTTTCTGTGGTTTATTTTTCAATGAATCTGGCTCGTTAAGAGCTGCTGGACTGATATTTGGCTGATTGATATCAGCATCAGATATTTTAGATAAGCATGGGGCAAACATACCTGCGCCCACTTGTTCTAATTCCTTTCTTCTTTGCTCTAGGGTAGTAAAATTGGCTGTATTTTGCCAAGGTTTAATAGAATTCATCTCAGTTTCATTATTATTGAATCGAAATTGGATTTTAGGTCAGTTACTACCCGCTTTCAGAGCTGCTGAAGTATCTACGTTGATTTTGGAGACCTGTTCTAGATGTTCTACAGCTTCAATGAGATCATCCTGTGGTCAAGAATTATCTAGGTCAGGAGTAGTCTGTGTGAGTCGCGTTGCTGGTTGATTACTGCTTTTTGATCTAGTTAACATCTTGTTTTTCATTATCATTCTAGCGTTTGCAATAAGTTTGTTGTTGTCCAAGTTTGTTAAAGAGTGCAAACATTTTCTTGAGCTTACTTGCAAGCTCTTAGAGGCAGGTTTTTGATTTTTCGATTTCTTTTTTAATTGAACGTGAGTAATTTTTGACCGCTGCTTTAGTATGCCAAGAAAATATAAAAAGCTGGCTTGGTGACTTTTTTAATAGCAGCCAGCACATTTGAATTTAGGGCAGAGTCTTCTTTGGGGATACTAAGTTCTCAATTTGGACTTGTGATGCCGCATTTACAATCATTATTTCATCTGAATTTCAGGTTGGTTGTTTATTGAAAGAAGGGGGGTGCAAGAGGTTGTTTGGGTGAAATGTTTACTTCAGTTTTATTGATAGCTACTTTCACTGCGTCAGAGTCATGACTTATGGTCTAATATTTGCATCATTTGTTTAGTGGTTCTGTTTGTATTACCAGTTTAGTGTCTAATATCTCGTACAATTTTGTCACAGCCATTAGGGCAGTGTTCATCGCCGACAGGGTTACCTCAGCTAGAGCAGCAGAGTCTTTATACCCAAGTTTCCAGGTCGTCGGGGAGCAGGATTAATAAAGGAAGCTGACGAGCAGCTTGACGAATCTGTGGAGTTTCCGCACAGAACGGGAAACTCAGGCAGATTAAGGGGATCGAGGGAAGGGGAAAGGTTTCGGGAGTTAAAGTCTTGGGTATCTGGAACTAGGATGATTTCTGGGCCTCTTTGATCTGGTTGGGTTGTTAGTATCTCTCATCGCAACTTCTGTTGTTGCCGCAGGTTCAGTCTGTGTTGGAGTTATGGCAGCAGTGGTTTCAATAGGTTCTCTGGGACATGGCTCCAAGATAGCACTGTTTGTTACGTGTACTTTGGCGATAGCTGTGATAGGTGGTCGCAAGGGAACAAACTTGTCACTAGGTGTATTGATTATTGTTTTAGGAGTGAGAATAACATTGTGCTCCATTGTAGGAATGGGGCAAACTGAGATATCTATTTCGTCTTGGATCTCTGTAGGCATAGCTATGATGGCTTGGGCATCTGATATAAAGGTGTCTGAGATCTCATCAAAGTCTTTTAGCAGTTGTTTGTCATGCAATTGCGTGAGCATTTTGGCCGGTTTCATGGTAGGTTTCCATTTGCGCATTTTGTCAATAGTGCAAACGTGTCTGATGTCTGTCGTTAGAGACCACCTTTTTTGTGTTTTTGATTCTTGTGGTCAGTTATGTCTTTAATTGGGGCCAGTTTCAGTGATGTTATGGGAGTCTCTATTAGGTTTAATGCCATTTGATTAGTTGGCATTGCTGTTTTTAATGTATATAAATGACTCATTATTTGTTGTCTGAGGAGACAGGGAGAAATTAAAGTAGTTTGTAATCTATTATATAGGTACCTAAAATTGCCTCCAGCAGGTGTCGTGAGGTAGTTCAGTGCTTTCTAATTGATTATATTGGTTCGTTCCTCAAAGACTAGCAAAAAATAAAAACTAATATCGACAGTTGAGACCTTAGTTAAGTTGCTTTTCTATATTATATGAAACACTTGTGTATAGGCGCGTTATAAATGCCATATCATATCATATATTGGTCACCGTGTTATTGAGACAAGGCGATTTTTCTGTATCACTAGTATAGAAGTACATTACTCTTCAACATAAGGTGTAAAATTCAATCAACTGGTAATGGGGGCAATTAATGGTATGGTCAAGCGCCTCATTCAGGCAGCGTGAAGGTAATTAGCTAAATGATTGTAACACGCTTAATACTGATACAAAAATAGAACAATATAAGAGATTTGGCCCCAAGACGCAGGCCGTTATCACTAAGGCACAGAATTCGGGAAGTTCCTGTGAGGGGAATTTTGTGTCTGAAGCCGCTGTTTTGACGCCTGGCTCAATATTGATGCCCACTGTCACTGGGTTGTTAAATATCCTTTATGGGCTGCAAACAATTATCAATACCCGGCTTAAAGGCTGAGCCAGCAGTCACCAGGTCTTATGACATAAGATTTGGAATAGTTCAAAAGGTAGTACCTGGCTCAAAGGCAGTACCCGCAGTCATCGGGTCTTGTAGTATAGAATGTATTGCTATTCGATAGAGAGTATCCCGCTCAAAGGCAAAGCCCACAGTCACTGCATCTGTAAGTATACATTATGTGTTGGTATACATTTTGGGTTGAGACAATTACCAATACCCGGCCAAAGTCTATGCCCGCAGTCACTGAGTATGATAATATCGTTTTTTAGAGCAATTCATTAAACAGGAACCACCTCAAAGGTGCTGCCCATAGTCACCAGGTCCGTAATTAAACCTTTTACGGTTACATCAATTGCCAGCAGCAGGCTCAAACACCAAGCCCGCAGACTCCTATTCTACAGCTTGTGGTATTTGGTTTGTTTAAATGTACAGCCAACAGTTTCGAAGTTTTTGGGAGTTGTATATTGTTTCCCAAACGGTATCGCAGACTCTTCGTTCAAATAGTAGTCTATGATAGTCTATCCAAAAATAATCGTAGGAAGAAATATTTAGCAGTCACCTTAATCTGTGATGGAACCACCAGGGCCACTCCGCTACCACACACCAAACTCAAACCACTTTGCTCCTCACTTCGCGTGCGTGCTTCACGCAGGTGCAATCCTTTGTAGGTTGGTCTGGTGTTTGTTTTATTTTTTCTTAAAGGCACCATTGTCCTTTGCTGGATCACCAAAGTATCTTCCAGTTAACACGGCTGCCCAGAGGGATAACAGGAGGACCGGAGGATAAGTAGCAGCTTCCAGTAACGGTAAACACAAAACACTTTGCTCCTCACAAGACCTTCTTAGTTTTAGGTCTAGGGGTCTTGAGAACTGCTCTAACATTTTCTTGTTGGGGCTGGACACTTCTGTTGCCCACAAAGAAACCTAAGTATATTACAGAAGATTGGGCTAATTTACATTGTTTAGGGTTAGCTGTGAGCCCGGCTTTCCTCAAGGCCCTCATCATAGTATACAGATGGAATAGATGGCCTTCCCATGTCCTACTATGGATCACAATGTCATCAATGTATGTACTGCAAAATTACCAGTAGGGTTGTAAAATCTGATCCATAAGTTTCTGGAATGTTGCTGGTGCCCCATGAAGACCAAATGATAGAATTTTAAAATGGAACAAACTTTAGGGGTCGCAAATGCTGTTTTTTCTTTGTCGGGTCCAAAAAGTGGAACCTGCCAATACCCTTTTGTAAGGTTCAGTGTTGACAAGTAGACTGCATTATCCAAACTATTGATCAAATCGTCGATCCGTGGCATCGGGTAAGCATCAAAGGCTGAGATGGAATTGACTTTTATAAAGTCTATGCAAAATCTCCAACTCCCATCAGGTTTTGTTACTAACACGATGGGAGAAGACCAGGGGCTTGTTGAAGGTTCGATTATATTAGCCTTAAGCATCAGTTCCTCCTCTTTTATGATGATGTCATTTCGGGATTCTGGTAGCCTATATGGTCTCAAATGTACTACTTTACCGACACGAGTACGAATATGGTGGTATATGCCTATCCACCTTCCAGGATCTTCACAGAATACATCTGGAAATGGACTCACAAGATCAGAAAGATTTTGTTTCTGATTATTTCTGAGATTTTTGGGAATTCAAGTTATATCTTCTACAGCCTCAGGTATCAGGCAGGACAATATGGTAGCATTGGATTCTCCTGGATCGTCTCTCCACTCTTAAAAGAGTTATATGGTAAATCTGGGTCTTTTGCTGATGGTCTGGCTGAGAAATGATGTAATTATATGGACCCATTTGCTCTACTACCTCATAGAGTCCATGCCATTTGGAGACCAGTTTTTGTATCTGATGTAGGTAGTAGCACTAACACCCTTTGTCCTATTGAGAAAGAGCATAGTGTTACCTTTTTGTTATAGGAAGTCTTTTGCTGCTCTTGGGCCTTAACCATATGTGTTAGTACCAGGGATCTAACTGTGGCCATGTGTTAGCTAAGCCTGGTTGCTGTTTGAGAGAGTGGTATCGGGCCTCTTCCCTTTCTTCCCATGTTCCCCTTAGCACGTGAAGGACATCCCTTGGTTCTCACCCATATAGCAATTCAAAAGGGGAAAAACCGGCAGAGGCCTGTGGTGTTTTCCCAATAGGGAATAATGCCCATGGAATCATTTGGCCCCAGTCTTTCCCATCCCGATCCATCAACTTTCATAGGATGGTTTTCAATGTTTTATTGAATCTCTCTACAAGACCATCTGTTTGAGGGTGGTATACAGATGTTCGTAGTGTGGTGATGTGTAGGAATTCTTTGATTTCTCCCATATGTTTACTCATGAAGTTGGTGCCTTGATCCGTCAGTATTTCTTTGGGGATACCAACCAGTAAAAAAAGGCAACATGTGTTTTAAAATTTGTTGAGTGGTGTTGGTTTGTAAGGAAAAATCTTTGAGGTAGTGTGTAGCATATTCTACAATTACTAATGCATATTTATTACCTTGTTTCTAAGCCTCAAACGGGCCTATGATATCCAATCCTATACTTGAAAAGGGAACTTCAATAAGAGGTACTGGATTCGGCAGAGCTGAGGGTGGTATATGTGCAATGGTTTTTTGGAAAATTTCACATGCCTGAATAAAGTTCTTAATATCTGCATGAATTATTGGCCAATAAAATGTTGTACTAATATGTACCTGGATTTTTGCTTCAGTCAAATGTCCTCCTGTTGTCCACTTTCTTGTGGTTTCTGCGAACAACCGAGTATTTGTTATTCCTACTATAGTGTCTCCACTATATAGAAGGCCATACTTTAAGAAAAAAAATGTCCCACCTTTCTGTCGACCTGCAGGTTCGGGTAAGACTTGTAGAAAGACTTCGGCCAACAAAGGGTCATTCCTCTGGCCGAAGGCTGGATCAGGAATGATGTCAGGTTCCTCTTCACTAGACTTTGGGGATACTGAAGCACTAGGTCTTTCATCTGCCTCTCCGAAACCCAAAACACGCCTCTCAGTCTTCTCCTTACCCTTCTCTTCCTTTAGGCTTGAAAATATTGTCATTACCAATATGCCTTGAGAAATGTTACCCCCAGGCTGTTTTTGGAAAATATCCTTCCCCTGGTTCTGAAACAGCGCTTATATGTCTCTTCTAAATTCTGGATCAATTACCCCAGCCAGGACATCTAGTCCGAATTTTCAGGCGAGTCCTGACTTAGGGGCTTTTGAATACTAGTCACCATGGCCTGGAGTGCATCGATTCGTTGATGGAGGGTTTCTTGTGCAGTGGTCATCTCTGCCCTTATATCAGAGTCCATCTGCAAGATCTGCGCCAAGGGTTCTGAGGGTTCCATTGGCACTATCTTTCTTGAGGCTCTTCTAATTTTGTTACTCACCACCGTGCAGTCAGGCCAGGGCGTTGCTCAGAATTCAATGCGGGTAAGCTTCTCAAGACTTAGTACTTCAGCCACTGTTGGGAAATTCTCCCCTAAGGGATAACCCAGACCGAACCTCCACAACTGAGGGAACTCTTCTTGGTAATAGACCTTTCTGCTGTGTATGTGAATACAGACAGAGCGGTAGATTACCCAAAAGAGCAGGGAACACCCACACTGCTACACCAAGCTGCAAAGAAAACGCAAACAATTAATATAAAAAATAACAAGGCACAAGTATTAACCTAATGGTACAATAAATACCTGAATGATGCTAGTTGGTACAATAAGGGATGAGCCTAGGGAAAAGGATAGGATACTTTTAGCTCTATTGTAAATGCTGAGGGCTTAACTATGGATACCTATAAATAAGTATGTCTTACTCTCTAATGTATAAAGGCAGTACTTGAATGAAGAACCAATGACACGAGAGGAAAAAATAACAAACAGTAAGGTTAGTATGGGATGTCTCCCCGGGCGGACCGAGGGTCGCAACTAGATACGGGGTGGTGCATTAGGCAGCAAAGCGTTCAAAGAATGCACTGGTATTGTTCTAAATATCCAAAGTTCAAAATCAACACATCAGTGGCCGTAAAGGAGGTAGTTGTCACGAGTTCCCAACGCTGTAATAGTTCACAAGAATACTATTTGGCTTACCGGGTAGCTGGACTGAGTGACGTGCAGCTGAATCCCAGGAAAGCGAAGCGGCTGCAGATGGACATGGAAGCAACCAGCAGAAACTCAGCCGAGCCCCGCTGAACGGAAAAGAAGCTCCGTGTTTGGTTGACAATCGGCAATCAAAGGAGTAGATGAAGGAAAGGGCTTGTAATGGAATACACAAGCTCTGTACTGAACTCAGCCAGAAATCAGGTCTACAGTACCAAAACAATAGGATCGGGTCAGAGTTCCAAGTCGGCAACAGCAGTTCAGGACAAAATCAAAGGGAGAGGCGAAGACAAGTCGGTTTGGAAATCTGAGGTCAAACACAAATTTGAAACAGCAAGGAAATTGAAAGGGGTCGAAGTAACTCTAATTATAAGCGCCGCCGAAAAGGCTTTGGGTTCTTTTATTACGGCAAGGGGTGTGGCTTGGAAGTCCACGTCGTGGTCAGCTGATGATTCACGTGACGCGACTGACGTTTGGACACCAGCCTTCGTTTCCTAGGCAACCTTAAATGTTGCCAGAAAGGAGAAGCCCGATGTTTATTGAAAAAAGACTTGTTCCTTAACATGAGGATACCGCAAGAGGCGAGGAACGGAATGAGCCCTGGATGTAACAATCGGTTTCTCTCCTGACTGCTTCTTCCTCTTTTACCTGTGGATGATTCCCACATTTAAATGTCCCGCTTAGGTGATTTGAATTGAAACAACTAGACCGCATTGTCTTCTTAGTAGCACAATTGATCATCCTTAACACTTTGTTCCAGTTCCTCATCCCAGTACTATAGGCATTATGGGTCTTGAAGTCCATAATGGTTTTAGGTTTTCATGTTTACTTAGTTTTGATTGATTGTTGAACTGAAAGTAATCGGAGCTAGGAGATGTTATGTGAATAGCAATTACATTTCTTGGCTCCACTTTACAATATGCCATCAATGTTTCAGGGACAATAGAGGAATTATGAGTCAAAGGAATTGCCACTTCCTCCTGATATGAGTCTCCTCCTGTGTGATCCTGTCTCAAAACACCGACCCCAGGGAGGAGGCCCACACTAGGGTTTTAGTGGTGATTTAATTGGATTCATCACATCGGTCACACTGGTCAAAACTACAAGCCGCATGGTTAAGTAACTTAACAAAAAGTGGCTCACTTTTACCCAGAAAACTGGCCCACAGTAGCATTTTCTGTTTTTGGTTCAGACATTGCCTTATAGGCCAGTCCAAGCCTGGGAGAGACCCTTCCTTACCTCAGAGCCCACCGTTCGCGTGGGTGTGCAGTTTCTAGCAAATATTATTCTAAGTTCTGCAACCTTTGGCCCAACTGATATTTTGGACTACAACTCCCATCAGGCTTAGCCAGCAATGTCAATGGTGGTGGATTAGGAGAACCATAGTCCAGAAGATCTGGAGAGCCGCAGGTTGCAAACATGTCTACCGGAGACACAATACTCTCGAAGATGGCTCTGATTTCAAGGACAAATCGAAACATACAAGACGTGTGGCCTAATTGGCTGGAATGGAATCAGTAATGTAATATGAGGTCATTTATACTGTGACCAGTCCCACCTCTCCCTGAACACTTTATCCTATTATTAAACCTCATCCAACAAACGGTATCGTGTCTCGGGAACAAATCTACCAGGACCTTCTGCAACTGCCCTATTTGCAACTCTAACCTTCTTTCATATTGACCTGCGCTTCATTTAAACTCGCTTTTGTAAACAAGTCTTTTAGAATACTTTTCTGCACGGTTGTCACTGGGTGCATTCGAGTGCTTTTAACATCATTGTGCTCTTTTGATGATGAACGAGTCTGTAAAACTCGATTCTGTGGAGCCAGTGCAGCAGACATCCTCTTAACACGATATGCCCGAACTGGCTACTTTCTGTTGCCAAGCAACTGGAGCAGGTCTCAAGCACCAGTCATCAATTGATAGCAGCTCTCTGCTCCATCTCTTTTCAATCATCGAAAGCAACTTTAATGCACAGTGTGGTTGAGTTTCCAGTGTAGCAGAGACACAGAAACGTAGAGAAAATCCAGGCAACACTTTTTGATTTCTATGCATAAACAGAGGATAATCAGAGCGTGTCGAAAGGATGTTGAATTGTTAACGAAATATAAAATTCCCCGCAGGAGACTTTTGTCGGTGTGCTTGAGCTATAATCTGGAATGTCCAATCAGATGAGTGAGTTAGCGCTTGCTACTGCTACTTCCATCATTGACAATTGATGTATTGCTTTTGAAATCTATACACAAATGAAACACTTCTCTGTGTATCAGCGCTGTACAAATAAACAAAAAATAAATAAATAAAATCTGAATACATTGGTATAATACTACTACTTCTATCACTTTGGGGGGGGGCTCTAAACGTCAGAGGTAGGATTGCACAAAGTGTACTCGGGCCTAGCAATTTTGCACCGCTGATAGTTTTCGACGGACCAGTGCCATAGGGACTTTTTGCACCAGTGCAAATGTCAGTGCCAAATGATTTGTCCCTGGTGCAAAATTGCCTGGCGCTGGTGCAAGGTATGCAATTGGGCTGTAGTTTTTCAGTCCTATTTATTAACTTACCGGCCTCCCTCCTTGTCTTACAGATCCTCGAGAAACTTTGCAGGTGGCAACAGTGCACGGTATAAGAACCTTTAACTTAACATAACATAACATATCATTTAACTGAACACAATTTATCGACCTCAGGAAAGTGCTGCATGGAACCTGTTAGGATTCCAATATGCGATTTGAGGTTTGCACGCACAGGGGGTCCTTCTAATTTGATGGCTGAATTGCATGGAGTGGGTCACTTATATTTGCAGTTCTGTGCAAAAGGGTTTATAGTCCTTCCAACGAAAAAAATCCATCGAAAAAGAAATCCATCGAATGAAAAACACCGAAAATAAATGCATCGAAATACTATATTTTACATTTTAATGTACATATCCATCGAAACTGGCCCATCGAATATAGGAATTCAATGAAACCTGCTTCACGTTTAAAACGCTACATGGAGCTGTCCAGTGCTGAAATCTTTAAAGTATTTCGGCACTGGCCAGCTTCATGTAACTTTGTATTGTTTATTGGGGGGGGGAACCCAACCTCCCCCAACCCTCAAGGTCACCCCCCCTAACCTTAACCCTAAACCCAACCCTAACCGTCACTCTAACCCTAACCCAACCCTAACTCTAACCCTAACTCTAACCCTGACCTAACCCTTAAATCCAACGAAAATTATTCAATGACAATGCTTTTCGATGGAAATGCATTTTTCATTGGATCATTTTTGTTGAATTTTAATTCAATGGTAAATGTTTCGATGGAAAGACCAGATACCGTGCAAAAGGTCCTCCCGGTGCAATTTTACTAATTTCTACCAAACTATTAAAACAAGATAAATATCTTTAACACCTTTCTATTCTCTTACGTGTTAGAAAAAAGTGTGAATGCCTCCCGTGGGAGGGATTCACAATGGATTCCTATGGAGACCGCCTGCTTTAACCAGTTGTAATAAACAGACGGATTCTATAGTAGAGTATGCTCGTCCTTTTTGCATAGACTTGCATAATAGCCCGGCATTTGCCGATAAACCATGTGATGTTTTGCAGCCACGTGCGGATGCATGAGGGATATGATTAGTTCATTCAGTGCCCCCAAACTGCCTCAGAGCAAAAATAAAAACCCCTGGATTGGGAAATGAGGTGTAATGACAGCCATTAATGTGTAATGCCAGTGTTTACACCTTCTCATTCGTCGGTCTTGGAAAATGACCCCCACAGTGAGTGCTTAATTCACTGGACTCTCGAAACAAAGGACAGAGCTGCCGAGCCCATCCACCCCACACGTGCACTCCTTCCCCTCTGTGGAAAAAGGTTGCGCCTGGGTCCAAAATACCTTCAACTCTCCCTCCGTAAATACCTCCCTACCCCAGGGTAGGGCAGAAGAGACAAAACCCCAAGATGGGGTGAGAAACCCAAGACCCCAAGGCTAAGTAGAAGAGACAAAACCCCAAAGTGGGTTGGGAGACTCGAGACCGCAGGGTGGGAAAGTAAAGATGAAACCCTGATGTGCGATGATAAACTCAAAAGAAAGAAAAGAAACCTCAAGGCAGGGTGTGAGACCCGAGAACCCAAGGTGGGGCAAAAGAGACAAAACCGCAAGGCGGCAGGAGAAACTGGAGGCCCCAAGGCGGGGTAATAGAAACGAAACTCGAAGGCAGGGTGAGAGACTAGAGACCCCAACACAGGGTCAGAGAAACCAGGCCCCAAGACAGGGCGAAAGAAACATTTATTGGGGTGACTTGAATGATACAAGAGAAAGTCAATAAGCCTCCTGGCTCACCCTTTCCACAAGGGCGAGAAGCCTCTATTGGAAAAGACTAACACCACCAGTCACTTACTTTGGATTGAAGCCCAAGTGTATTTTTGTTGGGTTTATGTGATTCTTTTCTAAGTGTTAAAGACAAAACTCAAGTAGTATAGGATTCCGGACGGAGAACTTTCTTATTTGTAACAGACCTCCTGACGAGCACCCTTTTGCAATTTCTTTATGGAATAGGTCCAAGCAACTCAGAGATAGGGGCAGCGTAGGGTTCTGATGATTTAAAAATAAATAAAAGTTGTACACAAGGCCAGCTTGTCCGTCTCCTAATTCTGATCTACCACCACATACAGACACAAACAAATTACCAACGACCGTATTATTTTGGACATGAATGGATAAATTACGCACTTAATACCAGCGAGTGGTTTCTAACACACGCAATTGTTTTGCTTCCAAGACAAACGCGTTGCCCCTGAGCTATCCTTTCCTCCCCTGTAAAATAAGGATAAAGTATGCCCAAAACACACACACGTATAGGCACCAATTGCTTTTCTTTGGACATACACAGGAAGTGAGGAAAACAAACCAGTACAGAGTGCGGAAAAACATATGACAGGATTTGAAACATGCACGCAGACACAACTCTCAAACGGTGAGACCACATGGACAATTCACACAATGCGGGCTTGCACAGAACACGGCGAACAGGCACAAACACATACAAATACGGAGAACTCCGTATTCTGGGGTCATATAGACAATCAAAGAAAACTCTGGACATATGGACATCATATACTTTGAAAATAAGAGCAAATTAGCTGGAAAAAAGGTTTTAGCAGGGAGTTAAGTTGCTAGTATAAAAGGTACGTCTATAAACTTTGGAAATTACAATGTTACGGTTAATACAAACAGTCCAAACAAACTATTTGCCACTTATAAACAAAGCCCATTTCACTAAGACAGCCCTTAAATGTGAGATAGCTTAAATCAGTACTATAAGTAGATGAATCCTGACGCACCAATAGCATAAGGGAGGATACCAAAATATTATAGAGTATTGTGAAGTAGTGGTTTCGTGCCACTGAAGGTTTGTGTTTTTTATATATATTTCGGAAATTGACAAACAACTATTTTGCCCCATGGGCAACTGTGACATACCACTGCTCAATAGCTCAGCGGGTTGAGCGCTCGCTGCTGCGATATGAGCGTGATCTGCAGGTCGCACGTTCGAATGCTGACAATATGCAGATAAATAATATGTCTGTCGGCACACACCTAGACTTTCTGACCAAACATTTGAAGGCTTCGAGGCGCTAACCTAATAAATAGAAATATGTAAACTTTGTTCTAATTTTATGCCATAAAAACTTTACTTTTTGATACTTGTTGATGAGTCGCCTTTACAAGTACCTATATTTTTTATTACACTTTTACTGTGAGTTATACTATAAGGGAAAGATATCGACAAGAAACAGGTTACCCACACGTTTACAATCAAAAGTAAGCTCAATAATTCGTGGAAAATGGCTTCTACAAGGCTCCAGTTTGACCTTTTTAATATTCCGTTTTTACATTTTAAAATGGGAATGATTTTTTAAACTGTAAAATTGTTTCTGTGTTGTTATTTATTGTCAATGGCTAGCGCCGTATAAAATGTGTTTTTCTTCTTCCAGTTTGATGCTTGAAGATGTGCGCGCCGCAGTGCTTTTTTATAGCCGCAGTGCTTTTTTTCTAGATATGCTGGTCCTGATTCATGGAATTATTAGCACGGTGCAAAGTTACTTTGCACTGACAGCCAACAAACACCCTTATTTACAGAGCTGTGCAAAGTGTATTATTGCAATGGAAAGTCACTTTTTTCACCCCACGAAAAAATTCCATGAACCAGGCCCTCAATGCCTTCATCACATCATGCATGTGTTGTGTAAAGCGCCGTCATGGCCAGGCCCTGCAGAGTGATGGCAGAGGCCGGGTGCGAATCACGGCGCGAAACACTTCATTCACTCTTGCCGCTTCGTGGGGAACGGGTTGCACTTGCTGTCGCCTGCAGTCAGCAGGTGATTACAGTGAGTGCCTCGTCACCACCTTACACGCTTCCTTTTGTTACACCGTCTCCTGTCACGTAGGGTAAGGTTAGTATTTCTCCCAGGCTATCTTGTTGCAGGACTGCACACTTCGCGTGACTATGACTAACCCATACTGGCCTCTGACAGACACTTTGCACAGGCACGGTTTACTTTGTTATTAGTGATGACATTATATACGTTTTAGTGAGCATAATGGCCCCTATAACTTCCTGGTAATCTTCATTACTCGAGTCCAAGCCTTCCTCGTCACAGTATTTTAGATCACTGAGCCTCATTCCAACCCGACCAGTATCCTGGCAAATGTGGATACCGTTTCTGGCACCCGGTCTGGCGGCATTGCTGCTGGATTAGGGGTGCCGGCGGAGCGGTGTTGATCCCCATTCACGGTGTCCCATGGGACTTTGTGAGGGGATTTGCTGTTGTTAACAAAGGCTTTTTTGGCTGGAAGGGCACCCAGCACTCTCGTAGTCGCGGTCTGGTAAAGTGGCGGTATCCTCGGACACCAGCACTTTTTTACCGGACGCCCGGACTCAGAATGAGCCCCACTGTCTTTTGAGACCCAATGTGGTTTTAAACCTCCCTGTAATCAAACAGGAAGTCTCAGTGAGTTACAGGTGCTTTTAGACCCAGCTGAGGTGAGACCTAAAAATTGGAAGAGCAAAGCTGTTTTTAGTGGATTTGTGAAGGACCTTTCTCCCAGTGAGGACTTGCCTCATAGAGTAAGGACTGTGAGGAGGAAGATGGACGAGGAGGTAGTGGGACATTTACAGCCACAAGCGCCTATCAACAGATGCAGGGGCGTTGCTAGGGGGGGATAAGGGGGCTATAACCCCAGATCTTTTGGTTGTAGCCCCAGATAGAATCTCAGGAGCTACAGCCAAAAGACTAGCTAGCCCCCAGTCCCAACAGTTCCGACATCAGCGTAGCCCCGGGTCTTTTCCAGACCTAGCAACTCCCCTGAACAGATGGTCTTAGGCTAACTGATGAACCAATTCATCCCAATTCAGGATATTTCGAAATCAGTGCCGTAAGATCTACATGCTTCTGTCACGCTGCCCCGACAGACACATCCGATCATTTATTTGTATTCATTTAATCATGTATTTATTTGTAACGCTGCCAACGGCCCAAAAACATAGGGGTGCACATACACACAAAAAACATGAACCAATAATGATAGGATTGTAGTTTTACATTTTTACCGTAATTAATAAAAACTCGGAAGGTAGTATAAGGTGGCCGAGCCTTCCCGTTTCCGATGCTAATTGCTGGTGCTGCCGCCTAATTGTCCTCCACCTGCGACACACTATTTGTTGTATGGTCAGTGACCCTGGCCAGTACAGGGTCCCGGGTAGGCCGTCGCAGGAACTCACACATGACACAAAGTACTGCACGGTCACACCAGTGGTTGCTTGGTTGACTGG
This sequence comes from Ambystoma mexicanum, assembly GCF_040938575.1. NCBI lineage: Eukaryota > Metazoa > Chordata > Amphibia > Caudata > Ambystomatidae > Ambystoma > Ambystoma mexicanum. Next base: position 55,067,376 of record NC_090936.1, read on the forward strand.
CACACGGGCACCCGTGCACACCTTTTATTGCATACATCACGTGTAACCCACGTTTCATTAACCACGTGCTTTTGGCACGAGCCCAGGAGGGTCTTAGGGCCTAATATCCCCTGTAACGGGTAACAAATAACAACAAGTAACAACTGCACCATAATTAAAACCAAGTGCACGAGCCATTCCTCCCCCCCCAAACCCCCCCTCTAAATTGATCGGGCATTCCAGCTGCTCAGCCTATCCATGTTCCCTTGCTCGACCTTTCCACTTTTGTCAAGCCTCTCTGGCTCTTTTTTTCCAGGCAGCCCTTCCCGCTTTCTCCTGGCCGGACTGAGGCCTGTTGTGATCTTGCCATCCACTCTCATGCCCATCACGGACCTGGTCCTGTCCCTCTTCTCCCAGGAAGAAGACATCTTCAATGTCATAGTCCCAGGGATTCTCCTCCGCAAAACCCTGCATACCTTTGTCACACTCTTCTACTCCAGTGAGTGCTGCCACTTGCACAGCCGGTCCTCTTCCTTCAATCTCCCCCTGCCGCTGGGCCTGTTGCTCTGCCACAACTGGCCACGGGACCCTGCATCGTGCTGAAAAATGTCCCAGGAGGTGGCAACGCCCACAGTGGTTATCGGCGGCCGGGCATCGTCCCGGGTGTGGTAGCACCCCCCCCACCACACACTGCAGGACGGGGCCGATATGTAACAGCATCCGCCCCCAAAGACACCGGCCACCCCCTGGCGGAATGGAATTCCCTCAAAACCTTAGGACAATGTAAATTAGCAAGAGGCTCCCAAGTATGATCCTCAGGACCAAAACCCTTCCAATCGACCAGATAAAGGATAGTACCTCTGGATACCCTATAATCCAGGATGCAAGACACCTCATATTCTTCTTCACCATCTACCACAACAGGGGGTGGAGGCGCTGGGAGCCCAGTGGAAGGAGCAAAATGAGGGAAACGTGAAAGACCAGATTTATACGCCAGGATCTGGACAATGACAACCGGACTGCAGCAGGATTGATAACCTTATTAATGGAAAAAGGACCCACGAAGCGAGGCAACAATGAGCGTTTTCCAGCAATCCGTAAATTACAGGAAGCCAACCACACCTTCATGCCGATCTGATAGATAGGTGCCGGCAAACGATGTGCATCAGCTGCCTTCTTTGCACGGTCTTGGGCCCTAAGGAGATGACATCGTACATCTTTATGCACTTGATCCAGATCGCGGACGCAGTCACGCGCAGCCAGATTGGAATCTGGCAATGATGGATCAATTGGTAATGTTCTGGGATGACATCCATAAAGGGCAAAGAAAGGAGACACTCCAGTAGAGGTGTGCATAGAATTATTGTACGCGAATTCAGCTTGTTGCAACGCCGTAAACCAGGTTTGTTGAAATTGGACACAGAGACAGCGTAGGTACTGTTCAATAGTAGCATTAACCCTTTCAGTTTGCCCATCTGTTTGTGGATGGTAAGATGAAGAGTATCTATAATCGATTCCAAGAGAAGCCGTAAGAGCTTTCCAGAAGCGTGAAGTAAACTGCGTTCCCCTGTCGGAGACAATGACAGACGGTAGCCCAAAGTAGCGAAACACATTAGACATGAACAGCCTGGCCAGTTCGGGTGCTGAAGGCAACCCGGAACAAGGCACGAATATAGCATACTTTGTAAAGTAGTCCACTACTACCCAAATTGTGTCGTGTCCTTGTATCTCTGGCAATTCGACAATGAAATCCATCAACACCATCTGCCAGGGTTTATATGGAACTGGTAAGGGATGTAATAACCCCACAGGTTTGGTTCTGGAAGTCTTGCATTGAGTACATATGGCACACATTGTTATGTAGTCTTGTACATCGCGTGCCATGGACGGCCACCAAGCCCAACGTCGTAATGCTTCCAACATTTTCTGGTTACCTGGATGCGCAGCAACAGGTGAATCATGAGACCACTGAAGGGCTAAAGTGCGAGCTTGACCAGGCGGAATGAAAACACGTCCCTGAATGAATGGTAAACCTTGCACCAGATCCAAGTTCAGTTCTGCAATCTCATTAGGATGAGTAGAGGCCCAATCCGTAATAACGGATCGCAAGGGGGGTTGAACAGAACAGCCACATATGACTCTGTTTGGTAGAAGCAGCTTATGTTCCGCCTGTATGAGCTAGTCACCCGCACAAGAGCGAGAAAGAGCGTCAGCTGATACTTGAGCCTTGGCAGCACGATAGGTAATAACAAATTGGTATTGTGAGAAAAACAAATGCCAACGTGCCTGCCTGGCAGTGAGACATTTCATGGATTTGAAGGCTAATAAACTCCTGTGGTCTGAATAAACGGTTACAGGGTGTCGAGAACCAAGAAGATGATGCCTCCATTCGAAGAAGGCATCCCTGATGGCCAGAAGTTCACGTTCTGTAATTGAGTAATTTCTCTCATATGGTGTCAACTTGCGAGAGAATTAAGCGATGGGATGTATGTCGCCCGAAAGAGAGCACTGTTGAGATAAAATAGCACCAACTGCATAACCTGAGGCATCCGCTTCTACAAAGAACGGAAGATCTGGGTCTGGATGCATAAGAACAGGAGCAGTAGTGAAAGCAGATTTCAATTGATCAAATGCCTTCTGTGCCTCTGGTGACCATACATAAGAGACTTTGGCACTAGTCAGGGAGATCAAGGGAGCTGACAGATCAGAAAAGCCATTCACAAAACGCCTATAAAAATTAGCAAAACCTAAGAAAGACTGTAGGGCCTTAACTGATTTAGGTATAGGCCAGTCTAAGATGGCCTTCACTTTGGATTGACTCATCCGAACTCCATGGTTAGTTAAATCGTAACCCAAGAACTCCACTTCGGAGGCATGAAAGATACACTTTTCTGCTTTTACGAACAACTTATGGTCTCGCAGGCGTTGAAGCACAGTTTTGACATGTTGGACATGTTCGGTGAGATTTTGTGAGTATATTAGAATGTCGTCTAAATATACCACGACGTATTGATCCAAAATATCGTGGAAAAGGTAATTCATGAAAGCCTGAAAAGTGGCCTGGGCATTACAAAGCCCGAAGGGCATTACCAGGTATTCGTATAGACCATACCGTGTTTTAAATGTGGTCTTCCATTCATCCCCTTCTCTCATGCGTACCAAGTTGTACGCTCCTCTAAGGTCAAGTTTCGTAAAAACCTGTGATGAACCCAACTGATCGAAGAGAACAGAGATCAACGGAAGGGGATATTGGTTCTTTATCGTTACTGCGTTCAGGGCTCGATAATCAATACAAGGATGCAGGTCTCCTTCATTTTTCGGACAAAGAAGAGAGGAGAAGCGACTGGAGACTTTGATGGTCGTATAAAGCCCATAGCAAGTGCTTTGTCTATGTACTCCTTGAGTACCTTGAGTACGACATCTTCTTTGAGAGTGAGGGAATACACTCTTCCAGCTGGTATCCTTTCCCCTGGTACAAGATCTATTGGACAGTCATAGACCCGATGTGGGGTAGTGTTTCTGCCATTCCTTTGTCAAATACGTCCATGAATTCTGCATATTGAGATGGGACCACGGGTGTGGAAGATTTCGTGATCGCCCCAATATGCAAGGGAGGAGAGGCTAGTGCTCTAGCCGGACCGTCTTGAGTTATCCCAAGCAATGAAGTGCATTGGGTATTACAAATGGTTGACGGGAATTGGATCTGGTTCGTTGACCAGTCAATGGCAGGGTTGTGAAATTGCAACCACGGAATACCAAGAATGAGTTTATAAGCTGGAGCCTTGATAATGTCAAAGGAGATTTCTTCCATATGTCCATCCTCAGTACTCATAATTAAAGGAACCGTCTGATGGGTGACCTGGCCAGAAACAAGAATAGAGCCGTCTACGACAGTGACAGTTTCAGGGTGTTTTTTGCAGAGTAAGGGTATTCCTGACTCAGAGACGTAGCCTTGATCAATATAATGGCCTGTTGCACCGGAATCTATTATCGCCATAGCTTTTAATGACAATCCCTGGGTCGAGGAAAAATCAACAGGGAGACGAAAAAGCTGAACAGGATCCTGCAAAGGTGAGTCCAGAGTAAAACATCCTGACGTAGGGACTCCATCTACTGTCGGGATTTGGCATTTCCCGCTTGCGTTTGTTTTTTTTTAGGACACTCGGGTAACAAATGATCTGAGGCTCCGCAGTACATACACAAGTTGTGTGACCTGCGATATTCCCATTGAGCCGGCGTCAGCGGACCCCTAACCGCTCCTATCTGCATGGGTTCAGGGGCAGGTAGGTTTGTGGACGTGGCTTCAGCTGCTGCTGGGGCGAACACAGTTGTTCTTTTTCCCCCGCGTCTTTCAGCCTTACGGGCATCAATCTGGAGGACTAAATCAAGTAATTCTCCAAATGCAGTGGGAACGACTGGAACAGTGGACAAAATGTCCTTCAGTTCGTCAGATAGACCTTGATAGAAGAGTGCTGATTTCTTCTCTTCAGGCCAGTCGGTTTTGGCAGCCAACTGATTAAAGCAGGCTAAATAAACCAGTAGGGTATTATTCCCCTGTCAGTGTTACAGCAACTCCAGGTCGGTGGCTTGAGTGGTGTATCTCGTATCAAATACTTTACTCATCATGGTAAGGAGGGCATCACAATTATAGAGCACATGACTGTTAGACTCCAACAATGGGTTCGCCCATGCGGCTGCAGTACCACCTAGGAGTGACAACACGAACGCAGCCTTAGTGGTGGAAGAGGGAAAAGAGGCCGGGCGACAGAGGAAGTGCAATTTGCATTGATTGACGAAAGTTCTGTATTGCTTGGGATCACCCATAAAGCGTTCTGGGGGGGCCAGAGGAAATTGAGTGGTAAGCATTACCGGAGCTGATTCCTGACTGGGAGCTGGAAACTCTGACCCCGAAGCCGTAGCTGCAGTGCCACTGGGTTGTGAGACTGGAGTAGTCACCAAAGACTGAATAGCGTCCACCCGTTGACGCATTGCCTCCTGTGCGTTGGTTAAATCAGTACGTAGATCCGTGACCATTTGCACAATCTGATTCAGGGCATCGGTTGTCTCTGTAGACATTTTTAAGGCTGCTAATTCTGTTACTCACCGCTCCATATGCTGATTGGAGCCTGGGTAAGACGACCTCGCAGAGGAAGGTAGGATTTAACAGGTTCGGGTTCAGCCTCCAGGATTCCAGCTCCCCTGAATTCTGTGATTCAAGCTTCCTCTAAGAGGGGCTCTTTTCTACGATGTACCTCTCTGCCGTTTGAGTATAAACCAGCAGAGATGTCTATCGCCTAAAAGAGCGGGAGAACACACACCGCCAATAACCAGTGCTGCAAAGAAAACACAGTATGATTAGAAGCAATCAGGCAATATGGAGTTATTTAGACAATCAGATAATTCTCTAAGTACCTAGACAATGGTTGAGGTGGTGTTGGACCTTAATAGATGAACCTACAAGAAAACCCAAGACTATGAGTATGCACAAGTGATAACCACAAACTAACTATGACTGATACAACCCCAGCAGACCTGATAAGTGGGATTCCTAGGGAAAATGGGTACCAGTTGAAAGGAAAACAACGGCAGGTACAAAACAACAAATAGGAAGGTTAGTAAGGAAGAATATACCCGGGCGGCACGAGGGTCGCACTAGTGACGGGATGGTGCATACACTTGAAAGCGTCACTACTATGCACTTGGTTGATGTAGAAAAGGTAAGAATAAATGATATAGTTCCAGGAATCCACACGTATGAGAAAAACTGATGAATTTCAGGTAATGAACAATACAGGAGAATTGGATGGGTTTTACCTTAATTGCACAAAAACAGGCCAAGTTGGTGAGGCAGTCATGTAATGTGTAGCGTGGTACTCCGCGTAGGAAGATAGTTCAAATTGTGTAGAGCGGCAAGAAAAAGTAATCCCACCAGACAGGCGAAAGCACAGTGGGAATCCAGGGACAGTCCTAGTTCGGCAACAGGGTTCACTGATCAGAATGGAGGAAAAAGCAAATGCAATCCAAGGACAATCCGAAGTCGGCAACAGAGTTCAAAATCAGGTTGAAGGAACAGGCAAGGACAATCCAAAAGGTGGGTCGAAGAACCAGGAAGTCAAGTATCAAGAGGAAAAAGGAAATAAGCACTGGAACGGGATGAAACCGAAGGAAAGTAACGCCACAATTAGCAGCAACAAGCCGCTGAGTCCCTTCGGCTTTTATGGTGCAGGGGGGCGGAACCTCCTTATGCGTTCTCTGCGCACGGGACGCCTCAGCTGATGCAACGTTCTCTGCTGTACAGCCAGACGCCATGGCAACCGATACCGAAGCCACAACAAAGTTCTGGAACGCGCTTGCCCCCGTATGTGGCCACAAGAAACGGGAGGTACTGCAGGACGGGGCCGATATGTAACACCAGTGAGCCTCGCATGAGATGCAGGGCACCGGGGCACTTCATAGCGGTTTCTGCTCCCATTATTAAGTCATGGGGAGCCAGAAACTATAAAAAAGCAAGAAGGCAAAAAAGGGCGCAATTCTCCATTCATGAGATGTTAACTTGGGGAATCCTGTAACCCGCATTGCCCACAGCCAGGAATTCATAATGAAGAAGTAAGAAAACAAAAAGGGTGCACTCCTCCATATATTAGATGTGAACTTGGGGAAACCTGTAAACCACATTGCCAGCAGTACAAACATTATAACCAAAAGACAAAAGGACAACAAGGGCACAATTCTCCTTTCCTGAGACACCAGTTTGAGAAAACCTGTAACTCATATTATCACTAAGAAGAGGTTCATTGTAGCAGTAGGAGTTTTCTTCCTGGCAGGAGAGTGAACCAGGACAGGGACCATTAGTAGTTAGTCCTGGCAGGCGAGTATACCAGGAAAGAAGAAGCTTTTTTGAAGAAGTGTGTTTGTGGCAAAAAGGTGTGGTGGAAAGAACTTGTTAACTCTATCGTCTTTTTGACAAACTGTTGCATCACAAAAAGTAGTTGTTGTGCTATCCTGACAAAAGTATTTCATTTGAAGAAAAAGTGTGATATGCTAATACTTGCTTGTCACTTTGATTAAACCAATTGCCATGGTGTATGAACTTTTGTTTTGTGAGAGAGACATTTGCCTTACCAAGAAGGATACTATGGAAAACAAAACAGTTGTTGTGATTTATAAACAAGTATTTGTGAAAGAGACATTTACTTTATCAAGTGGAAGGACGCAGTGGATGGAAAATACCCTTTTCTACGCTACTTTGAACAGAACGTTGTTGAATCAGAACTTTACCAAGGGTATTCCTGAAGTGATCCAGGGGAAGGGAGCCCAACCCTGGTCCCAACAAGTACTTTCAAAACCTTGTAAGTTTGAGCTTTTGCCATTTTGTGTTGAATTGAAAATTGCTAAATGTGTCCAGTATATTTTTATTATATGTATTAGTGTGAGGGTGAGATGCTTTTTGGATACTAGGTCATTTTTGTTTAGTTTTAGTTTATTAGGCAGGCATATCCTTGTTAGGATAGGGAAAGATAGGCATGTATCTCACCCCTATTCATTTAATAAATGGCAAACATTGACAAAACTATACATTTGTGTCCGTTTCGCGTTTCTGACCCCTCACAATCGTCAAATGAGATTTTTAAAGGACAGGCGGTTATTTGCGGAGAGGAGGGGTTACAACATGAGGGGTACATGCAGAGAGGATGATGCATTGGGTGTTATTTGGGATTGAAGAGATGTGTGACTTACAGTGAGATGAGTACGGTGGTTTGATGGGAGAGTATTATGGTAATACAGGGAGTACTCAAGGCACTGTCCTAGGTTGTAACGTCATGTTATTTACTCATGCCAACACAATTTTGGTTGTCTACTGGAGTGTGTTTCGTGCGGCTTTTTCATTTAGGAGTTTGAGAAAGGAGGAGGAAAAGACCAAACACCTTATACCTGGTAAGGATATACAGAGACCCAGGTGCTCTACCTGACCACATGGAGGGTCTCGCAGGATATCAAAATGTCACATGAAGCGCCTTGCGAGGGAGAGGCGCTGCCGCTTCCTCATCCTAAATATCATCTTCATCCTCTCTGTCCATCTGCCCTTACAATGAGGAGACAAGAACTGTTAATAAGGCGAGCGGCATATATGCATCCAAAGATCTGATCAGTGACATTCCAACGCACTTAAGGGATAATCTCGAGTCGCCCACCCCCAGGAGACACATCTATTTCATGATTTCAAAAAAGTGTGTGCATACCATGCTGCCGGTAGACAAGGACATTAATGATCCGACCCTGAAGGAATTCGCTTAATTTGTGAAGGATGTACCCCCCCCAAAAAGTATTAAAAAATGGCATGACCTTCAAAGATCAGAAGATCGACTGGTGACATCAGTGCAAAAGGATCCAATGTTGTTGGACCTAATTGGTCATACGTGAGTACTGCAGAAGATGATACTCTCAGATTCAGCAGGTTTAACACTTTCCTTGCCACTAGTCCACTCCTCACCTGATGATTCTGTGTGTGTCTCCACGGATTCGTCGGATGAGCTTCTACCTTCTTTTCCCTCCAGGCTGTCCTTGTCTGTGTCCTGATAGTCTTGTTCTTCTGTTTGAAGAGATAGGGGTGGGCTCCCCCGGAGGCCACTTTGCCTATAAAGCTATTAGCCCGGCAGCGGGGACTCCGGGGAGCCCACTCCAAACCAGGGAAAAGCTTTGCCGAAAAACCCTGGCAGATCTTGTTGCTGTAGCAGTTAGTAGTGAGTGGTATTTATCCAGAGTGGTAGTTGCTGTTGGTAGCAAGCATGCCCTCGTATATGGGATACAGTACCCAGCATGCACTGGTAAGTAGGGCAGCAATGTCCAGTTCCAGCGTAGTCAGGTTCTTAGAGTAACGGACTACAATAACCAGCATGCATTGGTAAGTATATGTAGTAGAGTGAAGAATAACAATCCAGTGCGGAGCCGCACAACAAAGCAAACAGTTCTGTACTCTTCTCTTACTAGACTGAGCCAGTAATAATGGATGCACACAAGCAAAGTACCACACCCAGCACAGAGCGTCTGCTTGCAGGGAAGACCCCGTGGATGGAACGTGTACAGGTAGAATAGCACACAGAGCGGGAGAAGGGAAACCACGAACAGCGGTAACGGGTAGACACGTGCAGACGAACAAGGAAGGAAAGAAAGGGAACACAGGAGAGCAACGGGAGGCAGAAACGAACGTTGGAAAACTCACGTAAACAGCTAGAAAGTTGCAACGCACAGGTGCTCTCCAATCCCAGGTAATTATAGGTACTGCAGCATAAAGACTAGACCGCACCTCGCAATGACTCTGAGTCTAGTCGCTTTTCCATATCGCCCATCTGCTCCATACCTTCCGGGGCTCGATATGTGACAGATACCCCTTTAGCCATCAATACCCGAAGAGTATGTACAGCACTTTAAAAATAATTTCCCGGATCCAGCTTGGTCCATGTCACTTACATTAGCAATTAAGTCCCAAAGGACACGCACACCCTGCACCAGGGCCTGTCTAGATGAAGGCTGTGACTATTGGAATAGATTTTGGAGCATACCTCTGAAAACATATCGTTGTCAGCGTTAGCTTCTGATCCCTCTGTGTCTAGTATAGAAAATATGTGAACCAAGGATTGGAAAATGGAGCGCTTACAAAGACCCATCCTTTTTAAAAAATACTATTCTTGGGTACGTTTCCGTTGAACAAATGGACGATATAATTAAAGAAGCTTGCACAGGGCAAAAAGGACACAGATATTTCGACAAATGGGAATGGCCCCAAGTCATCAGGTTCAAACAAAGCAAAGGTCTTTTTGCCACAGTTTCAAGCTATCTGGCGAACCAATAACAGAGAAGACGCCACCCCAGAGATCACGACATAACAAGTCATGACAAACTATTGAGAATTGGTGCCAGTTGGTCGCGCTCGTCTGGTATTAATAATTAAAAAATAGGTAATCTTTGAGGTTGTTCAAACAGAAATACAGTTTTAATTCAAATACACTTTGTGACAACGTCCAGCCAACACGTGTTTCGACACAAGGTCTTTCTCAAGGCTGATGGGTAAACAGTAGTAAAATAAAATTAAATGAGATAGTATTGTTTGTATTGTATGTTGACATTAACATTCAAAATATTAGATACATACCGTAGTCATAGTTGGGGACAGGACAAAAAGGGCAAAGAAAGACATGGGAAAAACAAATATTTAAATCCAAAAAACAGTTAAACATTAACTGATTATCATGTGACACTCAAAGCGTTGTTATACCCCACCTCGTGTTATATGAGAGGCCGAGGTTTGCAATCAAAAGATAAATGGGGGCTGGTTAGGTTGAAGCATCCAAAATGCCATAGATTCCTGAGAATTATTGTGCCACTCACGGGGACAGTTGCAGTGTTATAATAGGGTGCGATGGCAGTAGGAGGGGTGGATATTGAACAATTACTTTGTTCTGTTTAGTTAGAACTAGTACTATTGACGTTAGCTGCTGAAAAACGATGGTCTGGAGGGTTGCCCAGAGCTGTGCCCGTGGTTATGATTTGTTCAAAACCTTCCAGCCATCAACATTTAGTTTTGCTGTAGTCACCCCGGCAGGGTGAATGACAGCACAACGCCCATAATTCAGTCACCACCCCTTAACCCATTGCCACAGTTATAAACACTGCATGCAGAATACCACAGACACCGCTTCAGGTTGGAGCAAATTAACACACGATTTCCTTTTCTCTGATCACATTTATTCCTTGGGCAAACCATTCTTAAAACACCAAATTACAGGGTCGTTATACAAAGCCTCGGTTTAACTAACTAGCAGCGGGTATTATAGGCTTAGGGTCAAGTCCGCAACAGCAAAAGTTCTCAGTGGAATGGGGACAGCCTGGGCCTCATTATGAGTTTGGCGTTTATGGTAATACAACAGGCATTTTGGAATCCAGGCTGTTTTATCACTCAGCCCACTGCCTGCTTGTGTAAGGAGGACATTTGCTCCACTGTAAAGAATTACAGGGCTTGCAAAATCTCCTAGCACACACGCATTGGTGAGGACATTTTTTGCATGGTACTCGGCCTTGCTGGCGACTATGGTGATGTTTTTCCCCCCATGTTTGTTTATTGGCTTTTAATTGTTTTTTTAAAAGCATCATAAACAATCCAATCAAAGAACCAGCACATTTCCACCCCCCCTTCCAAACCAGACCATTTATAAAACAATTTATGTTCCGCCAGGTTTATGTAGACAAATCCATGTGCCGGTCCGATAGCACAGCGAGTAGAACCCTCGCTTTGACATCTGTGCAGAGCCTGCAGATGCAGGTTTGAATCCTGGCAGGGCCAAACCCAACCTTTCATCCTTCCGAGGTCGATAAATAAGGAACAGCACAGTGGGTAATAATAAGCAGCGCTCAGATACCTGAGGGTTCGCAGCGCTATATAAAAATTTAATTATTATTAGTATTACATTTTTTGGCGATTCCGGCCCATAATGGTTCCCAGCGTGCAGCACTTAAATCTAGCATCCTTGTACTCATACTTCTTCCAGGTCGTAAATCTTCAGCGGAGGTTTGCAAGTCATTGAGAAGAGTTCCCAATTCCAGTTCTAAGATATTTGTTTCCTTACTCCTCCCATGCTCGTGCACTATCACTTGCTCTGCCCCACCCACTTCAGCAACTCTTGTAGCCATTTGCCTAATAAGGGGCCCTTTTGGTACTTCCAAGAGATGGCCATTCGGAATTTTGCTAATAAAAGTAGGAAGGCGGCCATTGTTTTCATATTTTTCCCCTTGGTAGGAACTCTAACAAACAGATCTTGTGCATTCAAATTGCCTCCCCACTATGGCATTTACTTTGAGAATCACTTCATGCCTGAAGTCGCACATTTTACCCAGTTGAAACATTCCCATAATTACTTATTTTGGTTCATCATCCAAACGACTCCAGCACCCCATAGAGGAGGCAATAGAGATCTGCTCCTCACAAAACAGGAACAAAAATGGATTTTCAATCTGGACACTGTAAAACGGGGTTTAAACACTACAGTGTAGTGGTCCCTTTTCTTTTAGAGTGTTTCCTGTCTCTCACCGTTTTCTGTAAATCATTTTAATAATGAAACACTAGAAAAAATATTCTGTGTGCAAACACCACCTTAGACGCTTGCACCCACAACTATTTTCATTTTGGTGCAATCTATACAATTAGCATTGTGATAAATAATTAATTTATTGCAAATCCTTCATTTATTCATTGAAGAATCTGCACTCTTATACACGGAAAAATAGGAGCCAGAATGGCATTTTTCAAACACGTATTTTTCAAACACCTGCTGGCTTGCACCATGCTCAGTGGCTTTGGGGGGTATTGCTTGTTGCACCCTTTTTACCACTCTATACGTGCGAAAAAGAGAGCATTCTGAACCTCCTTGCTGTAATTTTAGAAAGAGAAGAACCACGGAAGCATCACCATGGCCAAATACGTAACTCACAGCCATCTGGTGCACTCTATACCGCTCCGTTCCTTGTTTTGCACTTAGGAATACGAGAGAAGACCTGCCCCCTTTTGGGTAAAGTCACACGCAACGTTTGCATAAAAAGATCCAGCATCTGTTCGCGCTCAGCTGACGCGTCCGATACGCTTTCTAGTCCGGAATACGCCGAGCATCACGCCCCCTTTCCTGATGCCGACTTGCAGTCCACGTCGATCGGCAACATTGTTTGTACGTTTTTTTGCAGGCCGTAACTGGGTAAGAACTGGGTGACTTTTTTAGTTCTGAATGGTAAATTTAAAACAGTAGTTTATAACGCATTCATTTTGCCGTCACCTACCCAATTGTAGGTCGCGCCTTAACTTAACGCAACTCTGGCTAAGAGCATCTTTCATCAATGTACTGGTTCCCCTGTAACACAGCGGTTACCAAGTGGACCCACCTCTATAGCCACGAAAAGGTAATGAGCCTACTTCGTTTCTCGCATTAAGATCGCGAGTATATTCTGTCACTGCACATTGGGCCTCATCACGAGTTGGGCTGTATTCCCGGCTGTAATACAGCCGACTGTAATAGCCCTAACACCGACCAGTCCAGTGGTATTACCACCGGATCACGAGTTGCGCCTTAACGGTAAATCCCCATTCCTGATTGGGTCCATTGGATACAATGGGGAATTTTCGGCGCTAATTATGCGGGCTAATACAGCCGGCTGTAATACAGCCGAAAACAGGGATTTTCACCTCCAGAAAAAAGCTGGAGGTAAAACAGTCGATTTAGCGCCCAACTTGTGATAGGGCCAGCCCTTAAATGCAGCGTTACCACCGCATTTAAGGGCTACAGCCAAACTCGTGATGAGGCCCATTGACAGTCTTTTCCTTTTCTGCTATAATTTCCATTTAGCAGCACCTTTTGACAACGCGAATCTCGAGACATACTGCATTTCGGACGAAGCACCTTTTATTAATGAGCATCGTGGTCAACCCTTTAAAAATAAAAATCATCACAGCATTAAATACTAAATATAGGTGAGTGTACCTAGTATTTCGAGCTGCTGTCATACTTGCTGTTTTAGATAAACACCAAAATAATAAGTGATAAAATAGATAAAACTAATCACAAGTTTACTTCATTCACAGATCCCTTCTTGCATACTGGGATCAAAAGTTAACTTCCCCTTGGCCAATCCACGCTAAGCAGACCGCAGTTTTCTTACTCTATCTAACACATAGGTGAGTCTACCACATTGAGTGACGTTAAAAAAACATTTTCTTGAGACATATATGGTCTCCCCCTTTGGTTCCTTTTGGGTAATTTGCTCCAAACATCTAGCTGGAAGGCTTTAAAAAAACATGCCTTTCTCTTTTATGTATGAAAAAGTAATATTACATGCATATCTCTCGTCCACTACCAGTGTTGATAATGATGATGTGCACTGTTATGGAAGACCCTGCTCCTGCAACATGCTTAATGTTTTTTGTATATGTCCCTTTTCAACCACTTTATATTTATCTACATGTTTGTTTGTTTACTTTACAGTGGGTTTTTTGCCAAATAAGTACGGTTATTAAGAAGTACTCAACACCACCAAGTTGTTCCATTGCTCTGTTCTCCCGTGACGGCTACACCCGCATCAACAGACAACTGTTTTGTGCATTGCCTGATTTTTTAGGATGCTTTTAGCCGAAACAAATGTCGACTCCCACAAAAAAGAAACCTACGACATCTAATAGGTTTTCCTTTTGTAAGAGTTGGTTTAACCAAACAGTGCTCTACTCTTAAATGCTTGATGTTGCACATTTAGTGCCTATATAGCACCACTTTTCACGTACTAACCCCACAAAATTTTCAGCTTTGAAAATAACTTATCAATTGTTGTAATTACGTTTATACTTATTGTGAATATTGTTCTCCACTTTTTTGAGTGGAACTTTTAGATTGGTTTTATCATGAAGATAAATAAAATCAGTTTTGCTATTATTTAGTGGTTCTTTTCTGAGGTGCTTTTGTTATATGTTTTTTCTATTTGTTTTGACCAACTGAATGTCATTATCACACTCACATATTTTAACTAAGTGTTGCAGCGGCTTCGCCTTCTAACAGGCACATCACTGACCTGAGTGTGTCTGGAAGAGATAGGGTTACCACCCCCTTTGTTGCTCTTCTTACAGGTCTCCTATTATTGGACATTCCCAGACCATGTGCCAAAACCCAGCCGATTACCTTCTGCAGCTCGGACATCTGTGTGTACTGTCCAGATGGATCCTGTGTAGTTTCTTGGGGGGTCATGTAGATGTAGTGTAAAATGTTGCATTGAATCAACTCAAATTGGGCATTTCTAGATACCTTGCTAATCCGCGGAAACATTTAGACTATGATTTTTCCTCGATCGTCTCCACCATATCGCTCTCCCATTTCTCTTTCACCTTCAAGTAGGGTAGTGTGTCACTGTCCTGCGAAATGCTGCCTGAGTGTATCTACTTTCTCCATTGTCCCCTATTATCCTTGCCATCTTGGCATCTGCTTTGAGGGGTATGTCGGGACTGTAGCCTACACCAATTTATTATTTGACACACGCTCTTTTCCAGACTTGTTGGACCACCTGTGTTATACAGGATTCCTCAAATGTTCCCACTTCTCTCCAAAGCATTTCCACCCCAGTGTAGTGTCTTTGGGGTATCCCTATAAGCAATCCATCTGTTCCACTATAGCTGATGTCCCACCTGGTCGCATGTTGTAGCTGGGACGCTACGAAATATAGCTCAAAATCATGGAGGGCGAGTCCTCCATCTCAGTGCTTTCTACGTAACATTTTGAGTGCTACCCTACAACATTCCCCGGCCCACAGGAATTGAGATATCTTGTGGTCAAGTGCTTTAAAAAAAGGGAGGCCTGAACACATGTGGGATATTGGCAAACAAGTTCATTAGCCTGGGCAGGATGATCATGTTACATATTGCAATCCTGCCCGTCAGGGACAGAGGCAGCTTCTTCCAGAACCCTATGCTGTCCTCCAAACCACTTAGTGCCCAGCCCACATTATATTGGAATGTGTCTGCAACAGTGTGATGGACCTGTATGCCTAATACCTGAAAGAGTCAGTTTCCCACCGCATTCCCTCCTCTGGTAGGTCCTTAACTGGTTTCCCTCTACCCAATGGAAATCCCGACGATTTTTCCATGTTAATTCGAAATCCGGACAGCTTCCCTAGTTGTTCCAACACTTCTAGCATATATGGAATATGTAGCCCTCGGTTCTGTACATATAGAAGAGCATCGTCCACATACAGAGAGATTGCATGTGGTTGGCCAACCACCGATATACCCGCATCTTTAAATTGCTCCCTAAAAATACTTGCATGGGTTCCAATGACAAAGCAAACAAGATGGGGCACAGGGGGGCAACCTTGTTGTGTGCCCCTCTCTAGCTACCATCTGGAGGTAACCCCTCTGCCAGTTTTCACCCTTGCCAGTGGATCTCAGTATAATAACCAGATCCATTTCATCATCATCGGGCTGAACCCATTTTTTGTTAGTACCTGAAAGAGCCAGACCACTTCTACCGATTCAAATGCTTTGACTGCGTCCAAAGAAACCACAGTCAATTCCTCCTCCATGTCCACCACCCTTTCTATAATATATTGGAGCCTCTGTAGATTCATGGTTGTGTTCCTCCCCCACACAAATTTGATGAACCAGGTGCAAGATCTGTTTCAATAGCCTATTGGCTATCACCTTGCCTAATATTTTCACATCTAAGTTTAACAATGAGATCGGAGGATACGACTTGCAGTACCGTGGGTCCTTCCTTGGCTTCTGCAACACCACTATTGTTGCCTCCCTCATGGACTCTGGTAGGTATCCTTTCTGAAAAGTGAAATCGTACAGTCGTCTAAACTTTGGAACTAGTAAATCTGAGCAGGCCACCCCACCCCCCAGCGTTTTCCCGATCCCAAGGCAGTCAATCGCTGCTCTTGTCTCCCCCTCTGTCACTGGTTCCTCCATTCTGTCTGCGACTGCTACACTCAGTTTTGGTAGATGGGCATGCCCCAGCACCTCAGGCATGTCCTCTGTGTCCGCTGGACCCCGCTTTTGTATACATTGACATAGTGGTCATGAAAGGCCCCGTTTATGCCCTCCTGTGTAGTGACTAGGTCACTTCCACCTGATACGATCTGGGTTATGGCGCTCTGTGATTCTTCCCTTCTGAGAAGCCATGCCAGGAGAAGAGCAGCCTTGTCCCCTTCCCCATGAACCTTCACTGTGTATTGCGCGTAGACATGTCCCCAAAGGTATTGCGTCCTTTTGCCGACACCTGTTTTTTTCCGACGGGTGTTTTGCCGCAGGACTTTTGCCGAAAATGTCCATCTACATTTTTTCGGGGGGGGGTGGGAAAGGGTAAATAAAGGGTTGTGGGGGGGGGAGGGAAATAAAAAAAATAATTAAATGAAGGGAGTTTGGGCAGGCGAACCCCCCCAAAATAGTTTTTTTTAAATTCGATGAACTTTTTTGCCAAAACTCCCGCAGAAAAACACCCGCCGGAAAAAAGGGGGTTGGCGAAATTACATGGATTCGCCCCTAAGAGTTCTTGCTACTGATGTTGGAGGACACGTTCCCACAGGAATTTAGCCTTGCACAAGGTCCCTTTCGCCATTTTACCTTCCAACATCATTATCTGTTTCTCCGACCTCTTTAGCTTGAAGTGTGGAACAAATCCCACAAGTCGTGGGTAAGCATTTTCCTCTAACCGTTAGCTTGAACGCCTCCCAAATGATTCCATAATTTCCCACCAACGTCAAATTCAAAATAGTCTTCTATGGCTTGATGGATCTCTCTCCTATAAATCTTGTCCTTTAACGCCTCTGCTCTAACTCTCTAGCTGGTTATCACCTTCTTCTTATTCCCTAGATAATCAACCTCTTTAAAATTTAGAAACTGATCTCTGTCCACGAATATGTAATCGATGCGTGAGTATGTGTTATGTGCAAGTGAATAGAAGGAATACCCTCTTGCTTCCCCTTTTTGTTCACGCCATAAATCAACTAAATCGAGGTCTGAAATGCTTCGGTTCAGGGATTTTGAT
Source organism: Ambystoma mexicanum (assembly GCF_040938575.1). NCBI lineage: Eukaryota > Metazoa > Chordata > Amphibia > Caudata > Ambystomatidae > Ambystoma > Ambystoma mexicanum. Next base: position 55,084,919 of record NC_090936.1, read on the forward strand.
GCAAGTGTCTTGTATGTCACTGTGGAGTGCAACCTGTCAGGTTGTGTCCAGCAAGCAGCTGAAGTCCCTTCCCATATCAACTCCCTGTGTCTGTGGGACCCAATTATTTAAACTACCTCTGGAAAATATTTGTTGTTATTGTTAGGGGCATATGTGTTGACTGACATATTTCTTTTCCTTGCAGCATCCCTAGCAGGACAAGTGTCCTTCCCTCCACATTCCAAATTAGTTTAGTGTTCTGTAAGGGGACCCCTTTGTCTATCCACGTTAAGATCCCCCTTGAGTAGGAAGGGAATGTGGTGCCATGCCCTTCTCTTCCTCAGCTCGACTTGACCTTCCCGAGTTCTGTTGTGGTGAGATGCATCTCCTGCAGGAATTCTACATGAACCCCCTATATTTTCAAGTATCCCAGAATACCTTCCACTTGTTAGCTCGTCCCATTCCTCGTATATTCCATGTTAATATCATGAGAAGCCCCATAGTACCATTTGTGAGTCCCATCAGATGTACATTCCACATCACAAAATCTTGGTGTTCCCCCCACAGATCCCCCCACCTCCCAAATAAAGGAAAAAACTCGGTACATACCCCTAAACCTGAAGGTAATACCTACAACCTGGGTGCTCGATAGTTGCCTACCTGTCACAACTCAGGGATTGTTTTCTGGTCGTTGCAGATAATACCTCCCCACTCTTTTGGGGAAGTTACCTTCAGTCAAGGAATATGAAATCTTTATGGTGATGTGCCAAAGACTTCCCTCCCAAGAGCTCAGCCTACAGGGATCAATACACCTGGCAGGCCGGGGGCTTGAGTGAAAAGGCAGGAGCAGAATCGTCAGAGCTAGAGGGACAAAGAACAAAACAATTGTTCAGGAAATGCAGCCAAGTAGTGCCGGAAAACAAACAGCCAACACCGCCCACAATTACCCACTCTTACCTGCTCCGTAGAAACAATATACCAGTAACCTACTAGTATCGAAATGCAGAGACAAGGAGGATGTATGGTGAAAGGAAGGTGTGCCAGTATCCTAGGAACACCACGGTGAAAACAGCAAAGCGTCCAAAAGGTGTTCAAAGCAATCCAGAGATAAAGCAGCAGAGCGTCCCAAAAAGTGTTCAAAGCAATCCAGAGTTTTAAACAGCAGAGCGTCCCAAAACGTGTTCAAAGCAATCTAGAGTTTTAAACAGCAGAGCGTCCCAAAACGTGTTCAAAGCAATCCTGTGTTAAGGCAGCAAAGTGTTCCAAAAGTGTTTCGTGCAAGGCAGAAAAGCGTTCCAAAGGTGTTCAAAGTAACAGGAGCGGACAAGGAAAAGAAATGAAATGACCAGGGAAGCGAGCGTTCACCTCACGCTAGTTCCCTTACGGAAATGTTCGGGTTATCAGGTCACCAAAACTTAAGGATTCAGAAATGAGAGGTCAATAATGAGTAAGCCGGGTTCATATAATCCAAGGGGGACAATCGAGGGAGGCAGGCGTCGGGAGGCAGACAAGGACAAGGCAGAGACAACAACTTGATTCGAGCGCCGGGTAGTCAAGAATTAAACAGGAGTCTGGGAACAGAAGCTCGTAACTAACAACAGTTTAGGAGCACCCGATCTCTGAATAGCCGGCATTTAAATACGGTCCACAATGAAGGAAACACAACAACGTAGTGCACGTGTCACGTGACTACAAGTAGCGGGAGTTGTGGGAATTGTAGTCTCAAAGGGTTCTGCATGTCGGGTAGCGCTCGGACAAACGCCATGGTAGTCTCCAATTTAACTGGGATGTGACAGTACCCCTCCACAAAGGACGACATCTTCTGTGCTTCTGTAAGCGTTGCAACCAAAAGGCATGCAACAAACGGGGTGCATTCAAATTAGAGGCCGGTTCCCAGGACCTGTCCTCTGGACCGTACCCCACCCAGTCAATCAGGTAAGTTCGAACCCCTCGACAGAGACGAGTGTCCAAAATCGCACGTACCTCATACTCATCCTGTCCTTTGATATTGACTGGGGCTGGGACAGCAGGCAGCCGTGTGCCAGGAATAAAAGGGCGAAGCAAGGAGACATGAAACACAGGGTGCACCTGCCAATGAGATGGAATGTTTAGACAAACAGTGACAGGGTTGAGGCACCGTAGGATGGTATAAGGTCCCACAAAACATGGCAAAAGTTTCCTTTTGCCCCGCATGGCCAGGTGCTTTGTAGGGAGCCATACACGGTCGCCACAAGAATACGAAGCGCTGCCTGTCAGCTTGCATTTTGGTGCGACATTGCGCAGCTTGCAGATGCGTTAAGACCGATTTACGGATGGCGAGCAGAGAATCCCTCACAGCATCAGCTGCGGGGAATTGTTTTAGGGAAGGCAAGACAGGCGGCAGAATTCTAGGATGCAGTCCATATAGGGCATAAAATGGAGAACAACCAATCGACGAGTGCCTGGAATTGTTGTAGGCAAATTCGGCTGCACCTAGAAGCGAGAGCCAGTTTGATTGATGCTGTAGACACAGACAGCGAAGAAACTGTTCCATGGTACCATTGGTACGTTCGGTCTGGCCGTCTGTCTGAGGATGGTAGGCCGAAGACAAGCGGGCATCAATACCCAAGGAGGAAGTGAGAGAACGCCAGAAACGTGAGGTAAACTGAGACCCTCGGTCGGAAATCAGGACCGTAGGCAATCCAAAAAAGCATATCACATGGTTGAAAAACAAGCTGGCTAATGTAGAAGCAGTAGGTAATCCTGAGCATGGTATAAACCGAGCCATCTTGGTAAAGACGTCCACTACCACAAGAATGGTGGACATTCCCTCGACACAAGGGAGTTCCACCACAAAATCAAGGGTAACCGTATGCCACGGATGCAGTGGGCATGGCATGCTCATTAGAAGACCTACGGGTTTACCCGGCTGCCTTTTGCACTGTGTACATATGGCACACTTAGAGACGTATTGTTCGGTGTCCTTCTTCATACCCGGCCACCAGCACCATCGGTGTAGAAGATCATAGGTTTTAGCCTGGCCAGGATGAGCGGTTAATGGGAGATCGTGGGACCATTCGAGAGCCTTCCGTCTGGTTTGGTTGTCAGGCAGGTACAGTAGACCCTTAATATACGGAAGGCCGGTGATAAGTTCGGTGCCCATCTCCTCAAGAACAGGAACATGATCCCTAGCCCACCTCCTTAATCCATCTAGGATGGATGGAGAGACCGAACAAACACATACAACAGCCCCTGAGGGTAATACCGGGGTAGTCGGCTTCACAGTTTCCATATCCGTACCAAAGCGGGATAAAGCGTCTGCCTTTCCATGTAATGGACCAGGGCGATATGTCACTATGAAATCAAACATGGTGAAAAACAAATGCCAACGTATCTGCCTGGCATTGGTACATTTGGCATTGGATAAGGCCTGGAGATTTCGATGGTCCGTGTACACAGTAATCGTGTGCCTGGCACCTAAGAGATGGTGTCTCCACTCCTTAAATGCCACCTTTATTGCCAGCAGTTCTCTTTCCATGATCGTATAATTACGTTCGGCCGACGTAAGTTTCCGAGAATGGAAGGCCACTGGATGTAAGCGTTTAGTAGCGGAGCAGATCTGTGATAGGATGGCCCCTACTGCAACAGCGGAGGCATCAGCTTCCACAATAAACAGGAGAGATAGATCATGGTGCTGCAATACCGGAGCGGTGGTAAAAGCTTCTTTCAATGTCTGAAATGCGGATTGCGCTTTGTCATCCCAAAGGAAAGGTACGTTCGGACTGGTTAACCGGGTTAGTGGGGCTACTATCTCGGAAAAGGAGGTGATGAAACGCCTATAGAAATTAGAAAAGCCCAAGAAGGATTGGAGAGCTTTTACTGAGGTCGGGACAGGCCAATCCAATACTGCCTGGACCTTGGAGGTGCACATGAGTACTCCCTTTTGGGAAATTTGAAACCCCAGGAACTCCACAGAGGATGCATGGAACACACATTTCTCTAGTTTTGCAAAGAGGGAATGCTCCCTTAGACGAAGTAGGACAGAGCGCACATGTTGTACATGTTGAGACAGGGATTCTGAATATATCAGGATGTCGTCCAAATATATTACGACGTAGCAATCCAGCAAGTCTCTGAAGATATCGTTTACAAAATGTTGGAATGTCGCAGGGGCATTGCAAAGCCCAAAGGGCATTACACAATATTCATAGAGCCCACATTTCGTCTTAAATGCAGTTTTCCAATCGTCCCCCTTTCGTATCCTCACCAAGTTGTATGCTCCCCGCAAGTCCAACTTGGTGAAGATAGTAGAGGAGGTCATTTTATCGAGGAGTTCCGTGATGAGCGGCAGTGGATATTGGTTTTTAATCGTGACTTTGTTGTGGGCCCGATAATCCACACAGTGGCGTGAGTCCCCTTCCTTCTTCGGCACGAAAAAGATTGGGGAGGCTGCCGGTGAACGGGACGGACGTATGTGTCCTAAGCGCACAGCATTGTCCACATAATCCCGTAGATGTTCCTCTTCCTTCTGAGTGAGCGAGTAAATACGACCATGTGGAATTACTGCCCCAGGTATCAGGTCAATGGGGCAGTCATAACATCTGTGTGGGGGTAGTTTTTTCTGACAGTCCTTTATCAAACACATCCGAGAACTCCCGGTACTCCAATGGAAGTGCAGGGACTGGATTAGATGACATGGCGCTGACGGAAGGTCATGGCGCTGACGGCTTTAGCAAGGTAAGGAAACATCCACTCTGACAGAAAGCGACTCTGTAGTGCACCTTGTTTCAAAGGCCCAATGACCATAGAGAAAATCAACACGCCGTACTGTGTTTGTGTTTATTTAGGCAGACAAACGGCCCAGTGGAGATTATTCCGATCCACGGCCAGAAATTTCGCTGAACTCCACTACTGGGTTTCCAGCGCGTTACAATCGTGATGAACTACACGGTTGTCACAAGTAAGCGTTTCTATTTTAAATGCCAATGTGCTAATGTACCCCATACGGTTTAGTATGGATGGGTTGCCAAGTCACAGTAGTTAATACATGCTATACATGCTTTGTTTTCTCCTCTGCAGGTGTTTTCAAATATGCGGCTGCTTGTATGAATTAAGTCGCCCTGTTATTTAACTGGGCTATAAGAGAGAAATAAGAAAAAAGTTTTCTTCTCTAATAAAAAACAGTGAGTACCAACCCGCTATTGTAGAACTTATTGGGTCCCCACTGTTTAGGTAGTCTTAAAAAATACACATGTCCTTTTTTACTATAGGGCATACATCACGTGAAGCGCCACTTCGGGGAGCACTCACGACGGGATCTACTCCACCTTACCAGTTCGCCAGCCCCTGAAAGTTTCAGAGGAGGTGAGCAGGTGTTATACAGTAAATTGAGAAAACTGTATTTGAACATTAAGTAAATTAATCTTTTGAGTGAATACAGAGATGACAACGCCATTCATTTTTTCATTTGTTGATCTAAGGCTCCCTTGCCACACACACCCTCCACCTTTGGTTTCTTACCAAGAGGCAACGCAGAATTGGCAATTGCCCTCCTGTCCTGAAGAAGGTTGAATATTAAGTCACGATACGACGGGACTGTTCCATCCTCGTTAAGAGAACTCAACCGAAACATGTTGACAATGGTTTTCTAAACCCCCTGAATACCAACAGTGGGGCACATTGTAAAATAACTGAGTGCTTAATTCAACAACTGTTTGACCTATTACTGTGATTTAAATAGAATATCATTTTTTTCTAATTTTCTGTAAACATGATGACTGTATGAATGAGTTGTGAATGATTGGTTTGAGAAGGGATGTATTGCAGTTGGTTTGTGGAGCTGACTAACGGATACAAACATTGTAAATATACTTTTTATATGACATATGCATTTGTATTATAAATAGAAAGCTATTATGATATGAATAATAGTGATTTGTCATCTCTGGTCTAGTTGGCCCAATTTCGTTATTATATTGTCCACAATTCAGTCATGGTGTGCGGCAAACGGTCTCTGCCTCAACGCCAGTAAGACTGAGATTGTTTGCGTTGGGACTCCTGCTCCCGCTTTCCCACTCGCTCTCTGGCTGTCCTCCCTTGGCCCTGCGCCCGCACCCACCTGCGAGGCAAAAAACCGTGGGGTCATTTTCGACTCCACTCTCTCCTTCTCCACTCACATTTCAGACATCTCTAAAATGTCCAATTACCAGCTGTACCTCCTCAGAGGTACCCTTCCTTTTCTCACCTTCCCTCAGCGGCTCACTGTCTCCAGAGCCATGGTTCTCTCAAGGCTGGACTACTCCAAGAGCCTTTCAACCTCCCTGCCTCTACAACTCATCCAGAACAGAACCGCAAGACTTATCCTTGGCCTCAAGCTCAGGGGCCGCATCTCTCCGGCACTGACATTCCTCCACTGGCTACCCGTGGCTGCGAGGATCAAGTTCAAAGCCCTCTGCATTGTCCACAAGGCTGCCTGGGACCTTCCTATCTGCAACAATGCCTACCTAAATACTGTCCTTCCCGAGCCCTCCGTTTATCTACTTCCAACCTTCTGCGTATGAGCTGGTTCTCCAAGCAGAGATTTGGAGGGAGATCTTTATCCTCAGCAGGGGCCTCTCTCTGGAATAGCCTCCCTGCCGCCTGCGTCTTGAGCCTGATCTCCTTAAGTTTGGAAACTCCTTAAGACATTCCTCTTCTCCTCCTCCTTCTCTCTCTCCATCTACCCCACTAACCTTTCTCTCCGCTCTATCCCTCTCTCCCTCTTTTTCCACACAGCTTGCTGACTGGCAGCCCGGTGTACCTCAGAGTCTCACAGGTCGCCAGCACCCTTGCCAGTCCTCTTGCACTGCCTCCGGGCCTGCACCTGGTCAATGACCCATGAGAGTGGCATCCCTCGCCAGTTACTCCAGTTTCTGACTGACTGGGCGCACTTGACCCACCCCCACTGCAATGGTCCTACCCCCAACAACCCTCCCCTCTGCCGCCCCTTCTGTGCACTTGCACAATCTGAATGTACCATGCCTAAAGATCATCTATTTATCTTCCCTTTCTCCCCTCCCTGCATGGTGGAGCCTCAATGCACTTGGAAAAACTGCAGAATCGTCGTCAGATCTATTTGCAGTTATCTACACTATTAATTGTATTATATGCACTTACTCTGCTTGTGCAGACTTGTATCAATCCAAGGGCTCTGAATGACTGTTATTTTTCTCCCCTTGTTCCCTCCCTCCTTGAGTGCCTTGAAACACTTGCCTTGTGTATAGGCGCTTTACGAATAAACATTACCATACCATGCCACGTCTGGAAAAATGAGACGTCAGGTCTTACGAAAGCCGGGGCTCACTCTAGCCCGGATTCTCTAAATCGGACGCTCATATGAACTGGCCGATGTGCGGGCCTCGATAATGGATGCAGTGATAAACACGCTAAAATTTGATAAGGTGTTTACAGTAGATCGTCCACAAGTGACAAAATCAGTAAAGAGGGGATGGCCCCCCAGGAAGGAAAAAGGGAAGGAACCACTGGCACTTTCCTCCTGTTGTGGATATGATACCCCGCATCCAGGGGAATGCCCGGCGAAGGGGAGGACCTGCGGGAGATGCTGCATGCCAGATCACTTTGCGCAGATGTGCAGGGCTCTGACTCCCTTCATAATACCGAAAGGCCCAGGGAAACCGAATTTCGGCAATCAGAGACTTCCCCAAAGTGTGGCACATTTGGAACAAGAGGAGGTCCCCGGGACCCAAGACATTTCCGAGGAGGAGGAAGAGGATGGAGAGATATTTGTCATTTCAGCATAAGTGCTCTGAAAATAAAGAAGCAGAGGCAAAGGCAACCAAGGTGCACCGTGAGTGTGAGTAGGTTGGATCTACCGGTACTCATAGACATGGGTGCCTGAGTGAATGTGATGGCCCTAAGAAATTATGAATCGCTGCCCGGTCCACCGGCCCTGAGAACAGCCAATGCCAAGCTATTCACATTTGGGGGTACAAAACCCACCCCAATAAAAAGGGGTGTTCATCTCAAAAGTAAGCTATGGAGACCAAGCCATAAAATCACGTTTTTATTGTCACAGACATTAGCAGAGACACCCGGAGGCGCTTGAAATTGTAAATTTTGCATTCAGAGTCTATGTTGAAGACATTCACGTGATGCTCAAGAGATTCACAAGGGTCTTCGAGGGCATTGGGAAACTGACCGGCGATCCAGTCAAGTTACACATATATCAGTCTATTCACCTGGTGGCGTTAAAGCACTGCAGGGTACCGTTCCACCTAAGGGAACAAGTCGAGAAAGAACTTGTCAACTTGGTTCGACTCAACAACATTGAAAATGTAGAGGGTCCCACACCGTGGGTGTCCCCTATTGTTGTGGCCAGAAAACCGAAACAGACAGACTCGATACACATCTGCGTAGACATGCTCCTGCTGGATAAGGCCATAAAGTGTGATGGCCACCTAACCCCCACGATTGACGATATTGTGGGAGAACTCCAAGGGGCCAGAGTGTTCTCCAAATTAGACGTCAGGGCCGGCTACCACCAGGTGGTCCTCCAACCCGAATCTAGATACATAACCACCTTCACAACCCATAGGGGTTTGTATGTATACAAAAGACTCAGCTTCGGGGTGTCGTCAGCCGCCGAGGACTTCCAGAACAGGTGCTGGCTGACCTGTAGGGGGTGCTAAACATAAGCGATGACATTCTGGTATTTGAAGGGTCTGAAGCAGAGCACATGGTGGGGCTGTAGAGGACTCTGGAGAGAATAAGAGAACTAGGACTCACACTCCACAAAGAAAAATGTGAATTTCTCTGCAAGCAGATTGAGTACTTTGGTTTTATATTTCATGAAGAGAGCATGTCACCTGACCCCAGAAAGGTGAAGAACATACAGGATGCGAGACCACCAGAAAATGTGGCTGACATGTGCAGGTTTTTCTGCATGGTAACTTACTGTGGATGTTTTATTCCAAATCTAACGACACTATAAGAACCGCTGAGGAACCTGACAAAAAAAGTAATCGCCCTGGAGGTGGACTCCGCTTGAGCAGGAGGCCTTTGAAGGAAACAAGAAGGCACTCAAGGCAGAGGGCACAATGGCTTTCTTGAACCCAGGTTTGGACTTGAAATTGTGGTAGGCAACAGCCCTTTTGGTCTGGGGGTGGTCCTGACCCAGTGCAACACCAGTGGACAGGTTAGGCCAGTCATGTTTGCGAGCAAGACGCTCTCAGAGACTGAGCAGCAATACTCCCAGATCAAAAGGGAAGCTCTGGTCGTGCTGTGGGGGTGCCAGCACTTTCGGCTGTACATTCTGGGACGCCCGGTCCCGGTGATAACCGACCACAAACCAATATTGCCCATCATGGCTGGATCGTCCTCAAAACTGCCAACCTGCATTGAATGGTGGATGTTGGCACTGTTAGAATACGGGGTGAGCCTGGTGTACCACCCAGGATCGCATAATGCTGCAGACTATCTGTTTAGGCATACCTCACGGTCCTGTGCAGACGCAAGCCGAGAAGTGAAGGAAGTGGGGGAGCATGTGAACCTCGTGGTGGATGCCGCCACACCGGTATCTCTGTCCATATAAGACATTACTGACGCCTCAAACAGAGATGAATGCTTTGGTCTAATGAAGGAGGCGATGCAGAAGGGTGAGTGGAAGGATGTCCTGGTGGGGCTCAACAAAAGAATGTGAGAGGCCAGAATCGAGCTTGAGCAGCTCTGGAGGGTCCGACATGAACAGTCAATCACAAAGGAAAGGATGGTGGTTCCCCTGGCTCTGATTGCCTATGTGGTGGAGCTGGCTCACCACGGACACCAGGGCTCCGCCAAGACAAAAGCCTGGCTGTGACTGAAAGTGTGGTTTCCTGATCCGGAGAGCTACGTTGATGACTATGTGCAAGAGTGTGTATGGTGCCAGGCTGCGGCCCCTTTGCACCGGGAGCCGAGGATATAGAGTTCATGCCGAGGAGTAATCAAACCTGGGACACGGTGCATGTCGACTTTGGATCCACAGGAAGTGGCTTCCACTTTATGATACTCATCGACCAGTGGTCATGATACCCCAAAGTCGAGTTGGTGGAGTCCACCTCGTTCGACCAAATATTGCCCCTAATGGAGAAGGTGTTTGCTGGCCACGGGTTTCCCAGAGAAATACGTTCAGACAATGGTCCCCTGTTTCAAGTGGAACGTTTTGCTTTTTTTCTACAGGAATGTGGAGTAAGACACTGCAAGATATCCCTGGTGTGGCCGAGGGCGAGTGGAGAAGTGGAGCGCTTTAAGCGGACTGATAACAAGGTGTTCAGGATTGCCCCCGGCCAGGGTCAATGTCTAAAGCGCGCACTCTATCATTTCCTAAGTCTCAGAAGTGAAGGCGGAGAGCACAGGGCAGAGGCTATCTCTCCCTGTATGCAAGCAGATTAAAGGTACATACCAAGCTGTTAGTTGAAACAGGAATTCACAGGAACTGCAGGAGCAGGCTGTAAACAAAGACAGAGAAAAGGCAAAGAGAAGCAAGTACACTGGGCAACACGGATTGATCAGAAATAAGGGTGTACTGGAATATGATAAGGGGTCTCCAGGAATTAAGGAACACCCTTTGGATAGGTACCAGCAGATTACTCTTAACAACAGTCATACAGCAAAGTCATGACTTGGGTGTGCCGAGGAAACTGTTGTACTCAGTGCAAGGGTAGAACTGAAAGACCATATACTGAGGCAGGTACGACTTCAACGGACTACGTGAAGGCAACAGAAGTCTTCCCTTATCTGATCTGAATGGAGACCAACCCAGGGTCACACTGTGAAACGGATTCTAGTGGAGACACCACAGTGGACCAAGATGTATACAAGTAGAAAGCAGTGTTGAAAGAAATAACCAGATACAGGACAGGACAGGATAGTATATCAGAAGTTGGAACAGACAGGAAGCAAGGCAAGGAGCCCAGAGGAGCAGGGCAGAAGGCAGAGGAGTGTGGCAAGGCTGCCAGGCAGAGAAGCCCAGAGGAGAAGGGCAGAAGGCAGCGGAGTGCGGCAGAGCCGTCAGGTGGGAGCCCAGAGGAGCAGGGTGTAAGGCAGTGGAGTGTGACAGAGCCGCCAGGTGGGAGCCCAGAGGAGCAGGGCGGAAGGCAGCGGAGTACGGCAGAGCAGTCAGGTGGGAGCCCAGAGGAGCAGGGCGGAAGACAGCGGAATACGGCAGAGCCGTCAGGTGGGAGCCCAGAGGAGCAGGGTGGAAAGCAGCAGAGTGCAGCAGAGCTATCAGGCGGGAGCCCAGAGGAGCAGGGCGGAAGGCAGCGGAGTGCGGCAGAGCCGTCAGGCGGGAGCCCAGAGGAGCAGGGCGGAAGGCAGCAGAGTGTGGCAGAGCCACCAGGTGGAAGCCCAAAGGAGCAGGGCGGAAGGCAGCGGAGTACGGCAGAGCAGTCAGGTGGGAGCCCAGAGGAGCAGGGCGGAAGACAGCGGAGTATGGCAGAGCCGTCAGGTGGGAGCCCAGAGGTGCAGGGTGGAAAGCAGCAGAGTGCGGCAGAGCTATCAGGCGGGAGCCCAGAGGAGCAGGGCGGAAGGCAGCGGAGTGCGGCAGAGCCGTCAGGCGGGAGCCCAGAGGAGCAGGGCGGAAGGCAGCAGAGTGTGGCAGAGCCACCAGGTGGAAGCCCAAAGGAACAGGGCAAAGGGCTGCAGCAGAATGGAGAGGGAGCTGCAAGCATCAACAGCAACAGGAATCAAAAGGCCAAAAGGGGAAATCCAGGAAAGGTCAAAAACTGGTAACAGGAGCACCAGCACGAACTCCCAGAGAAAGCAGTTGACTGACAACTGCTTCTGTTCAGCGTGAGCTTATAAAGGCCCTCCCAGCCAGCAGGCCAGCAGGGTGGAGCTGATTGCAGACTCTGGCAGCTGTGTTCAATTAACTCCAGCCCTGGCTTCAGTAGCCTGCAGCAGTAGCAGCAGTGGATTCTAATCAAGTGCTCTCCAGCTCTCTGCAGCAAAGCCTACAGTAGCCTGGAACAGGTGAATGCAATCAGGCCCTCTGCAGCTCTTAGTAGCTTGCTGCAAACAAATGTATTTAATATGCCTCCTCCAGCCCTCTGCCTTTTGGATAGCCTACATGTCCCAGAATGCATCTGCTGGTTTAATCCAAAATCCGGAAAAGAACATGCAATTAGATTAGTCCAAAACTGCAGCGGTCAAACAAGGAAATAAAGGAATCGGCGCATGTTAAGGTGCTTGGAGGTAGGCAAGCAGAATCGTGACCGTATGCCCCCCTCACAGGGTCCCACCTGGTGCCCCAAAAGAAGACAGTCCATTCTGTCTTTCAAGCAGTAGGAAGAGTAAGGGTTGAAGCACTAAAGTCAAAATCAATGCCCAAGTAAAGGTTTTATATTCCTTCAGTATAGTACTTCGATCAGAAAATGCAAAGGGGTGATTGTTCTTCACAGCCCTACGAAACGACTTGCAAGGTACATCAGTACGTAAGGTGGGTGTGCAGGAAAACAGAATTGTAGACTGAAGATCTTTAGAGGATACAGCAATAGAGACTAGCACAGACACAGGAATTGCTGGTTTCAGGTTGTTCTTTGGATGCAGCGGTTGTGAATGTGACTCAGAATGCAAAGAAAATGTTTTACCTTCAGATGGCTGTGGCATGACTGAACTATCTTGGGGACTTTCAGAAAGGTTAAGTTTATTCTTTGTCACAGAGAGTTGATATTCTGATGGCATTACTAATCCAATAGGTGGACTTTGGCATTGAGCCGTGGATAGCACACTCATGTAATTGGTTAGAGGCTCTGAGTGTTCAAGTACTTTGGAAGGAGACACTGCTGATTGCAAGGCTAGAGGAGGCTTGATCAAAATCCTTTCACTGACAGGGAGTGCAGGTATCTCGCTCCACTGGTTTAAATGTTCAAGCAGCATAACACTAACAATAGTACTGATCATAAGGTCTTGAAACACTAAATCCATTGCTGAATCTTCATTTTCACTGACGGATATGCTTTTGCATTCAAGGTAATCCTCTCTTACATTTAGCTCGTACAGGATGGCATAGTCGTCATATAAATCCATAGATAGCCTCTTTAGAGCAAATAGCTGTTTCTGCATCTTTTCCAAATCAAAGATGTCCTCAGGGGACTTAGCTGGTCTTTCTTTAACATAATGTTTATTGGTAGAAGGCTCAGGATCTGCTGTTATCTTAGCATAAGACTCTGAGGTTTCAGAGTAGATCTGTGGAACAGAACCAAGTCTAGAGGCGTGAGTGGCATTGTGTTTGTCAGGATAATGCATGGCACCAACATAAAGTGTCTTAGAATCTTGCTTCATGATGTCAGTCCTAACACACTGAATAGTGACCGGGCAATACTTTACAGGTTCACTGGAACAGTACACAGTAGGAAGACTTTTCACAGAGGTATACGTTGAAGCCTCCCAAGTAGCCTTTGACTTGGAGGGGCATGTCAAGGACTGAGTCAAATACCTATTTTTTTCCTGTAACTGTTCTGCGGTCATCAAGTCAGGATTAGCAGAAAACACAGAGTCCCATCCCAGAGTACTTGGTTTGGCTGAATAATGTGAACAAAATTTGGCACGCAGATACCCATTCTCTTTGAGGACGGTAGCTTCATTATGGGTAAAAGTCTCAAGGCACTGGTGCTGGTAGTTTGCTTGGAAGATGTAGGGGCTCGCCAAGGGTTCTTGTTTTTCTTCAGAAGCATCTTGGATCGAACCAGCATTGGCCCAAGAATCAAAATGTTCTTTTTTGGTCAGTCAATCTCTCAGAAGTCTAGGCGGAGAGCACAGGGCAGAGGCTATCTCTCCCTGTATGCAAGTAGATAAAAGGTACATACCAAGCTGTTAGTTGAAACAGGAATTCACAGGAACTGCAGGAGCAGGCTGTAAACAAAGAGACAGAGAAAAGGCAAAGACACTGGGCAACTTGGATTGATCAGAAATAAGGGTGTACTGGAATATGATAAGGGGTCTCCAGGGATTAAAGAAAAGCCCTTTGGATAGGTACCAGCAGATTACTCTTAACAACAGTCATACAGCAAAGTCATGACTTGGGCGTGCCGAGGAAACTGTTGTACTCAGTGCAAGGGTAAAACTGAAAGACCATATACTGAGGCAGGTACGACTTCAATGGACTACGTGAAGGCAACAGAAGTCTTCCCTTATCTGAATGGAGACCAACCCAGGGTCACACTGTAAAACGGATTCAAGTGGAGACACCACAGTGGACCAAGATGTATACAAGTAGAAAGCAGCGTTGAAAGAAATAACCAGGTACAGGACAGGATAGTATATCAGAAGTTGGAACAGGTAGGAAGCAAGGCAAGGAGCCCAGAGGAGCAGGGCAGAAGGCAGAGGAGTGTGGCCAGGCTGCCAGGCAGGGAAGCCCAGAGGAGCAGGGCAGAAGGCAGAGGAGTGTGGCAGAGCCGTCAGGTGGGAGCCCAGAGGAGAAGGGCGGAAGGCAGCGGAGTACGGCAGAGCCGTCAGGTGGGAGCCCAGAGGAGCAGGGCAGAAGGCAGCGGAGTACGGCAGAGCCGTCAGGTGGGAGCCCAGAGGAGCAGGGCGGAAGACAGCGGAGTACGGCAGAGCCGTCAGGTGGGAGCCCAGAGGAGCAGGGCGGAAGGCAGCGGAGTACGGCAGAGCCGTCAGGTTGGAGCCCAGAGGAGCAGGGCGAAAGACAGCGGAGTACGGCAGAGCCGTCAGGTGGGAGCCCAGAGGAGCAGGGCGCAAAGCAGCGGAGTGCGGCAGAGCCGTCAGGCGGGAGCCCAGAGGAGCAGGGCGGAAGGCAGCGGAGTGCGGCAGAGCCGTCAGGTGGGAGCCCAGAGGAGCAGGGCAGAAGGCAGCAGAGTGTGGCAGAGCCGCCAGGTGGAAGCCCAAAGGAACAGGGCAAAGGGCTGCAGCAGAATGGAGAGGGGGCTGCAAGCATCAACAGCAACAGGAATCAAAAGGCCAAAAGGGGAAATCCAGGAAAGGTCAAAAACTGGTAACAGGAGCACCAGCATGAACTCCCAGAGAAAGCAGTTGACTGACAACTGCTTCTGTTCAGCGTGAGCTTATAAAGGCCCTCCCAGCCAGCAGGCCAGCAGGGTGAAGCTGATTGCAGACTCTGGCAGCTGTGTTCAATTAAGTCCAGCCCTAGCTTCAGTTGCTGCAGCAGTAGCAGCAGTGGATTCTAATCAAGTGCTCTCCAGCTCTCTGCAGCCAAGCCTGCAGTAGCCTGGAAAAGGTGAATGCAATCAGGCCCTCTGCAGCTCTTAGTTGCTTGCTACAAACAAATGTATTTAATATGCCTCCTCCAGCCCTCTGCCTTTTGGACAGCCTACATGTCCTAGAATGCATCTGCTGGTTTAATCCAAAATCCGGAATGGAACATGCAATTAGATTAGTCCAAAACTACAGCGGTAAAACAAGGAAATGAAGGAATAGGCGCATGTAAAGGTGCTGGGAGGTAGGCAAGCAGAATCGTGACACTAAGAGAGTACCGATCTACCCTGCACAGTTCGATGTGGGTCGCACCGGCAGAGGCACTATTCAAAAGGTGCCCAAGAGGCCACGTCTCGGACAGAGAAGGGAGAGCTCAAGGGGAGATCGACTACATGCAGGTGTTTGAAGAAAGAAGAGTCTGGAATGAAAAGGAAAATGTAAGGAGGAGCCTCCAACCACACAACATCTCTCTGGGTGATTAGGTGATTCTGAGAAACAGGCACCCGGAAGGGAAACTATCCCTAACCTATGAATCTCATCCCATGGAAGTGATCAATGTTAAAGGGTCCATGATTACGACTGCCGATAACTGAAGGACAATGACCAGAAACTCGAGTCTCTTCAGGAGAGTAAAGGATGCCACACCGCCCGAGGAGACAGAAGAAAGCGGGGGTGATGGAAACAATGAGGAAGAAGAAGGTCAGTGGTAGCCCCAAGATCTGGTTGATCCAGGCCCGGAAAGATTGGGGCCAACAGGAGAGGGGGGGGACCCCGGAGGTACCCACAGCGTGACAGGAGGAGGAAGCCATCTCGACTTGATGGCTATGTTCTACATGGGTGACCTCTGGCTGAGTTTGAGAAGCCGGAGAACTTGAGGGAGGGGTAAACAGTGGACCCAGGTTAATTGTGGTCACTTGTTTTGATCGTCTGGTTGTTGGTTATTGTTATGGAAAAGGAGTAATGTAGTGGTGTCATGTGACCACACGCGACGGATTGAGGTAACTCTGCAGCGTGTAATAAACAGAGCGTTTCCTGTGTGAGCGACAGTGCGCGTCCGGAGCCTGAACAAGTAAAATTGCTTGTGTGCCCTCTTTGTGGGGCGGGCGGGCGGGGGGGGGGGGGTGTTCACTGGCCCAGGCCGGTGCCAGCAAAACGCTAATAGTAATGACTTGTCTGTGCACTATGCAACAATGGTAAAATGAGATGTTCATGTTTTCACTTGCTTTCGGGGTCCCCGAGACAGATTTTTGTTCCTCACGAATTTTAAAAACTATACGCTTCACTTTGGTGGGAGTGGCCGTTTAAAAAATGTTAACCCCACATTTTGGGTTGAAGTAAAAATGTGCCCAATTGCAACTCCATGCAGTAAATACCTCATGGGCCCCCAAGTAGGCATATGGTAAAAATAGGTGGTATCCCAAATACTGCACATTTATTACTGTCGCTGCTAACTTGAAACGACCACCCTACATTTCCGGTTGCCACAGGGGGGGTAATTTTTTATTTCCACGGAGTGCAAAAAGTAGTATTTAAAGCATGCATAAAAGTGCTAGGGCTGTTTTAACACAACTTTGTGCACTTTCTGTTATTTTGGCAGGTGGCTTGAACACAGGATGGCAGTTTCCGTCTGCCATTCACACTCCGCCTGCACAAAAAAAACAATGGTTTCCGCTGGTGTGTTCTTTCATGCTGCAGTTTTTAGCACATACTGAAAGCGTGCAGTCGCCATAGGAACCCATTGCAAACACTGCCCCTTTCATTGTGGTAGGAATATACACTTGAATGCAAACAAGTACGTGTTCCCTTGTTTTTACCCGGTTTATGGTGCATTTCTGCACATTTTAGTGGACACTAAAGTGCAAGGCCACGTTGGTGGTCCCCTCGCTGCAATCTACACAGTTCAGTAAATGACACCTTAAATGTTTCGAATCCCCCTCCCCCCCTGAACACAAGACCACCGCCCAGCAGCCGAAAAAATATATGCTGACCTGTACACCTCTCTCCCCACTCCTCCCCCCACTAAGCATGAAAGAGTGGGGCACCGGCCCTATTCATAACGGTAAAACACCAGGTTCATTGCAGGTATAGAAGGCGCTGGGGGGGGGTGGGGGGGGGCTGCCCGGCCCCGCCCTCTCTGGCCTCCCAGTCCCAGAGAATGTCGTAACTAACACAAGTCGGTGGATTGTCTCCAGCGCTCATTGTATTTGGCGTCGGTTGGGACATTCCTCTTAAACCGTCAGATTAGTATCATGCAGGCGTGGAGGGTTTGTTTTGCCCCGCAGGGGTTTCTGTTGCCATTGGAGGCGCGCAGCCCCGCGTCGGGTCTGCGTCCGGGGCACCTAAGTTCTGTTGATTACAAACACTTGAAGGCACTCGGCGGCTGCATCACCAAAAACAACAAGTGAACTAGACCCCGAAACCTCTGCTCCTCCCAGTGGCACTTAGCATATTCCCATACAGGCGAGGATGCCCCATTCCATTCGGGCGATGCTAGCCCAGTCCTGGTTTTAACTCGGCATTGCAGGACTTGCATTTCGAATTTTCCCATTATAAACCCAGATCTACAAGTTCTAGAATGCAAACATAAAACCAGGACTGGGCACAATTCTCCTGACTGGAATGGCGCATGTTGACATGTCTGCAGTTTCTACTGATGCTAAATTTTTTCTAAATGCACGTCTCTAACTCCTATTTTTTTTACCTATTCCTGACACCCCCCCCATATATTTTCGATGAGTTTTTTCGGTAAAATGTACTCGTAAAAAAACCCATCGAAATTGTTCCCGTCGATGAAAGAATGTTATACCATTAATTTCAATAAAAGCACCAACGGCATCAGCACGTTGGTTCTTCTCTGGAGTAGTTTGTATTACTTCCAAATGCATCATGTCCGGTGTGTTGCTTCCTGGGAACGAATAGCAGCAGCACAGACTCGAGGTTCTTAATTGTTGAATCTCAAGACCGTGTGATACACCTGTTTGTATGCGCTGTATGTCTGTGCCGTCACCTCTTGCTATCCCAAGCCCTCCCTCCTCATCACCTGATCAGTGTACCCTTGAATGCATTTTATATTTTATTTTAAGCCACCCACACACGGGATTGCTTTGTCAGCCGGGACGCCGTAGACTACACTTTTTGTCGGAGGTCTCCTGAAAAACACAATTTGTGGCTTGCATGCTCACAGAGCCCAACAGGCCCTGAGACCCTGCTCTGCATTATGTTATAAGTAGAGGTGAAAATATAAGCAACATACTTTCAGAACTCTATAGGGAAACAAATCCCTTTGGTTGGGGCCTTCCGATCTGCCACCCCGGTCCCATAGGGATATTACAATAGGCGTCAGGGGATCAAGAGAATATGTTTTGAATTCTCTGGAGTAAAGAAGCAGGATTGTAAAAGCTGCCAGGCAGATCCTTGAAATATAATGCACAAAGTGGAAACTACACTTGGAAATGTTGGCGTGTACCAACTCTGAGGAAAAGGGAATGGTCCAAAAGCTCCTATACTCCTACCAAATTAAATGAAAGCGCTTGACTTGGATCCTCTGTGTTGCCGCTGGTGCCAGCGTCTTAAAGGGTCATTAAGGTCAAACTGTATCTACAAGACTGCAATGAATTTCAGAAGTGAGCAGTGGACACTGTAGTTCACCAAATTTCTCTAGTGGACTGGTCGGGTGTTTTTCCGCTCGGTGCCTGGTAATTGATCTCGCCTGGGAGACCGGTGGGAATTTGATGGTAATGCCGGAGGCTCAATCAACAAAGGGTTACATGTCGGGAAAAGATTGTGGCAATTATATATCAAATTACTTGTTCTCTTACCTGGCACAATATGGTTGTTTGCATCAGATCCTTAAATTCTGTCTCCTGTTGATACGGTAGCCTAAACATTATAGATTACAATTGAGGAACCAAGCTGTGGTCAAATTTGGTTTTTTGGCCCTGGTGGTGATTTTTTAAACATTATGGCTGCCAACAGTGGAATAGACTTAAACATTTTTTTATTTAAAGTATAGATAGTGTCAGATGGTCCAGAACTTTAATTTGGGATCCAAAAATGGGGATCAACATATATCACAACAACTCGTAATCAAGACCAGTAGAACGAGTAGTGGTACCGGTAAATGAGATTTTCAGTAATTCAGGCCCCAAAAAATCATCGAATTACCGCCAAACTTGTAAGGAGATCCAATGTTTCTTGGAACTGTGCCTTCAAGTTCCGGTATAAAAGTTTCTTAGAATAAGAAGTTTCCAAATGGGTATCTGGTCTTTGCGTCGAATGCCTTTCCATCAAATTATTTTGCACCAAGGGTTTTGCAACGAAAAAATATGCATCGAATGCATATTTTTGCGGGGTAAAGGGTTAATTTTTTGGTGGTGTGTTTTAAAGGGTAGAAACCATGGGGGGGGAACCTCCCCAAAAAATACATTTGATGCAAATTTTATCGTTGCATAAAATTCGATGGAAAAGACCCTTGATACAGAAAATTCGATGGAAAGACCATAAACCTTCCAAATGTCTTTAGGGGTTTCGTCCCCAGAAGTTCCAGCGTGCAATATTTCTCTTTATGCTCCGTTTCTATGTGCCTCTCATGACTTTGACGGCCAAGTTCCCATGGGTAACGGAACTCGGTATAATCTTCCTCTCTACGAATGTAGAGAGTTATCGCTACCTCTAAGAGCTAAAACTAAAAGAATGCAACACATTTCTTTCAGCCTTAAGCTATGCCTTCTTCAGTCCTGCAAATGTATGGATGACAAAATCATTCTTTTTGTAAGTGATGTTGAAGTTCAAATTTTTCGGCATGTTAAAATGTGAACTGAATTGGAACCAAAGAGTTGCATATAAGCACCCTACGGTGGAATGCAAACTTCAGCCTCAATTAGACAATAACAATGTGTGGTACATTTCAAACATCTAGGCCTGAAAATGTAAACAAAAGTGTTAATCTAACTTGCCCTTTTTATTATAAGAAAAGAAAAGTAAGACTGAATTTTCATGTAAGTTGGAGCTAGTTTTTGATACTGCAGCGATCATCTCTTTCGCTTGCCGGTTGATTGTCATTATACTCCGTCTCATATCACACTCATGAATGTTGCATTGTTGCATTACCTGCTCAGGATTACATTAATTAATAATTCACCTCTCCTAATGAATCAACTGCATCAAGGTGAAGTGGCTTTTAAGAAAGAGTGGAGTTCTCAGAGAGTCTCTTAGTAATAGACCAGGACGGAAAAACTGAGAACACACAGAGAATGCGCGTTCCATAATTGATACGGAAGTGATGAATGTATCGGTTTTAGCATTAGAGGGTCCATAATAAAAATGATTTTGATTGCTGAAGTGTTCAAATGGCAAAGCCGATTAGGCGGTTATATAAACCTTGCATCAGTAAAGTGTTGTGTTGCGCTGACGTTTGCACTGGGAAAAAATTAATCTTGGGGCAAAAATGTATTACAGCAATACTTATTTGTCCTGGTGAAATGTTTGCTCCGGTGCAAATACCCACGGACCATTGCAATGAACTTGTGACAACTTTATGCAATACAGGCACAGTGTGCAACGGATGGGACAGTAACTAAGGGGAATGCCAACGCTTCCATAAAGAAGTAGCCGGTGACAATTTCAGCGCCGCCGTGAATGTAGACGAATGCCTAACAATTAGCAGGGTAATTCATGGAAATTCGCACAAAAGTGGCGCCGGCGGCTGGCACACAGTGTCCCCGTGCGATAGACTGCGCAAGCCGCGTGCGATAAAATCCATTTCAGCGCACAGCGTATTCATGGATTTTAGCCTCCAAAACCAGCCGTGGCGCAGAGTGGCGCAGCGACCCTGCAGCAGCGCCAGTTACGCCCCCAAGAACGCCCTTGCGCAAGGAAAAGGCATCAAAATCCCCAATCCAGCGCAAAGGTCTGCGACAACCCAAAACAAGTTTACTGGACTGCCAAACAGCAAACGCCAAGCGGGGAACGTGTATTACGGGTTTCGCAGTAACTTCCTCACGCGAAAGGGCCTGTGCGAGCGGGTACGTGTATAACTGGGGTTTGCGTGAAGTTACACACGCGATTGGCCTGGGTACGTGTATTTCAGGGGTGCGCGGGAAGTGTTACACGCGATTGGGTTGGGTACGTGTATTTCAGGGGTGCGCGGGAAGTTTCACTCGCGATCGGGCCTGGGGGAGCGGTGTACGTGTATTCCAGGGGTGCGCGGGAAGTTCTACACGCGATTGGCCTGGGTACGTGTATTTCAGGGGTGCGCGTGTGTTTTCACATGCGACTGTGCTGGGTACGTGTATTTCAGGGGTACGCGTGTGTTTTCACATGCGACTGTGCTGGGTATGTGTATTTCAGGGGTGCGCGTGTGTTTTCACACGCAACTGGCCTGGGTACATGTATTTCAGGGGTGCGCGTGTGTTTTCACATGCGACTGGCCTGGGTACGTGTATTTCAGGGGTGCGCGGGTGTTTTCACATGCAATTTGCCTAGAAACGTGTATTTCAGGGGTGCGCAGGTGTTTTCACACGCGATTTGCCTAGGTACGTGTATTTCAGGGATGCGCGTGTGTGTTCACACGCGACTGGCCTGTGTACGTGTATTTCAGGGGTGCGCGTGTGTTTTCACATGCGACTGGGCTGGGTACGTGTATTTCAGGGTTGCGTGTGTGTTTTCACACGCGACTGGGCTGGGTACGTGTATTTCAGGGGTGCGCGGGTATTTTCACACGCGATTTGCCTAGGTACGTGTATTTCAGGGGTGCACATGCGTTTTCACACGCGACTGGCCTAGGTACGTGTATTTCAGGGGTGCGCGTGTGTTTTCACACGTGACTGGGCTGGGAATGTGTATTTCAGGGGTGTGCGTGTGTTTTCACACGCGACTGGGCTGTGTACATGTATTTCAGGGGTGCGCGGGTGTTTACACACGCGATTTGCCTAGAAACGTGTATTTCAGGGGTGCGCGGGTGTTTTCACACGCGATTTGCCTAGGTACGTGTATTTCAGGGGTGCACGGGTGTTTTCACACGCGATTGGCCTGGGTATGTGTATTTCAGGGGTGCGCAGGAAGTTTCACACGCGATTTCAGCAGGGTACGTGTATTTCGGGGGTGCCGGGGAGCCCTACATGTGATTTGGCAGTGTGGGTCCTCCCAGGTGTTCCCTGTACACCCTCCACGGCCCCTGCAGGCAGCCCACACCACAGGGGACTACCCTGCATTCCTGGTCATGTCCCACAGGTAGCCCACCCAACATGGGCATGCCCCCCAGCAAAGACACATGTCTCCTTGCACTACTGATCACCAACACATGTCCCCTTGCACCCCCACGCCCCAGCATTGCGGGGCACCTGCCAGCAGGCCCCCACTCATGTCCCCTCATGTCCCCCTGCACCCCCACCCCCCAGCATTGCGGGGCACCTGCCAGCAGGCCCCACTCATGCCCCACTCATGTCCCCCTGCACCCCCACCCCCCAGCATTGCGGGGCACCTGCCAGCAGGCCCTGACACATGTCCCCCAGCCAACACGTCATCACAATCTAGATCCCTGGCCCTTATGGGCAGCCTCCACATGCCAAACACCCACCCAAGTATTGCATCCACCCACTTAGAAATGCCAATTACATGATACAACCCCAATGGCAAGTATGTAAATGAACACATGTCCCTCACATACACACAATGGGCCTCATTACACGGTAGGCGGTGAGCCATGGCGCTATTAGCGCCATGGCTCATGCCGGTAAAATACCGGCACCGCCTTGGCGGAAAGGGGATTTACCGCCCCATTCCAAGGTTGGAGGGGCGGTAAATCCCCTTTCCGCCATTGCCCTTCCCCATTCCCATTTCTGCCCCATAGGGCTCAATGGAAATGGGGAAGGCGCTAATTACGGCACCGCAATTTTGCGGTGCCGTAATTAGCTCCGAGGTCCCTTAGCGGGTTGGATTTTAACGCCTGCAAGAAGCAGGCGTTAAATCCTCCAACCCGCAAAGGGACCTCGTAGTACGGCGGTAAGGGTTAACGGTCACCGTTGCCATTAACGGTGACCGTTAACCCTTACCGCCGTCCGTGTAATGAGGCCCAATGTGTGTAAGTGAATGTCAAAACCCATATCATGATATGCATGAAACCAATGAGATGATACTACACATTGAAGTTTGATGAAAAAAATGTATTAAAAGCAGCATAAATGGAATTAAAAATAAACAAATGACAATGGGAATCAAAAACCAAAAGCAGCATGTCCGTAAAATAATGAAAAACCACAAATCATAATCCAAAGGAAAGGTGTCCAAAGTCACAGTTCCAGAAAGTAAATCCAAGGTAAAAACAAAACCGAAAACCATTGCTCCATGGGTAAATCCAAAAAAAACCCTAAAATCCAACAGTCAACTATATACAGATAAACAATCCAGGGTCCATGATCCCAACTGAAGAAATGAAACCTATATAAAAATACTACCTAATAAAAAAACTATATACAAAAATGTGGTCCATTGTCCAAAAGGTCCAAAATAAATAAAAAAGAAAAGGAAACCTAACACTAACTACATAACTATTTACAAGGGCAGCGGGCTAGTCCGACGGCTCACTGGTTGTTGTCATGGGCCAGGGCATCATCAAACTCCTGTTCAATGGCTTGGAGGCGGGCATGTTCCCTGGCCCCGAGGTCTCGCAGGGATAATGCAGTGTCCAGCTCCCTCCGCATGGAGTTCTCCGCCCTGACCATTGTGAGCCGTTCCTCCTCTGCCCGCTGCTGCTCCGCACCTATCTGCTGGCCCAACCGCTCCCACACGGAAGCCACTCCCATTCCAGGGTTCTCCTGCCCTCCGGCCGATGCCTGCACCCCTGATGTTGATGGCCCTAAGCCATGATGCCTCCCACGTCGAGCCTGCCGCTTCCTCCGACGCAACTGCCTGTGCCAGCACAACGGCATCCAGGCTGATGGAATCCACCGACGCCGTCGTGCACGTGCCCTGCCCGATGATGCCGTCACATCCTCCATCTGCTGGGGTCCAGTTGCTGGTGTGTCCACCCCTGCTGGACCTCCGACTCCCGACTTCCCGACTGTGGCAGGGATGGGATCCCCACCGAGGTGGCTGCATTGGTCGGGGCAGGTCCACAGGGGGCTCTGGTGGCATCTGGGCCGGAAGACGGCATGGAGTACGACTGGCGCATAGCCTCCACAGAGGAGGAGAGGGTCGCCAGAGTGCCCGACACATGTACGAGACCCCCGACCATGACCGCTCCCAACTGGGCCACGTTGGCACGCTGCTCTTCGTGATGACGTGCGTGTTCCCCCCGGGAAGCACGCACCTCATCACGAATGACACCGTGCGCAACGCGACACCAATCAGGACCTTCTCCATACGGCCAGGGGTCCCCTCGTCCGCAGGTGGAAGGGAGTCAGATGACATGGACATCCTCCCTACCTGCGGACAGGCCTGGGATGGGGCATCCCTGCTGGTGCGTGGTGGTGCAGTCACAGTGTCAGGGACAGTGACATGCACAGGCACCTCCACGGCGACCTGTGCTGCCTCCTGCCCCTGGACTGCACCACTTGCACCAGCAGGGATGCCCCACCAGGCCCCATGTGCGGCTCAGTAGCGGCCTCCTCCTCCTCTGTGGAAACCACCAACCTGGATGGCTCCACACCGTCTTCCGCCATTGCAAGCCCCTGTGGGGGCTCACCACCCCTTCCTCTGAAGCCGTGGGGAAATCTCCGCCGCTTAGCTCCACAGCGCCGTATCCGCCCTCTTCTTCACTTTGCGCTGTGTAGAGGGAGACATAGAACACAAGCATCAGGGTACTGTACAATGGTCCCCTAGACAGGAAGCAATAGCAGATGAGTGGCACTGTCAAAGATCACTTCCATCATGTCCCTCCACAACACATGGGTCAGTGCAGGCAAAACACATGCAGTAACAGGCATGGCGCATGCTATGGACATAAGCAAACATGTCCAAGGGACTCTTGAAACATACAATGTTGTTTTTGGACTCACATGCATCATGGGTCATGCCTATCACATTCACACACTTCACCGTACTTTCATCCATCTGGACTTGTACACCCCAGACACAGTGGATGCAAGGATAGCTAGGCTGCATCAGTGAATCAGAACATTGACACAGACATGTGTCATGCATCCATGGCATTGACAAGTCACAGACACGCAGGTCAGACACACAGACATGGACACCATACATGTACATGGCATCATCACCCATCCCTCACCCCCACCCATGTCCAGGAACAGAGACTGGCATGCTCTCATGTGTCCATTCCGCATAGGGCTCCCCATGTAGCATTTAAACACATACACCAACCGTGTGCTTCACACATTACTGGTCTCACATGCATGAGCATGATGTCCCTGCACACACACACGCGTACATGGCCTATGTCACACATACAGGCAAGTATCAGACAACCAGCACACTGCAACATGCCCTGTCTCACACAGCAATGCTTGGCCACTTACCGCTCGACTCCAGACGGGTCTGCCTCTCAAGGACCTGGACGTGGAGCACTGGGGATATGCGTTCCAGGACCCTCATCTGATCTTCCGACAAGTGGCCCCGGCGCCCCTTAGCATCCGCTGCCTTCAAGAGGCGCCGGACCTTGTTGAGGGTCCTGGACCTGAAGTCCTCCCAGCACTTCTTGACATGATGGAAGAGTCGGACTGCCACTCCCTCTGCGTTGATGGCAGTCACGATGTCCGTCCAGATCCTGTCCCGTCCTTCCTTGTCGGCGCGTGATGATCCGAAGAGGGCATCATAATGCCCCAGGACATGCTCCACCAGGACACCAACTTCCTTCTGACTGAAGCTGGTGGCCCTCTGCCCCTCTGGCTGGGGGTCGCCAGTGGTCTCGGATGGTGTTTGCCCCGACATGGCAACCCCCGAGGCAGGCGTGGGTGGGCAACTGGGTCCTGGGGCTTGGCTGTGGAGCGATGGTATCCCAGTCGGGAGTCTTCTGTTCCAGCAGGGGTGGACACAGCAACTGGACCCCTGCAGATGGCTGATGTGCAGGCACCAAATGGCAGGGCATGGTGGCAGCAGGCAGGCAGGCAGGCAGGCAGCAGGAGATGGCTCGTGGGAGGCTGCTCGGGGCTCTGGGGGGCAGTAATTCGGCCTTTTGGGCAGAAGCGTGGTCTTCCGCGTGCTTACGCGTGGCCAGCTTGATACGGAGTGATTTGGCACATGAAAATTCTGCACGTCAGCGTGTGATTCCAGGAAAGTCCCTTAGCACGTAAGCGCGTCAGCACGCATATGCGATTCCATTGGACAAAGGCCCTTAGCGCGTAAGCGCGTCTGTGACGTATCGCGCACATGCGTTGCCCTGGCAGGGCTTGAAGATCCCACGTGGATTTCCATTGCTCTGTACGTGCTTTTCATGGGGTGCGGTGCGTGTGTTTTGCAGGCGTTGGGGTTCACACGCTATTACTTCACAGCGGGTGGGTGTTGGCTACCCGTTCTTCTACATGCAAGGCAGGCGGTGAGTGGTACCTTGCTCCCCCAGGCCCGATCGCGTGTGAAAACACCCGCGCACCCATGGAATACACGTACCCAAGCCAATCGCGTGTAAAACTTTGCGCGCACCCCTGAAATACACGTACCCAGGCCAATCGCGTGTAAAACTTCTCGCGCACCCCTGAAATACACGTACCCGCTCTTCCAGGCCCGATCGCGTGTGAAAACACCCGCGCACTCCTGGAATACACGTACCCAGGCCAATCGCGTGTAAAACTTCACGTGCACTCCTGAAATACACGTACCCAGGCCAATTGCGTGTAAAACTTTGTGCGCACCCCTGAAATACACGTACCCAGGCCAATCGCGTGTAAAACTTTGCGCGCACCCCTGAAATACACGTACCCGCTCCCCCATGCTCGATCGCGTGTGAAAACACCCGTGCACCCCTGAAATACACGTACTCCGGCCAATCGCGTGTAAAACTTCGCGCGCACCCCTGAAATACACGTACCCGCTCCCCCAGGCCCGATCGCGTGTGAAAACACCCGCGCACCCCTGAAATACACGTACCCGCTCCCCCAGGCCCGATCGCGTGTAATACTTCCCGCGAACGCCAGGAATACACGCACATGCTATTTTTGACACAGCGGGTGTCCGTGTTTGTCGCGTACCCCTTTGCACGTCATTTGTCCTAGAGGGCCACAGTATGGGACATTCATCATAGCTGTATATATGTGCTTTTTGTTAGCGCACATTTTGGCGCACATTTTTTTCCTGCGCAGGGACGCTACCGCCTGCTTTCGTGTGGCGGACGTGGATGGCCCTGTGCGCGTCTTTGCCTGTGCGCTGGTTTGCCCTATTCGATTCCATGAATACGTGTTGTAGGCGAGCGTGTGGGCGTTCCGCGCACTTGCCTCCTGTACTTCCCCCATGACGCCCACATTTTCACGAGTTGTTCCCCATTCTGCGTGTAACGCCCCGTGTTCCGCCGACTTTTGTTATATGCGCCGCGCTATGTGCGATTTCGCTGTGGCCTTAGCGCACGCCGTTAGATGACCTGTGCGCCGGCGTGCGCCGCGCACTTTTTCAGCGCACATCCCACATTTTACTCGCGCACGGACTTCCATGAATAGATGTGCGCTGGTTTCCCTGCGATATTCGCACTTGCACTGCGATTTTTCAAGTAACACTGCGAATCGCACGTTTTCACACGCGTGCGCCGATTTTTCCAGCGCACATTTATTTCATGAATCGGCCTGTAGATGTTTTAGTATTTGTTGACTGGTATTGTTCCTTAAAGGAAAGGCTTGAGGGTAATGAGTACCATAGTCAACAATAACTAATATATAGTTATTGCCCAATTTGGAGGTTTCTACTGGACCAATATCCATCACTATGTGTGAAAAAGGGACATCAATGATTGGCAAGGGTGGTAAAGGAGCCAGCAGAACCTGGTGGCATAGGTCTTCCACATATACCCTGGGCCGGTAGAATCTACTGATGACCTGACTCTGGGTCTTGCTTATCCCTTGATGAGCAGCGGTCAAATGAGAATTTACCAGCTCCATAACTATATGACGGTCACTTCTCTGTACTACCAACTGAGTCTTTTGACTTCTATCTCTCAGTATCCCCATGGTATAATAACCCATTTTTCCTGAGGAAAAAGGATCCAGGAAGGTTGCAGCCATGTTCTTCTGGGATGGCTCTTCCAAAGACTTCAGCTAGGATGGGGTGAATTCTGCAGAGCGAAGGCTAGGTCTGGTAGGGTGGGGTGATCTTCAGCCTCGGGTACAGAGGGAGTGGGCAACTCACTATCAGCTTCTCCGAACCCTAAGGAGCCTCTGAAGTTTTCAGAAAGGGACTCTACCTTGTGTACCGCAGGAGTTAAAGCTTGTTCTATGATGACCTGGGACATGGGCTCCCCTACCAGAACTGTATAGGTCCAGGCGCCTGAGTTATGCAAAACGACATGGACCTCTCCCTAATAGTCGGGGTCAATCATGCTGGCAGCCACGTTAAGGGAGTATTGCAAGGCTAACTCTGACTTGACAGCCAGTCTGAAATAGGTCCCTTGAGGAGGAGAAACACAAACCACTGTAGGGATCAACCGACATTCTACGACTAGGGATATCAACCTCTTTAGTACTGAAGAGGTGAAGGCCTGTTGTTTGTGGGGTGGCTCTTTTGGGGAGTTCAGCTGTATGGTTCAGACGCTGAACCAGCATGGGTCCCAACCCTGTATTGAATTGTTCAAATCCCACTCTGACACCACTTGTTGTGGGTCAAAGGTGGGACTTGGGAAAGTCGACATGTTTAACATACAAGTTTTATTAACAAAAGCAAGACATTCCCTCAGCTATCCCTATAGCTATGATTCAGTTCCCTATCTGTTACCACTTCACTTACCTGTCGGAGGGGGCGCACCTATGGCTCCCGGCGCGCCCCATCCTGGCGCTGTTATCCCCGATACCGGCTGGGGGGACTGCGGTTGTCGGCGGCACTTGGCGCTTCCGGGGTTTCCGTGTCTCGGGGTTTGCGCATGCGCGGAAGGCCGCGTTTTGGTCTTCACGCATGCGCAGTCCACGAGACGCTTGGGAAGCCTCAAGCTTGCTTCCCAAGCCTCGTTCTGGGCACGGCAGCACTCGGGGACAGCACGGCTTGCGTTCCAAGCCTCCCGAGTGCTGCCGGCCCTATTTAAGGGATGGAATCCTGAAGCTCACTGCGTCTCAACGCGGTTTGTTTACGGATCGTGTTTTCGCTCCTGCAGCCCCCTGAAGCTCCAGATTCCTTGTTGGTTCCTGCTCCTCCTTCCCTTCTCCTTTCCTTGGGGTTGGTCTTCCTAGCCCTTCAGCCTTGCCTGCTACTGCCCTGCCTGCTACTGCCTAGCCCTTCAGCCTTGCCTGCTGCTGCCCAGCCTGCTACTGCCTAGCCCTTCAGCCTTGCCTACTACATCCTTGTCTGCTACAGTCCTGCCTGCTACTGCCTAGCCCTACAGCCTTGCCTGCTACAGTCTTGCCTGCTACAGCCTTGCCTGCCTCTGCCTTCCTGCAACCTAGCCTTATCCTGTTCTGGACTTTCATCCCTGATCTGCCAATTGCTTGCTGCCTACCTTCAGCCTTGCAGCCTCAGTTTTGGACTCTCTACTCTGCTCTACTATTGACCCAGCATACAGTCCGCAGTTCTACCTTGCTGACTGCCTCAGCGCCACGAGTATCAGGAAGGAACTCACTTGTGGCGTTGGGAACTGGTCCACCCCTAGCCCTGTTGACATCAGGGAGAGGGCTGCACCGGTTTCTCGCGTTACTCTTTCTACAGTCACCTGTCGGACAGCCTGGCGACCTCACCACGATCAACTACCGGAAGTTCAGGTACTCTGCGCCCTAGAGACGCCATCTTTAACAGATTGAGACGCCTACCTTCCGACTCCGACATGGATGAGGTCCAAGAACTCCTGGAAGAGATGCGAGTTCTTCGGGCTGAAATGACAGCACTCCGTCAAGAGAACATTGGTCTAAGACAGATGGTGTCACAACCCTCTGGGGCAACACCTCAGGGAGAAGGAGCTATGTCACAGACCACGCCTATCAAGTTTGACGGAGATCCTAGACGTGTGGCAGAATTTTGCAACCACTGTAGAATCCATTTCCTCTTTAGAGCCTCTTATTTCAATTCCGATAAAGCCAAGATAGGATATATTTTGGGAAATTTGACTGGTAATGCCCTGGCTTGGGCCGCCCCATTGGTGTCCGCCAATAGCCCCATACTCAACGACTTCGCAGCTTTTGAAAAAGCATTTCTGGAGGTTTTTCAATCACCTAATCTGGCCGCCACAGCCCAGAATCAATTGATGGATCTGAAACAGGGTTCTATGGATATCATAGCCTACATTGGTCGTTTTCGTCAATTGGCAACAGACTCCCAGTGGCCTGAGATAACCCAAAGGACTTTGTTTCGAAGAGGTTTGAGAGAGGAGTACAAGGACGAATTACTACATATCCCAGAGCCTGACACCCTACAGCAATTAATTGAACAAGTGTTGCGAATAGACCACAGATTGGCAGAACGGAGGGGTGAGAGACGACAAGTTGAACGGATGATCACAAGACCACCCAACGCTCAAGCCGGAAATTCCGGGTCTCCGGACCCCGGCCCCGAACCCATGCAGTTGGGAGCCGTTAGGGGTCCGCTCTCTGAAGCTGAACAAAAACGCAGAAGAAGTTTAAGACTTTGCTTATATTGTGGGGATGCTGGGCATTTCTTGGGTACCTGTCCTCTACGCCCACAAAGGAAGTCAGAAAACTAGTAGGCCTGTCGTCTGCAGGAAGGGCAACGACAGGTCCTAATTCGTACTCAGTCCTTTCCAGTTCCAACTCCTTGTTTCAGCCCATGCAACCGGCAGTTCTACTGGTGGTGAGGATCAAGTTATCATGGTTAAACAAAGAGGCAGAGGTTCTAGGCTTATTGGATTGTGGGGCCTCCGGAAACTACATAGATGAGACATTTGCAGTCTGTCAAGGAATACCTTTGTTCGCCCGGAGAAGTGTCCTGCCCGTCGAGGTTATCGATGGGACTCCTTTATCTTCAGGTCCAATTTGCCAACAAACCATGGGCCTACAAATGCAGATTAAAGAACATGGGGAAAGAATCGCCTTGGATGTCATCAGATCACCCTCCTATCCCGTGGTCTTGGGTTTGCCCTGGCTTCTTCACCATAATCCTACCATCGATTGGGGAGCTCGCATTCTGGATTTTTCCTCTGCTCATTGCCTCCAAGATTGTTGTTTGCCCGGCGTGTCAAGAAAGGAGATCTCCTCCATACCTCTCACGAGGGGTACTGGTTCTCCTGGGTTTTGTTCCCTATCGTCTGTCCCTCAGGAATACGCCGAATTTCAAACAGTGTTTTCTGAACCCGAAGACATACCACTGCCTCCTCATCGAAATTTTGACTGTTCTATAGAATTGGTACCTGGTTCTGTGATACCTCATGGGAAGGTATATGCCTTATCCCTTACTGAGAAGGCGGTTCTTCAAGAATACTTGTCAGACTGCATCAAGAAGGGATACATCACTCCCTCGAAATCACCAGCTGGATTCCCGCTGTTTTTTGTGAAAAAGAAGGAAGGAACCCTACGACCCTGCATTGAATATCGTCAATTAAACGATATCACACGAAAAGATAGATATCCATTGCCTTTAATTCGGAGCATCATGGAGTCCCTTCAAGCTGCCCAGGTTTTTACCAAGTTGGATCTACGGGGCGCTTATCATTTAATCCGAATTAAAGACGGAGACGAATGGAAGACGGCTTTTAAGACCCCTTTTGGGCATTACGAATACCGGGTCATGCCATTCGGGTTATGTAATGCCCCGGCTGTTTTTCAGCGTTTTATGGATAGCATTTTTTGCGATCTAATCGGGATATCAGTTTGGGTGTACCTTGACGATATCCTCATTTTTTCTGTCTCCCTGAAGCAACATATAGAACATGTCCGAGAGGTGCTTCGACGTTTGTCCCAGAATCAACTGTACGTTAAGGCTGAGAAGTGTTCTTTTCATCAGAAAAGAATGGAATTTCTGGGTTACGTGATCAGTGGCACAGGAATCTTCATGGACCCAGCCAAGGTGCAAGCCATTCAGGACTGGACTCAACCTTCTGATTTGAAGTCCCTTCAACGATTCTTGGGATTTGCCAACTTTTATCGGCAATTTATACCCCGCTTTTCTCAACTCACGGCTCCCTTGACTCAACTAACTAGCAGTAAAACGCCTTTTCTTTGGAATTCACAGGCCACTAAGGCTTTCAACATCTTAAAACAAGCCTTTAGCACTGCTCCCATTTTGCGGCATCCTAATGATGAGATGCCGACGCCTCCGATTATGCTGTCGGTGCAGTCCTTTTGCAAAAAGAACCAGAAACTGATTTGGAACATCCTGTGGCATACTTCTCTCGTAAGCTCACTCCTAGTGAACATAATTACGCAGTGATCGAGAAGGAATTGTTGGCCATAAAGGCTGCATTTGAAGAGTGGAGGCATCATCTCCTTGGGGGTAGGCATTCTGTGGAAGTACGTACTGATCACCGAAATCTACAGTATTTGAAGTCTCTTCAGTGCCGAACCTCTCGTCAAGCCCGATGGGCCTTCTTTTTCTCTCATTATGACTTCCATATTACATACATCCCCAGTACTCGGAATTTAAAGGCCGATGCCTTGTCTCGATCATTGGATGTAGAAGCTAGAAGTCAGTACCGGGATGAGCCACTAATATCCCCAAGGCATTTTCTGTTCGCACTGTCACCTTATCTTCAGAGGATTCTACAAGACACAAGTTCTGATCCAGATCGGGAAGGACTCCTAAGGCATTCACAGATTACTGAAGATAACGGTCTGCTTTTCTTCCAGAACAGGCTATATATCCCCACTACCTCACTTCGGACTCTTGTGCTTCATGGGTTTCATGACTCCCGAGTGGGTGGTCATCGTGGAATGAGAGCAACTCGAGAAGTAATATCTAGACAGTTTTGGTGGCCTGGCTGGGCCGATGATGTTGACCGTTATGTAAAGAGTTGTCCGGTGTGTGCTCAGGTGAAGACTCCTAGAAAGAGGCCCCTGGGATTGCTTCATCCCACCGAGATTCCTCCTTACCCATGGCACACCATTGCGGCTGATTTCATCGTGGAACTCCCTCCATCAGAAGGATATACCTGTATCATGGTCGTAGTGGGCTGTTTTTCTAAAGCAGCTCATTTTGTTCCATTTTTCAAGATACCCACTGCTTCGAAGATGGCATCGGCATTTCTTCAGGAGATATATAGGCTACATGGATTGCCGGAAAAGATCATTTCCGACCGAGGGTCTCAATTTTTGTCATCTTTCTGGCGCCAATTGTGCAGTCATCTCGGCATTCATCACGCACTCAGTTCTGGTTATCATCCTCACACCAACGGCCAGACAGAAAGGACTAACCAGACTCTAGAACAATACCTTCGCTGTTTTGCCAATGCCACTCAATCTAACTGGAAGTCGCATCTAGTTTTTGCTGAAATCTCCTACAACAACACGGTTCATTCTGCTATTGGCCTGAGTCCGTTTTTCTGTTTATCTGGCTTGCATCCTAGATTGGTACCCTTTTGTCCTGTACCTTCAAGTGCAGTTCCCACTGCTGATCAGCTCGTCGCTCTCATCCAGGATCAACACTCCTTGGCACGCAATACTTTAGCGGAGGCACAGGCACGGATGAAGCAACAGGCTGATAAGGGGAGGACCCCGGAACCAGCTTTCCAGGTGGGGGATCTGGTTTGGTTGTCCTCCAAGCATCTTCCCATACGTAATTTGCCCACCAAATTGGCTCCCCGATATTTTGGCCCTTTCAAGATTACTAAGCGCCTGTCTGCTATAGCATTTCGTTTGCAGTTGCCTCAGACATGGCAAGTGCATCCGGTTTTCCATGTCTCCCTATTGAAGCCATACGTGGTTGACACGTTTGGCCGGTCTTCCCCTCGTCCCGCACCTGTGGTAGTCGGGGGGTCCCCCGAATTTGAGGTACAGGAAATTTGCGATTCTCGCATTAGGCGAGGGGTTCTCCAGTACTTAGTGGACTGGAAAGGCTACCCAGCCTGTGATCGAACTTGGGAACCACGTAGTTTTGTGCATGCTCCCCGCCTGATCCGTGATTTCTATCGCCGCTTTCCTTGGAAACCTGGGGCTCCTGGCCTTTCTGGGAGGGGGCAAAGTGTTACCACTTCACTTACCTGTCGGAGGGGGCGCACCTATGGGTCCTGGCGCGCCCCATCCTGGCGCTGTTATCCCCGATACCGGCTGGGGGGACCACGGTTGTCAGCGGCACTCGGCGCTTCCGGGGTTTCCGTGTCTCGGGGTTTGCGCATGCGCGGAAGGCCGCGTTTTGGTCTTCACCCATGCGCAGTCCACGAGACGCTTGGGAAGCCTCAAGCTTGCTTCCCAAGCCTCGTTCTGGGCACGGCAGCACTCGGGGACAGCACGGCTTGCGTTCCAAGCCTCCCGAGTGCTGCCAGCCCTATTTAAGGGATGGAATCCTGAAGCTCACCGCGTCTCAACGCGGTTTGTTTACGGATCGTGTTTTCGCTCCTGCAGCCCCCTGAAGCTCCAGATTCCTTGTTGGTTCCTGCTCCTCCTTCCCTTCTCCTTTCCTTGGGGTTGGTCTTCCTAGCCCTTCAGCCTTGCCTGCTACTGCCCTGTCTGCTACTGCCTAGCCCTTCAGCCTTGCCTGCTACTGCCCAGCCTGCTACTGCCTAGCCCTTCAGCCTTGCCTACTACATCCTTGTCTGCTACAGTCCTGCCTGCTACTGCCTAGCCCTACAGCCTTGCCTGCTACAGTCTTGCCTGCTACAGTCTTGCCTGCCTCTGCCTTCCTGCAACCTAGCCTTATCCTGTTCTGGACTTTCAACCCTGATCTGCCAATTGCTTGCTGCCTACCCTCAGCCTAGCAGCCTCAGTTTTGGACTCTCTACTCTGCTCTACTATTGACCCAGCATACAGTCCGCAGTTCTACCTTGCTGACTGCCTCAGCGCCACGAGTATCAGGAAGGAACTCACTTGTGGTGTTGGTAACTGGTCCACCCCTAGCCCTGTTGACATCAGGGAGAGGGCTGCACCGGTTTCTCGCGTTACTCTTTCTACAGTCACCTGTCGGACAGCCTGGCGACCTCACCACGATCAACTACCGGAAGTTCAGGTACTCTGCGCCCTAGAGACGCCATCTTTAACACTATCTAAGAAAGTAAATACCAAAGGTGCTTGTCAGTGTGTCTTACATAACACAATATGGTATTCTATCCAAACGTAAAGTACTTAACTAGCTCTACCACTCTAAAGACAAGAAATAAAAGTAGTGTAGATGAAAACACTAACTAAGTTGGTTGTTGGGTGGTGTTTTACCCCCTCCCATTAAATGTATTTCGAAATATCCTTCTCAGCTTCCTAGGCATTTGCCTCTCGTCAGATCCAAAAATGCTTGTATAAAGGTGAAATTACTCCTCTTGTCTAGTTTCTCTTCCCTGTGTTTATAATCCACAGAAAAGTAACTGAAATCTTCCTTTTAGAGTTTCGTAGACCTTAGTCACGACAGGTTTCAAAAGTTGTTGAATTCAAATAATCAGGACAGATTGCTGGGCCCTTTGATATGCTCTTGACAACCTTTACATGTGTATTTTCCCCTTGTTTTATTAGGTTTTGGAGCGTTGAAGGTAATTTGGGTCGACCCTTTGGCTCTCCCCTTCGGACCTGTTCACATTCTTATTTAGGGTAATTTCTGGTGTCCTCTGTAGACATATGGATTCTGCTTTGATTATTTAGTCGATTGTGACCTCTATGTCTCGACCCTGTATCGCTTGCGGGTGAACTTGTTCATTCGCCTAGACCCCTCTCAGGTCTTCTCTTCTGCTTGGTGTGGCTTACACCCACTTTTACGGTATACTCTTCTGGCTACCCCGCCCCCTTTCGGTATTTCTCTTACGCTCTGATTTCTGGGGGTTCCTTTAGTCATGAGGAATATTGCTTCCCCTTCTTTTGGCCTCAAGCAGGTGTGTTGACACTGCCCATCAGACCTCTGAGTTACTGGACTCTGAACCTCCCACGGCTCTCCGTGGAGCTGCACCGCCCTCCTCCCTCTTTTGCTCACACACTGCATCCCCGATGTTCTGCGGTCTTCTCTCCCAGGAAAAGCAGTTGCTCCGTCTGCCTTCTCCTTCTCGGGTGCAGGCCGTCGGGGGCCTGTTCTCCAACTGTCGGTCTTCCACCTTGCCGGCGATGGGATGGATCTCAGATAGAGAGTGGGGAGCTTTGCTCCCCTGGCACTCCGGGGCTCTGCAGTGTTGTGTGGGCTCTCTGCTCACTGTTCTGATCTTGATGATCGTGCAGATTATTGTACCTCCGTCCCCAAGTACCGCACAGACAGAAAGGATACACTGTCTGTGCAATCTTTGAGGCCACAGGTGTGTTGAGCCGTCAATCAGGTAACAGGAACGCCAGAAGGACCCCTGACCGCTTCAAGGCAATGTTTAATGGTTAAACAAGAGCAGTGCAATTGGTACGGGTAACAATCAATATTAACAAGGCTTACCCAGGAGTGCTGTAGGTAGAGTCCTAAACGTGGCGAAAGCCACAGATTGCTGATGGAGGTGAAGAGGCGTTCAGCACGGCTCGTAGGTGGATCACACCTGGTTCTGATGTAGATGGACCAGAAAGGCAAGAAGGTCAAAAACCAAGTTCCAAGATTCAAGGTTCAGAAAGGCAGTCCAAGAGAGAGTTCCAAGGTTTAGGAGCCGGGGAATCAAGGCGGAATCCAAGAGGCAGAAATCCGAGGGGCAGGCAAAACAAATCCGAAGA
This sequence comes from Ambystoma mexicanum, assembly GCF_040938575.1. Classification (NCBI taxonomy): domain Eukaryota; kingdom Metazoa; phylum Chordata; class Amphibia; order Caudata; family Ambystomatidae; genus Ambystoma; species Ambystoma mexicanum. The sequence goes on from NC_090936.1 coordinate 55,121,917, forward strand.
ACAGTCCGAGGTCGCAAAGTCCGGGATCATAAGCAGGAAAACCAGAACGCTAAACAATCCTCAAGAGATCAGCTGTGAAGCGCTGTACCCATGTTGCCAAGATGCTTTTAAACTGATTAAGTAGTCACATGATGTGTCCCATGGATGTGCGAGACGTGACGTGATCACATGGTCATGGGATGCCGGATGTTCGGGATTGCCGTGGGAGTCTCCGTGGGCGTGACCAGCCGTGAGTGCGCCTCCATGGTAACTGCTAGTGAAACAAAGGACGGTAAACACTGGGGCTACAGGCTGGTGTCCTCCTACGCCAGACAACCTGCTGGTTCTTTCTGTGTGTAGGGACTGCTCTTGTGATTAGGTGTGGTGTGGGGCGTGTGCTCGTGTGATTCCTAATGGGACGAGAAACGGGAGACGTGACAGAGCCCCCCCTCAAAGGCCCACGACCCCGTGGTCTGGACGGGTTATCCCGATGGAAGCGAGCAACCAAACGCGGGTCATGGACGTCCCGAGAGGGAACCCAGGAGCGCTCTTCAGGGCCATACCCCAACCAGTCAACCAGATACTGGAGGCGTCCCCTACAGAGACGAGAACCCAGAATAGCACTGATCTCATACGTATCCGGGGCGGACACAGAAACAGGGGCAGGAGATTGGACCATCCGGGTGGTAGAAAGACAAGGCTTGAGTAGGGAAGTGTGGAACACTGGGTGGATAGGCCAGGTAGAGGGAATAGAAAGCCGTAGGGCTACCGGGTTCAGAACATGTGAAATCTTGTAGGGACCGACAAATCGGGGCAACAGTTTCCTGCAACCAGGGATCCGCAAATGGCGAGTCGACAGCCAAACACGGTCCCCAACCCGATAAACAGGAGCCGCTACCCTTTTCCTGTCAGCCTTGGATTTCATAGAGGCCTGTGCTTCCCGTAAATGGACCAGGGTATGGGCATGGATAGAGTGCAGATCACAAGCACAAAAAATTGGCGGCGGGAGTGGAGGAAGAAGAAAAATCGGGGAGAGGAAGAGAACGAGGGTGCTGCCCATAGAGTGAATAGAAGGGGGAGAACCCGGTGGAGGAAGGCCAGGCATCATTGTATGCGAATTCAGCCAAATGGAGCAGGTTCAGCCATGTATCCTGATACTGAAGGGTCAGGCAGCGCAGGTAGTGTTCGAGGGCCTGGTTCACCCTCTCGGTTTGGCCATCGCTCTCCGGGTGATAGGCGGAGGAGAAGCGGGCATCAATGCCAAGGATTTTGGTAAGGGCCTGCCAAAAACGGGATGTGAACTGTGGACCGCGGTCGGATACAATGACTTGTGGAAGACCAAAGAGACAGAAGATTGACTTGAAGAATAGTTGGGTCAGAGCAGGGGCTGAGGGAATCCCGTGACAAGGAATGAAACGGGCCATCTTAGTGTAGGAATCGACCACCACCCAGATGGAGTCGTAACCTTGTCTGCGAGGCAAATCTGTAATGAGGTCCATAGAGACTGTATGCCATGGTCTGGGAGGAATAGGTAAGGGCTGAAGGAGACCCACGGGACGACCCCTGCGTGTCTTGCACTGTGCACAGATGGAGCAAGTGTTTACATAATGTTGAACGTCGCGCCTCATAGATGGCCACCAACACCATCACTTTAGTAACTCCAAGGTGCAGTGCTGTCCAGGGTGCCCATTGATGGCCGCGTCGTGGGACCAAGCAAGTGCCTGATTACGTACATCGCTAGTGGGAAGGAATAACTTATCTTGTATGATGGGCAACCCTTCCTGGAGTACCAAATCCCATTCTGCTAGTGCTTGTGGATGGTGTGAAACCCACTGTTGGATGAGAGTTAGCATGGAGGGAGGAGGAGTACACATGCATATGACATGACCTTCGTTTAGAAGAGTATCTGGGTATAGGGGCAAAGAATCCCCTCCGGGCGAGCGGGATAAAGCATCGACCTTACCATGTGAAAGCCCTGGTCTATGTTTTACCACAAAATCATAGGCGGCAAAAAACAGGTGCCAACGCACTTGTCTGCTGTTCAGGCACTTAAGGGAGGCCAGGTCCTGCAGATTTTTGTGATCGGTGTAAACCACAGTTTGATGTTTGGCCCCAATGAGATGGTGTCGCCAGGTCAGTAGTGCATCCTTAATGGCCAGTAACTCCTTCTCAGTGACTGTGTAGTGGGACTCGGGAGATGTAAATTTCCTTGAGTGGAATGCTACGGGGTGCAACTGACCCGTGGAGGGACAGGGTTGGGAGAGCACTGCGCCTAATGCATAAGAAGAGGTATCGGCCTCCACCACAAACGGGAGTTCGGGGTCGGGATGCTGTAGTACAGGAGCTGTGGTGAATCTAGCTTTAAGTGTCTCAAAAGAACGCTGATGCTCTGAGGTCCAACAAAACTGGACCCGAGGACTGGTCAAGGCAGTCAGTGGTGAAACAATGGATGAAAAACCGGCAATAAAACGCCGATAAAAGTTGGCAAAGCCCAGAAACGACTGGAGCTGTTTGAGACAGGTTGGAGCGGGCCAGTCGATGATGGCACGTACTTTGGACATGTTCATGGATAGACCTCCAGGTGTAATAAGAAAGCCTAGGAACTCTACTTCCCTAGTATGAAACACACATTTCTCGGGTTTGGCGTACAAGGAATGTTTTTTTAGCCGAGTTAGTACTTCTGTGACATGGACTATGTGTTCCTCCAGTGAGGACGAAAATATCAATATATCGTCTAGGTAGGCCACAACAAAAACGTCCAAGACGTCAGAGAACACTTCATTAACAAAACGTTGAAACGTAGCAGGAGCGTTGCAGAGACCGAAAGGCATTACAGTATACTCGAACAGCCCTTGTCGAGTACAAAATGCCGTCTTCCACTCGTCTCCGCTACGCATACGAACCAAGTTCTCCAGCATGGGGTCTGGCATGGATTAACATGCTCATGAATATTCCCCGTCGTCAGGCTGGGAATCCTCGGTAAAGAAAAAATCAGTATCAGTTTCGTTTCTGATCTGTCTTTTGTAGTAGTAACCAATCACTGATCTCTGCGTCATACTGACCACAGCCAATGACTGCCCTCTACCTAAGCCCCGCCTCTGGCAGCCATCTTCAGATTTTTACCGCACGTTCAAGTGTTGGGAGTCCTCGTGCTTAGCTCTCGAGCTTTTACTGCGTGTTTCACGCTTTTTCAGGTGAATTTTCACATTTTTTCGGTTAATCGAGCCTCAAGCTCCACCGTTTCTACTCCCGTTAACGGCTACCCGTTACGGGATTTTCCTACGCCCCTCAAGGGTGAAGATTTCGTCGAATCAACTTCTTGGAGGATTCCAGAAGATTCGCGGCCTACTTCGAGATGGCCCAGGACGCGAGTTCGTCGCCCGGACCCAAGCTGTTTCGCAGCTGCCCTGGATGCGGGCTGCAGAATGTGTTTAAGGAAGACGAACATTCGCGATGCCTCTACTGTCTTCATGGGGACAAGACTCATGTAGAGAAGGACTGCCAGTTCTGCAAGAACTTGTCGGAGCGGACCATGAGGGACCGTCGATCCCGTCTCGCCAGCTAGTTGGAGAAGGGCTCAATGGGTGAGAAAAAGAAGAAAGGGTCCGAGCGGGCTTCTAAGTCCTGTGCGGGCGCCCCGGCGACGGGGGCCCAACACCAGGCCAAGCGCTGTGAGTCCGCTGGCTCCAGGAGCGCCGAAAGGTCGGGATCTTCGGTCGCCAGGCAGGGCGCACCTTCCCTGGCACCGTCAACCACGAGCCAGCGCTCCGGTTCGGGGAAGAGGAAGTCCGAGACCCCGGGTAAGCTTCGAGAGAAGCCCCGTCCGATCTCGGAAGAGGGGGAGCGAGGCGCCGCCCCTCCCCCGAAGGAGAAGGCCCGGGACGCACCTAAGGTGGTGAAGGCCCCTGCCCAGCAGGCAAAGGCCTCTATCGAGGTGATCGCGGCGACTCTGGCCAAGCCGGCAGAGACCCCGCCAGCGGAGACTGCCTCCGGGACTAGAGTTTCCCTGCCGCCAAGGAGGGAATCCTCTTTTCAGCCCATCGTCGTGGCCACCATGATGGAAGAAGCGAGGGGGGGCACGGTAGCCTCCTCGAGCTCGGAGTCAGCCTCGGAGGAGGAACTGACCGAGGCCGTGAGGAACCTCGAAGTCCAATTCAAGAAGGTTCGATCCCGTAAGGAAGATCCTTGGGAGATAACCGAGGAAGACGACGGTGGCGAGGGAGAGCAGCCTTCCCTTCCGGTGCAGCCAGAACCTAGGCCTCAGGTTGGCTCGGCGGCCATTTTGTCTGCGATCCAGTCCTTATGCTCTGAGATAAGGACTAGATTCCCACGGCCCAGGCCGGAGGACCTGCAACCTGGCCCGTCGGGAAGTCCTCAGAACAAACGATGGAGGACCCAACCCTCTCCTCCAATCGTCCCCGTAAGGCCTACAGTTCCCTCCTCATCCTCCCACAAGTCGGGAGATGAAGGTGCGATGGGCTCGACGACGGGTTCTGAGGGCGACGGCGACGACGACGGAACGGGTCTCCCGTCTCCCATCGCACGGGTCTCGCCGCCCGACGAGATTGGCTCATTCCACGCCATGATCGCCAGGGCGTCGGATTTGTTCCAGCTCTGCCCGGAGGAGCAGAAAAAGGAAGGTTTCCTCTATCAGCGCCGGGAGGCCAAGAGGAAGACTGTCATCGCGGTGCCTCTAATCGATGACATCTGGGAGGAGGGCCTGTCGGTTCTCAAGAACCCCTCCACGGCACCAGCCAAATGGGACCGGTACGAGAAGAAGTACCGGGTCCCTGAAACCGCTCCCCTGTGCCTCAGGGCCCAGCCAACGCCAGACTCGGTGGTCTCGGCGGCGGCGAAGAAGAAAGCGGCGGGGTCAGGAGCCTCGACGTCAAATTCCCCGCCGGACGGCGAGGGAAAGAAGTTGGACGACATGGGGCGGCGGGTCATTTCGTCGGCGGCGACGACGATCAAAGCAGCCAACGCCCTGGCGATCGTGGCCCGTTACGACAGGGAGCTCTGGTTTAAGCTGGCCCCCATATTGGAAGGCGAGGTGGCGTCGGACCACGCCATAACGGTGGCAACCGATATTGCCGATACCGGGTTCCGCCAGCTGGGCAACAATGTTTGCCTACGACGACGGGGTTGGCTCCGGGCGACCGACTTCCGTCAGGACGTCCAGACCAGGGTGTTGGACATGCCATTCGACGGCAGCAACTTGTTCGGGAAGGCGGTGGACGAATCCCTCCAAGCCATAAAAATGGACATGGAGACAGCCCGTGCCCTAGGAGCCCTTCAGCAACGACGGCCCTTTCGGAGCTCCGGAGGCAGACAGGGTGCCTCCAAGGGATCCAGCGGTGGATCGTCGTCCTACCGCCAGGCGGCACGCTCCTCATCTCAGGAGGCCTACAGGGGTCGCGGCAAGCAGGGAGCGCCTCCCCGCTGTCGGCAAGGTGGCCAGGGCGGCAAGGCCACCACCTCCAAGCAGGACTGAACCGGCCGTGGTCTCGGGCCCCCACCGAAGCACCCCGGTGGGAGGCCGGCTGACGAATTTCGTCGGCGTGTGGAAGTCCATCTCCACCGACCGTTGGGTGCTGGATACCCTGGCAAGAGGACACTCTATCGAATTCCTGAAGAAGTGCCCTCACGTTCCACCTGTGGCCAGGAAGGAAAATCACGTCCCGCAACTGCTGTTGGAAGTACGGGCGATGCTCAGGAAAGGCGCCATCGAGCTTGTCCTGAAGAGGCTCTGGGGCTCCGGGGTGTACTCAAGGTACTTCCTTGTCAGGAAGAAGACGGGCGGCTGGCGCCCCATCCTGGACCTTCGTCGTTTGAACAAATACATCAGGTCACAAAAGTTCAGGATGGTCACCCTCCAGCACGTACTGGGACAGCTGGAGGAAGGCGACTTTCTATCGTCGTTGGACCTGGAGGATGCATACTTCCACGTTCCCATCCTCAAAAGTCACCGAAAGCTCCTCAGGTTCGTCGTCCAGGGACGCCACTACCAATTCAGAGCACTGCGGTTCGGATTGAAGTCAGCCCCCAGGGTCTTTACCAAGGGCGTAGCACCTGTGGCGGCGCGGCTGCGCCTGCAGGGGATTCACGTCTACCCCTACCTGGACGACTGGCTCATCCGCTCAAGGAAGAGGGAGCTCGCCGTCAAACACACTGCGAGGACCGTCCAGCTACTCACAGACCTGGGATTCGCCATAAACTACCCAAAGTCCCACCTGGTGCTGTCGCAGGTGGCCCTGTTTCTGGGAGCGAAGCTCGATACAGTGAGGCGCCTGGCGGCCCCGTCGGAAGAACGGACGAAGACCATTCTAGGCAAAGTGCAGCACCTGCTAACCACAGACGTGGCCAGGGTGAGGTCCATCAAGTCCCTCTTGGGGATGATGTCCTCTTGCATCTACCTGGTGCGCCTCTGCAGACTACGGATGCGCCCTCTTCAAGAATTTCACGACGCCCGTTGGATACAGGCGACGGGCACCTTTGAAGACAGGCTCCCCCTCAACGAGGTGTTCCGGCGGGCGATTCAGTGGTGGGGCGTTCGAGCGCACCTCACGGCGGGCAAGGACTTTCAGACGCCGGCGTACCAGGAGACGGTGACGACGGACGCCTCCCTGGAAGGTTGGGGCGCCCACACCGGAGATCTCCACGCAAGAGGCCTCTGGCTCCCAGAGGAGAAGCTCCTGCACATCAACATCCTGGAACTCCGAGCCGTGCTCTGGGCTCTCAAATCGTTCCTCCCATCGCTCAAGGGCAAGGTGGTGCGGATCTTCACGGACAACACCACGATAATGTTTTACATACGGAAGCATGGAGGCACCAGATGCCCAGCCCTATCCAAGGAGGCACAGGATCTGTGGCACTGGGCAGTCGCCCAGGGGATGTTCCTGGTTCTCTTCCACCTGGCAGGAGAAAGAAACACCATTGCCGACTCACTCAGCAGGGAGCTGCGCGCGTGTCACGAGTGGGAACTGCGCCAGGATCAGGTGGATCAACTCTTCCGACGATGGGGCAAACCCCAAATCGACCTGTTCGCAGCAGCGTCGAACTCGAAGTGCAAGAGGTTCGCCAGCAGGTTTCCCCAGCCGAGAAGCATGGGCGATGCGTTCTCGTTTCCCTGGGACGGTATATACCTGTATGCATTCCCTCCGTTGCCGTTGCTGCTTCGACTCATCAACCAGCTCAAGAGGTCCCGGTGCAGGATGATCCTCGTCGCACCGGCGTGGCGGAGGCAGATCTGGTTCCCGGACCTTCTGGACTTGTCAACGTCCCCTCCCATCAAGCTGTCGGCGGACGCGGACCTTCTCTCCAGAGAAGGAGGCGCCATCTTCCACCACAACCCGGCGTCGCTGAACCTGCAGGCTTGGCTCCTGCAGCGCTAGAGTTTGGAGGCTACGATATACCGGCCGATTGTAGAGAGGTTCTTGCAAAGGCCAGGGCGTCCTCGACTCTCAAATGCTACGGTCATAAGTGGAAGAGGTTCTCTATCTGGTGCCGAGCACAGAAGATCAACCCCCTACGGATTACGGCCCCTCAAGTGCTGCCGTACCTGCTATCGCAGGCAAAGGCTGGGCTAGCCCATGCCTCCATTAAGATTCATCTGATGGCGATCTCCAGATATACCAGAACCACAGGACGGACGTCCCTGTGGTCCCATCGACTGGTAAAAGAGTTTATGAAAGGACTGTTCCGGTCGTTCCCGCCGGTGAAGGCCCCGGCCCCGGCGTGGGAACTTACCTTGGTGCTGACCAGGCTCGTGGGGCCCCCATTCGAGCCGATGCACTCCGCACCGATGAAGTTTGTGTCGTGGAAGACGGCATTCCTGGTGGCCATTACCTCCGCACAACGAATGGGAGAGATCCATGCCCTATCCTGCAAAGCACCGTACTTGACTTTCCATGCCTCGAGGGTGGTGCTTAGGACGCACCCCTCCTTTATGCCCAAGGTGCCGTCGGACTTCCATCTTAACGAGCCCTTGGTGTTACCTGTTTTCTTCCCGTCTCCTTCGTCGCCGGCCGAGAGGACTTTGCACTCGCTGGATGTGGCTAGAGCGCTGAAGTTCTACGTGGACCGCACAAAGAGTTTCCGGAGGACATCACAGCTGTTCGTGAACTTTGGACCTGTGAATCAAGGGAAGGCTCTCTCGAAGTCTTCTATTTCCAGATGGCTCTCCGGCTGCATCATGCACTGCCACCGGTTGGCTAACCGACATCTGCCAGGCCGTCCGAGAGCCCATTCGACCAGAGCGATCGCTGCTACTACGGCGTTCTTATCTGGTGTGCCCCTGCTGGACATCTGCAGGGCTGCTACGTGGAGGTCGACGCACACCTTCACGAGATTTTACTGCGTCGATCGGGATTCCAGGGAGGAGTCCAGGGTCGGCCAAGCAGTGCTGCGCAACCTGTTCACTTAAGGTGAGCCTGGTGAGGAGGTAAGAGATGCTTAATGTTGAGTTTTTTGTATTGCTTAATGTTGAGCCTTTTGCCACCCCCGTGGTTGTGCATGTGTGTACTGCTATTTATTCTTATATTCATGAGCATGTGAATCCATGCCAGACCCCATGCTGGAGAAGGAACAAGTTACTTACCTGTAACTGTTGTTCTCCAGCATTATATGCCCCCCGAAGATCCAACTTAGTAAAGATGGATGCCTTGGTTAATCGGTCTAGAAGCGTGGAGATGAGGGGTAAGGGATACCGATTCTTGATGGTAACAGCGTTCAAACGTCTGTAATCCACACAGGGACGTAAGTCACCCTCCTTCTTGGGCACGAAGAAGATCGGACTAGCAGCTGGAGAGGAAGAGGGTCGTATGTGACCTAAGCGTAGGGCTTGTTGGATGTATTCCTTGAGTACCAACTCTTCCGATGGAGATAAAGAGTATATCCTGCCCTTTGGTATAGTTGCCCCAGGGACCAAATCAATGGGGCAATCATAGGGTTGATGTGGTGGTAGGCCTTCTGCCGTGACTTTGTCAAATACCTCTCGGAATTCATGATAGACAGCGTGGATCCCCGCTGTAACGGCCCCCACTGTGTGTGGGACGTTCGTAGATGGATCTGTCTCCTCAAGACTGGCGGAAGCCATAGCCCCAAGGACGGTGGCCGGGGACGAAATCGTAGTGGACTCGATCAAACAGAAGTGTTGGCCAACTTCAGATTCAAATGTGACCTGCCCATTTCCCCAATTAATCAAGGGATTGTGCTGTTTGAGCCATGGAATGCCTAAAATGATACCGAACTGCGGAGTGGAAATGAGATCAAACGCTAGCGTCTCTGGGTGCGTGCTCTGAATCACCACTAACATGGGAGCGGTCTGGTACTCAATGGGACCAGAGACAAGTGAGGTACCATCGACCGCTTGTACCGGCTCCGGGTACTTTTTCTTGATCAAGGGTAGATTGAGGTCGTGAGCCAGCGAGATATCAATAAAACAGTCAGTGGCCCCGGAGTCGATCACAATCTGTACTGAGTGGGCCAAACCTCCGGCTGGTTTCAACTGGGCCTGGACCGCAATCGGTCTGATGGGACAAAATGCAGGTTTATTGAGGGTCAGAGAAGGACTCGCCCGTACCCCCATACTTAGGGGCGAGCCTTCTGAAAACCCGATGTTTTATTTTTTGGACGGCGGGGACATTCTTTAACGTAGTGCCCTAAAGTACCACAGTAGAAACAGGCGTTATCGGCTCTTCGACGCTCCCGTTCGGCCTGAGTGATGGGACTCCGGATCCCTCCAATTTGCATGGAGGGATCCCAGCAGAGACGGACAGGGCTGGGAGTGTCTGGTTGGAAAAAGTCATCTCTGCCCTCCTCTCGGACCTGCGAGCGTCCACCTGTAGAGCCAGGTCCACTAACTCAGGGAAGACTGAGGGAAGAGCCGGCACTACAGAAAGAGCGTCTTTCATGTGGCTACAGAGACCACGGTAGAATACTATGGCTTTCTTTTCTTCAGGCCAAGAGGTCTCTGCAGCCAGTTGATTGAAACGGGTGATGTAATCAATCAGTGTTTGTTTTCCCTGTGTAAGATCAAGCAATTCCAGGTCTTGGGATTGTGCCTTATACCTGGTGTCAAAAACCTTTGTCATCTCCGTCACCAGTAGGTCGAAATTATATAGGGCAGGGTGATCGCTCTCTAATAATGGGTGCGCCCAAATGGCAGCTACACCTGACAAGTGAGAAAGAAGGAAAGCTGCCTTGGTAACGGAGTCAGTAAACAGCTGTGGTCTGCACAAGAAGTGAAGTTTGCACTGGTTGAGGAAGGTACGATATTTCCTAGGATCCCCCTGATAGCGCTCAGGAGCAGCAAGAGGAAAGGAGGTTGGAAGGACCACTGGAGTGGGGACTGTGGGTGCTGTGGGCGGAGGTGGAGGTGGAGTTGGAGGGGTGGGGTCGCCGAACTCGGCATCTGCGGGTAATGGGGCATGTGTACTTTGTAGGGCATCGAGTCTATGGTGGGTGGCTGTTGTGGCTGCGGCCATGTCGGTCCTAAGGGCCGCAACCGCTTGAATTAGAGCGGCCAGAGGGTCCCTGGAGGAGGTATCCATAATCCGGACGACCAGGAAGGCTTCACAATCTGTTCTGATCTTGATGGTCGTGCAGATTATTGTACCTCTGTCCCCAAGTACCGCACAGACAGAAAGGATACACTGTCTGTGCAATCTTTGAGGCCAGAGGTGTGTTGAACCGTCAATCAGGTAACAGGAACGCCGGAAGGACCCTTGACCACTGCAAGGCAATGTTTAATGGTTAAGCAAGAGCAGTGCAATTGGTACGGGTAACAATCAATATTAACAAGGCTTACCCAGGAGTGCTGTAGGTAGAGTCCTAAACGTGGCGAAAGCCACAGATTGCTGATGGAGGTGAAGAGGTGTTCAGCACGGCTCGTAGGTGGATCACACCTGGTTCTGATGTAGATGGACCAGAAAGGCAAGAAGGTCAAAAACCAAGTTCCAAGATTCAAGGTTCAGAAAGGATAATCCAAAGGCAGCCAAGAGAGAGTTCCAAGGTTTAGGAGCCGGGGAATCAAGGCGGAATCCAAGAGACAGAAATCCGAGGGGCAGGCAAAACAAATCCGAAGAACAGTCCGAGGTCGCAAAGTCCGGGATCATAAGCAGAAAAACCAGAACGCTAAACAATCCTCAAGAGATCAGCTGTGAAGCGCTGTATCCATGTTGCCAAGATGCTTTTAAACTGATTAAGTAGTCACATGATGTGTCCCATGGACGTGCAAGACGTGACGTGATCACGTGGTCACGGGATGCCGGATGTTCGGGATTGCCGTGGGAGTCTCCGTGGGCGTGACCAGCCGTGAGTGCGCCTCCATGGTAACTGCCAGCGAAACAAAGGACGGTAAACACCGGGGCTACAGGCTGGTGTCCTCCTACGCCAGACAACCTGCTGGTTCTTTCTGTGTGTAGGGACTGCTCTTGTGATTAGGTGTGGTGTGGGGCGTGTGCTTGTGTGATTCCTAATGGGACGAGAAACGGGAGACGTGACACTCACCATGTACGGGATGTGGTCCTGCCATATGGGGTCAGCAGCCACACCCACCATGGGTAAAGGCCATATTAAGTCAGCATTTCTCTCTATTTGTATATGTGCTGGGAACACTAGGGTCATTAGGTTTAAGGGAGATTTTACAATCTTAAGAGATTGGGAGTCCTTGTCCCCTAAGGGGGAGTCACTCCGAGTGACTGCCCAAACCACTAGGGAGGTTTTGCGTAGCAGACTCACCTGCCTAGTTTCACAGGAGGCGGATCCCCCTTGGGGAGAAGGGACAGTGAGAAACCTGAAGGTGTCTCCCTGACTAGTCCCCGGGGATCTGTCATCCAGGTAGCCCGGACACGGCCATCGCTATTTTATCCAGTTCCAGGGGGGTGGACCAGTAAGGGAGGATCACCTGGATGGAGGGGGGGTCCTTAGGAAGTGCAAGTGGGACACCGATGGGTGAGATGCGGTATCCCCCTTCTTATAACAGCTTTTCCCCATCCTAACTCATAAAATACTCAAACACTCTACCACCCCCCACCCCCTTTTCCGATACAAACACTTTTGCACAGCACGAAAGATGACAGACAAACACCAGGGCCATTTACCTGACATGTGCCAACACAAGGGTCAGGCAACGTCAGGCAATTGACCAGAATCACACACACCTGACGGCCCTTTTCCTTCCCCACATGGATAAAAGGTGGAGCACGAGAGCACTATATGAGCAAGGCAGACCGTACAACGAGAGAGCTAACTCAGCACAGCAGTTCAAGAGGAGTAGAAAGACGGCGCAAACCAAGAGGGTAACAAGGAGGGAAGCGATCTTGCCCTTTCTGAGCCAGGCCTGTAAAACCTCCATGGAAGGAATTGTGAGATCGCAAACAATAGCCAGAGTGTGTTGCAGCAGATGTCAACGGTACACAGGGCCCTCCTCTGCTGATAACCAAGCCGGGGAGAGATGCTTGCCACTGTTGTACCGGCCTTGACTCCAGAGACAAGAAAAGCCAAGCGGTTCATCAAAGCGGGTGAGTCGAGGGGAGAGACGATAAGAAACCAAACTGTGTTGAACAAAAGTAGCAAAAGGCTAATTGAAGAAATACAAAGAAAGAAACCTCTGGGTATTAAGAGCGTTATAAATAACCTATCATATCATATCATAACTATTAATGTGAGAGGGGAAAACCAGCTACGGAGGAGTCAGGCACCACGTGGAGCCTTATTCAGGGAAACTCTGGGCGATTACCCTATTGTTGAAACTACATTTACCAGAAGGTCTTGGGAAAGACGAGAAAGGGGTCGAAGTGGTCATACGGGTGTCTAGTAAAATCCTTTGTACAGTTCAAAGTCTTTGACCGACAGATAATTGGGAAGCTAAGGGAAGTGATTCCCACATCGTAAGAACTGATCAAGGAATTGTGTGATCGACAAAGTTGTCAAGAGTGAACCCGACGGAGGGATGCAGATGAAAAGGGGGCGAAGTCTGAAGCCCCAATGAACATTGTGTTGACAAGAGTGAACCCGGCAGAGGGATGGCCACAGTGAACTGTTTAAAAAGACATTAAGATTCGTGAATGTCACAGATGAGATTGTGTTGAAAGCTGTAGTGAACCAGATGGAGTAGGGCTAACATTCGAGAAGGGTCTGAGCCCGGAAGAGGGGGATCCAAGGGTGAAAAGGCATCAACCAATGTGCAAGCAGAAAGGAACTTTTGTTTATTATTTTGGAACACATCAGGTCCCCAAAGGCAAGAGACTTCTTGTAGAAAAGAGAGTTAACCACCGAAGGTCCTGATACCTGAGAGCAGAACTGTCGTCTCATGCTGGGGAAACTCGAGCGTGTGCTGTGCTCCGGAGTCCCACCTTGTCCCGTGCTCAAAAAATGCGCAAGGGAGACCACACTACTGTATCCTATCCTGACTTATTATTTGCTAACACTTCTTTCTTTCTTGTGAACATTATCCCACACTTCTTTAGTATTTAGCGTAGGGATTGGCAATAGGTTTTTCTTAGTATAGGCCCCTTTTATTTGACAAGACGCCATTCGGACTGCCTTATTATTATTGGATGGTCGAAGCTTGCTCCCATCTAAGATTTAGGTTTAGATTAGGCGTTTCTCCAACCTACCTATACAGTTTAATAAACACCCTTGAACTGTGATCACTTGTGTCTGTCTGTACTGTTGCCACCATGAGTTCCTTACAGGACCAATTCCCTGGATGCGTCACAGTTCTTACTTGGGGATACTGGCATATACTGTCAGAGCCAATACCTAGACTATTTGCCTAGGAAGGCATTCCCTGTTTTTTTGTTGTTGTTTTTTTTTCCCGTCTCATAGTTTCATATTCTCTGTTTCTGTGTAGCGCCTGGATGCTCAAGGGCTTTGGCACTTAGCACATATATAGAAATAGAAAAATAGCCAGCATGGACATGTTATCTTATAGTATCATTACTGGCATTATGCTCAAAGCAAACAATATGTTCTTATATGGGAATACTGGCATACATTGGTACAGGCTGCATGCAAATGTGTTGGCACACCTGCTGTGCACACGTTTTTTTATTTTAGCGCCTATTGTAAGAGAAAATGTGTTAGAAAATACTGCTGTGCACTGTTGGTGACTTGCAGCTATTGCATTTTTTCATGACTTACCCTACAACACCGATTTCAAACTATATAGCTTTTAGCACATTTTTTCACAGAACACGTTCTATAAAATTCGTCATTTTAACCTATTATTTTTGTCTCTGGGAGAACACCCCGCTGAAATCCATTGGTTGGTTCGAACTCCCTCGCTACGCTTGGTTGCCGCCGCCTATTTGTGGGAAACATTTACAGCCCTCCAATCAAAAAGTTCACCAGCCGCCACTGAGCACGGCCCCCTTCCAGCATGCACTGCTCTTCATGTCATAATTTGAGGATTTTATGGGAAACCCTTGCGTCTTCCGTGCCAAGAGGAGGTTTGCCCTGGCTGTTTTGTTTATTCCTTTAAAGCCAGTAGTGCTTGCTTGCAGGTGTAGCTTTGTCTTTATTATGGTTATGCTAAAGCCTTCAGCAGAAGAAGCTGATGCAATGTATTTTAAATAGTATCTATCCTCACCAGCCAGGAGCTTTATATTTGTCAGGTTTTTGAGATTATTTGTCATACCTTCAATTATTTTCAGACTCCAATGAATCCATCAACCATACATGTAACCATTCTAAAAGGATGTCTACTTTTTAGAAAAAGCTTCCTGCTGTTCGATTGTGAGATTTAAGTTTTCTGATTTGTATAGATTTATTTTCAAGCATGATTACTCGCCGTAATGTTTCAATTCCTTTTATTTTAGGGGAGCAGTTTTTAGGTACCTGGTCATAACATCGCCCATGAACTTTCTTGAATTTCTTTTCCATCTTTCTGAATTTTACGTTTTTATTTGAAATCTTCCCTGGCTACTGCTGCGAAGGCCTCATTGGACAAAAACTCAGAAACATTCTAGAGGTGTTGGCCATCCTCAACGTATTTTAGTCTGGTTTGCATCCAGCGATGGGAACTGAGTCGGTTTTAATTTCTGTCCTTGGCGGCTTGACCATTTCACACAATTGATCATTCTATTATGTGTCATCACCTGGTAGAAATTGGTATCAGCGGATTAGCCCTTGACTGATTTTGGTATTTTCTGGCCGACCGGACGCAGGTGTTTTCCCTTCCTCCTTTTCTCTCTGCACCCTCCTCTCTGACATGCAGCGTCCCTCAAGGATCGGCCTTAACCCCTCTGTTATTCAATATTTATGCCCCCTCTTAGGCGAAGATGATTAATTCCCCTGGGAGTCATTTTTATGCTTACTCTGATGACACGCAACTCATTCTTAGAATAGACAGAGAACAGGATATGTTGGCCTCTCAGCTTAGAGACTGTCTAGTAGGCATTGGCAGCTGGGTGAATACCAACTGGTTAAAGTTAAACGCTGAGAAATCCGAGGTTATGATTCTCAGATGTTTTCCAGCTGCCCAAGCTCTCTGGACCAAGGACTTTTGGCCCTTTTCATTCAGCCCCTTTACCCACCCCGGTCTCTGACATGAAAGACCTAGGAGTAAAAATGGCATCATCTCTGTCAGGAAGGTCCGTAATCTCCTCTTCCTCCTGAGATGCCTCAGACTCCCTTTCCTCCCCTTCCTCCTCACCTCAAAGTCTCCAGCGTTGAGTCAGCTTCGGATTGTCCTTTGTTCGAGTCTTCACTCCTTTTTTTTGAAGATAGGGACGACCAAGGTAGGACGCCACAGTGACACCCTTTGGGTGATCTGTGGCAACCCTTCTCGGTCGCTGGTCAATGGGGAAAAAGCCAGTGGCACAATAAACCCTGGAAGAGTTGAATCTTCAAGCGCAGTGAGGTAGCTATTAACACACTCCGGAAGGCAGCAGCAGAGGGAGAGGAACTGGTGGACACAGTCCGGAAATAGAACAAGCTCCAACGAGAATCGGGGTATGAGACCAGGTAAGTGGAATAGTTCCAGTACAGATAATCAGAAGAGGGCTAGACGAGGCAATCCAACAAGGCAGGCAGCGGTCAGTACATGGAGATATCAAGCAGGATAGAAACAGAGGAGGGCTATAAGAAGAGGGCCAAGAGAGGTAAGCACAATACTGGAAGGAAGCAAGAATCAACAGAGTAAGTAAAGAGAGAAAAACACAAGACGGGAGGGAGGAAGGATGAGAGACGGGAACAGAACAGACAAGGGAGGAGGAGCAAAGTATGCGGGGGAACCCCGGCTAAAGGTACGGAGAACAAGGGAAGGAAAAAAGGGGCGAAAAAGGAATGAAAGGGCAACGGGCAGAAAAAGGAAAACTACACGAAAAACAGCAGCGCTGGAAAACAGGACGAAACACTGTACGTTGCAACGCACCTGACCCCGGAAGTGAAAGGAATAAATCTCAGTGTCGGGAACGTCGCAAAGACAGCTAGACCTGCACAGCGCATTTCCCAAAACGTGATGGAACCCGCAATGGTGGGCGCAGCTTCCACTTCTTCCAAAGCTGCCAGGTTCCCTGAGGCGTGACAGTATGCCCCCTCCTAAGGTCCACCCCACCAGGTTTATTTGGGTGTCTGAAATGGAACCTACGCAACAGGAGGGGAGTATTTAAATGTGATCTGGGTTCCCATGTGTCTTCAGACCTCGGGTATCCTTTCCAGTGGACTAGGTACTCCAAACTTCCCTTATGATATCGAGAGTCACATATTTGGGATACCTCATAGATGTCTTCAGCGGGATCCGGAGGGACCGGAGTGTTATTCCTTCTTAGGGACCACTTATTTTCCATGAAGGCCTTCAATTGGGAGGTATGAAACACCGGGTGTACGCAACGTAATCGTGTAGGCAGCTGTAAGCGAAAGGCTACTGGGTTGACTACTTGTGTTATCTTGTATGGTCCAATAAATCTAGGGGACAGCTTAGATGGACGTACCCAACGTGGTAAGAATTTAGTGGACAGAAGTACTTTGGAACCGACTCCCCAATCGGGTACCGGTCTCCGGTGTTTATTAGCTTGGGATCTATTTCTCTCTTGAGCCTCTACGAGTCCCAGCCTAGCCTTGTTATGAGCCTCTCGGATAGTCGCTAATGAAGCTTCCACAGAGGGCACAGAGGACTCAATGTTGGTCAAGGGAAGAAAGGTACGGGGATGATAACCGTACGTACAAAAAAAGGGCTAGTACCGAGGGCAGAGTGGCAAGTGTTGTGGACCCAATCATCCTGTTGTTGGTTGACAAAACACCGGAGATACTGCTCTAAGGTTTCATTTAGATGTTCAGTTTGTCCATTTGATTGTGGATGGAACCCAGAGGTCAAGGCCCTTTCAATGCCTAATCTCTTGCATAAGGCAGACCAGAAATGAGAGGTGTACTGGCTACCACGGTCTGAGATGATCTTAGTAGGCATACCGTGTAGCTTGAATATGTCTTTCAAGAAAACCTCAGCCATGCGAGACGCAGAAGGTACACCAGGTAGAAGTGAAAAATGCGCCATTTTAGTGAATGAATCGATGACCACCATTATACAGGTACAACCCTGAGACTCTGGCAACTCTACGATGAAGTCGGTCGATATAGTGGTCCATGGGCCTGTAGGAATGGCACAGGATTCCAACAATCCTAGAGGTCTTTGTGTGGAGTACTTGTTACGAAGACAGGTGACACAAGACTGAACATATTGTCTGGTCTCTTCCTTCATCTTTGGCCAAAAAAAATATCTTGATAACAGTTCTTGAGTATTACGAATGCCACAATGACCCGCAATCTTGGTATCATGGCACCAGGATAATGCTGTCTTCCTTAACGACGGAGTTGGCAGATACAACTTGTCGTTGACCAGATATAGACCAACCTTGATTACATAATCTGTCTTGTCGCTATGTTTTTCTGCTTCAAATCTCCCTCCAGGATCGTCCTTGACCTGTTGCAAGAACGTAGACACCACTCCTATTCTCTGAGATCTTGCAAACATCAATTCTGTAGTAGCTTCTTGTTCAGACAGATAGTCACTGTGTCGGGACAGGGAATCAGCCACTAAGTTTTGTTCACCCGGGATGTAAGTAATATAGAAATCAAATTGGGCAAAAAAATGAGCCCACCTTGCCTGTCTTGTGTTATAACATTCAAATTGACGCAACACCTGCAAATTCATATGATCTGTTCGGAGGGTAAAAGGGTGTTCTCCACCTTGGAGGAGGTGTCGCCACTCTGTGCAAGCTAATTTCATAGCCAGCAATTCCCTCTCTATCACAGAGTAGTTACGTTGACTGGTGTTCAGTGTTTTGGAATAATAAGACACCGGATGTTCCTTACCCTCATACTCTTGCAGTAATACTGCACCGATTGCGGCAGAAGAAGCGTCAGCTTCCACTATAAAGGGACGGAGCTGGTCAGGTTGCCTTAAAATGGGAGCTGAACAGAAAGCTTGTTTGAGTTGTTGGAAACTCTTCTCGGCTTGAGGAGACCATTGGAAAGGGGAGGAAGATTTCTTTCTGGGATAAAATTCTGGTAGAAATTCGATAAGCCAAGGAATCTCTGGATGTCTTTAACAGACTTAGGAGACGGCCAATCAAGAATAGAATTGACCTTCTGAGGGTCCATAGCAATTCCCTCTGAGGAAAGAATGTATCCTAAATATGATATGGACGTCGCTGAAAACACACACTTTTCCAATTTGACTGAGAGATGGTTGTCTTTGAGTCTGTGAAAAACCTCCTTGACATGAGTGTTATGCTCTGCTTGAGTGTGGGAAAAGACCAATATGTCATCGAGATAAATGATGACAGAGTGTCCCAGGAGATCCGAAAAAAGTCTGTCCATAAAACGTTGGAATATCGATGGAGCATTTACAAGGCCGAAGGGCATCACTTGATACTCATACAAACCAAAGGGAGTCCTAAAGGCTGTCTTCCACTCATCTCCGGATTGTATACGAAGCAGATGGTAAGCGTTGCGTAAGTCTAGTTTCGTAAACACAGTGGCCGACTGCACGGCATGAATGATTTCAGAGATGAGCGGCATAGGATATCTGTCCTTAATGATTACTTTGTTTAATCCTCTGTAATCTATACAGAGGCATAGCTCTTGAGTGTCTTTCTTGGGAATGAAACATAAAGAGGCACCTGCAGGAGATTTGGATGGTCTGATCAACTCATTGGCTAGGTTCTTGTCTAGGTAATCTCTCAGATACTGCCTTTCTTGCATAGTCAAGGGATACATGCGACAAAATGGGACCAAGGCACCTGGGTGCAAATCAATACAGCAGTCTTCGGGTCTGTGAGGAGGGAGCTCCAGAGGGATCTTCTCTGTCACCACTTCAGTGTATCCTCTCAAATGGGATGGTAAACAATGTATGGTCTTAGATTGAACCCCACAGGAAGTAAGTTTGAATCGTAGAAAAGGTTGGTTTTGGCAAACAGCTTGCCTTGCAGAAGGTGGAATGAAAACTTAACAGGTTTTTGGACCAGTCAATGGTGGGATTATGCCGGCGTAACCATCCAATGCCTAGAATCAAATGGAAGTGAGCAGCTCTGATGATATCAAAGGAAAGGTGTTCTGTATGCTGCATGATGCGCATGGTGAGAACTTCAGTAGAATGGGTAATAAGGCCGGAGCTCAAAGGCTCGCCATCTACTCCCTCCACCTTCTGGTCCTCGGTCTTGGCTATCCGAGTCAGTCCTTGGCTCTCTGCCCAGTGGGTATCAATGACATTTCCTACGGCTCCACAATCCAGAAGGGCCTGAGTCTGTATGGAGGTCTGGCCAATCAGGAGGGTGACTGTCATCACCATAAGTCGAGCATCGTCAGAACTCTCCAAAGTGGTGACTGAGAGGGTAACAAAGGGACTGGAACCCTTCCCTCGGTAATACGTCCCCAAATTTACTGAGGGTGCTCGTTTCCCGAGCGTTTGGGAGGTACATCGGGACAGTCTCGAAGTAAGTGAGTCGAAGATCCACAGTACATACATAGACTCCCTTCACGCCTCCTCCTGCATTCTTCAGCCGAGAGAGGGGAGCGGGTAATGCCGATCTGCATAGGTTCTTCTCGAGAGAGACGAGTAGAGGGAGGTGGTGCCGAAGGAGGAGGAACTGGAGGCTTCGGAATTCCACTCTTTATCTTACGTCGCTCAGCTCGCCGTTCAGACAGCCGGAAGTCAATCCAAAGTGTTGCAGTGATCAGGCCGGCAAAGGTTAAGGGGCGTTCGATACGTGCAAGTTCGTCTTTCAACTCTTCTCGCAGACCCCTCCGAAAGATGGCATACTGCGCCTGTTCTTGCCAACCTGCTTCCGCTGCGATCTGTTTAAATGAGGTGATATAGGACATTAAGTCTGAATTTCCCTGTCTGATGTCCAACAGATCCTCGGAGGCCAGATAGGTGCTCTCGGTTCGAAGGAAGGTTTGCTTCATCAAGGTCTTGAAAGCCTCATAATCCTGAAGCACAGGATCAGTTCTATTGACCCAAGCCAAGGCATTGTCTGACATGTGGGTTATCATAAACCCAACCTTGGCATGACCAGAAGTGAAGGCCAGTGGACGAAATGAAAAATGCAAGTGACACGCATCCAATAACTCCTTTAGTCTCTTGGGCGTTCCATCAAACTTCCCAGAAACTAACGGTAGGGGAGGCAAGTCTGTAGTCGGTGGGTCCCGCTCTGCTATCCTCTGTAGTAGCGCAGCATTAGCCCCCTTAAGATTCTGGACTTCCAGGCTCAGGTTTTGGACTGCAGCTACTAGCTCCTGAACCTGCTGCGGAGTGGCCATGTCGAATTCGTGGCGTTGTAAACTGTCAGGAAGGTCCGTAATCTCCTCTTCCTCCTGAGATGCCCCAGACTCCCTTTCCTCCCCTTCCTCCTCACCTCGAAGTCTCCGGCGTTGAGTCAGCTTCGGATTGTCCTTTGTTCGAGTCTTCACCCCTTTTTTTTGAAGATAGGGACGACCAAGGTAGGACGCCACAGTGACACCCTTTGGGTGATCTGTGGCAACCCTCCTCGGTCACTGGTCAATGGGGAAAAAGCCAGTGGCACAAAAAACCCTGGAAGAGTTGAATCTTCAAGCGCAGTGAGGTAGCTATTAACACACTCCGGAGGCAGCAGCAGAGGGAGAGGAACTGGTGGACACAGTCCGGAAATAGAACAAGCTCCAACGAGAATCGGGTATGAGACCAGGTAAGTGGAATAGTTCCAGTACAGATAGTCAGAAGAGGGCTAGGCGAAGCAATCCAAAAAAGGCAGGCAGCGGTCAGTACACGGAGATATCAAGCAGGATAGCAACAGAGGAGGGCTATAAGAAGAGGGCCAAGAGAGGTAAGCACAATACTGGAAGGAAGCAAGAATCAACAGAGTAAGTAAAGAGAGAAAAACACCAAGACGGGAGGGAGGAAGGATGAGAGACGGGAACGGAACAGACAAGGGAGGAGGAGCAAAGTATGCGGGGAAACCCCGGCTAGAGGTACGGAGAACAAGGGAAGGAAAAAAGGGGCAAAAAAGGAATGAAAGGGCAACGGGCAGAAAAAGGAAAACTACACGAAAAACAGCAGCGCTGGAAAACAGGACGAAACACTGTACGTTGCAACGCACCCGACCCCGGGAGTGAAAGGAATAAATCCCGGTGTCATGAGCGTCGCAAAGACAGCTAGACCTGCACATCACGTTTCCCAAAACGTGATGGAACCCGCAATGGCGGGCGCAGCTTCCACTTCTTCCAAAGCCGCCAGGTTCCCTAAGGCGTGACAATCTCTTTCTACATCACCTTAGGTTAGCAACTCAGGCCACGCTAAGCTTAGGATGCTGAGGAAAATCTGCCTGTACATTCCAGCAACATTTTGGAGGTTGGTTATCTCGATGTCCATCTCGGGGACCCTTAATTATTGCAACATTACACTGCTTGCCCAACCGAAGTTCCTAATACAGTGTCTAAAAGTGCTGTTAAACTCCCTAAATTTGCCCATACCTCTCTGGAACTTCAGAACCCTGCCTGTTGTGGCTGGAATTAAATTCAAGACATTGTGCCTTGTTCATCGGGCCTACTATGGTTTCAGAGCGCTTTATTTGTGTGAGAAACTCACCAAGTATGCCCCCTCGTGGAACCTTCATTCTGTGAATCAGCTACTATTTTGCATGTTCCCCGCTTTTCCAGAGTCACTATTGGGGGTGAGTCTTATCGGTTGCGCTCTGGCCTTGTGGAACCTACTTCCCCTGACCCTGCAGGCTACTGTCGATCATCTTGCCTTTCGGAAAGTGCTAAAAATGCATCTCTTTCGCTGAGCTTATTATCTGGAGGTCACTTCTGTTCAGGCTCAGGAATCTATAGCGCCAAGATACCCTTGGGTCATTGTCGCGCTTAAGAAGTCTTGCTAACATAACTTAACATACGCTATAGTAGAGGTGATAGGAATTATGTCTAGTGGACCTCCTCAGGGCCAGCTCACCAAGGATTTTTGCATTTTCCTGTTGTTCTAGCCCCACGCGCCTAGTTGTTAGCCTTAATCTTCTGTATGAATGTCCTTCCCACATCACATTTTATTAAGACACACTGGGAGGATAGCTCAGGGGCAACATTTTTGCCTTAGATGCAAGACGACGCAGAGCAACACAGGTTCGATCTCCAGGTCCACGCTTAGAAACTTCTTGGTATTAAGCGCATTATAAATAACCAATTGTAATTACAATTACAACCGATTATAATTATAAGAGCTTGTCCAGGTTATTCCATCTCACTCTGCCAAAGTCCCTTTTCAGTGTCTGATGATAGCGGGGCTGCTGTTATTCTTTTCCCATTTCCCCTCTCCACCAGGGGCACTCTCCTCTGTATGTATTCAAATATTTGTGTTCCTTTGCAGTCTGTAGAGTGAGTTTAATGGCCAAAGAGCATCTATTAAATGGAACTCGTAGAGCAGGGGTCTGCTACCTTTGGCTCGTCTAATGTGTTGGACTACAACTACCAACAGCATAGTCATGGGTAAGGGATCATGGGGGCTGTAGTCCAAAACATCTAGAGAGCCTTCCGTTGCAGATGTCTGGTATAGAGTTGGATTTTATCTGTTAGAAAATTACAGGTTGAAGGTTGATTGAGCCTACTTACAGTTGGGTGCCGGACATAAAGTGCGGCTATGCATGTAACTTACTTAGATTGTGATGCATAATTTATTTACTAATCTCATTTTCCTAATAAATTGTGTTCTGGTTCCTGAGGTTCTCTCGATTTTCTTGTACCCTTTCCACTTCAGGTCAAAGCCGCTCCTGCAACATATTCCATGCATGCTCTTACCATAATCCAGTACACATATATTGTTTAGTTACATTTGTCCTAAGCACTTTCTTTGTGCTCTGCAAGGGCGCTGAGTATGCGGGCGCTCCGGGGCCGGGCCACCCCCGGGAAAGGCCATCTGCACTGCAGTCTGTATACTTACAATGGGACGAATTGAAATTATAATTGTAATTGTTTATTTGTAGATTTATACACAAATGAAGTGCTTCAAAGCGCTTCAGGGGAATACAGTCATCATTCTTAGGCCTTGAAGATCCTGAATGATCTAACAACAATAACTAGCATACTAGGCCAGAGGCATATCTACTAGTGAAGTGCGTGACAAAGGGTGAGGGTGGGGAGAGGGAAAGGAACATTCCGATCAATAAACTAGAGTACTGGTCTGGCGAACATTTCTGATTTCTTGGTGGTTGGTCATCCAGTGCGCCTGTGCAGGAGTATTTCAAGCACAACCAGGCTAGGGAGGGGAGACAGAGGGAGGACTGGACAGACAGACTTGCTAAGCCTAGAACATTCAAGGTCATGTAAGTGCGCAAAACAGGAAATACGAGGGGTGCCGATGCGGACATGTGTGTAACGCTCACCTGATTCTCGCAGAGGCGCCGGTCTTGACTGGGCGACTACCGTATCTTCAAAGGTGATGTGCAGCACCCGGTTGGCTCTTTGGGCTGGACCTCTGTGCCCTGTATGCCTGACGTGCAGAGTAAGATGTCTGCAGATAGAAAATACGGGGTTAATGAACTGGGGTTATTGGGGTGTCCCTATCTCTTTCCTCTTCTCCTCTCCTGTAGACCCCCACAGGTTAACGCTCTCACCTTAGGTAAGTGAATGCCGAGCTCTCCATCTGCCTCGGGGCAGGGTGCTGTAACCAGTTTCTTCACTGGATAGGTAGCGCAGGCCTCTTGACTTCAGAGGACTGCTGTCCATCGTTTACTGCACGAACGGTAAGTTTCGAGTAACTCAAATGTCTTTAAAGTCTTTAATAATGATGTCTCTTGTTTTGCAGGGTTCCGGCGATGGCGGATGACGGGCTGAAGTGAGTTGAAGATGGAGCCCGTGTGATGAATAGAAGCGCCTGGAAGCACGTAAGTAAGCGCTTGTTGCCAGCTTCACGAAGCGCTCTAACTGTCTTTTTATTTTGGAGGTACAAGTTCGGAGCGGCTGCAGGGTGCCGGGATACCCACTGGGTTAGATGTGGAAAGGAGTAATGGCACGTGAGTATTAAAGTTCCCCAATGTCTTTAAACGCACATTGTTTTGTCTTTCAGATGCGAGATGCAGCGCCGACGGCCTCCGGAGCGTGCAAAGAGTTGGTAAGCTTTTGTCTTTCAGATGCCGGAATGCAGTGTGAAGACCTCCGGAGCGCACGAAGAGTAGGTAAGCCTTTGCCTTTCAGATGCCGGAATGCTAACCTGTTCTTTCTTGTCTTTATAAGTGTTGCTGAAGACTGGATTCAGGATGGTAAGCCTTTTTCCTTAGGCCCAGGACCGGATGCAGAAGACACGATGAGCGTTCTGCTGCAGAGGGTGCAGAATAACGCAAAGCAAGATTCATCCACCGGGTGTGGTTTAAATAGCCTCCTGTAGTGCTTAGGTCCCTCCTTCCACAGCCACGCCTAAGTAAGAAAAGAGTTCCTGGTAAAAAAAGAGTTCCTGCCTTCCAGAAGAGTTCCAGTGTTCTGAATCTAGGGAGTGGCTCCAGCCCCACCCAACAGGAAAAGTAGTTCCAAACAGAAGAGGATCAGAGGCTTAACTGGCAGGCAAGTAAGCAGCATGGTCTGCTGCAGGTAAGTCCACCCAAGCATTATGAGCCCGGCGCTTCCAGCGCTGGGACTGGGCATATTTATGAGCCTGGTGCCACTGGCGCCAGGACTGGGTCCAAAAGGTCCCAATTGGAACTGGTTGGCACTCGGAACCTGGGTTATGGATCTGCTTCCAAGGGAGTTGGGAAAACCCTGACCTTTTAGAAGCAAAGATCATGACAGTGTGTGCCCAGTTCAGCAGGGGCCATGGTTAAGTGCAGAGTGGTTGCCCCTATTATGGAGCATATTGCAGTAATGACAGGCAGAGTGCAGAGGCCCGGAGGAAAGTGCAGGACTGGCGGGGGAGCCTGCAACCTGTGAGGATCTGGAGGTGCACTAGGCGAGCAGTCAGCTAACTGAGCAGGTTGGGAAAGAGAAGGAGGGAGGGAAACATGTGAAGAGAAGGAGGTTAGCAGGGCAGAGGGAGAGAGAAAGAGGAAGAGAAGAGGGAGGTGTGAGGAATTTCTGGCACTTGAGGAGGTCTGCCTCAAGACGGAGAGAGGTAGGAAGGCTGTTCTAGAGGGAGGCACCTGCAGAAGATAGAGATCTACCCACAAATCTCTGTTTGGAGAAACGACTCACCCGCAGAGAGTTGGAGGAGGCCAAGCGGAGGGCTCTAGAAGGAGAGTCATTGGGAAGAGAGTGTTGTAGATAATGAGGGCCCCGGCCCTAGAAAGCCTTGTGGACTATGCAGAGGGTCTTGAACTTGATCCTTGCAGCCACGGGTAGCCAGTGGTGAGATTTCACCGGCTAAGAGATGCGGTCCCTGGGCTTGAGGCCAAGGATAAGCTTTGCGGTTCTGTTCTGGATAAGTTGAAGAGGTCAGAGAGTAGAAGTAGGAAGATTGAGAGAGAGAGACTGTTGCAATAGTCAAGTCTGGAGAGAACCAGAGCTCTGGAGACAATGAGCCTCTGGGGGAAGATGAGAAAAGGTAGAATACCTCTGAGGAGGTGCAGCTGGTAGTCGGACTTATTGGAAATGTCTGTGATGTGAGAAGAGAAGGAGAGAGTAGAGTCAAAGACGACCCCCAGATTTTTGTGCCTCACTGGTGGGTGGGGGAGCAGGACCAAGGTAGGACGGCCAGAGTGAGAGTGGGAAAGTGGGAGCAGTGGTCCCGATTAGGACTCTCTCTGTCTTGCTGGCATTAAGGCAGAGGTCGTTAGCAGCACACCAGGACTGAATTGCAGACAGACAGTCAGGAATGAGCGAGGAGGAGGAAGAGGACGAGGGTAGCCTGGAAGAAAGCTGCATGTCGTCCGCTTAGCACTGAAAGTTGGAATTAAAGGCAGAAATGTTCGGGGCCAACAGGGCCATGTAGACATTGAAGAATCAGGGGATAGATTAGATCCCTGGGGAACACCACAAGTAGAGAGAGTAATAGCAAAGAGAAAGGAACCAAGTTCCACCTGGGAAGGACGGTCAGAGAGAAAGGATCCAAGCCACGTAAGGGCCTCATCTGTGATGTCCAGGGTATCATGGAGACGGGAGATCAGGATGTTGTGGTTTACTGTATCAAAAGCAGAGGAGGGGTCAAAGAGAAGGAGGACACACAGGTGTTCAGAAGAGCAGTTTCTGTGCCTCTGGATGCTCTAAAGCCAGACTGATGGTCATGGAGACAACCAACAGATTCAGTGTGGAGGGTAAGCTGAGAGATAGCCAATTTCTCCAGGAGTTTGCCCAGGAAAGGAGTAATGGAGATTGGGTGATAGTTAGCCAGAATAGAAGGGTCGGCAGAGGGTGCACAAGAGAGTGCTTGAGAGAAGTGGGGAAGACTCCAGTGGCAAAGGAGAGGTTGCAGAGGTCTGCCAAGGCTGGAGCTAGCGAGTCAATGTTGTCCTTGAAGGTTTTGGAGAGGCAAGGGACCCCCTGTTTGGGGAGGCTTTCATAGTCCAGACTTGTCTAGAAACCTCCTCAGGTGGGACAGGGGAGAGGGAGGATAGAAGGGGGGAGTGGTGGGTGCAGCCAAAGGGGGCAGAGGTGATGATGGTGCATGAGTGGGTGCGAGGAGAGAGAGGACAGGATGTCCTGTGTTTTGGTGGTGACGTTTGCAGCCAGGGCCCTGCAAAGGGCCTGGGTGGGTGAAACAGAGGATGAGGCTGCAGTAGGGTTGGCCAGCTCCTTACAGACTTTGAAAAGTTTGGCCGTATTATTAGAAGCCGCAGAGATATGGGCTTGAATATGGACTCTTTTCTTGGTCTGGATGAGGGTGCGCCTGAAGATCCCCATTTCCACTCTGTCACCCTGCTCTTGCGTTTAGGGTCAGCTATATCAGAGTCGCACAAAGAGTTGCTCTTTTTGGGAGGCTGCAGTCGGACCCTTATGATAGGGGCAAGGATGTCGAGAGTATTGGAGATGGAAAGGTGAAAGTTAGAGAGGGCTGTGTCAGGGTGGGAGTCACCCGCAAAAGTAGGAGGAGGGGAGTAGGTGGAGGCAAAGGCAGCCACTGACACTTTTTTCATGGGTCGGAAGACCTTCTAGGTGGGAGGCAGTGCAGGGTGTGCCAGTGCTAAAGGAGAGGAGAGCTTCAAGTGAGAGGAGAGAAGAGAGAATGATCAGTCCATGAGAGTGGAGTAGTGAGAAGGATAGAGTTAGGGATGTCTGTGGAGATGAGAGTATCCAAGATGTTGTCAGCAGTGTGTGTCGGACCAGAGGGTAGAATGGAGAGAGAGATCGAGCCCCATAGTTTGCGGAAAGCTCCTGAAGAGTCAGGAGAGTCAAGATGGATGTTGAGATACCCCAGCAGGAGTAGTTGAGAGGCAGAGGACAGGAGAGAGGATGCCAGGTCAGCCCATTCCGAGTGGAGTGGCCCGGCGGCCAATAGAAGGTGACCAGAGTAAGAGAGGACACAGGGGAGAGAGCGTGCCTGCAGACCAGACATTCGAAAGAGGAATAGACCAGAATGAGAATGATAGAAACAGGGATTCCTTCAGGAAAGATCAGGGCAACTCCCCCTCCTGGCCTGTTGAGCCTGGGCTCAGAGAGCATCTTGTAGCCTTCAGGGAGGAGTGTGTCAAAACTCGTGACAGAGCTGTCCTTAAACCATGTCTCAGTGAGAGCAAGAACATCAAGGTCCAGATGTTGAAGGAGGTGGCAGATGTCAGAGGAGTGCTTGACTGCAGAGCGAGGGTTA
This sequence comes from Ambystoma mexicanum, assembly GCF_040938575.1. Taxonomy (NCBI): domain Eukaryota; kingdom Metazoa; phylum Chordata; class Amphibia; order Caudata; family Ambystomatidae; genus Ambystoma; species Ambystoma mexicanum. Next base: position 55,150,094 of record NC_090936.1, read on the forward strand.
AGTGTGGCAACGTGGAGCAGATTGCCATTTTTTAAGGACTTACGGGGGGTGCAGGGGACAGATGTCCCCACCGTAAGCGGCGCGTGTGCCAAAGAGATAGAGGCAAGACAAGGCAGAGGGGCCGAGGGGAGTGCAGGCAAGGGAGCCGGGACAGTAGTAGACGGCAAGGCAGCCAGCGAGGAGGAAGGTGGAAAGTTGATAAGGCGAGGGAGGAGCTGAATTCTGTCCACCAAATAGGCTCCAGTTTGGAGATAACAGGATTCAATTCTTTGCAGAGCTTTGCGGCCCAGATGAAGATGCAAGCGATGTAGTCAGTTCCCCAAAACAGTGAGAGAGAAGAGAGAGGTGTTCTCTGTTTCCTTTATGTCTCCAGATGTTTTGGACTACAGCTCCCATCAGCTCTAACAAGCACCACAATGAGGGATTATTTGAATTGTAGTCCAAAACATCTGGAGAGACATAGGTTGCAGACCCTGTCCCTGCCCCCAAAAGACAGGGGCATGATCCCTGCGTTCTTGGAAGGAATTAGGGAGAGCAGAGGTGTGTCTGGTAAAACAAGTGACATGTCCTTACCCTCCAGTTATAATCGTTGTGGCTTCGCTTTGACGCTTTGTTTGGTGATCAGTGTTGGTGATGGAACAGTTGGGGTTTGGAAACCCAGTTAAGGGGAGTGGCACACGTGATTTCCTGCTAAACCTCTCGCCATGAGGGTGTGGGATTTCAAGTTATCATAATGATGGTCGCTTGCACCGTGAACCGGAAGCAGACCTGGATTTGAAAAAAAGATTGAGAACACTACTGATTCTGATAGACATCTGTGTGTGTTAAGCTTTGCTACTAATAAAAACATTCAACACAAAATAAGATTGCTTTGTTAAATTTCATGTCTCTATTACCTTGCTGCGGTGCTGCTCAATTGCACAACGCACGTTATCGCGAAACAACACTGAATTTAAAACGGACATAGCCATCTTAATTTGCACCACTCAAAGTAGGCTTCAGAAATACCGTATCAATATCGTCAAGTGCCGTTTAATGCATTGCGCGCCATCTAGTGGCCAAATGGAGGCTGCGTTGATTTAGGGAAAGCAAATGTGCAGTATGTAGGGTATTTATTTGATTTATATTTGCATCAGGCACTTAACCCTCGGGCGTCTACACGCTGGTTACAGCTTATTTTGTTACAAGCAGCAGGATGAGGGTTGCTAACGAAACAGGTAGGTTTTCACTTTCTTCCGGAACACAGTGTAGGAAGGCTAGCATGGCTGTGGAGATGGGGAAACTGGGGCCTCCAGCTTTGGCTCACTTGAATCTGGGAGAACATAAGTGGTTAGCATAGGCAGTCTGAGTGGGCCTGACCATCGCTGGTTTGAACAGTCTCTCGGGCAGGTAGCCCGGGACGGTGTTGTCAAGGCAATGGTGGGTGATGGCGAGGATCTTGAATTTGATCTGCGCTCGGACTGGGAGCCGGAGTGCTGTTCTCCTGGCTGCAGTGGTTTGGTCCCGTTTGGTTAGACCCAGTGCAGATACCAAGGCGTTATACTGGATGGTTTGTAACTTGTTCTGGTTTCGCTCCAAGGTGCCACCCAAGAGGGTGTTACAATGATCCTATTTTGTGCCAATAATGGCCCTGGCAATGTTCAGGCAATGGTCGGTTGAGAGGAAGGGTCAGCTCACGTTGATAAGTTTGGTCACGTACTGTGAGAAACCTGAGGGTATTCTCACTCCTACTCCTCTTGGATCCTTCTGCGCAGGTGGCCAGGGAAAGGTCACCATTCCTGGACCCTGGCCCTGGGGTTGGAGAAGCGAGGAAGGATAACCTGGGTGGAGGTTCCTTGAAGATTGGGAGTGGGGTGCCCTTGGGTGAGACATGGTATCCCCCTTTCCCTATGATGACCAACCTAACCTTCCCCCAATCTTTATCGGCTATTATAAGCCAGTTCCCCTCATTTTGCCACATGTAACACTTGGCAGTACTGGGACGAAGGAGAGGCAACTAAGAGTGATGAAGACTACACCTTTTCACCACTTTGGTAATGGGGCAAAGAAGATGCCTGCAAGGAGCTGTGGGGGCCAAGCATGTCCCTTCAATTGTGTTCAGGCAGGGCTAATCAAACATTCACACCTGCATCCTGTCAAGGGGGTGCAGGTGTATAAAGGGGACCAGCCCAGCAGGGCAGAAAGCGACAAGGAGAGCCACAGAGGGAGCAGCAGGAGACCCCTGCGAGGAGGCAGCCATGGTGGGACCGGAGACAGAGCCAGGGCGCTGGTAATCATCCTGGAGGCCTTGTGGGACCTGAAACAAGTGTGGGCTGTATGTTTCCCGAAGGTCTGGGAGTCTCCTTCTCCAAGTGCGAGCAGCAGGAGCTGCTGAGGAGGAGTCGGTGCAGAGAAGATGCTGCCTGTGTCAAGGAAGCAGCCTTGGAGCCGACCTGCAGAGAGAGAAGCACACGGCAGGCGAGCGGGGCTCACGCTGGTGGGTTTCACCACTTCAGAAGTCAAGAGAAAGTCACGGGAACCACTGGGAAGACATGTGAAAGGCTGGTGAGTGTCATTAGGGCGTTTAGGCACCAGGGAACAGCGATCCGTGTATTGAATACCAAACAAAAGGGAAACTTAACCTTGAAGCAAATAAGTACATATTAAACACCATCCTGAATGAGATCTTACACTTAAGCAACATAAGTGCACATTGAACAACAAACTGAGAATAAACAATAATGAATATTTGTTGCACAATGATTGAACTCAAACCTTGAAGTCAAGTACATTAAAGGCTGAAGAGTGAACTTTAATAACGAGTGATAGCAGTGCGGCAAGGCCACAGTTGGGCAAGAGGTGTGTGACACATGGTGGCAGAGCCACACAGCTATCAAGGAGAAGCCAGAGGAGTGCAGGATTACACCTTAAGCCAAGAGGCTATCAAAAGGAGTTTAGTGAAGGTGACTTGGTGCACAGAAGCAAGTGCCAAGGAACGTGTGTAGGGCTGAGGAGCCCACAGACCTGGTTTCACAACCTGTGATGGGTGGACCATGTGGTATGACGACTGTGCCTATTTAGAGAACCCTGAATGGTGAAAGTCAAGGACACTGTGAAACAGCCCAAGGAAACCACTGAAAATAAGCTAGCAAAGTAAGCCAGAACGAAGGTCAGGCTGACCTGGGGTTTTGTTAAGACTTTTTGGAAGACAGGAGCGAAGTAAGTGGCGAAGTTGACATCTTGGGGACAGGAACCCTGAGACCTGAAGGACTACACTTGCTGCCTTGGGAGAGGAGTCCCAAGACCCTTTTGCTTTGAGCTACTGCCGTCCCCCTTCAGACTGTGCCCTCTCTCTAAGCAGACCGAGACAATAAATAGGAGGTTTCTGGCTGATTGAACCCTTTATATACCTCCCTCGCAGTGTCGGTAGAACGGGCCGTGATAAAAACCACCTCTTAAAACTAAATTCGTCACACACACACGCTGTTGCCATAACTGGGCCATCCCGTAAAGCAATTCCTTTTTGGACCTATGACAGACATGGCACGTCCCTATTGGCACAGTGGGCGCTGAACTCACTGAGCTATTTTACCAGCCGAAGCCCCTTAAGCACAAAAACTTGTGCCAAATAAAATTGTTGTTCCTGTGCGCCCCATTGGATGGAACAACGAGCGAAGCAAATCACAATCCATGCATGTATTGTAACGCAGCACATAAACCCCTCTCACCTCTCATTCCAGTTCCTGGCAATAACCCCCCTGGCGTAATCCATATGGCTAAATGGTCTTAAAACGAGTGCGGCTTGGTGTCCATCCACATAGTGCTATGCTGGCGTGCTCCTCACCCCCACTTAGGCACCCACACCAGCTGGGGAAAACGTGAATAAATCACACCAAGATACAGTGACGCCTATGGGGAACAAACTCTACATGCCTCTCTGCCCTGCGCGTGTAATCCTACCAAAGAAGGGATCTTTAACACTGAATGAAAAATGGGAGCAGGCGCAAAGCCATCCGAATGAAACATCGTAACTTAAAGTGTCCCGGCCATCACTACAGTGCTTGGAATAACAAACCCCATGCACGATTGAATTCGAAAGAAACTACGGTTATGGTGCCCATTTCCCATATGACCTTAATCGAGGTGACGGATATTGATGCGTTAATATTCATTAATTTGCAATGCTAGACTGCAGTCCCACAACATTATTTGTTTCCTTTTGCTAGAGAGCTTAATTAAAAACGCCCGTCTTGTTCATGGCCACTAGTAGCCAGTATGGCGATCAGCCTGCACAAAAAAAAAAAAAAAATTTGATTCCAAGTTTACTCCTGCAATGGCTGCTGCAGCATGGAGAAAATGCGAGGCTGAGCTTAACTGCCAACAGATAATTGTCAAGATACATATGTGGGGGGGAGAGGAGCTAAACCCAAAGGTGCAATTTTTATAAAACATTTTCAGAACACTGAAAAGGCATGCATCCCAGGGGCCGAATGCGACATGCCTGATGATAGGTAGCTCGAACCCTGCATATGGTTTTTGATAGACTGATGCTCTACACGTTCATCTATTGATGTCCCATGCACAACTAGCCATCAACTTTACAGTAACATAAATAATCAAATGCAACGCGCGGCTCCGCCAGCCATGCCCAACTGCCCATGTACGGCCAGTTCACAACATGGCTTTAAATTAACGTGGATAACGCGCTAGCCTAATTAATTCCCCCGGAAAGCAGATGCCATGGGTTATCCAAATAACACCCGCGGCCCCCTCACCATCACCCAGGGCATAACTAATGATTAACCCTTCGTCGCACCTGCCTGCCAAGCCACCTTTTGAGCAGGGCAGGCCCATCTGCAGGCCCAGAAAACATTCGCACACACCCAGCTGCCGTACAATCCCGCTGCTAGGACTATGCTAAGTGCAGGCCACGGCACACAACGAGTGGAGCAGGCAAGCAGCTGTCTGCCTCCTGCACACGCCAGTCACCACAGCGTGCCACACCGGCCGGCCGCAGTCAAAGTTGGGGGTGTGGGGGTGCTTAGTACTTACCGTTACGTTACTGAGTTGGGTTGAATTTACACCGCCCACTAAGCCAGCCAGCCGGGCCTTCTTAAGCTGCCTGCAAGTAGGCCGCGCACGGGACCACTCATGCAGGGGCAGGCTGTCCTTCCTCACGAGTCACGCCACGCCTTAAAAAAGCAAATGTGCCTCGTGAAGTGACGGTGGCCTGCCTCTGCAACAACAAAAGACCCACGTGATCCACCACCACACGTCATCATGTCATTTCACTGGCTGGAGACTCAGATGAACAGCCAATGAAAACTGTACATTCTGTGTTACTATACAGAATGTATCAAATACTACATAGTAACAACAGAATGTTGGTTTCCATTGGCTGTTTGTTGCTATACTCCCAGACTCAGCAGCCAGCCATGGCCTGCAACTGCAAGCAGAGCCGCAGAGCAGACTCGGAATGATTTATGATCTTGGAACTTTGGAAACTGAACAAACTAAGTAATTGCACGTGCCCCAGCCATGTTCCGGTCCCCAAAAAAGAGTGCTGATGTTGGGCACCGGCAACCACCCCCACAAATTAAGCACGGGAGCTGTGTTACGTGAAACTTGATGAAGGGAACCCCAAGAAGTGACTTTAAACGAACGATATCGCCTTGAACAGGAGAAAGGTAAACATTGAGACTGACCTTTCTTATGCTTAAGGAAGGAGAGCTGAAAGTAACCCGTGAGCTGGAAGAAGCTCAGAACTTTGAGTTGAAGACTTTCTTTTGACTTTGCCATCCCTACATATTTGTTAGCCTTTTTTGTGAGGGCAAGGATAGGTGTTGGACACAGGCATACTTTTAAGTTGAACTCTTTGGCTCAGACCTTCCTTAGTTTCGTTCATGTAGGGAGATCCGGTTCTATGTGATTTTACCAGAGATTTTTTTTATTTGAGGCCTGTTTTACCGAAACCTTCTTACTGAAAGAAATACTGAATTTAAAAAAAGAAAACTATGGGGGTGGCCTGCCCCCAGCCCCCTCGTTTCCCCATGTTTTTAACCCCCGACCTCCTCCCCACCTGTTTTAACCCCTTACCCACACATATATATATATAAATATATTTTTTTTAAATAGTATTTTATCAGTAAAAAATGTTCTGTACAACGTGCCTTCAATAAAGAATCCTCATTAAAATTGTCATGATGCCTACCCCTGGAGCACCAGGCCAGGCCCAGCACCCCCGCGAGCAGGCATCATGCCCCCGGGGAAAAGCCCAGCGGCCCCTTAAAGGGGCTCTTTGGACTCTGTCCTGACGCCTTTGGCGCTGCAGCACCGAGCTTCACTCACCTGTCCTCGGGAGTTCTTCTGGCTCCACCGCGACTGTCTGCACCGGTCGCCACATCTCTGCGCCTAGGGGAGAGAAGAAGAGACAAAAGGTGAGCAGAAGGAACATATGAGGAAAGCCTAATTTTCCGCCATAACACTTACCGGTCTTCTGTTGGTGGATCATTCCTCATTTCGGGTCGGCGCCGCTTCGTTGGCAGGTATCGCACCCCGGCCCCTATGGGGAAAGGACAAAAGACATTACTGGAGGAATATAAAGACATTAAGAGGGATCGCCCCCATCGCTAACTCACCTGAGTTTACCATCGGCAAGTCAATCCCTCAACGCATCGCCTTCATTCTGCACCTGAAATGAAGGACAGATCACAGGTTAGGAAGGCAACAGAAAAGGAGGCTCAACACTTGAACTTTTGTAATCTTCATACTTACGGCGTTCCGCTCGGAAAAGTCAAGTGGAGTTTGCCAGCGCCATTCTGAAAACCAGTGAAGTAACTGGACAAACACGCGCCCCTGCACCAGAAGCAGGATGGAGAGTTCATCCTTTCAAACCGTAAGGTGAGCTTCAACCGGGGATTTCGGAGGAAGTTAGAGAAGAACGAAGGGGGGAAGGGGGGAGCAAGCACACTATTCTGCAGACTGTTAATCCCCTTTCTCATCTGCAGAAAGATATTCCTACGGGCCAGACAAGCAAGATTTGAGGGTCCTGTTCAGTCGGTGTTCCGAGTTCTGCGCATCACGCTCGAAGAGGCCACAGCAACCCAGACTAGACCAGCGTCTCCGTGGGAGTCAGGTGAGCGTTACAGAACGCGAAGCCTTCCTACAAATTCCCACCCAGGCGCTATGGAAACTTCTGAGACTGATCAGTTTGCCCAACTACTGGGGGAATTACGGGCCGAAGTACACGCCGCTCGACAAGAGAGTAATGCTCCTCAGGAGGGAAATGATTGTATCAAAGGAAGTAACTGATGACCTGGCTAGACAGTTTTTGCAAGGTCAAGCTGGACACACTCCTCTACCCGGTTCCGGGGGGAACCCCGCTCCTGTGGTTCCCAGTAACCCTGTGCAGATTAATCTACCTGGAAACATGCCGTTGGCCCCACCTGAACGCTTTGCTGGGGACCCCAAACGATTCGCCGTATTCATGAATCAGTGTCGTTTGCACTTCCTATGCAGACCTGGGGCCTTCCCTAATGACCAGACCAAGGTAGCCTTTGTATTGTCATATCTCAGTGGCTGTGCTGCCGATTGGTCAGTTCCACTGGTTACTCAAGATGACCCGATTCTCCATGATTTTCAAGGATTTCAAGCAAGCATGGAAAGGTTATTTGCTCGACACTCTCAGGGGCAGGCTCTGGATGACGAACTCCTATCCCTGCGACAGGGCAATCAGGACCTCCTATCCTACATTGCAACCTTTAATAGACTAATTGTGGAAACTGGGTGGCCAGAGGATAAAAGAATCACGTTATTTTATCGAGGTCTACGCAGAGAATTAAAGATGTCCTGGCCCAAGTTGTAAATCCGCCCCAAGAATGCACAGAATATATAGACTTAGTGGTCCAATTGGATCACAGACTTCAAAACAGAAAAGCAGATCGGTCCAAGTTTGAGACCCGGGTGTTGGTCAAGACCCACGCTAACCCCAAGGGTGCTGATGTCTCTGAGCCTATGCAAATCGGACGGGTTAAAGGACCTTTAACTCAAAAAGAACGCGAAAGAAGACGGCAGATGCAATTATGTCTTTATTGTGGGTCCTCTGGACACTTTCTACGAGATTGCCTGGCAAAACCGCCCAAGAAGGTGGTAGGAGCCGCTGATAAAAACCATGAAGACTCTGTTTCGGGAAACGACCACGCCCGACAAGCGTAGGGGCCCGCTTGCCAAGCTTGAAAACTAACACTCAGACCTCGCATTTCATTGTTCCAATGGTCCTCGTAGATCCGGAACAGCCTAAGCGGTTGCTTGCAATAAAGGCATACATCGATAGTGGGGCTATAGGAAATTATGTGGATCGTGAATTGGTCTCTAGGATTAACCTCCCTCTGCGTCCTAAAACCAGCAAAGATGTCATCACCACAGTCGATGGAACCGAAATTGCCTCTGGAACGGTAACACATTCCACTGCTGAGGTGACACTTATAGGTCAGGACGGCCATCGGGAGGCAGTTGTGTTTGATGTAATCAAGGCTCCACAGTTTCAGGTTATTCTCGGAATCCCTTGGTTAGAGACACATAATCCTCGAATTGATTGGCGAGCGAAGAAAATAACCTTCCCGGATTGTGCACAAACCTGCTACCCAGAAAATCTGAAGATTAGTCTAGCGTCTGTAACCTCTGTCTCCATGCAACTACCTCCGGAATACCAAGACTTTCAGGACGTCTTCCAAAAGGAACAGGCCAACACGTTACCTCCCCACAGATCGTACGATTGCCAAATCGATCTAGTGCCCGGTGCACAACCCCCTTGTAGCAGGATTTATGCCCTTACTGAACCTGAGAATCTGCATTTGAGACAATATTTAGATCAATACCTAGCCAATGGTTTCATTCGCCCGTCAAAGTCTTCGGCATCCTCGGATTTGTTCTTCGTGCCCAAAAAAGAAGGCGACCTTAGAACTTGTATCGACTACTGGCATTGAACCAGAGAACTGTTAACCGTTACCCTCTGCCTCTGATCCCTGAACTCCTTGACCAGGTGAAGGACGCTTGCGTATACACCAAGTTAGATCTCCGGGGGGCTTATCATCTGGTGCGAGTAAAAGAAGCCGACGAATGGAAAACAGCCTTCTGTACAAAATATGGATTATTCGAATACCAGGTGATGCCTTTCGGGTTGTGCAATGCACCTGCTGCCTTCCAATTCTTCATGAACGATGTCCTTCGGGAACTCATCGATGTTTGTGTTGTCGTATATATCGATGACATTCTTGTGTACTCCTCTTCGGAATCTGATCACAGAAAGCATGTCAGGGCCGTCCTTGAGAAATTGCGCCAGGACAAACTGTTTGCAAAGCTGGAAAAGTGTGTTTTCCATACCACCGAGGTTGAGTTTCTTGGATTCATCCTGACACCTAAAGGGGTCCGAATGGACTCACGAAAAGCTGATGCCATCCTCAAATGGCCATCACCTAGTTCGGTGAAAGGTGTCCAAAGCATGCTTGGTTTTGCCAATTTTTATCGCAGATTTATCCCGGAATTTTCACGTGTGGTACAACCCATCACTGCACTCTTGCGGAAAAATAAACACTTTGAATGGACCGAGGAAGCCGAACAGGCCTTTCAGGAATTGAAAGCTAAATTCACGTCCGCACCTATTTTGAAGCACCCGCGTCCCGATCTCCCATATATAGTCGAAACCGACGCGTCCAGCTTAGCCATGGGAGCTGTCCTGTCTCAGAGAGACCCTGAAACCAATCAACTGCACCCTGTAGCATTTTGGTCCAGAAAGTTCTCGCCGCCTGAGGTAAATTATGCAATCACCGACAAGGAATTATTAGCCATTAAGTCCGCCTTTAAGGCTTGGCGGCATTATCTCCTTGGCGCCAGGCATACCATCACCCTGATCACTGATCACCGAAACTTACAATATTTAAAAACTGCCAAGGCTCAATCGTCACGTCAGCTCCGATGGGCTTTGTTCTTTGCTGAGTTCGATTTTGTAATCACTTACCGCCCCGGCTGTAAGAATGGCAAAGCGGACGCGCTATCTCGAATAGGAATGGGAGAAATAGACACAAACTCAGAACCTGTGCCGATAATTCCGAACAAAGAATTTTGGGGATAACCTCTTTACAAACCCTTGAAGACATTCAAGCACGGGTAAAACAACTCCTGGACTCTACAGCCTTGCAGGATTGGATCCAAAGGGGGTCTTACTTTTCGGTCAACGATGGCCTACCTTACTTCCAAGGACGCTTATTTCTGCCAGAAAAGGAATTGCAAGAACTGGTTATTTCCCGTCATCATGATACCCTGATGGAAGGATATCCTGGCATTGCCAAAACTGAGGAAAAAATTAAACGACAATTCTGGTGGCCTTCCTGGCGAAAGGATATTAAATCTTTTGTGATGTCCTGTGGAGTTTGCACCCAAAACAAAGGCCAAAAGACAAAACCCGCCGGTCTTCTTCAGCCTTTAGACATTCCACCAGCACCTTGGCACACCTTGTCACTAGATTTTATCACGGACCTGCCCCCTTGTAATGGATACAATACTATTCTGGTTGTGGTGGATTTATTTTCCAAGATGGCCCATTTTATTCCATTGAAAGGATTACCTTCAGCTTCTATCCTAGCCAAGGAATTCCTCGAAAATATCATCCGTTTGCATGGATTCCCGTCCATACTAGTCTCCGAACGGGGAAGCTTGTTTATTTCTCATTTTTGGAGGAAGTGTTGTCAACTGGCACAAATCGACGTAAGACTCTCAACCAGCCACCACCCACAGACCGATGGTCAGACGGAGAGAACGAACCAGACCCTTGAACAATACCTACGCAATGTATGTTGCACCAATCGGAGGGTAATTGGAAGGATATTTTATGGGTGGCCGAATATGCATACAATAACTCGGTACACTCTGGAACTGGACAAAGCCCCTTTTATACCCTATATGGACATCACCCTCGTATTTCATACCTGGACTCACCTCTGAGCCTTGAAATGCCCGCAGTGGACCATTTGCATTCCACGATAACTCAAGCCTTCAAGGATGCAACTGCACATTTGCAACAAGCGAAAGGGAAATACAAAAAGAATGCGGATCTGCATCGGAGTGAGGCGCCTCCATCCCAAATAGGGGATCAAGTATGGTTGGCTACCAAACACTTATTGCTCAAGGGACCTCGAACTTTTAATCCAAGGTATTTGGGCCCTTACTCGATCAAAGCTATAATTAACCCAGTGGCAGTCAAGCTCGATCTACCAGCTAACATGCGGATTCACCCCGTTTTTCATGTGTCACTTTTGAAACCAGTGCAACCAGGAACTGGATTAATAAAGCCACCAGAACCAATCCAGGTAGATTGGGAGCCTGAATTCGAGGTGAAGAACATTTTGGATTCTAAGATCTCAAAATCAAAACTTTTCTATCTAATTGATTGGAAAGGGTACGGGCCTCAGGAAAGGTCTTGGGAACCCAGCGACCACGTACATGCACCTCGGCTGGTAAAAAGGTTCCATTGGAATTTCCCAAACAAACCGAAACCTCCAGAGGGAACAACCTTGGGAGGGGCCTTGGGGGGGAGTTCTGTCATGATGCCTACCCCCGGAGCACCAGGCCAGGCCCAGCACCCCCGGGAGCAGGCATCATGCCCCCGGGGAAAAGCCCAGCGGCCCCTTGTAGGGGCTCTTTGGACTCTGTCCTGGCGCCTTTGGCGCCAGGCTCATGTTGGACATCAGTCCTGGCGCCATAGGCGCCAGGCTCATAAAGGAAGGTGTTTTGTGCAATTACCTGATGCAGACCATGCTGCAAGATTCAGGCCTCCCTGAGACCTGAAAGGGACTATTTTTTCATTGGGACTATTTTGCCACCCGGGCGTGGCCAGGGAAGGATACTTACCTGGAACTACTTTGGGGGCTATTTAAGCCACGCCCAGGCAGTAGCTCACACTTCTCGTTGTTCTGCATCCAAGCAGCTGAACGGTCACCGTGTCTGCTCCTGCATCTGGTCTCCAGCCACTCCCGCCTCGATCCTGGAAAAACCTGTAAGGAAAGAAGAGAAGAGAAAGGTGAAAACCAAGAATTTTATCAAACTTCTTACCTGCATCTGGAACCTTCACGCCAGTGTTCCTGAGAAAAGACTTTCATTTAAAAGCACCGCGTTGCTCGCTGCAGCAGCGCGCTTCACTCACCTGTCCTCGGGAGTTCTTCTGGCTCCACCGCGACTGTCTGCACCGGTCGCCACATCTCTGCGCCTAGGGGAGAGAAGAAGAGACAAAAGGTGAGCAGAAGGAACATATGAGGAAAGCCTAATTTTCCGCCATAACACTTACCAGTCTTCGGTTGGTGGATCATTCCTCATTTCGGGTTGGCGCTGCTTCGTTGGCAGGTACCGCACCCCGGCCCCTATGGGGAAAGGACAAAAGACATTACTGGAGGAATATAAAGACATTAAGAGGGATCGCCCCCATCGCTAACTCACCTGAGTTTACCATCAGCAAGTCAATCCCTCAATGCATCGCCTTCATTCTGCACCTGAAATAAAGGACAGATCACAGGTTAGGAAGGCAACAGAAAAGGAGGCTCAACACTTGAACTTTTGTAATCTTCATACTTACGGCGTTTCGCTCGGAAAAGTCAAGTGGATTTTGCCAGCGCCATTCTGAAAACCAGTGAAGTAACTGGACAAACACGCGCCCCTGCACCAGAAGCAGGATGGAGAGTTCATCCTTTCAAACCATAAGGTGAGCTTCAACCGGGGATTTCGGAGGAAGTTAGAGAAGAACGAAGGGGGGAAAGGGGGAGCAAGCACACTATTCTGCAGACTGTTAATCCCCTTTCTCATCTGCAGAAGGATATTCCTACGGGCCAGACAAGCAAGATTTGAGGGTCCTGTTCAGTCAGTGTTTCGAGTTCTGCGCATCACGCTCGAAGAGGCCACAGCAACCCAGACTAGACCAGCGCCTCCGTGGGAGTCAGGTGAGCGTTACAAAAATCACTGGATACTAGGAAATCCCACCTTAGCATAGGGCAAGTTAGGCCTTCAACCAGCCTGACATTTAAGTTCATAAATATCTTTTGTTTGAACTTGAGTGTGTTGTCTGTGTCTTACTTCATGATGCCTTCACAGTACGCAGCCGAAGAGGCAATGGCATTGACATGCTGGGATAGTGTGAGTGTGGCATCGAGATGGACCTGAGCCTTTTGATGGCCAACGAAATGTGGATGGAGTGCTTGTTAATGGTAAACAGCTGGTAGTCTGGGCTGAGCTTGGGAAGGTGTGCAGGACGGCCAACAAGGAGTTCTGTTTTCTCATCGTTGAGACATAAGCGATGGGAGGCCATCCAGCATTGGATGGTTTCCTATAAGGTGTTGATTTTTTGGGCGTCCTGCCATGATCACCAGTGCAGGGGATGAGGACCTGGGTATCATCGGTGTAATTTGTATACCCGCTATTAAGAGAATCAAGGAGGTCAAAGATGGGCTTAGTATAGATATTGTAGAAAGTAGGGGGAAAGCATGAGCCTTGGGGAACTCCACAAGGGATTGCTGTGGGGGTGGAGGAGTGGTTGTCAGCAGACTCGTGAAATGCAGTTGGCCACGAATAATGCAACCCATTTGGTGGCATCTGGCGAGAAGGTGGCATTTAAGTGGTGGCTTAAAGCTGCAGATAGGTCCAAAAGCATCAGGCATCAGAGGTTTCCTGAGTCTCTAAGGTTGTAAAAGCTTTAAAAAATGTTATGCTATGTTATCCTGCATTTGTATAGTGCCTACTGCCATAGTTCATGACATCGAAGCGCTTTTGCAAGGAGGAGGATGATAGAACATTCAGTAGTGGTAAGGCAGGAGCCCATTCGGGTAGATAGTTGGGATGAGGGACAGATAAGGTGCTCAGGAAGGCATGAGAAGAAAAAGGTGGAAGAGCTATGTGTACAATTGGACCGAATGTATTGTACATCAAGTACAGTGCATTAGGCGCTATGACACAAAGAGTTAATGCGAGGGAGAGGCGTTGCTTCAAAAGACATAAATATTTGCACCAGGAAGCACCATGCAAACTCCCAGCAGTAGCAGTTTCTAAGGAGCCATGAGATCCATGTTGCTATCGCTGTACTGGATTACTGTGTTAACTCTGTCAGGGAACTCGTGTAAGTATGAGTAAGCTGCAGAACCAAATATAGAGAAAGCTTTAAAACAGCTCACCTTGGCAATCGATGACTCCAACTGGAAAGATAATGCAGCTGTGAAAATTTCCCAGAGACAGCCCTGGCCACTCTACCCAGGGTAAAGCAACCCAGGAGAGCGGGCAGGACTCCCAGGGAAACCCTCAATGGGAAGAAAACCCTGGACGAATCCCAGCTCGTGCAGATCAGGATACGATGAAAGATGGACGTCTACGGCAGGAACCCCCGGGAATCACACCAGACACTTTGTCTGCAGGAACGAGAGGTAAAGAGATAGGAATCAGGTTAAAGGAGGGTCTGTAGAATGGAAAAGAAAAGAGCTTCAAAGAGATCTCTCTCACCCGAATAGGACTAATGGAAAGTTTGGATCTGGAATCTGACTGCAAAGGACAGCTTCGGGGAAGCCTGGAAGGATAATAGGAGGTGAGAATCTGGCCAATCTCAAAGGGAATCCTAGAGAAAGGGTACTTACTCAGATGTGGGTCTGGCCAGAATAGAAGACAAACAAGATGGGTTGGCGAAGCCGGTTGAAAAAGAAACCAGCGAATGCAGAGCAGAGGATCTGATGAGAGAAAGCAACAGGGTAAGTAGGAATCGCTAATGGTAGAGAGAAATGTGTGCATGAAAAGGAAGGATACAGAAACGAACTCACGGAGCGTCAAAGACAGAAGCGACGCGAAGCACTGGTCGCTTCGGTTCCGGATAAAGGATCACGTGACCGGTCGGCCGCACGTCAAGAGAGCGTGCAACTACTAGACCGCTGCCAGCGGGTCGGAAAGATACTCTAGCTTCCATCTTGGAGATGCGCGGAATCAGGGCGCCGCACAAGCGGGTCCGTGCCCATAACGACCACTTGCCGCGATGTGTAACATACTGGGGGTTTCATTGCCATGTTCCTCATACTCGCTTTTGGGAACTGGAGATGATGTGTTGCAAGCAAGGACAGATAGGGCTACTTTCCAAAGGCCTGGTTCTTTTAATATTTTGTATTGGACAGCAAGTGTGAACAATTAGATCAATGTACAGCTCATACAAAGACAAAGGACCAATTAGACCTGCTCCCTGACTTTTACCATGTTTTCCAAACATGCATGTTAAGCACAAGCATGTTGTGTGCTCCTTGGTGGGTCCTGGCCATTGTTACTCAGTACTTCCTTGGTAGAAGGGGTTGTGATGAATCCTGCAGATCCCTCACTGAGATCCTGCCTGAAGTCTCCTCGCAGGTGGCCAGGGGAGGGCAGACGCTTCTGATCCCAACCCTGAGGGTGGAGGCAGGGCCCAGGTTGGTGAGGACATTCCGTGGAATGCAGTATTTTTCCTGTGATGGGGTGATTCTTACCACTATGCCAGAAGAGGTAATGGCTTATTGTTAACCTCCTATAGGGTGGAACATCCTACGGTTGTTACACCAAAGCATATTATACCAAAAGAAAGAATCTTTTGTATCCCTAAAATAAAATGCCCTCCTCAATACCAAGGGTACACTAAAAGGAATGGAGTACATTTTGCTTTCTCTACACCATCTTCCTATGATAAAGTTCACACCAATAGTCCCTTTGTTAAAATTACTAAGGGAATTAAATCTACCCTTATTACAAATACCCAAGAAGTAGAAAAACTTGACTTTGAGAAAGTGAACTGCATATCCAAGAATCCCATAGGGACTGAGACAAAGAAGAGGGCGGAAGAAGCATGTAGATGTAGAAGACATGCATGTAGGCCTAATAGCCTTTGCAAGGGTCAGTCAATTGACATTATTTACACCTGAAAACAATTGCCCCACCTATGTGGCATAAACGGCTGCAGCAGGAGAAGGAAGAGGGAAGGAGGTGGAGCAGGAGCTGGAAGGCTGGAAGTAGTAGCAGAAGTAAAAGAGCAGAAAGCTGGCAGTTCATGAGAAAGAGTGATCACTTAAAGGACGCTGGGAGGTGCAGAGAGGAGATTTCATTTGCAAGTTCTGAGAGGGTCCTGTGTTCACAAACTCTGCCTTGACGTGGCGGCACTGAGAAAGACGTCCAAAGAGTGAAGGTTTTCTCAGGTGCACCTAGTGGCTGTAAATGCAGAGCTGTGACCGTGCTGAAGCCCAAGGCCTGTAGCAGAAAGCAAGCTGAGGGACAGAGGAGTGAAGGAAACTCCCAGTTGGCGTG
Source organism: Ambystoma mexicanum (assembly GCF_040938575.1). Classification (NCBI taxonomy): domain Eukaryota; kingdom Metazoa; phylum Chordata; class Amphibia; order Caudata; family Ambystomatidae; genus Ambystoma; species Ambystoma mexicanum. The sequence continues at coordinate 55,166,408 of NC_090936.1, forward strand.
GCCGGACCTGACACACCCGTGCTGCAGAAGGGCTTGGGTCCCAAAAGCCGTAGTACAGGAAGTCGGGAAGGTGAAACAGCCCGCAACCGCAGTGTTGCTGGAGCTGGTTAGTGAAGCTTGGCATTCAGGTTCACTCCGAAAATCTTGCGGTAACTGTTACCAGCTCTAAAGTGTTTTGCATAAGAGTAAAAGTGAGTATAAACTGTCATTGTGAAAAGTATTGCTAACAATGGAAATGTATTACGCACACTTCTAGTAAATGTTGTAGTGTTCGCATAAGAAGAAAAGCATTTAATTTCCCATTGTTGAACTATTAATGTTGCCGGAGTGATCGCCTATTCATATTTAAAGAGGAACGCTTGCTAAAACATTCTGAAAACCCTAATGTTGACTTTCACAATTGTTACAAGTAGTTAAAGTATCAAAGGTTGGTCGCGTATGGCCAATTGTGGTTCCCGACCAGAGTTAGAAAATCTCTGTGATAATACGTGGGAATACAAGCACTTGCAGTTATTTAAGGTTAAAAGAGTGCTTTTGTGTTCTTAAATCTGTTTCTCCTTTGAAGACTGAAGATTTTAACATTAAGAACAAGTATTCTTTAAACCTAGAAGTTGTTGTACTAATGAGAGGAACAAGCATTACCCAAGTCAAGAGGCGAACCCTTTCTATAGTGATGCAAACCCTGTTTAAATCTATCCACCTGATTTGCAAAGTTGTTAAAAGTCCATTGTCCTCTGACATTGTTACCCAAAGTTGGAAGCGTAGCAATAAAGCTTTAGGGTAGCTACTGGAACCAAGAATGTGTGAATAAAGCTAGGGAAGGGAGCCTGGTGCTTGAATGAAGATTGGGCAAATAATCTGTAATGTTGAGACTGCTGAAGTTGAGAGGAAGCCAGTCTTGAAGCAGTGGCAGATTATACTTGAGGCAGTTAGACAGACAGAAAAAGCGACAAGGCAACCCCTTTCTTGCATTATAGGAGGAAGAGTGCCTTGCCTACCTGTAGAGGTCGAGGAGTCTTGTCTGTAAATGTTTAACAATCCTGAAGTACAAAGTTGAAGCAGAAATGCGCACACACACATTTCAGAAATCCTTCCTTTACATCTCGGACTATGGTCCTCTGAAGGGCGTTCATCTCCACAGTGCTTCAAAGCCATACAAATGGACATAGGCGCTATATAAATGCCATATAACATAACATACACTCACTCTTACACACATTATGATACATACAAAATCCAAATCTTACCTGCATGCAGCCCCATTCCAGACTCTGCTCCGCCGCCACCTCCAGAGAGCCCTCTGGCTTCTGTGTAGCATGAACAGGAACCAGCAAAGAGCGCTGCCTGGTTCCTTTAGATGTGCATGCAGGAGCCGCGAGCACCCATTGGCACATACACATGTGCAATACCCAGCATACATCCCCCAATGAGCCATGCAAGGCTCGGGAAGCAAAACGCCCCAGGCCCTGCATGGCTCATTAAGCATGCGTGCTGGGGTATGAGCTGTCAAAGGGATGTCACGTTTCGCTTTGACAGTTGAAACAAGCCCAGGAGCGTGCCCTCAGCTGAGAGTGCGCTCCTGGGCTAGCAAAAGCTCCTCCATGATGGGATAGGGTTCCCGGCGGGTCAGTGCCCTCTTGCCCATTATGGACAAGCCATCCCTGCTTCCTAGATATATATGGCTAGGCCCCACTGAAGAGTCATCAAGAAATTCATGGGATGGGAGCAGGTCCCTAATCCACTTTATAGATGTCGACTACCTGAAATGACCCTCCCCAACCTCTTCCTTTCAGGGCTATAGTCTCTGTCTTGCTTAGTCCTGTATTTACAAGCTCTTTGCACCCTATGTGAACATATTTTAGGAAGACCACCCACAAGGGTGAAACTGTATATCTAGCAGATGTTCATTTTATTTTATTTTTTCGCTATTAGTTGTTACAAAATAATCACCACTAAATCAAAACCTTTCAATTGGAGTGCCCCCAGGATGGAAAATCACACGTGAGGGACACAACACTTATTTATTTACTGGACATATTTATGGTGCCTATTGTGAGTAACTCATGGTGCCAAGCAAGACAGACAAAAGTGATCACAGCTCAAGGGTGTTTATTGAACAATGAATGATGTATGCAGGTGGGAAAACACCAAATCTAAACCTATATCTAAGATGGGAGCAAGCGTCGACCATCAAATGAAAAATAAGGCTTTTCTAGTGGCATTGTGTCAAAATAGAAAGGACCTATACTAAGAAACCTATTGCCAAACCTCACAACTAATACCAAAAGGTGTGTGGGATAATTCTCAAGAAAAGAAAGCGGTAGCTTGGATCCCGCTTACCCACGTTTTGGACACAGGATGAGATGGGAGCTTGGAGCACAGTACAGTCTCTGGCTTCTACAGCACGAGACGGCAGTTCTAATGGGAGCTCTCAGGACACACTCTCGAGCTTTCAGGGCCATCGATGGCCAAGTCTCGTTTCACTTGAAAGTCTCTTGCCTTCGAGGACCTGACATGTTCAAATAAGAAACCAAAAGTTCCTTTAACAAATGAAAAGTTTGTTTCCAAGGTTTACTGGGTGATGGGTTCACCCCTGGGTCCCCCTCTTGTGGGCGCTGCCCCTTCTTAATTGTTAATCACAGTTCCACGTAGGGTGATGGTTTCACCCCCTGGCTCCTCCTCTTCTGGGTGCTGACTCTTCTAGTATCATAAGCCATGAATCTTAATGTCTTCTTAAACAGTTCACAACACAGTTTCTTGGGACTTTAGACTTTGCCCCACTTGGGATTCGCTTTCCTTATTTCGTCTCACTGCATGATTTACTTCCCTTGCTTTCTCATAGTTTGTCGATAAAAGTCTTTTGATTGTACGTGGATTTTCCTATACCTCCCGTATGACCACTTTGGCCTCTTTTAGCGACTCTCTTACTGGCTTCTGATACCCGTAGTTTCGCTCAGATTCTCTCGAATTAGCACCTATCTCGTGCCGTATTCCTCAGCTGGTCTTCCCGTAACACTTAATACTTCTAACAGTTCTTTACACAGTTCATTAACTTGGTTCAAACTTGAAACTTTGCGCTTCTCATTCAACACAGCGCAGTTCTTATTGATTCTCCCCTCAACTCATCGGCTGTGATGAACCGCTTGGCTTTTCTTCTTCATCTGAGTCAAGGCTGGTACCACGGCCGCGGGAGCTTCCCTTGCTCCTGCTTATCGGCGTAGGTTTGCCCCGTGTACCGTTGACATCTGCTACAAGACAATGGTGCTTTTGTTCTCAGTCTTAGGCTCTCTCCCACGAAGGTTCTGTGGGTCTGGGAAGAAAAGGGCAAGGTCACTTCTCTCCTCACCACCCTCTCGATCCCTGCTGCCTTTTTGCTTCACTTGAACTGCTGTGCCTGCTTAGCCATCTCGCTGTGCTGTCTGCCGTGCTCTCCTCGCTCGTCCTGTGCTCTCTGCCTCCACCTTTTATCCCTGTGGGGAAGGGAAAGGGCCAACAAGCGTGGGTGCTTCTGATCAATTGCCTGACTTTGCCTGACCCTTGTATTGGGATAGGTCATGCAAATGGCTCTGGTGTTAGTCCATTGTCCTCTGTGTTGTGCGATAGTTTCATGTTGGAAATGGGGCAAAGGGGGCAGTGGTTTGGTACGTCCTACGAAAAAGGATGGGGAAAAGGTGTTAAAGGAAGTGGGATACTGCGTCTCACCCATCGGTGTCCCACTCCCACTCCCCAAGGACCCCCCATCCAGGTGCTCCTCCCTCACTGGTCCACTCCCAGCAACTGTATCCAAAATCGATGGCCCAACCCCTGGCCACCTGGATGACAGATCACCGGGGACTAGCTAGGGAGACACCTTCAGGTTTCTCACACTATACACAGGGGTTTCCAGCTTGTAATTGGTGTTTGGTCACTTACCCATCCATTGACTGCCCATGGGTATGCTAATTCTATGGCGATTCTGAACCACTTCCTGCCCCTCCCTGCTTAAAACACATCCTTCTGGGATCTCTTTGAGCTAGCTCTGTTAAGCATCAACATCAAAGTTGGAGCTGGAAGTGCTTGCCAGTGGCATTTCAAAGTAGTTTTCTGAGACTTCTACTAGTGTAATAAAAATGTCATAACCAAGCGTGCCTTCAGACACTTGATTGCAGTGTGCATGTCCTTTCACTAATGTATGTATTTATTGCACATTGGGAAGGAATCTATACAGCAGAAAGGGTTTCCAGGTGCCACAAGTCTAAAGGGGGAAGATGGAACATAGGAGGATAAACAACAATAAACGGTCCTACTTGGCCTTGTGACATTCAGATCGTGCAAGTGCAGCAAACAGGAAGTGCAAGGGGGAGAGGCTGGTTGGGGAGTGGGGGAAGTGAGGGAAGAGGGGATGAAGGAGGGAGGAGGGCCCGAGGGGCTGAAAAAGTGCTAAGGGGAGCCTGGAGGACAAGTGCGCTGGGGATAGGGTAAGGGTCAAGTGCGAGGAGGGGGTGGACCAGACTCTGTGGGCTAGTCAGGGAGGGTGCCCGAAGGCAAGTGCTGGTCAGGGGGTGCTGGGGCAGACTGGCCGAGGGTGGCCCTGGCCCCTGTATGACTCAGAAGGGACCAGGCAGCCAGATGCAGCAGCAGGGGGGAATATAGCAAGGAAGGGGGCGAGGGAAGGAGGAGAAAAGGAAGGTCTTGAGAGGCCATTCCAGAGGGAGGCTCCTGCTGAAGAAAGAGATCTACCTGCCACTCTCTACTTGGAGACACGTTTGACCTGCAGAGAATTAGAGCTAGAGGGCCGAAGGACTCTAGCAGTGAGGTATTTAGGGAGAGAACATTGGATGTAGTGCGGTCCCAGGCCCCAGAAAGCCTTTTGGATGATGCAGAGGGTCTTGAATTCGATCCTTGCAGCCACCGGGAGTCAGTGGAGAGATTTTAGGGCTGGAGAGATGCAGTCCCTGGGATTGAGGCCAAGGAAAGTCTTGCAGTCCTATTCTGGATTAGTTGAAGCGGGTGGAGGGAGGAAAGAGGCAGATTGAGGAAGAGGGTTTTGAAGTAGTCCAGCCTGGAGAGAACCAGAGCTGCTCTAGAGATGTTGAGTTTCTGGGGGAAGCTGAGGAAAGGGAGAATGCCTCTGAGGAGGTGGAGCTGAAAGATGGCCTTTTTGGGAAGGTCAGCGATATCAGCTGAGAAGGAGAGAGAGGAGTTGAAGATAACACCCAGTTTATTTGCCTCACAAGAGGGGGCCCAAGGAAGGTGGCCAGAGAGAAGGGGGAAGGAAGGTGGGGAACTTCCAGTGAGAAGGATCTCAGTCTTACTGACATTAAGACAGAGATCGTTGGCAGCACACCATGCCTGAATAGCAGTCAGACAATCGGGAATGAGAGAAGAAGGAAAGAAGGCTGGGGAAGGAAGTGAGAAGGGAAGGTGGAAATCAGGTGGTCAAGAGGGGCAAGGTAAATGTTAAAAAGCCACTGCGAGAGGATAGAGCCCTGAGGGATGCTGCAAGTACAGAATGAGTTAGAGGAGAGAAAAGGGCCCATTTAATCCTGGGAGGGCCGATTCAAAAGGAAAGAGGTCAGCCAAGCCAGTGCCAGGTCCATCATGGCCAGAGTATCATAGAGTCGATTTAAGAGGGTGGCATGGTTGACAGTGTCAAAAGCAGAGGATAGATCAGGAAGGATGAGAACAAAAGGAGAGTTGGAGTCGAGGTTAGATTGCAAGTCGTCACAGGTGATCAGCAGGAAGAGGGTTGAGGGGATAGGGCGGTGTTAACCGGGCAGGAAGGATCCGCAGACAGCTTTCTTAGGAGGAGATTCACAAAGGACTGCTTGAGAGGTAGTGGGAAGGAGGCAGTGGCAAAGTAGTATGTGCAGAACTCAGCCAAAGAGGGAGCGAGGGCAGTAATATTGTCCATGAAAGTTCTAGAGGAGCAGAGAAGCACATGTTTTGAGGAGACTTTCATAGAGCAAACAGTCTTGGTGAACTCATCCGGTGCTATGAGTGAGAAGGAGGAGAGTAGGAGGGATGGAGAGAGAGGGGCCAAGGGAGGCCTAAGTTCAGGTGGTGGAGGGAGGGGGTAGAGGAGAGTGGGGACAGGTAGTCCTGAGTTTTGGTTGTGAAGTGGGAGCCATAGCCATGCAGAGGGCCTGGGAAGGAAGAGGGGAAGTAGAGACTACAGTAGGATTGGTAAGTTCCTTTCAGATTTTGAAAAGTTCAGCCGTGTTGTTGGTGGCCTCAGAGATGCAGGCTTGAATATGGGCCTGCTTTTTGGACCGGATGGAGAGTCTGTAATGCCTTTGGAGCAGGTGCCAGGCCAGTTTATCAGAGATGTGCGAGAAGCCAACTACTTCCGTTCTGCAACTCTGCACTTGCTTTTCAGCAAAGCTAGGTCGGATTGATACCAACTGTTGTCCTTGGAGGCAGGCTTCATGCTGATCCTCATGGCAGGGGCAAGGATGTCAAGGGTGTTGGAGATGGAGAGGTGAAGGTTGGCAAGGACTGAGTCAGTGTGAGAGTCAATAGCAGGGGTGGAGGTGTGGATAAAAGAGGTGGCAAAAACAGATACTGACACTCGCTTCATTGGTCGGATGACAGAGGAGGCTGGCGGTGCGGGCAGAGGCTTAGCCGGGGAGCCCAGGAGCTTCAGATGGGAGGAGAGGAGAGAATGATCAGACCAAGAGAGAGGGTACTGCGAGGGTGAGAGAGAGGTCAGCAGAGATGAGTGCATTCAGAGTGTGTCCAGCTGAATGAGTCGGGCCAGAGGGAAGAATGGTGAGGGGGAAATAGTCACAGAGGTTGCAGAAGGGTAAGGCTGCATCAGGAGAGTCACAATGAATAGTGAAGTCTCCAAGGAGGAGGAGCTTAGTGGTAGAAGTCAAGAGAGACGAGGTGAGGCCAGCCCACTACGCTAGGAAGAGGGAGACCGGCCCAGGGGTCCTGTAGATACTAGTGATAGTGATTGAAATGGTAGGAGAGATGCAAAGCTTGCAGACAAGACATTCAAAGGAGTAGTAGGATGGAATGGGTATGATACAGAGAGGAATCCATTCAGGGAAGGCAAGGGTCACTCCGCCTCAGGCCGGTTAGGTCCGGACTTGGAGAGGATGTTATAGCCCTCTGGAAGAAGAGTGTCAAAAGCAGAGAGCGCGCTGGCATTCTACCACATCTCGATGAGCGTGAGGATGTCAAGATCCAAGTGTTCAAGGAGGTGACATGTGTCAGAGGAGTGTTTGACAGCAGAGTGAAAATTGAGGGTAGCTAAGTGAAGCTTGTTGCCACCTTTAAAGGTTTTCCAAGGAGGGGTTGAGGGTTGAGGTACCACCACCGGAGGGGGTGAGCAGGAAGGGGTGGCGGGAGATGAGGAATTGGCAGGACAAGGCAGGAAGTTAATGAGAGACGGAAGGCACCTGTCAAGAAGGAGGAGGCTGGGCTGAGAGCCCTGGTCCATGATAGTGCCATTCAAGTATATATTGATGATGCACCTGGATGATGCAAAGATGCCAAGTGGCACTTCCCATTTGGTTCCACCATTAATGGGCGAAGAAGAGAAAGGGGGGAGAACAGAAGCCATATGGGGAGTCCATAGGTCCGGAGAGGGAATGATAAAGAGAATGTCAGTAATAGTCTGCCTGGAGAGAGTATTGACATAGGTGTCAGCAATGGGCAGACATGGGTCTGAGACCAGGAGACCCTTCTTCAACTTTTTCCTTCCAGACTTCGAAAGAGAGGGAGGATAGGTAATAGAATAGCAGTTAGAATAGATGGGGGAGGGGGGGTGGAGAGCACAATATGGAGGATGAGGGGCACAGAGGATTGCCCAAGAAAGGGAGAGAGAAGGAGTGCTACACAGTGTACAAAGGAACTCACCAGGCAGCCTAGCAGCCAAGCAGGCACAGAAGATGCAGGTGCTTTAAACAAGATAGGGAAAGAGCTGAAATTCAGATACGGGCAGCATATAATTCAAAGCACCCAGATTTGAAGTTCACACAAACAGGAGAAATGCCAGCAATTTAGACAGAGCAATATGTTTTTAAACCCGCACAGCTTTGGCATAGGCAGAGTAATTTGGTAATTTGGTAAGGTCCTGTTAAAAGCAAGCACTGGTAAGGCCAACAGTTTTGGCTTGTGAATAGGCACTGCTATTATACGTTGGGATACTCAAACCCTTGTGTAGCTGCTGGCATTAATGGGCAGTTGGTACCATTATGGGCAGTACCAGCAATTGACTATGCCATGCCTACACAAAAGCACAAACTGTTGGCATTACCAATGTTGGTCTTCGTAATTCTTTTCACATGATGTGCTCTATTGATATATTGATGTCTAATTTAATAAAACGTTTTAATTGGAGAAAAAAACAAAATAATTAGCTTCACTCTGAAAAGTCAGCTAAGTTTATTTTGAAAATCCGAGGCTTCCTAAATTGAGTCTTTTGTAGCAAATATAGTGGCGAACAAAGTCACCAGGCACCTTCGAAACTTTGTGGAATCCAGAAAGCAGAACTTTGAGGTGGCACGCCTGCAGTGACCCTCTACAAACTGTGCATGCGAAAGCAATGCACTCTCCTGCTGTATGAGCCAACCTAAATGACTTAGAATTTGAATACATCTGCAATTCCTTGTCATGCTAGAATTCCCTTAAACATTAGACTTTGTAAAGCTCACTGGTGCTCTCCTGTAGAAACAGGCAAACTAAATTACTAAGGCGGGTGCTCTGCCTACCCTAACACGTGGGCTGCAACCCACAACCCAACAACTGAAAGGGGACAGGGTCTCCCTATACAACATTAATAACAGAAAGGGGACACTACACTAAATCAGTGGTGTGTGCTGTAGGGGACGTCTTACCCATAGATTGCACAGAGAGAGGACAGCTCAAATGTAGAGTGAGGCATAAAGAGCCCCCGTCCCCCCCACAGCCATAATGGCAAGGTCTTAACTCTGCACGAAAACCCGTGCGACCCTGGTTCCCCTAAAGAATGAACACCCATCTGAGTAAATGCTGCCTGCAATGGGGAATCAAGCATGGGTGCCCACAGTACATTCCATGTGGGTGGAGATGCTCTCCGTGTAGCTAATCTATGAACAACACAGGGCATATAGTTAATTGGCAGAAACCAGGTCGATTAGAGGTAGAACTCCATAATATCTTTGTTTTGGATCGGCGTCACATTTCCACCGGTCATGTGACACAGAACACAACATTGTGCTTCGGCTTCACCCTTCTCCCTACCTGCTGCTCATGGTAGCAAGCAGCCAACTCTCCAAATTAGCCCCTGTCAACATCTCTCCTCTGCCCCCTTGGTGGTATTTTCCTTTTTTTAATGTTATTTTCTTTAAGTCCCTTTCTGGATCCTCCCGCCCTGCCCCGTCGCACTCTGACACATAGGGTATGTCCATCCCCCCCCCCTCTCATGGGGGAGCCCTTTTTTCCCCTCTACATTTTTTGCTTGTTTCCTCTTTCACCGGAGACAACCCTGTGACAGAAGGCAATATGTTAGTGTGTGTTATCCGGATACGTTTTGATATTGATATTTTATTTCTATCGCGCTCGTACACAAGTGTTTCAGAGCGCGACAAGGCAAGGGAGGGGAACAGGGGCGAACAAAACAGTGATCTTACTAGGCCCAGTGACATTGAGAACGCGCAAGTGCATGGGAGAGGGGGAGGGCAAAAGTGCATGCAAGGGGGCAGAAGTGGAAAGTGCGAAGCAGAGGAGAAAAACAGATAAATAATAATAAATAAATAAATAATAAAGGCAACAAACAGTGGTAGTTTGTATTTTTGCTATGCAAAATTATGTTTTCTCTTTCAGAAAGTAAGCTCTGCAAAACAGGCTTCACTTTCCAATGCACCAACCTAAACAAAAGTGTAGTGCGCACTTGTACTTCAGGTGGATTCTCTCCACTCTCACAACAACTGCAATGTGAATTGGCCACATGGCAGCTACAGAAACATGTGCATTGCTTCGCTCGGGCCCTTAACTTGCGCTCCAGGTTCCCAGCAGGGTAGAGCCGTCGACTCAGTATAATGTCTGTGTAGAAATAATTATTTAACAAGCAAATGGTCCACCGTGTATATTGTTAATCACTGATACTTGCTTTACTAGGCCAAGGTGCTGTAAGAGCACAGGGTTGCCATTCTAAGTAACACTGCATGCTAACGAAGTACAAAAAGCAAACTAAATTCTTACAAAAATATTGGTTTAAATCCGGTTGATAATTTACCGAAAACAGAGATTTCCAATGTTTAGCCCTCTTACTTCGTAGGATGCAACCCGGTTGTTTTAACCTTTGTCCTCTACATGTACTTCGAGGTCTAGAATGCAAATGTTACATTTCTTTTCAGGCGGATGGTAAAACGTTTACCTCATAATGAGTTTTGGCATCAAATCCCCCGAGGGAAGAGGGGGGGAGTAGCACCTCTCCCCGCCCCCCCCCCCCCCCGAGTCGTTTTGCATGAGAATGAGGAAGGAGTGTGTCCAGGGAAAATCTGGGCTTCATGCATCACGCCACACCCGCCATCACTGGCCCCCAAAAAGCAAGTCTTGGGACAACACACCATTGAAATAGAGTTCATGAGCAAGAGTTAGAAACCTCTCCTGGGTATATACGGCGCACCCCAAAAAGCAGGGAAACCAGGAGCAGGCAGAGAGCATACAGTATATCTAACAATAACCTGCCCATTAGTATAACACCATATGCTTAGAAAGGGGCTCTACCAGTGGTCGAATTGGGCAGGAGCGGTGCTGCTTCACTTTAAAAATGTTACTGTTCTAATACCTTTATTTAAAAAAAGAAACCAAATGGTTTAGTTTTAAAATAAAAGTGTAGGAAATAGTTGAAACTTGCACTGCACATTCCCTTAAATAGCACGTGTGTTTTTTGGGGGATTTGGGTTGTGCGTGAGAAAGGGTCTTGGTGATGGGGTTTGTGGGGAGTGGGAGCAGGCCATCAGGGGACATAGTTCCACTACTTGGTGGGGGCAGGCCATCAGGGAACATAGTTCCACTACTTATTTTTGTACACTTCGACCACTGGGTTCTAAGTGTGTCTTAATGCTCCTTTAAACACATTTTCAATTACTTGATATCACGTAGGCATGCTTGTATGTCACCAGTTGATCTGGGGAGTCGAACTCAGGTGTACAGCAAACCAGGACCTCCTAGAATACACGCCATTTCCATAAATTTCGATCCCAGAATGGAGACCACAATTCTTTTTGAGAATTCAAGGACAGTCAGAAGGGTGGCCAGTGTTTTGCTGGAACTGTCCCAGATTTGTGCCATCCATTAATTATATAATAGGGACTTTTTGCTAACTTCCAAACCAATTTAGGATTAAATCATCAAAAAAGAGTCCATAGGCGCCCCTCTGTGAGAACGAACAAGGCCCATTGACCTGTTCTTTGGGAAGGTACCCACTCGAGAGTCTGCAGCCACACTTTAGCTCACTGTACCTTTCACAGATGGGAAATATCAATTTGCATATCAGTCTTTGTCCCGCCCACACGGGCAGTCCAGCACCGAAATGCTATGTCAATTCCTTTCTGAACAAGAGTACCAACAGCAAACCCATACACGTGTTTCATCCTTGTTGGGCCTCATCAGTGAGGTGGAGCTGTGCCTATCTGAGCATAGTGAGCAAGGGGTCCACATCTGGATGACCATAACAAACTTAGGGTGACTAAACCTAAGTCCCTTAAACAATCAAAAAATAGTCTTTACTGTTGCCACCATGAGTTCCTTACAGGACATTGAGTTTATTTATTTTCCTTTGGCGAACAATAACTGTATGGCTTCTAATACGGTCTCTCATATCTTCGATGTGGTATCGGGATGATACCAGGTATCACGCACAGTGCTTTCTTGCTGTTCTTCTGGTATGACGTAGGTGAGAGGTTGGGCTCTATAAATGATGTGTACATCTGATTCTCTACATTCCCCCTCTGATCGAGTCCTCGACCACCTCCTCAATGCTCTTAACCTTTTCTTCACACTGTGGTTGCTTGGGGATCCATATCTCTGCCACCCCATCAGGTCACCTGCATTCTTTGTGTTCATCCACACTCCAGGTCATATAGCAGTACTCCCCGGTCAGCCAGCAGAACACCCATCGTCCCACGTAATACTGATGATCCTTGGGATAATAAAACTTGTTTCTGGGGTGCCATGGGGCTTCCTTTCAGGTGCTCATGGGTGGTGTCCTCAGGCTGTGTGTGTATCAGTCACAACATTTACATTGCTCATTATCTACATCCCAACAGCTTTCTGTCAGAAGTGAAGGCGGAGAGCACAGGGCAGAGGCTATCTCTCCCGGTATGCAAGTAGAATAAGGGAGATTCCAGAGACAATGCTAGCATATAACAGATTAAAGGTACATACCAAGCTGTTAGTGGAAACAGGTATTCACAGGAACTGCAGGAGCAGGCTGTAAACAAAGAGACAGAGAAAAGGCAAAGACAAGCAAGTACACTGGGCAACTTGGATAGATCAGAAATAAGGGTGTACTGGGATAAGGAAAGGCCTTTGGATAGGTACCAGCAGATTACTCTTAACAACAGTCATACAGCAACGTCATGACTTAAACGTGCCGAGGAAACTGTTCTACTCAGTGCAAGGGTAAAACTGAAAGACCATATACTTAGGCAGGTACGACTTCAACAGACTAGGTGAAGGCAACAGAAGTCTTCCCTTATCTGATCTGAACGGAGAACAACCCAGGGTCACACTGTGAAACGGATTCAAGTGGAGACACCACAGTGGACCAAGATGTATACAAGTAGAAAGCATCGTTGAAAGAAATAACCAGGTACAGGACAGGATAGGATATCAGAAGTTAGCACAGGCAGGTTGCCACGCAAGGAGCCTAGAGGAACAGGGCAGAAGGCAGAGGAGTGTGGCAAGGCTGCCAGGCAGGGAAGCCCAGAGGAGAAGGGCAGAAGGCAGCGGAGTGCAGTAAAGCTGTCAGGCGGGAGCCCAGAGGAACAGGGCAGAAGGTAGCGGAGTGCGGCAGAGCCCAGAGGAGCACGGCAGAAGGAACGGAGTGCGGCAGCACCGTCAGGTGAGAGCCCACAGGAGCAGGGCAGAAGTTACAGGTGGGAGCCCAGAGGAGCAGGGCAGAAAGCAGTGGAGTGTGGCAGAGCCACCAGGTGGGAGCCCAGAGGAGCAGGGCGGAAGGCAGCGGAATGTGGCAGAGCCACCAGGTGGGAGCCCAGAGGAACAGGGCGGAACGCAGCAGAGTGTGGCAGAGCCGCCAGGTGGGAGCCCAGAGGAGCAGGGCGGAAGGCAGAAGAGTACGGCAGAGCCATCAGGTGGGAGCCCAAAGGAGCAGGGCGGAAGGCAGCAGAGGGTGGCAGAGCCGCCAGGTGGGAGCCCAGAGGAGCGCGGAAGGCAGCTGAGTGTGGCAGAGCCGCCAGGTGGGAGCCCAGAGGAGCAGGGCAGAAGGCTGCAGCTGACTGGAGAGGGAGCTGCAAGCAAGAACAGCAACAGGAATCAAAAGGCCAAAAGAGGATTTCCAGGAAAGGTCACAAACTGGTAACAGGAGCACCAGCACGAACTCCCAGTGGAAGCAGTTGACTGACCACTGCTTCTGTTCAAAGTGAGCTTATAAAGGCCCTGCCAGCCAGCAGGCCAGCAGGGTGGAGCTGATTGCAGACTCTGGCAGCAATGTTCAATTAAGCCCAGCCCTGGCTTCAGTAGCCTGCAGCAGTAGCAGCAGTGGTTTCTAATCAAGTGCTCTCCAGCTCGCTGCAGCCTAGCCTGCAGTAGCTTGGAACAGGTGAATGCAATCAGGCCCTCTGCATCTCTTAGTAGCTTGCTGCAAACAAATGTATTTAGTATGCCTCCAGCAGCCCTCTGCCTTTTGGACAGCATAGATGTCCAAGAATGCATCTGCTGGTTTAACCCAAAAGCCGGAATGGAACATGCAATTAGTTTAGTACAAAACTGCAGCGGTAAAACAAGGAAATAAAGGAAGAGGCACTTCCTTGCGGTGCTGGGTGGCAGACGAGCAGGATCATGACACTTTCTTTGCTGTCTTCTTATATTGTCCTATGATTATTCTCATGAGACAGACTCCCAGCAACACTAACACAGTATTGCTCCCAACATTTGTAAGGCATTCACCAGCCAGGTTGGAACCCGTAAGAACAGGTATGAGAACCAATCATTATCCTCTTTGTTTTCGTCTACTTCTACCATTTCCGTATGCAGTGTTTATAGCAGAGTAATAGCTTCTGTCACGGTGCAATTTTCTCCATCATGGGCAGGTGTGTATGTACAGCAAGAAGGCCAAATATTTGCGCAAATGCCTCCTTCCATTGTTATAATTAAATCCAAGACACACCTGTTCTGGAGGGTCATGAGTCTAATGCCCTCAATTCTTCTTAGATCGCATTAACTCACTTTATTTTTGTATTAATCGTCTGTAGCAGCTCCCATCCGGTGATTTGTAACCACGTGGTGTTTGCTGCAGCCTGAATTCCTGGCATGAATATGGCTGTAAATAGGACTGCCATCTGACTGAACAATTTATGTTCCTCTGGAATGCCATAATAAGCTTCTATTGATTTTGCAGAAAAGTAATTTTCTCTCTTCTGTCAGTTGAGGTTGAGCAAACTCTTTTTTCCTTTGATGTGCATCCATTTTTGGAAAGCGGTCTATGTGGAAGTCATTTTGAGGGATCACCAATGCAGGAACATGTATTGCCACCATGGAACATATTCCTCCCCAATTTATAGGTAGCTTCAAGTAAGCTCTGGATCCACAGGCCCAATAGTGGCCCATCAGCACAGGAGTTCCTCCTTTCATTTCTGAAACATCAATTATTTGTTTGCATCCTTTATTTTCTCCAAATTTGGTCTGACCCCTGTTTCTGAAACAAAGTGTTGCATTCTTCATTGGCAATATAGATACAGGTCCTGCTCCATCTTCAACCCATGTTAATAACTTTGAATACTTGGCCCATTCCTTAAGAAATTCTTCAGTCATGATTTACTGGTGCTATCATCAATAAGTGTGCACTATGTCCCAACCTTCTGTCTTCCTATACTCTACTGGTGGCTACTTGTCCATACACTAATAGCTGAGGTCTTTCCCAGCATCCTGGAAATCCTGGTGTTTCCGATTTATCTGCACAGTCTAGTCACTTTTGTTCAACAATCTTCATCTCTCCTCTATTCAGACCACTTAACGAGTGCAGGATAATTTTGCTATTCGATCTTGGGTCTTTTATCATCTTTTGTGTTTTTATGTAAGCATCTTCATGTGGGAATGTTTTTTTGACATCCATTGTAGGGTTGCCCACTTCCCTTCAAGTTGTCCTCTTGTTATGCATGCTGCTAGATGGCTGAAGCACTTCACATTGTGTGTAGGTATTTCTCTTGCTATACATTATCTGGCTGTGCTCATGGCATAAGGGATGAGAGAACATACATAGCAGCTCTCATCCAACATTTTTCTCCCCACCTTGCTCATGTGCTGGTACCATAGGTTATTCTTTAAATGGGCTGACTTATCAAGGTATGTATTTTTATCATGACACTCATCTCCAGTATCCCTTTTAAGCTGGTTAATTTGTTTAGAAATATCAGGGAAAATATCACTTGTGCTTTTGATAGGAATAGAACCAGCTGTCTCATTGTTGTACATGCCATTTATATTGTAAAACATAATTTGACGACATGCAATAGGAATAAGGAAGTAAAGAGAATACATTGTACAATATGTAGCTAGAGAATTCATGTGCCAAATTGTATCTTGTGCATTAAGCAGCCTTCTCGTTAGCAATGTGTATCTTGCATAATGAAAGGTTCCCATTCTCCTTTATCAACGTTTGGTTCTTGTTACTCTTTATAATAACCGCACTTTTTAGAACAGAAATTGTAACAATATTGCAATGATGATCCTGCGAATTATGAGACTGTTTTGGGGATTTCCAAAAAAAAGGTAACAATCTCAATGTTTCGTCTGACTAGAGCTGGATAGGATCAAAGTATGTACGTGAAAACAGAAATTGGTGCAACATTATAGACAACATAAAGTGTTGTGTGCTCTTCTTTTCTTCAAATCATTGTCTCTTTTACCCACCAGGGATAGTTCTGTGCACACTGAAAAGTTGTTTCCCTTTAAATGTGGGAACGATCGGCAGTCGGAATTGTTTTTATTTTGATGAATTCTGTTGGCTCTTGGTAGTCGATATGGTCGGCATACACAGAACTTCTTCTCTTACTTCACTGCCAACGGGTGCCAGAGGGGTAGGGTTCTATCCTTTGTAGAGCTTTGCATCATTCAGATGCAGCCAGGCACATCTTCCTTGAATCTTTACAGCGGTGGGTGGGACCACCTCTACCAGGTACAGTCCTTCAAAATGGGGCTTATACCAAGGGCGCACAAAGCTCCTAATGAG
This sequence comes from Ambystoma mexicanum, assembly GCF_040938575.1. Lineage (NCBI taxonomy): Eukaryota > Metazoa > Chordata > Amphibia > Caudata > Ambystomatidae > Ambystoma > Ambystoma mexicanum. Next base: position 55,182,792 of record NC_090936.1, read on the forward strand.
CACTTGGTCTCCAGGATAGAAACTAGGTGCTTTCAAAAGTCCCATAGGGTTCATTGTTTGGTTGTCTTCTTCAAACTTTTTCGACCCTTCTGTAGGTAAGACATAGTATCAAAAGTATGACACTGACACAACAGGTACAATTTATAAAACCTTTATTGAAATTGTTGGGTTTGGAGAAACTCCTATTTTGCCCTATAACTAAGATGGGAGCAATCTCGACCATCAAATAATCCTTAACGCAGTCCTAGTGGAGTCTGTCAAATCAAAATGGCCGATGCTAACACAACCTAATGCCTGCCCTACCTCTTGTATGAAAAAGTGTAAAAAGGAGAAATGTATGCAAAAGGCAAAATCAGTGTTCAAATAAATAAGTTTGGTTGAACCAGCTCTCCTCCCCACGTTAGACCTCATGGAGTAAGGCTGTCCCTCTAGGCAGGATGGCACACTCTGGCTCGGCTTCCAATACAATAAACAGTTCCATAATGTGGATCGAGGCCCGTCTGGCCTTCCACGTTTCCATTTCCAAAATAATGTTTTGACAAAAAAGTTCACAAAGGTCCCCATCTGTCGGGCTCAGGCCTTTCACTACACAGTTCTCGTAGGTCGACCTCTGCCGAACTCAGACATATCATGATAAAGTTCAACACAAACTAGCAAGGGGGGGCTCCCTTCCCCAAGGTTATTTCACTTCGGGTCTCCCTCTGTCAGGCTCGGACCACTTTCGGATGTGGAAGACTTTCGAATGTGTGTAGGTTTACTTTTCAGACACCTGCAGGACCATTTCGACTCAAAGTTTACAGTTAAATTTTCACTTTTCCCTTCTTTAGGAGTTAAACTTCTTTATTTCACTTTTGCCGTTCATACGCTTTATCACTTCAAACAATGTACCTTTCACAGAGACTTATGATATAATGTCACTACTTCAAACTTTAACACACACCGGTCTCTCAGGTTGCTTGCCAACTCCCCGGCTGTGTGCGTCTCTTTCTTGGTTTTGCGATATCCAATTCACGAGTCAAGGTTAGTACAACAGGCTTGGCCTCTCTGCCCCAACTCTGCAATTCACCCGGGAGGGTCAATGGTGTCTTTGAAACACAATGCAGTCTTCACTTGTGGGATCTGGCCTTCTCCACGTGTTTTCTGCGGCCTGTCGGAGGCAACGACTTACGGTAGGGAACTCTTGGGGATCGGTTAGAACTGTTCCATTATGTCCCTAAAAGATGGTGCCTCCATTCCTGAAAGGCCACCTTTATGGCCAGCAATGCCCGATCAGTAATAGTGTAATGTATCTCTGCTGGAGCCAACTTCTTAGAGAAAAATGCTACTGGATGTAGCTGCGCAGTCTCCTTATATCGCTGAGACAATACTGTTCCAACTGCCAAATTAGAAGCATCAGCCTCCAGAAAAAACTGGGTCTGGGTGAATCAAAATGGGTCCAGAGAAAAAACTCTTCTTAAGTTCTTGAAATTCCTGCTCTGCCTCTGCAGCCCAATTGCACTTAACCCCCTTTTTGAGTAACTGTGTGATGGGAGAAGCTTTCAAAGAAAAGTCCTTAATGAATCGCCGATAAAAATGGGCAAATCCTAAAAAAAACATTGAATCTTCTCGACACAGTTGGGAGAGGGCCAACTTGCTACGGTCTGACCCTTTCCATTTCCAATCCTCGGGTGAGATCATAAAACCCAGGAATTCAACTAACTCTGTATGGAATTGCTATTTTTCCAATTTACCAAATAGATTGTGTTCATACAACTTCTATAAAACCTTTTTGATATGCTCCTAGTGTTGGATCTCATCCATAGAGTAGAATAAAATGTTGTCAATGTAAACTATTACAACTACATCCAAATATTCCTGCAATACCTAATTTATAAAGAACTGAAAGGCTGCAGGTGCATTTCACAAACCGAAAGGCATCACCAAATAGTCAAACAGTCCAAATTTTGTTTTGAATGCCATCTTCCACTTGTCTCATTCTGGCACTCTAATCAGATGGTATGCCCCACTCAGATCCAACTTGGAGAAAATCTTTGAGCCTGGAATTTGATCGAACATCCATCATTGAGATTAGGGGAAGAGGGCACCGATTTTTGATGGTAATGCGGTTGAGTGCACGGTAATCAATGCACATTCTAAGGGTTTTATCTTTTTTCAGAACAAAAAACAGGAGGTGAAGCTGCAGGGGACTGAGATGGATGAATTAAACCCTTAGCTAGATTTTCTTTCAAATAACCTTTCAAATGCTAATTTTTGTTCTCAGTAAGAGCATATATCCTGCTGCAAGGAACTGGAGCACCGATTTCAATAATTATTTTACAGTCATAGGGCCTATGTGGCGGCAGTTCCCTAGCTTCTTTCTCACTGAACATGCTACAAAATTCATCATAACTCGCCCATCACGGCACCTATGGTTATACCCTTGGCACCTCCTTCTGCTATGCAGAGCACACTATTACCTAGACCCCCTTTTAAGGATAACTGTTCATATCGGCGCCTCCCACCCAGACAGTGCATGGTACAGAAATTAAATTCCAAACATATTCCTCACTTTTCTCAATCTACCAAGGGATTGTGCAGTGTAAGCCAGGGGATTCCTAAAATCAGAAGCAATTATGGTGCATTAATTAACTCCCACACTAACTCCTCATGTCCTTCCCCTATATCCATCCAAAGGGGCACTGTCTCATGAGTAATTGGTCCTGAAGAAGGTTGTGAGCCATCAACTGCCCTAACTTGTTCTGGACTACATTTTTGCACCACAGGAATTCCCAAAGACTTGGCCAAGCCCCAATTCATAAAATGTCCGCTGGCCCACGAATTCAACATCACTGGGCCTCTTCCCTTAATTTCCCCAGCCAAGTATAAAGATACGCCTAAGGGGAGATGATGGACTGCCGACTGTAGTGTATTAGCCACCACCTGGGAGTTCTGAACAGACATGGGGACGCTACCTTTTACCTTGGGACAATCTTTCAACAAATGCCCTGCTCTTCCACAATACATATAGGGCCTCATTATGAGGGCAGTGGTAAGGGGTTAACGGCACCGGTAAGGATGCCAGTGCCGTTAACCCCTTACCGCCACATTCCGAGGTCCCTTAGCGGGTCCCACTAAGGCCGGCTGGTAAAACCAGCCGTCCTTAGGGGGAGCCGCTAAGGGACCAGGGAGCTAATAACGGGCCCGCTATTTTCGGGCCCATTATTAGCTCCCTCCCCATTCCCATTGAGCCCTATGTGAGCTCAAATGGGAATGGTTTTCTGAACGGGGACTTACAGGGGCCTCCAAGGTTGGAATGACCCGGTAAGTCCCCATTCAGAGAACCCGGACACGAGTTTGGAGGCAGCCATGGTGCTAATAGCATATATCACAAAAGGGGGTAACCGCCAAACAATAGTTGAAGCATACTCTTGATTTTGAATGACATTATTTGAAAAAAACTTAATTGTGGTGTTGCAGGAATCACCAATGGTCCATACTCATAACAAAGTCTAAAGGACCCCATGGAGTAGAGGCTACAAGCACATTAATTCATGCACGTAAGCACAGTACTAATAAGAAAAGCTTTTTTGGTGGTGTAAATTTATTACATACAGCTTATGGTATCAGGCCAGGGGGTTGGTCACCTATAGTTAACAGACAAATGCTTGAATGTACGGAACCTGACCCGACTTTGCAAGGACAAGCTCTTTCCTCCTACATTCGTGTTTGCACTACAAGTTAGTGCCTGCCAGACCTACTTACATTTTATTGAAGTCTACTCTTATGTTCCACTTTACCAAGTTTTTGTAAATGGATTCATCTCTATGTTGTGTTTTTCTTCTTTTTTCTTGTTTGCGTTTACATCCTTGAGTCGACAACTATTGTGTTTCACGAAGTACAACTATTTGTGAATAATTTATACCTATGAAAATTCACTGTTATAGAACACATTTAAGCTATATGCTTTAAATGTTATCTGTTGGTTCTTATGGGTATCAAGATGCCCTTCCTTGATTGTTGTTGGCCCGCTACCATAAACTGTATGCAATAAATTTTCACCACCAAAAAAGCTTTTCTTGTTAGTACTGTGCTTACGTGCATGAATTAATGTGCTTGTAGCCTCTACTCCATGGGGTCCTTTAGACTTTGTCATGAGTATGGACCATTGCTGATTCCTGCGACACTACAATTACGTTTTTTCAAATAATGTCAAAATCAAGAAATCAAGAGTATGCTTCAACTATTGTTCAGCGGTTACCCCCTTTTCTGCTATATTGTAAACCTCAGCCTTAGGTTCCGCCTTTCAGGCTTCCCCTTCAGTTAACATGGCGCTAAGGCTACCTCCAAACTCGTAATGACCCCCATAGCGTCCTCTCACCCTCTCCTCACGTTGTTCCTTCGACAAAAGCCCTCTGGGCCGCGATAACAATTCCTAGTTCTCGACTGAGGGTCTAAACACTCTTCCCACTAACCCCTTCGCTCACTGCATCCTGAAATTCTGTTCAACTTCTGGCTTTTCTCCTACATTCTCCTTTACGTTCACTGAGACAAAAATCTAGTTGCATAACAAGAGCAATCAGATCATCACACAAAGGTCTATCCACCACAGAAGATCGAGCATCTTTAAGCTCTTCCGTGGAACCTCTATAGAATAAGGTTGCCCTTTTTTTCCTCTGGCCATTTAGTCTCCAACAGTAATGCTTTGAATTGTGCAATGTAACTAATTAACTCCTTACTTCCCCGTCTTAATTCCAACTACTCTCAATCTACCTCCTGATATGCCTGTCGCCTGTCAAACATCTTTCCAACCTCTTTCAAAAATTAATTAAAATCACTTAAGAGTGGACTCTTCTGGCTTACCAGCAACACAGCCCAAGAAGCTGCATCACCTACCAAATAGAGAGGATGAAGGGTACCTTAGAAGCTCCTGAAGGGAATACCTCTGGACAACACAAAAATGTAATCCATATTGGGTAATGTTAGGCATTTTGTCAGAGGGCTATTGGTGGTATTTTTCTATCATGGTAAAACGGTGCACAGCATGGTTATGGTAATGCCCTATATGGTGTGACAAGATACCCCTCCATTACCTGCATTCCATTTAGGGTCAACTCTAAACACAGATCACTGGACCTTACACACTCAAAATGTTGGACAGTGCTACCTGTCACCACAGCCACTCATCTACAAGGCTGTGCTAGTCTTTGACAGATTTGTTCATAAAACAATTTCCATTGCAAATGATTCACCAATCATCGATTTCAACGACGAAAACGTAGTCATGGACTAGGAGGTTTGAAGCGTCATCATTGATGTCTTGGGTTTCGCCAATGGGGCTCTATTGCTGGTGCCGCTCATAGACGACTGCCAAACGGAATTCTTTTAAACATCTCCTTACCTTTGGAGGAGGTTTTCTCGTCAGGGTGCTTTTTCTTTTGGTTTCCAGATGCAAGGGATGGAGATAGAGATGACAATTCGATCTTTTTCTTGCTCCTAAATGAGGGAGAGGAGCTTCTTTCCACAGAGGAGGCCCTTCTTTTTGAAATTTGCCTCTCTGAAGGCGTCATAGACAGTACAGTGGCTGTCTTAGCGGATTCTTCATCAGAAGAGTGCCCTCTAGATTCCAAATGTAGGAGTCTTCTATGTCTATCCTGGAGAGTTTTGTTAGAATAATTCTTGCAAATATCACATTTGTGAATGTCATGAGGATAGAGACAGTAAACGCACTGCTCATGAGGGTCTTTCATGTAGACCAGCTTCTTCTTGCATCAAACAAAATCCCTGAAAAAGGAAGGCTTCTTGGTAGTAGGTTCCTCTGACATGATGTGAAGAGAGGATTCACACAACGAATTCTGAGTGAAAACAGACGTTTTTTTGGGCCCAGAAACACTGTACGGGAAAGTTTGATCAGGGGGATCAAGGTAAAGCTGTTCTAGAGAAAGAAATGATTAAGCTAACAGCAAAGAAAAATCAAAAAGCTCAGAGAGCTGAGGATTCCCTTTAGCCTGTTAGACTGCGGTGTAAAATCTGAAGATGGCTGCCAGGGGCAGCGCTTAAACCCTGTCACCTCATTGGTTAGGGCCATAAGGACCAAAGTGAGGTGGAGGATCTACACAAGTGAATGGCTCATAGGCCATAAGGGGCAATCTACATTGTATTTCTATGGAAATAATGTATACATATTTAATGTTTAAATTATTATTTAAATCAACAAGGATTCACAGTCAGATGACTGGGAATATTCAAGCATCTGAATCTATGAACGATACCAATGCTGGAGAAATACAGTTACAGGTAAGTAACTAAAACTTATTGTCACTTGCCTAACTCCTGTGTTGGGACATGTCACGTAAACAGGTCTGTTGTCTGTCACAGTGTAGGAAAGTGTTAATTTTGGAAAGAGGGTCAGGGGGTAGAGCTTCTGGATATCTTACAGGGTAGGATGGGGGAAAAGTGTTAGAGGGAAGGGGTTCTGCGTCTCATCAGTCAGTATCCCCACTTTCCCTCCCCGAAGACGACCCCCCCCCATACAGGTGATCCTCCTGCAGTGGTCCACCCCCAGGAACTGGATCCAATAGCGATGGCTGTGTCCTGGCCACCTGGATGACATATCCCCAGGAACTAGCAGAAAACACCTTCAGGTTTCTCACACACATGACAGTTCTGATGAAAGGCAGTTGGAAAAGGTGTTCACCCCCAACATGTCCTAAACATTCAATTGTAGAATGTTACTGAGGGTAAAAGCACCATCTTGTGATCTGATGGCTACAAATCTCTGGAATAAGTGGTTAAGGAAGATCGGATGTATTTTCTTTTGTTCCCAACCCTCCGTTACTGCCTGCATACAATTAAGCCTGTGTGTTCTCACACCCAGCCTAGTTCTTGTACCCTGCCTTCCCAGAACCCTGACACACAGGAGCTATGTGGGGTGACAACAAGAAAGCATTTAATACATGATTAGGTCAAGTGGGCAACAAGGAAAACATTATCCAAGAATAACAAGACATGCATTTACCTGCAGTCCCATTAGGTCTTTCCTGAACCATCTGAAAAAAGGGGATTCTTATTTGTAAAACAAGCTGGGTTCTAGATATTAGAACAACAGTAATACTAAGTGGGGAATCAAGTGTCCAGGACAGGATACTCCTTTACTTGATTCTACACACAAAGCAAAGTAAACCTTAAACAGGTTTCAGTGAGCCCCATAGTATATAAATGATAGCTCGGGTAGAGATCAAAGTAAATACATGGCACTCCTATAATTTGCAGAGAAGCAGTCGGAGCCCGGAAATAACCCAGAACAAGTAACATATCTAAAACGTGGCAAAGACAACCCTCCTCCTTACCCAAATTACCTAAGATTGGTAACATGAAAATGGAGTAGTCAGGATTTCTGACTTCGGAAATGTTCAAAGGCATCGTGTGCTCGTCTCGCTGCTCTTTTATGCAGGATGACCAGCATTTCCCGGTGCCCATCTTGGTGGAACAACCAACTGCAGCAACTAGGACTGTGTCTCACCAGGCACCCATACTGGACTCCAATGATCAACCGCTTGTGTCACCAGAACACCACCAAATGGAATCTAGCAAACTAATGCAGGAAAGGAATTGCACAAAACCAGGACCAAAGGTACAAATCAAGAAGAGTTTCACCAGGGACCCCTGGAAAGACCCTGGTAGTGGCGAGTCCACATGGGCTACCACAACCTCCCAGGCAGCAAGGCGGCGGTTCAACCACGAGCCCAAACATTCTCCCACTATTACCTTTGAATGCTTTGCATTTAGCGTTCAGAGCCTTATTCAAGTTGCATGATAAACTATATACTGGAAGATAGCTAGAATCAATAAGAACCTAACTGACATGGATAAAAAGTGCTGCGAATAAAAACAACATTGTGTGAAACTAGCAATATAGCTCACAATGAAGTATTTATATGCAAAGAAATAAATCCAAGTATTGATAGAACTGAGAGGACATACAGGAACATATTGTCTACACCAGCATCTTGAACAGTGATATTTAAAGAACAAGAAGTTGCAAGATTGAAGAGAAAATAAAATACAAGAAAAAGCAGTTAAATGGGTACATTGACAAAGGAAAAGATACACAAAATATATTCATCAAGTAATACACCACAAATTGAATTATTCTTGGCTCTGAGATAGCTAATAGAAAAGTGGCAAATCGAGAAACTAGAGAAAAATCCCCCCAAAAAATAAAGCTGAGGCACTCTGACTGCCATGTTAGTTAACAAAATTGATTAGGCAGTACAGTCGAGTGCCAAGAAGAATCAGGGTAAAGGTGATCTGTTTGGCAACAAAGGGATAGATTACATACAGAAGATTTGAGTTGAGAAAATGATGGGCCCTGTGGAGAAACCAAGGAAAACGAAAACCTCAATTTAAAAAAAAAAAAGTGAATATACAGGACGAGGCCGAAATAATAGCAAGTTTAAACTGTACTGATGATGCAAGAGCTGTTCACTGAAAAGGAATCATTGCCATTAATAAGGGGGTGGGAAATTGGAAATTCACACGCTTTAAGTAATCAAGTCAAAAGGACAGAATAGATTTAGACATTGATATTACCTTGTACAATTCATTTGAAACTTGGCCAATTTAATTCACATGCTGATAATTTCCATAATGGGAATGGCCTCGTATTTTGATAACCTATATGGGATGATGGCACTGTGTAAGGAGAAATTAATTTTCAATGAAGGAGAGTATGACACCCAAAGTATTACTATATACTGAGTGGTCGTTGTGAAAGAAGGAACAGTGACTCTTGATGAAGACTAGTTCTGGCTGGCTAAAACCTTCAGCCGGCAAGGCGATTGTGCACCTGATCAACAGTCTTCAAAAAACATTTCTGTTGGGATTCTATGGGTCATACATCCATTTAACAAGGTTAACTGACAACTTTATAAATAAGCACAATACCATTTTGATCCTGGGAAGTTAATTAAGGAAGCCCTTATAGGACGATGTTCATACCGCTTGTTTTACACAAGCTATTTAAGCGTAGACCAAAGGAAGGCCTTGTAGTTGTACTAAACAAACTGAACGCTAGCTTGTTTAAGGTCCCATCTAAAGCTTTTATAATGTATTGGCTACCCATATCAATGAAAGGGTCTCGTTTTTTGAGATATCCATATTAAATATGTATGATACACCCAATAGGAACATGACTAAGTATGGGTGGTATTCTACCTTTCCAACAGGCACTAGATCAGTCATTTGGGAATTTAATGTGCAATGTCACTTCAGATTACCTACTCCAGGGCAGTCAGTGGAATTGCTGCCTGCTTTGTACACACCAATATAAGGCTGGATGCTAGGAGAACAGACACTTTGGAAACCTAGGAATGCTTGTCGCACCATATACTAGATCTATGCCTCTAGAACCTACTTTGATGCCTTTGGCTCCCTTAACATATTTGAGACTAATCTAAATGGTCATGCCGATTCATCACTTGGATCATACTGTCAAGTGATGGTATGATGAAGCAAAGCAAACTTGCAGAACCTTTAATAAAACAAAGCAAATGGATTATACTGGTCATAATAAGCCGGTCAAGTGGCACAGCTTTGACATCGGTGCAGATCCTGCTGACGCAGGTTAGAATCCCGGCAGGGCCAAACTCAGCCTTTCATCCTTCCGAGGTCGATAAATGAGCACCATACACTGTGGGTAATAATAAGCAGCGCTCAGATACCTCAGGGTTCGTAGCGCTATATATAAATGCCAAATTATAATGTAATATAAGGGTGATTGCTCTCTGGATTAGAAATGGGCAGTCAATATTTTGACCCGACTAAAGGAATTGCAATTTGCCAATCCAGATGATCTCCAAGTTGATATTTGCTCTACCAATTTTGGAGATTATAACTGCAGCAAAACGGAAGATAGTTGCGTGCATACATGGATTGCTTTAATGGATGGGCCCAGCAAAGCATTTGCAAACCCAATTAAAATATATTGACGAGTGAAAATTATTTCGTATAACATTGGTTTTCAAAGCGGAACCTAAGCTTTTTACAATGCTCAGATATTTCAATCTTCACATATCTCAGTGTGTATTGATTGATCCAACTAATCTCGACAACTAGATGAATCATGCCAAACCTTTTTCATATCCATTTTATGAACTACTAACCACTAATTGCTTTGTAAAACACCAGAGGTTGAAACGCTTATTGAATGTAGACATTTGGCTAAACAGATATAGCATTGTGACATTTGTAAGCACTACTGTAGTGACTCAGGACATTTAGGATTTTGCACATATTTTAGCTGGCATGTAATCACTGCTCAATTATAATAAATTGAGCATGAATGTTGTAATGGTTTGATGCGCACAGTTATGCATATTTTGTAGACGTTTGTGGCAGCACTGGCAGTTTGCCATACCCAGTGTGCAGGAATAGTTGTGCTCACCAAGCATCAAAATTGCTTGCGTATAGCTTGCAACTTGAATGTTTCCGGTTAAGCCACACTTCCCATTTTGGGAATTCTAGTGCCATATACCTCGCCCAACCCATTGTCTTTTCTGGTTCCATACTATCTTTTTGGTAGCCAGAGGGACTTCTTGTCAGAATATGAGTCCTCAGACTCTTGGCTCACCTGTTCGTTTCTTGATGTGTACAGGTTTCTCCTTTTTTCTGGGTGTTCCGGTCTTGTGAAGAAATGGGTGCGTTTCCTCTGACACCAGTCTGCAGGCAGGTAACAGGCAGGCAGTACCCCAGACTCCTGCTCAGGGAGGAGACGTTAGTCTGGAGAGCGTTCAGTGTTCCAGGTAGGATTCCAGGCAGGGCAGTGATGTAACCAGGAAGGAAACGCAAGTCCAGGAAAGTTCAGCTGCGGCTCGCGCAGCTCCGTGATAAACGGAGATAGCGAAGAGCGTCACTGGTGCAGAAAGGAAGCAAGAATAAACCTCACAACACGCGAAGTCAAAGGGGTTGAGTAGACAGGACTGTGATGCTGGAAATGCATTGGAGGTACAGGGCCTCCCTCTCCTTGTCCTGTTCTTTTTCGTTTGTGATCTGTATTGTTTTTTTGCCCAGGAGTCCATGTGGGACTCCTGGCAATGCAGCTCTTCCTATTTTTGGTTTGGTGTACAGACCCATGGGATAGCCTTATGGCACCCATCAGTGGGGGTACAACCCTGTGCCCCTAGTGTATGTTTTTGGGCACCTGTGTGTGACCCACGGAGCAGGGGATGGGCTGGCGGCAGCTCCATGCTGAATTTGACTGGTGCTCCGAGTGTCCTCCATTTTGGGATACCCAGGCCCTGCCATTGGAATCAGTTGATTCATGATAGGAAACAAGATGGCCCCTGTGGCCTCTTGCTTTCTATTGCCCGTTACCTTGTTCTCCCAAAGACCTGGTAAGCCCTGACTCGGTCCCTTCCCTCTGACTGGCTGTTGGGTGGAAGTTCCATATATGGTATTGTAGTGTAGTCCAGGCCAGACTTGCTGGAGCCTTCCCAGTGACTGTATGTTGTGGGTACACCCTGTGGGTAGGACCTGGGGGAATGGCGAGTGTGACCAATATGCACTTCTTGTTGTGGATGGCTGGTTTCTAGAATGAAACACAATGACAGACAGCCCTGCCTGAAACTGGTATGAATGCAGTGTGTAGTGGTATGAATGCAGTGTGTAGTGCTGAAGGGCTGGGTACTTGTCCCAATACACATTCCTTGTTGTGAGTGTCAGAGAGAGGAGAATGGCTTGAATGTACTGTATGCCTGATTGGCTGACAGACAGCCCTTCTGAGTGATTAGTTGCCCGAGTGTGACCCAGCAGAATGAATGGGAGATCAACAGTATACCTGGGGACCTCTCACTGCTAGAATTCGTTCAGAAGCTGAGGTAGAAACCGACATTGAAAACTGACCCCTGATCTCGAAGCCAAGCCCGAAGAAGAAGGTGGACTGCGGTTACCTTCACCACAATCTGAAAGCTGCCATGACGTCGAGACTGATCCAAGAGAGGACCCGTTTAGGCGCCCTCTTCCCGAGCTCCTGGGACCATCGAGCACCACTAAACTTCACTGAAGCTCCCTGGAAGTAAGATCCTCGACAGGCTGCCAACCGGAGCCATGGCCCACCGAGGAGAACGAAGATAAGCACCGGGCATTCCATTTGGGGAGTAATGTTCAGGTCCGGATGTATGTAGTGGATGGGGAGTAAAAGGAGGCAGGAGTTGTGTGTGGGGGTATTGGGGGTGATAGGGGGCCACGCCAAAGTGTGGCAGAGTTACAAGGGCGGTCCCAGAGAAGGAGGCATGCTGCAGTCTGGTCCGTGAGCTACAACCACTGACTGCTTCAGTCAGGATGGGGTGACACGGGCACCGATACCACTAGGGACGGTTGGGACTCAACAACCGATGCAGTGGCCTTGGGTTCGCTCCATTGTCCAAATGGGAGTGACTGAACCGGCAGTCTGATACCAGGGCGGGCCGTTCTCGCAAGAACGGAATTGGTGAGAGAGGGCTCACAGGTTTCGGACATGGGACTTTGTAAGACGAGATTGGCTAGCCACCCAGGCATGGACAATGTGTTGGGCCAAGCGGTGCCGGGGCCGCCCGATAGGATGACTAATAATGCGACCACATGTGTCCAATAAAGTGTAGTATATTTCTAACTTTCAGAAGGTCTCTATCTCTTATCATTGGGGGTGATCAGGGTATGGGGATATTATGCATGTTACGGTTATTATGCAAGAGGCCATAGTAGGGGTTAGCCCAGCTAGGGCTTATTCTGAATTAACCTTTGCTCTCACCAATAACACTTAGCCTTTGACCATTGCCTTGATATAGACCCAGGAGGGTTGAAACATGTGCTGGCTGGAACCAGCATTACATTAACATCAGATTATGGAAAAATGCTCTGTAAAATCAGTCATCGTGTATAGTGCGAGAACGTGTAATCTGTTGGAGAAAATTGGTTCTACGGAGATGGCGCAGTCCAATCTAAATTGTTCAGGGATGACTGGAGAATGCCGATTAAACCGGTCTGCATATTCATCCTTCCATGAATATGCTAGGTTCCCGTGCAGGTTGGGCCTAATGTCGGTCTATCTTAAGTGTTTTCCATGTGCCAAGCCACGTCACACGTTTAAGAATTAGGCTGAATCAAATACATACGAAGCAAAAGACCAAAAATTGGTCTATTGCCTCCTTAGAAGGGTCTTTCTCCCTGGCAGGTTTCTTTAAGGGAACAACCACTATGGAAACGCCCAAACATTGGTTTTTGGAATACTACACCGAGTTCAGTCAGAGCGATTTGCTTTTATAAAAGGAACTGGAAAGCCTATTTACGTACTATTCCAAGGACCTGTTGTGGTCGCGTCTCATCTGGGGAGAGACTACATCTTGCATTTTTTTGCACTGGTTGAATGAAATTGATCTTCCTTGTGTATGCATGTGTAAAAAACACCATATATTTGTATTTTAATTAGTGTAAGGTTTTATGCAAACCAGATCACCATTTTTTTTTTTTTAAACACTAAACCTTAAACCGGTCATGGTTGATTTGCTAGATGCGATTTTAAACTCCCAATTGAACGAAATCCTCATCCAGCACTGGTTTGACCAGGGGTCACTCCTTGTTTGTTGAACCCAACTTGGGATGGGAGGGCACCGTCTCCTTTGAACCCCATCTCATGCAGCAGGTTACCCAAATTAGTATCTACTGATCAGCACAGTCCTGTAGACATTCTAGTGCCCTAATCTGGTTCTTTTGACTGTGGTACTTACCTGCCACACACCCCTATGGGGACAGTGAGCTTTGGACCAAGATTCACCATTTCAATAATTACCTGTAATTGTTGATTCTAAAATACTCACCTTCCTTACTGCAAGTGTAAATATACCAGAAACAACAATTTATCACGGGGTACATTTTTCCTGGAAAGTAGGGAGGGAACAATTGAACTTATCAACGGCTTCTAAGACTATGACCATTTCAACAATTTTCCACCATCTGAGACCTTAATGTATGGTCTGGGCATCTAGGAATTAATATGGTTTTGTCCTTTGGATTAATCTGAATTTGCTTTCTTAATCCCATATCCTGCAATGTGCGTTAGGTGCTGGCCACAGGCCTGGAGCCTTTATCTACTAGGGTTGTGATGCGACTTTAAGGCACTGCACTTCTAGGAAGGATACTAGTTACTTATCTACTTGTTAGGTTCTGTGGTAGCTTGGTTCTCCCCACCACTCATTTTATATTGGGTGCTTGCCCTTGGCAAAAGGACCCACATATGGACAATGGTGTTCCGAAAGTCCTTGTGCAGGCATTACTGATTTTAATATATACTGGCATCTTGTCTGAAGTACTTATTTTAACATAGTGTATGATCAGTATTTTCTAGATGCATGTGGACTACACACGTTTGAGTGGGGTTTGGCTTCCGTTTGTCAGGTGTTAGTTGTAGCATCCTCAGAGGGTGGTACAAAAACTGCCTTAACATTTACCCCTGACCAAAAGCAAACCAACCCTTTTAATGTATTTCTGGACCCAGTAGCTCCAATTTCTAATAAGCGTGTGCATGTTAAAGTCAAATGGGCTCTTGCCATAACTAGTGAGAATTGAATCTTGGCGAGTACGAAATGGTGTAGAATAGAGATGACATTACTGTGGCTGGTTATTAGCTTTAAACTTGAAATGTTTACCTAAGTAAATAAAATAAAGCAAATGGATTTGTGCAGTGGAAGCGACAGTTAAAGAAGAAAAATAAACATTTTTTAAAAACTAAATCCTAGGCAACCTTCAGCAATGTGCTTTTCCCATAGTATACGCAACTCAATATCTGATGGTGTCATTGCACAAAAAGGAAATGAAATATGCATTTATTAACAGATGGGCTTACTGGGGGTCATGTTACTGTAGGTTTTTGTTATTATACCCAATGCATTTGGGTCACACTCCCTTTAGGACATTACAGAACCACATTTAATAGGCGTAACATTAATTTTTGGAAGTGTGTTGAATGAGCGAATATGCAATACAATTAGGAACAGTGCTCTGGTTCCTCATAAAGTGGTATCTGGAAGCACATTCCCTGAAAACTAGATGTGCCCTCCCTGGGCCAAGTTGACATACTCTCATACCTTGGTTATACTGCAGTAACACTGCTTAGCATTTATCAGTCATGCAAACGGCACAGACGAGTCAAACTTACCATGGAAGACTATATGGCCAGACAATCACATTTTTAAAGGGCAATGGGAAAACTGGCACACTAAAAGTTTTTAGGAAAATACAGAAAGTGGAAAAAATATACAAATACGAGTAACGTTTCATGGGTCACTATTTATTATATATTCGCGATCCCTCACTTTGCATTAAGCAAACATGATGGATGCCTTTTTTTAATATATTCATCCATAGGATTCATATGGAGTAGTATATGCTGTGAAAAGTGCAGACTAGTTCACACAACAGGACAAAAGTGAACGCACAGGACAAGTACATCATGTATATACATAAAAAAGCAGTTTCCATTCTGTTACTCTAAAAAAATATTGCACATTTCGTTAAGCAGTCAACAGAAATTACTGGCAGCTTAAAAAGAATGAGGTATTAGGCGAGGTACATGGAGGCTTCCATAAACAGGGGAATGGGTAGTGATGAACAAAACAAGGTGAAAACATGGATTTCTGGTGGAAGAAAAGGGTCTATGGTTGCAAATGTGTGCTCCACCAAGTTATTCCAGCAACTGCATTGCACACCGAAACACATCTTCAGATGCAAGGCTGGACTACAGAACTGAATTTACTGTACTCCGATCTGGACTATTGGGGCCATGTTCATATTCTGAACTGCGCAAAAAACTGAGGCCAAAACTATATTGACGGAAGAAGCAGACTGCCCCCAACACTACACAAAAGCAGCCCGTGGACATCTTCGTTAGAGCTGCTAAATATTTCTAAGCAAAAAACACACACAACCACACACAAGCCTACAACCAGTTACACTTCCAATGAATTGGATAGCACGCTGCGAGGTACGATTAGCTTTTTTTCACACATTTGCTTATGCAAACGTTATTTTTACAAGTGCAAAACAAATAAGGAATCCAAAACGCAGAGCATCACACATCCGGGCTAGGGGAAGAATTAGCAGAGATGCAATGTAAAACAAGACATGGTTTTTACAACGTATTGTCCGAATTTACAAAAGGTGTCTATTAGCAGTGGACGCCGACAGCTGCGTGAAAAACTGCAATATTTGGCACATTAAATTACCCAGAAGTTAATTCCCAGTCATGACAAATTTGAAGTATTTATATAAGGCTGACTGCATTAAAACGCAAATACATGGGTTTCAAAGAATTGCAATATGCATATACAATCCTCAATTTAGAAACGAGAGGCACCGAACAGATTTCTGCCCCCGTTTGCGGTTTTCATGCAAGACCACAAAATTGTCAGAGGAGCAAAGATATTTCAAGGTTCAGTGAAACGGACCGGAAAAGCACCAGTACAAGTATCTCGCATGGATGCTTTGTCCCACCTCTAAAAACAAAGTCCAATGGAAAATGCCTGGGCAAGAAAATAGGCCAATTTCGCCAAAAGAAGACGCAATGTTATAGACTGAGACATGCCAGCGAAGTGCTGGGCTTTAAAAGTGGAACTGCTGCGCAGTTACCAAACAGATCAACCTGAAGGATTGATGGCCCGAACCATTGTAGGAGGTTGAATCGGAAGTCTTATCAAAGCACCATAACTAAAATATTTATTTTATTTTAAATTAAAGTGGCACTACTCCCCAAGTTCATGCCCTCTGCAATAGAGCAAACACGCAATAGAGCAAAAACGTATGTAGAGCTAGTCTAAACTGAAAAAAGATAACCCACATCTTTAGGTTTGCCAATTCCATTTTCAACCAACCATCCACATCTCAGTTCTAGGTGCACTTTAGGCTTGATCTCCATGCTCGTTTCGTATCCCAGTATTTCCAGGAAATGGGAATTAATGTCAGAGCCCACTCCACTCATTGGCTTTGCACTTTCAACAATCAGCTGCCAGTGCCTCAGTGTTAAGCAATTAGCAAGAGTTTAAAGACTAGCGTTCAGCTTTGCCTGCATAAGCACCACAGAGCAGACTATGCAGCTATTGTCCAGAACAGTCAGTGTAAGTGGTGACCATGTTTCCTCTGCGCTCAGTGACTGTCCGGCAGTGCTTGCTTGACCCATGGAAACTGTTTTCAGTCCGTACTGTGTGCCTCCGTGTACCATCAAACGTAAACATTTTCTCCATGTCCTCAAACATATCATCAAACAGTCCCCCGCCAAAAGAGAATTCTTGGAAGCGTTGCCGCTGCTTGTTATGCGCTGCCCGATGACTGCGGAAATGATTCTCAAAATGTTTCTTGGAGTGTGCATTTTGGTTCTCACCAAAAAAGTCAAAGTCTTTAAACATGTCATCAAAGTTAAAGTTGAACGAGTGCTGGAAGGGACGGTCACTGCCTCCTCGCCCTCTAGGTCCACTTGTAAAAGCTTCTTGGCCAAACTGGTCATATTCTCTTCGTCGCTTTTCATCTGAAAGTATTTCATAAGCTGTAGAAAGACAAGTCCAGATAATGTGTTTTGAATTAATCACATAACCACAAATACACATAATAAAAGTGCAGTAAAAGACTTCACAACAAAGACGTTCACAAGGTAGGCAGTTGTACTCTACAGATTAAAGTAGACTTTTTGGCAGAGTGCAAGGACAAACCTTTTTTGCAAAGAACAAGACTTGCAAATTGTTGAAATAACAGGAGAACTGGGGGAGATGAAAAGGGGGAGAAGGGTTGAAGGTTGAGGTTAAAGAGGGAGCCCCCACACCTTCAACTTTGGCATGAAATGGAAGCAAAACAGCAGTCCTTCATGGAACTTCTAGAAAGTGCTGCAACTTCTTAACTGTTCAAGTGTATGCAGAATACCCCAGATAACTTTAACAATCACAACCACATTTAAACTAGCATGAAAGGCAGCAAATGACTTCAAAAAGAAGAGGCAAAGCATTGCTAAGATACACCCAGGAAATTCTGGGGGCTTGCTAGAAGCTTCATGGTACAGCTATGGTTGTGTAGGATGTAGCTCTGAAGTAGAGGCTGGGGTCCTACAGGAGTCGAGAGCAAAATCCAGAGCTGCTGTTAAATTACCCTTTTAAAATGGACATGGGCAGTGCGTGTTCTTGGGTGAGCTTCCATTTTCAGATCCTACTTTGTGCATCAAGACCTTTCTGGTGGGCAGAAAGCCACTTTTTGGGCATCATTTGGGTTTATAGTGGAGCGCTTATGTCACCTCATGGCTGCTTCAACGCACTGGTTCGCCTGGTGGACGGCTTCAATGTATAAGGTTCAGGCCTCGAGAAAGTGGCCAGTTTATTTTAATGATAATTGCTCAACTCTGCTAGCATCGAGGAGAGAGCAGCTTTGTATTGCCAATTGGTGTGGGAGTTCCTGCCTAGTCTGCCATTAGGGACAAGCTACGCTTCCGACTACCATGCATGTACGGCAGGCCTCAACAGGTCTACTTTCACCAGCCAGGTAATGTTGTACTGTGTCCTAGTGGAGAGCCGAGTGTGCAAGTGATGCTATGCCCGAGTAGTAGCTTGCCATCAGAAAGCTTCACCCTGCAACATGGCAATGCCTTAAACACAACCGCTTTAAAAACCGGATATACAATCGAGACTTTAACAGGAAAAGAAGAAACAAGGAGAAACGGGGGTGGACCAGGGTTAAAACTAGAGTGGAAGTCTTTTAGGGCGAGTGAAGCGAAGGTGGTGCCAATTCGGTTGGGTTTGCTATTTTTGGCAAAGATGGGTTTGCCAGCAAAATACATTGATCTTAACATTGCATGACAATGTAGCTTCCAAACATAAGGTTTATCTGCACATGTGCAGCTACCCATCATATGCCAAGTGCAGCTTTAAAATCCCCCAATAATGCTACTATGTGCCTCCCGGCTAGGGCATGAATGCTATGGGTATGCAGATAAGTACACACACGCAAACTGCCTCCAGTCAGACTGGCTTGTGTGTCGATTTAATGTTTATGCAGACTGGCTTCATAAACGTTTAGTTTACATTTCGCTTGTGCGCACATAGAAAACAGGAATATACTATTTCTATGCACACATCAAAACTTTAGATTACAGGTTTATGAGAACCAACCTTGGCTCTCCTCGCACCTTCTGTCCTTGCGTCGCCTCCTTCGTCGCCTCGAACGACGCTGGCTCAAATCTCCCTCTGACAAACCATCCTCTTCTCATATCACTATGACTCCTGCCTCACATCTGCCAAGTGCTCCTACTACTCTAACCTTATACACTCACAAGCTTCTCACCCCCGCCGTATCTTCCAAACCCTCTCGCACCTTCTTTCCCCTCCCACTCCTGACCCTTCTACGAACTCTCTCTCCCTCTGATTTCGCCATTTTTTTCTCATCCAAAATTATCTTTGCTAAACATCCGCCCCTTCTTTCTCCCCTCCTTACTACTCCTCCTCCTCTTCCACCTCTGCTCAAATGTCCACCTTCACTCCCATCACCCCAGCCTGTGTCTCTCGCCTCCTGTCCAAACCTCATCCTACCGCCGCCCCCTCTGATCACATCCCCACCTCCCTCATCCCCAAAGTGTACCCTCTCCTCATCCCCTACCTAACCACTTACTAACACTCTATCCTCTGCTACCTTTCAAACACCATCATCCCCGTCCTGAAGGGACCTTCTGCTAGCCCTCTTCTTACCTCCAACTTCAGACCAATCTCCCTTTTCATCTCAAAACACTGAGCGCTTAGCCTACTCTCAATCTGGTTTCCGCCCCAACACTCCACTGAGACTGCTCCCACATATGTACTCAACTCTCTCCTCACCGCTCGCCACGCCAAGCAATCCTCAATTCTCATCCTCCTTGACCTCTCTGCAGCCTTTGACACTGTCGGTCACCCCTTACTTCTTAGCACTCTGTCCTCCCTTGGCTTCAAAGGCTCTGTTCTCTCGTGACTCTCCTCTTACCTCTCCAACCGATCCATTACTGTCTCCTGGGGCGGCCGCACCTCCACCAGCTTCCCCCTGAATTATGGCGTTCCCCAGGGATCTGTACTCTGACCTTTCTTCTTCTCGCTCTCTATACCTTCCTTCTCGCTCCAGTTATCTCTTCTTGCAGCATATCCCACCACTTCTACGCGGACGATATCCAACTCTTCCTCTGCTTCTCCGACCACCACACTCTTCCTACCTCACGGCCATAAAAAAAGCTGGATGTCATCCACTTTCTTTCCCTCAATTCTGACAAGACTGAAGTGCTTTTCTTCCCGCCTAACACTCACCTTCCCCTCCGTTCAACCACTTCCCCCAGCCTTCCAGTCTCCCCGTCTCCACCCATGCCCGCAACCTTGGCCTCCATATTGACTCCTCCCTCTCTCTCTCTCCTCCTCCACCCACATCTCTAACCTCTTGGCACCACCTCTAACATCCGCCCCTCCCTCACCTTTCACGCTTCTAAACTCCTAATCTCCTCCCTTATTTTCTTCCGTCTCTTCTACTGCTCCTCTCTTCGGCCTCCTATCTCTCACCTGGCACCCCTAAACTCCATCTACCACTCCTCTATCCGTACTCTATGTCTCCTTGGCCCTCGAGACTATTTCTACCTCACTCTCAACTCGGATGGCTTCCATTCCTCTCACAATTGAAATTTCAATTCCTCTGCTTGGTCTACAAATCTCTCCATGACCTTGCCCCCCCTCTTTCCTCCCTCCTCTCATTCTACTCTCCCTCCACTAAGCTGACCTATACCTTCTCTGTACCCCCAGCACCTTGCGCCTCCTCACGCTTCTGCTCCTTCCAACTCTTGGCCCCCCCTCCACTGGAACTCTCTCCCTTTCCGCTCCACCCCCACCTACCCATCTTTCCGCTCCTCCCTGAAAGCCCTTTTCCACTCCCCCCCCCTTGACCCTCCTTCCCTACATGTCCGCCCCCACACCCCTTCCCCCCCTCCCTCCCCTCCTGATGACCTCATATTGGATGCTGTAACCACCCAAGGGCATTAAGACCATCTGGGAACTCCCCCCAACCCTCTTTTGAGTAAATTGTTCTATATACTGTACCAGTGTTTTTTTTCAAGTTTGTAAATATGCTTCTTTCTTTTTGTACTGTTATACTGTAAAGCCCTTTGGAGTAAAGCGCTATATAAACTCAATAAACATAAACTACCAACATATTAGACAGGAGAACAAACGAGTTCCAACTGTACCAGGAAGGTACAGGGAGGCTGCCTTTAGCCCTGCAGTTTCTACTAAACCTTCTTTTGAATGAACCTCAAAGTGCTCTTTTGTATCATCAGTTAAAGAATGGAAAGAAAGCTTGGACTCGAGATTGCCAAGAGGCAGACAGGAATAAAAAGGTGTGTACACTCACCTTCTGCAATATCTCTGAATTTGGCTTCTGCATCAGGACTCTTATTTTTATCAGGGTGGTATTTCATGGCCAATTTGTGAAATGCTTTCTTTATCTGGCGCTCAGAGGCATTTTTAGGGACACCCAAGATGTCGTAGTAATTTTGATTGGCCAATATGAATTCCGATATCATCAAAATGTAAATAGCGAACGTATACACCGAAAGCATGGACGCCATGTTCTTTATCCCTGGAAGACACAAAGAAACAAAATGATTACATGGGATGTTTTAACTAACAGGTATTTGGATTAAGTTGTGCCAAGTTCTTTCCATACTAGTAAGAGTTTTCCAATGATGTCCTGCATCTCCACATCATCCCATGTGTTCGCAAACCATACATATATACACAAAAAGTCTAAACTGCACAGCAAATATAAGTGAAGATAATGACACAAATCGTGCATGCCTGCATTCTTGGTGAATTAGTCAAATGAGTTTCATCAGGATTTTTAACTATAAGATCGGGGGGTGAGGGTGGAGGTGGGTTGAGCTTGCCTTGGTGGCGGGGTCAAAGAACGGAGAAAATGGAGGCTCAACAAGTGACAAATTAAAACCCCTTAGACTAGGCTCTTCTAAGGGACAAGCAGGAGTTAAATAGCCCCCAGTTATTTCAAACCTTAATAAGTAGTCGGAGAAAAGTGTGAAAGATCAAGAGAGCAGGAGCTTCCGTGTAGCTACTGGCTAAATAGCAAGAGTCCGTGCGTTGAATCACTTAGTGAAATGCACATTCCCCAGGAGTTAAAAATTCACAATCATTTACATAAACATACTGATTTTAAACTGCTAGCCACATGTCACGCATTAGCTGTGTAGTCGGCTCATAAAACCATAAAGAACTATTGCTGTACTGTGCACATCAAGATAGATCACAACGGACATAGGATATGTATTTATTAGCGATACCAGTGCTGCAAAAGGATTTCTAATATTAATACTTGATCTTAAGAGGAACTTTACGAGACAAAAAGGGCATCTTAATTTGCTTGAAGTACTAGATGCAAAGTAGTAAGAAGCGCTTTTTTGTAAGAAGTGTTTACAAAAGATTCGTTATGGAGTCATCACAGCATATTTTCACTTGTATAAAACCAATCTGTACTGGGAACAAGCATTTTTTTTTTAAACTAAAAACAACCAAAACACTAACAAAAATACTCGAGTGAGGGGCCGAAGTACATTAATCCCACATCAAAAGCCTACATAGAGCCCCGAGTTCATCTCTCTTTGGGCAAGCCAGATTTTTGACACAGTGGGCTACTAGCGGCTTCTACCTTCGAGGTAACTCCAGCACCTGCTCATCTAGCCGGCAATGCTCAAAACTACAAGAATACCTGAGGGTTCACACGAGGAAGGGAGGGGACTACCGAGAGACATTACCTTTGACAACCCTAGGCAAAGAGGGGACAGCATTCTTACCTGTATTTTATGAGCTATAGAGAAAAATAAAATAAAGCCTACAACCATGGTACTAAAGAAATAAAAATGACACCATAGCATACCATGCAAACCTTCTGCAATGACCAGCAGTACTTCAGGGAACGGGGTGGGGCAATGAAATTACTCCTTAATGGCAGAGCTACTTGGTGGAGCGAACTCGGACTCGTTACAAATCTTGGAGGCAACAGACCAGCAGAGGAAGGAACATTGGTTTGGGGGAAATTGTAGAAGATAGGGGGGGGCAGCAGGGGAAGTAACACAAGACCATGTATGTTGTGCTGTCACTTCTCCTAGAAAATGTATGCAGACAGAGTGGAGGTTAGAGACTGCTTTAATCTCCTTAACAAAGAAACTATCAATGGGAATGCTTCTGGACAGGAGAGCCACTACAAAAGTTCTGACACTTAAACAAGAGAGACTCTGCTGGGCTACAAGTAGAGGTACCACACCTAGCCTATATGCAAGCAGCCTTAGGCTTCAGCATTACTGCTAATTTTTAACAGAGTATAATATACATGCCTTGTCTGAGTACACACCGACTGCCTTATATGACGCTCGGGTGAAGAGCAGTCTAGCTGATGCACACAAACAAAATCTACCAATCGAAATGACGACAATACCCCCATTTAAGGCACAATTCTAATGATTATGGATTCCACCCTGCCTGCTAAGGTGAACAAATACAACCCAAAATACGTGCGTCATGTATAGGCTCCACGTCCCTAAAGGGCTCAAAGTATGTGGCAAATGCCTTGTTCCGTAGGACCCAATGCCAGAGGTGTACGCCATTAAGAAGCAAAAGTCACATACAGGTAGGTAGAGGTAAACTGACAAGAGGATGCAGTAAAAAAAATATATATATACTAAAAGAAATTTATAAAATTCTAACAAATAATTACATTTTAAAAAACATGAATTGGGGTGCGAGAGGGGAGACGCCATTTCAGAGAAGAATAAATCATGTTTTAGTACTTCCACACTTGTGAAAGCGCATTGGCATGCTCTTTGGCCCGCACTGACTGAACAAAAAACCAAAGCGAGGCAAGCCCACAGAAATAAAATATGTGCGAGACAGCATCATGCCAGGTTCTACAGACACTAATAGACAGGATTAGTGTAGTATCTCATTGTTGAATCACTCTGGGGTTCCATGTTCCACCTTCCACATAGCTGTAAAAGGGTAGAACATGGGATGCCAAGGAAAGATGCTTAAAAGGAATGTTCCAATAGCCATTGGTCGTGAGAGCCGGTGGGCCAATTCCGCGACTCAAATAAAACCATTATTAAACTTCCATATGGTATTGAGTGGACATAATTTCAATTATCTCGTGTAAAAGGCCATTTAACCAACAGCAGTGGCCATCTGTCAACAAACAGCCATGGCAAGGTGAAGGCCGCTTTACCAACCTAACAACTTTACTGCGGTAGTTGACATTGCCTACAAGGAATTCAGGGCGATCATACTCGTCCTTAGGGGTTAATGTTCTTGTACCACAAGGAGGTAGCTTTAGGAATAAGAAGTTTTAAATCATCTGGGGAGATTAGTTCATGGCAACAGATTGAGAAGGACCGTTATTGCATGGCAAAAAAATACTACAAATGAAGTACACTACAGAATAAGAAACAAAAACATAAGTGGTGAATAGGCATGTACATGTTCACCATATACCAAGGGCCTAAATACGCAAAGTGAGCAAAATGCAGGATTAAACCCCAAACTCCTTTGGCAATGTTTTCTGGAAAGAAATTGTCCTGCAACTGCAATAATGGCTCCAGGAAACTAACCCTGTGCACAAAGAAAATGGAGAATAGAAGCCGGAAAAAACCAAATATCAGCGCTGTCATTTGCCAAACGTGATGGCATCAAATCACTCTAGGTTAAAAAAATACGTGCCAAATTGAAACGGGTGGACGAACCCAGAATTTCATGCATGTCTTTCCCATTCTATAATGACAAGGCTAGTAGGAAAAAAAAGGTCATCTGGAAGTAACCCAGAGCTATACCAGCGCTTACTCAGGGCTTTTTGGGAATCACTTAGGCGGTTTTATCAATCTACATGAAACCGTCAGTGCAGGCACATATCACCAAACATAGAAATGGGGGTAGATTAATAACTTGCTGAAAAAAATCTTGCCAGGAAAGCAATTTTTCCACAGACATGCAAAGTAGGAAGCAATTTTAAATTAAGAATATTTTTACGTCAACGGAAATACGTCACACTAGTTTATTTCTCACGATAAAACATCAGGTGTTTGCTGGCACCCTGCCCAACTCCCTTATGATGCAGAAGGCTGTGGCTTTAAGTTGCCCCAACCAGCACCTCCCTGCGCAGGTGGATACAACTACTTCATTGCTCGGGCTCTCTTGCCCCCCAAAATGGTTAAGCATTCCTCTCCTAGTTGAGACCATTCCTCTTAAGATTGTTGTGAAAGCAGCAGTATTCTTCGAGAGCTTGTGTCCGAAAACCCTGGGCAGGCCTAAATAAGAATGTTCCCCATCTAGAAATTGTATTTGTTAAGAATATAGCTAATACACTAAAAACCTATCCGAATACGGAGGCAAGTATACAAGAAGCAGCCAAAAGTTTGGACTAATCACCAATAATTGGCTAGTGAGAACGGACACGTGGCAAGTAAAAAAAAAAAAAAGTGTGCTGTTTCTACGTGAAGAACAGGAGGAAAGTGACTTCTGCATCGCTAGTAGCTTGAAACACCTGCGAGAAAAATAATTCCCTCGCCAAGCTATCGTTGCAAAGAAAAAAAAAAAAAGTTATGGGGGCCAAGAAAAGAAATACAAAAATTACAACAAAAAAACTGCTCCTCAGTGATGGCACTACAGTTTGGCGCACATCCTACGTTGCCGGTAATTGCTTACAGATTCGCTTCCGGAAAAAAGTGTGAATGTTTTAGAAATGAAAAAAAAAAAAAAAAAAAAAAATCAACAAAAAACAATATTAAAGTCAGGGTTTTAAAGTCAAACGCAGGTGAGGAACTCCTACGCACGAGTTTCAACAATAGTACTGTCAGGTGTAAGACATAATCGTCAGAGTGAAACCTACAGTAGATGCGGAGCAGAGCAACGGTGCGCTCGCTCAGGCCGGTGGGAAACGTGGACACCTTCAGGAGCCTCTTCCGACATTCTGCAGGCACTGCATCACCCTCAACGTATTAACTCCAAAAGAAATAGTAGTACCAAGATGCTATGCTTATACAGAACCGCTACAGTAGGGGGAGTAGACAATTTTCACACGGGGTGCTGCTTGACAGATTTTTAGGCAGTCCCATTGAAATTAAAGGGACTTAGCGCAGGCTGCTTTTCCTGGTGGGGCACCCGGGCCCACCCACTTACTCTGCGCACCCCTACTCTACAGGGTCCAAAATGTGCACTTGCTAGTGATCATAAGATTCATAGTGAGTAAAAAGAAATGGGCTTGTCTGTATAGAATTGAGGGGGCGAGCAACTTCATGGCCGGCTAGTAGCTTGCAACTTGACATTTTCCATCCAACACTATTACAAACTGAGCCAACATGAAGAATGCAACCTTGATAACTGCAGAGTGCTACTAAAAACGTAAAAGGTGCCTCTCTTATTCTTCAAGTTGGGGAGTTAACTAAATGCAATTCTCTCCAATTTTGGGGGGTGGCCTTGAATGAGCATGGGACCCCATCTCTTCCGTTATGTTGGTGTAATGAACTGTGCCCTGGCATGGTTTTTTGGTAGCAGGCACACTAACCCCTTGAGGTACCTTACTATGTTGGGGGTGTTATGTAGTGTGTATTGAACCTTGGTTTACCCAAGAATCAAAAAATGTACTTGCTTTGTACCACCTGGAATGTTATGGGTTGAAGGCTTGAGAGGAAGTCAGCTGTAACCGGTCATCGGATGACTGCTGTCATAATCTTCTGTTCTTATCAATTTTACAATAATCACGTCTCATCTCATTAAGCGTGTGTGCCAGCTTATTTCAGGGGGGACCACTACTGCACTTCCTAGTTTATGCCCAGACTTATTTTTTACTTAACTCATATCCACCCTACCCTTTCAATTTCTTCTAACACTTAAAAGGATAGCCAGTAATTACTCGAAACCTTGCTCGGAGGGACGGGGTCTATTTGTTCTTCTCGAATTAGCCAGCAGTAGCTTTACTTTGTCACTGACGGCAGTGTCAAACGAAAAAAGCATGCAAGGTCTACAGCATTCACCGAGGTGTTTTGGGATCCAAAACCAGACACCTGTCCCCAAATTATAATTATTTGTTCAGAAATAAAAAACGGAATCTACAGGAAACAATTCTGCCAAGAGATTCGGCTCCGATAAGCCTCAAAGGCACCGGTAAAAAGTGCAACAAAGACATCAGAATTCATGGCAAGGCTAACAATCATTAAAAGTTAACAGAAATAGTATGAAATCCTTAGAGGGATATTAACAGCAGAGGTTTTCAACTTTAGCTTGAAATCTTCGCGAGAACAAAAGCTTGCAGGCGGTATATGAAGGCATGGATGGGGCAACTAGTGGGCGTGGTAGAAAGCTGAAACGTCCAAACTTGGGATGACCAGAACTCGGAATCGAAACTATCGACCAGGTCTTGCTTGACTCCAGATTATGAAAGTAGGGCTAGTATTTTAAAGCCAATTTGTAGAGGCCCTGGTGTAAGTACATGGACCTCCTTTTAAGAGAGAAAACGGGTGCTTCTGCTCTTTAATGATCAAAATAACGTACATTAAAAAAAGCTGACCAATGTTACTGACTATCACGGTTAAGCAAAAACAAACTAATTCCATAGGTGGGGTGGGAAAGAACAAAACTAAATATTCTGTAAAGCACCAGAAACCTAGGAAACTTAAACAGCAGATGCAATTAATTGCAACTTAAACACGCACAATGGTAAACACATACACAATATGGCAATCTTTCAAGAAATTACACACACTCAATATGGTAATCCTTCAGGAAATATAGGAAACTATGGAACAATTATTTTTTTTTAAAATGTTTAAATCATGTTTATTCGTACGTTTTCAATCCACTGCTATCCTAACCAATAGTGACACCCGAGGAAAAAAAAAATCGCCCAACTACAAAACAAAAAACTTCCAGATGATAGGATGGTTATCATGTTTGACATTCTATTATGGTGACTACTTGCTGCTGCGACTACAAATAATACTGGCAGCGAGGCCAGGGAACAGGTGGGTTGCCACGCCACAGATCACACCAGTTAGCACAGGGGCAGCCACAAATCACACCAGTTAGCACAGGGGCAGCCACAGATCACACCCATTAGCACAGCGGCAGTGGGGTTGCCACAGATCACACCCGTTAGCACAGGGGCAGCGGGGCAGCCACAGATCACACCAGTTAGCACAGGGGCAGCCACAGATCACACCAGTTAGCACAGGGGCAGCGGGGCTGCCACAGATCACACCAGTTAGCACAGGGGCAGTGGGGTTGCCACAGATCACACCAGTTAGCCCAGGGGCAGTGGGGTTGCCACAGATCACACCAGTTAGCACAGGGGCAGTGGGGTTGCCACAGATCTCACCAGTTAGCACAGGGGCAGCCACAGATCACACCAGTTAGCACAGGGGCAGTGGGGTTGCCACAGATCACACCTGTTAGCACAGGGGCAGTCACAGATCACACCAGTTAGCACAGGAGCAGTGGGGTTGCCACAGATCACACCTGTTAGCACAGGGGCAGCCACAGATCACACCTGTTAGCACAGGGGCAGCGGGGCAGCCACAGATCACACCAGTTAGCACAGGGGCAGCCACAGATCACACCAGTTAGCACAGGGGCAGCCACAGATCACACCAGTTAGCACAGGGGCAGCGGGGCAGCCACAGATCACACCAGTTAGCACAGGGGCAGCCACAGATCACACCAGTTAACACAGGGGCAGCCACAGATCACACCAGTTAGCACAGGGGTAGCCACAGATCACACCAGTTAGCA
This sequence comes from Ambystoma mexicanum, assembly GCF_040938575.1. Classification (NCBI taxonomy): domain Eukaryota; kingdom Metazoa; phylum Chordata; class Amphibia; order Caudata; family Ambystomatidae; genus Ambystoma; species Ambystoma mexicanum. The sequence continues at coordinate 55,211,615 of NC_090936.1, forward strand.
CAGGGGCAGCCACAGATCACACCAGTTAGCACAGGGGCAGCGGGGCAGCCACAGATCACACCAGTTAGCACAGGGGCAGCCAAATATCACACCAGTTAACACAGGGGCAGCCACAGATCACACCAGTTAGCACAGGGGTAGCCACAGATCACACCAGTTAGCACAGGGGCAGCCACAGATCACACCAGTTAGCACAGGGGCAGTTATCTTGGGACTCCAACCGCCTCAGGGTTATGATGAAAAAGGACGAAGTTTAACACTTCTTAATTACCTTTCACATAGGGAGCCAATCAAGGGACAAGCTATGAATGTAGGGCCGGGTGAAGAGAGCCCCTTGATGGGGCCACCAAGCCCAAAGGCAGGCGCGCGCCCCTCCACCCCGCCCCCCTAATATTCCTGCGGCCAGCCGTTAAGTAAAGGCCATGATGTCGCTTAATATCCCCCGGATGAGCTCCCCGCCTTACAAAGGGCGCGCTGAGCCCGAGTCAGGCTTACCTGTCTGGCCCAATACACTTGCCCCCGGCCGCCGCGCTCCTTCCTCTCAGTGCCGCCGCTCCCGCCACCAGCGCTGCTGTCTTTCTTCCCCGCTGACTCCGCCCCCTCGCGACCTCCCCCAGTCCAAGACCGGCCGCCAGCAACACGAAGCGCTCCTCTATTGGCTCACCGCGGGGTCACCTGACGCGCGGGCCAGGCGCACGTGGACGACTGTTTCTCTGGGCGTGTTGACGGGCAGTGACGTCACGTTCGCAGCCCAGCTGACAGAGCCTTGAAAGGAAATAGAGGCAGGAGGGACCAAAGAACTGAGCTCTGAGTGTCGACCGCCGACGGATTGAAAACCGGCGGCCATCTTGGAAAAGAGACTTTTCCGTTAGCTGACCAACAATGAGCACCATAGTAACAATATATGAACGATGCTTTGCTACAAATTATACGACAGTTGTATAATCTCTTAAATATATTTGTCTAATAGTTTAAATATACATTGTATCATATTTGCAATAGTTTTTCTTTTAAGCGCCTACTCTTAACAGTAGTTTCTACAAAGGTGGTGCCACGATATCATGCTATTTTATTTTGTATTGCACGTGTCTGTGGCTGTTTTGGGATGTTTATCTGACCGTACCCCCCCTGTACACCACACACACCCTGTCACTTAGAAATGGCTACCGGACACCGCCATTTAAAAAAGCGAAGGGGGTCTGCACCTTCTGTCGCTACGTTTTCACTCTTCCCCAGTTCCCACCCCACCCTTTCAGGTGCCCCACACCGGGACACACACTCACTATGCCCCGCTACTGCGCCGCCTTCAGCTGCAGCAACCGAGGGGGGCGTACCGGCCGAGCGGAGCGCCGGCTCAGTTTCTATCCGTAAGTGCACCGTGGTGGCCCCCCCACACTGGCTGCCAGCTTAGGTCTCAGCTGTTCCACGTCCGGTTTGAGTAGTTCGTGGGTTTTATCTCTTTATGGCATATAATGTTTTGCATTTCAACTTACAAGTGCATAATTGCACGTTACAAAACAGGACTTCCCTAAATTGTTATGGCACTCAGCTGTTCACTGAGTCTGGTATTTCAGTGGGTGAGCATCATATTGCATGCGGCATGCCTCCCAGAGCTACGCCCATGTCTGAGTTCCCGTGTCTGTCAGGGGACTGACAGCCTGTTACCTACCCCCTGCTGACTGTAGCAGCTGGGCGGGGTGAGCTGAGACTACTCGTCTCTCTTGGATTGGAACACGTCTCCTTGAAGAGCTGCCTGGACGTCAGAGTGAATAAGAACAGCTGTTGATGGGGAGTGCTTAAGATCAACGTCAAGTGGGAAAGACAGCCCGGGCTGATAGGGTATAGTTGGCAGTAAAATCCAAAGTGACATGCACAAAAAACCCTGCAATATATCCCAAAAATCTTTGAGACAGGCCCAGGTCACTTCACTGCAGAAATGTTTTGTCTATAAATATTTTTGCATCGCAATATGAAAAACACTGGCAATGCTAGCTGTTTTGGCTTTTTGTGCAGCTTTGGGAAAGGCATTTGCCAGGCAGTGCCGTAATGATACTAACTGGCCATTAGGGATAGTAGTTGCAAAATAGTGTGGCCACCTGGGCATATCGTAGCAGTGCCTGGTAAACGTCTATTTAACGCCTCTATGCAAACCAAAACTGCTGGCTTTGCCAATGCTTATTTTTAAGAAGATTTCCATGACACAGTGCTTATAAATTAAGTGGCTGAAGCCTGACCTAGTAAAGCCATTTATATTACACCAGCAGCACGTTTACAACTCCAATTAAACCATCCAATCTCAGAAGACTGCTATGAAAAAACCCTGGCATGCACTTCAAGCACAACGTTTGGTGGTAAGGTTTGATAAAGATAGCTCAAAGAGATCAGAGGGATCTGTTTTGCGAGAGACAGGAAGTGGGTGGCAATGGCCATAGGGATTAGCATGCCAATGGGCAGTCAATGGGTGGCTAAATAACCTTTAAACATACAAGCTTTGTGTCTTTCCTCGTATGCCATTTATCCCTTTCTGCCATCTTCTAGCCAAAACTATAGTTAAGAAGGGAGTAAGAACTAACCCTATGAACTATCGTCCTGTTGCTTTCCTGGACGTTGATAGCAAGGTACTTTCATCCATCCTGCTGTCGCACCTAGAGGAGTGGGCCGTGTCTGCTGGGAGATTGACAAAATTGAGGACAAGCTTTCATAGAGTTCTAGGAACATGGTGTGATGATTAGCATGATCCAACAACTATCTTTGCAGGGTAAATATGGGACAGCATATGTAGCATCAATCGACCTAAGTACCGCATTTAATGCGGTAGATCGACAACTTTTGTGGATCAAGCCAAAGAGGTGGGGGGCCCCAGGAGGGCTATTAAGACTCGTGTGGGTCTCCATGAGAAAACTGAAATCCAAGTGCGTCTGGTATGGGAGGTCTTTACTGAAGCATTTATACAGGTAGGGGCATTAGGCAGGGTTGCACCTTTTCACCCTGCTTCTTTAACCTCTACCTGTCGGACGCTGGTGAATACCTAACCCCAGAAGTCCTGGTTAATCCCGTTATAGGCCAGCTAAGACCTTGCTGGCTATCCTATAAGGACGACTTTATCCTTTTTGACTGTACCCCAGTGGGGATGCAGCTCTTACTAACAGAATTCAAAGTGTACCTGAGGAAACAGTTGTCCGTATAAACGCCTCTAAATTGAAAATTCTGTGCTGCTCCAAAAGTAAAGGAAAGGTATACCCCTAATGGCATATTGGTAAGGAACGAATTATGAATGTTAAGTCCTTGGTGTACTTGGGGTTTTTGATCCAGGTATCCCCTAGCTGGCCAGGGCTTCTAGACTGGGTGAAGGATTGAACCATCCTATTAATTAACCAACTTGTGAGCGTGGATGGGCGTTATGGCACTTACTCCCTTAAACCAGCACTTAAATACTATGAAGGGAAGCTGGTGTCCAAGATCCTAAATGGCATGGATATCTACTTACTAACCCCTCTTGATTCCTTGCCACGTCTGGAAGCTTACGTCTGGCGGCGAGTTTTGGGAGTGCAGCATGCGATTCCCATTGGGCATGATATAGGCATCATTTCCCTTCAGACCCGGGAAAATTGGAAATGTATCCTACTGATGAGGAAAATCTTATCAGTGGCTCTCTGTTAGGAAGGTAAAAGATTAAGAAAGCACCTTGACCACCCCATTCTGGAAAGTACGTAGCAGGGGATTATCCAGCATTGAAAGAGTGGGGGGGGGGAGCCATGAAAAAAGTCCTGCTCCTTTCCCCCACAAATGAACCTTAGAAAATGAATGCTAAACTGACACACAATCGTTCTTGCCCCCATACGATGGCTTGACTCTGTACCCTCTCCCTGCAACATTCAGACAAGAGTGGGACATGGAGCTGTGATCCCCCTTCCCTGCATCTGGCTCTGCCCTTTATTGAGCCTGCACTGCAATCAATGGCTTGTAGTGGGACACGGAGTATGCTCCTGCAATGCCCCCCATTGTGGATTGAGGGTGCAGAGCAGGAGCATACAGCCACACTGCTGTCCGTGTCCTACTCCAGATTGCTGTTCTACGGGCAGCCAGACCAAGCATGTGCACACTGCAACACTGCTGTCCTGGACAAGATACTAAGAAACAAGGGCATGCCACAGTAAGAAAGGGTTACACTGGCTGCCCCCAAATGCCAGTCTAGGCAAGTAATAACACATACCATACACGAAAACCTTCTAATTTACATATGGATTGCACCAACATAAGTGACTTCACAGAAAATGACATTGCAAGGAGCATTACCAGTCTTTGATACTTGGAGGAACCATGGAAGTGACTTTACAATAAGTTGCCATAAGTAAGCCACGTGGCAACTAGCTTTGTGGTGCACAGCGCCTAAATGGCACTATTATATATGGAGCAACTCTATAGTCACTAGGCATTTTTTTGTAAAATAATAGCATGATGTATTAACATAGGCTATGCAGTGAATCACTTGCAGAGCTGCAGAGAAGACACAGTGTGATTAAATGTTTTGCCCAGGATCACACACTTTGTTTAAATGGTGAAACTGGGATGTGGACAGTTATTAAGCAACTGAAAACACCTTCACAGGTTAAGTTGATAAAGCTATTTACTATGGTTTTGCTTTGCATTGTATGTGCTTAAATAATACTTTATTTATAGCAATGCCTTGGAAGCAAACCACATGACATAATAAACTAGCCTTTCATAATCTAACTTTACACTATTAATGTTGCCATAGAAATATGTTGAGCAATAGGAGCATGGCTTTGGTTTTATTCTCCCCGTACTGCATGCAAAGTCACAATAGCATCACGCAGATTAATGTGAGCTTAACAAATCCCCCTTGGGTTTTAAAGCCATAGTCATTATGTCATAAAGCATGCAGAGTTACACCCTTCTCACTTTTGATCACCCCCATTCACATTTCTTAAGGGACAAAAGTCCCTGCTAATAGTGCCCCCTCCCTCCCATTAGTGCTTAATGGCTCGCATTGTAATTCTCTGACTCAGAGCAACGTGTCAGTTCCCTGGGAGAGCCGCTCTGCTGTCCAGATCTCTAAGGGGAAAGGGGTCCTGCTGCCAGGACAAAGAGGGTGCTGTGCAGGAACAACATGCTCCTGCACATCACCCTCATTGTCCCAGTCTGGCTCTTTAAAGAGCCACTGGGGGGGGCAAGCTGTCCTCCCTGCCCCCGCTGCTCGGTACGACACTTGTGCGTAGACCCTTGGCAAGGACCAAGGACGAGAAATCGAGGGGGTGGGTCTAAGTGTGAACAGTGTCCTGGATATATTGCGTTGCTTTCAACTTGGGCAGACATTGGGAGCAGCGGGAGTACCAAAAGGTAAGATAGCAATGTGCCAACCTATTCTTTTGTTTCTTAATCTGAGGCGCGGACCCCTACTGGTAGTCCTTTCACCCAACAGAGATGCATGGTGAAAGGAATAGCTGTAGGGGTTGGCGCACGTTAAGATGCGGGTACACTGATAAAGCGCTTGGCACACCCATCTCTCCCTTTTCCTTAATCAGGAAGCTCAAAACCCCCACAGGCATCCCTGTCACTATGCAGCTTTTTGGTTGAAAGGATGACCTGAAGCGGGTTGCCTCTCTACCACTAGTGAGGGGAGCCCCGGTTTGGGATCATTTGTTTGAGACTGCTGGAGCTCTGACCCATGTAGTGCCGGCCCACTTAAAGCCCTGCGTCTTGGTGAACCTCAATCAAATTGGATCAGAAACTGGAGGGAAGGCTTCGGGTTTCAGTCACATTCAGGATAAGAAAATCACGAAAGAATGGAGAGAGAAACTCGGACAGCAGAGGAAATTGTAAACACTGGAATTGACTGTAAACCCCAATTCTAAAAAACAGCCAATAGAAACCAAACTATCCTAGAGCCAAAAGGTGTACTGTAACAGGTGAGGGAAGCAGAAAGTGCTGATACTATAACTGGAAGCTAGAACGTAGAGCAGTGCAGACGGAACGTACACAAGGAGACGGCAAAAGCAAGCTGCAGGTTAAGAAATAGTTTAGAGTCACTGATGCCAAGAGATCAACAACTCCATGAGCAAAGTGGAGCAAGAGCTCCAAAGCTAAATGACCAGTGGCAGAAGGATGCTTTGATTCACAGCTGTAAGGTTACAGCAATAACATCATTTGCAAGAACATTGAGGTCCTGAGTGGGATGGCTTCCATGTATGCATGGGATTTATACAGCACACACCCAGCTGCGAAGCAATGGAGCCCTGTACAGAGGGTAGTTGCAATTAGGGTTTAGGGCTAGCAGAGGAGCTGGGATGTGCAGGGAAGGGGGCATTTCCAGAGGTAGCAAATAGGGTTGAGTGGAGCGATCAGCAATATTCACAGATGGAAAGGGCTGAGAAGTGGCTGATGAAGAGAGAAAGATTAAGAAACATTGGAGATAATCTTCCTTGGCATGGAAGTACCCGCCACCCTTTCCTTCCTAGGACCCTGCATTATGCCCCTCACCTCCCAGCAGTGAAAAACCTTGCCATCCTCTTTGAGGGCAAGGTCTGCTTCATTTGGCAGTAGCTAAGCTCCCCAAGGCATCCACTAGCACCTTCATCCACTTGTGCGCAATCTTCTGTTCTTTAACATGCACCATAAGATTACACTGTCAACAGCAATGCTATTGTCACAGGTCAATTATGCCAATAGCCTTTGCCTCGGCCTTCTCAAAAAATCTGCTCCACCACCTTGATCTGTTTCCGATTAAGGGCTTGATATCAAGGGATACCATTTCTCAGGGGCACAGAACAGGGGCAAGTAACCTGCAGCTCTCCATTTTGTTTAGGACTATGACTCACGTGATCCCTCAACATTGACTATGCTGCCCACCTTTGACTGGAATTGCAGTCCAAAACAATATGAACGCCTAAGGTTGCAGACCCCTGGCATAGGAGAAGACTCCAAGTTTTTGACTCTCGCCTGTTTGGGGAAGGGTCAGACTGAGGCATACAATTGACACAAGGCCTATTGCAAAGTAGCCCACAGTCACAAATGGCAAGTTGTTCCTTTTGTGGCAGAGTGAGTTGGACGCAAGGAGGAGCTTTGAAGAATGGCCAGTAACATGGGCCAAAACTTCAAGTTGCAAAGTGATCACCAAATTGGGTAACGCTAGAATGCACGTCCTGCCCGGTTGACCCAACGGGCCAGTCCAAGTCTTGTTGAAGGTGGAGTCTGTCCATCTGGTTTCTGCAGCTTAATATTGGTCTGTTACCCCTGCTCAGCAAATGCATGGGCACGATAGCTCAATTTTGCTCCGGGAAACATTCTGGCTTTCGTTCTTTAAAACCTGTAATGGGGCCCTGTATTCCACTTCTGAAAGGCTGGTGAAAAGAGAAGGCGCCGCTAGAAGCCATTGCGCTGGCGGCAGACTTTGACAATCGCCACATGGCTTTGTGTGGTGAAGCCACTTCTCTGAAGTATGCATGGAAGATCCCAAAGCCCCATTTATAATTAAGTGATTCTGGTGGTACTTTTTCTGGCCATGGGCGCTCTATTTGGTTGGCGTGATTTAGCGTGACGCAAACAGTATTTTACGCCAAATGGCGTCTGTTGACTTTTTTTGAGTCCGTGCTGCAACCCCCCCTTCCCCCTCCCCCCTTCTCTGCAGAGCCCCAGCCTTGCAATCTTATGCAATAATTGCTCTGCAATTGTGTGACTCTGTCATCAACCCCTGCCAGCTGTCACTCGCGGGCATATTTTGTGTCGCGCTTGATTTCATTTATTGTCGGTTTATTTGGACTCTCATTACATTCAGGCGTCCGTCTTCCACCCTGTTCGCTTAAAAACGCCTTACACCCAACGGACCTTTTTTATTTAAATTCATATCAACTCTGTTGTCCTTTTTGTTGTCTTTTGCCACGTATTCCAAATAGATTTGGCACCATGAATACAAAAACAAAACTAACTTGTGATGCGTTTATGTCGTCTTTACTAGCATAATTATTCAGTTTTGTATTGTCGTAAGTAACACGTATACAATTACCCAAGTCAATAGCACGCTCTTTTATCGAATTTTGCTGGACCATACGTTGTTTTACAACCTACCGCCCATTGTCAATCGAATAAAGTGCACCTTCATACGTACACGCGCTTATATAACCCCACATAATTCCCAACTTCAAATTGATTTTCTTAAAAAGAAAGCATCTGAGCTCTTCAACTGGGCTTTGTTATTTTTTTTAGTTCAGTCTGTCCATTTCTCTTCCTTAACTTTGTTACAACTGACTCTTATTTAGAAAAATTCGCTTGCATTGGAAAATTAATAATTGACAAGTACCTTTCTTTTTTTTTCTTAATATAGTGTCACTTTCACCATAGATCGAGATTCGGAGCGCTTGGCAACCATTGCTTCAGCTGGTCACCTGCCAGTTTTTTGGTGCCCTCCAGTTCATGCTGCGCTCATGTTCCGCTTTCGAAACAATAATTAGTATTGTCTGACATCATTTTATTTCATTTTTTAAAAAGCCCCCCTGACACAGAAGTCATTGGATAGTTATTATTTTGATTGAAATGAAAATAGTGATTCCATTTTAGTATTCTAGTATTTTGAGAAAACATTAACTTCTTAGTATAGAGCAAGACAGTAGATACTTTTCCTAAATTCATTTGAGGAGACTTTTCCTAAATTCATTTGAGGAGAGAACGTTTAGTTGTGCATGGAGAAATAATTTGCATGCATTTCCCTACCATTACTTTCGAGTCGTCAAACACAGGCATGCATTGTTTGCACTGTAACGCACACAGTGGCTTTTCATTGTTAACCCTGCTTGCCACCCCTCTAGTACCCTAATTTGGTCAGATCACTCTGCAATTTTCTTCTCCCTCCTGACCTCCGCTCTCCTGGCTCACCAGCCTGCCCTGTCAAACCCCTCCCTCTCATGCCCCTCTCTGGAATAAAGCCACCACTAAACCTGATCTAGCCAATTCTCTCCTAAACTCACTCCAGCACTCACTCTAGAAAGCCACCCCCCCAATTGAACTCTATGATCACTGGCTCTTCAGCACCCTCATCCCCCTCACTCCAACTAAACGTATCTCTCTTAGACCGGGCCCCAGCCCCAAATTGTAAACAACTCGCCTCAAATTTATCAAAACTCTCAAGCATCGACTGGAGCGGACTTGGAGAACCAACATCACTCCTCAAACAAATCCTCTCTTGCAAGACTGACTAGGGCCTACCAGTCAGAAATTGGGAAAGCCAAAAAAAGTTTACGGGAACCGAATCCTGAACCCCTGCAACCCAAGCAATGAACTGTACTGAATCATTACAGAATTCAAGACTCCTGGTTGCTCAAACTCCCCCCATGCCCAATCTTTATGCGATGCCCTGTCCTAACACTTTCACAATATCACTATTGATAGCACGGTGTCTATCCGTTCACCCAACCTCAGACCCACCTCCCTCTCTATGCTAGTCTTTCCCACATTCTCCCCCATATTACACCATGAGGTCTGCAACCGAGCACAAAAACGTCAGTCAGGCTCTCCTAGAGACCCCTGTCCCCCGCAATCCTCAAGAACATCTTAACCTATGCAGGCAGCATTGCACGGTCAATCCTTAACCAGTCCCTCTCCTCTGAAATCTTCCAAAAAGCCTTTAAAACCTCCTATACCAAACCTCTCCTCAAAAATCCCTCGCTCGATCCACTAACTCCCCAGAACTACCGGCTTATTTCCAACATCCATTCACTGTCAAACTCCTCAACCGCACAGCATATAAACAGCTCTGCCTCTTGGCACAATCCAACAGCCTTCTTGACCCAGCCCAAGTAGCCTTCAGACCCCTCTGAGGAACTGAGTCCTCCCATGAGCCGGTTTGGGATGACTAAAAAAGAACAGCAGACACAGAAGGATGTGCAGCGCTCATCCCTCTCGACATATCTGACAACTTAGATACCATTGACCACACCCTACTCAGTCTACACTCCATAGGAAACGAGGACTGCGCTCTGACATGGATCACCTCTTTCATCTCAATTCACTCCCCCTTTCTCCTCCCTCTCTTGCCCTATGCCAAAAGGAGTTCCGCAGGGAGTTCCCCAGTCTCCCATCCTCTTCAATATCTGTCTTAGCCCTCTCCCTGCACTCATCTGATTTCATAACCTCATCTGTTACAACTGTGCGCAAATGACACCCAGAACCTCTCCTCCTGCCTTTCTGATCTCGACCACTGCATGACAACCAACCACCTCCTCCACAACCCTGGCAAAACAGAAATCCTAGTAGGGGACAAGTACTTATGCCATTAGGCTCCTTGTATAGCCGCGGGGGATTGATCCCATTGATTACAGGTGCATCTACGTTTCTATTGGATAGATGGCTCTCTAACAAGTTCTATTTGAATTGCAAAGACTGATTTATGCCAGTTTCGAGTTATAAGAACGTTGATTTCACATAAGTTGTTTTGGATCCACAGGATCGCAGATCAACTGTATCATGGCAATTTAAATATCTGATTGTCACAGACATTTCTGAATAACTTTAGAATTATCCAGTGGAAGATATAGACTAAATATTTGCTATTGGAATGAATTTTGTCCTCCAGATTCAAGGAGTGTTCAATTCAGAAAGTGGCCTTGAGAAACACGTTTCGGCTGTCTTTAGACAAGAAATAAACCAATTTATTTAAAGCCAAGATCCCTTCACGCCTCAATTTTTCTTTTGGACATCTAATTCGATTATTGACTATCAGTTCTCTGGATAATTATTCCATAAGATTGCAAATAACTATAACATTTGATGTACTGAGCGCAAGCCTTATCTCAAAACTCACATTTGATTTTACTATCATAGTATTCTCTAAAACAACACTCCTTCCCAGACTCCCCCTTCCGGTGACATCCAGTTCTGTGAAAAAGCTTGGATGCACGCTGTATTTGAATGAAACCCTCTACCAACTCAACAATTCCGTGTCCAGAACCTGCTTCTTCTACCTGCGCAGTCTCAGGTGACTATTCAGACTCACCTACCCACACCGAATCCTGCTATCCTTGCCGTCATCCTCTACCGCATAGATTATGCAAACTGTCTTTATCTAGACGCCCTGACATTCAAGCTCTGGAAACTCCAAAGAATCCAAAACGCGGCTGCCCGTCTCCTCATTGGCCTCTCACCAAGAGAACATATTAGCCCTGCACTAGAGTCCTACACTGGGTCTTGTGAGAAATTATAAGGTGTCTCACCCGCTAGTGCCCGGGGATCTGTCATCCAGGTGGCCAGGACATTCTCTCGGGAGGATAGCTCAGCAGCAACGTGCTCTGCTTGGAAGCAAGACGACACAAAGCAACACAGGTTCGATCCCCGGGTCTGCGCTTAGAAACCTCTGGGTATTTAAGCACATTATAAATGCGCAACTAAGTCAAACTACACAACTAAAAAAAAAGAAAAATCCTGTAACAGTGCCTCGTTGCCCGCGGGCTGTGTAAGCACTTTAAAAACATGTAAAAAAAATTAATAATAATGCCCATTGCATTTGGATCCAGTTCCTTGGGTGGACCAGTGCGGGGGGATCACCTGGGTTAGGGGTCTTGTGGTAGTGGAACACCGGATGGTGAGACACGGTATCCCCTTCTCTATATCTTTTCCCCATCTTACCAAGTAGAATACGTAGGAACTGTACCCCGCTGCCCTCTTACAACACAAACACTTTCTCCCGGAAAGCCCGCTATGAGAGAAAACGGACTAACACCCGAGCTATATACCTGACATGTCCCAGTGCAATGGTCAGGCAATTACTGACCATTGCACACACCTGACTTCCATTACACTTCCCCACACGGGTAAAAGGTGGAGCACGAGAGCACACTCTGAGCGAGGCAAAGCACACGAGGAAACAGCAGTTCAAAGATGGCAGGTTAACGAGAGTAGAAAGACGGCGAAACAGAAGGGGTCACAAGGAGGGAAGTTCCCTTGACCTTTTTCCAACAGGGAACCTTCACTTTCACGAAAACTCGAACAGAAAGCATAAGCAAAGGAAACCAGTCTGAAGAATTCTGCATTGTGTGTTGGAGGTACCAGGGCCCTCCCGTGTCAGTAATCCAGGCAGGGAGGATCTCCAGCCACTGTGGTACTGTCCTTTGCTTCAAGAACAAAGTCGCTTCAGTGAAATCAACACAGTTGGTGAATTGGGGAGACCGATCCAAGACCGGTTTGTGTTGAAGCCAAGGTTGCAAGCAGCATTTTATGGCGAGTGTTTTGTAACGAACATTGTTAATACACTTGTGATGATTAACAAATGAAGTCTAACTGCTGCTGAGTGATCGAAGGTCTCTGTAAGGTATCCAGCTGAGAAGTAATAACAGTAGATAAAGTTGGTCCGATCGGGGCGGAGGGAGATCAATTGAAAGAGAACAAATAACTGTAAATCGAAGTGGTCCTGCGACAGGTCAAGTCAAATCCCATGCACAGTCGGAAGTCTTCAATTTCGATGAAGTATAGAAAGTTTGGAAAAGTACATGGATTTTGTCGGAGCCCCACAGAGGGACATCAATTGAAAGTTTTGTGTTAAAGTGGGTCTGAGCCCGGAGGAGGAGGCTTGCGGTGAATCGAAAATCACCCAAGAAGTTGTACATGAGAATCCTGAGGAGAAGGATCTTTTGAATGTTTGTCGCATCCGGCCCTCTGAAGTAAGAGACTTTAACATTGATTCATGGAACATTTTCCTATGGGATTTCGCCAATATAAAACACTTCCATGAATCAGGCCCATAGAATGGCAAATAGACTTTGACATAGAAGGCCCTGATACTGAGATTTGAACTGCATCCTCATGCTAGAGAACCCAGAGACTGTGCTAAGTTTAAGTGTGCCACCTTGTCCCGTGCTAAACATGGGAAAGAGAGGCCAACAGCTTGTATATCCTGACATATCATTTCTTTTTTTTTTGGTATAATATTTTTTATTGTTTTATGGACATAAACAAACACAGCACCAAAAGGTAGTTGACATTTAGTCACTACACATAACTCTTTAAGCATTTAAACATTTAAACATTCAAATATTTAAACATACAGGTATTCATTCCATCCCGGCATCTGGTCTACATTTGCATATATTGCAGCGGTGCTACATCTAGAGTTACTTGATAGCGTTTCAATGGCTTATAATAGTTCATTGAACGGCGCTCAGTGTTCCCTTGTCCATTCTTCGCTTGCCTTCAATTGTCCTCCCATTTACGCCATATCTGGGCCACTTTCTCTGGACATCCTCTTGTGGTGTACACTCTCGTCTCCATTGGGATGCACATGTCCACGTCAGCCACCCATTTGGTGTATTGTGGCGGTGTGGGCGAGCCCCACAGTTGGGCTATGTTTCGCTTTGCGAGACTCGTAGTCGTTGCAAACATAAGTTTTTCGTATCTGGATAGCTCTATATCCGCATCTATTCCCAGTATCAGGAGTTTGGGGTCCATCGGTATTTCACGGTTAAGTACTGTTGATAGCCTATCGCAGCATTGTTGCCAGAAGTCCTGTATCTTCGGGCATTCCCACAGGATGTGGAAGAAGGTTCCTTTCAGACGGTGACATCTTAAGCAGTTTGGGTCCATCGCCCTTCCCCATTGATGCAAGGCCTCTCTAGGATAGTAAATCCTATGTAGGATTTTTAGCTGCACCAGTCTGATTCTGGCTGAAATTGCTGATTCTCGTGGATGCACCAAATGCCAATGTCCAGTCCTCTGCCTGTATTTGCCCCACATCTCTTTCCCATTTTTCTTTAAGGCCCGTGAGTTCTTTCGTGGCAAACAAATTGATGGCATTGTACATTGTGGATGTTAGTTTGTGCCCAATTCGTTCCATCACTACGTTTCTCTCAATCGGTGTGCATTCTGGCACATTTGGGAGGTCTATTTCGCTTGTAGCGAGTGCATGCCTTATTTGCATGTAATGAAAGTGTTCCGTGTTGGGAAGGTTGAATTCATCTTTCAGGGCTTGGAATGTCTTGATTTCGCCATCTTGTATCAGATCTTCTAGTGTTTTTATCCCCGCCTCTTCCCAGGATGTCCATTTAGGAATGCCTTTAAGTTCCGGGAGGTTTTTATTCCACCATAAGGGTTGCTTCAGTGTGACCTTTCCCTCCCATCCCAGGTGTTTATGCGCATCTGTCCAGATCTGCGTTTTCTGAGCCGTCATTGTGGGTACAGCTTGTCGGGTTTTCTTTTGGTATAGACTTTCTAGCGGGGTGACTCCATGGTTCGTTTGGGCATCTGCTCTGTTGTGTGGTATCATTGGGTCAGCGTGCAGGCTATCATTCACCACCGACATTTGGGCAGCCAGTAATACGTCTGCAGGTGTGGTAGTCCAATTCCTCCCTCCCATATTGAGCGCTGAAGGGTTCCGAGAGCAATTCGTGGGTGACCCCCTCCCCAGAGGAGTTTCCTGTGAAATTCTATTTGGGGTATACATATCGGTGTGTTCTGCAAGGCGTATAGAAACCGGGGTAGGGCCAACATCTTGAATAAAGCAGCTCTTCCCAGTAGGGTGAGCGGAAGGGCCATCCAGTGCCTGACATCATTTACGAATTTATCTCTTACTGGGTGTAGGTTTTTCCCTATGTACTGTTTTAGGTCTATTGAGACTTGTATCCCTAGATATCGGAGCTGCTCATTCTCTATCTTAAACGGGCTATCGGCTAAGGCCAGTGCATCGATACCCTTTATTGGAAAGATCAGGGATTTATCATAGTTTACTTTTAACCCGCTGAAGGCTCCATATGTGCTTAGTATATTGGTTACAATAGGCCAGGAGACCACTGGGTCACTGAGATAAATTAGGAGGTCGTCTGCATATAGGGACACCTTGTCTTCCCAGTCCTGTGCCCAGTGGAACCCCTTCCAATCTAGGGACTCTCTTAGCATTATCGCCAATGGTTCAATCGCGAGTGCAAATAGCATTGCCGAGAGTGGACATCCCTGCCTGGTGCCCTTCCCAAGTTTTATGGTTCGTGAGGACCAACCGTTGACCCTGATTTCTGCTACTGGGGCATTGTATAGGAGCTTGACCCAGTTTGTGAATTGCTCTCCAAATCCCATTCTGCCCATGATGAGCCACAGGGCCTCCCAGTGGATTGAGTCGAAGGCTTTCTCAAAGTCAATAGCAAGTACTGCTAATGGGTCCTGTAGAGCGGCCGATCTTTCAATGGCGGAATAAAGTCTGCGTATATTCATTCGTGTGGATCTTTGTGGCATAAAGCCGCATTGGTCCGGGTGGACCAGGGAGGTTATCACCGTTTGCAATCTGTTAGCCAGTATTTTGGCCAATATTTTAGCTTCTGTGTTGATGAGAGATATTGGGCGGTACGAGCTGCATGCGTCTGGAGGTTTGCCTTCTTTGTGTATTACTACTATGCTGGCTTTTCTTAGATCCGGTGGTAGGATGCCTTTCTCCTTTGCCCACAGGAACATTTTGAGCATGTGTGGCGCTACCTCTCCGGTGCCAATTTTTTTCCAAATTTCCACTGGAAGGCCATTCGGCCCCAGAGTTTTCCCATTCTGTAGCTGAGAGATGGCTGTCGTCAGTTCTTCCTCTGTTATTGCCGCTTCAAGATTCAGCCTCTGGGTTTCGTTTAGAGCTGGGATGGTCATTGGGTCCAAAATGGTGGCGTCCGGCATAGTCGTCGGTGGGGCATATAGCGTTTCATAGTAGGCTGCAAAGGCCTCCGCTATGTCTGAGTCCGTTGAGGCCCAATCAGTGTTTCTGGTGTGTATCCGGCGCACTTGTAAGTAGTTCTCCTCTCTCCTCTCCAGCCATGCAAGCATCCTGCCGGCTTTGTCCCCTGTTTCATATATTCTGGCGCGTACAGTTCTGTGGGCTTGTTGCGCACATGTCAGTGCCACATTATATAGTTTCTTCTGTGCCACATGTAAGGTAGTGTTATCTCTTGGCGCTCCTGTGATTATGAAGTTTGCCTCCGCTCGTTTCACCTCTGCTTCTGCAGCTTCCACTTCTTGCTGATGCGCTTTTTTGTGTGCCGTTGTCCAGCTTAGGATTTCACCCCTCAGAGTTGCCTTGTATGCTTCCCACACTATCCCCGCATCATCCACTGTGTCTTGGTTCAATTCGAAGTATGTTGCAGTTGCTTCCTGGATTTTCTCTATCAGTTCCAGGAAGCCCAGGTAGTATGCATTCATTCGCCACTTCGGTGGAGGCTGTGGTCTCTCTGTCTCAAGCAGCATCGTGAGTGGGGAGTGATCTTAGATCCCTCGGGATGCAGAGTGGCTTCTAACACTTTGTGTATGCTACCACTGGGGAGGAAGAAGTAGTCCAGTATGGACATCGACGCATGTGCGCCCAAGTGGAAAGAGAATTGTTTCTCTGTTGGGTGAAGGTCCCTCCATGCATCCCTCAGACCCAGTGCTGATGCGAAGGTAGCAAGCTTGGTTGGCAGCGCCGGATTTCTGCCTCTAGTATGCGTGCGGTCCTCCCTAATGTTCATGACCTCATTGAAGTCTCCGCCGATTACCAGTGTATCCGCCGGATTGTTGGCTATTATTGGTGTAATTTCCTCAATTAAGGCTGTCATGAGTGTCGGAGGTGAATAGATTGCCAGTATGGCTATTGTTTGGTTCCACAGTGTGCCTTGCACGAAGACAAATCATCCTCCAGGGTCTTGGGTTACCTTGGTTATATCTATCGGTGCTCTTTTGTTTATCAATATAAGCACTCCTCTCGAGCCCATGGAGAACCCCGCATGAATTGCTTTCTTATATTTTGTTCTCTTGAAGAATTGGCAGTTTGTGCCTGCCAGATGCGTTTCAGTGAGTAATACTATGTCTGGGTCTTGCCGATTCACATATTGCATTATTAGTCTTCTCTTTATAGTGTTTCCCATGCCATTCACATTCCATGTCATGAATGCTAGTTTTCTTGCGTTATTTCTTGTTGTCGCCATCGTTCCCTGGATTCTGTGCTATTTGCGGATGTGGTCCTTTTGCAATCTTCATGTTTGCTATGGTTGCTGTAATCCTGTTGTGCCAGATGTCTGATGAATACCTGTGTAACATCCAACTCCCCCTCCCTATACTCCATCCCCAACTGAAGCATCTGTCGCCCATTGAACAAAACATTTAACTAATCTAACTAATGTTTAGTGTGTTGCGTTCTTCGGTATTGGAATACCTCGATGTGCACTTGCTGCTGTGGGGGGGGGGGGGGGGCGTGTCGTGCTGGTTCGTGGGCCGCCAGAATTCGTTTATCGGTTACATTGTACAGCAGGCTAAGTTCGTTTAGCTTCATGCCATGTCTGTTTTCGTTGTTCAATCAGCTTTATATTCAGTCGTTTTCTTCTTGTGGCATAGCGTCCATTCCTGGATGTTGTGGCCTTTCTGGTGGTTCATTTAGTCGTGGTCTATTTCTTTTTGGTTCACGACATTTGCGTGGATTCCAGTCTCCGTCCAGATTTCTCTCTGCCCAGGTCCATGCTTCTTTGGGGTCAGTGAAGTGTATGGTCGTGCCATTGTGGTATATCTTCAGCTGAGCTGGGAACAGTAGACCATATTTCACGTTCAGTGTTAGGAGTCGCTTTTTGATAGGGTCAAAGGATTGCCTCATTTTCTGCACTTCCCCAGTGAAGTCTGGGAAGAAGTCAATCCTGGAGCCATTGTATGTTATTTCACCTTTTGCCCTGGCCATCTGTAGTATTGCATCTCGATCCCTGTAGTTAAGGATCTTTGCTATTACTGTTCGGGGTTGTCCCCCAGGTGGCGGTTTGCCCGTCGGTACTCGGTGTGCTCTTTCTATTGAGAATAGTTTTGACAGGGTTTTGGGTTCAAATAGGTCGGCAAGCCATTGTTCCAAGAAGATTTCCATGCTTCCCCTCTCAGTCTTTTCGGGCAGGCGAAGAATGCGAATATTGTTTCTCCTTGATCTGCCTTCGCCCTCCTCCACTCTGGTCTCTAGTACCTTAATTCGTTCTAGCGCCCTGTTCATTTGCTGGCCCATTCCTCTCAGGTCATCCTCTGCAACCGATATTCGGGTCTCGGCCTCTCCAGTGCGGGAGGAGAGCTTCTGGAGATCGTGGCGCAGTAGGGAGACCTCTGCACTGATGCCATCCATTTTGACTTCCATGGATGCTCGCGAGTTGGAGATGGCGTTCATCACATCTCTTAGGGATATATTCTCGTCTGGGTTTCGAGTTTCATCAGGCATGTTTGGCTCCGCTGTCTGAGCTGGGGTGGAGTTAGTATATTGCTTCATTGTACTTTGATTGGTTGCTTTCCTAGCCCTTTCCTTGCCCATTTCAACAATTGTGTGTTGGTCCATTGCCGCTTCAAAGCACAGAGTTTGTCAGGGTTCAGAGCGCAAGTGTGATGCGCTCTGTGTTTTGCGCTCGTGTTTCCTCAACTGTGTTGTTCTTTAGTATCATTGCATTCTTGTCTATTTGGGGTTCTGTTGTCCCTGAGTAATCTCGTTTGGCACGGCACACGTAGTTTGAGTAGCTCAGCCTGTGGGGTTGGTAACAAGACCGCAGTGCCCTCTTTTCCCGTCTCCTTGTGGACAGACTTGTTGCAGAGGGTTGCTTATGGGGAGTGCATCAATCTTTTCTCTGGTGGTGTGTGCTGATTATTTACCCTCCGTTGTCAGTGTTGGATGTACGCGCTTTCTTTTCCTGCCCCTGTGCCTCCTTTCAATTCCGGGCCTGTTGGCCAACTTTGCACTCTCCGTGCCACAGCCTGGGTCTGGGTTTAGCTCTGCTTATCTGCTTTCCTGGAGCGTTTGTGGCTGTTGCTTGGTGGCTACCTTCTGTGGGACCTCCCTTGTCCTCTTCCCCTCACTGCGGCAGCCCTCTGCCTGGTATGTTAGCCCATGGGTTATGCCAGCCTAGTCCTTGGGTGGAGGGGGAGGCTGTTCCTGTCCCTCGTAACAGGGGGGGGGGCCTGTTCCTTTCCCTCGTATCATTTAAGCCGCCCAATTCAGTGTCCGGTGCTCGTTTCCCCCTTTCTTTCTCCTTACCGGCTTGTTGTCGCACCTCCCAGGTGTTTCTCGATTACCGCAGCTTGCTGGCAGTTCGCGGGCGCTCGACGTTGTACGGAGCGCCCGCGATTGGATGTGTCTTTCCTGGATCACCTTCCACTTCGGAAATGCTCGATTCTCGGGTGCGGAGTGCGGCGTGATAGTCAGTTTATCTGTGTCTGCCTTCACCCCGTGTTGTTCCGTCTCACGTCGGAGCACCGGCGCCTCTCCCTCGCCTCGCAAAGGGGTCAGTGTGTTCCTGGGTTTGTTGACTTCTGAGGTGCTTGGTTTCACTTCCTCACCTCCCGCATCAACAGCCGCTCGTCTGCGCAGCTTTCTCCCCTCCTTCTTGGTGCACGGCGGCCATTTTAGGTTTGCTGCGATGCCGGCCGCGGTATTTTCTTCGTTGGATTCCTCCGGATCTGGTTGCTGATTCACTTTCTTACTTCAGTGATCTGCTGGAGGATATTCTCGCTTTCGGCAAAAGTCGTTTTATACTTGCATCCTCATAGTTTTGGGCAGGATTTAATCAGGATACTGCTGGCGGCCCGGGAGCACCGAGAGATCACGTCTCCATGCTTCGCCTGTTGGCCACGCCCCTCCGACATATCATTTCTTGAACACTTATCTTTTGCATAACATTGTTTCCCACACTATTTTGTATTTAGAGTTACAGATTGGCAATAGGTTTATTATTATAGGCCTGTTTTATTTTGACAGATTCGACTAGGACTGCATTATTATTATTTGATGGTCATAGCTTGCTCCCACCTTTAGATTTAGGTTTAGATAGGTGTTTTCCAAACCCAATTGAAGTTCAATAAACACCAATGAACTGTGGTCACTTATGTCTGTCTTACTGTTTGATACCATGCCTTCTTTACACTCTCTATCTGTCAAGGGACTACCTTTAAAACCATGTGCATCACTCACTGTGCCCTCTACAACACCTGAATTCCTCCAGGATCGCTAAGCTCTCAACCCACCAGGAAACTCAGATCTGGCTCTGCTGTTCTCCTTGTTATCCCCCATTACAACTACACAAGATTGGGAGGAGCCTCTTTCTCCATTCAAGCCCCTGACATCTGGAACTTGCTTCTTTGCCACTTCCACCGCATTGATAACCACCTCTCATTTAGAAAGGCTCTCAAGACTTGGCTGTTCCCTACTATAACCTAAAATCCTCTTGCCCCCACCTCATTTCTATCATCATAGCCTCTTTCACAAGCACCAGCCTGGCTCTCACTAACAAGTCATGTTTACAGCAGATGCTGGCTGTTGTCGTGGCGGCTTCCCATAGACACATCGTTCACTGACAACCTTGCATACACAAACCCACAGGTGGATGCCGGCCGTAGTCGCGGCAGTCCGCCCTATTAACCCAACCCCCAGACTACTCTTTGCACACAATCGCGCATCGACCCCGAGCCTCCTTCGCTCTGACTGGTGTGCTCAGGCTACCTACATACAACACCTGACAGTCTGATGGTAGCATGTATGTTACCAAGTTTCAGGACAGCTGATCTGGACATGAAACATGCACTGGGGTCCCGTCTTTAGGACCCATACTGGGTGCCCTTCTCATGTCAAATATCTAAGGAGATTGTTAAAAACCACTTAGAATGTTCAATTAGATGGATTGTTGGGGGCAGGAAATGTGGTGCACCTAGATGTGGGTTTGGGGGGTAGGAAATGTGATGCACTAAGATTGATTTTGGCGGTAGAAAATGTGATGCACTCAATGGATTTTAAGACGGCTAGGAATGGTGTAACACTCTCTTGCAAGCCATATACCCAGCACTCTGAAGATCATAGCGAGCTCCGGCCCAATGAACCTGAAGTCTTTTGAGGACAGACTGTGAATTGTACCAAGATGTAGTATTAAGATTGCCCCTTCTGTGCTTAAAGATCTGTCAGGATAGCTTCCCACTGTTCCGGAGCCTTGGTACTGGACCTGACTGTTTCTTGATATTATCCTGCTTGCACGCTTACAATACCTATAAGGAAAACCATTGGCTAGAAGCTAGATAATGCGAGTAGCCTGGCATTGCAACTAGAAGAAAGCACATGTCGGTTAACACATGTTACACTTAAAACATTTACACCTTTATAATGTTTAGACCAGCCCTGCTGCTCGACGACATATATGTTGGTAACCCTCCATTGCATTTATCACTGCTTAGGTGACCCATTGTAACGCTTCGTAGTTATATGCAGGTATCCTTGATATTGCACTTAGTAGACTCCTTTGGCTAGCGTTTGTAGAACTTGGAAGATATGTAGTATGGCTATAATGGTAACCTGTCGATTGCACTTAGAGAATCCCATTATCCTCGTTTCTATGGTAGCCGGTCTGTCCAGCCTAGAAGATGTTCTAGGACAGCCAGTCTATTGCACTTGGTAACTGGAGGGTAGCCTGTCCATAGTGCCTAGAAAAGTCTACTAAGTCTGCCGCTCAAACATATGATGTTCATGTTCTTTCTTCCCCCCAAAAGATCCCATGACACAGCTATATCAAAGATTCGCTCCATCTAAGCTTAAGGTATGTTTAAACGCACCACTTTGGTAGGCATCTCCCGCAGGTACGGCTACCCATCCACACACTTTAGTATGCAGCTACGACTATGATAAATTCCGTCTAGCTGATCACATAACCATTTTCGCACAACACCAGACTTGCCTCAACACCTCTGTCATTAGAATACAGCAACAACTGATGACTAATTTCGCTCTAGCTGGGTACTGTAGGGAAGTCCTGGTATCACACGTTTGACACTGACACAATGGGTACAGTTTGTAATACTTTTATTGAAATTGTTGGTGCTGGAGAAACTCCTACTCTGCCCTATAGCTAAGATACCATTCTGAGAGGAGATAGACTCTGGATTGGGTGGATTCCTATGGCTATCCATGGATAACATTCAAGTGTATCTGTGCCCCTGGTCCGACCATTCGCTTATCTTTCAGCTACCAAAAATGTTGTATGTTCTGAAAAAGAGAAATATACCCAAAAAGACCCTCTGTCGTAACTTACGTAAACTTACTCTGCAGGCACTACACACCTTCTTTTCCATGTAGTTAACAATCTCAATGGCCTGGATTCGGCAGACAAATTAGAAATAGCCTATGACAATATGATGGTATTGGCAGTGAACACCTTGGCACCTCTTCAATTGAGAATGGTTAAAACCAGCCAACTAAACCATGGTATTCTGCAAAGATACATAAAGTGAAAGTCATAAAAGACAAAGCTTTTAAACAATGGCAAAAATCCCTCACAGGTGAAACCAAGGTTAACTACTTTGGCAGGGGTGGGGGGGGTTAAGGAATCACAAAAAAGCTATTTCTGTGGCTTAAAAGCATTCACATGAGAAGCATTAAGGGCGTTCCAAACTCGAAAATGGTGTTTAAAATCTTATGTGAATTGGATTAACCATGCCCACCTTCTTCACTAATTAATGAAAACGTATAGTGGTGTCCGCTTATCCAGGACTCCATGCGCGGTCAATGTGGACATCATAGCTGAATCATCCCCCTTTCCCAAAACGCAGCCTAGCGGGACTACAAAAATATGCATGGTGCGTAATCCACCTTTTTTGTCTTTTTTTTTAAGTAACAGAAACAATGATCCGAGACTCACTAGGCACACTCAAACCAACCAACTGCAAGGGTGATCTCTGCCCTGCAGCTATTGTTAAAACATGTGCCAGTACACTTGCTCCTTTGATCACTAAATGTCTTCACTGTTCCTTTAAAGAGAGCACAGTCCCTGCATCCATTAACCAAGCTTGGATTGCCCCTTTTCTGAAAAAGCTGCCCCTTAATTCGTTAGTTGCTGGTAACTACTGCCCCATAACTAACACTCCCTTCTTGCTTAAAATTCTAAATAAAATCGCACACCAACAGATCCAGGATTACTTGAGTCAGTATAACATCTTAGGTCCCAAAAAGCCTGAGTTCAGAAGCTACCATAGCACCGAGTCTACCCTAATAGATCTAAAAACAAATATCATGAGCTCTTTGGATAAGAGAACATCTTCTTACTTGATGCTTCTGGACCTTACAACGGCTTTTGACTTGGTCGATCAGGCCACTCTAGTCTCCAGGCTCCAGGAAACTCCCTCTTTCAGAAGGCCATCCTAGTTTCTTGGAACAGGGTAACCTCTGGACAAGCCAGACTAATCAAGGTAGCTATGGCAGGCAGTCAAGACTAAGTTTTAGGAGGTGTGAGGGTGACTGAAAGACCTCAATGAGCACACAGAGCAAGGACACTTACAAAATACTCCCAGACGGGTGTTGTATCAAAAATATAGACACATTTATTACAAGGCCTTTGTAACTCAGACCATAGCAAAAGAATCACAGCAATACTAAGTAAACCAACTCAACAATATCAATACAATGTATATACAAGACCATTGGGGTCCAAATATGTCAACAACCTAGATGGGACGGAAACAGGCAGTGCAGGTAGTCTTTAGGCCCCTTCGACATCAGCAACACACCTAACTAAGGGGCAGTCCAAGCCCTAAGAGAGGAGCCTTCTGCTCAATAGTACTTGCAATGCAAGCACACGCGGTTGTTCAATGGGCAAAACAGGGTCTCTTCAGGGGTCTCTAGAAGCTCAGGAAGGTGGATGAGGCAATGAAGAATAAGTTCCCACTATTCAGGGAGGACCTCCACATGAAGGCAGAGGCAGTTCCAGAGTGCGGGATGGAGTCGCTAATTCGCACTAGCAGTGGAAAGGAGCGGAACCTTCAGGGGCCACTCGTGCGTAAAAAGGGGCCCTGGTGCTAGGGGTCACCGGTTAGTATTGGAAGTACTCGCTGGTCCCAGGCGCACTCGGACCCAAACTTCGCCAGTTCAGTCCACTTCGCTTTCAGCTTCTGAGAAACAGTGATGATTCCCAAATGGGACAGTGGCGATTTCTCTGCTCCGGTTGGATGAATCGACCCAGTTTCACTGCAGCAGGCTTCAGGGGCAAGAGGGTCACAAATGCAGCCCACCTGCAAAGGTCGTTGCCGCGGCAAGGCAACATGGTGACCGCGTATGCTTTGGTCCGGGCACACTCGTCTCACTTCAGTCCTGGGAATGCCAAGTGTATGAAATTCGGTGTGAGGGTGCCGTGGACACAGAGCTAGCGGTATACCAAGTTTCGAGGGCCTCGTCGAAACGGCAGCGGTGACAGAGCAAAGCAACTGGGTAAGCTGGTCAGCCCACTGGTTGGCCCAGGGACACTTCCGAGAAAGCTTACGTGCAGGTTTTGATGAAGGTGCTGAGAATAGTTGGTCCCACTATTCTAATGGGTCAAAGCATCTTCGCAGACCTTCTAGGACGGGACGACAGCGGGCTCAGGGTGCCAAACCTTCCAGTGGTCCTCGACTCAGCCTCTTAGTTTCAGGATATTTGGATCTTATCCTTCCTTCAGTGAGAATTCCAGAGATCGACATCGTATGGGTGTTTTTCAGCCTCCTCTTATCCAAAGGTCCATTCGCGCCGAAACGGAGAGGACCCAATGGGAGATCTGCTCACAAACACACACTCCATACGTGGACCAATCATGGACCACGGTGGTCCCAGTCATTCACAGCACTCCAGACTCTCTGGCACCCATGATGTGTATTGGGGACAGACACCCCAGCCCACATCCAGGAGGCACACACACAAGGCATGCAGAAGCCCATGGTAGCATTGCGTTTCACTGGAAAATGCATGACCAAAAAATGACAGACCCGGGTCGACTCGACCTGGGGAAGGTGAAGGGGCAAGATTGCCAAAGGACAGGACAAAGAACCTCGTGGCTTGGGTATTTTGGAGCCAGGCCACTTATTCATGCCAAACGCGGTTACCACGGTTAACATGGCAGAAAAGGGTTAAAAATAATGCGAAAAGATAGCTGCCACCAGCCCTGTCCATGACACATCTGCACATCTCACAAAAAGTCCATCGGGAGTATCTAGGGCCTTTGGAAAATGACTACAGACCCAAGTACACAGCACTGGAAGGTACATTGCGTACTTGTTACATGTTGCAGAAAAGTTGCAACATTGGAAAAGGACTAAGGGAAGCACAGTCTCCCAGTATTGACTGTCTTAAGGGCATGTCAGTTTCCCCATTAAAAGTGAGCGAAAGCCCAGAGGAGTGCAGCTGAAGGCTGTGCTTCTCTGGCAAAGTCAGTCTATGGTGTCTAAACAGCAGCAAAAAGTCTGGGGGTGTACACATGGAGGGAAAATTACATACAATTATGAAATCTTTCCTAACAGAAGCTGCCGGCTGAGTCTTGTCATTCCTCTCTGTTTGGACGGCCAGAGTGTATAGTGAGAAGGCGACTGCATAGGGTTTCATACTTCCTTGTGGGGTGCCACAGGGCTTATTTATGTTGCTGACATTGTTTAACATCTTCACCCATCCCCTGTTTGTGATGCTGGACTCAGAAGGAGTAACATATGCAAATTATGCGGATGACACTCTGTCTCTTTTCCCTCAACCGTAACTATGCAGCAGATTCCGTAACTATCAACACCATCTACAACATTCATAGTTGGATGCTTTTCAACTGGCTGGCTTTGAACAATGCAAAAAACTAGTTTATTGTTTTTGGCACTAGCCAAAAGCTGTGTAGGTTAGCCCCCCACACCATCTGCCAGTTCCAGCGTTCCAGTTCTTTAAGGTGATGGACTGTTCTCTAAAAAGCTTATCAAAAGTCAAGACTTGAATGTCATATTGGTTCCGGAACTGAGCATGAAAGCTCACGTTGGCCACCTAGCTTCCTGCTCCTCCTATTACCTGAGGCTTCTAGCCTTGATTCGTTGTTTCCTTAGCGAGATGCTGTGCTACAGTGGCTCATGCCTTCATTGGTCCTCGCTTGAATTCCTGTTCCAGCTTACTGCAGTGGCTTGGGCAGGGCGAACTGAACCGTCTTCAGGTGGTCCAGAATCGTGCTGTTTGCGTTGTCTGTAGCATACGTTAATCAGACCACATCTCGGTTGCCAGAAAAGCTCTATAATGGTTGCCTGTAAGGAAAAGCATTTAATTTCGCACTTTATGCATTGCTCATGCCTGTCTCTTAAGAGTCCGATCTTTCTTTGTTGTTAAGCTGGCTCCCAGCTAAACGTGTTCTGAGATCCAATGATGCCAGTCTTTTGCTAATCCCTAAAGCCAAAGTCTCCCTGGTTCTAAAAGGGTGTTTCTCGTTGGCTGCTCCCCCTGACCCACTGTGCTTATTTTAGCAGTCGAAGCAGGTTGACTGCTTCAAGCTTCCCCGGCTGACGCCGGTAGACAGCATCTGGAGCTGCTTCTGTGGGAGCTGTCCTTTGCCTCAGGGTCCTGCGGTCGCTAAATTAAATGGGGTTAGGTAGCCAATAGGGTGGGTCAGAGACAGGATAAAGGGGGGGACAACAGAGATGGAAGAAACACTGTGGTAAAACAAAAGACGAGGGCATAGCGCTAAAATAACAAGGATTCAACACAAAAAACAACTAAAACAATTATCGGAGCCCAACCACGCTGTAGAAGCAATCCTTGCCTCGGTGCATTTGGGATTGAATATCGCTGCATTACTGTCAAGAGGATAGCGTACAGATGTGGGATATCCGTTTTGCCCCTCACCACAGTCCATTCTACTCTCCTTGAGTTAGGAGTTTGTAACCCCAGTGTTGTAGAAGAGGCCAGTGTCAGTGACTCTGACGACTTCTGAGGCAACTAAGGTCATAAGCAGTGGGTCATGATCACACTCGAACCTTATAATTACCTCAATGGATCAAAGCAGATGCCAAGCGCCAACATCTACTAGGATACAGTCACTGTAACTCTACACCAGTGAAGTCCTAATGGTGGGATGAGCCGGGTAATCTTACACTTGCAAGGTCTCGGGCAATGAGACTATAGAATGGTGGCTTGCTGCAGAGCTTTACCAAGTTTGTAGAGGTGCAATCAGACATCCTCACCCTAAGCTCTGCCCCTATACTGCCTATATGCTGGGAGCCAGAGAAGGCATGTGCAGTCCCAGTAAGAGTGCCAATATCACAGAAGACATTTGAGGCAAGGTACCCATTGAGGAAGCCATACCTAAATAACCACAGACAAAGTATTCTTTTGGATGAAGTACCAGAAGAAATGTGTATCTGAACAGAAAAAGGAACCTAATGATGTCACAAGAAAGGAGCTGACGTTTTCTAAGGACGTATGAGAAGTAAAAATGTAAATATTATTTAAGAACTTGAGACAGGAAGGTAAAGATGAGCAACATCTCGGGCTCGAGGTGCATCTGCTCAAGCTACAGAAACAATTAAGTAATATGTCAGTTTTCACGTGTACAGATGCTGGAAATGCAAGTAGGGAAAAGTATTCGTAAAGGTATCTGGACTTTCCATCTAAAACATATTCATCGAATACCTTTCCATCCAAAATTATTAATTGAATTGCCTTTCTATCGAAAAGCATATTCTTTGAATAATTTTCAATGGTTTATTTCGATGGATAATTAGGGTTAGGGGTAGGGTTTGATTAGGGACAAGGGTTAGATTTGGGGCTAGATTTAGGGTTAGATTAAGGGTTAGGGTTGGGGCTAGTGTTAGATTAAGGGTTAGAATAGGTTTAGGGGGTGTGTGCGTGCGGGGTTGGGGCAACTGGGGGAAGGAGGGAACCCCCCCAATATACAATAACCTTTTAAATGTTACAGGGAGCTGGGCAGTTCTAAAATTTCAGCACTGGACAGCTCCATGTAACGTTTTAACGTTACAAAAAATGCATCGAAATGCTATTGTTTACATTTTAAAGTGCATTTCCATCTAAACTTGTGCATTTATATATTCGATGGACTGGTTTCGATGGAAATGCACTTTTACACATAAAAGATAGCATTTTGATGCAATGGCATTCGATGGATTTGCATTTCGATGCATTTCCATCAATGGAAAGACGCATAAACCATCCGTAAAGGCTTGCTATGTAGTAAATAGATTGCAGCGATGCGCCAATGTATATACATAGGAACAGCTGAACTTGGGTGATCCTGTAAACGCACTTTAGCCGGTTTATACATTTTAAGGAGCAAGAAAAGGCTTGGAAATTACTGATGGCAAGGCAAGTTGTTGAAGATTGAGGTTGGCTAGAAATCAAGAAGATAAGGACATGGTGGAATGAAAGCCTGTCTGTCACGACCATGAGAATAGAACACACTTCTGTTTGAACTAATATGAACAAACGCTGAAGGATTCTAAAGTTCACCATCAAATAGTGTTTAAATAGCAAAAATCTCGACGAGAATGGTCTCCTAGTCACGCTGGCGAGATTGAAATAGCCTGGTTCGAGCTGTACCGAAATTAAGGAGGTACAGAGAAGCTGTACTCTTTTTAGTTCTGCGACGAAGTCCACGACTCCAAGGCCAAGTTCAAAAGTTAATTGACTGACACAGCTTAGAATTGTTGATACATAGGGGGTTAAGTAAAGGGGAAACATGATCATGTCGAGCTTTCATGCACCTGGGATGGTAGCCTGCGTGCTGCTAGCGTGAGGAACATTCTAGAAGGGTGCAGGGGTGCCAAACCAATCATAGAGGGTTGTATAATGAGGAACCCTATTGTTTGTGTAACCAATGAATCGTTGTGTGTTTAGTGACAATAATTATGACTAGTTAGTGGGTTGGGCTTAGAATATCCACTTGACTTCAAATACCCAATCATAACTCTTGGCTATATTGAACATATACTTAGACGTTCACAGAAAGTCAATCACAGGGATCATACGTTTTTGCATTTTGCCACGTATCCTAATGTCAGTAGTGACAAGTTTTTAGTATAAAAGTGTTGTTTTTCTAAAAGTACACTGAGGGATCATGCAGTGTGTCGTCGTTGGATGCCCATTGTACGCCCTGTTTTAGCCAATTGATAATAAAACAGAAAGTGTTTAGCCAACTCCTTGAGTCGATTTGATTATTAATGTTTAAGTCTCACATCCCCATCCACTTCTGGGTATTGCTACGTCGCCCTAAGGGACTCTTAGGAATAAGGGTTCAAGGTTATGTAAAAGTTCTTTAAGTATGTGAAGGTTATCTATTTGATGCAGAGTTTGATTTTGAGCCGAATAGGGCTGTGATCTAGGGTGCGACTTTGTTGACTGGAAATTGGTCTTCATAGACATGTGCAGTGCTTTAAGTAGGGTATAAAATTGTGGGGGCACTCTGGGAAGAGGGCGTGGCCAAATTGTGCTGGACTGTGCCTAGAGGAGAGCGGGTTGAAAGGGCCACCAGGAGCTCCCATGCCTCTTCAGGGGATCCTGAAATCCCCCGTGAGAAACCACCAAGGTAAGCAACTAGCTCCTTTGCATAAACTCAAAGGCTATTTTGAAAGCAGAAGAACAAACGCACATTGTTAAACAGGACATATCCATGACTGATTCTACCTGGAACCCTTCTGAGCACATAATGTACACTGGCATTTCTGCTTAATCCATTAATAACACCCTGGCAGTACAATCCCGGCAAATTGAACCATTTGGAAGCCTTCAGCCTTTGGAAGTCAGGTGATGGCTGTCCTGCTTTCTCAAGGGCTGTGCCCTTTCAGGTGGTGCGACCTGAATGAGTGGCTGCTTTCAAAAGGCAGCTGCCAGCATCGGATGAACTTTGCTTTCAAGTCTTTAAATAGAAGTAGGTGTGCACGCTGCAGTTCTGGCAGACCATTCAAGTTGGGTGCCGGGCACGGAGTGCATACGTGAGCAAAAGGTGTTTCCTCCAAGCACATACCTAGCATGACGAGGCACTCGCACTAAAGCTGGGAGCCAAGGCACTGCTTTGATGTCTGTGTTGGCAAAGGCGTTCTTTCTTTAGCCAGACTCGCTTCTTTCTTCTTGCCGAATTGTACAACAGATTTACAAAACTTGCTTTGGATCAGGGCTGTTAATCCAGTTCTGGGCACCGGAGGATGAGTCCCAATGCCCTTTAAGTCAAGTCCTACTCTAGTATGTCTACGTTTTGTTGTATTTGTTGTGTTTCCCTTCAAAATTACCTCTTTGCCCTGAAAAGGCATCTTTTGTGTCCTACAAAAGTACTCTCTGCTACCTCCATAAGCATACGAATGCCCTCCCCTCTGCCATGAGAGGTGACGAGGATCAGAAATGAGAATGCGATGGGAATATCAGGAAAACATGACTTCTATTAAAGATAATAAAACAGGCTATGCCAAGATAGGAAATGGCAAAGATGTTGAAATTGGAACTCACAAGCTTCTAGTTCTTGGGCTGCCGGAAGTTATCCTGAGTTTGGGTTGAGTAGGCTCTACCCTCTGTCCGGCTCCTTCCCAGGGAGCCTCGTTGCCTCTCTTAAGTCAAGTTTAAGGGCTTCCCACGGCCCATCTTTCTTCCTCTTTGGGTCTCCGCCTTGAGTTATATTCTTTCCTACACCCTTCTTCTTGGTTACCCATGGAATTGTTTTCCTCTCTGTTTCCCAATCTAGGGTTTAGGGATTTCGTGCCAATTTCTTTTTCAACTCTAGTTCCTTTTCTTTTCTCGGATATCCGTGTAGAGGATGGGGATCACCTATACATTTTGTGTAAGCAGAAGGAACTTCGACACCCGTTAAGATGAGTTTGGACTCGACTTTACATTGCAAGTGGCCCAAGTAGGGTTCTATTCCCCTCATGCTTCTAGACGCTGAGCATATTACTTTCCTGGCTACCCATTTGTTGTCCAGTCCATCATCAACCTCCTGTCGCATGCTCGTTCCTCCGCATGCTCGTTCCTCCGCATGCTCGTTCCTCCGCATGCTCGTTCCTCCGCCTGCCATGTCCCAACCCCTTTAGATCGCAGTCTTTCCCATAACTGGTGTCTTGGACCAAACTGGTCCTCTTGAACTTTCCTGTTCTCGCTTTCTCTTAGTCCACCTGACGTTCTCCAATTTCTTCCCTAAGTCTGCCATCACTTCCTCCTGATATAGGAATTTAAAATGACTTTTTTTTTTAAAAGATCTGTGCAAAAAGGAGACGGGTGGTCGCTTTTTTTTCTCTTATCATAAATGCAGGCACTAGAAGTATCAGAATACTTTTTAACGTGGACCTAAAAGATCTCATCTGGGCTGTCTTCTATACCTGAAAGATTTGAACACACTGAGCAGGCGAACATTTGTGACAAGTTTACGTGCTTGTAGTCATTATTTGGCACAGACTTGGAGCTGGTTATTCATGATTTGAAGAAAGCCATTTTGAAATCGTAAAAAGTAAACAATGTTTGTATCAATTATGCAGACATTCAAATAAGTGTCTAGAGGCCTGTGACATTTGGTTGACTCTCTTCTGTCTCTTCACCCAATTGGCCTACATGGATGGAATGGGCTAAGCAATGCTTCAGAATGTGAGAAGGAAAACCATTCCATCCAAGTCGGCACAGTCTTCTACAGTGAGATAAGATGATTTTTCCAGGATCATATTATCGTCCATTGGGAATAAGGGACATGGACTTTGGCTCTACTGCTTCTAATTGGCTATTTAATCCCTTCTCTGGGCTACTGCATTGTGGTCTTTTATGGGGGTGCTACCAAGTGCTCGCTAACCTTGTTTGGTGGTAGCAAGTTCTAGACCTGCACTAGACTGGTGTAACTTGCATTTTCTGGCGCTCTTATGTTTAAAGTTCATAGACTCGCGTTTATCAACCTCTGGGAGAGAGAAAAGGCTTGGTCTGCCTTTCCGGGATTGGGAACTGTGAACTGGTATGCAAACACAGATCTCTGCAACAAGTGCTTAACACACTGAGCTATCTTTGGAATCATTGTGGCAGTCAGCCCTCTCCCGCCGCATGTATTTCATATGTGATTGTGGACCATATGTTCCCCAAACAAAGTTGGAACTGTGACACTTTGATGAACACACAAACTGTATGTGCTACAGTGAACACGGAAGGTGCTACAGTGAACACGGAATGCATGACGGAATCATTTGATAAATTCAGACTTTAATAGCCAGGCAGCACGCGCACAGCTTCGACAGTTTACCTTGCACAATAAATAGCATATTATGTCTTGCATATTTTTGTTGAAAAATATGCACCCTCTTCTTTGCATCACAAAACCAGATTGTGTGCCTTGGCAGTGGTTTAGCTGGGTACACTTATCAGCAGAGTGGTCACGAGTCAAGTTAACTCCAGAAGCACAACCGCTTCCCACGCCGCCATGCTCCCCTCTCCTCCATTTAATGTGACAGTTTGAGCCCAGTAGCATGCGACAGGAGGTTGATGATGGACTGGACAACAAATGGGTAGCCAGGAAAGTAATATGCTCAGGCAGGCCTTGCCCCTCATTTTACAGCCTTGCTGCGGCCCTCAACCGTACATTTAGACGAGCATGCGCTCCACTGTGTAAAGGGACATGGAGATCAATGGAGTGACCAGGCACCACTGCGCAGTGTTAACTGAAGGACCACGTTACCATTCTATGGCATTCTTGTGCAGAGTAAGACTTTGACCTTCAAAAAAAGGTATCAAAATAAGGATTTTGTTTGATGTGGAATTCTAAAAAGCTCAACCAGGAACGTAAGTAAATCCTAATAATGTGATTCTATGCGACACATATGAGCCAAAACTATTGCTTTAGAGTTCACATGGGGAGAGACGGCATATGAGGAGGGACACACAGCTTGTAGGCCTTGCTTGTTTATTTATCCACCCATACACAGCCCATGACCATGTTAGTCCCTATCTGGCCGTTCCCACCCAGTTCCTGCCCCTCCCTGCCCAAAACACCTACCTAGCTCGCTTTAACAACTGAATTGCTAAGGGCTTCTATGTTCGTCCTGAATTCCCAAAACAAATCCTTGTCTGCTCTGCCCCCTCCTGCAGTTAAGTGATTTAAAGCCTTACCATCAAACTTGTCACTCGAAGTGCCTGCCAGTTTTTTTTTCCAAAGCAGTCTTCTGAGAGTTAATAACATAATTAAGCAATAGGCCCCTCGCAGAAGGGGGGCATTACCACTTCAGGTAATGCCCCGGGCCATTACCTGAAGTGGTAATTCCCTCCCCCCACCCCCTGCGAGGGGCCTATTGCCATTAGTATCCCGGTCTGTAAGACTGGGGTACTAACAGCAGTTTTTTCTGTTAGAAACACCAGAGCGTTTCGGAACAGAAAAAAGTCACAAATGCCTGACGCGGAAGGGAAAACTGAGTCCATTTTCCCTTTCCAATGCGGCCATTCAAAATGAATAGAAAAGGTAAACAAACAAAATGGCCACCATGGAAAGGGAGAAGGGACTACAAGTAGTTCCTTATTCCTTTCCATGGCGGCCATTCAAAAAATAGGGAATATGTAAACATAGAAAATGTCCGCCATGGAAAGGAAGAAGGTACTACTTGTAGTCCTGTCTTCCTTTCCATGATGGCCTGTCACGGATTGGGTGCGGGCGCGCTGGGGACAGAAGTGTTCCCAGCACGTGCACTCCCGAAATGGACCAAAAAGAAGGTAAGTGGGGTTGGGAGGCTGGGGAGGGGATTGTTTGGATTGGGGAGGGAAAACACTTACCGCAATCCCTGGCAGGGGAAGATGCCAGCCTCTAGCCGTGTGGTGATTTGGTGTGGGGATTACCCCGTTCCGAGCCTCCTCATTGGCTGACTGGCTGCCACCCACACCCCGCCGGGGACAGGAAGGAACGTAATCGGGAGAGGGATTCCCAGTCCGGTAAGACATAGCGAGGGCAAATGAGATTGCATGTTACAATCTCATTGGCCCTCACAGGGTACTAATTGGAGATATAAACCCACTACTGGTGTAATACAAATGTCTTAACCAGGTATGCCTTCAGCCACTCGATTTTATAAGCACTTTGCCTCTCGTTTGATTTACCGAAGGAAGTCCTGTTGAAAACCGGTATTGGCAAAAGCAACACGTTTTGGCTTGTGTATAAGTATTAGGCATTTGCCAGGCACAGGTTAGATAAGCCAAAACTGTTGGCATTGCCAATGCTTGTTTATTGTGCGCATGGGGAACCCTTTTCCCACGTTTATTCGCTGTGTGTGTCATTTTTATTTACCACCTCTGCTAGATCAACTTTGATGTATTGCCAACCACCAGCCACGCGTAGTACATATTTCCCGCTCTGACCTTGAGCGACCTCTGAGTTTGCGTGTTTGGGTATTGTTTTAGCCAAACCGGTTTCGTTGTCAAAATAGAGCAGCTGGTTAGAAGAGAGTGTGCCAACAGACAGCGCAAGTCAGCCAGTCTCCGCGCGGGCATATGTTTGCCTTACGCGTACCAACAGGAATGCGCGAAATGTCACCTCGTAGCCCAAGTCAGGCGACGCGTGGGGGTTTTCCACTGGTGCACACCTTGTGTTGCAACTCCTGCGGGGGTGTAGTGTAGCGCGACTGCCACGCCTTCTAGCACAAGTAAAAGATGACATTTACTTCAGGCCCAATGGAAATATGTTCTAGCTTCGCACACAGTAGTATCCTACGCCACTTTTCTGGGCCTGAAAACACTAGTGTAATCATCTCCTAATGACCTCCTCACTTGCAGGAAGGAGAGTCCAGTTCCACAGTTTCAACACAAAAGATGCAGTTTTAGTGGCAGGCCCACTGCTCGTGAAATATTTGAACTTCAAAGCAAAGAGTGCCAATCACTATTTCACGTTCTCACATTGGATCCATCCCAGTCACGCAGCCCTTTAAACATGTTTTTGGAACCCTGAGACTCGACATATTTGTGGAGCACAACAACTGACACAAGGGAAAAGGCCACTCGGCTCCGCATTTCAAATTCTGCTGCACTTCTGAAAAAGCAGGGTTTGGGGGTTTCCACCCAAATTAAAGTTTAGAAAGATAGTGGAAAGGAGTCCTTTTTAAAGCACATTGGGGGGATTAACATTGGTCAAACGTTGATAGGGTTTTAAGAGTCCTTTGAAGAGAGTTCTGGGGGTTCTCTCCGGGTAACTCCTTCCAAATTGGGCATTTACATGAGGAAATAAAGACATTATTGGTGGATCTGATGGAATACCACCCCTTTACTATGGAACATCCCTATGAATGTAAAGAGATTTCAATGCTAAAATTCCCTTTACTTGTCAATACTGATTGTGATGCCCTGTGAACCATCCCGATAGCCCAACGTAGGCCGAGCAAGATGGATGGAAAGGGGCTGGATTGGCATAGCTGGGCTAGTTCATATGGCCTTCTTATGCCGAATGGTCCATGCCAAGGCGATATGCCTGGCAACTTTACTAGGGTTACCACCAAAAGTGCGTTGGTCGATGAGTATTGCTTTGTTAATATGCTCATCTTGGATGCCTTTCTAGAGTTCACTATTATTTGAAGACAGGACAGTGACCACTTTCCAGCTGTAGAGTGGAATTACAAGAGAACATGCTGGTCATATTGACCCCATCAGCATTCATAAAGGAGCCCATCGGAATAACTCGAAGCCTCCCAATTTGGAAAAAGCAAATGCATTGCGTGTCGCGTAAGGTGCAGAACTTTTGAACTTCTCTGCAATGTATGACGTGCGACGCAGGAGTTTTCCATTCCACTTTAGGATCATTTGATATGTGCTGCCTTCCTTGAGAAATGTGTGGCCCTTATGAGCAATTTGCCACTGACTGTGGTTCCCAGCAGAGGTGGCAATAAGAACGGGCTCCAAAAAGGAATAGTCCCCAGATAATGGGGGCATGAAGGAGCCTGAGGAAGAATCGTTGCCCTTTTCTGCAGAAGAATATGGGTACAGAGAAGTTTAGCAGTTCCAGAAATGTGCTGATGTCGAACGTGAATTCTAATATGTGTCTATTTTGGAAGTTGGTGAATAAGACGGCCTCCCTATTTATGGAGTGGGCTGTGAAGGAGACATTGGAATACTCATCAGAACTACTGTAGGGATATTTGCAGTGGAATCCCAGCAAATGATGTTAGTATTGGGTATCTGGCATTATGCTCTTAGGACTGAGACCATAATTACCATCATTAAAAGTATTCATGATTCTAGAGTGCTGGGTTGTGACGGTATCTGCAATGCCCATATAAAAAAGAAGCTCGGGGGCATGGTCTTACACCAGCTGTTTTTGTATGATAAGTTTAACAGAGATCATCCCTAAGAGCTGGACCCAAAGTATTATAGTGCCAGCCTATAAGAAGGGACCTAGGGAGGACCCCACAAATTATTGCATTTTGTCCAAGCTAGATGCTCCAGCAAAGATTTTTGCTAGGGTTCGAATCCCAGAACTAAATTAATGGGTGGAAAGGTCACAGGAGGATAGCTCAGCGGCAAATTGCTCGCCTTGGAAGCAAGACGATACAGAGCAACACAGGTTCGATCCCTGGGTCCGCGCTTAGAAACCTCTGGGTATTAAGCGCTTATAAATATCATATCATATCATAAAGAAGCCACATACTGCCCATGAACCAAACGGGCTTTAGGAAATAATCTTCTACATTATGCAATGTCTTGGCCTTAACAACTATTGTGGAGCATACCAGGAGCAATTCTGGGCAGCCCCTATTAGTTGCATTCAATTCAGTACCCATGGCCTCCTAAAAATCAACTTGATATTACACCAGAAAAACCTTGGTGAATGTAAGACTGGGTCAGTCTGGTGAGCTCTCTGATTTCCGCCCCAACCCCTACATACACTGGCTTAAAACAGTGGTGTGTACTAGCCCAAACATTGTTTAACTTGTACCTGACCGATTAACATCAGCACTTTCAACTAATTTGCTTCCAAATAAGGGAATGATCCCCTGCAGTGAATGTGCTACGCTGGCTACCTAGTTCTTATTGGCCTCACAACTAAGGGGCTCCAACTACAGTGAAACTTACTCTGCCCGTACGCTGAGCAGAATGATCTTTATATAAACAAGGAAACGAAGGCCATGTCTTTTTTTTTTTCCTAGCAGGAAAATGCAATGGGAAAACCTTGACTGGGAGTTTGATGGGCAAATTGAAGAGAGGTTGGCTTGCGATAGTTGTTTGGGAGTCATTATTGACCATAAATTGAAGTGGACGCTTCAGATGATAAAATAGTACCAGCAGTTAGGCAACAACTTGGGGCATTAGAATTTTTTGCGATGGAGGATAGTGGATACTCACACTCGTCCTTAATCACTGCTTGCATGGCAAACATCCTACCTTTTGATACTGTATGGTATTGAGCTTTGGGAGTGGGCCTCGAGAGCGAGAATAAGAGACTCAACGCTCTTTCTCCGAGGTCCCTTCTCACTCTGCCCCAGCATCTCCCTGTAGAATACCTATTGAGTGAATTAGGCCTCGGTTCTTTCAATTCTTTGAAATTGATGTGTCGTTTGACCAGCTATTAGAAGTTAGCTAATTCTAGTCATACCACGCTCCTGAATGCAGGCAAGAAAGACTTTTTAATGGAATGGAATGGGAGCAACAAGCAGTCAATGAGTGCCCAGGTCATACTGCAAGGGTCAGAATGGTGCAGGTGCCTTAACATTGATCCACAGAATATTTGTTTATTAAACTACAAGAGGATTCTTAAGGGTGACTTAGGAGAGCTCGACATCGATCAGAATTTGGGGAGTTTGGCTAGTAGGTCCTTAAGGAGGGAATACCACTCACACTCTAGTATAAAGGAATTGCCCAATAGCTATTTACAGAGGGAGTACTTTTTAAATGTAATCTTGTGGACACTCTTGAGGTTCCTGGTGCAGGGCAGCAGCTTAATATAGATTTAAGATCATGTGGGTTCTGTGGAGATTTGTGTGTGGAAAGCTGCAAACACGTACTCCCGGGATGCAGTTCCATGACAGCTTTGCGTAAGGAATATTTGTTTGCTTTAGGAGACCCTGCAGTTCCCAATCTATGTGGAGATACCCTTTGGTCTGGATTCATGGAGGGAAACCAGATCCGCTTAATTTACCACGTGACCAAACTTTGGAGGGAGATCCAAACCATTTTAAGTATTAGATATGGATGAGACCAGGGTATGTACTGACTGAATATTACATATGAATTGGAGTCTGTATACATTTTCCCTTTCTTTAGAGATTTTCGTGTTTTGTATATTTGACTGTTGGATACACTAAATAGAAAAACAAAAAAAGTGTATTTTATAGCACCTGGCATACTACATAATTTCCAAACTTGTGCCCCAAGGATGTTGCATACGGTTAATGTCTCTAAAATTCCAGAATTTCAAAGTACGTGAGAGGCCATGCACACAGCACTCGATAGACCCCAGTATGGAGA
Source organism: Ambystoma mexicanum (assembly GCF_040938575.1). NCBI lineage: Eukaryota > Metazoa > Chordata > Amphibia > Caudata > Ambystomatidae > Ambystoma > Ambystoma mexicanum. The sequence goes on from NC_090936.1 coordinate 55,249,767, forward strand.
GACTGATGCTCTTTTCACTATCACTGTCTGCTTACGCTCTGTCCCTCCAAAACTTGAATTCTGGCTGAGCCAGCATTTTGATGTCACTGAACCTTTAATATAGTTCGGACGGACCGTGTTCGCATAGTCTATACTGCTCACATTTAAAGACTAGCATTCACAGTCTGTAGTTTTGGTTGGTCTAAACACTTTGCATAGGCCTTTGCCTGCAACCTTTGGCTTTGCAGATGTTTTGGCTACATCTCCCATCACCCATAGCAGTTCTAGTCCATGGTGAAGGATCATGGGAGTTGTATTCCAAAATGTGGCGCGCCAAAAGGACTAGCTCACTACTGTAGGTATTGCCATCACATCCCCTGGTACTCTCGCCATCCACCAGCTATTCCATCATAAGCGAAGGAAGTGCATTCATTTGTCAAACACAATGTTAGCTTGCACTCATTGAATGCCTGGTATTGCTGCTACAAATAAGGTAATACCACAAACAAACAGTACACAATTCATGGATTTGTTACAAACATCCCAGCTACTCGCACCACTCCCAGGTAATGATCAACTCCCCAGTTTCTTACACCATGTCCATCCAATGGCCAGGTAGTCACTTGTCAAGTGCCAGGTCCACCATAGCAGTGCAAGATTTCATTACACTCAGGACCGCCATCCCACATACCCCTATACCCACTTAACGCAAATAGGTCAGGTAATATTCTGACCATTGAGCAAAGCAATGCCGGATTCCACTAGTTACACAAGGTCACATTGCATTAACTGTAGTTATTCCAGTAAAGAGAACATGCTAGTATGTCTATCAGCAATGCCAAATAAAGTTTGCCCTGTTATCACTTCAATGCCAAATGAATTGGTAACTGTTCATGTATGTGCATGTGTGGTATGGGTGGTGTGTGTGTGTGTGTGTGTGTGTGGCATCTGCACTCAGTTCTTAATAGCACTACCAGTGCTTCTCCCATTAACTTCAGAGTCTCTTTGGTTCCTCTGTTGTAATGTTTGGCTGTTGCAATGGCATGTCTTAGTAGGGAATGCGCTGCTGCATCACTTCCTGTCCCGCGCAATAACGGTATTTCCTCCTCCTGTGATTTTTCTTTGTTTGTTTTTTACATTAAAGCATTCTGACTTTTTTTTTCCTTTTTAACATTTGCATTTATTACCATTTTCATGAATTACTATCAGGACACTGCCCTAGCTATGATCTGACAGAAACACTCTGGACTCTCATGGGGTATCGTAATTGCTGCATTTAGACTGTTTTTATTTGGAGAAAAAAAAGCCCTTCAGAGTAAGCCTCCTAGCATGGAGGTACTGTTCTCTAGGGAAGAAGGAAGGAGGGGTGGATGTGACTGGGCAAACCTTTTCGTTTAAGTGTGCTTTTGGTGCTCGGTGGCTTCTACCTTGAGAGTACACAATGCCCAGATGCCCACACTGGCTAATGTTGTTTGACTGCTATTCTGCTTCGTCTTCCTTAGCTTTCCAATCCATGACGAGTCCAGGCTTCGTCTCTGGCTGCAGAATATGAAGCGGGGCAGCTGGACGCCCACCAAACACCACTTCTTGTGCAGCGACCATTTTACTCCTGACTCGTTTGATGTGAGATGGGGTATTCGATATTTAAAGCAGAATGCAGTGCCAACCATTTTCTCAGTTTCTCGAAATGTGGAGGTAATGTACTCTTTTATGCGGTGCTCTGTTGGAATCTCAATGTGCATGTTCGCCGGTTTTTGATTTCTGTGTGCATGTTTTTGACCTCAGTTACTAGTGAGTGTTGTTGATAGACAGGAGCAGGCCGCCGGCTTCCCCAACACAACACCAACACCATTGCAACATTTTTTTTCGTCGTTTAGGCAGTAGTGTGATGCGGTTCTGTGACCTGTACTTCTTCACAAGACTCAGGGAGAAGAATGTGTGGGTGGGTAGAGGGGGGCAGAAAAGGCACTTGGGGTTCTGGGGAAGGAGGATCTCCCCCCCCTCACTCTCAGACTAGCATGACAATTTGTTGTCTTCCCGCTTGGCAACATGTCAGGCTATGTGCAAACCACATCGGGGCGCCAGGAAGGAGGAGCAGGGAGAGGTGGGCCACGTAAATGGAGTTCCCTGAGGAGATGGAGTGACCCGCCAGCAGAGGCGATGCTGGAGCGGCTGTAGCTCTGGGTCTTTTGCTTGTAGATTCGGGTAGAAGCTCAGTGGTTACCCTGAGTCCCGACATTAGCGTAGCCCCAAATCTTTTCCAGACCTAGCAACACCAACAGCAAGATGAGTGAACGAGAAAAGCGTACGAGTGGAAACAGTGAGGTGGCGCGACTGGGAGAATGCAAAGCAACTTAGGCAGTGTTTTGCACAGCAGGGTGAAGCACGTTGAGAAACGACTTGGTGAGTGAAGAACACCAAACTGCCAGAAGCAATAATTAAATAAAGTATTACATTCTAGGATAGCCCAGTTTGTAGCTAACCCATATGGCTTTAACGATGTCCTCATTTGCTGAGTTGGTGATTTCCTTTATAATAATCTTAAAATGTACTTGCCGAGGGCAATGTCAGTCTTCAATATAAGACCAAAATGATGATGGCTACTTTCCTTTTTTTTAAGTCATCAACAAGGTTCGTGAAGTTGGGAAATTGGCAGTGTTTTAGAAGCCTGTTATTTGTTTTTGGAAATGTCTGTGATTTAGTGCAACTGGGTGCTCTTGCTCTCTGCAATCTCAGTAACATGGTTTCATGTAATCAAAGACGTGGGAGCCCCTCTACTGAAAACCAACTTGACTTTAAAGGTCTGCTTATGAGAAGTTGCCCACTTAGAAGGGTCTAGAATCGCGTGCTTGCCCACTGGGCTGGCGAGAAATATCCATTTGTATATGAATCTTGTCCCACCCACAAGACAGTCCAGCCCCAAAATAATAGGCACATCTTCTCTCCACAAGAGTACCATCAGAAACCCCAGACCAGTGTTTCAGCCTGTTGGGCATCAGAAGTTCGGGGAAAATGGGCCACGGGAGCAAGGAGTCCATGTCTGGATTACCCACAACAATTTGGGGTGTAAACGCAAGTCTTCCAAATGTAACCAAAAAGGAGAGCCCCTTTAAGCCCCTTTAATAAAAACGAACATGCCTTAAATCGCCTTCTCCATCTGAAGGTACCCACTGAGAGTCTACAATCACATTTGATTCCAGTGTGCCTTAACATCTGAATAAGAATCATCCCAGAGACGTGGGGTATGTTAAGGGTCTGATCGGAAAGCCAACCATCCCCAGGATAGACACCAAGCCTCTAACCAGAAATCTTAGTGTAGAACAGCCTTTGCAAATGTGAAGGAACAAACAATGCTCCCTGCATCCTGGACGCTATTAAAGATGTTGCCAGATGCGGTGTGGGTGGGCTCTTCTGATGCTGGAGGTGCCACAAACCATCATTTCCTGACCGGGCATAAAGCACCCTGCACTCGGGCAAACCTTTAATAGTAACTTGCGCCACGAGGTGGGTGGAACAGACCGGAAGCTGATGGTTTAGTTGCATTGATTTTGAAACACTGAAATGGGGTTTAGGCAACAGTGTTGATGTTTCCTCCCTGTCAAGGGAGCACAGAAGTAAAGCAAGGTCGTCTCTTAACCCCCAGTGGTTCCTCCTGAGCACTGGCTAACAATTCCCCCAAACCACGCCCACTCTCTTCCCTCTTTTTCAATCTTATCTTGGGCTAACTTGATCTTCCTGATGTGAAGATCCAACGGCTCCCTTTTCTGCTCGCCGAACCTTTGTGGTAATGGACGGTTAGATGAAATCCCATGGGGCCTACGGCAACATTCTAAACAAAATCAAGAATCCCTAAATCAAAAGCTGCCAGGATGTGCGGTTCAAAAATCAAGTGAAATCCTAGTCTACAGGACCTGCTGCCTGAAGTCCAATTCCCTAGTCTAATTCCAAAGTTCCCGGGATACCCACACCTAGGACAATATCCTTGCAGTGACTTAGCCCGAGGGTGGTTTGTAATGCCACAGCGCACTTCAATGACTTTGTTGTCGTTTATCTCTACGCTGCAGTTGAGGTCTTTCACTTGGTGTATGTTCTTTTCCTACCCTCACCTTGCTCCCAGAATAATATGGAATTGAATCTGCGACCTGTGCAATGCATGCAACATATCCCTCTTGCCCGTTTATTTCAGCTATGATACCTGGACAAGACCCTCTAGCCCTAGGGTTTCTCTTGAGTTCACAGGTAGATATTCGCTCCATTCCAGGATAATTACAGATATGATAACTCCGTCTGGGGGCTCAAGATTGTGCAATGTTATCTTGCGCAGGTGACCTTTCAGATACATAAAACCCTGGTTAATCCTCCAGATCGACCAATAGTGTCTGGGTGTGGCTCACTTCTAGAACCACTCTCTAAATTTGCGGATCGATTTCTGAGCCCATATGTGAAAACAATGGCATCCTACATTAAAGATACCACAGAGGTAATCAGATTGGTGCAAGGACTTAGTCAACTCCAATGATCTACTTGTGACACTAGATGTGGTCTCATTATATACAAAAATCCCCCAGGCAGCAACACTGAGCATGGTTGAAGATAAATTGCTGTCCTCCAGAATTGCAGGCAAAACACCAACTTCTTTTATTCTCTGGTGCACAGAGATGGCATTGTGTGAACATGTCTTCTCTATCAATAATTTGTTTTACAAACAAATACATGGCACGGCTATGGGGTCTGCAGTAGCCCTAACACTTGCAAACCTTTATGTAGAAACCATTGAAGTCCATACCATCATGACCGATCTAAATCCTTACAGGCAGTACATCAAATTATGGAAAAGGTTTATCGACGATATCCTTGTGATCTGGACGGGTGACTTGTTAAACTTTGTATGTTTGTACTCTGGCTGAATTCACAAAATCTCTTCTTACAGTTCACTACAACTGTGAGTGCGGAAACAATCAACTTCTTAGATTTATCTATCTTTGTGAACAAAGAATTATCAATACTTCAAGTGAGACCCTTTCATAAAGAAACAGACAAGAATTCTATGCTACTTTATTCCAGCTTCCATCCCAAACATAAAGACAAAATTTACCATTTGGTCAATTTCTACGTATGAAACGTAATAGCAGATCCAGAAGAGATTTTGTGGAAGAAGCAGACAATCTGAAGCACAACCTTATACAGAGGGGGTACCCCAAAGAAATCGTGAGAACAGCATACAAAAGAGCATCTAATAACAACAGAGACGCCCTTTTGGAATATAGGCAGAAAAAGGAAAATGACGATAATATTGTGTTTGTTATCACATTTAATCCATTATCCAATGCTATAACAAAGATTGTGAGACACAACTGCACATTTTAGAGAAGGGTGACTGCCCGCTCTCTATACCTAAGTGTACATTCCGAAGAAGAAAAAATCTTAAAGAACTGATAACCAAAAATGATGTGTCTTTAAGTACAAGTGTCCAACCCACCCTCCCTGAGAGTTGGGGTCTACCTAAAACCAAAGGACATCGCCTGTGTGGCCATTGCAATTGCTGTGCGCAAACTATTATATCTAAAGATATCGACCTGGGCCTTAACAAAAGATGGGAACAAAGAGTACTGACAAACTGTAACTCGATGATGGTAGTATATGCTATTTGGTGCCCCTGCAACAGACTATATATCGGTAAGACCGAAAGGAAGGTAAAAGTCAGGATAGGCGAACACAAAAGTTGCATCAGAAACAATACCATCAATGCACCCTTGGTAGGTCACTTTGTCAGCCTAGGCCATAAACCTGAAGAACTAAGATGGAAAGTAGTTATGAAAATCGGACAAACACAAGGCCCTAGCAAAGATAAACATACACTTGATATACAAGAACAACACATTATTTGTCTAACTAAAAGCTACCCCCAAGGACTAAATGAAAATATTGATTGGAGTGTATTTATTAAATAATCCACTCCTTATCTAATTATAATGTATGATATCCTAGCGCCGGGCTCTTCCTAGGTTCTTCGCTGAATCCACCTTGTGGGAACATTTATCGCTACAGTATGATATGTGCTATCTACCTTTAGTCGAGATATACTTTTTTTCTCTGTTAACTGTACCTTGTCCCACGAATTTGATGCCTACTCCGACATATGCCGTTGCATTTTGCATTTTGTATTCTGTGTCCATATTGATTCCCTTTCTCTTTTCTTTTTTCTCTCCATATACCTTCCCAGATGTATATGTCCCTATAACCATTCTGATTGAACTCTCTATGAATTAGATACTGCACAACCTATTACCTCAGTCCGCTTACAATGAGTGACATAATGGACAACAATTAGTGGACTCGCATACTACACCAAGGATCTGCATTTTACACTCTGCCCATGCGCAGTAATATGAGCTAGAATCCACCACGGACTCGGGCTAGCGGGATGCATGTTGTGTGCGCTCAAACGTGCCTTAACATCCTCCATAGCCAAGATCGTTGCACACATACTTATGTTTTTCAAGCTCTCCAGCGAAAGTATTTCCATCCGTTATACCGCATACACCGATCTCTTTTCCCTTTAGGACATACATGTCCGCAATAGAGATTAGTATTCCTTGGTCAGCGAATGCGCGATCCTCTACTCGATCGCGTAGACAAGCGCTCGCGTTTCCTTAGCAACTACTGATACACACATACGGCAGTTTCTATCGTGAATACGTTACCTTTATCATTTGTCTAGTTTTTCCCACTTGCACCAATAATTATCTAACACGATTGAGCGGTTTTCCACTATTATTTTCTCCTCTACTCCTTGTTGTTTCTCTAACGAGCACAATAGTCAGTACACTATGCTGCGACATCAGGTACACATGCGCAGTGTCGAACTGTGAACCACTCGTTGAGTAAGTTAACCGCCATGGTAACGTTCGCTCATTCCACGCAATAGCGGACGTGGAAGCAACGATCTCGGGCATGGCGCTCCACAACATCTAAAACTTAAGGTAACATTTTCCCCTTAGTTACCTTTTAACGCTCTGGTTCCGCTGCTTTTCGATTCTTTAGCGCACTGACTCCAGGATATTCGATTCTTTCAACACCAGTGGATCCTGGTCACATCTGGTTAACTTATACTAAGACACTGTTAGGTATTAGTGCCTCCATCCACACCCTCCCGGAGTATGATATGGGCTTTTAACTTTCTGCTTTCCGAAGGAGACCTTTACTCTTTCCCTTGCAATAGCCATTTTTGCTACACCTAATGTCTTGTAGCACACAATTATGAACGTTGTACCTCCATCAGAATATCAACCACTGGTTGGTGATATGTCATTATTATTTATTTTAGAGGACCGGACTATTTACCCGGACACCACTATTCTCTACAGTATGATCAATCCAAGACAGACTGTCGTTACCTAGATCGAGAGTGTTGCTCTAAGTACGTTATTTTGAATCATCCTGCCACCAGCTTACTTTTTATAACACTACACAGTATAAACATTATACCCAGAAGTTAACCTTCTACACTTGAGGATTATAGGACCTTTTTGTTTTGTTATGTCTCTGTTTGCTAATAGGGATTTCCCTGGAGACTGCTAAATCACGAATGTATGCAGTACTCAAGGATTGCTTACTGACACTGAGAGATGGTAAACTCCTTCTCTAAATACATCTTCTAACCATATTGATTACTGATGTACTTTATTGAGAAACCACACTAACTGAAATGTGGTTTATGTCTTTTGTTTAATCAGGTGTATCTTGGATCTACCCTCTTGTATTATCAACAAGTTCTGGACATATACTTTCTTGATTTGTCTTTTAGAAAATACCAGAAAAGTCTGCCCATTATCAACGACAGTCTTCACTTGCCAAATCCGCCAGCTATGACTTTGTTAGGGCTGTGGGTGCTTCCTGGCCCGGCCCCCACACACATTTTATCTCCCCTGAAGAAGTTCCTAATACCAACCTAAAAAACTACAGGAATGAAACATGTTGGGTCTTTTGTCAGATACTAATAAGAAGTGTTTGGTTTAGGATTAATATTCCTTTGATGCATTTAAGATACCTCCCGACTAGGGCATCAGAACTAGAGACACCTAACAAAGAGGTTCTCATTTTATGTACTTTGTGTGGTTTTTCTTTTTGATATAAATTGTATCTTGAATTTGTTTAAAATTGTATAACTGTTCATATGTTTATATGTACACTTGGTGTTCTTGTTGTACCTATGAGATACAGCTTAACTATGTATTCTGCTCTTTACTAGCCATCTGCCGACTAGCACTTAGCATTTTCTCTCTCTACAAGCACTAGTCACTTTGTTAGTTTTTATATGTTAGCTTTTACATGTTATTTTTTTATGCACATGCTTTTATTTTTGTATGCTTTTTTATTAAAGTTTCATCATTAACCGCATTAACAATGAGGTCAGGGTGTATTATCCTTAGACCTTTGTGTCCCTACTGTCCTGACTATATTTAGATTGTGACTAGATCCAGCTAGTGATACAGATACACCCATTTAAGGTACGGGCGCTCCCCCCCCTTTTTTTCTTATAATTTACGTCAGGTTTGCTCCTCAGAAACCTATAACGATACCTGATTTCCCCCCATTTTCTTTCAGTTACCACCACAATCTGAGCCAAAGTTCCAGCTAGCGTCTCCTAGTATGCTTCTCTTAGGCTGGTCTCCTGTAGCCTCTGATTGCAGGCTGTCAGCAGGCCTCCTAATCTAGAATGAGCTGAATTGGCTACTGCCCCAGACACTGTGGTCCGAGGGCATAAAAACCATGCCTGCCAGCTGAAGGTCAGGCAGTGGTATTGTGGTGGTTCCAGGAGCTAGTGTTCGGACTCTGTTGTTTGCTGGGAATGCAGTTAGCACCCATCAGTGTTCATGTGCATGCCAATTGCAGGTGTTGGATGCCATGGTTTTCGTTTTAGCCCCAGGTCATGTTCCCCTCTGAGCTTGAACGGGTTGATGCATAAGGTTCACTCGGGCCTGCCTAGGCTCAGGCTGGCAGGCTGTTACTGGTCATGTCTGCCCCCGAAGCCGGGGTGATTGACATATCAATCCAATTAACAAGAGCATAATCTGTATATCTCCAACCTAAATTCTCTCAAACACCAGATAATCGGTGAGACACAGATGCATGCGTGCATGTCTCCCTTAGTGCTATCTTGCCGAAACATGGTCCCACGGTAACCAAGGGAGGAATAGGATACTTGCTTCTTCCTCACCTGTTGAAACTGTCCATGCTTGTTTGACAGTTTCCTGGTGCCAAGCAGGATACTGGGATCAGTGAATCTGGTAGCAGGTTATTGTCAGAGTAATTGAGCACTGACCTAGCTTTGGTATGCAACAAATCATCTGCCTCCAACTCCCTCAGGGTCAGTCGCTTCTCCAAGCAACGAGTTGGTGGTAGATGTCTTTCTTTGCCTGGTGCCGCTCTCTGGAACAGCCTCCCTGCCTCTCCTACACTTGAGGAGAACCATCACCGGTTCCGAAAGCACCTCAAAACCTTTCTCTTTGCTTCTGCTTTTTCTCCTCCTCTCCTCTGCTGACCTCCTAGCTGTAACCGGAACTGCACTGGCTACCTGGACACCCTCTGATCTCAGGCACAGGTCCTTCCCCCGCCAGCGTCACACACCGGCACTGCCCACCTGGCAACCCCTGCACTTGGGTTCGGTTTCTGTATCCCCACAGTCCCCCTACCAGCCCTTGACACCTGATGCCCGCACTTACCCATGCACTTACCCATGCACTTGCCAGATGCTGACCATTTACTTACTCATTGTTATCATCTTTTCCATGTATTGCACTGTCCCTGCCCCCTTCCCACGCACTTGCACGATCTGAATGACACCTGGCCTAGTAGGGCCATTGGGCGTCCTCCCTTTGTTCGCCTCCCTTGCCTCCTCGTGCCTTGAAACACTTGTGTATAGGCACTTCATAAATGCCATATCATATCATAGTGGGGGAAGTACACAGTGAGGGAAGCAGAGTTATAAGGGAGCGGGCAGCGAACAAAGGGGTAGTGGTGGTGGGTGAGCCAGTCTTAACATATTTTCCACTTGCAGCAAAGTCAGGAGAAACAGGACGTCAATGTATGAACTCGTGAACAACCACAGACCGATATATCCATACAACCATTGGAGGGGTTAGTAGGACAATTATATGTAACGTTAATTTAATACATTATCTATAGTTAGTTTAGAATTGTTAGGATTTTACTTTATTTTTAAGTACACTTAAAATTTCATTTCTGTTTCTCTAGGAAAGTGACTGTTTCAGCCGCAAGACCAAAAAGACGAAAACTGAGGCTGAGGACAATAAACGTACACATGCTGACATGTGTGTGGATTGGAAAGCGTGTGGACAAATTGTGAATTTACACAGTATTGCAAATCTTGCTACAAAAGCAGGAATGACAGACGCAATCACTGCAGAAGACTTTGCACTTACCACAGAGAAGCCAATAACGTTGGGTCTGCCTGACCGAGACACCGTTTTTCAACTGAACCCTTCCATGGACACAGACCCTATCACTTTAAAGGAATTTACGGAAAATCTTGTGACTGTAACTATCGAGGGTGAAAGGTCTAATGTCTTGGATTCAGAAATTGATATTGAATCAGCCAACAGTGACTCTTCATCTGAAAGACTTCTGTCAGTAGATCGTTCTTCAGCAACTCTGTCAAGGGATATCAAACCTGCACAGGTAAACGTTGACGCACAAACTGTCGAGCAACTTGTGTCAACAAAAGAATCGTTCATTACCATCTTGCTACCCGTTGCATGCTCCCAGGATCCATCTTTGGCCACAAATTCACTAGTATGTTCCGATCAACAAATCCTTAGGGTAGAAAATGCTGAATTTGACGATGCCAATGATGTAGATTCCGACACTGAAGTGTTAACGATAGAGCATTCGTACTGCAGACAAGACTTTGACCGGGAAGATATGTGGCGAAAAATTGTGAAGTTGAATTCCAAAATAGCATTTCTTGAAGGACAGGAGAGCAATACATTATCCCGCCTCAGATCCCTGGAAGCTCTCATTGGAAAGCTGAAGGAAGAGAACTTGCTATCTGAAGAAAAGCTTAAGATTGTGGAGGATTGTTTCACTACCTATGAAGTTACCATGATATAATATACATTTTAAAACATTTGCTAATAGTCTTCCTGGTTTATTTCAGATTTAAAAATCCAATAATGTACATTGACTGCCTTTTTTCTTGAAAGATGAATGCTTTGTTGAATTTCTTGCAGGTTTAGGCAAGGTATCGAAAGGCGCATGTTCTCAGGTTAGTGATGCATTGACACAACACTTGCACAGCACCTAACATCTAAAGTTGAAAGGTGCATGTGAGGATGTGCACTGTAGTTGGTAATTCTCATGGGTTATTTGCATCTGCTTGAGAGATCATCCGGAGTCTGCATCTCTACCTGGGCACTCTGCACACCTCCACTTTATCCTGCCATAATATGGTCCCCCAAATTGTCTGTGATAAACAACACCTTGGTTGTCTGGCTACAGAGGCAGACGTAAGAAGCGAGAGGTAAACAGTTCATTGCTAATACAGATCCTTAAAGGATTTGTTCTATTGGCAAGAGGCAGTTGTTCCCAGGACACTTTACATATTCCTTGTATGTTGTCCTATTTACTAGGGAAAAACATGGTTTGAAATTGTTGGGAGCTATTTAGCTACTTCTTCTAGGAGAGACCGGCTACCTTGGAACAAAGAGCTACTTTTGGCTTCTCGGGCCAACAAGCGCCGTACAAACATGCATATGTGACTTCATATTTCAGAATGCCAATTAAGCATAATTAGGACACCTCTAGTACACGTTTACACATAATGAATCATACATAATGGGCAAAAATGTAACATTTAAATCTTATGTGGAAGTTGAATATGCGCTGCGCTGTGTACTTGCTCTTGGTCCCCAAGTGGTAGTTCCTGCCTACTAGGTGACATCGGCCATCCAGGAGCTAGTCTTAGCTCCTGCTCATAGAATCATAATTTTGAACCCTGGAAAAGTATGTGTACCACTTTTAGTAAACCGTTGCTGTTAATTGGTGAACTTTGAGTAATCGTGCATTTCTATTAATGGCTCGGCGTGTAAAAGCACTTTGGTGGACCTCGATAGAGAGGGGTGTAGATTGGGTCTTGTAAGCGGTCAGAAATTTGAGGCGGACAACTTTGTGAAGATTGTTCAAAAGATGCCATTTCATGAACTCAAAAGGTTGGATAATCGCCTCACTATCCCTACCCTGACAAGGATTTCCCTGCCTAAAATAAACTAAAGGAAACATTCTTAACAAAAGGTTTCTGTCCCTCACACTTGTACATACAACAACGAAATATATGGCAGTTCAATTATAAAAAAATAAGTTATGTTTACAGCCTGCTAACCGTCTCGCCTTATAATCTGGGTGAATTCCCCTTCCCCAGATTCGGACGGGATTCAGTTCAACACAAAGATAAGGAAATCCTGTCTTGTAACACAGTTTCAATGCGGTTCTTTTGGTCCCACCTTGAATTCAACCAATAGTTCAACATTGTTCGAGGTTTTCCTCTTTCCACTTGTGACCAAAAGCTTAAAGCAACTTCTTGGCATAAATCCAGGGTGCTTCCTTCCATAGTTCACTTGGATCAAAAAAATATCTTTGTCAGGACAATTCTGCAGCAGTTCACACAACACTTGCTTCAGCAACATTAATTTGTCAGGATGATCCTGTAACTGTTCACAAAAACATCTTGGTGTTTCTGCCACTTCTTCTTTAAGACATTAAACCACACTTGGGTACTTCCGTCGCTTCCACCTGGTCCACTCACTTGCCAGGCCTACGACTACAAGGTCCTCTGCCCTGGTGTACTCTCATGCCAGGAAAGAATAAAATTGCTAACTATAGGTACTTCTGGTAAAGGTAAACTTCCAACAAGTTAGCAATGTCTCTTGCTCACAACCTGAGGTTTTAGTACTTCTTTTGGAAAACAAGAAACCCATTGTTGCTGTTAGTTACTCACTTGTGATCGCCACACGCAATGCAGGTTATGCTCCACTCCTCCTGAATATCTCCTCTCCGAAGGGCAGCCCTCCTGCCACTCTTGTTTCCCCACTTCTGCATCAACCAAATGCTGACAATGGTTCTATCTTGCTTTGGCAACGTTGGTTCTTTATAACTTGCCTTGATATTATTTTCTTTTGACTTTGGCAATAGTTGTTTGTATTGAGTTCTCCTAATATTGCCCTTGGTTGCTGCTTGGCAAATATTCTGTCCCACACAAATACAATTGCACCCTTCTGGTCTGAACGGCATCCTCTACTTGGCTCCCTGCAGCACGCGCCAGTCGAGAAAGGAGCTCTCCGCGCTCCAACAGATCTCTGATTGTTCAAGCCTATACAAAGGAATGTAATCTTCAATTCCCACGCTCTCGATGGACATTTTTACTCCCATCCTCTTTCAACATATCTTTGTATCCGCTCATAATTGCAGCACACACCTTTTGGAATGCTTCTGTGGTCTTAGGTCCTCATCTTGCCTTCCCTGGGAGCTGCTGGACCCCACAGTCCCTCACCAGCTGCACTGTGCTCCACTTTTGAATTACAGTTGAGTTCAGCTCAGTTAGAAGGGGAAAGGGGGAATGGGATAAAACAACAAACAACACAGGAGCTCTTCTTATTTAACACTTGCTTCCTGCATCAGAGGGATAAGGGTTAAAAATGCATCATTCCTTTAACATCACAACAAGCTTTCAATTTTATAAAACCTCTGTGTTGTGTACCTGTGTCTCCTTCTCCATTTGCCCAAAGGAGTTTAAAGCCTTTTAACCTTACTGTTTAGCAGTCTGTAATAGTTTTAACCTTTTCGAACTTCAGGCAACTAACTCTTTACCATTCATTCTTCTTAAAGTTGATTTCTTAACTATTTTTTCAGTTACAGTCATAACCCAGATTCACACTGGTTTCCTGTGGCTAGTTATCGCATCAGAGTTCAGACACTTTCCTTCTGTTATGGTTCCACCTTGCAACAAAATATGTGCTTGAATTGGTTTTTCTTTCAATCACCCCAACTCGTACTGTTTAACATTTGCCTAAATACCTAAATGCTTTGCCTTAAAACTCCATAACCCAAGCTTCTCAGTAAATGGGCCGTCGCCCTTTGTAAAGCGCATGCGCACACTGTCAGAAGAACATTGCTGTATTAATCCGGAAATCCAGTTCACTTTGAAGAAACAATTAGCAGTCTTAGCTCAGCGTTAAGGGTATGTGTTTCACATTTCTTAGTACCCGAAACGATTAATCGCACATGAAGAATATCTCCCTTCCTGTGCGAGCGCTGTAATTAACAGCTGCGTAGGACAGCTGAACGTACGTTCTTTCCTTTTCCCAGTTATCACTCACGGTTGACGATGCAAGAGTAAACGGACCACAAAGAATTACTCAGTTTCATTTCCATTGACTCGCATACTTGCCAACGTTCTGTGACCAAAAATCTGTAGGAATCTTAAAGTTTCAAAAATAGTCAGGCGAGGAGGTAATGATAGGAATAGGGCACGTCAGCAGCCCATTGTCATTGAATGAGCCCGCCGCCGCGGGTGCATTCAATGACAATGAGGCGCCTGCCACACATTCTGCCATCACGCCAGCTCGGGGGAGCCCTTGAAACACTCGCCCGAGTTGGCGTGGTGGGGGGCTAATGGCGCCTTTTGCCAAAGGCACCCGCGGCGGAGGGGCACTTTTAGCCCATCGCCGTGGGTGCCTTTGACATTAACAGCCTGCATGCCGCACCTTCTTCCGCTACGCCAGCTCAGGGAAGTCCTTGAAAGACTCCCCACGAGCTGGCGTGGGTAAAAAAAAAAAAAAATTGTAAATTTTTTTTTTTTTCTTACAAAAAAAAATCGGTATTTGGTGTAAAAAAATCGGTAGGCGGTAGGACTGCTTAAAAAGCGGTATCCTACCGCCTAAATCGGTAGGGTTGGCAAGTATGAAACAGCACAACATGGAAAGATGCTCAAATGTAAAACAAAAAAAATGTATAATTCTGAATGTTAAGTTAACACCAACTTCAATTACTTAAAGTCACAGAAGGTAATCACACAGAGCTGGTAGGTAATGTTTGCCGCTGCTCTGTAGCAGCAGCCTGGGCAATACATATGTATTCCTGCAGTGCAACTTAAATACTGAATGACATGGATACTGACACCCCCCTCAGTCTGATAGTCAGATGCTGGGTGATGCTGTGTTACGCTCTGCCACTTGCCTTCACTGGGTGTTTACCTAAGGGTTATACTGACAAGACTGTAGGACAGAGTCGCAAAGCTGTCAGGGCAGTGGATTGGTCTGAGTGCAATCAAAGTAATCACCTACCAGCCAACTGTACAGACAGACTAATTTAGGTGTTGCAGCTTTGGCCTGCAACATGCCTCAGAGTCACATAAATGATCTGCCACTGTAAAAAGCAGAAGGAGCTGTCACCCAAATCTGTAGGCGGTAGGACTGCTTAAAAAGCAGTAGCCTACTGCCTAAATCTGTAGGGTTGGCAAGTATGGACTCAGAGCCTCCTAAAAAAACTCCTAAATCTACTCTCTCAGCGTTGCAAATGACAAATCAAGTGAAGTCTTTTCAATTAACCAAATGCGCATTCAGTCTCCTTCTACGCCTACACTGCGCAACACATTATTTACAGTTTCTCTTCCTTAATGTAACGTGGGCACCCTTAGCTTTAATTCTGGCGAGTTTCTAGTTCCAGAGCAAAATTTTAATGGTCCCTTTTCTTTTAAGTTCCACAAAGTCTGTAGTATCCAATTACTCAACACAAAGTTCAGATCAAAATTTAACTAAACTAAGCCAAGCTACGCTTGTCAAAAAGCTGCGCTCCCACCAGTTTGTTGATTGAAGATCACACCACTGCTTGCCAGTCTTTTAGCTTGAAAAAGTTTCAGAAAGATATTTTCTTGGGAGTTAAAGGGTAACTTGACTACTCATTCAAAGGGATAGTGATGAAAGCAGTTTAGAATGGGCAGTCTAAGCTATTTGCCCTTCACATTCTAGATTGGAACCCTGCTGTGAAGATCCACCATCTTGGCCTGGGTTCAGGCCCAATCCTCCATTTTGAACACAGAACTCGGTTGATCTCTGAGAGGCAACATTAAGGAAAACTGATAGCCCTTTACCTTTGCACCCAAAGTCACCTCCCCCAAACTTAAGTACACTACCACTCACATAATGACTCCTTGCTCTGGGCCCCACCTTACCTGCCTGATTCCTGATGCCCCCGAAATGTGGTAGGTAATGACGTCATCCCATAGTTCAACATTCCCACAACAAACGAGTTTAATTACAAGTTCCGACTGGCCGGGGACCTCTAACCCCAAACGTTATGCACATGTTCTTTGCATGGACACTTCAACAATATGAGGAGGGAAAGTAATAAACAAGTTGCCTTTGAACTGGTAATATGTTATCTGCCCAAACTTGCTGGTGTCCTTATTTCCCATGAAATCTATACGAATACCAATTCAGCACACATGACCTCTGGTCACATCCTGAGAACCTGATCGAAACCCATAAACCATTTGCCCATTCTGCCCTTAAGCGTCCCTTGCACCGGGTTTATTACTTGGTTCCAAGCTAGCTCTTACGGATAAAACAGCCACAACATTGGCATTTTCTGATGCTTAAGCAACTAGAATATTGGGTCATATTAAAGACACAAGCAGGGAAAGTGCAACTGATGAAAATCCAGAACGTCTAATTCAGAAACTAGAAAGACTTATATGACGCGAAATATCACAAAAATTGCACGCAACCACACCTGCACAATACTTTAGATCAAAACGGATCCCTAGAGGTTTAAGAATTTATCTCAGACTCTCACTCTGTAAAGGGAATAAGGACTTTGTGAGCAGGTGGGAACCAATTTTAAACAAATGTTCCCTGGATCTCATCCTACTAACAATCGAGGAACTTGCCAAATCTGTTTCGAACATTCAACTTGAGATAGATGAAGTATCAACACAACTATCTAAACTAAAAACTGGAGCACAATTGAAACTAATCTTGGAAGATACCAACTCCAAACTAGAAGGGTACAAAAATGACATTGAACAACGTAAAATTTGTAAATTCAGAAGGGATACCTTGGACTACGCAAGGGATATAGTCTACTCTTGGCAAGAATTCTATGCTACCAGTAGACCCACGACAACTAGACCACTATGACAACGTTTTTCTACCAATAACAACACGGACCGCAGTGAGGTGAAAAGTGGCGAACTGGAAAGACCTCCAAAAAATACCAATTCCTTAACCACAACCCCATTGCAGGAACCATCAGCTGAAACATCTACTGATATTAGAATACGTCCCTCACAACAGCCTTTTTTGGGAAACGAAAGACAAGAGGAAAAAAGACAGCACAGACAGAAAAATGAATAAAACATCTGGTCTTCCATATTTGATCTAAACCTCTGACAAAAACTCAATTGGAAACACTTAATTTAGCGGTCTCCTTTATATCCACCAACAATACCTCCCTTTTTGAGGAGAAGTCAGTTTATTTCAATTGATACGTAAGATGGAACTAAAAGTGTTTTTGAATAATATTGAGGAAAATACACAACAACAAACCAAGTCCAAATATTTAAAACTGAAAAACGAAAGGAGCTTTCATCCCCAAGTTAATCACCCTCTTATCAATCTATTCAAACTAAGAACAACTAAAGACTTGAAGCGCCTCAAATACGAATCTCCCAAAACATGTAACATCCGCAAACATCAACTAACCATCATCAAACAACTAGCGGAGGACAATAGTCTCACCCTCAAACCGGCAGATAAGGGAGGAGCACTATTCTTAATGGACACTACCCTCTACAACTCGGGTTGTCTAAAACTCTTGAATGACACCAGGACCTACATGCCTTTTAGATGGTGACCCCATCTTGGGGATTAAAAATATCATCAAAAATGTTGTGGACAAAGCTGCAGATATGGACTGGATTACAGATAGAAGGTTGGAGTATCTTATTCAAAAACACCCATGAACGCCAGTCTTTTATGGACTACCAAAGATTCACAAAAACACCAATGACCCGCTTTTTCGACCAATTGTCACCGGGACAGACTGTGTTTTTTAACCGCTGGCCATTTATTTGGACACAGCGTTACAACTATTGGTTCAAACAACTACAACCTATCTAAAAGATACTACTCATTTTCTGAACATAATCAATTCATTGTCCTTGACTGAAGAAATTCTTATTCTCTTTACAATGGATGTAAATAGCCTCTACACTTTTATCCCACACAAAGAGGGCATTGAAGCACTTGAATGGTTCTTACTAAAGCACAACCAGGTCACTATCCATAAAGTATTTGCATTGGAACTCATAAACATCATACTGTACAATAACTATTTTAGATACAATGGACAATTCTACTTGCAAATTGCTGGAACATCCATGGGCTCTTCTGATGACCTATCCTATGCCAAGATCTTCATGCACCAATTTGAAAATGCCCATGTACTAGAGAATCCACAATGGAAGGATAAGATCAAATGCTGGCAAAGGTACATAGACGACCTCTTTGGAATATGGATTGGTACTGAGAATGAATTAACAGAATTTTGGCAGTTCCTCAATGGGTGCAATGAGAGAATCGGATTTACGAAGGAGGTTGGCAAACCAGCAATTAACTTCCTGGATGTAACTATTGAAATAAATGGCGTGGGACTCAACACCAAAATCTATAGAAAGCCTGCAGATGTTAACAGCTGTCTACATCACAATAGTTTCGACCCAAAACATCTCAAAGAAAACTTACCTTACAGTCGACTCCTCAGGATTGAAATAATTACATCTGATGCAGACACATTACAAGATGAATAGGACTCCATGAAAATGAGATTCCTAGAAAGAGGTTTCCCCATGGAAACCATGAATAAAGCCGTTGTAAGAACAAATACACAAGAGAGGAATGATCTGTTGCACGGTAACACCAAAAAAGAAGAAACAATCTGATACATACGCTAAAATATTTAAGCCAGAGCTTCCAAGTCAAGAGGATAATGTATAAATATTGGGACCTCATCAGATCAGATGACACATTAAGACAACTCCTTCCAGACCCGCCAATGATGGCGTATAAGAGGGGAAGAAATCTCAGAGATCAACTGATTAAGGCAGAAAAATCGAAACAACCAACACAGGGCACTCTCAGCAAACAGAAATAATGAACATTTGCATGTCTCAACTGCCAATACTGCTCCAGCATCATCAAAGGGGATCACATCAGACACTCGAATACTGGTAAAAAAATAATGCTAAAAAACTAAATGTAATCTACGCTCTTCGCTACCTTTGCGGCAAATATTATGTAGGCAAGACCATCAGAAAGGCAAAAGAGAGGTGGCCAGAACACAAGTCCTGTATTAGGACCAAGAATATCAAATCATGATCATAAACATAACATCTCACAAATGAGTGGCGATTTTGGAGGTGCTCCGCCCCCGGCACGAGTAGGCAACTTACTGAGACTGCTAGCACAAAGGGAACTTCTGGATACACTGATTGGATGCCTTGACCCCTCTCGGAATTAACAAGGACTACTATCTAGGTCCCTTTCTGTAAAATAATACAAACTTTGTTTACTGAATTCTGTGACTCCTTCGAAAAGACCATCATAACCCCAACATCCTACCACCATGGGTTATAATAAGAAATAAAAGAAAATAACCTATATCTTTCGCTTTAGTTATCTAAATGGAACTAGAGAAAGGTTGATATGAGCTATTGGTCTGAGGTATCTTCTCCACACCTACATTCCACACCTCCACACTTGAGAAAAGGGATATACTCTGCCTGGTTTTGTAAAAAGCCTTTCTGGATTACTTTTTGTGAAACATGATCATAGTATCCATATTCGGTTGTAAGATTTGTACACCCTGTGTCTTGGGATAGCAGTATACACTGATAGATGATGCACATCTTAAAATTATATGCTTACAATGCAAATGTAATTTTTAAGTGCGGTCACCTCGAATTTTGAAATGACATTTAACATTAATGTGCGGCCCTTAAATGGGGAAGATTGTACACCCTCTGACTAGGGGTAGCTGACAATAACGAAATAGGTTGTTTCAATATTACATTACATGTGACATGCTTTAAATTATAATAGATATTCGAAAAAAGACATATATCGATAGTCCACCGGATTCACAAGTATTCACTTCCCCTTTTGTTGTTTACTCAGAATTAGATTACTCTCAGGGACTTGCAGCCACTTAACTATTCTCCAAGACTTTTTCTTTCGAGTGAAATACTCTACACAAATATAATGCCTTAGGGCATGCTTGACATAATATTTATTTGTTCCATCTTTTATTAGAGTTATAAGTTGAGGTGACAAGCGTTCTGATGACTTCCCTCTTTAATCTAACCCTGTGGAACTCACATGACATCCGATTGAGTAATTGGACTAGTTTACACATCTTCATTACATTGCTTCTTAAGTATCAGACAAACAGTTCTACATGTAACCTTGTATATCTCACATGACTTCCTATTGATTAATGGGACTAGCTAGCACGTCATCATTACGCTGCTTCCTAGACATCAGACAGACACTTCTACATATTTATGCAGGTGTCCGTCTTGAACAGTATGACATCCCTTTCTAGTTTTCCTCAAGCTGCATATTTTAACTACACATGTTTGTGTATTAACTTCATGTAGCGAACAGTTATGAATATCAATAATGTACTAAGAGTTCCTGTGACATCACTCGCGAATGCTCGTTGTGATGCCACTCGCTCGAGCGCGATAAAACTTCTTTATTGGACATTTCTGTATACATTACAGTACACACATTATCAAGGGTAGAATATGCATGCTCCTGTTTCTACGGTTTTGTTACTGTTATCATGATGCCTTTACTCAAAACACCATGGTTTACTCCGGCATGACGTCACCCGCGCATGCGCGTGTGACGTCAAGGCCTTGAGGGCATCACAGCAGACATCGCTCTACCGGCTACAGGCTCCTGACATTTCCGCCGCCGACCACGTCGTTCCTAGCAGAACCTCAAAGACAAGTAAGTTATAGAGAGCATCAGTTTAGACTAGAACTAGTTTAAACTTAGATTCTAATACTTACCCCTCTTACCGTTATTGCAGAATTCGGTATTGGACATCACATACCGGTTCTAGTTGAAACTTCCCACTTCACTTGGTGCCGCATCCGGATTTCCGCTTGGAAACCGCCCTGTTCTCTAGTTGAATATAACAAGTATGTTTTGCAGAAAAGGAAGTTAATGTTAGACTTTTTATAATCAAATTGATTCTTATCATTCAGACTATACTTACCATTTTGTAGAATTCAGCACTGGATCCGAATATATTGGTTTTGAAACACCTGTTGCCATATTGGGATCCTCACCTGATGGTTTGAGCAATTTGGTACCACAGAGCTTAGCCTCTACATGCAAGTTTGATAAGGCATGTTGTGCCATATTTTGGTAAGGTGGGCAAGTTGCCCCGCAATTAGAGTTCATCTGCCTCTAACTTGGCATACTAGTGTCATCCGCCGAGCCGAATGGCGGTTGCTTCCGCGTAGGCGGCTCCGATGTAAGCGACTATACCAGTAGTTCCAGCACGTCGTTTTCATACGTGCTGTGACGGTCTAGTGGGCACCCAAGATGGCGGTCGCTGGGAGGTACTAATTCATTACTCTCCCAACGACTGCCACGTTGCAATCCCAGATTTTTGGCTTGTGCTACTTTTTGGGTGAAACGCTAGTTTTCTGCTTTCACGGCTTACACTGAGCCGCTCTGCTTCCTTTCGGGTTCGCACCTTTTGCGATCTGCTTCCTTTTCCTTTTTCTGCTCGCTCGGCTACTCCGAGGTGAGCCTCTCGCCCTGCTCTCTCCTCCGCCTTGGGTTTCTTTACTGCCGCTCCTCACGGTATCTGTTATCTCCGTGCCTCAGTCTTCCACTACGAAGAACTTGCTACAAGACCTTCTTTCGCCTACCCGTGAAATTCCTCCTACCAGCATTGTCGGCGGTTACCTGACATCTAATCTCCTGGAAATCTCCTGTGTGTCAAAGGGATTTTTCTGCCGTCCAGGCTTTTTCCCTTACCGCCTGACCACGGGAGAGGAGCCTCAGGACTGCTTGTATCAAAGCATTCACTGTGGCTTCCTCTCGTGGCAGGCAAACTTCATCTAAGGAGAAGAGGGATTATTACACACGTCGCCATCTCAGCCCCGAGGACTTGGAGAACTACGAAACAGGTGAGGAGAGTGGGGAGGAAGAAGGGCTAGGAGCCAAGGATAAATAAGACAACTAGCCACATGTACCAATCAATTTGTCTCCACACCCACTTGCCATGGTTTAAAACACGGGAACAATATTCAAGATACTGACCCTCTAACGTCATGTTGAAAATAGCAGTAAAAAACTCCTAGTGAGTAATAGGTAAGAATGTGTTCTCAACTCTGTATTTTAGCACTTGCACATGAGTTGCCGCCTCCCCCCCCCCCTGGATATTGAGCAGGAAAGGCTACTTATGTATTATACCAACAGTCATCCTAGTTCTATGTAAACATGACACATTTCTGATTGAGCACCCATATCCATCCGAGCAGTCTCATTTCAGCCATCATTAAAATATGCCAACTAATTATACAATTAGACAGGAGTATATATCTGTGGAATGAATATATGAAGTTAACCACTTATTTGATGCATCATTTATTTGACTGTATATATACATTGCAATTTGCACAACCTCTTAAGTTAAAACTCTTTTTCAAATGATTTATATGTATACTTTCTGAATCGTCTCTGGCAAGATCATGATTGTAGTAGATAAACGTTTTTCATTAAGACATATAGTCATAATCTAATGGTCCTATATAATGTTTTTCTTTTATAGAAATGAATTTTTGCCCCTGATGAAGAGCGATACGTACTCTAAATGCGTTGGGCCATTTGCAACTAATAAAGATATACATTGTTTCATACAACTTGTCAAATTGTATATTTGCTATATTTAAAATGTACTCTGTGTTATAAGGTGACGCAACAAATTATAGAATGAATATCCTATATTGTTTTTCAAATACAGGACAGTCTATACCGTTTACTCCGTCTTTGATGGGGATTCTGATATTAGACCGTACCCTATTAATACTACTTTAGGCTTCAGGCATTTAAAAGTGTGCAGGGGACGCAGGTTTCCTAATTGGGAATCCTTTTCTTTTACATTTTCCCCCCATACTAGATACCAAGGCTGCACATTCATCCCCTGCACCTCAAAATATCTTAATTTGGACAGTAAATTCAATAACGTCCCTTACCACCAACATAAATATATATCACTTTTAAATAGGTGTGCTTGGTGCTCTCCCACCTCATTACAAACTAGCCCAGCCAGATGGCCAGACTTCCCTGGCAAATGAATAACAGTCTCACATGTACTTAAAAAGATTGCATCTCCTCTCCACAATAGTGCCAAGTTGTAAAATACCTGAGCCTGGCCGTAGCTGACCATCTGATATTATCACAGCTGTCCGCTGCATAACCTCAACCTTCATTCTTGCTAAGCCAGTTTTCCCAGTCACACAAAGTTCATCTCGCCACCCCAGGCTTCTGGGTCGGCACGGCACATTCCCTAGCTATGAGCCGACATGCCGCATACAGATTTGTATATTCATCATGTACCCAACTGTCCCAAACACATGTCCTTATGTATGATCAGGGCTACAGTGTCCTCTCAAAGTGATTATTCCACTGAAGATCTCCTTTCTCCAGCATGTGGTCTGGCATGGATTCACATGCTCATGAATACTCCGTCGTCAGGCTGGGAATCCTCGGTAAAGAAAAAATAAGTTTCAGTTTTGTTTCTGAACTGTCTTTCTACTATAACCAATCACTGATCTCTGGGTCATACTGTCCCCAGCCAATGACTGCCCTCTACCTAAGCCCCTCCTCTGGCAGCCATCTTCAGATTTTTACTGCATGTTCAAGTGTTGGGAGTCCTTGTGCAGTAGCTCTTGAGCTTTAACTGCGTATTGCGTTTTTTCAAAGAGTTTACTCTTATTTTATTTAGTCAATCGAGCCTCAAGCTCCACCGATTCTTCTTCTGATCAACGGGGACCTGTTTTGGAATTTTCTACGCCCCTCAAGGGTGGATTTTCATCAAATTCAACTTCTTGGAGGATTCCGGAAGACCATTGAGGCCTACCCCGATTTGGACATGGCCCAGGACAAGGGAGATTCGACGCCTATTGGATCCAAACTGTTCAGGAACTGGCCAGGATGTGGACTGCAGAATGTCTTTAAGGAGGACGAGCACTCCCGGTGCCTCTACTGCCTACACGCCGACAAGTCGCACCTGGAGGAGGACTGTGCATTCTGCAAGAACATGTCCACCCGGACCATGAAGGACCGTTGTAAACGACTCGCTGACTGGTTGGAGGCGAAGGGCCCAGCAGCAGGTGAGAAGAAGTCCGAGCGGTCTTCTAAGATCTTTGAGGGTGCTCTGGCGATGGGGGGGCCCAACAAAAGGCAAAGCACCATTGGTGCGGGCTCCTCGGCTGCCAGGCAGGGCGCAAAGTCACTGATGCCATCATCCACGAGCCAACGCTCTGGCTCGGTGACGAGAAAGTCGGAGAATCCGGGTAAGCTTTGGGAGAAGCCCCAGTCGATCCGACTGAGAAAGCCAAGGGGGAGCAAGGCGTGACCCTCCCCCTAAGGTGAAGGCCTCAGACACGCCAAGGTTGTAAAGGCCCTGATTCAGGGAGTCGTAGCGGCCCAGGCAAAGCCTGCGGAGGCTACCCCAGTGGAGACTATCTCCGGGCTTAGAGTTTCCCTGCCACCCTGGACGGAATCATCTTTCCAGCCAATCGAGGAGACCCCCGTGAAACCCTGGGTTGAGAAAGAAGGGGGGGCACGGTGGCCATAACGGACTCGGATACCTTCTCCGAGGATGGGCTGGCTGGCGTCAAAGCTATCCTGGACAAGAAGTTCGAGGAGGCCGGGACCTACGGGAAGGATCCCGATGAGGCGGCCATAAAGAGCGATGGCGGAGCTGACTAGGAACCACGGCCCGTGGGGGACCCCACGCCCCACCCGATGCTCCCGTCGCAACCGATGCCTACACCATAGGACAACTCAGGAGCAATCCTCATGGCTTTGCAGACCCTTTGCACGGAGATAAGGACAAGGCTGCTCTTGCCCCCACCAGATGACCCAGCGGCGCCTGGATCCTCTGGGAGCCCGCCGAACAAGCGGAGGTGAGTCCATCCTCCCCCTCCCTTCCAGCCTTCATCCCCATCCCCTTCGCTGAGAGACGAGACGGAGATGGGGACAGAGACAGGGACGACAGGAACTGACGACGGTGGCGATGACAGAATGGATCTCCCGTCCCCTCCCTTCCTGGCTTCCCCACCTGACAAAATTGTCTCCCTTCACGCCATGATCGCCAGGGCCTCGGAGTTTTTCCAGCTGTGTCCTGAGGAACAGAAGGAGGGATTTCTCTACCAACTACAGGAAGCCAAGAGGAAGACGGTACTCTCGGTACCGCTGTTGGATGACATATGGGACGAAGGACTATCCCTTTTGAAGAACCTGTCCACGGCCCCTGCGAAGAGAGACTGGTATGAGAAGAAGTATCGGGTCCGGGACTCTTCTTCTATGTGCCTGTAGTAATCAGGACAGGAGACGGTATTGATGCCTTAAACAATACTTTATTTCCTTAAGGTTCAGGAAGTCTTGTCCCTTCTTTTAACAAACTATAATGTGGTGTGAAGGTAGTTTCCTCACTACCCTCAAAGTCTTGGAGATAGGTGCTAGTGGATGGTTCAATGATGTCTAAACGTAACATTTCCTTTAACTCCTCCTTGATCACTTTTCTACGGGCCTCCGGGATCCTATATGTGTGATGCTGGAAATGCATCGGAGGGACAGGGCCTCCGTATCCTTGTCCTTTGCTGTTTTTATCGTGTGTTCTGTCGTGTTTTCTGTGCAGGAGTTCATGTGGGACTCCTGGCGGTGCAACTCTCTCTCCTTTTGGTTTGGTGAACAGACCCATGGGATACCCTTATGGCACCCATGGGTAGGGGTACAACCCTGTGCCCCTAGTGTATATTTTTGGGCACCTGTGTGTGACCCACAGAGCAGGGTATGGGCTGGTGGCAGCTCCGTGCTGGAATGACTGGTGCCCTGAGCGTCCTCCATTTTGGGATGCCCAGGCCCTGTCATTGGAATCGGTAGATTCCTGATGGAGACAAAATGGCCCCCATGGCCTCTTGCCTTCCATCACCTGTTACCCTGATCTTCCCAGGAAGCCCTGCCTCTGTCCCTTCCCCCTGACTGGCTGTTGGGATGAAGTTCCGTATATGGTAGTTTGGGGAAGTGCCGACCAGACTGGCTGGAGCCTTCTCACCGACCGTATGTTGTGGGTACGCCTGTGGGTGGGACCTGGGTGAATGGAGTGTGTGACGAATATACATTCTATGTTGTGACTGTCTACTATCTGGTGTTTGACACAATGGTTGAGACAGCCCTGCCCGAAACCAGTATGAATGCAGCTTGGAGTGTTGAATGGCTCAGTACTTGTCCCAATACACAACTTGTTGTGAGTGTCTGGAGAGAAGTGAATGTGTCATGAACCGTCGTCTACGTCTTTTCTGGACCTCCTGGTCCCTGACTCGCAGGGGATTGCATGCAGTTATCCTTCCAACATGGCCGCCCGGAACAGAATACTCCGGATCGGTCTATGCGTTCCACGCAGCTCATCCTACAAAAGGGACACACCCCCGCGGCTCTGCGTGTCTCAACGCTACCGCTACCTGTAGTCGGACGTGCTTAGCCGGAGTTCGATCGGGGCTCTCGCTTGATTCCTTGTTCCCAGTCCCTTGAATTCCCTCCTGTTCCCTTTCCTCCCCAATCTCCTGGAAAACCTTCCGCGCTCGATTCACGGTCTCCCGTGCCTCCGAGCGTACCTTAATTACTTCCTGGAATTACCCTGGACTTGTAAAACGCTCCTGGAAACTGAACCGCTACTCTCACGCTGGACGCCGAAGACCGGCGTTCGGGACTATACAAATCCCGGACCGTAAAGAAGAAGAAATCCAAGAAGGTCGCAAGTACACAACAGAAACAGGTGAGAAGGGGAGAGACTTGTGACAGAATGGCCTGAATACCTTGTGTGCCCGATTGGCTGCCTGCCTGCATGAATGCCCGTAGTCGTGATTGGATGCTTGAGTATGACCCAGCGGAATGAATGGGAGATCAACAGTATATCTGGGGACCTCTCACTGCTAGGAATTGTGTTCAGAAGCTGAAGTCCACTACGACGAGTAACTGGAGTGAAGCTTAACCTTGAGCCCTGCTGGACGAGAAGGATTGCTGTTGCTTTCCTTCGCAATCGGAAAGCTGCTGTGCTTCAAGAACTGACCCAGAAAGGATCTGGTAAGGCGCCCTCTTCCCGAGCCACGAGGGACCATCGTGCACCACTGATCTTTGCCTAAGCTCCCTGTTAGACTGACCTTCGACAGGCTGCCGACCCGATACGGGGACTGCTGCGCAACTCCAAGGAGAAGCGCCCGGACTGTTGTCCGCCACTGTCGCTGACCGCCATCACCGACCGGAGCCGCCGTGCTCCCATTGCCTAAGAACTTAATTGATCCACGGACGATCTCATCCGCATCGTCGCCGCTGTATCCTGCTGGAGAACGCCTGACCGTCGACGCGCCGAGGAGCATCCTCCTGTGGGTTTCCCACCACCCAAAGACCAGAGACGCTGACGACTCGACGCCCTTGCTGGACCACAGTTCTTCAACTCTTTGCGGTCCAGAACTATCGACACCGAGGTGCCCCGCACGCCTCTTCCTGGCAGGACGTTTACGCTTCCCCGTCAACGAGCACCGCTAGGAACGACGCAGCCACTTCACGGTCGTAGCTCGACCTGTTCTCTGTCGGACGTTCGACGAGCCGTGACTCCTGCCTGTAAGGGAGGACATTTAAGAAGGGTTGTCGATTTACCCGACACGGAACGCTACAACACCAAGGTACTTTGGGGTTGCAGAACTATTGGGAAGTCTAAGGGTGAACAATCTATGGACTGGGTTTGTATCTTTCTTCTACAGGTTGCCCAGGTGGGGGGGGGTCTCCACACAGAGCTGTATTTAACGGTAGT
Source organism: Ambystoma mexicanum (assembly GCF_040938575.1). Classification (NCBI taxonomy): domain Eukaryota; kingdom Metazoa; phylum Chordata; class Amphibia; order Caudata; family Ambystomatidae; genus Ambystoma; species Ambystoma mexicanum. The sequence goes on from NC_090936.1 coordinate 55,277,943, forward strand.
TACCAGTATTCTGCCTATTGCTCAACCATCCTGCTTTCCTTCCTCTCTCTACTGCTGGTTTCCTCTTTATTTTGATCTGTGTGTCATTCTGACCGTATGCACTAGAATAAGATCTAATAACGTTAGTGGTACCACTTTAGAATTGTACATATTTACCATTGTTGATTTTCCGAGTACAAAGTGAGTTATCGTGATCGTGTATATGACCCTGAATATTATATAAAGACTGTGTTTTAACCGATCCAGTGTGTGGACATTCCTTCGTGGGTGCTCGGGGACTACACTGTACTTAAGAACCAGCTCGCATCACCTCCCGAGAAGCTAGGCCTTGATTGCTCGACTACGTTACCATAATAGAGAATCTTGGCAGGGGTCTCTGTGCCTCCCCTCTACCATATAGAGAGCGGAAGTGCAGACCCCCCCTCCAGTCTTTACAATATGGACGCAGGCAAACTGTCTGTCCTGGTAATGCTTCGATGCAGTGTTCCATTAACTGTGTCCTTCCGGGTAAGGTGGAGAAGGTCTGCTTGTGTTCATCCAGGGTTTCCGATATCTTTCTTCTTCTCGGTTGTCAGGGTTTCCCCCCATTTTACCCCTCCCAGGGGTGTTTCCCCAAACTGAAAGTCCTCGCCTTCTACCCCAACAGGGATTAATACCGCCATGGTTGTAGGTTCCGTCCATTTTTTAAGGAGGTTGATGTGGTATACCTTGGTAGAGGGGGTTTGGTCAGGTTGGTTGATTTTATAGTTAACTGGTCCTAGGGCCTCCTTCACCTCATATGGTCCTCTCCACTGGGCTAGTAGCTTGTTAGTGCTAGTGCGTAATAATATTAGCACTTCTTCACCTGGTTGGAAGCTCCTCATGCGACTTCCTTTGTTGTATGCTCGTTCTTGGTTGGATTGAGCTTGCCCTAGATTAGCTTCTGCTAGGGCCCGCAGGGCAGTTAGGTGTGTTTTTAGGTTTTCAGTGTATTCTTTTAATGTGGTTTCCTGGGTGTTTTCCCCAGTCTCACTATGTCGAAAACTGTTCTCGGTTTTCTCCCGAAGAGTAGTTCGAAGGGGGGAAAACCCAGTTGAGGATTGAGGTGTATCCCTCAGCACCATGAGTATTGGGGGTATAACTTGATCCCAGTCCTTTCCCTCTGGTCCTGTGACCCCTCTTAGCATTATCTTAATGGTTTTGGTGTACCGCTCTACCAACCCATCGGTTTGGGGGTGATATACTGAGGTGCGGAGTTGCTTTATTCCTAATCGATTACAGACCTGTCGCATGACTGTTGACATAAAATTAGTTCCTTGATCCGTGAGGACCTCAGTGGGTAGTCATACCCGAGAAAAGAATGGGATGAGGTGGTCACATATCTGCCTCTCTGATGTCCCCTTTAATGGGAAGGCTTCTGGATATCTTGTTGCGTAGTCCACAATGACTAACAGGTATTTGTACCCCCTGCTAGCCAGTTCCAGTGGTCCCACTAAGTCCATAACGATGTGTTGGAAAGGAACTATGATCAGAGGCATGCATTGTAGGGGGTACCTTTGCAGGTTTTTCCCCACTTGTCAGCTGGCAGGTCGTACATTCCTTGCAATGTCTCCATAGATTCCTGGCCAATAGAATATTTTCAGTGTGTTTTGTTGGGTTTTCAGAGAGGCCATATGGCCTCTACATGGATGATTGTGATCAAACTGTAGGATGATCATTCGATGGGGTAGAAGTAGTTCTCTTTGTATCCCATTTTCTGCTTTATAGGCACTGTATAGCAGGCCGTCTCGGGAGACAAAACCAGGACCCTTATTCAGGTCAGGGCTTGGTTCCTGTAAAGCGATTTCTCTGGCTACCTTAAGGGTGGGATCAACCAAAGTTTCTCCCCGAATGGAGTCTTTGTGATCCTCTGGGTTCCATTCAACTCGTTGTGTGGCATACATGGAACTGCAGTATGCTAGCCTGTTCTCTCTTCTCTTGCTCTGTTTTCTTTGGGCTTTTTGTACCTGCTACTACCGGGTCTTGGGAAAAATGGGCTTGGGACCACCAATCGGGATCCATGGCCTTCATTGTTTGACGGAAGAGGGGTAGGTCCGTCCCTATAACGACTGGTGCTGGCAGGGAGGGTAGGACGGCAGCTCGTAGATTAGCCGTATCATGGCCTATTTCCGCCTGTATGTCTTTTATAAGATATGATTTTACGTCCCATGTATACAACAAATAGGTACCCGTATATTAGGTAAGTAAGGTGTTTTACTTACAGTTGGTGAAATGGCGGTCTGTCTGCTTCCGCTGTCTATTAATGCTCCAGCTAGAATCCCATCCACCCGGATGTCCATAGTATACGGCCCTAAGAAGGGAGCTCTTGGGTCTGCTTTCATATACCCGATCTCCATGGGTTCCGCCCCTCTTCTCTTCGGGCAGAACCTGGCGATGTGACCCCAGTTGCCGCAGTCATAGCATTGAGGCTGGCGGAATCTGGTTGTTGTAATGGTAGTTTTCCCTTCGGTGCTGGTTATTCTATCCTCCACCGGTCGGTGTATGCATTCCTCAGAGGTTCTCCATCTAGGTATTATGGCTCGAGATCCCTTAGTCAGTTGTGGATCGTTGAGGGGTAACGTGGTTCTGTTGGATGAGCTTGTTATGAACGGCCTGTTCACCGAAGCCTTCTGGTAAGCGGAGGCGATGTCTACAGCCTCTGCCAGTGAGGGCCTATGATGTTGGCGGACCCACCTCTGCATGTGGGGAGACAGGGCCTCAACAAATTGTTCCAAAGTAACCTTATCCAGTATGTCTTGTATTGCTGGGTTAGGAGGTTGAAGCCATTTATCTACAAGGTCCTTGACTCTTTGAAACAACTGTTGGCTTTCTCCGGGCTTTAGTTTCATGTCTCTCAGTTGTATGCAGTTGGCTTCTTCATCTAGACCCAGTCTATCCAAAACAGCTTTCTTTATTTCCGCATACGGTGTGTTGCTGTTAGGGTTCACTGCCTGGTAGGCCCCTTGCATTATGCCTGATGATAGGGGGGCCATGTATTGTCCCCATGGGTCCACTGGCCATTGTGCATTCCCGGCTATCCATTAAAATCTGGTGAAGAATGCCGGGTCTTCTCCCTCTTTGAACTTTTGTAGGATAGCGGAGGGAACAAGTGGCTGATTACGGGAACTCGCCACCGCATCCGCCAGGCGAAGGATCGTCTCATGTTGTTTGTCCTGGGAGGCCGTCTGCAGGGATCCTTGCATTTGGATCGCCTGTTGGAATGCCTGATGGTCGGCAACGGCTTGTTGGGACTGCATTTGTAGAAGCTGCTGCAATTGCTGCTGACCCTACGATAATGTTTTTATGAGGGTTTCCATCGCGTTGTCGATATCCTGCTGACTACGCCACTCTGTAGTAATCAGAAGAGGAGACGGTATTGATGCCTTAAACAATACTTTATTTCCTTAAGGTTCAGGAAGTCTTGTCCTTTCTTTTAACAAACTATAATGTGGTTTGAAGGTAGTTTCCTCACTACCCTAAAAGTCTTGAGGCTGTTTCTCTCTCCTTCTAGTCACTCGAGCTCAGATAGGCCCACCATTCACTTCCTCTCTCCTCTCCGGGGTTCTGTAAATGATCAACACAGGAGAGTCCACGTTACCTCTTTTATACTTTGTAATAGGCTTATGTCCCCATGTCTCCCCCCTTCTGGTAGGCTGCTTTCTATAGGAGCCAATCATGATAAGAGGAGTTGCCGTCCCCACCCCCTCTCCAGCTGTATCAAGTTCAGGGATGGAACCTTCCCAGTGTTCATCTGGGCAATGATGCCTCTGCAGCTTCCCTCCTTCCCGTCCCTGTTCCTGGAGTGCCGTGGGTTGCCGTAAGTTCTTCCCCTCCCACCTCCGGCGTGCCTCCGGCTCTGCCCCTCTCATGGTGTCCCATCGCTAGAGCCGCGTAGGCCATGTAGGCCGTGCCTACAGGTGTAGCATATGAGGTAAGGGGCTCGAGGGCTTGTGCCGAGTTGAGAGGACGAGCGACCGCTCCAGAGCGGGAGGGTGGTCCTCTCCCAGCTGGTCGCTGCGGTAGTGAAAAGGGCGGATCTCGCCCTGCCGTTGCCGCAGCGGCTGGTGTAGCCGTTCGCCATGGGCTTGGCAAGAGCGGGTCTCGCCCTGCCGCCGTTTCTGACGGACCAGGAGGTACGGTCAGCTCCCCGTCTGCGCCCTTAAGCGGGTCAGCACCTACACAGTCTACCCCACCCTCACAGTGCCTCAGGGCGCAGCCGACCCTGGATTCCGTAGTCTCTGCGGCAGCCAAAAAGAAAGCGGCAGGAGCGACGGTATCATCCTCCAGCTCCCCGCCAGACAGCGAGGGAAAGAAGTTAAACGCCATGGGACGTCGAGTCATCTCGTCGGCAGTGACGACCATTAAAGCAGCCAATGCCCTTGCAATCGTGGCCTGCTATGATAGGGAGCTTTGGTTCAAGATCGCCCCTATACTAGACTTCCTCCTGGACGACAAGAGGGCGGAAGCCCTGGAAATCCTTCAAGAAGGCAAGATGGCATCGGATCACGCCATCACGGTAGCCATAGACATCGCTGATAGCGGATTTTGTCAGATGGGCAACAGCGTTTGCCTGCGCCGGTGCGGTTGGCTCAGGGCCACCGACTTCCGTCAAGATGTGCAGACCAGGGTACTGGACATGCCCTTTGACAGAAACAACCTGTTCAGGAAAGCGGTGGACGACAGTCTGCAGGCCATCAAAGCAGACACTGAGATGGCCCGTGCCTTGGGCACTCTCCACCGATGGCCGTCCTCCCTGGAGGCATGGGGCACACGCACCGGAAATCTCCACGCAAGAGGCCTCTGGCTCCCATAGGAGAGGTCCCTGCACATCAACATCCTGGAGCTCCGGGCCGTGTTCTGGGCTCTGAGGTCTTTCCTTCCGTCCCTCAAGGACAAGGTGGTATGGATCTTCACCAACAATACCACCACGATGTTCTACATCCGGAAGCAGGAAGGTACCAGATCCCCAGCCTTATCCAGGAAAGCGCAGGATCTGTGGCACTGGGCCGTCGCCCAAGGGATGTTCCTGGTACCCTTTCATCTGGCAGGAGTGAAAAACACTGTCGCCGACTCACTCAGCAGGGAGCTGCGCTCTTGCCACAAGAATCAAATGGATCTTCTTTTCCGACAGTGGCGCAATCCCCAAATCGATGTTTGCGACGGTGCCAAACACCAAGTGCCGGAAATTCGCCAGCAGGTTCCCCCAGCCGGGGAGCATGGGCGATGCATTCTCCTTCCCCTGGGACGGCCTGTTCCTGTATGCGTTCCCACCGTTGCCTCTACTTCTGCGACTCATCAGTCAACTCAGACGGTCCCGGTGCAGGATGATCCTCGTCGCACCGGCGTGGCAGAGGCAGATATGGTTCCCGGACTTTCTGGATTTGTCAGCGTCCCCCCCAGTCAAACTGCTGATGGAAGCAGATCTTCTCGCCAGGGAAGGAGGCGCCATCCTACATCACGACCCCAGGATCGCTGAACCTGCAGGCCTGGCTCCTGCAGCACTAGAGTTCGGAGGCTACGATATCCCGGCGGACTGCAAGGAGGTACTTGCAAAGGCCAGGGCGTCCTCAACTCTTAAGTGCTATGGACATAAGTGGAAGAGGTTCTCTGTCTGGTGCCGTGCCCAGAAGATCAACCCTCTACGGATTATGGCCCCTCAAGTGCTGCCATACTTGCTGTCGTTGGCCAAGGCGGGGCTGGTGCATGCCACCTATCGGCTATCTCCCGCTACACCAGAACTCCGGGGCGGTCGTCGCTGTGGTCTCACCGCCTGGTGAAGGAGTTCATGAAAGGACTGTTCTGCACGTTCCTGCCGGTGAAGGCTCCGACCCCGTCGTGGGAGCTCAACGTGGTGCTGACCAGGCTCATGGGTCCCCCATTCGAGCCCTTGCATACGGCACCGCTGAAGTTCCTATCGTGGAAGACAGCGTTTCTTGTGGCCATTACCTCCGCACGACGAGTGGAAGAGATCCAGGCCCTCTCCTGTAAACCTCCATACCTGACATTCCACAAGACGAGGGTAGTGCTGAGGATGCACCCCTCCTTCATGCCCAAGGTGCCGTCGGACTTCCATCTCAGCGAGCCCTTGGTGTTACCTGTTTTCTTCCTTATCGCCTTCGTCGCTGGCTGAGACGACTTTGCACTCACTGGATGTGGTTAGAGCGCTGAAGTTCTACGTGACCGCACGAAGAGTTTTCGGAAGACGTCACAGCTGTTTGTGAACTTTGGACCTGTGCACCAAGGGAAGGCCCTTTCGAAGGCTTCCATTTCCAGATGGCTCTCCGGCTGCATCATGCACTGTCACTGGTTGGCAAACCGACCGTTGCCCGGCCGTCCGAGATCCCATTCATCCAGAGCAATCGCTGATACTACGGCGTTCTTGTCTGGTGTGCCCCTGCTGGACATCTGCAGGGCTGCTATGTGGAGGTCGACGCATACCTTCATGAGATTCTACTGGGTCGACCAGGATTCCAGGGAGGAGTCCAGTCGGCCAGGCAGTGCTGCGCAACCTGCTCACTTGAAGGTGAGCCTGGTGAGGAGGTAAGAGATGCTTAATGTTGAGTTGTTGAAATGCTTAATGTTGAGCCTTGCCACCTCCCGTGGTTGTGCATGTGTTGTACTGCTATGTATTCTGGTATTCATGAGCATATGAATCCATGCCAGACCCCATGCTGGAGAAGGAACAAGTTACTTACCTGTAACGGTTGTTCTCCAGCATGGGTCTGGCATGGATTCACATGCGAACCCTCCCTCCAACCCCTCTGCGGCTCTTCTCTTGGTCCTACTGCCACTTTACGTGCTACCAAATCTGAAGATGGCTGCCAGAGGAGGGGCTTAGGTAGAGGGCAGTCATTGGCTGGGGGCAGTATGACCCAGAGACCAGTGATTGGTTATTAGTAGAAAGACAGTTCAGAAACGAAACTGAAACTGATTTTTTTCTTTACCGAGGATTCACAGCCTGACGACGGGGAATATTCATGAGCATGTGAATCCATGCCAGACCCACACTGGAGAACAACAGTTACAGGTAAGTAACTTGTTCCATATCACGTGCACATAGGAAGCTCCATGCTGCCCACAATTTAGGCGCTACGTGGCACACCACACACCTATATTGCTTATATTTGCATCAGCAGATTTCACATTCTCTTGCTGTGCGCATGTGAATCTAAAATGTATCAGCTTAAACACAAAGTAACGCTAAAATTAACACTTATCCCATTCCCATTAACTACCCTAGATACATGCTAAATTGCAACATCACCATTACCCCAATCACCAATGTGACATGCGCAATGCAAACCCCTCACTTTTATTGGGACTTTAATCGACCCGCACCCCCAAACATGAGACATCATCAGTGAGCCATGACACTTCGGAGGGCTGATTAGCGTGTAGTGTAGGATCCTCTTAGCCTAGTGCTGTGATTATTATTTTAACGTACTCAGGCCTACGGTGATAACGTTGTTTCTCCAGCATTGGATCTTTCATAGATTCAGATGCTTGAATATTCCCCGTCGTCAGACTGGGTATCCTTGGTGACTAAAATAATTAACATTTTTTATACATCTATTGTTACATAGAGAATGCATGCAAATACCCCATTATGGCCTATGAGCCATTCCATTGTGTAGTCCCTCCACCTCACTTGGGTCCTTTATGGCCCCAACCAATGAGGTGACAGGGCTTAAGCTCCGCCCCAGTCAGCCATCTTAAGATTTTTCACTGCAGTCTAACATACAGAGGGAATCCTCCAGCACTCTGAGCTTTCGAATATTTTTCTCCTTTTTTGGGTAGTTTATGTTCTTCAAATATATTCTACTTCTTCCCTTGCTTAGGGGCTATCTATTCTGAGCTTTTGAGCTCCAAAAATCTTTGTTCTTACCACAAATTCGTCGAGTGAATTTCTCTTCTGTATGGTTGAACTTCAGGCTGCCAAGTAGCCTTCCCTGTTCAGGGACTACACGAGGTGTGGTAAGAAACTGGTCTACATGAAGGATCCACATGACCACTGCATCTATTGCCTGTACCCGCATGACATCAATAAATGTGACATTTGCCGGTCTTTTTCCACCAAAACCCTGCAAGACAGACACAGGAGACTTCTGTTACATCTAGAAGCCAAAGGTCTGTCCTCTGATGCGGAGCCTGCCAAAACAGCACCTGTACTGTCCAGGAAACAACCTGAGCGACAAATTTCTAAGAGAAGGGCCTCTTGAGTGGAGAGGAGTTCCTCTCCCATTCAAAAGAGTAAGAGAAAGCCGAGACCATATCTTCCATGCCTTCCTTGGGCTCCTGTGACATCCTGAAGAAAGAAACCACCTCCAAAGGTAAGGAGGCGTTTTCAAAAAACCTGGTGGGGGGGGGGGAATCATCCACGCAGAAGCCGTCTGCGAGCAGCAGTAAAAATAGATGTCGATCGACGACCAAGCCGTCGACGAAATCCTCATCGACGATGACATTCCAAACCTCATCGTCCACGACCAAATCCTTGTTGTCAATGTCCACGAAACAGTCGTCGACAAAGGAAACTCATCACTTGGCGAAGCTCTCGTCCACATGGCTCTCGTCAATGGATAGGGTCATAAACCATTGTCAAAGTCTTTGTCCACAAAACCACAGTCGACTAAGCCGTTGTCCACGAAGCCACCCTCGACAAAAGCACCGTCGACGACACAGCAAACTTAATCTACGGAAGAAATAGGGCCCAAAACGCCCCTCGCGAACGCTGCAGATAGACCATCCAACACGCGCAATCTCCCCAGGCCTATGGGAGCAACGCCTCCTGTGTCACAAGCTCCTGAGCCAGTTGCAGCACAATTATCTCCATTAAAAGAGATGGCAGAACTCCCTGACACCATTCTTCAAGAGGAGTTTTCGGACACAGAATTTGTTGGTGAGCAACCCTGTCTCACCCCCAAGGAACATAGCTTTCCCTGGCAACCGACTACGGAGGTCAGTGCCGATCATTATGACCCTGTGCTCATGGAATCGATGCAAAGGATCATCGAGGAATTCAACAGACGTCAAGAAGAAAAGAATAGGTCATCTGTACCAAAGGAGTCTAGAACCCCCTAGAGGGACATCTCACCGTGGCATAGTACGCAGACCCAGGAGCAGAACACTCAGTGCTTCACCGACAAGGGTCCTGTCTCCAGCATCGTCACATAGACCGTGATCTCCGGGTCGAGATCCAACTATGGTGCCATCGTCTGTATCAGTCTCAGATTGGCAAGAGGACCCATTCAGGGAGTTCTCGGATCCTGAGGAAGATGAGATCACACAGGAGCCTGATGCTCCTAATGAATGGGATGATTATATCGTTGAGAAGCCCAGAAAGAAAGACTCTTGTGGTGACACTTCACCACCGGACGACTTAGTATCATTCCATACTATTATCAGCAAAGCTGCGGACTTCAAATTACAAGTTACATCAGAAGAGAAGTCAGTGCTTTATGAGCACAGGGACAAGCGTAGAAGAACGGTTACCACCATTCCTCTTCTCGACACCATATGGGAGTCTGGGTCTAAGATACTGGCCACGCCATTATCCACACGTGCTGTGGTTTCAAGACCTGAGATGAAATACAAGGTGCCAGATTCAGCACTGCTTTGTCTAAGGGGTCATACTAAGCCAGACTCTGTTATCACTGTAGAAGCCAGAAAAAAGTTAGCCAGCCCTTCATCACCACTGTCAGCACCACTAGAGAAGGAAGGTCGTAAATTGGAGGCCATGGGCGGAAAAGTATTTTCCTCAGCATCTCTCACTATTAGAGCGGGCAATGCTCCAGCCATGACAGCTAGGTTTGACTGAGAGCTTTGGCTTCGTATGTCCAAACTGACCAAACATCTGCCTGTGCATCTTCAGGAAGAAGCCAGGTCAATCATAGCAGACGGAGAGGCTACTTTTGATCACATGATCGATGCAGCAGATGATGTGGCATGAGTCAGGATTCAGGCAGATGGCGCACGGCACTGTACTAAGGAGACAGGCCTGGATGAAAGCCACCATTTCAGACCTGAGGTACAAGCACAAATATTGGACATGCCCTTCGATGGGCAAGAGTTATTTGGTAAGAAGATCGACGACCACCTAAAAGGAATAAAGACGGACACGGACACAGCTCGAGCCATCAGTTCCTTAAAAGATAAAGATAGCGACCATATGTCTTTTCGCCCTTTTCGAGGCTCATCCTCGAAATAGAGGATATAATAGAGGATATAATCGTTCTTCCTATGGTCAAAAGATGCAAGGAACCACATTCCAGGACAACAAATACCATTCCTCCAACAAATATTCCCAGAGAGGAAGATGCAGCTCTGCCCAAGGTAAAGCCTAAAACAAACAAAATTGACAGATTGGGTCTTCCTGTCATGATGCCTACCCTCAGGCATCCAGACCAAGCCCATCAGCCCCGGGAGCAGGCATCTAGACATTTAGTAAAACCTCAGCAGCCCCGGCTAGGGGCTATCTGGGTTCAGTCCTGGCACCTTAGGCGCCAGGCTCATAGTAGGAATCAGTCCTGGCGCCTAAGGTGCCAGGCTCATAGTCATTACTTACCTCAGGCAGACCATGCTGCAAATGACTCCAATCCAACATGAAGCCTGAAAGGGACTATTTTTCTACAGGGACTATTTTTTACTCGGGTGTGGTTCTAGGGACTTCTTACCTGGGACTACTTTTGAGGCTATTTAAACCACACCCGACCAGCAACACACGATTTGCGTTATTCTGCATCCAGCAGCGTAACACTCACCGTGCCTGCAGCCTGCATCCAGTCTTCTGCCACGCCCGCCTCGAATCCGGAGCTCCTAAAACAAAGAGGAAAGAAAGGGACAAGGTTAGAAAATGAACTTATTTCTATTCCACACCTGATTCTGGATCTATCTTGTCTCCGGACCTGTAAAGAACATCATTTCTGCACGAGCCGCACCTCCATCTGCAGCGCCGAGCCATACTCGCCAGTCTTCACAGCATCCTTCGGGTCGGCGATGCCTCATCATTTCTTCGGCACCTAGGAGACAAAAGAAAACCACAAGGTGAGCCGAGGGAACCAACAAATATAATTCTTACCACCATAGACTTACCTGATTTACCACCGGAGGCATCCTTTTGTGACTCTCCATATTTTCACATGCCGCATCTGTAAAGAGAGACAAAACAACACGTTTTCCTCATGCAACATTTACCGGACAGCGCCGGGTAATACAGACTCTTACCTGAGCGCCACCAGCTGCCACAAGAGCATCTTTTCACGAGCCAGCTGCAAGACAAGAAAGGAAGGCGGGAACAAGAGTGAACATCGGACATATTGAACTCTATGAATTTAATACTTACTGGTCCTCACCAGGAACCTCAGAGTCAATACTCTCCGGAACTCTCCCGAGCCTTCAAACCAGTGAAGTAACTGGAATTGACATGCCCCTGCAAATCCACGCAGGATGGAGAGCTCATCTTTCAAGAATATAAGGTGAGATTGCTGTGAGGGCATTTCGGAGGTGATTAGTTGGGGAGGACTGTGGGGATGCCATCACTTGAATCCACAAGTGGCTAAATCCATCTCTCCACTTGCAGGAGAATATTTCTACGGGTTAAGCAGACAAGATTAGGAGGGCAAATCCAGTCAGTCATCGCTGCACTACGCATCACGTGGGTGGAGACCGCAGCTGTCCGGGTCCGACCGACGCCCCTGTGGGAGCCAGGTGAGCGTAACACTTCCCCTCAATGTCACACTCCTGTGGGGGGCAGAGTAAGCCAATTATTTCAGCACTGGCATTCGTTAACATCAGACAAGTGGGTGCTACATGTGGTCCGCGAGGGTCACACCATAGAATTCCTAGACCAACCTCCATCCCTTGCTCCCACCCCTCACAAGGTGCTTATGTTAAGGCACATCATGTCCGAAATTAAAAAATGACTGCACAAAGCAGCAATAGAGCCAGTCCCTTACCCTCAGAAGAGAAAAGGTTTCTACTCCAGTTTTTCTGATTTAAAAAGAAAAACGGCCAGCAGAGACCCATATTAGATTTGAGAGCGCTTAACAAATACATCAAATTCAAAATGATATCCCTGCAGGGCGTCCCACCGAGGCTAAACGGAAACAACTTCCTAGCCACTCTGGACTTGGAGGACGCATATTTCCACATTCCAATTCATCCTGCCCACAGACCGTTCCTCAGGTTTGCGGTAGGTGTCCCTCATTTCCAATTCCGGGTGCTCCTGTTCGGACTAAAGTCGGCACCGAGAGTGTTTACCAAATGTCTGGCGCCTGTAGCAGCCAACCTCAGAAGGATGGGAACGGAAGTCTTTCCATATTAGGACGACTGGTTGATAAGGGCAAGATCCTCCAGTCACGTTCGCTTGGCAGTTTTGAAAACTGTCAAACTCCTAAAAGGGTTAGGCTTTTCGATAAACGACATAAAATCGTGCCCAGTACCCAGCAAGACAGTTCTCTTCCTGGGTGCAGAGTTCGACACCAGCATTCCCAGGGTAAAACCATCGGCGGGCAGAATTACACCTATCCTCCGATCGACCACATGGTTCCTAGAAAAAGAGAGAACAACGGAACGCTCTTTCAAATCCCTGTTGGGCATGATGTCCTCATGTATATTTCTCATACCAAATTGCAGATTTCACATGAGACCAGTCCAGGAGGCCCTGAACCACTAATGGAAGCAAGCCATAGGTTCATGGGAGGATGTAGTCCGAATAACGACGACAGTACACAAGGCACTTCGGTGGTGGAATACTTTGCGGAACCTGCTTCAAGGAATGCCATTCTAGACACCAACTTCTACCCTTCTCTTAAGGATTGATACGTCCCTGTCGGGTTCGGGAGCTCACTTAGCGGACCTCCAAACCAAAGGGACTTGGTCAGCCCAGGAAGCCCAGCTCCACATAAATGTTTTAGAGCTCAGGGCGATACAGTGGGCTTTGAAAGGCTTCCTTCCAGTAGTAGCTGGACAGGTTCCGACCATCCAGACAGACAATACAACCTCCATGTACTACACAAACAAACAAGGGGCACGAAATCAGAGATCTTGTCACAAGAAGCTCAATGGGTATAGGCATGGCCCTTGCACCACAAAGTCCAAATCAAGGCGGAACATCTCCCGTGAGTGGACAGTGTCCTAGCCGACAAACTGAGCAGGGAGTACACGTCATCTCACGAATGGGAGGTAGACGAAAAGGAAGTCCAGTAGATTTTCTCCATATGGGGCATTCCACAGATCGACCTCTTTGCCACCAGAGCCAACAAAAAATGCCAAGAATACGCCTCAAGGTACCCGGAACATCAGTAGTAGGATACGCGTTCTCGGTGGATTGGACAGGGAAATTCCTACATGCCTTTCCCCCCCATTCGACTCGTAGCAAGAATTCTACGCAGAAAGAAGGAACAGAATTGCTCTATGATCCTAATAGCGGCAGATTGGGCGTGGCAGATCTGGTATCCAACTCTACAGCATCTATCCCGATGGCCCCCAATTCGCCTCAAAGAGCATCAATATCGATTGATGCAGCAGAACCACAAAGTCCTTCACCACGACCCAGCCAGCCTCTCCTTCAAGGTTTGGTTCCTGAACAGAGTAAGCTTATGAAGCTGAATCTCCCTGCAGATTGCTGGGACATAATCAGGGCCTCAAGAGACCCCTCTACGAGAGTCACCTACGTCTGGAAATGGACTCGCTTCTCCGAGTGGTGTGAGACGTCTACAATTAACCCACTTAGAGCTTTGGTAGAGCAGGTACTGCCTTACTTATTGCATTTGACCAAGGCAGGGCTCTCACAATCCTCTATCGACCATATCAGCATACACAACGACTCCAGAAACACAGCCATTACTATCACTTCCGGCTGTCAAGGTCTTCCTGAAGGGGTTGATGCATACTTACCCTCCTACGCCCTCACCAGTCCCAACCTGGAGTCTAAACACTGTATAAACTGCTCTCATGGAACCCCCTTACGAACCCATTCACAGATGTGACATACAATTCTTATCTTGGAAAACAGGCTTTTTGATAGCCATCACATCGGCCAGGAGGATCAGGGAGTTACAAGCTTTGTCTTCAGAACCTCCTTTTACTTTATTCCATAAGGACCGCGTCATTTTGAGAACACATCCTAAATTCATTCCCAAGGTCTTATCGGAAATTACATTCACAGAGCGCATTGTCCTGCTGTCTTATTTTCAGAACCATACATCTGAGGCAGAAAGATCATTGCATTCTCTAGATGTGGCTAGAGTTTTGAAGTTCTTCTTACTGAGGACTAAAGAATTCCTCAAACAGACTGTTCATTGCCTTTTCTGGTCGCACAAAAGGTGAGCATATCTACAAAGAAGGTCTGGCACGTTGGGTCGCTCTATGTATCACCCACTGTCATCAAGCGAAGGGCGATCCCCTCACCAAGCTGCAGAAGCTACCAACAAAGAATCTGCAGTTGGACAGGCAGTGCTCTGCCACTTCTTTGCATAGGGTAGGACCAGCCTCCTTTCCACCTTTCCCGGAGTATGTAACCGTTGTGTTGCTGTATGGTAAAGGTATATATTGGTGGCATGTTTTAACTGCTTGGTATTCTATTCAAGCATCTGAATCTATGAAAGATCCAATGCTGGAGAAGTCTTAGTTACTTACCTGTAACTGTATTTCTCCAGCATTGGTATCTTTCATAGATTCACATGCGCCTGCCCGCCTCCCCTGAGAGGCTGCTCCTATGCTCGGCACCCATCATACTGTAGTCTCTACGGTTCAAAATCTGAAGATGGCTGACTGGGGCGGAGCTTAAGCCCTGCCACCTCATTGGTTGGGGGGGCCATAAAGGACCAAAGTGTAGTGGATGGACTACACAATGGAATGGCTCATGGGCCATAATGGGGTATTTGCATGCATTCTCCATGTAACAATGGATGTTTATTTTAATCACTGAGGATTCCCAGACTGACGACGGGGAATATTCAAGCATCTGAATCTATGAAAGATACCAATGCTGGAGAAATACTGTTACAGGTAAGTAACTATGACTTAGGCCTAGTGACAGAACCACCTTTGAAATGGCTATTGCTAGTAGCATGCCTTCTGAACTCCCATTCCAGGTGTCGGCCATAGTCTCCAGAGAAAACCTCCCCAAAGTTCCAAATCCTTGTCGATAGCATGTTGTACTCCAATCTAGGGTAACCAGACCTCACTCAGCTTAGAACAAAAGCATGAGCATGGGTGAAGTAAGAGGGAGGGGTCAAAGCCGGAGTACCTATAATATACGCAATGAGTGGGCAAGGCTGGCCCTGATGCTTGTGTTAGCAAGAATGCGTGTCCAGCCTTTATATATAGACAATTTTCTAGAGAGAGGCTTCAAAGAAGAATATATGATGAATAATACACTGACCGGGATTCCCATGTCATTTTGGAGTGTTATACTTGGAGAGGGATCTAGTAATGTTGGGTGCTTGATGGGCTTAAGAGCAGGCTTGGGCAATCCTGCTAGATATGCAAACTTGAAATATCTGTCTTGTCTTTTAATAGTGCAGGTACATTGGGGCATGTGAGGGGTGAATGCTGTTTGTAGCGCATTACTAGGGTGTGAGTTAGAATTTAATTAAGTGAGTTATGCCTAACTTATTATGTAATCATTAACGCAGAGTGCTGTCAATGTGGGTACGCTCTGGAAACATTTATGTGATATACGCCCAATTCAGAGTTATCTAGTTTACCGCAAAATGGTCCTAATAAACTGCTCCATATCATAGCAAAGGCTGGCATACCATGGCACAATACATTCTAGTACAGCAAAACATCAATCTCAGCAAAGCATGGCTCTTGAATAACTTAACTTAGCTCTGCATGTCTGAGCTGAGCAGAATGGCTAAGGTCCGACTAGCATAAGACAACAATTGCTGGCACTACATAGCATGGCACTGTACTTATCAGCCTAGCAAAAAGGGCACAGCACATCAACGTCCTAGCCTGCAAGTGTCGGCACTGCATAGCATCACACATGACCGTATAACATACTTCGGGCAGCATCTTCAAATACCAGTTTCAGTATTCTATGAGAAAGGCAAGGGATACAAGGGCACCAGAGTATCAGTATCTCAACGTGGACACAGAGGAAACTATGGCGCAGGCCAAAGTATGAGTGCCAACAGATATGCAATGGAATGCCAGCCCAATAAATACACTAGTATCTGCCAATGCTATGAGGGAAAAGCAGTGCAGTGCCACAACTTCTCGTCGTATGTGGCATAGGAGACGACTGGCAACCTTTCCAAAAAGTAGATTGTTTCAATGAGATTGGTATGTATGTGCCATTCCAATCGGTAGTCCATTTTCATTGAGAAGGCAAGCAAACTGGCCTCATGATTATCATTTTCAAGCAAGGCATTCCTTTTCAAATTTCTGCAAACAAACAAGTTATCATGCCAGAAGGAGATGATACAGGCTTGGGGTTCGAAATTGAGATTCGATGAGCAGAAGCTAAAACCAGCTCTTGGGTGTCGGGCATCACCCTTTAGGCAGGGGCTCCCGCAGAGGAACCATGAGCTACCAGAGTTGCTCCTTTAACTTTTTGTCCATTTTTTTATGAACCATTTTTTTAAAATGTGTATCAGATGTGCTCTAATTCTTCCTTATTAACATTCTGAAATACTCAAAGTTAATGTCACATTTACATGTTTGGAAGGCACCAGTTGGCCCATGGAGCCAACAGTAGCTCCTGGTAAGCTGTTGGTTTCAGGCGAATGAGACTCTACTATGCTAGAAGCAGGTGCTAAATAGCTCCCAGGTCCCCTCAATTTCGAAGTTATTTAAAAAAGGTAGCAGCCTTGTTGGGCCTCATCAGTGAAGTTGAGCTGTGCCTCTCTGAGCACAGTGAGCAGGGGGTCCAGTGAGCAGGGGGTCCATGTCTGGGTTCCTCCAGGTAACTCAGGGTGACCAACCCCAGGTTCCTTGGAAATAATGTTCAAAAAAGGTAGCAGGCGCCCCTTTGCAGAAAGAACATGGCTTGATAACCTGCTCTGTATTTTTTTTTCCCACTTTGAGAGTTTTCAGCCATCGCTTTTTGCTCACTGTATTTTTCATAGATGGGGAAATTTCCATTTGCATATCAGTCTTTGTCCCGCCCACATGGGCAGTTAAGAGGGAATTCCAAGTAACATAACTGTGCTGCCCGGTCCTTTGTGCTGACTAAATCTCACTCTCACACCTTGCTGAAGCCAAATTATCAAGCAAATATTCCCAGCATGTTAATAATTCCCATACGCAATAGTGAGCATACGAGTTCTGAGGTTCTCTGTGGCTCAAAGTGAAACCTTGGTCCTGTCCCACCTGGAAGGTCAACAATGCCCTTCTGGAAGACGTTCCGGTGACCACCATGGAATCTGAGATGTGTCTTGCATGCTGTATGACGACTCATCAAAGGACTCACCAAATTTGACCACTGCCCCCGAGCCTCATCAAACTGTACTGGCTCCCGCAGCAAGTGCGCATCACCTTCAAATCGTGCTGCATCATCTACAAGGCTGACACCCTCAGTTCCCCAAAGCTGCCTCCCTGAGATGCTTGCCTCTCCAGAGTCCTATGATCCAGCACACACCCTTCTCTTCCCACCGAACCTGAGACTGGATGATATGCTCCCCCTTGTATCTTCCCCTGGTTGCTTGCAGATCCCTTGCTGACCAATGTCCTGCCCTTCTCTGTTATTAGCTCCTCAATCCATTGTGTATCTGCTTTCCTCACTATGAACTTCCGGCTATGAATTGTAAAGTGCTCTGTTGCTTCCTGAAGCTAGACCCACACTCAGTTACTATCCTAATAATAATAATAACACTAAAACGATGGAACATCAGTAGTCTGTGCTGTGAAAGAATGAATCATCTGATCCTTAGCAAGATATCTCATGAATACAATAACAAACTGGGTTTGCATGTCCAAGTGTATATTATGTGCACGTTTATTACATTTTTGCTAAAATGCGGACAATTAAAATGCCAACAGAGGGTATGTGTGTTTCTCAAAGAGCGTGCAACGATTATGATGGTCTCCAATAAATTAAATTGATGCAGAAATTGTGGATTCTGCTTAAATGGAGTGGCAAAACATCAGTGCAGATCAGCAATGCCGAAACATTAGTGAGGCAGAAGCCGTATCTTAACGTGTGTCCCTGTTCTGTGGAAGGGGCCTATGATGTGGAGCATGCTGCTCCTGCGTGGTGAGTGGACTGTGTACACTGGCTACTAATGTTCCAATGTTCACTGTCGGGCATATGCACACAAGGTTGTGTCCCGAACACAAAGCAGCCACACAGCAGTCTCGTTTGGTTCACTTCATTACAGTATGCATGTATATATGGACTAAGCGTAGGTGACACGCGCTCCTGGATACTCTTTTTGTGGTTCACGCTCATTGGCTCATCTGTATTCTCGTTGTTTTTCTCCCAGTCTCTTCCTTCTCAGATCAAGGAAGATCTGAGAAGATTTCACCTTAGTCTCCTCCTTCCTCCCCACCTACTTCCTCTGATTTTACTTTCACACTTCTGACACCTTTTGCCCCTCCAAGTCTTTCAAATGTCCTCTTCCTCTGCTTACTTTCCACCTCTCTTGGTCACCCCACTCTCCATTCCATCCCTTCGCTTTATCTTAAATACGTTCTTGTAATTGTAGACCTGTCTGGCATCCACCGGTTTCTCCCCTTTCGAGTTACTCTATGGTAGAGAACCAAGAGATGTCTTAGACATGCTCTGGGAGACCTGAGCAGAAAGAGGAGAGGCGCCAAGCCCCTCTCACAGACAAGCTACCTGATTGCGAGAGCACATGAAACTCGTTTGGAGTCTAATCCACACTCATATGAAGACTGCTCAAGCCCAACAAAATGTACCTATTACAAGAAGGTAAATCTAAGGTCATTTTCAGTAGGAAAGAAAATGTTAGTCCTTATACCTACCTCTGAAAGTAAAATAGTTTCAAAGTGGCACGGACCCTATGAGGAACTAGAGGCAACTGGAACCTGTACCTTTAAAATAGCCCAACCAGATAGAAGGCAAAAGACCCACCTCTACCAAGTAAATCTCCTGAAAGAGTGCAAAGAAAATCCTTCCGCTACTACCTCCTCTATATCGTCTTGTTTGGTACCCGAGGAGATAGACCACTCCAAACGTATACCCCAAGAATTATCTAAAGATAAGCAAAAGGATTTGAACGACCTCATTACTGCAAACCCTGTTGTTTTTTGTGAGGAACCAGGGAGAGTAAATGGTACTTGCCACTATATCAGAACTCCAAAGGGGAAAGTGGTTCATTTGAAGCCATACAGACTCCCAGAAGCACAAAAGCAGGTAGCGATTGATGAGGTTAAATAAAATGTTAAAGGCAAACATCATCGAGCCCTCCTCGAGTCCATGGTAATCCCCTATTGTGTTGGTGACTAAACCCGTTCACTTTTGGAGGTTTTGCATAGATTTTAGGCAGGTCAATGCCATCTCTGCCGTCTATCCTATGCCATGTATCGATAAACTTGGAAATGCCACATTCTTGTCAACCCTAGATTTATCCAAAGGATATTGGCAGGCCCATGTGCATGGACCCAATAAGGAAAACCCGCTTTCTCAATGCCACTAAGGATATTCCAATTCACGGTCCTCCCTTTTGGATTGCATGGGGCTCCAGCAACTTTCCAACAACTCATGGACAGGATATTACAGCCATATTCCCCTTTCTGTGGGCCCTATATTAACAACATAGTCATTTATGATAAAAATTGGGAAGACCATCTTTCTACTATTATGAGAAACCCCCGAGAGGCCAGCTTACCTGCCAACTCAACAAAATGTAAGCTGGCTCAGTCAGCAATGAAATACCTAGGCTTCATTGTAAGGAATGGCAGTGTCCAGCTCCAGCAAGAAAAAGTGAAAGCCGTCCTAGATGCTCCCACACACAAGACCAAGAGAGATCTGGGGCATTCCTAGGACTGTTTGGATATTATCGTAGGTTTTCCCAAATTTTTTGGATAGAACGGCCAGACTGACAAACTAAGAAATGTGGAACTGCAGAAAATGTGTTGGACTGATGAGGACAATGCTTGTTACAATAACCTGAAACAAACTTTGTGCCAAAATCCAAAATTAAAGGTAGTAGACTTCTCACAGTAATTTGTATTACAGACTGATGCCGCACTCATAGAGCTAGGAGCAGTATTGTCGCAAATACAATGTGGATTTAGAACACCCCATCCTATTCACTAGTCGTAAACTCTTTCCCCTGGAGAGAACTACTCTCTGTTGGAACTGGAAGCCCTTGCCATCCAATGGGCAATTGTCCATCTTAGATTCTACCTTCTTAGGAGAAAATTCAAACTAGTCACTGACCACTCACCTTTGGTAGGGATAAGTCAACGAAAAGACTCTAACCCTCGAGTCATGCAATTGTTCTTAGACCTGCAACCCTACTGGTTCGCTGTGAAAAACCGAAAAGGTAAAGGACAGGGAATCCTTGATTTCCTTCACTTTATCTCACTGTGATTCCTCACCACTAACCCTCTTCATCACTCCTGCTTGTTGTTTTGCCCCATAACACCACCAGCACTGAATACAGGCTGCTTTTGTAGCATCAGGACCTTGCCCCCGAGCCTGCAAACACCATACAGAACCAGTGTGGATCCAAATGCTGGGTGCAAGTATTTATTTATTTTTATTTTACATTTTTAAAGCGCTCTCACAGCCTGCGGGCATCAAGGCGCTGTTACAGGAATTGTTTTTGTGTTATTTAGTTGCATAATTGTTTTTGTCTTAGTTGCGTATTTATAACACGCTTAAACACCCAGAGGTTTCTAAGCGCGGACCCACCTGTGTTGCTTCGTGTCGTCTTGCTTCCAAGGCGTGCATGTTGGCGCTGAGCTATCCTCCCGGGACATTTGGCTCCTTGAGTTTGAATGGTGCTGCACAGTGGTGTCTGGTTGGTCCGTGCTCACTGGCGTGACTCTTCAGACTGCTCCCATGAGAGAGTTGTCTGCCACTTTGGTTTTCAAATCCTTGATGGATTAGTTAATGCTGGTGACTTTACCAGCTTTTGCTGTTTTTCTGACCCAGCCTTCCCCACACACCCATGAGCCCCTTATCCTCAAGCTT
Organism: Ambystoma mexicanum; assembly: GCF_040938575.1. NCBI lineage: Eukaryota > Metazoa > Chordata > Amphibia > Caudata > Ambystomatidae > Ambystoma > Ambystoma mexicanum. Next base: position 55,299,073 of record NC_090936.1, read on the forward strand.
ATGGGTCGGCATAGGGAAGATGACAGTTTTTATTATTTTCCTGAGTCAGACCGTTGCTATAGGTTTTCTGGCTTGGGGCTGCTGGAACCCACTTTCTTCCATCCACACATGGGTCCTGCTGCCAATGCTTGGGTCTCGTTGATCTGATCACATAACAAGCAGGTCATGCTAGCAAATCTTCAGTGCACTTATGACTAGTGCAAAGCGCATACTTCTTTATGGTTCTCGCAGTCCTGCTGGAGTTTAGCAGCCTGAGTGGACTAAGAACTGTGGCCCTATACTACACTATGTGAGCAAGCCCAACCTTCTAAGTAGGGTTGAGGGATTCCCCCCCCAAGAAAATTTGGGTAGAAAAGGGGACCAAATAGTATATTATAACGCTGGGGTCGAAATTAAGATTGCATTAGTAGAAGCTAAAAGCAGCTCCTGTGTATCCTGCAGTACTCAGTAACCAGGAGCTACCAATGGAGAAAAAAGAGCGAGTGCATAGAGTTCTGCAAATCTAACTTCCACATAAGATACAAACATAACATTTTGGCCATTATTTATGGCACCATATGCTTTACATAGTGTATAGACGTGTCTTAATGTGTATATTTAAAAATGGTCCCAAATGCACAGTTACATTCATATAGGTGTGTTTGTTCAGCATGAAATCTCCTGGAGGAGATAAAAGTGTAGTTCCTGGTAGTTGTTGGTATCAAGCGAACCAGGCTCTTGAAGGCTTCAAGCAGGAGCTAAATAGCTCCCAGCTCCCCCTCAATGTCGAACCCTGTAACGCACATGTATCCCTGTGTAGATATTTAAAATTATTCAAACATAAAAAGCAGAAATGTATTTATAAAGGGTGAGGAATAACATACTGGATACTTCATAACGAATTATTAATTTGAAAAGTATGTCGACGATAAATTGAGTGGTGCATTAAAGGGGAGGTTAAGAGGAGCAGAAAACTGGGGTCAACCACACGAGTCCCACTGGGAAATCTCTAAAGATCCCTCTAGGCCAGTCCACTTCTGTTTGGCAGGGCGTATACGATTGGGGGAAACAAGGAGGGAGGTGGGCGGGGGAGGGGAGGTCACAGGTTTGGCACGATGGCCATTCATATTGCATTTGGGAGACTGTATTGCAACCAAGAGAAGATACTTAAATTGCCACCAAAATGTTCAGATTCGTAGCACACCTTTTATATTGATTGATTGATTGATTTATTTATTTATAGAGCCATATACACCAAGGCGCTGATAGAGCGCTTTAGTGTATGTACACATGACACATACACTAGGCGGATTAGTTCACTACAATTGGCTACTCATTTATCGGGAGAGCGTCTTCATGGAGTACAGTTTGCACAACAGGTTGGTGCCAAAATATGGTTATCGGACAAAATTCTTAATGACGCGGCAACTACTGGGTTCCATGTAATAATGTCGCCACAAAAATCTTGCCATGCAAAAATATCGCCGAAAAATGGCAGTTTTTTGTGGCAACATTATTGCATGGAACATGCGGGGGGACCCCCGCAACCCACAAACTTATTTTTTGTTTTAATTTTTTTTTTGCCCCTCTCCCCATATATATATATATATGGTCACCCATATAATATCGTCACAACCTTTTCCCGGCGATATTATTTACGGCGACCATATATGTGGGGATAATATTACCTGATACCAATTACTGTTGTATTTGTGGGTTATTTGTAATGCCCTTAATACTCAGACGTTTCTAACCATGGACGCAGACCGTGTCGTCTTGCTTCCTAGACGAGCGCGTTGCCCCTGAGCCATCCGACGGGTACAGTGATGAAAGTATTTATGAATCCTCATTGTACATGTTCCCTATCGTCCTCTTGTGTGCATGCATGCCTTGTTGCTCTTATTTCAAGAAAGGTCTTTGCTCAATACGCTTGGATCCACATGCAGTTTGGTTCAATACATATACAACTTTTTTGGGGTTCAATTTTACTGGGCTCACATTATGATTTCAACAATGCCAAAAAACATACTTGGGCTAAATCTTCGAAAAAGTGTAAAGGAAATGTTAGGTTTCCAGTAGGAATAACAGTAATGCGCAGTCTTTACCCCGGCGGTTATCTCCGTACAAGGAACACAAACCTTTCTCAATTTTCTGTACAGCACCTCGCTGCTTAGACTGATGTATGGGAACAATAAAGTTAGTTAAGTTCACATTGCAAATTGTACCCATTCATTATGGAGAAGGAGCCCTCACAAATGGTTCTAGGGAATCTGTGTAAGGCACATTGCTCTCGGCTGCAAATCTTGTTTTAGGGGGATCTGAGGGTTCCTATATGTGTTGGTGTTAAATGCACTAAGAGCACCGGTGATGTGAGTACTTGCATGCAGTTTTATCCGTTGCAAAGCAAAGTGACCAAGTAAAGGGTGAAATCGGGCGAAGGGGGGCCCTGGGGGGAACGCGAAGCGTTTCCCCCCGGGGATGTTTTTGGCGCTGTACACAGCCAGCGAGTGGCCGTGGGGGGCAGAGCGCCTCGCTGGGTATTTAAGGGTCCAGGGAAGGTTCAGGAGGCAGGCGACGGTTGGAATTGGTGATTGTCCCGCCCTCCCACCCCTTCATTTTGGGTTAGGTCTGGTATCTGGTTTTATTAAAAGGGGCGGGGGACCATTGTACTTGGGTTCTGCAGGGTTTTTTACGTCCCATGTCAAGTTTTTTACGGGGTTTTTTGGTGTCTGTTAAGGAGCTATTGTCTGGTAGTTTTGTGTGACAGGTTGGGGCATTAGTGAAGTTGTAATGTAAAATTTCTGTTGCTGATGTGGCAGGTCAGACTGGCTGCAGGTCATAAGAAGGGGTAGATTGGTGTAGAGGAGAGTCTGAGGGGTATTGAAGTGGTTCTGGGCTTCGGGGGCACAATGGGGGAATGGCACGGGAAAGGATGGGGTGGTGCTGTTTGCACAAGCGGGCCACCCCGGGGGACCAGGTATACGGCTGGTCTGATTCAGTCCAAGAGGCGTTTTTGCAAGGTAGCATTGAGACGTGAGGGGGCACTGCAGTTCCCTTAAAGGGACAGTGTTGTTTTTCCTGTGCCGGTGCGGTGCGGCATAAGAGCAGCTAGGGGGCAGTGTTTTCTGTCGCTTGTTAGGCCCCAACTTGCTCGTGGTCTTTATTTGTGGTGTTTTTTCTTCTCTGGGACAGGCCAGGCTAGGGGAAGGGTTTTTTTTTAGGGCAAGGGTTGTATAAAAAAGGGGGTTTATATATATATAAAAAAAAAAAATACAAAAAATAAATTTCATTTCTCCTAGAGGAATAATTTTCTATATTTCTTATTTTGGGAGTAGAGAGTTTGATTAACACTTTAAGGTGTTAGTTGTTATAGCCTAGTTTGTTTTTCTGATTTCACCAGCATTAGGGAATAGAGAGTTTTGATTAACACTTTAAGGTGTTAGTTGTTATAGCCTAGTTTGCTTTTCTGATTTCCCCAGCATAAGGGTATTGGTCTTCGGTTAGGTAGCTGGCTCGGGGGCTTAGTTTAGCTAGTTTAACTTTTCGGGGGCATATCTTAGTGCACAACCAGTTTATTTGGTGCACAATGGTGGGACAGGGAGCAAGCAAGAAGGGGCTGCTTGATGCTAGGGCTCTGAGGGAGGCCCTGGAAATCATCAGCAGGGTGTCTAAGGCCCAGCTGGTAGGGGCGGAGGGGGAGGTCACGGGGGAGTTAGAGTTAGGTGGGGGTAGGCCGCAGCGTAGAGCTGCAGCAGATGGGGCTTTCGCGGCAGTGGTGGCTTGCACCCCCGCGGCGGGGAGAGGGGAGGTTTGGGAATCCAGGGGCAGGAAGATGAGGAGGGAGATAGACAAGAGGGCGTCCAGGGGAGAAATGATTTTTGGTGGGCAGCCAGTGAGGGAGGGAGTGAATGATAGCACTAGGGAAGCTGGGAGTGCTCAAAAAGAGGTGGGTCAAGGGAACCACGGTGGGGGCGGTGAGGGGGCGCAGAAAGGGGTGACAGGGCAGAGGGGGAGAGGGAGTAAATACCTGCAGAAGAGTGCAGGCGGGGAAGGAGGGAGAGGTCCCCAGCAATTGAGGAGGTTGGAGTGGGGCGCGGAACGCCCCCCCCCCCGGTAGGAGGACTGAGGGTGGGGGGCGCTGCGCTGTTCAGGTGGAGGTAGAGGGTTTTAGAACGGCCCCTCCTAGGTCAGCGCAAGGAGAGCCTAGAGGGTGCAGCACGGCCCCTAGCAATGAGGATTCCAGGGTGGAGGACGGCACGCCTCGCCCGAGAGAAGAGGACCAGCCAGGGGTTTCTGCGGTCCCGCCGAGAAGACGTCAAAGGAGTGGCGGGGCGGACGCTCTGGGCTCGCATGAAGAAGATCAGCTCAACTCGGGCATGAGCTCGCATCCACAATGGTATTTAAGGGGTGATGAAGTTGGATTGGAGGATTATGTGGGGCAGTGGGAGGTAGAAGGTTATAGGGCTGTAAGGGGAGGGGGGGAGAGAAGAAGTTTGAGGTGGGATCTGGAAAGGCAGGTGCAGGGTGGTCGGGGGGCAAGAGGTCGGGGGAACTATTGGCTGGGTGAGTCTGCTGACCTGTTTTGTCCCTGCAGTAGGAGCCCTCTAAGAAAGGAGATGAGGAGCATCGGTGTGGACGCCAGACCGCAGACGGCCTGTGTTGAAAGAGGTGAGCGGGAAAGGGAATGCGACCAGGGAGAAGATTCAGGCGGGGGAATTTGTAGATGTTTTTAAGTTGCTCCATAGGGAAGTGAGAGCAAAGGAGGGGTCTAAAGAAGAAGAGAGGGAATTGGCTTCGCGCCCAAGGGTCCCGGTGACTATTGAGAATTGGACGTCTGCATTTATCATTTATGCCAGTGTATATTGTGAAAAATTCCTGGAGCGATGCGTGGCCCTGCTTAAATATATGGACGTAATTAGGAAGGCTTTCACAAGTTTTGGGGGGTTTTGCCTGGGTACGCTATGATGAGGAATTCAGAGAAAGAATGGCGGAGGACAGTCAGGCTGTCTGGGGGGAGATAGACATGGATCTTTGGCTGCAGTGGATGGCTCCAAGGAGGCCTGCCCCGACATTGCACACAGCAAGTGGGCTGCCTGTGCCTTACCGGCCCTTTCTTGGTCGCCCCGCCCATGAGGTGGCGGGGGGAGGAGGCAGAGGACAGTCCTCAGCAGCATGTTGGGCGTTCAATAAAGAAGGATGCACGAGGTGGATGTGCAAATTTAAACACGAGTGCAGCAGGTGTGCGGGTCGGCATCCGGTTACAGATTGTTTTCAGGCAGGGGACAGTGGGCCAGGGCGAGGAGCGAGGCAAGGAGGTGGGGGGGAAGGACCGCATGCCAGGTAAATTGAGGTGTTCCGGTAGGTCGGGCTCAGTTTATTAGAAAAGGAAGGGGGGCACAAGGTTTGATAAGAGGTTTGGGGGCGATACAAAGGGGGTAGGAGAGGGGGAGTAGGAAGATGCTTAGGTAGGGCGGTGGGGGCACAGTGGGGATGTAACTGGAAATTGTTAAGGGGTGGTGGCTGTCGTTTGGGGGGCATGGACGACGGTGGCGAAGCCCTCACGCTTGCCACACGACAAGGTGAGTAAGCTTCAGGCTGCATGGACGGAGGTGCGGGAGCGCCTCCGGTGCAGTAGGGAGAAGTGATCAGATGGGTCTGCATGGAAGGGGGTGCACTAGGGCCCCTGGTGCAGCTAAAAAAAAAAATAAAAAAAAAAATAAAAATTATAAATAAAATGGAGCAACGAGGCAAGGGGCTGGAAGAGGAATTTATCTGGAATGGTCTGCATGGACGGGGGCGTAGATTTGGCCCCTGGTGCAGCGGTGGAGAGGAGTAAGGCGGAAAAGGGGCCTGCATGGACAGGGCTGCACTAGGGCCCCTGGTGCAGGTGGGAAACAGGTGGTAATGGACGCAAGGAGATTGAAGATTAGTTATATGGAATGGACTGCATGGACGGGGGTGCAGGTTTGGCCCCTGGTGCAGTGGCGAAGAGGGGTAATAAAGAAAAGGGCCTGCATGGACGGGTGTGCATGTGGGCCCCCGGTGCAGGGTGGGCAACGCAGGACCATATTAGGAAGGTGAGGGAAGGTGGGGGGCAAGGGTGAGCAGGAGGGTAATAGGTTAGAGGAGAAATCGGGTCTAAGTGGGATTAGGTGTATTGTTTAAAGGTTAGGTGTAAGGTGCGAAATATAGGGGGACAGGTAGGAGAGGACCGGGGGTGTTTCCGGGGAGGGATAAGGAGATGGCCAGGAAGGATAGGTTATTGAGGAGGGTGTTACTAGTGGTGTGGGAAAGGTTAGGTGGTTGGAACTCATTTAATTTAGGAGGGGTGCAGCATCTGTAGGTAGCAGGCTGGGCTATTCAGAGGAGTAGGTGGAAAGTTTGGGACGCTGGAAGTAAGGGAGATACAAAGGGTATGTCAGGGACCAGGGCAAACAGGATGTCTTTGAAGAATTTTTCAGTAGGTAGCAGGAGTGTTGCGTTTATTAGGATGTTGTTGCTTGTAAGTGATTTTGTAATTTCTTTTACAGATGCTGCTAGGAGGTCGGGTCAGATGTCAAAAATCTGGTTTGTGGGACATTCTATGGTTAAGTGGGCGGGGAAAGAAGATGAGAAAAGGGTTGTTGGCAGGCAACTGGGTTGCAGCTATAAAGATGTTGTGGTAAGATGGTCCGGGTTTGGGGGGCTGCGTAGGGATTAGTTGCTTCCTAGGTTGGCTGGGTTGAGGGAAAGCTATGGGCCTCCAGATGGGGTGATTATTCATGGTGGGGGAAAGGATCTGGTAAGGGATACAGGTGTGGCTCTTCTTAAGAAAATAAAAAGGGATTTTGTTATGGGTCCGGGAAGTGTGGCCTCAAGCATCTGTAGTGGGGACTAAGTGGTTGCCGCAGAGAGTTTGGAGGGGAGCGAGAAGTGAGGGAGCGATAGAGCGGGCTAGGAAGGGGATAAACAGAGAGATGGTTTGTGCCTCGGTGGCGGTACAGGTTATGGACCATAAGGAAATAGTCTATGAAGGATTTATGATCTTTAGATAGGATGGTGTACAGTTGTCGCTTTATGGGAATAATCATTATCTGGCGGACTTGGGCTCTTGGCTGGGAGATTGGTTAAGGAGTTGGAGGTAAGGAAAATTGGTGGGGGAGTGGGGCAGAAAGAACACCTCGGTGGAGGGTTTTTCTGGTGCCGGGGGCATGGCCCCTTTTGATGTGGGGGGAGGGAAGCACAATGGGGGAATGGCACGGGAAAGGATGGGGTGGTGCTGTTTGCACAAGCGGGCCAACCCAGGGGAACAGGTATTGAGCCTGGAGGGGCATGGCTCCGGGGAGAAAGCGGGACGCCTGGAAAAGGGGTAAGGAGACGGTAGGGTCCAAGGGATAGTTAGGGAGGAAGTGGCTTTATTTAATTATTTAATTGTTGGGGGAAATTGAAAATGTTTAATTATTTAATTGGTTGTTTAAAATATTTCTTTAGTTTGTAAGGCCATGGAGCCAGGTAAGCGTTTAATTGTAAGCTTTGGCGTGTCACATTAAAGCGACCTTTTCCACCTTTAAATGAGTCTGGGTTTTTGTGCAGTAAGCCAAAAGGCATCATTACTCGTTTGGCCTTATGCTCGAGCTTGTAAGCAATGGACATGCAGCGAGCAAACGATGCTTTGCAGAAGGCCTTTGCAATGGACTCCTATGGAATTCGCCTGCTTCTAGCAGGCACTAAAGGGAGGTGCATCCCAGAGAAAGGTCTGAGTGAGAGTTCTTACAGGCATAACACATAGTGCACTTTGGAGGTAGAGGAGGTGCGTATGGAGCAGTTCTTAATTCTGCTTTGTGCAGGGAAGGAGTATATCCGGAGTGGGTGATAAAGGCTTAAACACTTTGCGCCTTGCTTTACCGTTCCGGCTTTTTTTTTTTTTTAATGATCCCATATTTGTTGTAGTCACAGTTTCAACTCTATACTTTGTGAGAGGACATGTAGGTCATTGAAACAGTTGTCTGCTCTTTGTACTCTTCCTCAAATGTTCTCACTGTTTGGCAGGTAACTAACTGATCGTAAGTTTCACAAATGTTTTCATCTAAAAAACATGTTGGGGTAGGGAGGCTGTTTTTGGCATTGAGTTTTCTCCATTGACACACAAAGTGCAAAGTTTCAGGACACATATCTTGAAATTGTCTGCCTCAAGTTTCGAGATGTTTGGTGGACCTAGCCCCTAACTTCTATTGGTGCACACCGCAAACATTTTGAAAATCAGATCAGCCAAACTCAAGTTATTTACATTTTAAGGAGTGCATCAAAATATTTGTAGATGTGCAGTCAGAGCGTTGTAGAAAGCATTTGTGTTCACAGATCACGCATGCGCAAATGAATATACACCATGACCAAAAATACGCTCGGAATGCCGTGCTCAGAATAACATGGGGGTAGTAGAATGCAACACAAATGCCAAAGACAGCGGGCACTGCATAGAACCACTACAGTTTGAATAACGCACTGTTATATGTTGTGGTTGGATCTGGTATGAAAGGGAGATGGTATGTTGTAGTCTTGTCACTGGCCTGGAGTGCTTGCTGTCAAAATGTTGATGCATGAATGCAGCTCAGGAGAATATTGAGTGGATCGGTGAGTGAATGTTCTGAGAGTGTCAGTTGGGGGCCTGAGCTGGGATGATGGGATGCATTGTTCTTGGTCATGGTGTGCTCATGTCGTGGGCTTGTTCGCAGTGTCCGTTGTCGATGTCCATTGTGTTGAATTGCTTGCATGACGTGTGTGTTCAGAGCATATCGCCATTAGTCGTGCTGCAGGCTTGTAAACAGTGTTATTGTCTATGGTGAACTTGAATACATGTGTGTGTAGTAAAGTCTCTTTGTAGACACTCAGCTCAGCACTCATACACAGACCTGCTGTGGAGTCACAGCTTGGTCCAGGTAGAGCTTGATTATACGGTATGTACATAACCCAGTTACTCTTAGGTATATACAGTAATATATAGACAGGACAGGAACAGGGACAGGTACTGGACACCACACACAGAGGAGCAGACCCACCGGCCACGGCCCCACGCCTTAGGCAACCAGATGCAACTTTCTATGGACACTGATGAAAGCCCACATGCCATGCCCGATCTGCTCCTTACCACTAATGTCTTGACCGCTGTCTGTAGTTTTGAGTCTGTAGGTTTGAGCCAGTATCACGCCAGTTCCGACACTCAAATTAAGGCGGTGGGCTCAATTCAATCCTGTGGGCCTAGCTTGAAGGCAATGAGCCGGGTCTGCGGACTGTGCCGGTGAACCGTAGGGCAAAAACACCTGCTTTATATATATGTTTTAGGGACTATATGCCACCGCTCTGTCACCCACCACACTGCTTACATTGGTGGGGGACCACTGAGGGCCTCAATATGCCAGTTCTTTCAGATTTCCATGAGGGGTTCTGTCTCTACCATGAAAATTCCAGGGAATCCATTGGTGGCTGTTTGGAGATTTTTCACCGCCCCAAACCATTCAGAACATGGGTGGTTGGCTGGCCCTTTCTAAAATGTGCATCCCCGTGCGTTCTGCAAATGTCCAATAGCCATCATGGCCCAAATAAATAGTCCTGTAGGCCTGCAAATATGTCTGCGAGTTCCACACATACACAATGCAATTCTTGTTAGTTTTGGGTACATTTTAAAGAAAACAAAAACACGATGGGCAGATTTTCACATGCCAAGTAAAAGCATGCGCTTCATACCAGTAGACACTAGATTACTGTGGATCCATGCAGCGGTTTCTGCTTCCAGCGACATTTCTGAGAAGTACACGTTTTGCAACGCACACTTAAAACTTCGAAACTCTCAATTAAAAGTTGGAAATATAGTTTATTCAGGGTTTGTGTGGCTTGTTGCACAGCGTCAACGTTATAAGCATCGGAAAAATGACTCTTGATATTGAGAGTCCAACTAAACCATCAGTATTGCTGACTTCTTTTTTTGCAGCATAAATACACACTTATAGCGACAGTGCGGTTGCACTGTATACATTCAAATGTAATTATTTAATTTCCAAGGTAGACATTAAATTCACAGTTTAGAATAACCTCGTACTTTTATATTTCTAACATCACAACCAGGGACATCATATAGGGGTCGCCAGAGGTCGCAACTGCGACCTCTGAGGTCTCCCTTGCGACCTCTAAAAAAAACCGAAAAAAAGTTTTTTTTTTCTTGTAATGCAAGCTCCTGGGCTGTGGCCAGCACCATGTGGCTCTTTACTTCTGGAGTGGTTGCTTTCTTGTTCAGGCCCCTTAAAAAAAAAAAGAAGAAAAATAAGAACATGGGGGCCACAAGTCTAACACTTTCAGCACTGACCCTAAATAAGAAAGAATAGGAATACCAAATAATGTGTCTTTCTGGAATTCTATACAATAACTGCTAGACTCATTAAAGGTTTATTTCAGGCACACTTCAGGGGGTGAGTCACTGATTTAGTCTGTTCTTAAACGCCTCAACTCAGCCTTTCATCCTTCTGAGGTCGATAAATGAGTACCAACACAGGTTGGGTGATATTGGGTGTATATTTTTTCTATATAAAGCGCTTAAGCGTAAGTGCTATATAATAACACATCATTATCATTTGGTCATGGACGTCTGCTTGCATTCACAGTAATTTGGTAATATGGGCCTATACACACTGATCTTAAAGATGCATATGGTGATCCATTCTTGTATGAAATGTATATCACATTATAGTGATATCATAACCATATTTTTCCTAGTGTACAATGCTATGTGAGGCCACTTCCTGTTTTGTCAGCGGGTGAAAGTTCATGTTCCATCGCTTCCTGCGATATCACTTTGGGGTGGGGTCAAATGACATTACTTCCTGTGATGTCATCAGGGGGGTCAAGGATCGTGTGATGTCACTTCTGCTACCCCTGGCATTTTGGTGAAATGACGTCCCTGATCACAACTATTCATTTATAATCTCGGATCATACCCCTGCACGAGGCCAAACGCCGTCAAAGGCCCATTCTGGCCGGACGCCCACATCTCAACCTCATTCACTCAGAGGCCCATCCTTTCCCTAAAAAAAATACCCAGGTCAGCGCCTCTCCCTAAGCAGAGACCCGTCCGTGTTTCACCCCTCGAGGCCCATCCTTGCTTCGGACCTAGCGCTCCACCTCTCTAGTAGTCGTCGCAGTGTTCAGTGTCTGGCTAAAGCCCTCGTGATTTTTATTGCACGTGACATCTGCGTGACTTTTAAGATCTTTATGCAGACGGGGTACGGTATTCTGTATATAATGGCAACGCTTATCATTGCAGGCCACTTTGTTTCTGAAGGGAGTGTTTGGTTTTATCGTCTGCCTCCCTGGAGCCTCAGACCCCATGGAATCCCATAAGTGAGCCCATCATGTTTGTTTATTTTTTTTTTTTAGCTTTATCATGGCTTAATATTTTGCAATTGTTGCCTCAGCTGGTAGCCCTGTACTCGGGGGAGTAGGCGCAGATTAGTGGCAAAACTTCCCGCAGCCCAAGGAATTACACGCGGCGTCACGTGTCAATAACAGGAAGGAGTCGTCTGTGAATTATTCCCCTGCCCCCACCCACTGGCATCTACACGGACGTGACGCAAACACGCAAGGGGTGACGTTTCTGTGGACTCTTCATCTACGTTCCTCTTAAGAGACTGCCTCACGCTAGGGTTGCAGTTTCGCAATAGGCTGGGGTGCATTGCATATTTTTGGGTAGTTAGTGTACTTTATTTTTGTCGGTGCCAATCTGTTGGCGTGGCACTGGCTCTGCCACGGCTGGCCTCTGCCAAAGTAAATGCAAGTGCGTACCGCACACACGTGGAGGCCATACCTGCCTACATTTGAAAATAAAAAATCCGGAGATTTATTCCCCGCCCACAGCCACACAAGACTCTGCCCCTTTGCACACGGCTCCGCCCACACACCCCGCCCACATGTCAACATTTGCAGTTTTTCATTTTACAGTGGAATGCAATACATTTAATTAAATTGGCTGTTCATAACCACCTGGGCGTCAGGCTGCGGCTGGCGTAGGACACAACCCTTTTAATGTTTGGGTTCGTATTGGGCCAACACAGTGCCAAGACCCACTGAGCTGGCATGAACGGTCACTTCCGGTCTCCTTGGCTGAGCTGAAAAATGCCATATAAGTGGATGCAATGTTCACCCTTATAGTCTCGAAGCTGCTTTCATACTGCAGGACCAGATGGACTCCTGTTTACCTCTGGTCAACTCCCTGAGAGGGGCGCTCACAGTTGCAAACCTTTCTAGATAACGGGAGTAGTAGCTTGTAAGGCCTAGGAAGGACCTGTACAATAGGGGAGACCCACAGGTTGTGACCTACCTCCGGTTGTTTGATGTTGCAATCCAGTAGATGCTGTATTTCTTCTTCCACCTGCTTCTGCATGTTAAAGGGATACCCCGATAATGTTGGGCAACTGGTTTGACTGTGGGGTCTATGTGGAGATGCACCTTGCAGTTATGCAGCTTGCAGAGGCCTTTGATGAGACATCACCATCTGGTGCCAGGTATTTGTGGGCCATCATGTGATATAGGATATGGGCAAGGCCCATGTTGATGGCGGTTCGTAAACTCAGTATACATCTGCTGTTGGCTTTGGTAGAGAGCAGATGCAACTGGATGCGGGCAGTGCGTGACTTGTGTGCGCATACTGTAGATACCATCCATTTGCTCTGCAGTGCTGTGTTGGAGCCGTAAAGGAATATGTTCACTGTGGAAGGTCTCGGTCGTGGCGGATATGGTAGTGGTTAGAGGCGTCTTCACTCATGACACTCACCATTGCGCAAGTGTCGATCAAGAACTCAGTCGGGGTGTCATTGACTGGCAGGACTAATGTGGGTCTGTGTTCCTTTGTGACCTTGTTGCCCACCGTCCACATGTAGCCCCTTTTCTGTTGGTCATCTGGAGAGGATGAGAATTTACTTCCTGACTGTGATCTCACTTCCACGTATCGTACATTTCTCCTCGTCTTGTAAGATCCTCTTCTGTCTGGGGACCTGTATGATCATCGAGATGGCTGCTTGTCACCTTCACCGTCAGCCGGGCGATATCTCCGGTATTCACGACCTGACTTCCGGACATCAGAGCAATGTTTCAGGTGCCACCTTCCACTCCTCCAGGAGGTCACTTGAGGTGGGGGTGTTCCTGCATACCACCCTAAAATTGTCATCGCCTTCCCAGTCTGTGCATTTGTGGCCCAGGGCAGGGCATGTGCCCTTGTGGGGTAATTCTTACCCACACCGGAAAAAAGTGTTTTTGGTACCTCTGGTGTTGTGTTGGGCAGTTGGGGATAGTTTCTTAACCGATTTCTGGTCCCTCAGCATTGTGGATTCCTTCATTCGGCCCATGTTCACAACTTGTTGCGAGATGGCTGAGTCAGTCCGCGCTATGGCCAGGATTTCATCCAGGGACCGTTGCTTTTGGAGTAGTTTCTTTCTAAAGTCAGGAGACGTGCATCCCGCTATGGCCTTGGAGTGTAACGTCTCTTCATTTGAGTATCGATGGAATGAGCATTGCTTTATGCGGATGTGGAGGTGCATTACGAAGTTGTCTAGTGTTTCACCACTCTCATGCATGGTGGTGTGAAAGATGTGCCCTTCATAATCCACTTTGGTATGCGGGGCAACGTATGTGCTGAGTGCCTCCTGACTCTCTCTAAATGTGGCCTTTTCTTAATCTACTAGTTTGTATAGAATGTCCCGCACTGATGGCCCTACTGCCACGGTAAATATATTCCTTTTTCACCTGTTGTACATGAAGCCCATTGCCCCCATGTGTACTTTAAAGTTTTCCGCCCCAGCAGATCCACCGTGGACAGAGATTGCTTGTGTCTGTAAAGTTGAATGCTGTGGGTAGTTGCCTGCGAGAAACATCCCCTTGGGTCATCTGAAAAACCTCTGATGGGCGGTGTGAGAAACCTGAGGGTATCCTCACTCCTACTCTTCCCGCCCGGCTCCTCTTCTCAGGTTGCCAGGGAAAGGCCATCGCTCTTGGAAACTGACACTGGGGTGGAGAAGTGAGGGAGGATCACCTGGAGAACCGTAGTACAGCATGGAGAGAAACAGAGAAGGCTATATGGGGGGGACCAGCATGGGACCCTTTCAAGGATGAGGCAGCCATGGTGGTACTGGACAAGGAGCCAGGACGCTGGCCGGGATCCCGCAGGACGGGGGAGCCCAAGGCGAGAGAGGCCGTGAGGCTGTCAAAGGTATGGGAGCCTCTTTATGTAAACTTGTGCCGCTGGAGTTGCGGACGAACAGGATAGGAGAGGGGATGAGGTCCGTGTCTCTGCAGAGACAACAGAGTTACCGGTGTGTGCAGAGCTGTAGCTGGCGGGTGAGTGGGGCTAGCAGAAGCTGGTCCATTGACCAGAGAAGCAGAAGGAAGCAGTGGGAGCCGCCGGGGAGGACGCAGAGGACAGCTGAGTGTCGGGGGAGCCACACAAGACCGGGGCGCTCTTGGCGGGCTGCAGATAAGTAATAAAGTATCAAACGAAATGAACACCTGAAACTAATTTGAATTATCTATCTTGTACACCGAACCGAATGAAAACCTGCGACCAAGCTGCATTATTCATATTAAATGACAAACTGAATTAAAGCTCAAAACAGTAGAATTATGCATATTGAATACTGAACAGAAGGAAAACTTGAATGTAAGCATATGGAATACTAAATTGAACACAACTTTATCGGCAAAGCAAATGGCAGATGACTGCCAAACAGAAAGTGCCCCGGTGAAAGCAACATACAGAAAAGAGAGAAAGTGTATAAGAGTGCCAAAGAAAGGTGGGTCGTAAATTAGACCACCTTTAAGTGAACTTTATGAATAAATGCAGTGCGGCAAGGCCGAAGACCGGCAAGAGGTGTGTGACATATGGTGGCCAAGAGGCTAACTAGGAGCAGCCATAGGAGAGTAAGCCTGCACATAAAGCCAAAAGGCCAACAAAGAGGAGCTTAGTGAAATTGACTCTGAACACAGGGGCCAGTACAGACAAACCTGTGTGGGCTGAGGAGCCTAGGGACCCTGGTTGCGCGACCTGTGATGATGGACCGTGTGGTCTGACAACTGCGCCTAGACCAGCGACCCCTAAATTGTGAAAACGAATGACCTTGTGAAAACAAGCCAGGAGTGGGATTGCACCTTTTTTAAAACACTAAAACAAATACCAGTTGCTATGTTGGGTATGGGGAAAGGGAACCAATTATTATTATCACCCCTGTTTCTTCCCATGTAACCTTGAGGCGCTTTGAAACCCAATTCTGTTCTATAGGTGCCTAAAAAGTGCTCATAAAGATTAAAAAAGAAACCTTGAGACGTGATTAACTGCAAATGCTGCCTAGAGGAGGGAGCATCAAGCCCCTTTTCTTTTGAACTGTGTTGTATTGAACTTGGGAAAGGGAACCCAGAGAATTGTGAGGAACTATGTTACCTTGAACTTGGACAAGGTAATCTTGAGACTTTTATGGAACTTTCTTGAATTTGGGGGATGGCAGCTGAGAAGGAAGCTAAGAGCTGGAAGAAGCTCGGAACTTTGTGGTGATCACCATTTCTTTGATTGTGAGGGCAAGTATAGGTTTTGGACACAGACATACTTTTAAGTTGAACTCTTTGACTCAGTCTTTTCTTAGTTTTGTTCAAGTAGGGAAATCCCACCTTAGCAAAGGGCAATTGGGGCCTTCTACCAGCCTCACATTTAAGAAATGAACCATATATTTTAGAAAAGTGAGCCTAGCTGAGGTAATGCTAGAGCCTATTTACTTACCAAACCAGTGATAAATGATAGTCTGGACACAGACCAGGTCTGAGCCTCTTAGAACAGCCCTGCTAGCTTTTACTATCCATATATGAACTGAACATTATGGGTTTCAGTTCAGCTCAGCCCCCAACTGAAACATTCCCTCTGCAAGCTGTCATCAACAGTCTCTTGAACTGTCAGTCACCACTTCCTTGTGCATTCTACGAGCTTTATAGCTTGCCAACAGAACAGAATAACTTTCAGCCAGACACTACATATATCTTCCTTACAGTCAACAACACAACCACACAAACATTAAACTCAGAGCACCTACATATTCTGATAAGTCCAGGGAGTTCACCAATTCTCTCCAAGGGGGTGCCACCCTCTTTGGGACTAGGTAGATGAGCCTGCTTCAGTTACCCCTGAGGGGACAGCAGGATCTCTCTGGCAGTGACCCCCTTATGGGACAGGGAAACCCTAGAGAGAGACTTAAGCCACCATCCCTTGCCCTGTGCGACTAGCATCTTTTATGGGGTATGCAGGAACTAAGATGCAGAAGAATCCTTTAATAATGGCTGGCTCGGCTTCTGACTCAACCTTCATTTTTCAGTGGAAAGAGCAGACCAACGGAAAAGCCAGCTTCCTGAAGTCACCTCGTGCAAGGAACCAATTAGGAATGAGTATCCACGCAGCCCGCAGATTTTAATTAAACTGCAGCGCACTTTGAGAAGGGAGACGCGTGGAGAGGCGGAAAGCCAGACGTGACTTCACACCCGGAGGTCCGTCTAAGAAAAGTTCAAGGCGTTCCATTGATCAAGAAACCGTAGCAATGGGTGTGGCGATGAGTGCAAGACCGGAGTAGCTCATTGGTCTGACGTAGAGCCAGGAGGAGGAACAGTCCACAAGCTTCCGCATCGAGCAGGGTGAGGCACCCAAAGTTGTGGAGTCCCATTGAGGTGTCACATAAGTGGATCTGCGTCAAGATGAGAGGCAGTCGGCCTACAAAATGCTCCCAGGCAGAACCACTCATCAGATAACAGATAAGGCCAGAGAAAAGAGTCTGAGTGGGGAGGAAGAAGGTGAAAAGACCCAGAGTGGAGAGAAATGGGGACCACCTCAGAGTGGGGAGAAGGAGAAAATATCCCAGCGTGCAGAATAAGCATGACACACAGGAGGGGAGTGCGAAGGAGAAGAGCCCCAGAGTGGGAGTGAGAGTGAGAAGCGAAGCCCCAGAGTGGCGAGAGAAACCAAAACAAGCCCTAGAGTGGTTAAAGAACTGAGCAAGAAAGAGACCAGCCACAGTGTGAGGGCAGATCTGAAAAGAGCGACTGAGACAAGCCCCATAGTGAGGAAAGCATTGAGAACCTCGCAAGGCCCAAAAGTGTATCTCTTGGATCTGTGCAGGCTGTGCTTATTTAACACCAAGGAACATACCATTGACTTGCTCATATTGGGAGCTTCTGTTCTAACTGGGCACTGGACTTGCTGTGCTGAGTGAGCATAATATAAATTGACCTTCCTTTGTAGATTGGGCATAATGGCTTTGTCATGATTTATTAGGCGGTCACTCTCAACTCAGGGAGTTCCTTCCACCCCACCCCCAAGCAAGGTGGCACACACCCAAAACGCTTATACAGATTCAATTTTAGTGAGGCAACCAATCTCGCACCACCCAGCAAATACCCTCTGTAGCATCAATGCGATCTTAAATTACTTGTTCCAATTGACTGACTTATATTTCTAATGGACTTACAGATACTACAACACACAAGTAAAATTTAGAGATGGGCAGCCATCACATTACATCAGATTTCTTGCAATTTCACCCACAAAACAATATCAGTCGCACAGTGATTGCATAGTTTGTTATCAAGCTTTATTCTCCCAGCAGGGATTGGGAATACAATGGAATCATCGTTCTGGCTTTTTATTAAATGGCAGGGTTTGGGAAATGGACACATCAACAAAATAATCATTTTGGGCTTTTTATTTGAAAGGCAAAGTCAGGAAAGGAACTCAGTAGGAAAAACGTTTTGGGGTTTTTATTTGCGTGAAATGCAGGGTCTTGGGATTCTGATTTGGGATGCAAGGAAATGGGAAATTTCGTTTTGCACACTCTACATTCACATGAATGGCAGGGTTTTAGGGTTACTTATTTTGAGATTATGGATGCCCCCCGCCCCCTTCTGTACATGAAACAGGGGTTTCACAAAGGTAGAATCACCTAAGTTCTTTATTGTCTATACCGGCTCTAACACACTAGCATGAACTTTGTTAGTTTCAAACTCTGACAACATTCATCGCATGATTTCCTATATGGGAATTAAATGATTTAACTTCAATTCAATGTGCTAAGGATCTACACAGTTTTACCCCCTCCTCACAATTCAATGGAAAGGATTAAGGCAGGCATTTCCCAACACAATTCAATTTGAACGCATACAGTGATTTTTCTATAGTGGAATTAATTTGAGTTAGATTTAATAAAATGTTCCAAGGGTCTCCCCAGTTCCACCCCCACCCCCACCCACAATGCAAGATTGAGATTAAGGCTGGAAGATTCCCTCCCCCACACTTTTGTTGGCATTTGAATTAATCTATTTACATGGGAGGCCTTGGTTATGGGGCATTCAGGGAAACAGCAGGGCTCCTCTGAGGACAGCACAGTTCTGGTCAAACGCTTTGGTCAAGGGTAGTGCCCAGCACCCAGACTTCCTTTGGCTCCTCAAATGGCAGGCCCAGCTAGCTTCTAGATTTCCCAGTCTTCGTCTCACACACAATGTTAAGGCCTTGGTAGCTCTCCCTGTCTCTCCTCTCTGCTAGTTGTTCCTTGCAAGATTTCATAAGTAGACTACCTCTAGCAATAGAGTGGGAAAGTCAAGGGAGAAATCAAAAGTCCAAGGAAAGTTCCCAAGAGTCAAAAGTCAAAGAAAATGCCCCTCTCAGATTGAAAACTGAACTCTTATAGGGCTGGTGACACTCCATTATTATCATAATTCCCACGCTGCGGATTGGCCAGCTCTCTCCCTCCCCCAACACGGCCACTGTCTGCTGATAGGGCAGAGAGTTCGGGGGGGGTGGATAATGGAGGCAGAGGGAGGAGAAAGATTCATCAGCCCAAATGACAAGTGCGTTTTAACTTTTCCATTCTCCTTAAAAAATTTAACATGGCATCTACCCCAATTTTTCAGATAACTGCAGGCACACACACATATATATATGGTGAGAAAAAAAGGGGGAGGAGAGGGGCGCACTCCAGTTCCCTGCACAGTACACCTTCTCAGCCACAGGTGTTCTCCTCCGACCGGTTTCTGTGCCAATACACGTCATCAGGGAGGCTGTCTTAACTTGCAGCTCACAGCAAGTGCAGGTGTTAACACTTAGTGAGGATTGTGCTGCAAGGACTTCTGGTAGCTGTAGTCATCAGGTTTGCAGGGAACAGACTCACACCCAATCCCACAGTGGGGAAAGGGGGGGAGTAGCCTACAGTGAGGCACTCCAAAGTAGGGCATAAATTACCCCGGTGCAGCACCCAACAAGATTTCTGAAGATTCCACCCTTCAGAAAACTTGGAAATATGGTGAGAAAAAAAGGAGGAGAGGGGCGCACTCCAGTTCCCTGCACAGTACACCTTCTCAGCCACAGGTGTTCTCCTCCGACCGGTTTCTGTGCCAATACACGTCATCAGGGAGGCTGTCTTAACTTGCAGCTCACAGCAAGTGCAGGTGTTAACACTTAGTGAGGATTGTGCTGCAAGGACTTCTGGTAGCTGTAGTCATCAGGTTTGCAGGGAACAGACTCACACCCAATCCCACAGTGGGGAAAGGGGGGGAGTAGCCTACAGTGAGGCACTCCAAAGTAGGGCATAAATTACCCCGGTGCAGCACCCAACAAGATTTCTGAAGATTCCACCCTTCAGAAAACTTGGAAATATGGTGAGAAAAAAAGGAGGAGAGGGGCGCACTCCAGTTCCCTGCACAGTACACCTTCTCAGCCACAGGTGTTCTCCTCCGACCGGTTTCTGTGCCAATACACGTCATCAGGGAGGCTGTCTTAACTTGCAGCTCACAGCAAGTGCAGGTGTTAACACTTAGTGAGGATTGTGCTGCAAGGACTTCTGGTAGCTGTAGTCATCAGGTTTGCAGGGAACAGACTCACACCCAATCCCACAGTGGGGAAAGGGGGGGAGTAGCCTACAGTGAGGCACTCCAAAGTAGGGCATAAATTACCCCGGTGCAGCACCCAACAAGATTTCTGAAGATTCCACCCTTCAGAAAACTTGGAAATATGGTGAGAAAAAAAAAAAAAAAAAAAAAAATCTTGTTGGGTGCTGCACCGGGGTAATTTATGCCCTACTTTGGAGTGCCTCACTGTAGGCTACTCCCCCCCTTTCCCCACTGTGGGATTGGGTGTGAGTCTGTTCCCTGCAAACCTGATGACTACAGCTACCAGAAGTCCTTGCAGCACAATCCTCACTAAGTGTTAACACCTGCACTTGCTGTGAGCTGCAAGTTAAGACAGCCTCCCTGATGACGTGTATTGGCACAGAAACCGGTCGGAGGAGAACACCTGTGGCTGAGAAGGTGTACTGTGCAGGGAACTGGAGTGCGCCCCTCTCCTCCTTTTTTTCTCACCATATTTCCAAGTTTTCTGAAGGGTGGAATCTTCAGAAATCTTGTTGGGTGCTGCACCGGGGTAATTTATGCCCTACTTTGGAGTGCCTCACTGTAGGCTACTCCCCCCCTTTCCCCACTGTGGGATTGGGTGTGAGTCTGTTCCCTGCAAACCTGATGACTACAGCTACCAGAAGTCCTTGCAGCACAATCCTCACTAAGTGTTAACACCTGCACTTGCTGTGAGCTGCAAGTTAAGACAGCCTCCCTGATGACGTGTATTGGCACAGAAACCGGTCGGAGGAGAACACCTGTGGCTGAGAAGGTGTACTGTGCAGGGAACTGGAGTGCGCCCCTCTCCTCCTTTTTTTCTCACACATATATATATATATATATTTATTTTATGGCGAATACTAATCCTATCTCAGCACGCCCTTCCTGGGAGGAGCTAACATTTTTATCGATTTACTCCTGAGCCGAAATAGTCACAACTCTGACCCTTCTAGATGCAAACCTTACTTCCTTAACCTATCACCACACCAATTTTCCATTCCCTTGGAATTATGAGAAGGCCGGAATCATAATTGTCTTTATAACTCAAGTGTATACATCACACAGGATTCATATTTACATGACACCAACAGGCTTCCTATCCCCCTTAATGAGTCTGGGATGGGCCCACTGGGACATACGATTCTCTTTTTATTAAAGCAAAGGTGGCCCAATGTTAATCACATGGCAAGGCATCACATGTGTCCGTCATCTTTACACTACCCCCAAGCTTTTTGTTAAGATTAATTTCTGTTCTTGTGACCTGACACGACCATCTGCTTATCAGCACGGTCTGTTTCATACACAATGTGTGATCATCCATTAGTGGCTCTGAAGCCATTTCTTGAGGTCGAGTCAGTCCATAAAAGGTTATTTCGGTTGGCCACTAATGCACAGCTAATGGGGAGACCTGACCTTAAAGGTAATTTCTGCTAGCTGTGTTATCTACAGCTCCCATCATTTTTATCTAATTCTCTGTTATTTATCTGTATTTCTAATTGAACCAGGCTTGCTTTTCCTGGGGGGCCCAGCCCACAGGTCTCGAGTTAACATTTTCAAAGGCACATACCTTTCAGTTCAGTGGGGGAAAACACCAGCTGCATCCATACTTCAGAAAATACAGCTTTAAATCAAGAAGATGTGCTTACATGTAACATTTAGCATTATATCTTGGCATGTTGTTTATCATACAATCTTTCTTTGCATACAGTTTGGACAGATATAAGTTCAATTTAGGTATTATTCACACATAGGCCACAGTTACATAGAACATTCTTGTTCACTTCTCCAACAAGTAAGCCTTTCCATTTAAATGTCAGTTTATTTGTGAAAAGTAAGTGTCTTTCTCCAAAATATGTCTCTTGGCTTCACTTTTTAAATGTAAGGCACAAGTGTAAAGGGATGAGTCCCCCCACTCCTCCAAACTGAATGTAGTGGAGATAGACACCCTCTACATCAAACCGAATGATGATGAACTATTGGGGTGATCAGTGATTCTAGATGTTGTAGAAAATAGAGTTATAGTGCTTCGCAGGAAAGCACTTTAAAGGGCGATCCATGTTTATGGAGTCGGAATGTCATGTATAGTAGAGAATGTGTCAGGTAGTACATGTTACATGGGAGGCTTTGGTTATGGGGCATTCAGGGAAACAGCAGGGCTCCTCTGTTATGATATATTATCAAAGAATCTAGATCCAAATCAGAGCATGTCCCAAGTTTTAGGTAAAAATAAGATGGTCAGGCATATTGTAATTGGTCGGCCATTCCTTTTTTAAGACAAGTTCAGGAACTCTAAAATGGATACTTGCTTGAGCAGACAAAATGGTTGATTTGTGCTAACTCATTATGACCTCACTGGACAGTTTTTTTATAAAAAGTTAATCCAGGGGACAATGGTGTGGGAATGAGTGAGTAAAGTTTAGACTTGTTCCAAGTGGCAGATAGGCCGATGAATCACAAGTAGGAAGAGGGATTGTGCATTGATCATGCCATATAAGTCAACAGATCACAGACAGGAAAGGGGCTGTACTTTTGATCAGGCCATTCCCTCTCCTTCCTAAAGTGTATAAAAGGGAGGGCGAGCCTAGTGATTTTAGCAGAGTTCCTGAGATGTCCTTGCTGTATGATGTGTCCTGCCTGGAAGAAAATGAAAGAACTTGTATTATTGAAAACCCTGCCTCAGCCTGCTGTTGTGCTCCAGAGTCTCTTCTTCACCCCAGAAATGCCAAGGCCCAGAGAGTGGGGTGGTGGGACCCTCATGAACACAAGTCCTCCTTTTTATTTTTCAAAGTCACATCATTTCAATGTATCTTTTCACATGTCTATGCAGTTTTGAATCTGTCAAAAGGTGCCTTTTCCCAGTTTACATCAATTCAGCATCTGCAGCACCCCATGTCTTTTCCCATTCATTGGGCATCGTTAGCAATATTACCGTTCTGAGTCGCATTCTCCTTCTGCTGAGTGCCTTTCCATTTTGATAAAGATGAGTTAGGCCCATTCTCACTCATTCACTAGGCCTCATGTTGGAAATAACTGTTTTGCACTCGCTTTTATATTTCAATGGGACTCCACATTAGCCAGCTTCACTCTCACAATAGGGGCCTAGCAGGGCCTCTCCATCACTGTCACTCTAGAGCTGTATTTTGACCCCTCATAATGTTGCATTGATGGGTTCAGTGGGCATTATAGTGACTGGACATACTGCTGCCTGGTTATAATAGAAAGTGATACTGCCTTACTAACTGGTAATGATGGAATTCATTTGCTAAGAGTGCATGGTTGAACCTGATGCTCTTGCTCTAAAAGCACTTCGTGAAATCTGATATTGCTTGGTAGCTCAGCATAATGGAATGTGGCTGCAGTACTAACTCGGCATAATCAAACTGGTCACCTAGGCCAACTTGGCATTTCCTTGACAATGGCGTGAGCAGCTGAATATTAGATGGCTGTGGTGTGCGTTAAGCCAGGGGTTAACATTTCAAGTTGTAAGCTACTATCCAGCCATAAAATGTCACTTGCTACCTCATCTGTACACATACACACAGAACAGCATCTCTTACTTGACAAGAGTCAATGGTCACTAGCCCATGTCCCTTGAGTTAATCAATACGTACCTCAGATTTTTTGCTTGTGCCTAAACACAGTCTGTAGGCTGTCACTAGCTCGTAAAGCCCTGCTTAAAGGTACAAAGGTAAAGGCCAGGGGGTGTGGGACACATGATAGATCGGGTGCTGGGTGAGGAGGGGATGATGGAAGCACGTGCCGGGGTCTGGCTGGGCCCACTACAAGGCACAGTTTGGGGAAGAGAACATTATCGAATCCTGCAGAAGCGTTAGTACCCCATCTGTCACACTTTCTTTACTAAAGTAAAACCTGCATTCCTGGCCACCTTAATGGCGTTCACCACTGCCCAAGAGTGTTAGTACCTGACATAGGATATCATACCTACCATATGATGTTGGATCCAAAGGAAATTCTACCATTATCCAGCAAATAATGCTGAACTGTGGGTGTATGAATGCAATTTCCAGCACATAGTGTGAGTACATGGGCACATGATTTAATTGCCTGCTAAATGTCTATACATTTGGCAAAATAACTGGCTTTGGTAATGTTTATTCTGTGTTTCATCAATTTGGCAACCAATATCGCACAGATGCTTGAAAAGTGGATGCTAAAACCAGTACTGCATGTCTGTTAGACTAAAGCAGGGCTCTGCAACCAGCAGCTCTCCAGATGTTTTGGACTACAACTCCCATGATCCATCACTGTTGTCTATGCTGGATAGGCCCAGGGTCGGATAGGGTGCTCGGGAAATCGGCCATTCCCCGAATACAGATGCAACTTTAACATAGTGGGCCAGCCTCGTGGGTATTTTTTGGCTAGTTTAATTTCTATCAATTCATTATTTTTGAATAATATAACATGACTAATGTGCTTGGCTTCATCTGTCTTTTCCTTTCTTTCTCCTGCCTCCTTGCAGCGGAGCAGCTGCTCGTGTGTGAGAAAGTTCAGTTTGTTACTTAAACGAAGGGCTTGCCGCTCCACCAGCTCAGCTCAGGCAAAGCAGCATCGAAAAAAACAGTGTTTTAACCTGCTTAGCGTACACCAGACTACACGAACTGCCCGATTTATCTTTAGTTCTGTTCTCCACTTACTGGTAATAGACAAGGGCAGGAAAGCACACCCACAATGCTGTCACTGTATGAGATTGTTGTGCAAACATCCTATTTTGCAAACTTAATTCAAGTCCTTTGCTCTAGCCTGCCACTTGATGACGCAATGATGGTATTATCTAAGCTTTTGAAAGGCCACTTGAAAACTCTTATTTCGGCATGTAAAATAAATCTTTAAAATGCCATCAGCCTTGGCCAGTTCTACACGTGTGGGTGTTTCAAAAGCATGTTAAAGGCTGTGTTTTGTGGCGTTGTTAACCTGGACTATCGTCTAATGAATGGCATAGCCCATACCCCTACTCTGCAGGGCTACCAGACAATAAGGGCCCTTAGATTTGGCAGAGGCCTATGTTTGTCTCTGTTTAGCTGGAATTTGACAGGCACTCACCATATTTTACAGGTGACCCTTCATTTTATGTTACACCACTCCCTAGACCTTACTTGCTGTGTCGTCATCACTGTAAGAAAGCTCTGAAGACACACCCTTTCACCGACACCACATTGCAATCGCTCCCACTTAGCAGGGAATGCCGCTCGCCTCGCCCCCCGTCCTGGCTTACCACGGATAACAAGACAGACCTCCTCTCCAGCGACCCTCTCTGTGAGTGTTCTGCCAGCACCCAACTCATATGAGAACATTCCCTTGCTTATAAATAACATGATGTGTGTTTCCTGTGACTTGAATGCTTCAATACTCTATAGCCTTCAGGTTGTTGGTGAGGGGTTGCAAATTATAAAGCACTTTCAAAAAGTGAATTGTTTGTGCTATACAAATGATTC
Organism: Ambystoma mexicanum; assembly: GCF_040938575.1. Classification (NCBI taxonomy): domain Eukaryota; kingdom Metazoa; phylum Chordata; class Amphibia; order Caudata; family Ambystomatidae; genus Ambystoma; species Ambystoma mexicanum. The sequence continues at coordinate 55,324,431 of NC_090936.1, forward strand.
TCAAAACATTCAATAATCAATGTTACATTTGTATATTTATTTTGTCCACAACAAATAGACAAAAAACACAAAATATGGTTAAACAAGTAAAATTAAGAGCTCAACGTGTTTCGGGTTAGGCCCTTCCACAGGAACAAGTTTCTCTTGTAATCGGTACATCTTGCCTTTCTATTTATTATCTAAGGAATGAGTAGAAAAATATACATCAGTCAGTCTTATCTGTTATACATTTGTCATCTGTTCACGATATCTGTAAATCACACTCATTGTAGAGGAACGCCCCGCCGATCACCTGATTGGATTCGATGAATATGTGTAATCTTTTCTGTTCTTCAAAATTTGAATATGGAACCTAACAGGAGTGACCAAATGAATATATCTATAAGAAGTCGGCTTGGTTCTCTTTTTTATGTTACAACATGCACAAACACACAGAGGTGCAAAATGTTGATAGACATTTTGGAATGTTTCTACCAGGTGGTTTCTCCCATTTGGGGATTACCCTGCCTTCGAGAGCGAACATCAAACCTATCTGACACTGCCACAGAGAGTTTGCTGTCTACAAGAGACCAGGTAATTCTCTGGCCCTATATTGGAATGATATTAACATAAAAATACCCTAGCCACCGCCTTATAGATGTATTCATTTGATCACTGCTATTAGGTTCCATATTTAAATTTGGGACAGTTATATCGACTGATGAACAGAAAAGATTACACAGATTCATCTAATCCAATCAAGTGATCCAAGGGGGCATTCCTCTACAATGAGTGTTGAAGCTAGGCCCACACTCGGATACTATCCTAATAATAATAATACAACTAAAACAATGGATCAACAGTAGTCTCTGCTGTGAAAGAATGAATCCTCTGTACCCCCTCAACCTCCCTTCTTCTGCCCTGCACCCTCTGCAACTCATCCAGAACAGAACTGCAAGACCAGGGACTGCATCTCCGGCGCTGACATCCCTCCACTGGCTCCCGTGGCTGCAAGGATCAAGCTCAAGACCTTCTGCATTGCCCACAAGGCTTTCAGGGACCTACCTATCTACAACAATGCCTACCTAAATACTGTCCATCCTGAGCCCTCCGCTCATCAACCTCCAACCTTCTGCGAGTGAGCCGCTTCTCCAAGCAGAGATTTGGAGGGAGATCTTTATCCTCTGCAGGGGTCTCCCTCTGGAATAGCCTCCCTGCCGCACTCTGTCTTGAGCCTCATCTCAAGTTACGGAAAATACTTAAAGGCATGGTCTAGTAAAAAATGTTATTTAAAAAATAGATAGGCAACAAAAAAAAAATACTAGCATTCTCTTTTTTAAAACTTCCTTCACAAAATGGATGCACCCATGTGCTTGCTTTTGCGAATTTTGAGCTAGAATAGCTCAAAATCTTACATAGGAAGTTTTAAAAAAGAGAATGCTAGTATTTTTTTTTATGTTGCCTATCTATATTTTAAATAAAAAATTTTACTAGACCATGCCTTTAAGACAATCCTCTTCTCCTTTTCCTTCTCTCTCTCCTTCTACCCTGCTCACCTTTCTCTCTGCTCTATCCCTCTCTTCCTCCTTTTTTTCCGCACAGCCTGCTGACTGGCCGCCTGGTGTATCTCAGAGTCTCACAGGTCACTGGCACCCTTTCCAGTCATCTCGCACTTGCCTCATCGCTACTGCACTTGGTCAATGACCCATGAGAGTGGCATCTCTCAGCACCTGCCCCAGCTTCTGACTGACTGGGTGCACTTGGTTCTCTCTACTCCCCCCACCCCCGGCATCTCTCCTGCCTGTGCAGTTGCACAATCTAAATGCACTATGCCTTGAAGATCGTCTGTTTTTCCCTTGTTCCCCTCCTTGCATGGTGGTGCCTCAATGCATTTGGAAAAACTGCAGAATCGTCGTCAGACCTATTTGCTGTTATCTACAACGTTAATTGTATTATATGCACTTCTTCCATGCACCCACTCTGCCCGTGCACACTTTTATCGTTCAGAAATTCAAGGGCTCTGAATGACTGTTGTTTTTTCGCTTTGTTCCCTCCCTCCTTGAACGCTTTGAAACACTAGCTTTTTGTATAGGCACTTTACAAATAAACAAAACAACACCATACCATTTAAATGTGACAACATATGGTTGCCTTAACTTCAAGTTGGGTGTGTCATCATACACATTAAGAATGAGTCTGCTGACATGGCCAATAGGTCACTGTACAGTATCCTTGTAGCAGAATGAGTCTGCTGACATGTCCAGTGGGTCACTGTACAGTATCTTTGTAGCAGAAGGCATCTTGTGTCTGGACCCTGGGTTAGCTAGCCTTTTGGTTAAGGCCCCTGGGCGTCTATGTGGGGCTACAACCAAAAGACCCAGGGCTATAGCCCCTCTAGGACCCCGGTAAAGATGCCTGTGTTCTTTCTGGACGTTATACTTAAAACCAGATGAACCTTCCAGAAATGGATGCTTTACTCCTATGGAGATTGCAGAAATGGCTGTCGCAGAATCCCAGATGACACCTCTGGAACTGGGCACTCTCTACACCCAGCTGGCGCAAGAGCAAGAAGGTAAACGCCAGGCGAGGCCCGCTGATGTACCTTTTCTTACCCCCTGTCTCCCAGCCTTTGATCACTGTATGCTACTTTAACCCCCCAGGTATATCTCAAAATTCCTCTATCCTTCAGGCCTTTAAGACCTCGCTTTATATTTTTAAAAATAAAATACGACCCTGTTCCACCCAAACCTCAGATTAGAACAATTCTAATTATGGTGCTTTGTTGTGTATTTTGCGATTGAACAGATACATTGAGTATGAAATTGATTGATGCCTTTCTCCATGCTCAATTTGCTCCTTAAATTTCTAATCGCTTGTTTGATTATTGTTTTTTATTTTTCCTTAATTTTTTGTCTTGAGTTCATGTCCTTCAATGTATGTATTGTATGTTTAGGTCTAAGAATGGTTATTCATTTAATTAATGTTGTTTCAACATACTTTTATGAGTTGGATCTCACTGTATATCATTGCTTGCTAGCATAACAAAATACTGTTTATTTATTATACTTTTTGTAAATATAACACATCAAATGATACTTTACTCATTCTTCGTGTTCTGTTGAATTGATGGCGTTATTCTCTCTTCTTTTTTTCAGTTATATCACTGTGCCTCTTCAAAGGATCAGGTGATGTCAAGGTGTCCTTTGTTTTGTATGATTGAATATAGCTAGAATGACCTTTGTGGCTCAAGAGGATTGGACCAGGTAATTGCATTGTAAGAAGTTTAACCTGATAGTGCCAATCCACGACACACCAGTATCTTTTGTTGTTTTGTGATCAGATATGTTTGCCCTTCACTGGCGCGTCTCCCAATGGGCAGACCATTGCCACTTGAAAGTGGCCCTTATGTTGATATTTTAATAATAATAATAATAATAATAATGTTCCACCCTTTGACAGGCTGCAGCTTGGTGACACTGCCATTTCCCTGTTGGTCTGCACCTCTTTTCATCAGATTGCATCCAGAGCGATGGTGTTGAGATTGCAGGCCAGTGCAAATGGCCGTATGCCACACAATTTGTCCCTTGGGAGGAATCCGGCATGAAGGGTTGTATACAAACCTGATATTGAGACTCATTATAGGTTTGGTGGTATCTCAGCGGTAAATCCTTACCGACACTTGGTCCGGCGGCATTAGCTGCCAGATTACAAGTGGTGGCGTTAGCCCCAATTTAATTGGAGTCCGTATGACTCCGTGGGGGATTTTGGCAGAATTACTGCAGCGGTTATTCTACCAAAACTTGGTGGAAAGGTGGCAGATTCACCTGGAGCTCAGAGCTCGAGGTGAATCCGCCATCTTAACACCAAACTTGAAAAGGAGGCCCATTGTACGGCAGCAGGGCTCTGAGAATGCTAAATAGACGTCATTACCGCTCCTCTAACATTCTTTGTATCTGTGTTGCCTAGGAACGCTCTGATTTTGTTTGCCGCCACATAAAGTAACTCAAAGTAAACCGGGCTACCTACTTGTGCCATTTAATGTGTAACACGTATGCCAGCAAAACGGCATTCTGGGACATAACTCTGTTTACATTACAGTCAAGATATGCCCTGGAAAGTAATGAATATATAGTTGTGATTATATTTATATATCTTAAAAAAACTCAATGAATTTTAACCCTGGCTTTTCATAGTTTTCACTCAAAACATTATAGCAATAATCGCAAATATGTGCAGCTCCGCCTATCCACCACCATCTTGCCAAATTGCGTGCTGCAAAAAGTTGTGAATTGCTGCAATGTCTGGATTTTGGCCACCTTTTTTGAGTTATGGGCCACTTTTATTTGGCTGCCCGGGCTTCTTTCTTGCCCCAGATCAACCCTGGCTAGGCCTGTGGGGGATTTGTAGTCCAACACATCTGGAGAGCCGAAGGTTGCAGACCCCTGCAATAAGGTGTCCCCAAGGTGTCTGCATTACAAAACGAAAGAGTGAAAAGCTTCTGAGGCCGCGGGTCAGTACGTAAAACAAAAGGACTAAGGCGGATATGCTTTAGAACGGTCTCTGCGTTGCGACCCTATTCTTATTTTAACCACTAGATGGTAGCATTGGATAAGAAACAAGTGGACACATTCCAAGATGGCATTTTCCTATTTGCTACAGGTTTACCGAATAGCATATTTAGTATTCAGCCGAATCCCTAATGGTTTGTGAAATATCAGGAAGCCAAATAGTTGTTTTATTTAATTAATCATGTTCCAAACTTGAACACTAGACTTCCAAATAAATAAATGATCCACTATTTTAAATGCGTTGTCATGTTTTGTTTCTCTTAATTTTAATCAACATAGCATCTTTACTGAAAACATACAAGCCATAAAACAGCAGATTAGCAAAAAGGCAGGGACCAAATGTATAGAAAGAAGTATGTTACGGATGCAAAACCAGTGCCGCTCTAAAGTGTCAGGCTTCAGAATGACTGCAAGGAACAAAATCGATATTGCAAGCACGGGTTGGGGGACGTTAGCCATGCAATGCTTGCCATGTTAAGGACCCGTCCCCAGCCCTATCATAGCTCTCAACCATTTGTTTTGCAAAGGCGGGTGAAATCACCCGATTTTGTTTTTGGCGGGTGAGACGCCCATTGAAATGAATGGGCGTGCAGGAGGCTTGGCGGGTGAGGCAGCCCTTTGCAAGGCGGGTGACACCCGCCAAAAGCGGGTGAGTTGAGAGCTATGGCCCTATTGATATGATATGATTAATTATTTATAACACGCTTAATACCCAGAGGTTTCTAAGCGCGGACCCAGGGATCGAACCTGTGTTGCTCCGCGTCGTCTTGCTTCCAAGAAGAGGCAGACTATTTGTTGGATGATTTTAAAACCTCCTCTACCTCCTGCCAACTGAGCATAGCTCTCGGACTAGGCCGTGTTTATAATACCAATTACAGTTTAGAAAAAATGAATACAACTCTGCTTTTCTGATCCTATTCTTTTAGTATCCGCTTTCTCGAAGATTAAGCTGAGCGCTTGGACGCCTTCGGACTGCAGCGTCTATAATGGCAATAACTAGAGGTCAAAGTGGGCGGGAACTAAAGGGGACTGAGAGTTTGGAAACAGAGTCATTGTACCCATCTCTCTACACAAGCTCTGGCCGACTGTCCCGCATAGGACCTTGAGCAATCTCCCCACATGAACTTCCTCTGAGAGAGCTTTTACGCAGGGACACTCTCCTCTCAGGTTCTGCGCCGGTAGACATCTTGCCATGCTCACCTGCACCACGGTCTCCATCAAATAACAAAGTAAGACGCGCTAACCTTAGGCCCACAGCGTTGAAATAACTACCTGGCACTGTTCCTGGATGCTTTTGTGTACTGTTTAAAAGTGACACTGGAGTTCTTCTCATGGGAAACCCCGATCCAGATCTCCCACAAAGATCTTTCCCTTCTATTTTTCATCTGGCCAATCCGAGTAGTCCCCCGACAGCTCCCCGCACGCACCAGGCCTTTGTCTATAGCAGAAGGGTTCATTTCCTGCACAGATTATGGACGTCCAAGGGAGCTCCAAACTCTGTCCATGTTCTGTCTGATACCTTGTATTCATTGATCAGCCTGGCTTCAGAGGTCCCTGAAAACAAAATAGGTTGTTGGTTCCTGGAACTTTCGAAAACCGGAAGAGCCCTGAACTAGTGAAACACCGTAGATGTTGTGTAGCTACGCGAAGCTGGTGTTTCCTGAAGGCACTGGATCCTTGAGCACGGCAACCTTGTACCCTCTCTCAAATGGGTCCTGGGAAGGCTGAGGCCCGGAAGTTGGTATTTCCTGGAGCTGCTGTAAACCTGAGTGCCTGTGACCCTGCCCATTGTGACCCTGCACTTGGTTGTCTTGTCTACTTGAGGAACTGGTGCCCTGAAGAGATGGGGCCTGGAGTTGTGTTGATGCAGAGAAGTCTTCTGCTGGAGAGCTGGATGGCATTGCCGTCGGGGAAATGGACACGTGGAAAACCTAGGACCGTCTGAGAACTGTGTCCAAGCAGAGCATCATGGGATTTGTAGTGACACCACACAGAAACCATAGCAAAACAAAGTAACACAGAATATGTAGTGAAGAGCAAGACCTAAGACACAGCAAGAAACTTATAGGGAAGGAAATAAAGTATTTTTGGGTAAACTGTGAAACTGGTGAGTATGAGCACAGTAAAGTCTGTTAATTATGCAAGTTTTGAAAAAAAGCTGTGGTTATTTGTGGGCTGAGTGGGGGCTTGAGCTAGCAAAGGGCTTCACACCATGAACCCCGCAGTGAAAGACAACCATGAAACTCCTCACTTACAAAGTGCAGGGGGGGTAGTTTGGGTGAGGCAATGTGGAAAGAGAGAGGTTGGGGACGGGGGGCTGCCCCTGAATATTGCGACAAATAAAATGATAAAAAATGCAGTAAAAAATACTCTGGCATATAAACAAAATGGAACCAAGAGAGACTTGACGTTACGTTCTGAGAAGCGCGTCAGAGCACCGGAGCATACAGAAGACATTGCAGCCTCAGGCCCGTCTTTCTCCCACAATGTCTCTTTGTCAATTTGGTACTTTTACTACGTTTCCCAGAATCCAGCGTCAAGCTTTCCTTTCTTTCACAATGTCTTATAGACACGTTGGTACTTAGTCTCACCCTGGTGTGTGCCAAAGTTTGCCAGGGAAGTGTTATGGATTCAGTGTCCTGACCCCATCCCAGACCATACTTTACCCTTCCCGCAAGCTCGCCTTCTGGATTAGAAAGAGTCAGAAGGTAAAAGAACTCGGAGGCTCTGTTAACTTCAATGTGGTTATGAGGCAAGTCCTCTCCAAGCTCATTGAAGCTACCAGCTAACAGTCTGACTGAGAGAGAACCAGGGATGTCCTTTCACCAAAATGCCAGGGGTAGTGGAAGTGACATCACGCGACCCTTGACCTCTGATGACATCACAGGAAGTGTTGTAATTTGACCCCGCCCCAAAGTCACATCACGGGAAGCAATGGAAACACAACTTTTACCCCTTAACAAAACAGGAATTGGCATCACATAGCATTGTTTCTAAGTACACTACGAAACATATGGTTACGATATCACTGTAAAGTGATAAACATTTCATACAACAATAGATCACCATATGCATTGTTAATATCAGTGCGTATAGGCCCATTTACCAAATGACTGTGAATGCAAGCAGAGGTCCAAGGCTAAACGATAATGTTGTGTTATTATATAGCACTTACGTGTAAACACTTCATATGTACAAATATATATACAATATCATCCAACCTGTGTTGGTACTCATTTATCAACCTCAGCAGGATGAAAGGATGGGTTGACCTTTCCGGGAGCCAGAACTGCAACCTGCAGAGCACACGTACACTGCAGTAGTGAGCGCTAAACCTACTGAGCTATCTTACCAACTATAGCCATCAAAGAACGAGTCACTCAAGAGACAAAGAACCACAATCTGCTGGCCACAGCCCATGAACCTCAATTAAAAAAAAAATAATCTTAACTTTCTTTTTTTAGGGGTAGCAAAGGAGACCACAGGCGTAGCAAGGGAGACCTTTGGGGTTGCAGGTGCAACCCCTAAATGACATCCCTGGTGGCCGAGGTCCAATTGATTGGCCCTGAGGGCACCAGCAGGGTCCCAGGTTCTGTCGCAGATTGGTACCAAATTGGCCCCTGAGCGCCTGGCTAGCTGCAGTAATGAAACCTTCTAGAAAATACATTCTAGCACATAGGTGCTTCAAAACGAAACAGACCTTGCGCATTTCAAAGTTAAGAACATCATAGCGCCTGTTCATTGTATTCAATAATCGTGGTGATACCTGAAAAGACATTGCATACACAGTATGATCCCCCACATCGAATGGAACCTGATGATTACCAGTATCACTTTCATCATTAGGTATTGGCTCTGGGGATAGCCGGTCCTGTATGACAGATGAGCCAGTAACCCCCTCATAGAGCCATGGAGTAACCAGGTTTTGTGCAAGACTCCCCATCCCCAACCCCTTTGAATCACTTCTGTGAGACTGAACTGGCGGGGCTGGTTGCACCTTTACTGGTGTGTCTATTTAGCATATCCAGACGATGCAGCATCACCTCAATGAGTTTCTAAGACTGAGGGGGTTCTTCAGGCAAAATCCAATTATTTGTTTTGAAATCTGCAGATAGTCTTACACGCTTTCCAAGTTCATGCGGAATTGCTGGGGCCATAATTGAGACATCTGAAACCAAATCCAGTTCCCGGTCACCATCACATGCTCTTACTCCGATGTCTACAATAGGGGCCAGCTGAGATTGTGTAAATACCCCCAGCGCGGATAAGTCACTGGGGTCACACTGAGGCTCCCCAATGCCAGTTTCCACAACAGTGGCACAAAGCTGAGAGTTCCATAACAATGCTCACACTGTCCGTCGAGTTGCTATGAATTGAAGAATTAACATTTAACATTTCTGCACCCAAAACCAGTTGCCTTTTTATTTATAATTTATATAGCGTGACCACTGACCCCGTGCGCTGACATGAAACAACACATGTGGCTACAAGGCAAGAAACACTGGTAGAGACAGAAACAAGTAAGTCTTCAGACCTTTTCTAAATACTCTGTTGGAATTTTCTTCTCTAAGTTTAATGGGGAGGTTGTTCCAGGCAATAGGCGCCGCGGAGTAAAAAGCTCCTGTCTTAGCATGTGAGAGTCTCCAGGTTGGGACGGTTAACCGAGACTGATTATTCGAACTTAGGCTACATTTGCTCCTCATTTTAGGGATCAACTCATCATTGAGGTAACCAGGACCAGAATTGTTCATACAGTTGAATGAGATGGACAATAGCCGGAAGAGAATTCTTTCCTTAATAGGGAGCCCATGAGCTATGATATGATATGATATTTTATTTATATCGCGCCCGTACACAAGTGTTTCATAGCGCGAGTTGCATAGCTCCCTTCTCCGCTCAGGTATGCGATCTGATCTCTTACGGTCCAGTACAACTCTGACTGCATTGTTTTACACCACTTGCAATATGTTCAATTCACAGTTGGGAAGGCCGATCATGAGGGTGCTTCAGTAATCTATCCTTGAACTTATCAGAGCCCTCGCTACGGTTTCCCTTCTAGTTTGCGAAAGAAAGGGATGGGCCTGAGACAGTAATTTGATACAGACACAAGGCTGCTGACCTGCGCCTTCATATTGAGGTTGCAGCCAAGATATATCCCGAGCCTCTTAACCTTTTTCTTGATTTCTATGGAGCAATCTCCAATCAGAAGTTGAGTGTACTGATCTTCTAATTTAAGGATTTTTGGGTCAGTACCTACAAGCATGAGTTCGGTTTTTAAGGACCAGTCTGTTGAAACACATCCAGCTTTGGATGAGATGGTAAATCTTATTGATGTTAATTTCATCTTCCAGGAAGACATCCGTGATAGGGATGATACATTGGGTGTCATCAGCATAGTTTGTAAATTCTATGTTATCAATATCTAGGAAGTCTAAGAAGGGCACTGTCAAGATGTTATAGAAAATAGGGGAAAGATAGGCTCCCTGTGGGGAACTCCTTGGGTCAACTCCTTGGCGCTTGCATCTGCTGGATTACTGCTCAGTCTCCACTGGCGATCTTCCAGGAAAGATATGACCCAATCAGCTGCTGACGCCACGAAACCCGTCACCTCCCTCAACCTGGAGATCAACACAGTATGGTCTACCAGGTCAAAGGCAGCAGACAGGTCCAGCAGCATCAACCTGCTGGAGTTACCTTGGTCCATTTGACGAAGGAGTCTGGATTTTAAATCCAACAGAGCAGACTCTGTTCCGTGCTTTTCCCTAAAGCCGGATTGTCTCTTATTCAAGAGGTTAGCATCTCTCAAGTGAGCCAACAGTTGAGTATATGCAACTCTATCAAGGATCTTCAATAAGAACGGAGAATTAGAGATTGGGAGATAATTTAGGGGGTCGTCAGGGGGAGGCCGGGTTTTTTCAGTAGTGGCGTAACCCAAGAATGTTTGATGCTGTTTGGCACGGAGCAGTCTCTGAAAGAGGCATTAACACATTTACAAAGGGTAGGGATCACCGAGGTAGCACAGGCTTTGATGGATAATGCGGGGCAGACGTCCCCCTTACAATTGGAGGGTTTAAGATTTTGTATTACCACTGTGAGGTCTGCCTCCAAAATGGGTTTAAAGGGAAAGAGTTAATCTACTTTCCAGCATTTAGATGATAGAGTAGCCTTGTTGTGGTCCTTTTGCAATAAGGTTTCTCTAGCTTGTATTGTACTGGTATGTCCATCAACCTGCAAACATTGCCCCCCCCCTGATGATGCAAATTAACAAGGGGGGTCCTGGGAGTCCCTCTGCCAGACATTAGTCCTGGTTACGAGAGACTTACCCAGAGTCTTTAGCTCACTATCTTTCACAGAGAAGAAATATCCCAAACATATCAGTCTTTGTCCTGCCCTGGGGCAGTCCAGCACCAAAATGCGAGCCAATTCTCCTCTGAACAAGAGTACCAACAGCATCCCCAGACACGTGTTTCGGTCTGGTTGGACCTCATCAGTAGGGAGGAGCTGTGCCTCTCTAAGAATAGTGAGCAAGGGGTCCACGTCTGGATTCCCCTAGTAACTTAGGGTGAGACCCAAAGTTACTTAAATATACAAATTAACAAGGGGGGTCCTGGGAGTCCCTCTGCCAGACATTAGTCCTGGTTATGAGAGACTTACCCAGAGTCTTTAGCTCACTATCTTTCACAGAGAAGAAAGATCCCAAACATATCAGTCTTTGTCCTGCCCTGGGGCAGTCCAGCACCGAAATGCTAGGCAATTTTCCTCCAGACAGGTGTTTCGGTCTGGTTGGACCTCATCAGTAGGGTGGATCTGTGCCTCTCTAAGAATAGTGAGCAAGGGGTCCACGTCTGGATTCCCCTAGTAACTTAGGGTGAGACCCAAAGTTACTTAAATATGCAAATTAACAAGGGGGGTCCTGGGAGTCCCTCTGCCAGACATTAGTCCTGGTTACGAGAGACTTACCCAGAGTCTTTAGCTCACTATCTTTCACAGAGAAGAAATATCCCAAACATATCAGTCTTTGTCCTGCCCTGGGGCAGTCCAGCACCGAAATGCTAGGCAATTCTCCTCTGAACAAGAGTACCAACAGCATCCCCAGACACGTGTTTCGGTCTGGTTGGACCTCATCAGTAGGGAGGAGCTGTGCCTCTCTAAGAATAGTGAGCAAGGGGTCCACGTCTGGATTCCCCTAGTAACTGCGGGTGAGACCCAAAGTTACTTAAATATGCAAATTAACAAGGGGGGTCCTGGGAGTCCCTTTGCCAGACATTAGTCCTGGTTATGAGAGACTTACCCAGAGTCTTAAGCTATAGTGAGCCAAAGACTCTGGGTAAGTCTCTCGTAATCAGGACTAATATCCTGACCCCCCAGGACCCCCCTTGTTAATTTGCCCCCCTGATGATGTCCGCCTGCTGACTGCTCAGCACAACAACCATGGAGCTGTAGGTCAGGCTAGACAAATATAAAAACACAGTTCTTTGTTTATCCAAGCCTAGCACAAGTAAATCATATGTCAACTACACCGGCAACGTGCCAAATTGATCGTACTTTCCAAAATACTTTCACGCAATGCAACGGTAACTAATGTAGTTCCAGGAGACAGTCAATTACTCTCCTTGTGAGCCGTAAACGACAACAAGTCTCTCCTGGGACAAGGACAGGGTATAATAACAATGTAGGACAGCTAAATTCAATGTGTCAGTGTGTCAGAACGAATGCCGACCAGCAACTGTTGCAAAAAGCCTCAGTTCAAAAAGCAGAGAATGAAGCTAAACCGTTTCAAACCAAAATACTTCAGGAAATGAACTAAGCACCCGTACCGCTTACAGCTTATAGTTCATTTGCGTGGTGTGCCAGCACATCTTAGAGCCTCAGCTAAGTACACGAGGCGCACAGCGGACCACTCTTCGACACACTTCATCTGGAGATGTGATTATAAAGATGCAATTTCAAGAGTCAGCCTGAGTCTTAATAGAGATGTTAAAACACTGCAGCACTGAAGCACAGGTAGCAGGTCACAGGAAACCATATTAAATTCCAAGACTCAGACTGAGTCTTAATATAGATGATAAAAACACTGCAGCAGTGAAGCAGAGGTAGTAGGTAACAGGATACCACAATTTACCACACTCTTCAACACACTCCACGGCTCTTTATGTTTGAACTGCGAGAAGCACCCTTAGCTTTTGTTTTAGAAGGTAGGGAACTTCCCTCATAGTGATAAGGTCAGTTAGTCATTTTTCTTTTAATTTAAATAAACCATGACCCATTGTAGTCCATGTCCTTCTTCTAAGAAAACCTAATGGCTGCCCTGAAGCTGTCGTGAAGCCCGCGTGGAGTTAAGGGCGCGCTGTTTACTGCTGTTTGCGGCTGATTGTGGCGGTTGGTGGTAAGTGATTGATTTCTTAATTTCAAGGTGATTCCTGTAAACCAGATCTAACAAAAACTCGTTTTCTGGCACCTGTTATAATAATATCCATGGAACCGTCTAAACCCAGAAGTAGGCTGCAAATGAGCAGAATCCCTATTATTAATATGACACCCGAAGAAGGCACTGCAATAGATACTGACCCTACTGAACACGAGACGCTGATCCCAGATCAAGCGACAGCCAAAATACTTCTAAAAACAACAGAAGTTGACAGTTGTTATACGCCAACTTTACAAGAACGAGCTAAAGCAGCAAAACTACACTGGCAGTCAACACATTTACCAAATGTCTCACATAATAATGATCATAACAAACCCGTAGCACTCAGAATTGCTCGCCTATCTCTTGATATTACGGAGATAGATGCCATGATGAATTCCCAAGAAAAAAGGAATGAAGTATTCAGTGGAGGCTTTACGCCGAATCCACTAAGAAATATCGAGACATCTACACCAATGGTACAAACAAGATTATCTTCTCAGATGAAAGAAAGTACTATCCCTATGAATGGGCTGCAACCCAAATTTAAAACGGAAAAAATGGATTCATTTTCCTCAACCATAACAGAAGAGCATAATGATTCTGTGGAAACCCAACAAAGAATGCCCACGACTATGCTTGACTTACAAAACACATTAGTGGCAGTATTATCTACTGCAATGATCCCTTTTCTAAACATTCAAGAATACATGGTTGATTACACTAAAGATCAAGCAACTTTGCTAGCAATGATAATGACTAAACAAACCTACCTGGAAACCTTTATAAACACCATACAGGAACGTCTAAAACATGAAGCTGAAACATCTAGGATGAAGCAAATGCGATTAGCGGAACTAGCAAGAGTGGATCGGGTAGATAAACAGAATCTCTTGGAAACTCTGTCATCAATTACCAACAAACTGATTGATGACAAAGCAAAAAAACAACTACAAACGACAGATCAAAAACAATACATAACAAATCAAACACAAACGGAGATCTTAAATAAGACAGACGCTATGAAATCAGATCAAAGCACACAATATGAAATTCAGTCATTTGTGGCCGTACCAAGCATTTTGACAATACCGATATCACAGGTTAATGATGAACCACCTTCTTGCACGCCGTTTGATATCTTTGATCTTTCAAAACGTGGGATAGTGGGTCAAGAATCAACAAGCAAACCAAAAAACAGGAAACTCACAAAAAATCCACAAAACGGTTCTCGTGCATTTCTCAGGAAAATCCAGTCAGTTCAGAAATCGTTATCGGAAGGGGCAAAAAACAACAATGACCAACTAAGGAATCAAAAAAAACTAAATACGCAACAGAGAACTCAAAAAATAAAAATGCCAAAAACACAAAAAACTGTTGCTATTGTAGACAAACAATCAGTGAAGGAACCTTTAGATGCACTGTTAGAGGTAATGAACCAAGAAACGCCCTCCGATATGGGAAACTCTATACCAATGATAGATTTATCAACACCCAATGAGGTAAGTGAGTGTAATTCAATCACATCAAACTCACAAGATGCCACCTTCATCATCGTTGACGAATGCCAAGATTCGGTGTCCGAACAATCACAAAGCGAACCCGATAAAGAAGTTGACTCAATTAATTTCTCGTTTGAATATTCATCAGTATCCAACGATGAATCGTGGTTAGCAGCAGATATGCAAACTAATGAAACTGACAACAAAAATTCTACGGTCCAGCCCAGTCCCTTGCTAGAGAGACCAATTTTTAAAAACCCGCTGAAAGCTTCCTGTGCCCATAGAATAGCAGTGTTTCTGACTACATCAAATACAGAAGAGTCGCTAATAATGAACAAATTTAACATCTTACGCTTATTCAAAGCGATTCCTCAACTGGCTAAAATTAATTCTAATGACCTGGAAGTAGTACTATTTCCCAATAAACGTTATATGGAAGTAGCACATATTGACTTTTACAAACAAGAAAAAATGCAACGTGTCCTAGCAACTAAACATCAGCTCTCAACATTGGGTTTTGAAATAGAAGAAATCTTTGTTTCAAGAATGATGGCTGATAAAAAAGCAAAGAATCTGGCACTCTTTAAGCAACAGGCATTTAACAAGGAAATGGAACACAGCAAGGAAAGAAGATCTGCATTAAATGCAAATGATTCATGAACAAAGTCACAAGTACAAGTCCAAAGAAATACCCAAATTCTATGGCGTGATTATCGTGAGTCCCCACAGCAGAAAATAAACTGGATGGTGGACCAAAGTGGAAGGAAAACCTACCTATAACAATGAAATGCTACTGATTTTAAAAAAAGTAAAACAACTTTAGGCTTGAGGAATACGAGAGGATATCAACATCTACTGGAAAAACACTCTTTAATATTGGATGAGCTGGATATCATTTGTCTCCAAGAAACTTGGCTAAGAGAAGAGGTAGTATGTGATGGGTATAGTATCTTAATGAACCCAACAATACCCTCACAACAGGGACGACCAGCATCTGGAATGCTGATATTAATAAAGCTACTGACGGCATGGAGAATAATTGCAAGCAAAAACGTACACCCCTGGGCACAATATTTAATTATTAGAATGTCAACAGAAGACAATACCGAAGCGAATGCAACAAAGACTGGTGAGCTGATAGCCATCTTTAATATATATTGGAATCAAACGTAATGTCAGAGGTAAGGTTCATAGATTAAATTTGTGAAGAAATTGACAACCTGGCCCTCTCCAAAAATGGAATTGAATTTATTATAGCAGGAGACTTCAATTTCCATCTCTTCAATAAAGAAGGTGACAATTTAGCCCACAGCGAGATGTCAACTAGAGCTAAAAAATTGACTAAAGAAGTACATTTGCGAAACATCTCTCTGAGTGAACAACTGGCAAATAGTAAAGGTAAACCTCTACCGACGTGGTCAAGAGAAAAGTCCAATTCAACCATCGACTATATTTATATATCTGAAGGTATTCGAAAAGTAATAACGTCGACTGCCAACTCGATTCAGCCGGACAGCGATCACCATTTGATACAGATCGAATGGACAATCTATCCAACAAATGACCAACAAATAAATGTACCTGAATTGGAACTGATTAACGGGCTGAATAGACTCTGAATAAAACAACACCAAATATCGGAAATAGTCGCAACTTTTGAAGATGCACCAATCCAAGACAAACAGAAATTGAATTATGGATGGATCTTAGAAAAAGATCTACAAGTGGGAGCAAACCAGAGACAGAAACAAATCCATTCCCATTACTTCAACATGGAAATTCAAGCGTTACAAAAACAACATCATAAATGTTTGAGAAAATTGAGAAAAAAGAGGGAAATAAATTTTGAATCTGAATTAAAAAAAGAAAAACACAAGTATTCCAATGCCATAAAATCAATTAAAGCCTCGATAAAGCAGAATGACGCAGAAGCAATTTTAAAAGCGCTGAATCAAACACGCGGCAGCTATGGTCCTTACTGAATGGATCTGCCACATCACAGTATATGATTGAAGAAGTAGAAGCAGATTGTTGGGTGAATCACTTTTCAACCTTATACCAAAAGACTGTACAACCAGATACAAAGGAGAGAGAAAAAGATGATGAACCATGGGATCTAAATTGGGACACAGAAGAGATTATTAGTACTATCAAGTCTCTTAACTCTTCGCAAGCTCCTGGCCCCGATGGCTTAGCAAATAGTAATCTAAAAGCGGCGCCAGAAGAGTGGGCTAAATTCTTTGTTTTCCTCTTGAGTTTAATACAAAGGCTGAAAGAGATTCTTCAGACGTGGACAACAGCTGTTCTGATTCCGATCTATAAGGCAGGAGACCGAAAAAACCCAGCAAATTACAGGCCGATTGCCTTATTAGATCCCTTGGGCAAATTATTTGCTGGCTACCTACAGAAGAAATTGAATGCATGGGCAACGGATCACGACAAAAAAGCTAAAAGACAAACGGGCTTTGTAAATAGAATTGGGACAAATGTCAACCTTTTGTTGCTGAATATGATAAAACATGAAGCAATAGCCAAATCATACCAAGTATATGCAATCTTTATAGATGTAAGGGCTGCGTTCAACTCAGTCAACCAACAATTTCTTTGGATTAAGCAAAGATCTTGGGGATGTCCTTTAAGCATTCTAAATCCAATAAAACAGTTATACTCGAACACCTCGATACGAGTCCGAATTACGAAGGACGGAAGAGTGACTGAATCCATTCCTACTGGTAACGGGCTAAAACGCCAACAGTGAAGCCATTCAAACATTAATTTATGCTGACGACATTATAATCCTAGACAAAACTGTGAAAGGCCTTCAACAAACAGTGAACAAAGCCTATGTCTATATGACAGAGAATAATCTACAAATAAACATCGACAAAACGAGAACAATGAAACTTATTACGAAAAAAAATAAGTCTCAAGAGGATATGAAGATTCAACTAGAAAATAAAGTGGTTATGTCAACCAGGACAATAAAATATCTAGGTTCTCTAATCAATCCGTCAGCAAATGAAATTGAATGGAAACAACATATTGAGGAGAAAGCGAGATCTCTAGCAAAACAAGGACGCTTCTTTCACCTAAAATATGGGACATACTCGGCAAAAGCCATAATATTGCTCTACAAACAAAAAGTAATTCCAATCTTGACATATGCCAATGAGTCGCTCATTAACCAACAACTAATGAGATGGCCCTACTACGAAGCAATATTTTGGAGGAAAACCCTTGCATTGCCCAAAGCATTTCCTGTCCAGAGAATATGGTTTGAATTAGCGTTACAATCAGTACAATCCATAGTACTGTGGAAACAAATGGATCTGCTAAGAAAAATAATTTCAGAGGAAAAAATACCAGCGCTAGAAATTGTAGAGCAAAAGAAAGAAACATTTCAGGCATCAGCTCTCTTGAAATGGTCCACTGAGATCAAATTGAAAATGAAAAGAGAAGAGATCACGGAAGAGATGTTGGTCCATAGACCACAATATGCAAAACGGAAAATTCAAATGAATGACTGGATAAGAACTGTAGAAGAACAGAAAAAGTATAAACAACATCTGCATGCTGAAACTGAAGTAAGAGCACTGAATGAATTACCATCATACTTGTCACAGTTTCGTGTTGCCATATTCGTGATCTATTTCTACGTTTCCGATTAAATATACTGCCCACTCGAGATTATCTAGCTTTGATTGACAAAACATCAGATCCTCGGTCTGTCAATTCTGCAAAGATCAAGATATTGTGGAAACTCTATTTCATTTGATTATGGTTTGCTCAGCCCTGAAACCAAAAAGAGAACTGTTTAGAGACTTTTTCAAAATTTCTGACAAACAGTTAACAACTGAGGAAAGATGGACAGAACTTCTTGAAGGAAAAAATCAACGTCTTATATTCACAGTGATGAAATTTTGGAATGAGATTATGAAAGAAGCTTAGATGAACAAAACGAATATATTTTTCTAAATCTGTGTAAAAATTGATGTAAACATAAATGAAAAGTTTGTTAAATCAAACAAACCATTTTAATTTTAAAACATGGCTGCCCTATCTCTAATACAAAAAGTGTGTAATGGGGAAAGTGTATGCAAAGATAAGTCTGTGTTATAACATAAAGGATCAATGTGGCGCCTGAGTCCGCTCTCATCCCCACGTTGGACAGCATGGAATAAAGCGGCCCCGGTAAAAATGATGACACACTCTGGCTCAGGTTATCAAAAAAAGGCAGTTCAAAACATGGGTCGAGACCCGCTTGTCCTTCCACATTAAAGTCACTTATTCCAGCTTTCCAAAAGTTCTATCACAGTTCAACAAAGGTTCACGTAGGTCTCCCTCTGTCAGGCCTGGACCTCTCAAGGTATCAATAGTTCACTTAGGCCTCCCTCAGTCAGGCTCAGACCTTTCAATCAAAAAGTACCTGGTTCAACGTAGATCTCCCTCAGCAGGGCTCGGACCTCACAATCACAGCACTTGCAGGGGTCCCTTCCCCAAGCGTCATTTAAATTCTTTAGGGGTTCCCTTCCCCTAACTTATTTTATATTTCTGGTCTCCCTCAGCCAGGCTCGGACCTTTCACTGATGTCGAAGACTTTCGAATGTGCAAGGCTTTTACCATAGACCTCCGCAGGACCACTTCGACTTTACCTTCAGCTTTCCCTTAATGTTATTTGCCACAATGTCTCTTGGTATTGGTAGTTCTATACCACAATCAGAAAAGGTCAAAGAAATCTTCCTCTTCAAGCAATCACATTTTAACTTCTCCTTTCGTCTGGGTTAATCTTGACCATTGCGCATTTCAAAATTCATTCACTTTGGCGCTTTATAACAAAACTTCAAACGTTTCGCTGAGACTTTCGAGTGGACTATTTCCTTTAACCAGACAACTCCACTACTCTGTATCACTGACTTCACAGTTATCTGTAACTTACAAGTTCATTACTGGTTTGCTTTCTTTCGCATCTCACAGCATGTGCGCAACCTTCAATCGTGCGATACACAGTTGCAGCTTCAATGTTTTATTGACACAAACCAGCTTCATGTGTTTCGCTAACTCATAACTCAATGGTTATGTGCATTGCTTCCTTGTCTTTGCAGTTTTGATTCACGAGTCAAAGTTGATACCACATGCTTGGCCTCACCTCCCCAACTTTGTCGCTCACCCGGGAGGGTCGCAGGCATCCTTGAAACACAATGCAGGTTTCTTCTTGTATGGGATTGGCTTTTTATGCGTCTCCTTCACGGTTTTCCGGAGGCAACGACCTCCTGCAGGGAACTTAAGGGTTTTCCTACCCTTTGCTGTGGTCTCTTGATGTGTTGTCCTGCTTCAGTGGGTTAGCCTTCACCCCAGAAGATCAGCTCCTTCTCGTATCTCACCTTGCTCAGAGCGTGTCTCTATGTTCCGCCTTTTATCCGTGTGGTGGGAGCTAATGGGTATCAGATGTAAAGGATTACGGTCAAGTGCCTGACTTTGCCTGACCTGATTAATGGGACATGTCCAATGAGAGATGCACGTGTTAGCCTCTTTACTCTCAGTCGCCCTCTTCCTCGGCCCAGTGTTTGTGTAGAAAGGGGGGGGGGTTGGGACGTTCGAAAATCCTATAAAATGGGATGGGCCGGTAATTTTTTTTTCAAAAAGGTAGTTACCGGTCATTTACAGGGTTTTTTGTTGAGAGCGAACTGATACCAGACAAATTCCAATCTGGCTTCAGTCCCAGGTTTGGAACTGAAACGGCGCTTTTGGCCGTTCAGGATGACTTGTTGATGGCTGCGGATCAGAGTGAGCAATTCCTGTTGGTGATGCTTGATCTATCCGCAGCGTTCGACACAGCCAATCACACCATCCTCTTGAGTCGACTACAGGAAGTGGGAACGGTCTCTGAACATTCTCTGCATTGGTTCAGATAATTTCTGACCGACCGTCATCAACAAGTAGGACTGGATGGCTTGTTATCAGACTGATCTGTGGGGTGCCACGATGGTCTTCATTGTCACCCTTACTTTTCAATCTATCTATCCACCCTCTTCTAGAGATCCTGAAACACTTTGGAGTGAACTATCACTCTTATGCAGATAATACTCAGATCTTCCTAAGAGTCTCCAATTTCAATGACGCATTCAGCAAATTAGCACAGTGTCGGCATGAGGTTAGTACCTGGATGGACCATAATCAGCTACAGCTGAATGCTGCTAAAACAGAGCTGATATTATTTGACCCAGACATCTTTTAGCGACTGTTATGTAGCTACCGATTCCAGCATTGCTAGGGTCAAACCTGAAGTTCGTCTCCAAGGTTAAAAACCTGGGCTGCATTTGGCAGGATGATCTAGGCAGCGAGGCCCAAGTTGGAGCAAAAGTCAAGGCAGTACATTTTGACCTTAGGCTGCTCAGGCAGGTACTACCTCTCATTCCTAAGGAGCACTATGCCATGGTAGTTGGTGCTCTATCCAACAGGCATTTGAATTATTGTAATAGCCAACTGCTCGGTATTTCTCATAAACACGTACCAAGATTACAACTATATTTAATTTAGATCAACGGGCAAGCACATGTTTCCTCTTTGCGGCAAGCCCTACATTGGCTGGCTGTGGAAGATTGGATTAGATTTAAAGTAGCTTGTCTAATCTTGAAATGTATCAACGGCTCTGCCCCAGAATATTTAAGAGATCTGATCCAAATGTATCAACTATCAAGATCTCTATGCTCCAACAATCAACACCTTCTGGTTATCCCCTGTTCGGTTTACACCTCAAGGGGAGACAGACGATTTGCTGTATTTGGGCCAACAGTATGGAACTCCCACCAACTGGAAATTAGGACACTAAGTCACTTCCACAATTTCGGAGAGCACTGAAGACCTTTTTATTTGGATAACTTCACCCCCTCATCTTTGCATGAGTTACTTCTTGTTGGACTCTTGTTCCAATCTTTGTACAATTTTGGTTTCCATCTGCGCCTCTATACGGGTTTTCCCGTCATGCGCATGTTACAAATGTACAAAAATCAAAAAATTAGAAAAATAAAATCATGGGGTATGGGCACAGGAAAGAGGGATACCGTGTCTCACCATCGGTTGCCTCAACCCCACCCTTCAAAGATCCCTCACCCAGGTGTCCTCCCACACTGGTCCACCCCCAGGGTCTGGATCCAAAGGCAATGGCTGTGCCCTGGCCACCTGAGAGAGAAATCCCTGGGGACTAGCAAGTGAGATGCCTTTTGGTTTCTCACAGACTAGACATTTCAGTACTTTGAGAGTTAATGAGCAGTGAATGCCTGTGTGCTTGCAGCTCAGCTTAAGGCATATTTTTTTATTGTGCACGATTCCCGTGTAAAGTAGAGCCGAGAGGTGTTGTCCCTGGAGTTGCATTTGCTTGATGTCCAGTCTGTAAGGGAAGGAATAATAACAGCATTGAAAGCCATTATAATGTAGTAGCGCTGGCTGTTTGCAGCCCAGAATGTTTTTGTTAATATCTTGCCGAATTTTTCATCGTGCCAAAAACTAGTACCTTCAGAATTCTTTCACGGTGAAGCAACATTCTCAAAAGGCTATCTATTGACTGGTGTCAGGGTAATCATGATATGGCAAGCCATTCATAATGCGCCTGTACACAAGTGTTTCTAGGTGTCATGACAACAGTAATGGCTGAGGGACAATCGACAGTAGCCGATATCCTCCAGACCATGATGTAGTGGGAGCAGAAGTCATTCTCCTGTGATGTGGTCTTCAAAAGGCTATCACGCGGGAGAGGATTGCCACTCTCTTCCTGGAAGGCCTGTGCTTCTGACCTCAAACGTAGTTAGTCTTAGAAACTACTCTATTTCAGATGGCATGCATTGTTAGGCTGTTAGTAGAGGTATTGCATTTGTTCAGAAAGAAGGACATCAAAACATGTTAGCGGGAGCACAGAAAGCAAAAAGGGGACCCTACACTGTTGTCTAATTTAGCATAAGAATCTGGCACTACTATGCTGACAGGCCACATCCTTTGACAAGGGTGTGAGAACCTGGGTATTAGATGGCAATCAGTGGTGTACCGAGCGGGGGCAGCTTGCCCCCCCATTGGCTGTTTCAGTAGCCAGACCAGGACTTTTGACTTGGCAGCTGGGCACAATGATTAATTGTCCTCCTGGCAGCGGGACACCTTTCCCTTCAGCACCCTAATGAGGGTGTCTGTGTCCCCCCCCCCCCCCGCTCTGCAGGACACAGACAGCAGCCAGTGCTCCTGAGCATAGGCTTCCCTAGAGGGGGGAAGGGGGACAATTGCTCCTTTGCCCAGCCGTCTTTCGCGTGTTTGCAGGTTTTATTTGCTTAGCCTGCGTTCTTTATTCTGGCATGAAAGGGACACGACAGGGATCAATGGGTCATGTATATCACATAAACACCCACACTGACCGTGTGCATAGATTAATTGAGGGTGTTACCAGTGTGGGTGTTTCACAATCAGCGAGGGGGCGCCCACCCTCAGCCACCCTTGCCCATTATGGAGGAGCCAGCCCAGTGTAAACATTGAGCACTCACTCAGCTGCTTTTTGCAGCTGAGTGAGTGCTCCTAGGCTGGCTTGAACTGTCAAAGGGAAACACGGTTTCCGTTTGATAGTTCTGTTCCCCAGCCGTGCACGTCCAGTGGGCCATGCAATGCCAGAGCATGTTGCCTCCTCAATCTTGTATGTCAGATATGGGCTGCTGGCTGGGGAACTGCGTGTTTGTATATCCCCACACATACAAAAGGAGTGGGCGTTTGTCATCAGCACTCTGGCTCTTGCGCGCATGTGTAGGAACCATGATGCGCTCTTTGCTGCTGTTTCCTGTTCGTGTTACGTAGACGCTGGGAGGAAACTTGAGGAGAAGGGCAGGAGGCAAGTTGCTCAGTATCACTAAAATTGTATATACCACCTTTGGTTTGGTATATGTTTCTGTGGTAATGTTTCTTCAAGCTTTGCCCCACCCTTGCATCTCATGCATCCATATATCACTCGGGTTTAAATTTGTACTTTTCCTTTTCCGCATTCAAACAAGCTTCTTGTATCCTCTGAATTAACAAACTCATTACATTCAAATTGTCATCGGCACGGTCACTGGAACACCCCGGGTCCCCACTTGCTTCGGGTCAAATCACTGGTTCTCTGCAGCATCTCCAGTCCTGCTCACGCTTCAGACGGGTGGCTCTGCTGCTTGCTTCCCACTCTGGCTCATGCAGACGTCCTTCCGGCTTCCGTCGCGGCTCTGCAGTTACTCACCTACTTCCATTGGTCCCGGCCTGGATAACAGTGCCTTGTCGAACTGCCGAGCACCCAAGAACTCTCTCACGGCTCACAGCATCGCCACTGCTCTTCCTGCTTGTGCACTGCAGTTCTCCTTCTGCCTCGACAGATTCCTCTTCTCCGCCACACCAGTACGTGTCTCGCGTGACCAGAGGCCTCTGCATAGGAGCCAAAGTCTTCTCCTGCACTGCCACATTCAGTAGTGTGGTTGCCATTTTTAAATGTCCCATGCACAGGTGATTCAGAAAAACAACTAGTCTGCACATTAAGCTTTGAGCTACTGCTACCTTGGATCAACTCGATGTTCGATGCCACTGGACCTTTGAGTACTTGGTGGCTCTCACACTCGGGGAGCTCCTCCCCCTGTGCTCCTCCAGGCCTCTCCTGACTCCTGTATGTCCCCTTCTGGTGCTGTGATTGCTGTCCATGCAGAGGGAGGGGGGTGCAAAGCGCTCTTCCTCTGTGCTATATCTACAGCAGGACCCCCTCACCATTCCTCTCCTCTCACTAGATCACACAGGGCCGCCCCGAAATTCCGCAAGGGGTCGCCGTTGTCCTCCATGTTACCATTGGGGAAGATGGCGGGGGGTCAGCTGGAACAGTGCGTTCTGATACCCCTTGGTGGGCTTACCAGGGGCACTCTGCTGCACGTATTCGCTGGAGGTCCCCGCCCCTTTTGTGGCTCCCTGGCCACTGGGAGATCACTACCTGCAGCTGCCTTGGTCCAGTTGCTGCTGGCGTCCTCCCTTTCCAATGTTGCTGTCGGCGTCCCCCCTTGCAGCGCCTCTCCAGCCACAGGTCTTTTTCGGCTACTCTCCAAGTCGGCTCAGGCGCTCACTGCCCTAGTCGCCTCTCTGACCCCTCATACTGCGCTCCTGTTATTTTGGAGCCTCGGGCACTATGATGGGTGGGTTGCATGCCAAGCTTCACTTGGCCTTTACACTCTCACTTTTATTCAGCAGCTGCACATTGGTGTGTTTGTGGACCGGGTGTTGGTTGGCTATATCACCTTAACACTGACACCCCGCATCGGGGCACGTCCCGATATACTGCTCAATCTTACACACCCTTGTGTCCACATTCCATTCACACTCCCTTCCTCCCTTGGCACCCCCCCAACCCCCACCCATCCCCAAATGCCCAAATGAGAGGCAGGACCAGTTGGCTGAGTGGAAGTGAAATTGCTGCAGCAAGCTTCATTGCACCTACATAAAGCCTGGAGTTATCTTACAGGTGCTCTGTTTCGCTGCTACTCTCAGGATTTTGCGTTGAGGGTAGCTTCGAACCCCCACCCCCTACCCCCTTGTAGTCCTTGCGGTCCTGTCGAGGGCCCCGTCCCTCGCTATCCGTCCCTCTCTACCCCTGACCAATGATTTCTTTACAATTTTTCTTTGCTTTTTTCGTTCACGTTCATTTTCACATTCCCATTTTGCTGAGGCGTTGCTAGGGGGGCTGAGGGGGATATAGCCTCAGTGTTACGCTCACCTGGTCTCTGCTGAGGCGTTAGCTGCTACTGGTCCTGTGCTTCTGAGTGATGGACAACCTCTCTCTGGTTTCCAGACTAGGATGCTCCCGAACAACCTCTCCGGGTCTGCTCCTACGACGACAGAAAGGTAAGTTGAGTCTTGACAGTTCTATGGTTGTCTTAACCCCCTTCCCGATCCTTTCAGTTCGCACACCTTGGAGATGGGCAAGCTGGGTGGCTCACCTGTTGTTTTGCAATGATGGGCTCTCCGTCCTGCTGTCCTCGCAGGGGCGCTAATCTTCAGGAACCCAGTTACTTTACTGGTTCCTAGTGAGGACTGACCGAGGCCAGCTGCGGCATAGTCCTTAAGTGTGACTTTTCCCCTTTTGTGGCAGTCCAGTAAGTATTTGTGATCCGTTAAGTATTTTGTGCCTTTTCATGTCCTTCCCATCTGTTGCAATGTTGCTTGTTAAATGGGATTATCGTTCCCGTGCTCACCTTGTCTATTTTCCCCTTTTTAGGTGCTGATGCGGCTCCGGAGCACAGCGCGATGTGCTGAGGCAACTGCGATGTGTGGAAATGGGTCCCCGTATGCAGTTGTCCACGCCGTGGTATGCAGCGACACAAGCAACAATTAAGTGAAGCTTTTGATGTGAGCGCGACCAAGTTTGGCGTTGCGCGTGCTTTCAAAGGTGTTGTGCTAACCTTTCTCTTCTCTTCTTTCCCAGCGTAGCGGTCGTGACGTGATGGATGCACAGGTGAGTAATTGCAGACCTGCAGGTTTCCAGGTTTCTCCGCTCGTGGCGACGAGGACAACTGTGCGTCTCAAGGTAAGTAATCACAGTGAGTGTCACATTGCAAGGCAAAGTAATACGAAGCACGGACTGGAGCAGAGGCGGGGCTTAAATAGCCAAGGCTGTAGCCACGCCCACAGGCGGTCTGGCTGGGCATGCCCTGCCCCTCCCGACAGAAGATGCTGATGGGCATACCCTGCCACATCCATTGCATGGTGCACGTGTGTAGTGGACCTGGTAGGCAGAGAGACCCAGTGTTCCACATAGTTTGGCCTTCTTCATGAATCTGGCACCCCATAGGCACCAGGACAAGGCCCACTTGGCTCCAGAACACCTCCCACAAGGGATTTTGGGTCTTCCGAAGGGGCTCCCTTCCTGGGGTTGGATGCGCATGTGTGCCCTAGGTTGGGTGGCCATGACACCCGGGTCTTTTGGTTGTAGCCCCGGATAGAAGCTCAGGGGTTACAACCAAAAAGGCTAGCTAGCCCCGAGTCCCGGTAGTCCCAAAATTAGCATAGCCCCGGATCTTTTCCAGACCTAGCAACACCCCTGCCATTTTGTTTTTCATTTCCTTTAATTTGTTCCAATCAATTTATTACTTTGCACCCCCTTTACTCTATCCTTTCTTCCCCCTACATTACCCTCTTCTTTACCCCCTTATCTTTTCCCCTTGATAATCTCGATTTTCACTTACAATTTTCTGATCCCCATTGCGTTCTTCCTTAACCTATCGTGACTCCCCAGCCCCCCTCCTACCCTTCCTCAAACCCAGTGCTGTCCAAACTCCTCCCGCCTTTAAGATCTCCCCCTCTCAAGCCTCTCATTGCCCAGCTCCTTCCCTTTTTGCCATACTGTTCTTTACCGAGGCCCACCCCTGTTAGCTACCCTCCCCCTGGCTACCATTAGCCCTTCCCTTCCCATCTTCATCCCCTTTCCCACCTCCTAAAGGTCCTCCCCTAATCATCCCAACCCTGCTCCTCTTTAGCCCACTTCCCACAGCATTCCCAAGGTCCCCATCCTAGGCATTCCCAATTTATCTATCTAAGCTGACCCTTCCCCTCCCTAATTATTTCCAATCCCCACCCTGTCTATCCCTCCTTCCCAGGTTCCCTTCCCCAGTATCTCCCTACCCCAAAATCTTTGTTTCCTCTTTACTTACAAGAGCCCCGTTTCCCCCTAACTCCCTTCTTTCATCTCCACTCCCTTTGTTAGGATTTGTTGTTTATTCTCCTTCTCCTTTGATCCACTCCCCAACTTCCCCCACCCACGTTTGGGGTTGGAAGGTCTTCCAAGCCCCTTTGCCCTACCCTTTTACATGGGCTCTCCCCTGAGTCTAATGCGCCTGGGTGCCGTTCTTGCTAAGCTGATGGCTGTGCAGTCCCCTTGCGGTATCCGCCAGTACTTTCTGATAGGAACACCCTGTAACATCCTCTGGACAAGTCTGAAAGAAAAAAACAAAAACATATAATCATAGCCACAACCAAATGATGGGGCGGGTCGGAGGTCTTCACGAACCAGGAACAGGATTCAAAGAGGCCGCTCCTACGTGCCGGCCCCCTTTATATAGGGGTGCTCCTATGCTGCGGCTCAACCTCTGTGTCGCCCCCTCATGACGTCCCCACTTCTCCCCAGCCCCCCCTCTGCTGGGTGGTGACTTGCGAGGCCCTGCCCCCCCCACTCGTCCCGTTCCCTGGGCTGTGCCAAGTGGGGGCGTCGGCACTAAGTGTAACCCCCGCGGAGGACCATTTTTGCAAATGGCGCTGGAGCTCTGCATTACATTGATTAATCCGCAAAAAAAACCTACTCAAGTAACGGGCTTGGCATTTTATACTGCAAAAATTACAATTTAGCCATTCTAATTAGCACAGCATGATTGGAATATTAAAAGCCCTGGCTCGTTGTACTAACCTTTTGCCTTTTATTGACTGCTTTTAAGACTGTACTGTTCAGGGACATTTTAAGAGGCATATGTGTGACCCAGGAAGTAAAAAAGCACTTCCTGATCTGTGGAGCAGTGTACAGGAGGCTGCCATGCTGTCCCAGGAAGCCAACAAAGGTCACTGCTCCAATCATTGATGCTGTTTATTACAGGGAGGCCAACACAGTGGGACTGAATCAGATGTTGCCACATGGCTGGGACATGGATGCCATTTGAGGGTAGCCAGGGGGTATCAGCTGCTAACCCTAGTTCTCCCATTGGTACCCCATGCACTGCTCTCGATACCTTTAGCAGTGCCAGGGACAGAAACAGGTTCCACTATAACCCAGAAAAAGGCACTATACAGGCTGCATGTGGCTGTGGGGGCTGCAAGGGTGTGGGACCTGTTGTCATTGATGGCACAAGAGTCACTCTAACTCTCGGAGGCGGTTCAAGGGTTTTTGTTGATATTTTTGTGGGCCCTAGGGCCGTCCCTCTCTAATATCTTATTTTGCACCTCTCCCTTAACCCAGGAGTCCCTAACCTGAGTTAGTATATACAGAAGATTGACCCCCCTACTCTCTAATTTCTATCTTATGCTAGGAATGAAGACCTTACGGCAGACGTGTGTTCTCTAGCTGAACTCCGTCAGGGACTTAATAACTTTCCCTTCTCAACCCAGCGTTTACTGTTATACTGGGTTTGGGCCATTAGATTCAGCCCCACTTCTATCGCGCACACTTAGCCCTCTGCCTCTCCTAAAGTTGCCTCTCTCTAGCCACTTCTTCTTGCACCTTCCTCCATTCTCCTGTCCCTCTGATGCCTTCCAATTTTCGTCAGCCTTGCCTGGACCTTTGGATGTTACTCATCTTTCCTATTCAACTATAAGTCACTCCTTCACACCACTACCCCTCCTGCTCTCCATTACTACTAGTCCCACCTTCACACTACTTCTCCCTCCTCCTCCTACAACTACTCCTCCATCCAGCTACTACTCAGCCACTCTTTTTTCACCCTGTACTATACACTTTGCATTCACTCCTTACACTAACTTTTCTAACCACACTCACCACATTCACATACCCACTCACTCTACAGTACCACTTCCACCCGTTAGCCAATACCTCACATGCTCCTATAAACTCCTCCACACTCCACCGCGCCTTCCTCCTTCCGGCTGGTCTCTCGGCCATACACCTGCTCGGACCTCACCTAGATAACCCACCTAGCTAACCAGACCTACCAGAGTGTCATGAACTACAGAACACGCCACTTTTGGACTTCCTGGTCCTTGTCTCAATGGGGCTTACACTCCCTTGTAATCCCAACATGGCCATCCACTGTGAAACACCTTCCTCGCTCTACACCTTGGACGTAGCGTGTTCTATTAATAGACCACACCTCCCGCGGCTCCGCGTGTCTCAATGCTATTGCGAAGTAGCGATCACACGTGCGCTCCGTAGCTCGTGGTATTGTTTTCCTTGCTTCTTTCCAGCCAACCCCATTCCTAGTCCCTTTCCTTCCTTTCTTGATTCCTGGACTCGTGTGCTAGTAGCGCTCTCTGTAAATTTCCCGGATTCCTGGATCTTTGCATCCCGGAACTTTGAACGCACGCTGGAGTCGGAAGAGACTCGTTCAGCCTTATTCAAGACTAGATCCGTCCGCAACAAGGCATCGATCAAGAAATCCAGCAAAGATCGAACTCAGGTTCGAAGGGGGGAACTCCTTGACAGTTTGAGATGCCACCTGACCGAACTCGATATGGACATGGAAGCGGCCGTCCAGGACCTGATGCGTGGCATGCAAGAGCTATCAACCGAGGTGCAGAATCTAAAGGCGGAAAACGCCGCTCTCAAACAATTAGTTCTATCCCGTGATTCTGCCACAAAAGAAAGTGTTTTGCTGGGTGGCATACTGGACAAATACGATGGGTTGGCAAAAACCCTTTGCATATTCCTGGATTCATGTTTGGTCCACTTTACTTTTAAGCCCTACTACTTTTCAACTCCCAGGGCTAAAGTGGGGTTCATAATTTCCCACCTTTCAGGAAACGCCTTAACCTGGGCTCCGCCCCTCGTTAATTCCGGCGATGCTCTCCTAGATGACTATGATGGCTTCATACAAGCCCTTAAGATCATGTTTGACCGTCCAGAGCAGGTCTATAGTGCCCAGGAACGCCTGTTACACTTTCAGCAAGGATCCCAGGATATGCTCACCTATGTTACCCGATTCAAGCAATTAGTCAAGGAAGCTGATTGGTCCCCTGAGGCGAGTTTTACCCTTTTCAGGAGAGGACTGAATGAGGAGATTAAGGATGAGTTGGCCAGAGTGGCTCGCCCAAACTCATTCCAGGCACTAATGGACCTTGCCATGCAAATAGATTTCGGTATCCACGAAAGGAAGGCATAGAAGAAGAAATCCAGAGGTAATCTTCCGAAGCTGTCCTTTGAGAGTACCACCAAGACGGACACAAACCCAGGCTCAGTCTCTGAACCAGAACCCATGCAGATAGGAGCCTTCCGTGGACCTATATCCCCGCAAGAAAGGATGAGAAGGATTCATACGGGGTTGTGCATGTATTGTGCCTCAGACAAACACTTGGTTAAGGAGTGTCCTCTAGCCCCTCCTCGGCATTCGGGAAATGCCAGCTTCCGATCCTAGATGGAGCAGAGCTTCGGGAGAGAGATGTTTTCTCCACATCAATTCCATCCTTGAACTCTCCTGCACTAAACAATTTGGTGATACTACAGGCCTTCCTATCGCCCTCCAAGAATAAGACCTATCCCATTCTGGCCTTGGTAGACTGCAGAGATATGGGAATTTTCATTGATCAAGACTGGGTTGTTAGTCATCATATTCCGTACGAGACATGAAGCACCATGCAGCCGGTGGAAGCAATCGACGGAAGACCCCTCACTTCAGGACCCATAAGCCTGCAGACAAAAGAGATCCAGCTTTCCATAAACCATCACCAAGAGCGGATTACATTCGACATCATTAAGTCAGCTCATTACCCCATGTTATTGGGTATGCCCTGGTTACAGAAGCACAATCCGTATATCAATTGGACAGCAGGATCACTATTCCTAGGCTCAGGGTTTTGCATGTCCCACTGTCTATTCCTGGATCCCTCCTCGACACCCCCTAAAGAACCACCAAGAGACCAGCAAACACCACTCATGGTTTCCAATATCATACAAGTCCCAGAGGCCTATCAGGGATATGCTGATGTATTTTCAACTGCCATAGTCCAGCCCTTACCCCCTCACAGACCTGAAGACTGTGACATAGATACAGATCCCTCAGCAGTGATTCCCTTCGGCAGAATGTTCATCCTTTCCGAACCAGAGAAAAAGGCCCTCCGAGAATACCTGGATACCAGCCTTGAAAACGGCACCATAAGACCCTCAAAATCTCCAGCGGGTGCTTCGTTGTTCTTTGTTCCCAAGAAGGACACCAAGGAAATCAGCCCTTGCCTCAACTATCGTGGCGTAAATCAATGCACCCTCAAAGATCGGTACCCACTGCCCCTGATCTCGGATATCCTGGAAGCTGTGAGAGGCGCCGTAATATTCCCGAAGTTGGATCTCCGGGGTGCCTATCATTTGATCTGTGTCAGGGAAGGAGACGAATGGAAAACAGCCTTCAGAACACCCTTTGGTCACTATGAATATCTAGTCATGCCCTTTGGACTAACTAATGCCCCCGCAGTTTTTCAACTTTTTATGGATAGGGTGTTTTCTGACATGTTATTGCTCTTCGTCGTTGTCTATCTGGATGACATATTGATCTTTTCCAAGGATCCGCTAAAGCATGAAGAACATGTAAAGGCAGTATTACAACGACTCCGTGAACACAAACTTTTAGCCAAACCCAAAAAATGCTTGTTTCACGTTACTTCTGTTCACTACCTAGGATTCATCCTTAGCCCAGAAGGAATTGGTATGGACGCTTCAAAGGTAAAGGCCATACTGGCATGGCCCGTTCCCATGTCCGTGAAACAAGTTCAATCCTTCCTGGGGCTTGCCAACTTCTACCGGAAGTTAATTTCTACCTTTTCCGAGATCGTTCAGCCGATCGTTGCCCTCTTGAAGAAAGACACCCTCTTTATCTGGTCTACACCGCAAGATAAGGCATTCCAACGTTTAAAGACAGAGTTCATGCAAGCCCCCATCTTGGCCCAACCTGACATAAATCGGCAATTCCTAGTGGAAACGGATGCCTCTAACTACGCCATAGGAGCGGTCTTGAAGCAGGAACTTGAGGATAAACTGGAACACCGCATCGCTTACCTCTCACGAACCCTGACTCCCAGTGAGACACATTACTCCGTCCTGGAAAAGGAACTGTTAGCCATCCGCCAAGCCTTCACTGAATGGCGACATCTACTTCTGAGTGCTAGATATCCAGTTCAGGTCCACACGGACCATTGGAATCTTCAAATTCTACAGTTGTTGGAGTGCAGGAACAGTCGTCAGGCGCCTTGGGCCTATTTCTCTGCCCAGTACCAAAGCCCAAATCACTCATGTTCCCGGATCACACAACCTGATTGCTGACGCCTTATCTCGACGTCCTGACTATGTAGCTACTGAAGACAGGGCCTATCCTAAGATGTTTCCCCACACGATCTTTGTAGCTCAAGCAGTCAACCTCCTGGAAGAAATTCAAGTGCAAACCCAATCCTCTCACCCCTGGAAGGATATTTCAAGGAATAATCCATGGAACCTAAGAGTTAAGGAAGGATATGTATTCAAGGACAATGCACTGGTCATTCCTACACAGAAATTACAACAAAGAATAATAAACCTCTGTCATGATACCCTTCACTCCGGACATCGTGGCATAACCAACACGCTCCGTCTCATACAAAGACAGTTTTGGTGACCTGGAATGAAGACCAACGTACAACAGTACATCAAAGTTTGTACTATCTACAGTCAAAATAAACATGATAACAAGAGACCGGCGGGTCTTCTGCTGCAACCTACACTGCCAACAAGGCCATGGGAATTCATTGCTATAGACTTCATTGTGGAATTACCACCTTCCCGAGGATACACGACCATCATGGTTACCATAGACTTGTTCACTCATATGGCTAATTTTACACCCCTGTGTATGCTACCATCCTTGTCCGAGCTTGCTGGAATGTTCCTGGAACACATATTCCGTTTACAAAGACTTCCTTCCAAGATCATATCTGATCGAGGACCTCAATACGTCTCTCATTTCTGGAAACATCTCTGTCGCATTTTGGGAATCCAACGCCCCTCTCATCTGGTTATCATCCCCAAACCAACAGGGCCACAGAACGTGCTAATCAGACCCTGGAGCAGTATCTTCGATGTTTCGCCACCAAGGTTCCGGATGACTGATACCCATGGCTGAATTCGCCTACAACAATTCCGATCATTCAGCACTTAAGACCAGTCCCTTTTATTGTAGCCAAGGTTTCCATCCATCGGTTCTACCCTTTGTTCTCCCTCATCCTACACCAGTACCTACTGTCGACTCCTAGATAGAAACCCTCATCAACGTACACCAGGAGGCCAAAGAAAACTTAGAGAGGGCCCGAACACAGACTAAGAGGTATGCGGATTCCAAAAGAAGACCAGGTCCTTCTTATGCAATTGGTGATCAAGTCTGGTTTTCCTCGAAATTACTACCCCGACATTTACGGCCAAACAAGTTGGACCCTCGGTACTATGGTCCATTTCCCATCAAGGAAACTATCAATCCAGTTTCATACCGGATCATACTACCAGACTCCTGGAAGAAAATTCACCCAGTATTTCACACATCCTTATTAAAACCCTACACCCAATCCTCCCGGAAATCCTGCCGACCTCCTCTGCTGGTCGACAATCAATTGGAATATGAAGTATCCCGAATATGTGACTCCAGGTATAAAGGGGGTCAGCTTCAATACCTGGTTGAATGGAAAGGATATCCTCCTAGTGAAAGAACCTGGGAACCACTTTCTAATCTCAAGGCCCCTTGACTGCTCAGAAGATTTCACCTTATACACCCGGGCAAACCCAGAGGAACTGGTCTTCGGAGGAGGCATGCTGTCATGAACTTCAGAACACGCCCCTTTTGGACTTCCTGGTCCTTGTCTCAACGGGGCTCACACTCCCTTGTACTCCCAACATGGCCGTCCACTGTGAAACACCTTCCTCGCTCTACACCTTGGACGTAGCGTGTTCTATTAATAGACCACGCCTCCCGCGGCTCCGCGTGTCTCAATGCTATTGCGAAGTAGCGACCCGACGTGTGCTCCGTAGCTCGCGGTATTGTTGTCCTTGCTTCTTTCCAGCCAACCCCATTCCTAGTCCCTTTCCTTCCTTTCTTGATTCCTGGACTCGTGTGCTAGTAGCGCACTCTGTAAATTTCCCAGGTTCCTGGATCTTTGCACACCGGAACTTTGAACGCACGCTGGAGTCGGAAGAGACTTGTGCAGCCTTATTCAAGACTCAATCCATCCGCAAGAAAGCATCGATCAAGAAATCCAGCAATGATCGAACTCAGGTGAGAAGGGGGGAACTCCTTGACACAGAGTAGCCTACACAAACTGCGTATCAGTTCCCCTTTCAAAA
This sequence comes from Ambystoma mexicanum, assembly GCF_040938575.1. Lineage (NCBI taxonomy): Eukaryota > Metazoa > Chordata > Amphibia > Caudata > Ambystomatidae > Ambystoma > Ambystoma mexicanum. Next base: position 55,358,925 of record NC_090936.1, read on the forward strand.
TGACTACAATCGGAGGGAACAGCTAGCACATTAAAGTGGTCCAATTGTGGAACTCCCTCCTGCCCACCTTAAGGACTGATTAATCCTACCCACTCTTTCGCTTAAACATCATCAAGTGTCTTAAAGAAAACGATATGTAGCTCCAGCATCACCGCCTATTCCTAATACTTGACCTGAAATCTAGATTGGACCCTCCTTAGCTATGGATCCATACCCGTACCTGAATATGTGTTATATACTGTATTGTATTATACTGTTGTACCGACCTGCAGTCCTGTGACTATGTAACCTTGTAACTTGTATGTAAGTTTAAAGATTCTTGTTTTCGCGCCCTGATACCCTCGGGTCTGGCGCGCGCTACAAATAAACAAACAAACAAACAAACAAACCCTCCATGCCACTGTATATCCCTCATCCTCTGTTGGTATTGGTTCTCTCGCCCTGGCCAATCTGACCCTGTCTTCCCCGCCTGGGGCTATTTAAAGAAATGAAAAGCCATAGGTACCAGGCTAAGCCCAGCCCACTTTTCCATGCAGCTCTGCCGTGCAACAACAATGGCGACCCGGGAAAGCAAATGTTCCAGTTTGTGTTACGGGGACCGGTTTCAGATGTCCCTTAGTTAAGACCCATGGGGGAGGGCTGGTATTTCTCCTGTCTTAGTCCCTGGTGGTCTAGAGAGTTTGCAGGTCGTTGTGCAGCCATGCCGGGGCCCCCTGGCAGTCCTGCAAGGTCTTCTTGTCTGCCGTGTATGGACGCAGCTCTCTATTACTCCGTTGAGGAGCACTGAAGCCTGCGAGGTAAGTCTGCATGGGAGTTGCAGCTTCCCTTTGTGAGTCTCTCTTTCTGTGCGACTGTGCGTGGATGCGTGCTCGTAGAGCCCAGGGAAGCATCTTTCTCATCAGTTATGTGGGGCCCCGGATCTGGATTCCCCCTTTGAAGTTTCTTCTGAGTTTCTTGTTTGGATGATGTGTCTCAACAGAGAGACACTAGCAGGTATCTTGTATTTGGGGCAATGCTTGGGGCAGGGATGTATTGCTGAGATGGAACTGGAACGCTCTCCCACCCTCTCTCCGCTCCATTACTGTCTACTCTCTTTTTCTCGTCTCTCCTTGAAAACCCACCTTCTGCAATATCACTGATTGTCTGCTACCAGGATTGATGTTCATTGCCGATCATTCTTTTGTACAGCACTTTGGTTTTAAAATGTACAGCACTTTGGTGTAAGGCGCTGTGTAAAATATAAATAAAATACAAATACATGCTGGGACAAGGGGGGGGGGGATTGGGGCCCTCTCAAGTGCCACTGTCCACTTCAGGAGTACGACTGGCTCTGGAGTGGTCCCTGGTAGGCCTCCCCCCTCAGTTGAGGGGGTCCTGTCCCCTCTTGACGAGGCCAGGCTACTGACCTTTTGACACTGGGACCAACCAGTCGCAAAAAGACAGCTTCCCCACATTGCACTGGCTAAATAGGGCTTTACGGTTTAGGGCGTGCAGAGTACAGGTGATTACTTTTAAGGCCATTATTTACCCGGCTCAGCTTCTTTCCCGCCCTGAGCAGGGAATATGCTGCATGTTTTGCATTCTCTTCAGCTGCATGCCTTGCTTTTCAAGTCATTGGAGGTATAACATCACTGTCTCAATAATAATCGTAGCCGTATTCCTAGTGTCATTTGCATCTCGCAGTATGGTCTACATCTGTGTGTATTTGACCATCACAGTGTCAACAATACAGATTCTGCTCTGACTGTCTGAAGGATATTCTGCTGCACGCCTGGTGTGTTAAGGCAGTACTGGAGTTGGCATGTATTGTTGATAACTGCAATGACTTAAAATTGCAGTTGCAACAGGGAGACTGTTTCGCGGGGTCTGCGGTCTGGCTGAATTCTGATGGCGGCATGATTGTTGGTGCATTTGCTCAAAATGGTGGAAAAAATGTTCTTAATGTGTTTTGCAGGTGTTATTTGTATGAGTTCTTATTTTCTGAGAGTACTGGCCCATAATATTACCCCACATTCGGTCAAAGCGTAAATTGCGTCCCTGCTGCTGTTCAGTTCCGCATTGAACACCCCGGACCACCCTCAATGCCTCATAGTCATGTAAATGGAAAAGGTGTGCTTTATAAATTCACATGACATGACCCGACACACCGTCCCTACATCTACCCTAGCCTTACCATTAGCACACAACACACATATCCCAGCATGTACACAACCACACCATGCAGACATTGGCCTGCACAATGCACAGGCATTCAGCTATCATACCAATGCACACACCCGTAACACACAATGAACACTGCAGGCCCCATACCTGATTACAATGAGCCTGGGAAGCCACTCACAGTGAACATACAAATGAGCAAACTTACTCTAAGATTGTGAGAGAAGCAGTGGCCCCAAAAACTGCATTTTATTTGTTCAATTTATTTCTTAATTTATTGAGCGCACTAAGTACGAAAGCATCAAGGCACTGGTTACATGTTACATTGTTACACATTTGCATAGGTATTGATACACTACCCCGTGACATTTGACTCTTTCTCCAGATATGCCCATTGTCCCGTCCTTGTGTTGTCCTTTTCGTGTTCTTGTTGCACCCTTCTGCCTGCGGGCAGCCGGCGCATTATAAACATATAAATAAATAAATAATGATCTAGGTCTGCATAAGGGGAACAAGCTGCCGGTAATGACGGCATTGAGTCCATTTCCATGGAGCTATGTTCCCATGTTGGCAGGTACTTGGAGAACAGTAGGGTCTTGAGCTGTTTCCTGAAGGTCCAGTAAGATTGCTCTGATCTCAGTTGCAAAGATAATGTTCCAACACTTAGAAGCAATTACCGAGAAGCTCCCCTCCACCACCCCATGAACCCTTTTCTCCTGAAGCTCGGGATAGACAGTTGGGGGAGTAAGCATGGCCTCCTGTTTGCAAGTGCTTGGATTGTGAGATGCACCACCGCTCTAATGATGAGTGGCATTGACTGATAGTTGTGCTGTCTGTAGCCAATAGTAGAAGAGAAATGCATACAGTGGTTAGCAACCAAGAGAAAGTGGACCAAATCACCCTACGCCTGTCCCATGGGGTGGAGTTCCAGAGTTTAATGGGGTTTTCACAGTGGCTGCTGCCAGAGAGGCCTCGGCTGCTGACATGATATTTCTGGGGGGTACATGGTATCACTTCTATCCATCTTGCTTTTCCTATCCTTCCTTAACCTCTTCCACTAGAGAACACTTACCTTTACCGTATGTAATGTGTCACCAAGTGGCACATTACATACATTGTAATACAAATACATTGTGGAAGAGGTATGTCTTCGGCCCACACTGATCAGATCCTAAAGGGTGACGGGGAGCTGATCTTTAGATTTGATTTGAGTTGGTATTTAATAATGCGCTAATTACCCTATGGGCATTAGAATTGGGATAGAATAGGGATTGTGGGTCATTGGAACTGATTAAGGATGGGCTTACTAACTAGAGGGGACAACTCCTGCTCCAGGGAAACATCATTATTGGCCCGGAAGGAGGGGATTCCACTCAATCAAAAACGACTACAAGAAGGGCTACTTCCAGGCCTGAAGGTGTCGAGCACTACAAAAGGCATGTTTATGCTGCCTCCAAGAAGGTCCACTGAAAAATGTCCTCCACCAGAAGAAGCAGAGGAAGAGAATGTTCTCCTTCCCTACTGAGGAGCGGCAGAGACCAGGAAGGGAAAGACTACCATCCTAACCTAGCCTGAGATTTAACTCCAAGACACGGAAGAGACTCCAGAGCATGGTAAAGATTTCATCATTTCCATTTCACTTATTCCCTCGAATGGTGGGGAAATGGAGGCATTCCCTCGAGCAACAAGCTACAGGTGAATTCCCCACTTTACTGTCAAAAATCAGCCTATTTACCACACAGTCATTCTGCCAGTGGTATTTCCACCAAAAAATCCCCATGGACCCCTATGGATTCCAAAAAGTGGGTAATGATTACTCGTAATGAGGCCCTTTACAAGCAATTCTGGATGTAAATCTCCGCCCAAACGCCCAGTGAAAAGTCAACAAATATTTCTTTATATGTGAAAGAAACTTGGGTGCAGAAGAATCCTTGTAAGTATTTTTTGTCTGCACCCCCCCTTCATCTCTATCTACATCCCATTCAATGCCTTGTATCGTTCCCCCAACCCCTTGAGGGCGAACATCTTTGTAAATGTATTTTTACATTTTTGGGTGGGGAATGTGTTGTAATCTTCGTGAATTTCTTTATACCGAACATCTTCGTCCTCATATCTCCTGTTGAGAAAGTGCTCACATTTGTTTTCTTGTCTGTCTTCTTGCATCCATTATTTTTAAATCCTGGCTTGATCTTTTATCTTGTGCATGAGCTGGTCAACCTGCTCTCTGTCCAATAGTCTGTAAGCCGCTCCATTAATTTTAAATGAGAGGGACAAAGTAAAACCTCCAGATTCCCTTCTCCGTTAGAAGAGCCGTAACTGGTTTACACAACCTGCACTTTTCATGTGTTGTCGTTGACAGGCCTGGAAAGAGCTTCACATTATTGCCATCTAAGTTGTATAGTTTCCTTTTTGAAAGCTCTTTCCAATATGTCCATTTCATCTCCAGAATAATGGCATTTTTCTACCACGGATTTGTGGCCATGAGGTGGGTCCCCACCTCTATGTATCCAATCAAATGTGACTTCCTTGGATTCTTTGCCCTCACTTAGGATAATTTGGATAGATTTCACTTTCCTTATTAACTCCGCAAAGGTTTTGCCATCTTTGTAGGGTATGCCCTAAAAGTGCAGGTTGCTCCTACGTTCACGATTTCCCATGTCCTCCAATGTCTGGTTAGTTAACCTCTTTATCTTTCAGTTCTAACTCTCTAACTCATGCTTCCAATCCTAATACTGTAGGTTCTGCTGACATTTGGTTACTTTTCAGGGCTTCCACCCAAACCTCCACTTCATTTATTCTGTCCTTGAGTTCAATATGGAGATTTTGATATCTGCTATCAGCGTGCTAATCTCCTATAAGATGTTCAGGACGTCCACCTTGGTGACAATTTTTACTTTTGTCCTGTATCTTTTGTTGGGGCTCCCCCTTTTGTGTTGACATCTTTGTTGTACTTCTAAGTTGACTTCATCATTTGACCGTATTACTTATTTGTCAGCCTTCGCCTCTACGTCTGCTTTCACAGGGGTTGCTTGTTTCCACAATATACTGCACCATGAATTGTCCCGTTCTATGTGCAGACAAAATCTCCAAAACCTTTCCAGCAGATGCTATCTAGCGGTGTCTGTCTCAAACTACAGAGCACTGCACCCCGACCACTTTATATATTCTTAGAGAGTGGAAGCGAGATAGAGGGGCCACCTCACCAACCTGGCCACACATGGGTTGTGGAGCTCACAATCTCTCTCTCCTTCATCCGCCTATCTTGGACTGAGCGTTTCCAATTGTGCAAGGCTTCCTCCCTCCGCTGTGTGTTCTCTTGTGTGGATCTCCAGCCCCAGTCTCAGTGTCTGTCAGCGTAACACACTTAAGCAGCCACCTCTATATCTCCTCGGCCTGTTCTGACTTGGCTCGCAAGTGGGTCTGGCTTCTCTGCCCACTCGAGTGTTGCCACGTATGGAGTTTTCCGAGGCTAGCGAACTCAGGGGTTCCCCAGCCGTAGGGTGTTCTTTTCCATGGATCTCCAAACCTTGTCCGTGTAATTCTACTAAGCGACTACCTCCTCAGGCCATTCCATGCCTTTGTAGACCTCTTGACCCAGCTGGTAAGTGGGTCCTGCTTCACTCCCCACATATGGAGCTTTCTCTGGCCTGGGCACTTGCACTTTGCACATCTGCACTCTGGCATCTTCAGCGCGCTACACATCTTCCGCCCAGCTTCCCAGTGTTGCGGGATTTAGAGGGGATTCCTGGAGGTGTGCTTTTTACTGGGGTGTCCACTGCAAACATTTTGCCTGCACCCTCTAGCCGTCTCCATCTTTTAATGGATTGTAAAGTTGTTTTAAGATGGAGTTACCACTACTTTTCCTCCCTTTAACAAAATAGTCCACAAATGATCTCCGCTGTTGAATAAAATGGAGGGAATTTATATTTTTTTCTTTTTAATCAATTATCAAAATTGGACATATATATATTTCTTTTTATTGTGTATTTTTTTATATAAATTGCACATTTTACACAACTAAAATAAAACAAATTTATCTCACAACATTTCTTAGTGACAGCTCCTCTCAAGGGGGAAAACAATTGAAAACAAATTTTAAAAAAAGAACTTCTCGTACAGACATCACAACTTCTTAAAATTAATCTTTCCTTATTCTCATCACTCAATTAAAATAGGTGAATATACAATCACCCATTCATTTTTTCTTTTACTTTTGGGGTATCATTCAGACCTTCGCCAAGTCTGCGATTCCTTGCACCGTAACTTTGTACTTTGGTCATACAGGATTAAGTGAAAAACATCTAACGATTGGTTGTGATCATCTGAAGTGGGACATGGAACAGCATCTCGCCCCACTATTGCATAGATGCAACAGCCGGGAGGTAGTAGACATGAATAGATTTTTCATAAACACTTTAGCCAACAGGATATGTTTTCCAGAAATAAATACGTGGGAGGCAATCTGGGGGGCATGATTACTTTAACCCCTATAACAGAGGTCGCATAGCCTGATTAAGATTTAAATCTGCAGGAATTAAGAGAAAGGTCAAATAATGACCTAGACTGATTGAGCGCTCTTGCTCTGGGTTAAATCTAACTTTGCTTTTTGGCGCAGAAATCCAATTTTTCTACTTAGCATAAGTATTACTGAGTACTTGTGATCTGAAACAGAAATACACTTCATATTATGCGGGTGTCCATAAGTGTTTTATTTTCCTGCAGGTGGCATAGGGTTCACTTTTATTGTGAGGACCACAGGATGCTATAGCAAAGTATTTCTGAGCTGAAAGTCCCTGTCAAATTTGTTGAGCATACTTTATTCGTATTATTGGGGTATTCATTGAGAGTGGCCCTATCTTTGGAAAGCAACGCAGCACTCTACATGCCATAGAGCGAGGCAGACAGAGAGGGGAGCAGAGATGCAATGGAGCCAGCAATGGATGAGGGTGAGGGCGGGCCATTTGGCTGCCAGGGATGCAGCAAGCATCTACAAACACCCAGGGATGAAACAGGGGGGAGTAGATCGCTCAGTCTCAGGCTAGGCGGGGGAGGATGGTATTTAGCACAACCGTCAACATGCGGTTGATCCTGATAATACCGGGCCTTAGGCAAAGAATCAGCGGCTAGCCTGGCGGACATTTTGAGACTGTTATATAGAAAGCTCTAAAGGATTTGGGACTGTGCTATTATCACAGTAATAGTGTCCCTTTCACCAGTGTTCACTATACAGTATTATTGAATGGTTTTGTTGAAGAATTATTGCATGGTACTTTCAATGTGAAGAAATGCCTAAGAATACGCAACACCTTTGTTATGACTTCAGTTCGAGGACTTTGCAGATGACTCCAGAGGGAGGAGTGCAAATGGCTGAAGGATGTATTCTTTAGTAAGCAATACATGTATGCAGGAAGTGTATTTAAGCCTTGGAATTACATTTGCACACCCACCGGCCACCTAACTCAACCAGTCTCAGCCCCCAACTCGCACACAAAAGGAACATCCATTAAAATCCACACACTCAACATTCTCAGAGCTCTCATGCACACCCCACTCACCGTTGACTGTGTACCCTTCAATCAGCAGGGCTAGCAGGACAGGCAAACAGGGCACATTATCTATTTTTCAATTGCAAAAAAGTAACCCCACCAAGCATTTCAAGAAACCAGATCCAGCACTACATCAGTTCACTCAACACACACACCTCCACTACCAGCAACAAACCATTGGGGACATTTAAAGCATTCTACAACAAATAGAAAAGGAAGACACAGGCGTGAAACCTGGCAAGTGTGACAACGGAGATAGTCTCCTCTCCCCAGGGTGGAGCCACCCCCTTTGGGAGTAGGGAGCATAGCCCACTACGCTTAACACCCCCTACGGGACAGGGTACACAGGATCCCTCAGGAAGTGACCCCCCTGGGGGAACAGGTAAGCCCCAGAAAGTCACAGTCCTCCCCCCACAACCCCATAGACACTAACACCATTATGGGATATGTGGGAACTAAGGTGTATATTAACCCTTTTGTAATGGCTGACCTGGCTTCTGACTCACATATGTGTAGTCCTCATGGGAGCTCAGAGGAGACTAGAGCTGCCCCCCAGATGAGCACAGATATGGGGGCCTGCTATGGACACCCAGCGGGCCCCCTGAGTACTACGATCACTGGCACTCCACAGGCCCAGTGCCTGTGGGGCTTGGGGCCTGGGGCCTGCCCTGGACATCCGCAGGCCCCATGATGCTACAGGACACCAGCACCAATGGGAGTGAGGGCACAGCCAGCCATGCCCCTGATCGTGCAGGCCTCTGCCACTGTGCTTCCCACAGCATCAGGGCATGCAGGCCTGTGCCTCCCACATGAAATGAGACACAGACGCAGTATCTCCTCTTCTGGAGTTTGCAGCCATTCTGTTTCACGTGCCTGCAGTTGCTCCTTTTATTAGCTCGGGCCATGACACAGTCATGGCCCATCTTAAAAGGGCAATGCACTTGGGAGTGCCACACATAACACTGCCCATCTTAAAAGGGCAATAAACTTGGGGGGTCACACACCACAAGCACCATCAAAGCAACCCATTTTTAAGTGCTGCACAAGTCCGGGAGCAGGGCAACAAAGCAAGGAAAAGGGCGAGAAACGCCAAATTGGGGAGGGAGGGAGAAACCATCCTCATAGTCGGGAGAGAACAGAGATGCCTCGAAGTGGAAAGAGAGGAAGAGTCTGCCCCCGGAGCGGGGTTAGAGATCAGAGAAACCCCAGTGTGGGGGAAGGGGAAGAGAACGTCTCCAGAGCTTGAAGAAAACCAGGAAACCCCAGAGAAGGGAGAGACGAAGAGACCATCCCCAGAGGGGGAAGCGAATAGAGAATCCCCGAAGTGGGGAGAGAGGAAGAGATTAACCCTGGAGTAGGAAGAGAATCAAGAAACCCCAGAGTGGGGAGGAGTGAGAGGGACAGGTGCCAGAGTGAGGAGAGAGGAAGAGGCTACCCCTGAAGCGGGGAGAACACAGAGAAGCCCAGCGTGGGAGAGAGTGAGAAGGAAAAGAGCACCATCGTGGGGAAAGAAAGAAAGAACCCCATAGTGGGGAATAAGAAGCAGAACCCAAAGTGGAGAAGGAAGAAACTGAGAGAAACCCAGCATGTGGGTGCAACACAGACGCCCGTCTCCTCGAAGACTGTGAGACTTATAATTGCAAGAGAGACATAGGGGGGATCTGGCTGGAGCCTGGCACTGCATTAACTATATGAATTGGTACTGTCACCATAGGCAACAGCCTGTAGTAAAAACACAAAGGCGTGAGATTCGGAAGCCATCAGCCACCCCCTTTCATTGGGGGATTCCGCAGACCATGGCTCTGATTATAGATTTGCCGGTATCCCGCCGGTCTTCCAGAATACTGGCAAACTGAACTTACCATCTCTGGCGCCCGATATCCCAGTATTACCTGAATATTACCGGGGACGGCGGAGTGCCGGTAAGTTCCTATTCCCACAAAGTCCCATAGGACTGCATGGAATGGGATTTACTCAATTACTGGCACCGTTTGCAATTCGGGGCCTGATCTCCCGGCAGGTCAGGCCTGCCAGGAGATCCGTGGCCCCCACTGGCAAACTTGAAGTCTGCCGGTCAGGTAAAAATATCAGAGCCAGAATTACCAGCATTTTAACAGCACACTTGTAATGAGGCCCATCATGTCTTGATTGTTTTTGTGGTTTCCTTTTCAGTGATAGGAAAAGAGCTAGGTTAGAGTAGGAATCTGGACGGAGGACTTTGTTTATTTTTGGATCTTTTGACTTCCTGACGTGCACCCTTTTTTAACTTTATTGTGGCAATAAGCCCTGAGCCGGCGGTTCATAACCGCCTAAGGTAATGCCCGGGGGCCCATAGTTATACGCGAGGGTCTTAACGAAGGCCCCAGGGCATTAATATTAGGAGGTAATGGCCCGTCGGCAAGGTGCTTGTTACCATTAGTATTCCGGGGTTTTTAGCTCCGGTATACTAATGGTGTTGTTATATTTTTCAATCACCATTTGTTTTGCCGTTTCAAAAGGCGGCCACTGCAGTACACATTAGTTCTAGAAAGACTAGAATGCGTGTACTGCTTTATTACTGTGGATCAACAGGGCGCCATTTTGGACCAAGTTGATCCGTAGTAATGAATGGGGAGGTGAGTGAGGAGGCTTTGATACCTGGCGCAAGATGCCCGCCAATGCATAAAAGGGTTTACACTGTGGTATGGCACGCAATTGAGCCAATCCACCTTCAGTGTTTCCCGTAGCATCGGCGAGCCGGGTACTAATTCTGTTTAGAGTAGCACATAGAGAAATGGAAAATGTTAGGATTTTTTTCCGTTTGAGATGGAATAAAAGACTTAAAATCATGAGTCCTTGTCCGTCCTGGGATTCTGACCTACCACAGTAGGGAGTGCAGAGCCACCTCCATGCACAATGCTATGACTGAAAACATGCAGGAAATTAGCACAGACACACAAGCTTACCAGACCACAGTAAGATGAGGATTGTGGGAAATGGGCCAAAATGCCGCCCTCACAATTGCGATGGCCGACTTATTATTTTTTTTTAAACACCCCCTTTACACCCCATATATATGTGGGGGTATGGGATATTATATTAATACGGGGGATTAGGGTGTCTCCCCCCGCATATCTATGTGGTGTAAAGGGGGTTCAATGAAAAAAAAAGAAGAAAAAAAAAGACAGCAAACATGGGCCCACAGTATCAACACCTCGCACCTTCACACGGCCAATAAAGAAACTGACTTAACCACTTAAGTGCCAAGGACGAGTATGCTCGTAGACTTGCATAATAGCCTGGCACTTCGAAAAAAAATAGCAAGGCGTTCTCTCCAAACTGGAATCAGATGGAATGCTTAAGGAACAGATAAATGAAAAGTATCACCTCTAGGCATAATATTGATGGTCATTCTAATTTGACTTGCGTGCACCCTTTCTCGTGCGGCCGGTTATATCTTTTGAGATTAAGCACTTTCCATACCCAACCATCCATTGGGAGTCCCATCCTCGTCTCAGGTGCTACCACCCAAGTTCCTTTGCAGATGACTCACGAAGCAAGTGTGTAAAAGGCTGAAGGCTTTATTTATTATTTATTTACTTATTTATAAGATATTATAAGTGGTAGAAAGCGCATTAAGGCTTTAAAGTTACATTTACACAGGAGAAACCCACTGGTCACCTCATTCCCTCAGGAACATTCATTCAAATGAATACACTCAACATTCCGAGAGCCCGCAGGCGCACACCATCCACCAACATCCCAACTTTCCGCCAGCATGACCAGCAGGCTGGACGAACAGGACACAAGAACCTTCTATGCTGTAGACTTACAAAATGTTACAAACCTTGTTTAGACCATCCAATCACTCATGCGTGGCCTTACAGTGAAAGCATAATAATGCAACATGGGAAAGAGTTTCAGGACACAGAAGAGGTTATAGATTATGTACATGCAACATGAATGAGTTTGGTCTCCTACAACTAGACTACTAGGCAGAAGGAATGTCCCAACTGTATTTGAGGCCAAATCCCACCTCACAGACATCCTGTAAAACAATAAACAATTGGAAAAGTGGACTAACAAAATGCAAACATTGGTCACATATTTTCCAAAAGAATATCCAGTACCCTGGCCTTATCAAGAGGGGATGGGAACCCTGCTCACCCGGTGGGAGGGGCCTACCAGTGAGAACTCTAGATCCAGTCCTACCGCTGAGGTGTACAGTGGCAGTTGAGAGGGACCCAATTCCTGTCTCCCCCTAGCGCCAGCATGTTCCTTAGCGGTACCCCTTGGTCTCAAGCCATGCCTCCTTTACAAGATGTCTGCCAGTGTTTGTTTCTTGTAGAGGTACGTCATTTAATCCAGGAACCAAGAAGAAGCATCAAAGTTGGGGTCCTGAACCAGCGCCCTACATTCATGAAGTGAAGGTAGAAACTCGACAATCACCCAGCCATAGCCACAATCAACCGCACAGAGACCTCAAAAGAGAAAGAGAAGACGCAACACCTATGTGGTCATTCACGGCAGACAAGCACCAGCGAGGAGAAAAAGAGCTACAGAGAGAAGCTGCGTTGAGGTGCGGCCGGCAGACGGACTGTGTGGTGCTGCCGGGAGATACCAGCGAGCATGTGCAATGACCCAGACAATTCCTAGACCACCGTGGAAAAAGGGAGAAGGACAAGAACCCTTCACCATTGTACTCACCTCAGTGGCATCTGGAATCTGTCCAAGGAACACAAATAACTGCCTTCCCTGGTGCTAGTGTTCCATGGTGGACCAGCGTGGAAACAATGGGTGGGGCTTAGCCCTTTAGTTATGACATTTTGTTTTTCGAACACTCCCTGGATGGGGAAAACACAGCCAGATTGGCCAGGGACACAAGTCTAATGCCAGCAGAGGAGGGGGCATATAGGCAGGCCACAGGAAGTGTGGTTTATTTGGGTGAGGTAAGAGGTGGAGGAGTTGGATGACCAAGTGACCAGCAGGAGGGAGGAAGGAGCGGCAAAGTGTGTAGGCAATTTGCGGATAAGGTGAGGCATTAACTAGGGAGGGAAGGTGGTGTTGCAATATGGGAGTATGTGGCAGTCCTGCGAGTTGTGAGGAATCGGACACGTGAGACGGACACTTAGGTATACGTTTGTCAATAATCGCCATTTTGGTTACATAAAAGGGGTGAGACAAACGCCTATCTTTCCCTAGCCTAACAGAGGTTAAAGGAAAGTAACCTAATGTCCAAAATATCTGCCCCTCGCACTAATAATACACTTAACAAATCATATAGGAATCATTTGGCGATTTAACTTTACTACAAAAATATTGCAATTCAAACATAAAAGTTATAACCAAGAATCCTTGTGACCAGGGTTGGACCCCCTTCCCCTGGCATAATTCAGGATATGTCCAATAAAAGTTCAGTTTCAAGAAAGTTCTTTTCATATACCAAGTTTCAATTCAAGTAAAATGAAAAGTTCTTTTCATTCAAAATATTTGGTACAGGACAAAGCGACTTTACTTTCTTTCCACTCTTCCAATTGAAAGTCAAAACAATTGATCTCTGAATATCAAACAATCTTTACTCCTTGGAAACAGCTTCTTAGTCAGGGTGGATATGCCACAGTTCATCAAACACAATAATGGTATTACCACTTCTTTTCTGTCATAGTTCATTAAACATAATAATGGAATTGCCACTTCTTCTTTGTTACAACCATGTACCAGATTCATTGATATTGATATTGATATTTTATTTCTTTTGCGCTTGTACACAAGTGTTTCGGACAAGGCAAGGGAGGGCAACATGGGAGAACAAAACAGCGATCTTACTAGGCCCATTGACATTGAGAACGCGCAAGTGCATGGGAGAGGGGGAGGGGAAAAGTGCATGGAAGGGGGGAGAAGTGGAAAGTGCGAATCAGAGGAGAAACAGATACATAACAATAAATAAATAATAAAGGCAACAAATAGTGGTAGTGCAGCCAGCAATTTGCAAGTGCTAGGTTTGCAGCGACAGGGTAGGTCTGATAAGTGCAGGAATAAAAAGGGGGGCTGTATGGGTACAGATACAGACCCCAGTGCAAGGGGTGGCCCGGAGGCAGTGCAGGAGGGTGGCGGGTGAGCAGGTACCTGGGCCCGGAGGACAGAGGGTGGCCAGGTGCATGGTGCCAAGAGAGAACAGATCAGCAGGTGATAGGGGGGGCGAAGGCAGAAGAAAAGAGGAAGGTCTTGAGGTGCTTCCGGAACCGGAGATGGTTCTCCTCAAGTTTTAGAGAGGCACAGAGGTAGGCCCCACCCGAAGACAGAGATCTACACCCCCAGCTTGTTTCTTTGAAAAACGACTGACCCTGTGGGAGTTGGAGGTAGAGGAGCAAAGAGCTCGAGAGGGGAGGCATTTGCAGAGGGATAGCTGAAGGTATTTTGGACCCAGGCCCCAGAAAGCCTTGTGGATAATGCAGAGGGTTTTGAATTTAATCCTTGCATCCACTGGGAGCCAATGGAGAGATTTCAGAGCTGGAGAGATACGATCCCAGGGCTTGAGGCCAAGGACAAGTCTCGCCGTCCTGTTCTGGATTAGTTGCAGAGGGCGGAGAGTAGAGGCAGGTAGATTTAGAAAGAGGCTGTTACAATAGTCCAACCTAGAGAGAACCAGAGCTTGGGATACCATGAGCTTCGGGGGGAAGGAGAGGAAAGGCAGAGTACCTCTGAGGAGGTGCTGTAGGAAATTTGACTTTTTAGAGACCTCAGAGATGTGGGCGGAGAAGGAAAGTGTGGAGTCAAAGATGACCCCGAGGTTCTTAGCCTCGCAGGTGGGGGTAGGAGGAGGGCCAAGGGAGGCCGGCCAGAGAGTGAGGGGAAAGGATGGTGAAGGTGTGCCAATGAGGAGGATCTCCGTCTTGCTGGCATTCAGACAAAGATCACCAATCTTGAATGGCAGTTAGGCAATCAGAGATGAGAGAGGGAGAGGAGGTGGCAGAGGGCAGCCTGAAAATGAGTTGAGTGTCATCAGCGTAGCACTGGAAATTTGAGCAGAAAGTGGCAATGTAGTGGGCGAGAGTTGCCAGGTATTGGTTGAAAAGCCAGGGCAAGAGGTTAGACCCCTGGGGAACACCACCTGTAGAGAGGAAGATAGCTGAAAGGAAGGACACAAGTTGGACCTGGGAGGGTCGATCTGAGAGGAAAGTGGTCAGCCAGGCCAGAGCCTGATCAGTGTACCCAGGTTTTCACAGAGACGGTTGAGCAGGATGGTATGCTTGACCGTGTCGAAGGCAGAAGGGAGATTGAGGAGGATGAGGACAGAGGGAATGTTAGAGTCAAGGTTGGAGAGCAGTTCTTCACGGATGTTCAGGAGAGCTGTTTCCGCGCTTCTGGCAGCTCTGAAGCCAGACTGGTGGTCATGGAGACCGCGAACAGAATTGGAATGAAGGTTAAGCTGAGAGATGGGCAACCTTTCCAGGAGTTTGCCCAGAAAGGGAGTAACGGAAATTGGGCGATAGTTAGCTGGAAAATAAGGATCAGCTGTGGGTTTCTTGAGAAGAGGATGCACAAGGGAGTGCTTCAGAGGGGAGGGGAAGGATCCTGAGGCAAAGGAGTGGTTGCAAAAACCATCAAGGGCCGGAGCAAGGGTGTCAATGTAGTCCTTCATGGTTTTAGAGGAACAGGGATGAACCTGTTTTGACGAGGCTTTCATAGATCAGACTTGTCTAGAGACCTCGTCAGGGGAGAAAAGAGGAAAAGACGAGAAGGATGGTGGGGGGGTGGCTAAAGGAGGGTCAGCAAGCACAGATGGAGAAGGGAGAGGAGGGGTGTGGGTGAATAGGGTGGACAGGATGTCCTCGGTTTTTTAAATTAAGTGAGAGGCAAGGGCATTGCAAAGAGCCTGGGAGGCAACAGGAGGGGTAGAGACTGCAGCAGGGTTTGCCAGCTCCTTGCAGATTTGAAAGAGTTCGGCCGAGTTGTTAGATGCCGCAGAGACACAAGCTTGAATGTGGACTCTCTTCTGGGTGAGGACAGAGTCGGTATTGCCTTTGTATCAGGCGACAGGCCAGTTTGTCAGAGGATGAACAGGAAGTCCTCCATTTCCTCTCAGCCGCCCTACACTTACGTTTAAGTGTAGCTAGGTCAGAGTCATACCAGGAATTGCACTTGGCTTTGGACTTCAAACGGATCCTCATGACAGGGGCAAGAGCATCAAGAGTATCAGAAATTGAAGAGTAGAGCAGAGACCGGGCTGTGTCAGGATGTGAGACAGCCAAAGGTGGAGGGGGGGAGAGAAAGTGGCAGCAAAAGCCTCAACTGACACACGCTTCATGGGCCAGATGTCTGAGAAGGTAGGTGGCAGTGTTTGGGTAGGCTTGGATTAGGGGGAAGAGAGGGAGAGATGAGAGGAGAGGAGGGAGTGATCGCTCCAGGAGAGGGGGTGGTCAGAGGGATGGAGAGGGGGAGGTCAGAGGAAATCAAGACATCGAGTGTGTGCCCTGCAGAGTGAGTGGAGCCAGAGGGGAGGATGGACAGGGAGATGGAGTTGCAGAGGTCACGGAAGAGTACAGAGGAGGAGCAAGGAGAGTCTAAATATATATTGAGGTCACCGAGGAGGAGGAGTTGAGTGGTAAAGGCCAGGAAGGAGGAGGAGAGGTCCTCCCACTCAGAGAGAAATGAGGTGATTTGACCAGGAGGCCGGTAGATGGTAGCCACAGTAAGAGAATGGGTAGGCGAGAGAGAAGGCCTACAGACAAGGCATTCAAAAGAGGAGTAGGTCTGAGTGGGAATGATAGAGGCAGGAATCCACTGAGGAAAGATCAGGGCTCCCCCCCCCACCCCCACCGGCCCGGGAGGATCTGGGTGCTGAGAGGATCTTGTAGCCATCAGGGAGGAGAGTGTCAAAGCTTGTGACAGAGCTGGCTGTGAACCATGTCTCAGTAAAATCAAGATCTAGTTCTTCAAGGAGGTGGCAGATGTCAGAGGAGTGTTTGACAGCAGAGCGAGAACTGAGAGTGGCAATATGAAGAAGGTTGCCAGCTTTAAAGACCTTCCCGGGAAGTGGTACAGATCAGAGGTACGCCCCGCGGAGGAGAAAGAGCCCTAGGAGGGGCAGAGGAGGAGGAGGACAGAGAGGGCAAGGTAGCCTAGGGGGGATAGGAGGGGACAGTAGGAGATGAGAGGAAATTGATGAGGCGAGGGAAGCGTCTTCAAGTTATCTTCTTCCTGGTCCGCTCGCCTGCCAGGACTACCACTAACGGTCCCTCTCCTGGTTTGTTCTCCTTCCAGGATAAACAAAACTTCTACTTCTATAACGTGTATTCTGTGGTAAGGCTTCTTAACACAATTGGCATATCCTTTCTTTCTCCAACATGCTACACAAAAAGGCAACCATTTTCACATGGATCGATTTCCCATAGGCAATGCAGGTTATACTTCTCTTCCCTTGTTCCTTGTCACAAGAAGGGCCTTTCTCCTGCTCTATCTGTCTTTATTTAATATAACATCTTGGCTGTTGGAAGTATGGTTTACAACTCCCTCCCTCGAGGTATCTGAATATGGGATTATAAAATTTCACTTGCCTGGATGTCAGTCTCAGCCTAGTTTGGCTTTAGCAATGTAGGTTACAATGTCGCCTTTTAAAATATCCCTCTTCAGGGAAGTTGTATCTTCTTAGATTTATTATTACCCCTCTTTTTCTTGGGCAACGTAGGTCAGAATATTCTTTTACTGGATATTCCCCAGTTTGGCTTTGACAATGCAGGTTACAATAATCTCCAATGTGATATCTCCTTATAGGGGAATTGCACTCAATTTGGTTACATTCAACTGTTCGGTATTCAAAAGTGTTCAGCGGTCTTCCTCGGAGCGCCCCAGGGTTACCTACCCTAGGCAAACTAACTGGTTTTTCCTGGCGTCTCCTTCTGACACACTGACACTGTTTCTTCATTCGCTGGGACTTCTGCAGAGTTTGACAACTCCAGCCAACATGTGATGGCTCTTGCTGTCTGTCCTTGGAGCCTGCACAACCGGTAACGCTCACTGGCCAACTCCAATGTCAGAGTGAGTTGTCAGATGCAGGGAGCTTCTCTCTCCCTCTGGATCACTGGCACCAATACTGCTTCCCGCTGCACATTCTTTTAAAGATGTCGGTCTCCTACTGGCTCTCAGCATGGCGTGCCGCTGTCACTACAGCAGCAGCCTCAGTTACCTGCTTCGTTCTGCGGCATCTGTTGCTTCTCCTGCTGTCTTCTCTGCAGTCTCGCCTGCTGTTTCCTCTCGGCCCGCACCGGACAGGCCTTTAAATGTTTAATGGTCCCACTCGGGTGTGGGTCATTAGGACAACTAGACCGCACCTCACACTTTGGAAACTCTTGTTCCCTGTCCCTCGTCTCAGTACTAGGAGCATTATGGGACATGAAGTCCATAATGTTTCTAGGTGTTTTAATTTCCATTAATCTACATTGCTTAGGAGATTTGCATGGCACCTGTTTAAGAGAAGATTTTATAGGATATATAGATTTTCTCTCAGGTCTGTAACCTGAACCCCATGAAGTATCATTACTACTAAAAGTGATAATATTGACTTCTTGTATTTCATATGCATTAATTACATATTTACAAAGAGAGTTTTTCTTTTTGATATCTTGGGAAAGTTCGGGTGGAGCGATCTGACTATAACCAGATGCCATTAAACATTCCAGCACCATGGGATTCCTCAAAATAGGAGGAATACTGTGTCTCTCCTGATGGGGTCATCACATTCCCTTGATATCCTTCTCTTCCCTTGTGATCCTCCCTCTTAATACCACCCCCAGGGTCAGGATCAGGTAGCGGCTGCCTTAACCTGGCCACATGGGAGGAGACTTTAGGCTGGGACTCTGTGATGACTCTGCAGGATTCATCACAGAGTGCAGGTAGGTCAGTTAAGTGTAAGGAGTGATTGTGAAGCAAATAAACTTAGCTAATAGAGGGTGATGCGGGAGTAGTAGTGTGGAGGAGGGAGTAGTATTTATTTATTTATTGGTTATTTATAAGGTGCCTATACAGCAAATGTGTGGAGGGGGAGCCAGGGACAATACAATAGTAATGTACCTAAATATGTCCTATGTAAAGCGCTTAGGTGAAAGCGCTATATAAAAAACAAATCATCAGGTCCATGAATGAGGGTGCGCAGTACATTACGACTGTATCTGCCAGCAGGGTCCAACACACATGCTTCTCAAACAGGAAAGTTAAGAAACGACTGTTGTATCTGCCCAGCAAGGCCCGACACACGACATCACACACACACACACAGGACACTTGACTTACCTTAGGTAGCGCGTAGCTGTCGAGTAGAGTCTCTGTCTCTCTCTCCCTCCTCGATAACGCTGTCAGTGGAGGCCGGCCCACCCTTCAAGTTCTCAGTCAGTACGATGAGAGTATGCGTTGCTGCCTGGCTGCACCCTTCGTTCTGGGAAAAAATGCAGGCTGAGGCTGCTGCACAGCAGTGCACTGCGCAGGGGCACGTGCAGTTTTTTCCCCGGGCATGTTCCAAATGTGCAGGCGCGGCACGCATGAACGAGCTGTGAGCAAATAAATGTATCTTTAGCCTGCAGACAGTCTGCAGAAGAACTTTTACTTTTGCACGCAAGCAGTGACGGCTGCAGCAGCCTGCAGATGTTTGCAACTGCAGACAGTGTAGTGCACTGCAATGGGTTTGTGCACAACCCAACCAACACTTTTATTCTGGGGGGGATAAATGCCATTCTATCCCCCCACTTAAAATTGTGGGGGGGGGTTGTCCTGCGCCCATGGAAACGGGAGTCCTGATGCAGGAAGAGGCTGGACGGCAGAGCCGTGGCGAGACGTGCAGCTCGCCCAGAACAAAATGCTGCAAAGCTGCAGCATGAGCAGCGAGAGAACGAGATAATCTAACGAGGATGTTGGAAGTGCCCTCAAGCGCCAAATGAGGAACGAGAGAGACCCAGAAGGTACATGGGCTTTCGGGGTGAGAAAAGGACACAAGTGAAACCTCAGACCAAGGGTGTGGGACCCACATATAACACAGATGAATATTCGAAACAATAGTACCTGACAGCAGAGTACACCAGGTATATCAGGAGTAACATACAGAAAAGAGAGTAGGGTCTGGGACCCACAACTTGAGAAGGAGAACATCACTAGTCATCTTCTTCGTGGCAGTACCTGACAGGGTAGTGAACCAGGTCTGCCAAAACAAACCACTAAAGGAACGATGATATTGGTCTGGGACCCACATCAACCTGAGTATATGAGAAAGGCCAGGGGGAAGGAAACATTCCCCCTGGCATTGTGAACTATGATAAAAAGCCTGAGAGAGGCCAGGGGAAGGGATACATTCCCCTGGAATTGTGAAATGTGACAGTAAAGTTAGGAGAGGCCAGGGGAAGGGAGTCACTTCCCCTGGCATTGTGAAATTGTAAACCCAAGTGAAGAGAGAGTCCAGGGGAAGGAACTCATTCCCCATGGCTTTGTTTGGGGGGAAAACACTGAGAGCCAGACATCAAGAGAAGGGAGGCATTCTCCAGGAACGCAATATTGAAGAAGCAACTATGGTAATAGCAAATGGTACTGTGATCCGCTGTCCAGAAGAAGGGAGACATTCTGCTGGACCAAGCAGATCCACTACCTCTTTTGTTTAGTTATAAGTGTGAGGGTCAGAAGTAGGTTTTTGACACAGGACGGTGGACTATTGATGTACACCGACATCCTGACCGAAACCTTAGTATTTTAGTTGAGGTAGGGAAACTCCCCTTATTGTTAGGGAAAGTTAGGTTTTCTCTTTATTTTCATTACTAATAAAAGTTTGTGTCAGCAACCATGCTGCCTGTGTGTCAGTCTCCTCCTTCTGCACCCTTACAGCACCCATTCAGAAGGCCTTTTTCACCCCTTTGCGCATTTGCGCTAATCAAGGGATGTTTCTGTGCATTTAAAAGCACACCCTGAATTCGTTAACAGGGCGTGGTTTGAAATGCGCAGAAAAATAAGGTAATCCCATTCACTAGTGTAGAATAGGCGCTGCGGATACACATTGCCTGACCTGCTGTTGCTCAATCTTTTTTTAAGTGTGACATGAGAGGTGTGGTGCACTGCTGTCTCACTTGCATTTCTCTTCCTCAAACAGGGATAGAAGTGTGTTGTTGTTTTTTTTTGGATCACATTTTACAGTGAGGGGTGCTTTATGGGCCTGTCGCAGTGAAATGCGCTCCCAGCACTTGCTAGGGTGCTGGGATCCTGTACAACATTAGTGTCGGGACAGCGGACTAATACATTCAACTCTGCAAGCTGGTGCATCATTTGCCCTGCAGCACAGCCCCCTGGAAATGCATTTTTAAAAAAAGGGGAATCTAAAATATTGCATCCTGTGCTATATTTTGTATTGCCCCTTTTAATGAGAAACTGGCTTAAAATCGACATTTTTGATTTGTGAAAAATTAAGTCAGAGGAGTGACGGGTAAGAAAGCAGAGGGAGAGTAGTGGGCCAGAGGGGGTAGCAATGGGCAAGAGAGCAGAGAGGCAGTTGTAGGCCAGAGGTGGGGCGGTGGGCTAGAAAGAGACAGCAAGCTGTAGATTGGGAGCAAGGATGGGGGAAGAGTGCAATAGAATGGGAGAAAGGAAGCAAGAAGCAGCAGGAGCGGGAAAGAATGCAGAAGGAACTGGTTAGAGTTGGGAGCAGGGTTGGCAGCGTGGCAGGAACTGGGAAGCGCAAGTTGTGACTTGGCAGTGTGACAGATCGCGTGAGCATGCGCGTCACTGGCAGAGTGAGAGGTTTGGGAGTGTAAGTTGTGATGGGGAATTGGTGAGTGTAAGAGATGGTGGTGAGTGGGGTATGTGGGTGCATGTGGGATTGTAGAGCATAGAGGGAGAATATTTATACCTTTACAGCTGATAATGGTCAATAAAGGTCATACTATTAAATAGGCATGCACGTTGAATCAAAAAAGTAGAGCAAAACAAACACTGTTCTGTCAAGCCAGGTACATCTGAGACCCTCCCTATTAAATTAATATAAAGGGTGCAATGAATGACAACCTGTCTCTCTTGTAGCCTCACAGACTGCCTCTTTCTTGCAACCTGACAATCTTACACCCTCCAGTCAGTAAATAAATTACTTCGATAAAACATATCAACATTTTGTTATTTATTTGGGGTTCTCACCAAGCCACCCCCTTCCCTATACTATAACCTCTACCCCAACACCCTCCCCACCCTTTTTAATTCCTTACCCCTCAATATATGAGGTTATTTCGAAGCTGTTTTTTCATAGAAAATGACTTAAAAAAACGGGTTTGATGAAACAGTGTGTCGCTAAAGGAAATAAAAAGGTCATTTGTGACTGAGGGCCACTTTCTAATTGGTGCACGAGCCAATTTTAGGCCCCAGTCGG
Organism: Ambystoma mexicanum; assembly: GCF_040938575.1. Taxonomy (NCBI): domain Eukaryota; kingdom Metazoa; phylum Chordata; class Amphibia; order Caudata; family Ambystomatidae; genus Ambystoma; species Ambystoma mexicanum. The sequence continues at coordinate 55,380,996 of NC_090936.1, forward strand.
GCTCCGATCAGAAGTACGTGCTCCAGTCTTTTCCTCTATATACAAGTGTCTTCAAATCTGTCAGTGCAAGATTAAAGCCTGCCTTGCTATTACCAACATCAAATGGAGTTTATATTTTAAAGGGTTACATTACGTCCGCTTCAGTAATGCTTATGCTAATGAGCCCGCTTTTTCTTTTACTCTTGACTGGAGGTAATTGGCTGATTTATTGCTCTGTGTTCACTTTGCTGGGAAACAGTCCCAAGGGGCGGAGCCAGGCGTCATCGCGAGATCCTCAACATCACTTGAAGGTAAACAGACCTGAGCTACATCATCTGGGAGCTAAAACGATTACGGGAAAAAAAATGTGCCAGGCACTTGTTAAACTCTGATGGTAATTGAAAGGGTAATTGAAAAAATGCGTGTCTGTTGTTAGCCTTGCCCTCATCTTGTGTGCCACTCACGCATAGTAAGCAATCTAGGAACATGCGTCTCGGATTTGTATTTTTCCACGGGGAGTGTACGTGTGCAGCTTTTAGAAAATCGAATCAAATTCGCTAAAGCACCTCCTTAGCTATCTGTCAATACTTGAACTTCGTGATCAGAAAATGTGCCCCGTTTCCTCTAAACTCGTCCTTTACATACAGTCTAAACGTATTTGGGTTTGTTCTGTTTTGTGGGGAGGGAATACTCTGCCTCTTGAAGACTAGAGCAATATTGAATGTACCGGAAACACCATTGGAAGCCAAGTGGCAGGTTAAAATGCTGTCATTAGAATTTTTAAATTAATTCATTTAAAATAAGCAACCACACAATGATTCTTTAAGAGTGCATATAGCATAACTCATAGAAGACAGTGACCTATCCTGCGGACTAACATATTTGTTTAACTATAAATGTAAAATTTTCATAAAGTACAAGGAAGGGAAGAACAAATATGGAGGCGGGAGTCAAGAGGGAGACAAAATATCCAGCCAGATCTTTCACTGGGCCGGTAAAATGTTAGAAAGAGTAAATCCCATTGCCTAGATGAATGACAATACACAAACTGGAATCAAGTGCACATGACTCGGGAGGATAGCTCAGGGGCAACGCGCTAAGACAAAACGGAGCAGCACAGGTTTGATCCCCGGGTCCGTGCTTAGAAACCTCTGGGTATTAAGCGCGTTATAAATAACCTATCATATCATGTCTTTAAAAGGTTTCCATAATTCAGCAAATTTATGCTGACAACTCTAGTCCTACACAAACATGACCTTCTCGTTGGATGCGAGTCTTCCATGAGTACTGTGGTTTATTCTTGCTCCTGCGCGCCTTGTCACTTATCCAACATAAACCAGCCAAGAACACATTTCTTAGGACCCAAGAGACAAGGAGAGCAGGTTCCCATTCCAAGTGCAAGGTGAACACAAAGACATCTAAGGTTGTTTTTGAGGCTGCGTAATTGCTAACCTATCAGGCACCCAGTGCTGCCTGACCCTGATAGATTCACACAGTAAATGTCTTATGTTAATTCTTTGTTGGAAGGCCACCATCTTTCATTCTCCTCCAGGCCCAAGCTCAGCACTCTCTCCAGGATGCAGTATTTCCTTTGCAGCCTCCTTTGTTGAATGCAGATCTGTGATTGGTCCACCGGGGAAGCTAAGCAAGTCTGCTGTGTCATTTTCTTTAATTTCTCTACAAGGGTGCTTGCCCCACACCTGGTTTGATCTTTGCAGGTCTGAGTCAGTTGCTGTAATAACATCTGTAATAAAATATTCTTTATATAATATATGTGTAAGAGTATTGCTTCAATACTGAAGTTCTACTTTCTTTGGACTGTTGAGTGTAAGTGTTTGGATGTTTTATAGCGATGCAAACGTCTAGTCTTTTGTCAACTTCATGGCGCATCAGATTGCCCTCGGTTGAAAGGGTGACATAGGTGGACCTGTGGAGAGCATACACCGTGGCTGCAGGTGCATAGGGCTTTATGTATATGTGGCTGTATGTAGAATAGGCACAAGGCCTCCCCTCACGGAGAAGGCAAGTTCTATGCAGAGCTCTCAACCATTTGTGTTGCAAAGGCGGGTGAAATCACCCGATTTTGTTTTTGGCGGGTGAGACGCCCATTGGAATGTATGGGCGTGCAGGAGGTTTGGCGGGCGAGTCAGCCCTTTAAAAGGCGGGTGACACCCGCCAAAAGCGTGTTGAGAGCTATGTCTATATCACCAATGGCCTATTCTGCTTGCCTTGTGGTTGCCTATCAGCAGAGTCACATGGTACAAGCCGGAGAGACCCAGACCCTCACAGGGCAAATTACATAGTCAGTCCCTATGGCAACCCCAGGCCAGCACCCTTGCAAACCACATGACCATCAGCCTAGGAACAAATCGCAGGCAAGCATGACTCTCAGTACATAGGTACCATCAATAACAAGAAGCCTTGTGGTTGCCTATCAGCAGAGTCACATGGTACAAGCCGGAGAGACCCAGACCCTCACAGGGCAAATTACATAGTCAGTCCCTATGGCAACCCCAGGCCAGCACCCTTGCAAACCACATGACCATCAGCCTAGGAACAAATCGCAGGCAAGCATGACTCTCAGTACATAGGTACCATCAATAACAAGAAGTCCCTTCCCTGGGTAAGGGAGGTGCAGTTCCGTCTGGGTGTTCGAGTGGGAGGTGGAGGAAGGAGTCTGGTGAAGTGTGGCGAGAGAGGAGTACTGAGAGGAGAGCAGTTAAAGGGAGCTGGAGTTTGGAGGGAGTGTTTGGAGGTGATTGGCACAGAAAAATATGTCATTGGGATTAGGAGAGTCATTGGAGAGAGGAGGAGGTTGTGGCAGGATAAGGTCACCATCACAGAGAGGGTAATTGTTACGGAGCGGAGGAGGTTAGAGGGAAAATGTGTTACCAGCAGGGGGAAAGAAGTTGTTGGAGAAAGGTGACAAACCATTAGAGAAGGAAGGAGAGTTGGGGAGGGATTGACTGATATTGTGTCAGGAGAAAAGAGGCAAACCATCAGAGTTGTGAGGAGGTTCAAAGAAAGAAAGGAAGAAAGAAAGAAAGAAAGAATCAAAGAGAAAACAAAGGCTTATACCAGCTAGGTCATGGAGATGAGCTAAAGGGGATAGAGCTGCAATACCCAAGGAGGTGGAAGGAGATCAAGTAGCTCTAGAAGAAAACACTAGCAACCCTGGTTCAGGGCAGAAATTGGAACTGGTGAGAGGAGGCACAAGGCAGTGTAACCTCATCAGAGGTCTCTCCAGGCCTCTCAGTTTCTTTAAAATACTGCTACATCTGCAGTTCGAGTAACTTAGTTTACCTATTGTGATGAATCGCTGGGATTTGTCCCTTGCACCTCGGGGGAGACTACCTCAGTGACGCTAGGGAGGTGATCCCGCTCTTTAAAGACCCTCCCTAGGGCTCGAGACAACTGGGACCTCACTGGGAGAAACTCTGTCTTTAGGGGCAGGGAATCCTGTTCCTGTGAGGAACTCCCTAAGGCAACTACCATAGCCGCATACGTGGGACTGTCGTCTATGACGAATACTATGACATCTTCATGGTTGGCTGAAGGCAATCTAGAAGGTAATCCAAGTGGAGAAAAGAAGAGAAATGTCTCTTTAAACAGAGATGTGTATTTAACTGTGATGAGCCAGAGCAGATGGAGATAAGCAGAGTGTTATGCACAGGTGAAGCCCCTGACCTCATCACGCCTTATGGATGTGGAGTCAAGACAGATCACGGAGCCCGCAAGTTTGGAAGAGCCAGAGCAAAAGTGATTGATCTTCTTATAGTTTATTGCAATAGTTCAGATTAGCCCCTGCAAGTCCTCAAGGGGGAGTCTTCGGTCTTTCTCAAGTGTCTAATGACTACTGTCTCTCAATGTGCAGAATGGTTCTTTTCTTAACTGTTACTCATATATTGTCTCTCTTCTAGTTTCTAGTTTTTTTATTCTGGTTTAGCAAACTGTTCTTCCCACTACTATGACAAGGGAGTCTTTTCCCATCAGACTCTTGACTTTTCTCAGGGTTTTCACAATCACTGTGACAAGAGAGATCATTCATGTAGCACTCATGGTTTTCTTGATTCTGGATTCTCTTATGGTTATCACGGTTACTGCGATGAGGGATATTACTCCTGTACCAATGTTGTCTTTTCTCACAGTCTTCACTATAAGGGTGCAGAAGGAGGAGACTGACACACAGGTGGCATAGTGGCATAGTGATTGCTAAAGACTTTTATTTGAAAAGAAAATGAAGAAATCCTACCTCTCCCTATATCTGTGAGGGTTTCCCTGCCTCAACTAAAGTACTAATGAGTCTGTCAGGATTTCTAATTAACATAAAGAGTCTACCAACGTGTCGAAATGTCCCCATCTCTGTCCCTTAGACTTGTAACTAAACTAAACAGTTGTACCAAAGTTCTTGTTCCAGGAGAATGACTCCTTCCTCCTGGACTAGGTGGAACAGTTCTGGCTGAAAATTCCCCAACAGGGGGAATGGCTCCCTTCCCCTGATTCCAGCACTTTACAAACAAACAGAAATTATGTAGATCATCCAACTATCTGTGTCACAAAGTTCAATATTTTAGATCCCAGGGGGAATTAATCCCTTCCTCTGGATTCCTGCTTTGATCCTCCTTGCAGGTTGGTTTTCCAGGAGAAAATCTCCTTTCTCCTGCCCTTTGTTAATTTTGCTTTCCTTGTTCACAACACCAGAGGGAATGCCTCCCTTTCTATGGCCTTTCTTAGACTTTAGTTCACAGTTCACAACACTAGGGGAATGACACCCTTTCCCTGGCCTTTCCCAACCTGTACTTTACAGTTCACACCACCAGGGGGAATTACTCCCTTCCACTGCCCTTTCCCAGGCTCTACTTTACAGTTCACAACACTGGTAGAATGAAGTTCAGTCATGGACAGAAACTAACATTTCCACGAATGTGCACATGGACCTTTATCGAAGGAGCAGGAACACAAGATGAAGTGGTTGGTGCCATGTTCCCCTCCACACAAAGCAGTTGAGAAGATTGTGTACAATAAAACGCCTTCAAGAGACCTGAAGGGACTCACCGAATTCTGTCATACTGGAGATTTGGAGGTGTTCTATAATATGTGCCTAAAGTACAGGCCCAAAGGGTTGCATTTCGGTATAGACGGTATGAAAGCCAGAACAAGACTAGCTGTACTTGCGCACAACGAGAACGTTGGGAGGGACCAAGCACAAACTGCAGGAACATTCAGGATTACCTCATGGCCTTTACAAAACAAAGCAAACAATGGGTAGCCAAGCCAATATACCAGAAAATGGATTTTGAATTTGTGAAAGATCTGACATTAACTGTGGTGTTGGCCATGCATACTCATGGAATGGATCCTGAATATGTTCCCAGGACACATACATTGCCACAAAACATTGCAAACTAGCCTTGTCTGTCAAAATCAGAACTTGTTGAAAGGTTGACTTCCAAATTTAAATGATTCGTAGCTGTCTTCAAAATCTGCACACAATAACGTTTTAGATATGTTCCCCAATGTTTGGACATTGTACAGAAACAATCTAATGCTATTACACTTGCAATTTCAATGCTAGATAATGTATTACAAAGTATTTATTAACAGCGATATAATCAGGTTTATGATGCATTCATGTATATCTTTTACCTTTCCTTCATTTATACTGATTATCCTCTGTCTAGAGGACATGTGTCTGGGGTTGCTATTGGTTCTATGGTTCAGAAGAGAATTGCCCTAGCACTTTGGTGCTGGACTGCCCATTTGGGTGGGAGAAAGACTGATCTGCAAATAGATATTTCCCATCTGTGAAAGGTACACTGAGGATTGGTGTCTTTTAAACCCTCTACTAGACCCAAATCCCATGCACACCTGCAATCCATGGCATTTGTGCTGATGGCCTCTATTAGGTAAGAGTTTCATAATAATGACAAATCTTCCTGACCTGTGTCAACACCAGAACCTTTAGCTTTACTGGTGGATTATGTTTTCTTATAGTTCTGTGAGTGGGAACCTTTTTCCACACTCACAGAATATTTGACTCTTTTTATGCGTGTGAATTTATTTTGGGCTCTCCATAGTGTCTTTTAAAATGTATTCTCTTTGACAACTGTTTTGCAATAAGTGCCTGTTGTAGCTGGGCTGCCCTAGGGGCTCCACTTTTAACTTTCTCTGGCTAACCTTGAGAGAACTACAGTTCACAAGAGTAGAAAGGATCTTTGATCCCTTTTACATTTTATTAAGTGGGACCAGCACCCCCACCTTATGTGGAGTTCTGCGGAAGATACCGAGCATCCCCTTTCTCATTTTACAAGGACAAACTTACCATTAGTGGCTGGTGGCAGTAATTTGCTTAACACTTTCACTGATGTCAAAGAAGGCTTACCTAGACTTAATTAGAGGATTCAAACAGTCTTCACATTATAAGAAAGTATGTTCTAACCTTTCTGCAAAGTATATAAAAGGTTAGTTTACTTGCCTTAGACATGTTCTGCCATTCTGGAAAGTAGATCTAAGGTTATTTTACTCACCTGTGAATTGGTAGTGCCTCTTCCACACAAGTAATGCTGTTGTTGTCACTTTATTATTCCTGTTAGTATAATTATATAAGGGTCCCCCAACTGGGTTTTGCTTCCCCTGACTTGCTGTTATCCTGTCCGGAATAAGTCTGCCTTAGGTTTCACCTACCTAGAATAACTTTGGGGCATTCATAAAGTGTAACACCAGGTTTTGCTTTCCGTGGTCTGTTTTAGACGGATACAAAAAGAGTCTTAGGTTACACCTGCCTTTTATTTTGCTTATAGCTCCTGTAAAAAGTGTATAGGTTTTACTTACCTTGAGTGTAACTGTGTTATCCTAAAATAAGTTCGAGTTATTGCTTCCTTTAGTCTGTGAACTGAAAAGCAACTGTAATTGAAGAGTACAGCCCAAGTTCCAACTCCCCTAGAATAGCTATGCTGTCCTGAATCAGAATTATAGGTTTATACTGTACCTGGTATCTGTGTTTCACTAGATCAGAAATGTATATTGTCCAGTCAAATGAACATGTGATTTCTTGCTGAGCGTCACGGTACAACTGATAGGGTCTACTACCGTGGTATTACTCAAGGTAATCTAAAAGTAACTATTGGTTTTGACTTCCCAAGAACTATAAATGTGGTCATATACAATGTGATAGTACTTATTTTCCCCAAGATTTATCCAGGCGTACTCGTATTTAAATAAACCATTTATTTTTTACAATACATAGGGCCTCATCCTGAGTTTGGCGGTATCCGGTCGCATATACCGCTGAGCGGTATTTGTGTTAACGCTGCGATTTGTGGCGCAAACTACACCTCATCACGAGTTGGCGAGCACGCGCGCACGGACCTGGCGTTAACACAAATAACGTCCTGTGGTAACAGTGGCTGCGAATCCGAAAACTCAGCGCACATTGTGTTACCGGCTGTGTCCTGCGCTATTAGCACACACTAATAGCGCTGCGGGAAATGCGTCACATGCGGAACGAGAAACAAAGCAGTGTCCATTTTGGAAATCTTAATCTGTCAAAAATGGCAGCCCCTGGAAGCCATCCGCACCCGAAAACACCGGAAAATGTCTCAGGAGCGTGCCAGGGGCAAGTCTGCCCTGGACAGGGTGCGTAAACCCAAGTTTTCGGACTCTGAACTGGCAATACTGGTGGAGGAGGTAATTGCCCACCAGGATGAGCTCTATGGCTCACAGCAGAAAAAGATGGGCCCACAGAGGCGCGCCCAGATCTGGACATCCATCAGCCAGAAGATGACAGCGGCCGGCCGTGTCCCCAGGGATGGAGAGAACTGCCGCAAGTGCTTCAATGACCTGCGGGTCCGTGTCCGGGGCCTTCTGGCCTAGCACAGAAGCGAGTCCATGGCGACTGGTGGAGGGCCACCACAACTGGAGTTGACACCATGGGAGGAGCAGAGGCAGTGGGAGGAGCGGAGGCAGGCACTGGCAACCGGGAGGTTGCAGGTGAGTTACCCCCTCCCTTGCAAATAGCATTGTGACTTGTCCACCCATCCATTCCCGGTGTAAATGTCTGACATCCTGCCACTGTGAGTGGGTGCAGTGCGTGTGACGTACCACAGCCACCCACAACTGGAACCTTGTACCAGTGCACCCAAGAGACCCCAGATATCCAGACTAGTCAGCAGTACATTCAATGTACAGATCTAAGCACCATGGCACACACATCCATGGCCTATGAACAGCAGCGTCAACCACCCCTCACTGACAGTGGCATGCCAGCTGTGCATTCACATCAGACACATGAAATTGCCATCCCAACAAGTCAGAATTGTGTTCCCCCCACGTAGTATGCCCCAGCAATACCAACATTGGGAATACCAAACTGGTTATGGCCAAGCTTGATAGAAACTGTCCTCTCACCCCCTGTAAACCATGAAATGCATTAAACTAATTGTTGTTGCCCTGTCCTCATACCCTACAGGCATGCAGGTATCATCAGAGGGCAACATGGATGAAGAGGAGGCAGGCCCATCCCGACGTCTGACCAGACACTCCTCCACCAGCACCACCACCCCGCAAAGGGCCCCACACAATAAGCCAATGCGGAGGACACACCCACCCCACCGGAGCAGGGTCTCATCACCTCAACGACCCCAACCCACTGCAGCAGGGTCTCACCACCTCAACAGCCCCAAGCCACCTGGGGCCACCACCTCAACAGCCCCAAGCCACCAGGGGGTTACCACCTCAATGGCCCCAAGCCACCAGGGGGTCACAGGATGTAGAGGCTGCCACCAGTGGAACCACCCCAGAGGACGGCAACTCATACTGTAAGGAGCAGCATGGTGTACCTCTGTTGTCACCAATTCACAGTCTGGAGCACCAAATGGCCACACCCCAAGGGATCCCGGAGCACATACATCGTCCAAGCCACAGTCCACATGTTTCTACATGCCGCCGTCGTGCACACACTACAGTGGTGGGTGAGGACACACCCTCATATGGGTCACCTGCTGACAGCCCCTCCATCCATGGCAGGCCCACCAGACATGCCACCATGACACGTAACAGAGCCACAGCTCTGGGCACAGCAGTCATGGCACGCCTGGACATGATTGAGGCAAGTGGTGGAGGGATGTACTGCGGCTCTCACAGGGTTTGGGCAGAGAGTCTGCGAGCTATGCGAGGTGCAATTTGCATATTCAGAGCCTCCTCCGCCAAGTGTTGTTCTCTGTGCCATTCCCAACGGCGTTCACCAGGAGGACGTGGAAAGCATCACCGTCCTTCCTAGATGGACAATGCACTGTTGGCCTGAAGGCTGGCCACATGGACCCATATGCACTGTGTTGGGGAGGGTGGAATCTGTGCTGGGGTGTTGGTGGGGGGAGGGGAGAATGTGTGCTGGGGAGTTGGTGGGCGGAGGGGGGAATGTGTGCCAGGGAGTAGGTGGGGGGAGGAGGGAATGTTTGCTGGGGAGTAGGTGGGGGAGGGGGGAATGTGTGCTGAGGAGCTGGTGGGGGAGCGGGGAATGTGTGCTGGGGAGTTGGTGGGTGAAGGGGGGAATGTGTGCTGGGGAGTTGTTGGGGGTCAGGGGGAATGTGTGCTGGCGGAGTTGTTGGGGTAAGGGGGTTTGTTCCACACTAATTAAACACCTTGAAACTTGACAGAAAGTTTGGACATTTATGATTGTGTTCAAGTGCAGTGTATTTGACAAGTGATCTTCGTGACACGTATCCATCCACCAAATAAAAAAAAAGGTCTTTTAAGGCCTGTCTGGCCAACCTCCCCTCCCTCACCCCATCCCTGTGTGCATTGTCCCCAGCAACTGCCACAAGGTCATCGTCACTCCCATCCCCTGCCTGTTGCACATCAGCATCAGGGGGTAATCGAACATGCCTACGGCAGCAGATGGTGTGAGTGAGTATAATTTTTCCAATTTTATCTGGCGCATACATCTGTGCCCCTCCAGTACGGTCTAGACACCAGAAACGTACCTTCAACAAACCAAATGTCCTTTCCATACATATGTGGTTACGACTGTGGGCATTGTTATGTGCCAGCTCTGCGGGAGTTTGTGGATTCTGCGCAGGGGTCATCAGCTGCGGGTATCCGGAATTACCTGCATGGGATGAAATGTTTACATTAGGCCTAGGTTGCTTCACTGGGTGTGCAAGGGATAAGCATCGATTCACTATGCACTATGGTCATCTACGTGTGCAATGGGTACATGCTATTTCTTGGCATATTGGTATACATCCATCATCTTTAGGGACATGCATGATCTGACCCCTACATGCAGCCTGTGTCCATGAGTGAGGTGTTCTGTGACAGGTTACATTTGCATGCACTTGGTGTTAATGGACTTGCAGCAGTGTATGATGGCCTATGTGTATGGATATGTGTGTAACACTCATGCTGAACAAGTAACGCCATGTTTCCACTTGTTTCCACTTGTCCTTTGATTATGGTGTCTTCATGTGCCCAGAGTTTGCGCTGCAATGTGTACCATGTCCCTTGTGGTCAACTTTCAACATGCACCAATCCCTGGGTTTGATTGGCACAGTGCTGCATCTGTTACATCAGGATCGGGTTCACCTCATGTATGCCTGTTCACGGACAATGTCCATTAGTAATGGGTTATGGCTGTCTTGGCGTTTGCTACATGGCCCATTATATTTGATTTAGCATGCATGGAAATGGGCATTCGGGGGTCACTCTCACTGGGATGTTCATGGTCATGTATTTTCATGCTCATCTACAGTGGTTTTGTGGATGGGTTTTGCATTGATCTCACTTAGCATTCCTGTGTGGTGCCCTGGGTGACGATGTTCTTGGGTGCCAGGGTGAGAAGCAGCACTACAACACAGAAAAGGTGCATAGTGGTTGTTGTGTTTCCATTTGTAATGGCGAATTCACAAGTGTGTGCCCATCACCTTCTGCACATTCAGATTCCTGTAGGCTGCCTCATGGTCCTGAGGTGCTACCAGTGCAACATGTGTGCAGTCTAGGGCTACAATCACGTTCAGGACTTGGGCAATGGCATAGATCTGGGCCTTGACTTTGTTGACCTGTGCCTGGGTGACGGGCAATGCTATGTGTTCATTCACATGGCGCAGCAGTGCATCCAGCAACTGTTCCAGCACAGCACTGAATGCGGACTGGGCCATACCATGCATCATGGCAACTGTGTGTTGGAATCTGCCAGTTCCGAGGTATTGTAGGACTGACACAAGCTTCATTAGTGGGGGCGCAGCAGTGATGATGGCAATCCAGCTAGCTATGTCACATTGGATTGTGTCCAGCAACTGGGTGATGGTTGCCGGTTGTAGGTGAACGGATCGACTCAAAAGGATAGAAATACAATAGGGTCAAATCAAAAGGTCTGAAAACAAAAGGGTCGATTTAATTATTTATTTTGGGGGGGTCACCTGTTTTTGGTGTAAAACCCACTTTTTTTTCCTATACGGAAACCCCCCCAAAAAAAAAAATAAATAAAATGCAACCCTTTTGTTTCGGTCCTATTGACTCGACCCTATTGCATTCGATCCTTTTGGTGTCGATCCTTTGACCAGACACCATGATTGCCCTGTCCATCCTGTACTCAGATACCAACTGACCATTAGTCATGGCCCAGGGTGTTGGCCTGACCCTGGGGATGGCTGGCCCTTTTTCTGGGGCTGGTCTCCTCCTACTCCCCCCGTCTCCCCCCTCCTGTTCTCCCTATGCCCTGGGCTGGTTGTCAGGCCTATGTAGCTCCTGGCGCAGCATGTAGAGGTCCACATCAAGGCTCCCCGCTCCAAATGGCAACATGGTGTTGGGGAGGATGTGTGGGGCATTGGTAGGTCTTTTGTAGGCCGCTTGTGTGCATTGTTTCCACATGGGGCATTGTTACTGTCACATGTGTTCTTTTACCTCCAGCATTTGGCTGGGGGTATTTTCAGTGGTATTAGCGCTGGTTTTCCAGCGCTAGGAGTGCCAACACTGTAATTGTAATAGGTCTCTAATAACACGTTTGGTTGTCAGCGCTATTACAGCCGGCGCTATTAGAGCTGGCTGTAATAGGGCCCGACTGGAATAGTGCCGGCTGGATTGCAGTCGTGATCCGACAGAGCAGTATTGCCAGTGCTAATGCTGTTACCGCCGGTTTTAAAGTCTAACGGCCAACTCGTGATGAGGCTGATTTTGTTTCTGTGTTTCTTTGGACTCTTTGTATTAAAATGTCATTTGTATTGATTCTACAGCCCTCTCTCCCTTCTAAGATAAGCCTGGCTGCTCTTTCTAGGCTACCCTGAACTCGGGTGGTACATCCTTGTACTAAAAGTGGAGTCTCAGACTGCCTCAGTTGAATGGTTATTGTAAGCCCTTAGTTGGACTTCAGAAAAACTCTCCTAACAGCCACCCCTTATCAGACGCAATAAGTCGTTCCAAAAAGGTGCATGTTTTTTTATATGGACGAAATGGCAGTGCGTCCCGTCGACAATACATTTTATGAAAGGGCAATGGAAAGGGGTAAAAAGGATGTCATTGCAGACATAACATCTATCCCATGGGTCCAGTTGGCTACATGGATCAAGCCTTTGCATCATTTGACGGTTTCCCACCGGCACAACCGATACCTTTTACGCACAACTATCCGATGAAGGTATTAGATGTTGGCTGGGTTAGCCTACGCTCCCCAGCTATTCTCACCTATTGAAAACTGTTCTGCCACCAAGGGCACATCCTCCTCGAATAGCTGGAACCAATTTTTCATCGCTTCAAGCCCCTTCCTGACTTTCCACAGCCTTCCCAAGAAGACCTGCTTTTTGCTTCACCGGCGCGATCTTTCGCTTTGACACACTACTGCACTGTTGAGCCCAAGGCTACCCACTTCTTAGGGCTGGACTAGAAAGTTAAGAAACAACTCTGAAAAATTGTCTAAAGCTCCTAGTGTGTTAACCAACCCTTCGCTTTACAGGTTGTGGCTGTATTTTCCTCATTTGTCGCATTAGGAAAAATATTGTATACATGCTGTATAGTAGAGTATTGTGTCTGGTAACGGTTTTTGCATAACTAAAGTTTACTTGTATCTATTGGTCCTGTCAGCAATAAATGTATAGATATCTTTAATATACACTTGTCTAAAAGTCATTTGTTGTTCGTTGCTGTGTGTGCTCATTGTGGCCTTCCGATCACTATGACCCATCCTGAAACTTAGGGCCTCATTACACGGATGGCCGAGAACCATGGCGCTATTAGTGCCATGGTTCATGCCGGTAAAATACCGGCACCGCCTTGGTGGAAAGGGGAATTACCGCCCCATTCCAAGGTCGGCCGGGCGGTAATTCCCCCTTCCACCATTGCCCTTCCCCATTCCCATTTTTGCCCCATAGGGCATAATGGGAATGGGGAAGGCGCTAATTACGGTACTGCAAATTGCGGTACCGTAATTAGCTCCCTGGGTCTCTTTGCGGGTTGGTTTTTAACGCCTGCAAAAAGCAGGCGTTAAATTCCCCAACCCGCAAAGGGACCTCGTAGTAAGGCGGTAAGGATTTACCGGTACCGGTAAAATACCGGTACCGGTAAATCCTTACCGCCACCCGTGTAATGAGGCCCTTAGTCTTGACCTCCTGCCAAGCTACCTAGATTGGTCTGGCTTGTCCAGAAAGTTCCCCAGTTTCACTACACCAAGGGTGGCCTCCTAAACTTCGGCACATCAGGTAAGAGTTTAGAAATCCATGTTAACACCCTCCTCCAGCACTTGTACATCCATAGGCTCCTCTTTCTATCCCCTATGCACTAGCACGACCGATTGGCACAAGGCCTAGTCGGAGCATGAATGTAACTTATCTAGTATGGGCATGCAATGTCACCTGTTTCGCATGATGGTAGAGAGGGCTGCCTCAGGTGAGCAAGGAAGTATGAATGGACATGCATGAATTATAGTAAGCGCTGTGCATTATGCTCCTGCCACCATGAATACAACCCTCTAGGGAAAGAAGCCAAGAGATAGCTTGCAAGGATAACAAGGTTTAATTGAACAGAATACAAAACATATAAGCAAAGGACTCTTCTGCTCAAGAACGTTCTGACTCCAGAATGAATGTTGTTGCCTTTTGAGAGGCCACAGCTTCAGTAATGTCGCACATATAGCGTCTGAACCCGCCCACTTGATTGGTAGGACAGTATACAAGATCCTGCTTCATAGGGAATGCCAGGCTACAATTGGTTTGTTTCTCAGCCGTCTGTCGATTCCCACTTGGGTCAGCTGGGCTCATCTCTCCATGGAGTGAAGGTCAGGGGTCTCATAAGTTACATTGTGAAAACTATGATAATATGCTAAGCCTACTGCTACATCACTATGGCGTGCACCTGGGAGGCTCGGGGGCTGGTGCCAAGGGGAAGGGAGGAAGAGATATAGTCACACTGACCCACACATTCTACGCTTTGTGGCATGAAACAGTGCTGATGAGGGAGAGGTGGGCTTTTGATTGAATTTCTTTACAGAGATGATATATCCTCAGAGGTAGCAGCAACACATACCATTCTGGATTGTTCTTACGTTCCTGTGGGGAAACATATTTTACATAGCTGTTTGTAACTGTCCTTGGTTTTCTGAACCACTTATCCAAAGCAGCGCATGTCCAGTTTTTTTTTTATGGCATTCTGTCACAAACTCAAAACCTACCCGTCTCTGGCTGCAGTCACTGAAAACAGGATGCTATTGTTATTTGGCCTTGAGCGAAAGACAGCAAATGTCTGAAGGACACATTGTGTGGAATGCCCACAAAAAATTATAACATTTACAATATTGAAAGAGGGCATACGAAAATTTAGTTTCCATTTCCGCGATCTGTTGTTCGGAGCAGTTAGTCAACGTGACATCGAGAGAATGGAACTTCCTGAAATTATATTAGCTTAACTATACCTAATATTTGTGGGATAAAAACAGAATGTGTGCTGTATGCATAATGACTAATTCAGCGACATGCAAAAGTAAGATTTGACCAAAAGAATTGACACAGTACGTTACGCTATGCTGAATGATATATATATAAAACTGAGTGCGTAACTCGCAGTTTTTTCTGTCTAGTAATGATTGTTATTTGTGTATAGTTTAAAGAGGAGTGAATACAGGTATGGTTTTTTTGGGGCGTATTGATTATTGGCCTTGCACGCAAATATATTCGGTGCAGAGTTATAGGTTGTTAGATGGATCATATTGTGATGATTCTTCCATGAAGACCCACAGCCACAACCTGTATGCAGGCTAATGATATCTAAACCACTTTGTCCCATGGAATATCTTGGTGTGCTGTCACCGTTGCATCCTTGTGCACCATAAAGTGGGTTTTGGGGGGGAAGGGCAGGGGCTGAACCTTTTCCATGGGCACTTGTTTCTCTTTTCGATTACTAATCTTACCAGTTCCATTACAATGTCACCTGTCTGTGGTTCAACATAAAATGTTACTGTTGCTGTCCTTATTTTCTGGAAAGGCCAGCTATGTGAAGCGGGTGCATCTGGTTCTCCATCCCATTGGGAGCTATACCTACTTCACAGCGCTAAACTTCCATTCACGTCGTGGTCTCAAATAGTCCCCCATGTTGTCATGTGTGTGTTCATTCTGTGTGGTTTGTGTTTATGATTGGGTTTCATCCGGTTCTCAATTATACAGTAACTTGTTATATTCAATTCCAGAACGGCTACTAAAATATATTATTTGATTCTGTTTTCTACACAGCTATATTGTACCATTCTGCATATCCCATAGTTTTCAGCTAACGTTGAATGGATTCTTCAACCAACATTGGCGGATAATCATCAACAGTGCTTATTTGATCACCGTTATGTGGGACGACCAACAGGGATCAATCTGCTTTTCGCAGTACCAGCAATAAGGAGCAACCTGTCCCTCGTTTCTGTTGTGTAAATGTGCTGATGCGAAAGTGTTGTGCTTGAAAATGCAAACAATCCATATCTTCTCACAAACGGAACACCATGTGCGTCATTAGAACGTTTTGCTGGTGTAACATATGGACACACAAGAATTGGAGTTCAGGGATTGATCGATCACTGATCGCAATCGGCGTATCATGAGGACGTTATAAATAACATTCGAAGCATGCGATGCTCGCTAGCTAGAAGTTGTATGGCAAAAACATATTGTTCTTTTCCTGGACTTAATATTATCTTGTGAGTGTTCTTTGAAAAATAAAAGCACTTGTTACATTGCAGACTATTGATCTTTTCTTAAAAATCAATGTTTTGCTCTCCTATTTGGGACAAGAAAGAAAAGTTACGCGCTGTGGGAGGATGTGTGTGTTTATCTTCCTGGTTCCGAGTTAAGTAACGTTATGGCGTGGGTGATGACCTGGCATGTTTGGCTACGCTGGCCATGAATGTCATGAAAATAGGTGGAGCATATCGTTTGGACT
Source organism: Ambystoma mexicanum (assembly GCF_040938575.1). NCBI lineage: Eukaryota > Metazoa > Chordata > Amphibia > Caudata > Ambystomatidae > Ambystoma > Ambystoma mexicanum. The sequence continues at coordinate 55,397,376 of NC_090936.1, forward strand.
AGTGATGTCAGTTTGCGGGGCGGGCGATCTATATTCTTGCTGTGCGGGCACTTGAACTTAGGGTGATGCATCAACGGATAAGATTAGCACAAGATGGCGGCACCCAACCCGTTGTTTTTGCATGTGTGAAAGTGAGGAAAACTAAGGTAAGATGCATAGGAAAAGATTTTATGACCGATTACAGTATGCTTAAAAATGCATGCCCGAACGATTGGGACAATAACATTTTTGAGCAAACTATTCCTTTAATGTCTTTCTAAACTAATATTTGGTTCACTTTCACAGAATGACTCAGATCCCCCTTCTCCAGGCTCAAACCTTCCTCCGTTGGCAGTTCTGGCTTCCCTTGATCAGGTGTGAGACTTCAAACCGCTAGCATCACACTTGTTACTTTGCAATCTTTCATGCTTTCAATTCCAAGTACTTGCCAGTTCAATACAGATACTTCTGCTAGGCTATCACTTCTCGCTGGGTCACTCTGTTATATTGCAGCAAGTGCGTTTACTTTCAACATATCAGGCTTCTCTTTCTCGTGGCTGCCACCCTACGTGCAAACCACAATACTGGATACAGCTCTAAGGTTCATACCGGCATCCTCTAACAAGGCCTCCTGGTATCTGCAGTTCTTAGTTAGCATCACAAGCCTAATAATTCCTTAGGTTAGCTTTATACTTCATTTCACCTTCTGTCAAAGACTTTTGACTGTATGAGGGTGGTCTTGTACCCTTGACTTTACCCTCGTATGACCACTTTGACTATTCACCTCCTCTCTCGGTTAAACTCTCAAGTGCTTCAGATTTCTTTTGCAGCTTCTCTCACATGCAAAATCTTGGCATTCTTCATTCTTGCTACAATGTGCATTCGCTTGTGGTTTCTCGACAACCCAACGAGCACTTCAAACGTTAATGTCCTTTTCAATTATCAACAAAAGCCGTTCTCCGATTTCACTCACTGGCAACAGCTGATTCAGTTTATCAAGACCTTCTGTTTAGTCAAGGCTTTTGGCCCAGAGCGGCTTACGTCCTGTCAAGTCCTCATAATGCACATGAAGGAGGTACCGCTGTGACCTTCTGCAGTAGCATGGAGTTGCCCCTTTGGGGTTCTGCAATGAACTTCACCCCGCAGCTTGTAGGACCTTGACCTTTCATTCGCCTCCCGGTCCCATCTGCTCTGCTTCCATGGTCGGGTTGCCTTCCCGGGATTTCCTGCCCTTCTGTTCTGCTGGTCTTTCTCGCTTTGGTTGCCCTTTTCGTCCTGCTCTTTGGGTGCTCCCATTCTCTGCATTTTATCCAAGTGGGGAAAGGTAACACGATTCAGGTGTGAGTTGTTAGGATCAAGTGCCTGTCTCTGTCTGACCTTGATACTCGGACATGTCAACCAGACTGGCTGTGTGTTAGTCTGTCTTCTCTATAAGGGTTTGTTCCATGTTGCAGAGTGTGTGTAGGAAAGGGGGCCGGGGGAAAGAGTTCCTATCTAATACATGGAACCCGGAGAGTCAATAGGGAAATGGAAAAGGGGATACCGTGTCTCTCCTCCGGGTGTCTCCCTTCCACTCCTCAGGAACCCCTTACCCACCCCTAGGAACTACATCCAAAAGCGATGGCCATGTCCTGGCCACCTGAATGACAGCTCCCTGTGGTCTGAGTAGTGAGACAACCTTTGGTTTCTCACAGCAGGGAAGGGCCATCACTTTTTGGGTCCAGACCCTGGGGGTGGACAAGCGAGGTAGGGTCCCTTGGGTGGAGGGTCTTTGGGGATTGGGGAGAGGTACCTGAAGATGAGACATGGTATCTCCTCTTTTCTAACACTGACCTACCCGACACTGCCTCAATGTTCATGGGATATTGTCAATCTTATCCCATCTTTCCCTATAATTTCCCAACAAGTACTGAGAAGAGGAAGAGGCAGCTAAGAGTAGTGCACACTTTCTATTGTAGACATTACTCTAGTACTGGGACGAAGAAGAGGGGCCAGGAGTCATCCAGTACTGAAGATCAGGCATGTCACACTAACAGGCTTAGGCAATTGAGTCTAACCCCTTCACCTGCATCCTGTTAATAATGAACAAGAGCATTACAGGTGGAGCCAAAAACCATGCAGAAAGAGAAGAGAGAGGAGAGAATCAGCAGTGTTGGGTCAAGACAAGGAAGTTGTGAATCCGGCAATGATCCCAGGAGACCTGCGAGAGTGAATAATGGTCCTCAAGCACAAGCAAGTGCTGAGTACATTGAATACCGATGGTTCCATGACTTTTCATCGAAACGGTTTCATCTAAACATTTTTCCATCGAATATTTTGTAATGAAAAAAGTGAATCGAATACATTTTTTTTTTGGGAGGGGTCTCCCCAACCCCCCGTTTAGGACCCTTAAAAACCCACCCCAAACATTTTGCAAACAAAATTAACTTTTTACCCCACACAAAAATGCATTTGATGAACATTTTTTCATTAGAAAATATTAGATGGAAAATGTTTATATGAAACATTTTTCGATGAAAAGACTGGATACCAATACCGAACTGAAACAAAACGGCTATTTGAGTGAGCATAAGTGAATGCTGAATGAATATTTAAAGTGAAATCAACACATTGAATATCTACATTGTGGGCAGAGTTAAAGTGTAAGGAGAATTGAGCAGACACATGAACATTCTAATTAGCAACGTGAGGAAAAGTCATAACTCAAAGACTGATGCAAAAGAGTGTTATATTAAACAAGGATAATACAAGTGTGCAAAGTGAAAGCCCAAGGCAGAAGAGCCTGTGAGGGTCCTGCAAGGAACTCAAGGTGGCAACAGCAAAGACAGACACAAGTGATCACAGTTCAAGGGTGTTTAAACTGTATATGTGGGTTGAATAAACACCTAATCTAAACCTAAATCTAAGATGGGAGCAAGCTACAACCATCAAATAATAAACGAGTCCTAGTGGCATCTTGTCAAATAAAAGGGCCTATACTAAGAAAAACCTATTGCCAATCCTTACGCTAAATGCAAACAAAGAGTGTGCGATAGGATTCACAGGAAGGCAAGAAGTGCTCACAAATAATAAGTCAAGATGAGGTAGTACAGGTCTCCCTTCCCCACGTTTTGAGCACGTGACATGGTCGGGACTCTGCAGCACAGCATTTGATCGAGTTTTCCCAGCATGAGACTACAGCTCCGCTCTCAGGTATCGGGACCTTCAATGGTTAAGTCTCTTTTCTATAAAAAAAAGTCTCTTGCCTCCGAGGACCTGATGTCTTCCAAACATTAAACAAAAGTTCTTCTCTGCTTGCACGTTGAGTGATGTCTTTTCACCCCTTGGTTCCCCTCTTCCGGGCTCAGATCCTCAAACTGTTCCTTTTTTCAAAAAACATAAACATAAATTCTGGTTCTGTTCATATTTGGATGATGCTTTCTTGCTCCTGGGCCCCCACTTCCAGGCTCAGGCATATTTCGAATATCAGCGTCCCTCCATCGGGTTCACTCTGGCTCGTATTCACAAGATCTCTCTGTTGCATTCATATGTTGGTGGGGTGATGATTTCTCACCCCTGGATCCCCTTCTTCCGGGCTCAGATCCTTCTCAGCTATTTGCCTCTCTCCGTCCGGTTCACTACAGCTTTAACACAATCTTAATGTCTCTTTAAGCAGTTCACTGTGCACATCCCTCTGCTGGGTTCACTCTTGTCAACAAACTATTTATCAGGACTTTTGGCTTCGCCCACTCTTTTGCCAATTTTTTCAGTCACACAATTCCTTGATCAGTTCTTATGATGCAGGATTCACTTCCCTTAGTTTCACGATTATCGACTGTACAGAGGATTTTACTAGACCCCCTATGACCACTTTGACCCTCTTCTCGCCTTTCCCAAGGCCTTCTGGTAACAGTAGTTTCAACAATAGGGTAATCACCTAGAGATTCCTGAGTGAGCACACACGTGGTGCCTGACTCCATTGTAGATGGTTTTCCCCTCTAACATGAACAGTTCTGTGTACATTCTGCAATCAGCTGTTTGCTACTTTTGTCCAACACAGTTTGGTTTCTTTTTGGCCCTTGACTCACCGGCTGTGATGAACCACTTGGCTTTTCTTGTCTCTGGAATCAAAGCTGGTACCATGGTGGCAAGCGTCTCTTCTCGGCTTGGTTATCAGCGAAGGAGGGCCCTGTGTACCGTTGACATCTGCTGCAACACACGCTGGCTATTGTTTGTGCTCTTATCATTCCTTGCGTGAAGCTTTCACGGGCCTTGGTCGGAAAGGGCAAGGTTGCTCTCTCCTTGTCACCCTCTCGGTTCGCGCCATTGTTCTCCTCCTCTTAAACTGCCGTGCTGAGTTAAATCTCTCATCGTGTGGTCTGCCTTGCTCGTATTGTGCTCTCGTTCTCCACCTTTTATCCCTGTGCGGAAGGAAAAGGGCCGTTGGGTTTGTGTAATTCTGGTCATTTGTCTGACTTTGCCTGACCCTTGTGTTGGGACATGTCGGGTGGACGGCTCTGGTGTTTGTCCGTCATCTCTCGTGTTGTGCAAAGGTTTTTGTGTCGGGAAAGGGGGGGTGTCAAGAGAAATTATATTCATTATCAATAGGGGGGTTTGCAAGTTCAGAAGGGTGAGATTGGTAGGGTTTGTGAAATAAACAGGAATGACCAGGATTATTATCCTGAAATAAAGAAAGGGCATGTTGAAAACGGTAGTGTTTTGTTTGATCAAATTGGGAGTGCAGGAAATAATAATCAGAATGATGGGGAAAGAAATGATCAGAGGTATTTGAGGAGGACAGTAGAAAACAGGGATTCTGGGAGAGATCCTTTCTGGGTGTAACAGAGTTCGGGATTCTAAGGGACTTATTAGTCACGGAGGGGTCGTTAGATCTGAGCCAGAGAGATTCAATGGCAGGGAGGTAAATGTAGTACAGCCTACAAAGGCCTTAAGGATCTCGTCCTCTTCTTCCTCTTCCATGGTACAATACCGCATCTCAGCTGGGGTACTTCCCCAAGTACTACCCCGGGTTCTCCCACCCAGGTGATCCTTCATCACTCGCCTACTCCTAGGGTTTGTATTAGAGAGGGTCAGTCCTTCCTTGTCCATCTGACTAAGGGATTCCCAGGATTTATGTGGGAGAATACCCTCAGGTTTCTCACAGGCCCAACAGCTTTGGGGAGACTTATGGTTGCGCGACCTGTGATCGGCGGACCGTGCAGTCTGACAACTGCGTCTTGACCAGAAAACCCTGAATGGAGAACAAGCTAGAAAGAACTATGAAACAGTTGGTAAAGCGAACCAGAAGTTGGGTCGAATGTACCTGGTGTTTTCTTTTGAACAATGAGCAGAGGAAAACAGTGTGAGTGCTGTGTTGAAGTCTTGGGGAAGGGAACCGTGAGATTCAACCAACAAGAGAATGCTGTCTTGGGGAAGGGAGCCCCGGGTCCTCCTTATTGTGTGAACTGTGGCCCATTTGAACTTGGAGAAAGTAATTGCAGAACTTTGTGAATACTATTAAAATGCACCTCTATTGGCACTGTATTGAACTTGGAAATAGGCAACCCAAGAAGAACTCAAGATGACAACAGCTTGGTCTTTGCTTTTCAACACGTATAGTTTTGCTGAGAAGATTCCCACATCATGTTTAGTTATATTTGTGAGGGCAAGCATAGGTTTTTGACACAGACAGACTTTTATTTTGGACTTGTATACATAGACGTTTCTTGGTTTCTTTAGGTAGGGGAAAATTCAACAATAGTATAGGGCAATTTAGGCGCTACACCATCCTTATTATTAATAATCTTTTGTTAGAACTACACCTCTGTTGTCTGTGTCATCTCTCTTTATACCGTGCCTGTCTCACATCTCCTGCCAGGCCTTTTTTCCTCTTTAATATGCTTACACTGACTTTTTACCGAGTCCTGATATGCTCTTTTTAGAACTTCTTGGCATAATATATTTTACACACTGTTCAACTTGACCATGCCTGATATGATTTTTGCCAGGGCTTTCTCACATAAACATGCTCATAACTCGTAGCTGCCTGTTCTATTCTCCTCCCAGGGCTTTTCATATATGATCACACTTGCAACTTGCATCTGCCTGGATTACTCTCCTGCCAGCGCATTTGATACACTATATTCTCCTGTAACTTGAATTTGCCTGGTATACTCTCCTGCTAGGGTTTTTCTTCGCATATATGTATTTTCCTTGCACCCTTAATTTGGCTGTTATACACTCCTGCCAGGAGTTTTCTCATGCAGGCTCTGTGCACACTTCCAGACCTGATAGTCTCTTATATTTGCTTTATCTTGTATTGTATCTGTCTGGTATACTATCGTGCCGGGACTTCTCTCATAGATATATCCTTAGAATTGGAGTCTGCCTGGTATACTCTCAGGCCAGAACTTTCCTTTTATGTGCACTGTGCACACTTACAAACTTGATAGTTCTTGATATTTATTTTGTTCTGTCTTAAATTTGCCTGGTATACTTTCGTACCAGGACTTTCCTTATATGTGCCCTGCACACACTTACATACTTGAAAGTTCCTTGTATTTATTCTGCTCGGTCTTGGATTTGCCTGGTATACTCTCCTGCCTGGGTTTCTCGTATTGATGTACGACATACATTCATGAACTTGAAAGTCTATTCACTTCCTCGTTCTAAGTGCTTCATTCACAATTATTTGGGGTTGGCATGACTGCCAACACACCCTGGTGTCCCTGATTCCCTTGGGTGGACTCCCTGGCTCTTGCTGTCGTATTCTCTTTCTGTCACAGTAAGCCGGTGGTAGTCATCCAGAGTTTCCTTCCTTCTCGCCGTCGCTGCTTCTCTGCCTCTCATGGTTCCTGCTGGGCTCTTCTGCGTCGTTTCGGGCTTCAGTAAGGTGGAGGCTGCCTTCCAACACATGCAAATGCCCAGAAACCTTCTGTCTGCTTCTGGCATTCCTGCATTATGTTATCGCTCACTGTAAGCTTCCCTTCTCCCTGTCTATGAGCCGGCTGGCTCCACTGAACACCCTCCAGCCCACGGTGTCTTTGTCAGCTTTGAGAGGAGCACCCTTCTCTCGCCAGCAGCACGCCCCAGTCAGCTGCTTTGCCGGTTTAAATTTCACAGCTGCATGTATGCGCTCACAACAACTGGGGCCCAGCTTGTGCTCTTGGTCTCCACTGATCTGCATTACTTTGCTCATCTTCTTCATCTCAGTATTATGGTACTTATGGGAATGTGTTAAAAGGTTCTGTAATACACATCAGAGACTTCACATGAGTTGAGAGGTTTTATTCAGAAAGGATACATCCATGAGAACGGCCCCCAGCAGTGAACTACTTCTCTCCTTCAGCTCTCAACCTCACCTGGAATCTCGAACCCTTACTGAGTCAACACAGCCAGGGTTACCTTGTAACTAAGATACCCAATGCCATGAGTGACAACAATATTGCACAGGGAGATGAGATCTCAAGTTGGTACTAAGCACCTCCTAACAGAATGGAAGTCCATTCTTGTCGACTTGCGTGCAAAGTCTGGGTAAGTATTTTTAGTGCTCTTTAAGGGCAAGTCAGTTCTGGAAGACTTTAGGTAGAGTATGAAAAGGTGTTTTCATGAGTCTTAAAAGGCAAGTCAGATTTTGACAGCTTGCATACAGATCTTGTGAAAAGGTTTTCAGTGCCCTTCCAAGGTGGATGAGGGGAGGTTTGACATTATGCCACTCAGGCATTGGGCATGGATGGGCATGGATGGCGTATCCTCAAAAGAAAAAGCGGGATACCATGTCTCATTCGATTATGCCATTATACTCTCCGGGAGGGTGCCCTCCGATGTCATCCTCCCTCATATAGCCGCCCCCAGGGTCAGGAATAGGCAGCGGATGCCATCCCCTGGCCACATGGGGAGAGGTCACTGCTCGGAAAGTAGTGATGACACCATCAGATTTATCGCATATAGGGCTGGGATTTACAAGGTGGGGTGGTGGGTGAGGGTTCCTATACCGTGTCTCCCTTGGATGTTCGTCCCTGTCCATAGAGGGGGTTTCTCTCTCCATTAGATCCTCCCGTTGACTACCAGCCACAGGGGACTATCAGGTAGTGGCCTCCTCTCCCTGCCCTCATAGGAAGGGGCTTCCCCTCTGGGAGAAGTGACGACATCCAACCAAGGATTCATCACTTCCCAGTTACTGTGACGAGCGAGGTTACTCCCATACCACTCTTGGCTTTTCTAATAGTCTTCACAATTACTGTGATGAGGGAGATTTCTCCCGTACCACTCTTGGCTTTTCTTATAGTCTTCACAAATACTATGATGGGGGGCCGGTAGTACTCTTGGGTTCTCTTATAGTCTTCAAAATAACTGTGATGAGAGAGATCACTCTTGTAACACTTGTGAGCTTTCTTAAAGTGTTCATAACCCTCTGGACCACTCCCTGGACCCCTGCAGCCCCTATTACCTCTGATTCAGCGGGCGCGCATCACCTGTTCTTCCTGGGGTCATGGGCTGGCTTCTCTCCTGTAGATGCCATCAGTGTTTCTCTTCACAGCTTCTCGTCTCGTTCTGCGTGTCAGCAGAGCCCTTGGTTTGGTGGTTCTGGTGCTGTTTATGGATTACGCAGCCCACCTCGAGGCCACGCCACCGTCTGGATTATCCAAAGCTTCAAGTGAGTCGCATTCGCCGGCTAACGGATTGCATCTCTGTCAGCTCTACGTCGTCTCCTGGTCTGAGGACCAGCTTTCTAAAGTGGGCTTCTCTTCCTCAGGTTTGAGTTTCCCTGGTACTGCTGGCTTGATACTGGCTTCTCCCTTCAGCCAGTACTTCCTCTGTTTTTATGCCTTATTGCTAGGTCCTCCCCAGCAGAGGATCAGAGTCCTTTCTTTGTTTTCAAGAGGTATTTTTTATGCCTCCTTGGGGCCAACTCTTCCCAGTACTGGCTATCTTCACTGAAGGAGTGGTTGTTATTACTTCTTTACTCTTCTTCTTCTCAGGACTATTAGGATCCAACCTATTGCCATTCTTTAGGTCTCTTTTACTCTTCCTCTTCTGAGTGGTTTCAGATAATGGTTGCACAAGCAAAGAGATCTTACACCAGCAAACAGTAGTTTTTTCAGGTTGGATTTCTTGTAAGATTCAGGGCCTCAGAGTCTCATAGAAAAGAGGATTAGGGAGTTCCTGCATGGAACAGGAGTCCCGTCCCCAAGAGGGGAGTCTCTCCCTGCGAGGTCCTGCTTACCGCCACCCCAAGGGGGGTAGGTTGCTTAGCGGCTCACCTCCCTAGCCTCACAGGGAAGGGCTCCCCTCTGGGGAGAAGGGATGAGATCCTATTAATCATCACAGAAGTCAGTACTCCTTTTGCGGAGCAGCGTCTGCAGACGTCCGATGAGGAACCGAGAATGGGAAACCGAAGACCAGCAAAGAGAGTGCGAAGCAGTACCAGAGCGAGATCCGAGCCTGGCAACCTTTCCCTGCATAACGAGAGGTACCGGGGGAATTTGCAACAGTGGGAGGCGCCAGGGAAGTCTCTACATGAAGGAACTCAACCCATTCCTAAGGACAAGAGAGTAACCAGAGAGTTGAATGACTGGAACTGTGAACAACTGTGAACATCTGAGAGAACAAATGACAAATAACCTGGTAGGGAGAGGCCGGGATGAGAGACACTGGTCACAGTCCTGAGGATGAAGTATTGTTGAAGAGACAAGTTAACAAAGGGAGTGAACAATATATAGAAGGGAGATTTAAACAATCCATGTGGGGAGGCAACAGTGACTGGGAGCAGAACCCCTGGGAGGAAGGACAAGAACCCTATATTTTACAAGTTGAAGCCCAGAGAAAGGGCAAACCTGAAACATACAGAAATAAAGAGGAGATAAGGATTGCAGTTGAATAGGATAAACAAAACTGTGATCCTCAGAGTATCATTGGCATAGAAAGCCAAAAGGGAAATCAAACTCTAACATAATTTGGAAAAGGCTAAGAAAAGAGACTGTGAAGAGAATATATCTGGTGACAGAAGTGTGAGGAACTATTGTAAGGAAAATTCTACAAAGAGAGAACCACAGAAAGCACAATATCCAAGAGTTATCTTGAGGAACTACAAAAGTTGATAAGAAAGGCTATCAAAGGTGATTACGCTAAGTATATACTCCAATAGGAAAACTGGATATAAAAGGACAATCCAAAGCGAAGAAAAGATCAAGGGAAGAAGAGGCATTCTCTTGGCCTATTTACTTTAGTTATAATGAGTGGTAGGGTCAGATAGGGTACGTTTTGGCAGAGGACATATATACTTTGGAATTCCTGACATCTGGTGAGCACCTTGACTTCCTTTAGATAGTTAGGGTGTTCCCTTTAGTCATAGGGAGCGATTGGCCTTATTTTTAATTGTAATAAAGAGAGTGCAGAATGTCCTTAAATTTTCCGAATCCTTCTTCCGACCCACCACGCTAATCGACCTAAGAGAAATGCACTCAACCCATAGCGGCAGGTGACATTTGTTTTTACCAGCGCTTACTATAAAATGGCGCATGTCCCCATACGCCCACTTCATGTTTGGTGCATTATTCCCACACAGAGGCTGGCAAAGCACAGTCAAAATTATATTTTTCATTTTCTGTAACAATGCTTGTTTGCATTAAATATCAAAATAAAAGTTTCAAACATCCTAGAATTTCATTGTAGTCACCAGCAAGGCCGATTACCATGGACATGGTATTAAACTTTCATAAAAACAACTTAAGTATGCAAGTGGTAGAGTAGATTTTGTGAGGCTTGGGGGGCAGGGGAAAGAGAAACGGACCTCGTATAGCTGTGGCAGACCCACCCATGGCTGCATTGTGCATTCTGCTAAGCCTCTTATGCAACGGGGAGGTCCAGGTGCAGGGGAAAGAGAAACGGACCTCGTATAGCCGTGGCAGACCCACCCATGGCTGCATTGTGCATTCTGCTAAGCCTCTTATGCAACGGGGAGGTCCAGGTGCAGGGGAAAGAGAAACGGACCTCGTATAGCCGTGGCAGACCCACCCATGGCAGCATTGTGCATTCTGCTAAGCCTCTTATGCAACGGGGAGGTCCAGGGGCAGGGGAAAGAGAAACGGACCTCGTATAGCCGTGGCAGACCCACCCATGGCTGCATTGTGCATTCTGCTAAGCCTCTTATGCAACGGGGAGGTCCAGGTGCAGGGGAAAGAGAAACGGACCTCGTATAGCCGTGGCAGACCCACCCATGGCAGCATTGTGCATTCTGCTAAGCCTCTTATGCAACGGGGAGGTCCAGGTGCAGGGGAAAGAGAAACGGACTTCGTATAGCCGTGGCAGACCCACCCATGGCTGCATTGTGCATTCTGCTAAGCCTCTTATGCAACAGGGAGGTCCAGGGGCAGGGGAAAGAGAAACGGACCTCGTATAGCCGTGGCAGACCCACCCATGGCTGCATTGTGCATTCTGCTAAGCCTCTTATGCAACGGGGAGGTCCAGGTGCAGGGGAAAGAGAAACGGACCTCGTATAGCCGTGGCAGACCCACCCATGGCAGCATTGTGCATTCTGCTAAGCCTCTTATGCAACGGGGAGGTCCAGGTGCAGGGGAAAGAGAAACGGACCTCGTATAGCCGTGGCAGACCCACCCATGGCAGCATTGTGCATTCTGCTAAGCCTCTTATGCAACGGGGAGGTCCAGGGGCAGGGGAAAGAGAAACGGACCTCGTATAGCCGTGGCAGACCCACCCATGGCTGCATTGTGCATTCTGCTAAGCCTCTTATGCAACGGGGAGGTCCAGGTGCAGGGGAAAGAGAAACGGACCTCGTATAGCCGTGGCAGACCCACCCATGGCAGCATTGTGCATTCTGCTAAGCCTCTTATGCAACGGGGAGGTCCAGGGGCAGGGGAAAGAGAAACGGACCTCGTATAGCCGTGGCAGACCCACCCATGGCAGCATTGTGCATTCTGCTAAGCCTCTTATGCAACGGGGAGGTCCAGGTGCAGGGGAAAGAGAAACGGACCTCGTATAGCCGTGGCAGACCCACCCATGGCAGCATTTGTGCATTCTGCTAAGCCTCTTATGCAACGGGGAGGTCCAGGGGCAGGGGAAAGAGAAACGGACCTCGTATAGCCGTGGCAGACCCACCCATGGCAGCATTGTGCATTCTGCTAAGCCTCTTATGCAACGGGGAGGTCCAGGTGCAGGGGAAAGAGAAACGGACCTCGTATAGCCGTGGCAGACCCACCCATGGCAGCATTTGTGCATTCTGCTAAGCCTCTTATGCAACGGGGAGGTCCAGGGGCAGGGGAAAGAGAAACGGACCTCGTATAGCCGTGGCAGACCCACCCATGGCAGCATTGTGCATTCTGCTAAGCCTCTTATGCAACGGGGAGGTCCAGGTGCAGGGGAAAGAGAAACGGACCTCGTATAGCCATGGCAGACCCACCCATGGCTGCATTTTGTGCCTGTGAAACAGCAGACAAGCACATTTTTCTTCAGTTGGGTGTGTGAGGGCAAATGTAGAAAACCTTTTTACGAATCACGAGTGCAATGTTTTGCCATATGTAGAGCTATAATAATTACAGTGATTATACAGGGATGTTCTTTTGCACCTGTATAATATTCTATTCGGCACCATTCATGTTATCATTAATTTAATTGCATGCCCTCTTAGGATGCACTTTCAATCTCTTAAAAGGTTTTCTCTATAGGGGCATGTGTCGATGCAGTTCCATTGTAACAGTGCTTTTCTTGGATTCTGAACAGCAGGAGTAAACTTTCATATTGGAAAAAATAATTGAAAACATCTATTTTGTAATTCTTTAACCCACTTTTACTGCTTTGAAATGATGTCAGATTGTCCAGAGATTTTTTTTTCTTTTCTTGTTACTGTTTTACATTGTAGTTGTTGAATACAATCTGGTAACGTCAAGCAGGAAAGACAAATGATGCAGCAAAAGCAGAGTGTGTAAACAACACATTTGTGAAGAAAGCTGGTAATCGCAAAGGCTTTAGGCATAACATGGAAATTAAAAATCCAGAAGGATGAAAGCTATTGCAAGGCTTGAAAGCTTTTTTAAAATCTTCGTTTTTGCTTTATATAAAATCGGTTTTCATTTTAAAGTGTCATGCCATCTCCGGGATCAAAAATCGCTAGACGCTTTCCGAAGAGAGGCACTTACACACGAGTGTGGAATTAGCTGGGCAAGTTGTTTATATGTTTCTGCTTCCATTGAATTTGCTTGCATTATATAGCATATTTTTTTAGGAAAGTGCCTGAAACAAAACATATTATTAACATGCACGTGGCAAGCCTGGCATTGAAGTAATGCATTAGCCCTCCAGAAACTCGGTTTAATGGTGTGAGGAAAAAATAATCAGGGAAGACAATGAATGCTATAAATTGTGCTACCAACGTTATTTTCATGCATTTCTCAAACTCTCTTTGGCGTGTCAAGTCACAGCTTAGCAGTGTACCTTGTGGATGTTTCTCTCTGTTACGTCGCTTACTTGGAAGTAAATAATGATGCCAAGTCGCAGCAGCTTATTGGCATGAATGGAGATGTGTAGTGGTAGATTTGTTATTGTAGGATTAAGTGAATATTTCATGTATTTTGGGGACAAGTGGCCGAACAGTAACCCAAAAACAATCCAATGGTCTGACCTAGTCTATTAGACTGCTGAAAAATCTGAAGATGGCTGCCGGGGGCGGAGCTTAAACCCTGCCACCTCATTGGTTAGGGCCATAAGGACCAAAGTGATGTGGAGGGACTACACAAGTGAATGGCTCATAGGCCATAAAGGACAATCTACATTGTATTTCTATGGAAATAATGTATGTATATTTAATTTTTTAATTATTATTTAAATCACTGAGGAATTCCAGTCTGACGACAGGGAATATTCAAGCATTTGAATCTATGAAAGATACCAATGCTGGAGAAATACAGTTGCAGGTAAGTAACTAAAACTTTAAATGTACCCGTGCACGTCGGGCTCAGACATAAATAGAACATTGAGTAATAATGCGCTCACCTTTAGACGGCTTAACAGGTCATGAAGGCAGAAGGTCTTGTAAAATAAGCTGCAAATACTTCACGCCAATGAGGAAAATCAAGCAGAAACCTCCAACAGTTGCCTGGTTACAAAACCCTTAAAGTGCATTTGCTGTGACATCTGTGCTGTATGGCCCAGCTAACAACATCGTTATGGAAGTCTCTGGATAAATGTGTTTCAATGATAAAATGTCAACACGGAGCCAGTGAAGAGAGTGTTACGCAATTAACCTAATGCAAGATAATGAACCGGAAACGGAGCGGGGACACTGGAAGCAGTACACACTTGATTATAACACTGGGTGAACATTAAGAAGAGGAAGTCCAAGAAATTAAAGAACCTGGATTCTGATGGCAGAGTTGTTAGTATTCATCCAGCCGTAATCTTGGCAGGTCATAACAGCGTTGGGTACAATGATGTGCCATTTGCAAATGAAACATGCACAGAAAGGGCTAAAGATGCGAGGGATAACATTTAACGGATTCTGGCAGTAAAGGTGGCTCATTAAGAAAAGGTTAACGATTTCAAGCAGGCGATGTTTCCAAGCCAACCTTCAAATGCCTTGAACTATTCTGCGGCTAAATAGGGCAGTGGTTGTCAAGTCTTAACTAAGCACTTATGAAACGTTTTACACAAATACATAGAGGCAAATATGCGTTGGGACGGTTTTCATAGGAGAACTTGAGATTTCATTAGAGAATGGGAGACCGGTTCGCGAACTGGAGGACCAGCTATGCTGGTTGGAGACCATCGTGGTTGGCTTCCTGTAAGGTCTGGATTTTGTGGTGAAAAGAGATGGCTGGCCTGCGTTGCCTGATTGGCAAACGTCTATTCATCTAGTTATGTGCCTCGACCAAACATTACTATTATAAAGATACCTTCCGGTTAGGTGCGCTATATAAATAAATAAATAAATAAATAAATAAATACGGTCCGCATGTCGTATATTGCGAATGCTAGGCCATTACTAGCGGTGATGACCACCTGAAGTGTAATGTGCCGCTACCAAATCTTAAGCGAAGCGTGTCATTGGTTCCACACTCGTTTCAACAGCGCTTTTTTTTTGTGGGACCGTTCCATGCTTGCGGTGTCCTTATATGTCTGACACTTTGCATGATACATAGCCACATGCATTGTGACATACCTAGACAGGTGTATTCTTTTTTAACTGATATTTTGCAAAATGCATCCTCAAAGAGAGCAGCAGGCAAAGACCAGCTATTGGAACGTTGGCAGCCAGGTGGCCTTGCAGTGTTAAGTCTCCTGTGTCTGTGTCTTTTTAGAAGTAGGCTCGGTTACCAAGGGCAGGTGGTCGGTGTTACTGTCAGTTTCTGCAGATGAGCCGAACAAAGACTTTTCTATAGGCAGAAGGCAGGTGGGGTAATGACTGATGCAGAACCAGGCCCTCAACAGCACTGCTGGGATGGCACATTGTGTGAAACTCACTGGACTATAGCTTCAGCGAGAGAACAGCTTCAGGTCCACCAACAAGTTAATTGAAATCCAGTCCACCACCCCCAACCTGCATCCATATTGCCTCCCTCCATGTCCTTCCAAGCGTACTTTAATGCCAAGAATGTGACATACACGTTCTCGGCAGTCAACGGGTTAATATTCTATCCTCCTAATTGAATACACATTATTGTACTCTGTCGCTGTACTCCCTTGTTGTACAATGCTTGATTGCTTCACAGCAAGTTTTGCCAGTATGAAATTCATCACATGAATCCGCTTACATTCTCATTTTTCTCATAGTTGATGGTGTAGGCCATATTGGTTCATAAGACCTTGGTTCAAGTTGCATTATGAGCGAGGCCAATCTTCTGGAACGGCCACGTTGATCTCTTTGCTTTACGTAGCCACGCTTACTGCTCACATCCCCCCCTGTTCTGAACATGAAGGAGCAGTGTAAAATATGACCTTTGTGCTAAATTTAGCATGAGAGATTGGACATACATATCCTGTGACGAATCCTTAGATGTCATCAATTCTCTCCAAGGGGGAGCCCCTTCCCATGGGGGCAGGGAGGTGAGGCCGCTCCCCGATAGTCCCACTGGCGGTGGTAGTCAGGGGGAGGATCTCACGAGGAGAGACTCCACCTCTTTGGACAAGCACGACTATCTAGGGATAAGGTGGTACAACACCCCTCACCCTCCACCCACTTCCGCCTCACCCCATGAGACCCACCTTATCATCCCTCACTTCCATACCACACACTACCATGTGTATAGGTGTGACTGAATACCCTAGAGTTACTGAGACGAGGAAGAGTAGGGACGACTTAATGAAGATCTCCTTGACAGATACTGAGACGAGGAGGAGGTGAGGGACAATGAAGGGTCCTCCTAAGAACTTGAATGAGCATCAATAATAATTCACAATTATATAGCGCTAGGAACCCTCAAGCATCTGAGCGCGGCTTATTATTACCCACGGTGTGTGGTGCTCATTTATCGACCTTGGAAGGATGAAAGGCTGAATCCTTGCTGGGATTCAAACCTGCGTCGGCAGGCTCTGCACGGATGTCAAAGCGAGCGCTCTACTCGCTGTGCTATCTGATCGCCATTCTAGCTGTCCTTGCTCGTTCAACATAAAGAGAGGGGAAGGACTTACCTTTTTATCAGACCCTCCCATGAGGACACGCGAGCGAGAAGATTGTCCGGCATGGAAAGGCGGGGGAACGCTGCTGACCGGGGTGGCGAGCAAGGAGGCTCAGTCGTTTCTACACAGTCCAGCCCGAAAGCTGGAACAGCAGTAGTTTGGGCAAGTGGAGCACCTGCACTGTGCTGGTAAGAAAAGGCAGACAACCCGCGAGGAAGCTGTTGTCACGGAGTCCCAGCAATAGACGGGAGAACCAGAAAAGTGACGAGAGACCCGAAGTAGAGGTTGGAAGACCATGTGAACCACTGAATGACTCCGGCAGAAACCAGAAAGGTACACGGGTGGTCGGGAAATCTGGTAGAAGCTACGGGGAGTGTAAGAACGGAAGAACCAAGGGTTTGTGATTCCCATGGACAGAAGAAGATCTCAAACAAGTAATATTCTGTGTGGCAGTACCTGGCAGGAGCGTGAACTAGGTCTGCCAAAACTAAAGTATGAGAAGGCCAGGGGAAGGGAGACAATCCCCTAGTGTTGTGAACTGCGAAGGTAAGCTTGAGAAAGGCCATGGGAAGGAAGACATTTCCCCTGGTGTTGTGAATGGGGAAACAAAGGCAAGAAAGACCGGGAGAAGGGAGTAATTCTCCTGGCGGTTGAAACTCACACAGAGGACCAAATCTGGTTTCCAGGGGAAGTGAGTCATTCCCTCCAGGATAAAGAAATACTGAACCGTCTGAAGCAGAGGGTTAGAGGATCAGCAATCTTTTTCTTTTTGTAAAGTACTGAAATCAGAGGAAGGGCGTTATTCCCCCTTGGTATTGTTGAACGGTGCGAAACCATAAAAGGAAAAGTCAGGGCAAGGGAGTCGTCCCCCGCCCCCCATTGTTGCAACACTGTGCTGCTGGAGAACTGGGAGAGGGGAGACATTCTCCTGGACCACACAGACCAGGGGAAGGCAGTCACTCTCCCTGGTGGTGGAAAACCAAGGAACAAGATACCTGGAGAAGGGAGGCATTCTCCAGGAACCCAATAGTGAAGAAGCAATTATGGGCAATAAGGAATGTTGATGTTTGAACTGGAACTTTACCTTTTGAGTTGAGTTGAGAACTTTACTGCTGGAACTTTGTTTTGTGCCTTGGAAAGGGATTGACACTTGGGGATGGGAGTCATTCCCTCTGGTAAAGATCCCACCTAACAACTGGAACTGTGATCCGCTGTCCAGAAGAAAGGAGCCATTCTTCTGGACCAGGAAGATCCACTATGTCTTTAGTTTAGTTTTAAGTGTGAGGGGCAGAAGTGGGGCTTTAACACAGGACGGACTATTGATTTATACGGCCATCCTGACCGAAACCTTAGTCTTTAAGTTGAGGCAGGGAAGCCCCTCTTAGAGTTAGGGAAAGGTAGGTTTTCCCCTTAGTTTCATTACTAATAAAGGTTTATATCAACAACAATGCCGCCTGTGTGTCAGTCTCCCCCTTCTACACCCTTACAATGCAGAATCCTTTATGAACCACACTACACATTTCCCCATTCCCAAAACAGCCTTAGGAAATAGCACACTCCCAACATCCCTCATAAGACATTCAGTGAATTCTCCAACAAATATGGGAGATGCGGTTCAATGGATACAGATTTCTTTCCACTTGTCATGGAGCTGCAGTTCGGTATCTTTCAACGTGGTGATGTTTTCAGCACATCGGGTAGCATGAGTAATGAGCAAGTGCAACCCTCTGCTTTGATGGGCATGCTTGTCTTGCAGAGAGGCTTCGCTAAGTCTGTTAGGAGATTTGTGGGGCAGGGTATTTGGGACTCAATAGATTTATTTTTGCTGGGTTGGTTTGTGTTCTCCTCAATACACTCAGTTTTATGTGGCACGTAACTAACTGAATGTTTTACGAACAAATCACTGAGGAAGTGTAGTGTATGAATTAGTCAAGCATCCCAAGTACGTTATCCACTTTGCTTTATTCAACACCTCAGGTCACAGAACCCGGATAAGTTAGTAGGGAAGAAAGACAAATCAGATACACCGTCCCCTCCAGCTCCCGGCCACCAATTGACTCTCTTAGAACATTCACTCCGAACATCCTCTAAACATTCCCCTTTGCACCATGCACATCCATCAGTCACTTCATCAGCACACTTACAAACGATGCAACATCTGCCCCCCCCCCCACAAACTCCCCCACACACACACTAAATGGACATGGATAGAATATGAGGAGGCGTATCTGGTGCTACAGAAACTGGGAAATGGAACACAATGGAACAAACCCCAATGTCTCTACCTAAGTGTTGATTTCCAGTAGGCTGGATATGTAACTGGTGTGCCTTCACTCCACAGTCTTTATCTTTGCAAATAACAAGGGGGGTCCTGGGAGTCCCTCTGCCAGACATTAGTCCTGGTTACGAGAGACTTACCCAGAGTCTTTAGCTCACTATCTTTCACAGAGGAGAAATATCCTAAACATATCAGTCTTTGTCCTGCCCTGGGGCAGTCCAGCACCGAAATGCCAGGCAACTCTCCTCTGAGCAAGAGTACCAACAGCAACCCCAGACACGTGTTTCGGTCTGATTGGACCTCATCAGTAGGGTGGAGCTGTGCCTCTCTAAGAATAGTGAATTGTTCATTGCCCTACTGGCTACCTCGCTTTATCTATGGCTAGTGGTCTGTATATCCTGTCCCTATTCTCATGTGATAAGTCTTTCAGGTATTCGCTATGGAACGGCTCCACTACCTGTTCACCATCTACCCATGGTAGTCACGTGAAGAGTCGGGCATAACGTGAGGGCATAACAGATCCTAAATATTGTTTTGCTTACGCTCCTGCATCCCAACTAGTTCCACAATGTCAGGACTAACCAAGGTGAGGACTGGCTTTTCATCTTAACCCCTTTAGTGCTGAGAACAAATATGATTGTCCAACACTTGCACATGCGCCAATAATCACCCTGATATAGCTCTTGTAGCTATATTCTATCATTTGAAGGGGTTTTTGAGATTCTGAGTGTCTGGTCCTAGATGCCCATGAGGCCCAGCGCAAATGCCCATGGGATTCACACATCCATCTAGTGTCTCTGTCCTTCTGTCCATTTTAGTTAATGTATTATGCCTTACATAATTCAACCATCATCAAAAGGTATCTACATCTAATCACCATCTTAATGCATTTTCCATGTTATAAATTTGTTGAAAGGTCGGGTTCAACTGACCAAAACAACAATAAAAAAAAAATAATAATTAATGCATTTTCCAACAACAGAGTCTTGATGGCCACCGAATCTTCATTGTTTTCATAATAAACTTTCATGGCAATCTCAGTGGCAGACCTTGCACCCATGTGAGAGAGAAGCATGGCATTTAGTTTCCAAAATGGTGCCTTGGTCTTTGTTTATGCAAACTAAAATGGCAGCGCAGAGGTGAGTTGTCAAATATCACCCTGCTGATATGTTACATGATGTAAAACATACAACAGTGTGCTTCAGATTTTTAATAAAGTAATCAATCCCGCTGTGCAGATTATGTACAGGCGACTAGTGATAATATGTATCTTGTGTGTTAGGTTGCACCCGCCACCGGTCTAACACCCCCAGCATTTGCAATGATCTTTTCACTGCTCCTGCTAAAACCAACCTGCGGGTTCTAGCCAGTTGCGGTTGTCATCAATTGTATCGTTACAACCAACACCCTATAGCTTTCCATATTGTCCTCCCATGTAGCATTCCACGTTGCATTACGTACCGGCCACTAGAATCCCTGGCCACCTTCAACATCTCAAGCGTCTCCCAGCTTGCCCCCATCCCAGATTAGAACCACTCTGATATTTATTGAGTAGTAAGAGTCAGACACACGCCCCTCATTCTTGCATGAAAATTGTGTATACTCTGGGAGGGGAGGTGTGTCCCCTGTTGTAGCACCACCTGCATCTTTTGGCGGTGCTGTGTGCACCGCATCCAACCTGTATCCGTGCATATTCCATGTGGTGAGATTGTGGTTGTCTATTTGCCACTCCTCTTGATTTGTCTTGCACTTACTTCTGATAAGCATCACCACAGTACAACCAAGGAATCACAAAAGTAACACGGACCTGAACCAACCCCCCATCCCTCATGCTATACTTACCCAATGTGATAATCTAGTGATGTCATTACTCCCTCTCCAGGGAAACTCTCTTCCCATGTGGCCTGGGAAGGGCAGCTGCTACCTGATCCTGACCCTGTGGGCTGCTGGCTGAGGGAGGACCATATGGGGGAAGAAACCCTTGTGGGAGGGAAGGAAACTCACTGGCAGGAAAATGGTATCCCCCTTTCCATTCAGGGTATGGCATTACCCCAAATTCCCAAACTTGCATGGCATATTGTGGCATAGATCCAATACAACCACTTTATACTGACATTAGGGCTCTTTCTAGCTCTTTCTACAGAATAACTGAGATGAGGAAGAGCACAAGAGTAATGCAGAGGACTAAACCTGCAGAACTAGAGTCAAACTCTAGTGGTTTGGAGGATCTGATAGTTCCGGGACATTTAAAACCCCTGCATCACGAAGAAGATGGAGTTCAACTTTGCCCGTCGTGGGTCGGGAAGCGGGAAGGAAGCCAGCAACAGCGGGGAACAGAGGAGCTCCTATCGGCACTTACCTAAGAAGCAGAAGGTATGCAGCACAAAGTGCTACCACAGGAGAGGCTGTGATGGGGAGGCCCATACACAGCGAGTATCGGACCGCGGACGGGATGCCGGCAGCAGGAGGTCGTACAGGCCGTCGGCCAGAAACGCTGCCCAAAACAACTACTGTTCACTAGCCCGTAAGTGTGTCCCCCTGACTTATCTTCGTGCAACTTTCACTGCCTTAACGCCTGCCCGCACTCACACTAACTGTGTTCCTCTGCCAGCCTATAGGGGCCCTGCCAATGTGTTACCATTGTGTTCCTCTGTCAGCCTATAGGGGCCCTGCCACTGTGTTACCACTGTGTTCCTCTGCCAGCCTATAGGGGCCCTGCCACTGTGTTACCATTGTGTTCCTCTGCCAGCCAATACGGGCCCTGCCACTGTGTTACCATTGTGTTCCTCTGCCAGCCTATAGGGGCCCTGCCAATGTGTTACCATTGTGTTCCTCTGCCAGCCTATAGGGGCCCTGCCACTGTGTTACTATTGTGTTCCTCTGCCAGCCTATAGGGGCCCTGCCACTGTGTTACCATTGTGTTCCTCTGCCAGCCTATAGGGGCCCTGCCACTGTATTACCATTGTGTTTCCTGCCAGCCTATAGGGGCCCTGCCACTGTGTTGCCAGGCCAGCTTTTTACCGGCCCTGCCACTACAAGCGCTTCCACTAGCCCCTTGATGCCCTGCCAGACCTACAACTGCCTCTGCACATGCCTCTACCTACCCCTAGTGCCAGCCCTGTACCGCACAACACCACCCAGCTCAGTGCTCTAATGCATCCCCCTGCCACCAACCTCACAGCGCCTACACCCCTCCTCTCCTCTATCTCGCTCATTACTCTGTCTCTTTGGGCCATCTGCAGCTTGCTCCCTGCATACCCAGACCTCCCTCCACCGCCCTCCATCATGCCTCACTCCTCCCCACCCGCATCACCACACACCACTCTCAACCACTGCATTATCAACCCTCCTGAACACCTTCTTAGGCGCTACAGACTAAGAACCCGTACCAAACCCTCATTTGTGCTCCACAGCTCTCCACCATCTACCTTCAGTAGGAACCAAAAGCTCAGCTATCGCACCCACACAACATTTTCACGCTCACACCCTCTAGCCCATGCACATTCCCTCCACCCCCATGCGCTCATACATGCACCCCTCCCTCCTTCACTCACAAGTGCTCCCACCACTTCGCTCTCACCGAACACCAGCGCTCAGGACCCACCACCTACCAACCGATTCCTTAAATGCGCCCTCATTAATGCACGCTCCATCCATGCCCATGCCATAGAGATCAATGACCTCATCACCACCCACAAACTAGACATGTTAGCAGTATCCGAAACTTGGCTCCACGAGGCATCCAACCCATCCCTACACCTTGCCCTCCCACAGGACTACACCATCCTCAGGCAGGACCGCAAAACCTCCAAAGGTGGGGGCGTTGCCCTCATCTATAGAAACTCACTTGCCATTAGGCAGTGTAACCAACTCTGGGACAACAACGCTGACCTTCTCCACGCCAAACTAGCTCTCTCCCCTAATTGCACCATCAACCTCTTAGTCACATACAGACCTCCAGGCTCCCCTCCGGACGTCCAAAAGCATCTCCTCCAAATCATTAGCAACAACCTGAAAAGCTCCACCAAAACCATTCTACTTGGTGACCTTAACCTTGGCCTAGATGACCCCAAGGACAAATCTGCCACTCACCTGGCCAACGATCTTACCAACATGGGGTTCATCCACAAAATTACCAAACCTACTCACTGCAAAGGCCGGTCCATCGACTGGGTAGCAGATCATAACTGTTCTTCATCCATCACCTCCATCACAGCCCTCCCCTGGACAGATCACCATCTCATCCAATTCTCCATCCCCACCACACCCACTCGTAAAATCCTTACTCATGCACCCCCCGCCAAAGTCAGAAGCTCCAAAAAGCTCACAGCGACCAATCTCGCTCCTCTTCTTGATATCCCTGAACTCAAGCATCCCTTTATCCAAGATCCCACCTCTCTTGCTAACATCTACAACAACGCCCTCACCCAAGCCATTGACTCTATTGCCCCGCTGGAAGACAAAAAAGGAAAAAAATCCATGCACTCCAACTCTTGGTTCTCAGAAGAACTATCTGTCTTGCGCACCATGAAGCGCAAAGCCTTATCCAACTGGCAGTCTACGCCCAACCAATCCTCTCTCAATGAGTTCAAAGAAATCTCACGGACCTACAAAATGGCCATCTTCAAAGCTAAATCTGAATCATACAATCAAAGAATAACCAAATCCTGTTCCAAAACCAGAGAAATATTCTCTATTTTCAAAGAACTCACCACTCCCGAGTCCAGCCCAGACGAAATCATCAAGGATGAAGCTTGGTGCACAGGCATCCAGACAGCCCTCCTAAATAAAGTCAAAACGCTTCAAGACAAAATTGCCTCCCAACGTAAAGCACTCAATACCTCTGCCACGACTCCTTCTCTCCCCCCCTCACAACACTCACCCGCAAACACCCCTCTTTGCCTTCAGAGAAGTTACAGAACTAGAAACCTCTGCTCTACTCAAAAACATTAAACCTTCCATTTGCAAGGGAGACATATGCCCTCCCACTATCATCAAAGAGTGCTCAGAAGCCCTCACCCCCATCATCACAGCTTTCACCAATGCCTCCTTCTCCTCAGGAACCGTACCTCATTGCCTGAAAGAAGCTTGGGTTCGCCCTCTCTTAAAAAAACCCTCCTTAGATCCCACCTCCCCCAGCAACTATCGCCCCATCACCACCGTCCCCTTCCTCCTTAAAATCCTTGATAAAGCAGCCCACAACCAAATTCAGCAATACATAGAGACCCACTCTATCCTAGGCAGAAGACAATCGGGCTTTCGCAAAGGCCATGGGACCGAAACTGCCCTACTAGATTTAAAAAATCAAATCACCAAAATAATGGACACAGGCAAACCTGCTCTCCTCCTGCTACTCGACCTCTCTGCGGCATTTGACTTAGTGGACCATGACATCCTCATATCTCACCTATTTAATGCAGCCCACTTCTCCCTTAAAGCAACCTCTTGGATCACCTCCTTTCTAGAAGGCCGAGCCATGAAGGTGTACTCTGATCAGGCCAATGCTCCTCCGACTACCATAAATTGTGGAGTCCCACAAGGATCATGCACCGCACCGACCCTATACAACCTCTTCACTAAACCCCTCTTCGACCTACTGGACTCTCTCGACATAGCTTATACCAACTATGCCGATGACACACAAGTCCTCCTCCCCCTCACTGGAGACTATGCCCAAGACACAGAAGCCCTCCTTACCATTTACTCCACGATACAGGCATGGATGGCGATCAATGGCCTCTGTCTTAACGGAGACAAAACAGAGATCATCATCCTGGCCCCCAGCGAAATCCTCTCCAAGCTCAGCCAAGACTATTCACACATAACCATCGACAACACCAACATACCCGTCTCCACTGCTGTGAAGACCCTAGGAGTATATCTAGACGCTACTCTCTCCATGACAAGACAGGTCAACGCCATCTCCTCCTCCTCCGCACTGACCACCAAACTCATCCTCGCAATAAAACCCTATTTTACCATTCCCAACTGCCTCTCCATTGCTAGAGCCACCATAGGAGCCAGGCTAGACTATTGCAACGCCCTCCTAGCTGGCACTTCAACCAAAAACCTGAATAAACTCCAAACAGTGCAAAACAATGCGCTCCGCGCTGCCCTGCACATCCCCAAATTCGACCATGTGTCGCAGGCCAGAAGAAATGCTCACTGGCTCCCAGTTAAAGAAAGAATTAACTTCAAAGTACTCTCCCTCACACACAAATGTATCAA
Organism: Ambystoma mexicanum; assembly: GCF_040938575.1. Lineage (NCBI taxonomy): Eukaryota > Metazoa > Chordata > Amphibia > Caudata > Ambystomatidae > Ambystoma > Ambystoma mexicanum. The sequence continues at coordinate 55,422,469 of NC_090936.1, forward strand.
TCATACCGCTCCCTCCTACCTAGCAGAAACCATCACCAGGAAATCCTCCCTTCGTCCTATAAGAACCCCCATGACAACCAACTCCGAGTCCCCTCCATAAGAAGAGCTAAAGCTGGAGGCATTGGCTTCCCACACATAGCACCTAAGCTCTGGAACAACCTCCCTAACTCTCTTAGAGCGGAACCTTCACTGCTTTCCTTTCGGAAATCCCTCAAAACCCTGCTCATCACATAATCACCTCCTACCCTCCCCTCCGACATGATTGACATATTTTTAAACGCCATGATGTCTGCACTGCTAAGTTTGTAACTAAAACATGTTACTGTAAATCTAATGCCTTGTAAACGTATATTTCTAAAACTTATACCGTAACTCAAAATGCCTGTAAACTTTAACAACCTTCCTTCTGTAACCAGCCAATTGCTTATATGTAACAGCGCCACGATGCCCACGGGCTGAGCGTGCGCTTTAAAAATATGAATAAATAAATAAATAAACAGAAGTCTGTGGAGAACACTGAAGCATCCCGACGACACCGGTGAGAACAAAGCAGGGAATCGGGACACTGGGGCGCTTCACAGCGTGTACCGCGTGCTGAGCAAAGGTGAATCTGGGACCCGCACCCAAAGCATAAAGTGAACGTTGTGAAAGCCCTGGCAGGCACGTACACCAGGCAACATGTTGTGAGTCTGGGACCCGCACCCAAAGCATAAAGTGAATGTTGTGAAAGCCCTGGCAGGAGAGTATACCAGACAATGTGATTTGCGAGTCTGGGACCCCAAACCCAATTGCAGAGAGACTGTGAAATTCAAGAAGTGGAAAGATTGCCTCTTGAAAGAATGAACCCTAGGGCAAGGAAACCATACCCCCTTTGGTTTGATGGAGAACAAAGTATGGAAATTAAGGAGAAGGAAAAGGAACCCTTGAGTGTGTGAAATCCAGGGGAAGGGACCCATACCTCTTGGATTTGATATGTTGCATATCCAAAGGAGAAGAATTATGATTGTGACTTTTAAGGAACCTGGGAAACTCGGGCGAAGGGGATCCCCTCTCCCCTTCTGAGAATTGTGGAACTTTCTGGAATTTTGATCCTTTGTTTATTTTTACATCTTTAACTTTGTGTTGGAACATTGGGAAAAGTTGCAACTGGACAGTTGTAAGACTATCTCGCTTTGCACGTTATTTTGAGTTTAGCATGTAAGGATCAGGCTGGGATTTTGGACACACGATGGAGAACTCTTTATTTTTGTACATACTGACATCTTTTAGTTACGTTGAGGCAGGTAAGCCCCTCATAGAGATAGGGCGAGATAGGTATTTTTCTGAACCTCTTTTTACTATAATAAAAGTTTATAGCAATCATCACAACGCCCCTGTATCCGAGACTTAGTCATTATTCATTACACTAATAACATCTGGCCCAATCATGCCCACTGCATTGATATGTGGAAGACAATGGAGGATTCCCTTTTGACCATTCAATAATATAATAGACATCACTTTATTTACTGCTCCACGTTCTCTGCTATTTTCCACTCTGCCCCAATATATTGCCCTACTGCATGTGTCCCTGACCATATAATGCCATCAAGTGTTCATTTCATGACTCCCCAAAAACATTCGATATTAATGAAAAAATAATAGTGATATCAGGAATTTAGCATTGTCATCCATAGTGTTTCACTGTCGCTTTTGCTCATCGCCCGTACACTTTCTGTTCCAACGGGAAGATTGAAGGAGCTTTTGGACCATGCAACACAAACTTCTTGTTTGCACCCACTGAGTTTAGTTCGGAAAAGTCAAGAGGTTTCCAGTAGCATGATTGTTGTGCCCACTGATCATGTATGCTTCAATATTGCATGGTAGTTCAGGATTTTCGCAATGGGTGCACTCCGTGGTGCTCCCGGTGGTTGACTATTGGTGAGCGCACTGGATGCACGCTCCACTGAAATGAAGGGCAACATTTAGACCACCTACCGTGTGGAGCAGTACGTCCTCCAGAAATTTGGCAGAGTTTGCACTCCCTGATCTTCCTATAGCCTCACCGCCCTTGTGTTACAGCACCTAGTGGGCCCACTGTGTCCCTTGCCTTTTCTCTGGCTCCTAAATATGACTCGATAAACCCATCATATGCGGCAATTTTGTCTTCTCCAACACCGTTGTTACGTTGACGTTCATCAACTGTTCCTGGAGATCGAGTGTCACATTTACTCATGCTTCCCCTACCTATTGTTCTAGATTGAGCTCAGAGTTCTTAATCGGAATGAGGATTTCATCCTTTCGCAGCCTCTGGTTGGGCAGGCTAGGACTTCTTTTTTCTGTTGGACCGTTTTGAGTCACTGTGAGTAGTTCTACATTCTGGCTTGTCAAGGACCTCCAACAAGTTCACTAAGTGCAGTTCTCTGATAGACCTGGCCCAGTTTAGGCTTTCTGTGGTCCAGCCATCCCCTCATTAATCAGACACACAAGTGTACACCCTCTAGCTCATCCAATCTACCTCTCAGGTGCTACGGTCCGCCGTAACATTCCTGCTCATTCTCTCCTCTCGGAACGCACAACTTTTCCATGCCTCAGGTTGCATCACCACTAGAGAGAAGGAAGTGCAGTTATTTAGTTGTGTCACACATTTTAATAATTCAACTAGCAAAAAGTACCCGTACTCCAAACAGGTTCTGTAGACAGACATGATAACACTGATCAGTTGTTGAAGATCAATGAGCCTGTAGGTTGCTGTTCCGAATCGCATATCACTGGATGCGCTTTGCCCTCTGAAGTAAACTGCACTGAGAATGAATGAGTGTGTGTGGCTGGCTGACATACCCCGGAGAAGACGTGGAGGGGAGGCGAGAGTTGGCGTGCTGCAGCATACTGCAACCTTCTGTGCACTCTTCCCATCTTTTGCCTCACCCTGGCGCAGTGCTTTGCGGTGCCAATATCTTGGAAACGGTGCGACCTAAGGCCTTGAAGCGTGGTTTGCGAGGCCTTCGAGTTTTGCTCCTCGCGTTGAGATGCTTAAAATTAGCTTTTTCCTGTACTTGTACAACCACATTGATGTTTCGCCGATTTCAGGCAACTGTCTCATGTGTGAAGGGTGGGATGTCCAAACGTCATGCAGCCGGTAATGTCCAGAGGGTCCTACGAGGTATCTATGCAGAATGTGTTGTAAATAGGTGGAATTGTATAAGGAACAAACTAAGAGATTTTCTAAGAGATATCCAGGGACCTTGTGTCATCTGGCATCAGCCTTTTGGTCGCTCCAATGCTTGGCCCCCACACTGCTCTGTACTGACCCACCATCTTCTAGCTTCCACAATGTGTGACAGGGACAGTGGTGTTCTCCACACGTGTACGGTGCATTTGAACACCAGTTTGGCATTGGCCGGCCAGGTTCTCTACTTCTGCACACGTGCTGTACCTGTACATTTATGGGGGTGTGCACAGCACCAATTTTTCACTGCAAGCACAGGCTGTGTTCATACATTGGATGCAAGAACGGCCCGGCCTGAGGGCCTTTCCGCTCGCATAATGAAATGACAGCGCTATTAATCATGTGCATTTAATTTCAGAACACCCATTCTTTTCACGACTCTGCCATTGACCTCAAACTAATTGTGAATTTAAATCAAACATCAGACCCTCACAATATGTATTCTGTAATTGTATTTAGCCAACTGACAATTGGATGGTTGTCAATTGACTTGACACTCGGCCCTTTAAAAGAGACATTTCAACTGAGTAGTTCAATTCTCATGATAGCGCCTGTCTCTATGGCCCGTTGCTCTAAGCCAATGCACTGCTCCCGTATCGGCGGTCAAAAACTTTTCTTTAAACACTAAACTTTCTCGTTCATAACCAATTTCACCCATTTTCTGAAGCTGTCTTCCATTTTTTTGCAGGCTTCCAAAATACTAATCAGTTGGTAACGTTTGTCCGGCAGCACTTTGAGTGCACCAATGGTTCATACTGGAGACTTCCATCATAGCTTCGTGCCCCCCTGCTGCGGCCTCAGAGTGCTCTCTCTCTCTCTCTCTCTCTCTCTCTCTCTCTCACACACACACTCTCTCTCGTCTCACTTTCCCTTCTCGTTAACTTCCTCTCTCACTCTTTTCTTCTCTCTCTATCTTATCTTCTCGTGCTCACTTTTTCTCATCCTCTCTCACTCATCCTCTGTCTCTTTTTCCCTTTCATCCTCGCTCGCGCATGTCCCCGTTTCCTCTACTGTTCTACTCCCCATTCTCTTATTGTCTCTCACTCGCCCTCTCTCTGACTCTTTCCCTCTCTCATGTCCTTGTGCCCCCTCCCTCTTTGTTTTGTTCTCTCCCTCTTATTCTCTCTTTCTCTCTCATGATCACTGTCTTCCCATCTCTCCTTTCTCCGTTTTCCTTTCTCACATGCTTTCTTCCTGGTTATCTCATCCCCTCTCCCACTCTCGCCCTTGTTCTTTCTCTCATTCCCTCTCCTTTGTCCTCTCTGTCTCTTTCCCATTTCTATTTCAGTCTCTCCCTCTCCTGTGCCTCTCTCTCGCTCTCGTATTCTCTATATCACTCGTCCTCTTACACGCTTCCTGTCTCTCATCCTCTCGCTCATTCATAGCTCACTCGCCTTCCTCTCCCTCATTCTCTGTCTCTCATCTGATGCCCTGTCTCTCTTGTCCTTGCTCCCTCTTTTTCTCACGTTCTCTCTTTAGTTATCTATCTTGCTCTTTTCTCTCTCTATCGTTTTCTGTCCCGTAGTCTCTCTGGTTCTCTCTCCAACTCTCTTTTGCTATTGCTCTTTCACTCTCTTGTCCTTTCTCCCTTTCGCTCTCTCTCTCTCTCTCTCTCTCTGTCTTTGTCTCACTCTCTGTTGCTGTCTCTTTATGTTTGGGCAAGAGAGAACACGGTTGCTGAAGCCACCTCAGCTGACAGCTGCGTGATAAGAGGGAAAAAAACAAATGTCTTGCAATGGCAGCTATTACAAATAAACAATACAATGAAAGTGTTTAATTGCACTCGCATTGTAAACTTGCTTTTTAAATTGCACAATGTTCATTTCTAATGATCATTCATGTATATATTGTAGCTGTAATAAGAACGTTACACTTATTTTACTGAGAAAAGCACACATTATACAAACCAAGAGTGACCATATCTATTATTTTCTGATAGAAGGTTATCATTCATAGATGAACATTCTGGTAGCTCCTATTGTAGTCTTAAAAATGCCCCTATTAGAACAGGGAAAGAGACAAGTAGCACCCCCAAGAGTTCCAGCCTGCTTTGCATAAAATCAGAGATCATTTTGGGAACACGAATGACCACAAATCATTATAATGGACACATAGTTCTGCAATAAAACGGTTGTGTGCTTAAATCACTAGGCACATAACGTTCACTCGGAATGGTGCTTATTTCAAACACTCACCTAACATTTAATTGTAACCATGAAACATGTAACCTCTTTCGGACAGCCCAAAGAACTGTCTTTGAAGATAACATGGTTGGTGACATCAGTCACTCCGTTGGGATCTGCCGGCTGTCTTGGTGCTTGTTTCTGGCGGCTTTTAGAAGCGGATGGTGTGGCGGGTCAGAAGAAGACCACGGATTCTGATTTTCCATTTTACTATTGTGGTTTATTAAATGAAAGGTGAACATTCCTAACTTCCCCTAAACTATGGGTGTTGCTTACCTAACAAACTAACTAAGGTAGTCGCCAGTGAGAGTCTCTAATAAGATGCAGTCCACTGTCCAAAACGAACCTATCCTCACCCTACCACTATTAGAACAACTAAAGTACTGGAGAATGACTTTCTTCACCTGTAGGGTGGGTTTTCCCCAAGTTAAGTTCAATATTGTATTCATAGATCAACTGCTCTTATCAAGTCTCACAGTTCAGATACTGGATTCTTCCAGGTCTCAATGGTTTCCTTAGCTTGCTTTCCCTTCTATTCCTTTTTTATTTTCTTCTCCTTCTATTCGATTATTTATTACCACTTTATTTTCCAAGGATATGTCAGCACCGTTATCTTTATTCTCACACAAGTTCTTCCATTAGTTTATTGCCCACTCTTTTTCTTGACTGGGACGAGTATGAGTGTTCCAGTAATGATTCTCACCCTTCAGGTATTCTCAATACTTTGGGGGTCATTACGAGGTAGGTGGTAAGGGATTATCGGCACCGGTAAGGACACCGGTGCGGGTAATCCCTTACCACCCTATTGCGAGGTCCCTTAGCGGGTCCCTTCCTTAATACTTGGTTTTACCAGGCGTTATGAAAGGGACCCGTTAAGGGACTTCAGAGCTAATAACGGTACCGCAAATTGCGGTACCGTTATTAGCTCCATCCCCATTCCCATTGAGCCCTATGGGGGCTCGAATGGGAATGGGGAATGGTTCCCGGAATGGGGATTTACCGGGTCCTCCAAGGTTGGAATGACCCGGTAAGTCCCTATTTCGGGAACCCAGACTCGGAATGCGGTAAGGGGGTTGCCATGGTGCTAATAGCACTATGGCTACCTCCTACCTCGTAATGACCCCCTTTATCTTGACAGGGACGAGTATGAGCATTGCAGTAATGATTTTAACTCTCTTCAGGCATTCTCAATATACTACCTTGACCTGGATGAGTATGAGCCTTCCAGTAACGATTCCGACTCTCTTCAGGTATTCTCAATACTTTATCTTGACTGGGACGATTATGAGCGTTCCAGTAACGATTCTCACTCTCTTCAGTCCCCCTGCCAGGTCTCCCGTTTTCCCCGTTACCTGTATTCAGGAGGGATACCTTCACTGGGGGTCTTATGAGACTGGCCCTTTCTGCTTCCTGTGTAACAATGGATTCTCACCTCTTAAGGAACGTCTCAAGCTGTTCCTCCTTTGTTCGCTTCACTCAGCAACACTTCTGCCGATGTGGTATCAGAGTCATTCAGGGATCACCAGGTCCAATGTGTCACACCACCACTTTTCCTCTGCTCAGATGCAGGGCACCTTTCGGTAGGCCTTCCCTTCACCTCAGCATTTGCCATCTATTCCCACCATCTATTCCCTTTCCAATGCGTTGCATTGGCCACTTCAGCTCAGTCTCTTTCTTACATCGGACGCTGCGCGTCCAGGACTCCTTCAGTGGGTCTCGGCTAACTGATTTGAAATTCCCAGGCTCTCTCTCGTTCCAGGGCCCGCCCACTCAGTTTTATGACTTTTTCATGGGGCTTCCCCAGTACCTTGTCAAATTCCTTCTTTTCTTTTATATTCATACTTGGTATGTTTCCACTGATCTTCTTTGTCCCAGTTTCGTTTAAGTTTTCTTTCATAGACACCAATAATGTGTTTGGTTGACAATAACAAGTTTTTAATCGTTCCTCATTTCTTCCTTCATGGGATGTTTTTGAAGAAGAGGTAGTGATACTTGGTTTAAGGAGTCCCTCATAGGAACGTGAGTCCTCATCCCCCGAGGGGGAGTCTCTCCCAGTGAGGTCCCACTTGCCTCTACCCCTAGGTAGGGTCTTGCGTAGCAAGCTTACCTCCCTAGCCCCACAGGGAAAAGCCCTCCCCCTTCGAAGTGACAGAATCATGTGATTTGTCACAGTGGGCTAGGCCTGAATATGAGCTTGCTCCAATGCACAGATTTCCATATAGACGGGATAGATGGAACTTCACCAGCTTGCGTTCTCTACACTAACAGCCAGTGAATTGTATTGTAATCGGAGAAAGACACTACCACCGATCGGTATCTAAGTCCCCTGGAATAGGCAGAGAAGTGTGACAGATGAAGGACCACTTCATCTGTTGCTCACCCACGTTATGCATTTTAATATGTCTCATTCCCATGTCCCCTACCTGTTGCCCTGTGGCCACTTTGAACAGAAAGTACTTGCTGTATAAGCACCTAACAAGCAAGCAGTAAATACATATATTAAAACGGCTGAGAGTGCTAAAAGAGTCCGACAGAAAGCAGGTTTTATTTAAAAGCTATATGCATAATCCGTAAGGGAATTTACTTTCAATGACCCTTGTTTCTTTGTCAGAAACGTTTGCGAATAATCCTACCATCACTCCTAGGGCTACTGATGCCCTCCTGAGTACCCCAAAACTGTCTAGAATGAAAAGGTAATGGGGCGACATTAGCTAGTTAGGCTGTGGAATGAGTTGCCAGCCTCGCCCCAGGAGACGGTGGACTCATGCTTCATTTCGCAAAATTGCTAAAACGGCACTATTAAAGAAGCAAAAGAGTGGACTGAGTCCCATGAGTACCTGCCACCCGCAAGCAAACCGTGAGGTCAGAAGAATAGGGACCTTTGTAGGAGGCTCAGCCACCAAGCTGAAATATGGACGCCTAAAAATAAACAGTGAAAGGCAGAAAGTAGGTTTCATGAAAACAAAAGGCTTTTGTAACAAGCGTTGCCATTTAATATCTCTGCGAATAATTTTACCTAAACTATGACTGAAGGAAGAACGATAAGATGCTTATTAATAAGCAGATAAACTGAATACTTCCAAAAATATAAATGTGATCGGAGCGAATGGCAACCATGGATTCAAGATGCATTTGAAGCTGCTTCCCACAGAGCCGAGCAGAGCGTTTTTACTGAAAGGGGACCATCTTTAATAATTTTCAGTATGGCTACTCAAAAATAAATTGAATTCCAATCATAAATGGAGAGTATGATGAGACAATAAAACCAAACCTTGGAAAAAATTGGATTTAAAAAGAAAATTGCACAGACGTATATCTTTCAAATGAGGTACATTCAGCCGAGCGTAGTGACATTAATTTCTTCAGAAAGAAATAAAACGGTTTGGTTTGCTCTGAAATGACATGATCCCAATCTTAAAAATGAGGAGCAGGTGAAAACAACTGGCCTGGTGAAAATACTTATGTCCTCTCGGTGTCAATGTATCATCGATCAATTTGCCTGTCTCTGCGCTCATCTCCAAGCAAATTTAATGAGCGTATCATAGTAAGAAAAGTCAGGCGTCTGATCTCGTATTGTATTAGATCTGTGTGGTTTAGGGAGCCATGGGACACGTAGCCCAGTGCCTGTAGAAAGAATAGAAACACAGAATAGAAATGGTTAGAGGAACTACAACACTACTAAGATTAAAGTGTTGAGAAGCGCCCGAACCAATGCATTTAGGCAAACAGACATTCCACCAAAGAGTAGATTAGCAGAAGAATTCACATTTAGTACATGAGCTGAGGGCACTAAGATTGTAAGGGCTTCTAGTGGAAACTGGAGGCTGATTAGTACAATAAAATGACATTTGAGAGCATAAAATCTATACAATATCTTTTGAGTGTATTTCTACATAAGAGTGAAATGTATTTTAGACAGTCATTTAGAAAGCCTATTTGAGTCAAAGGGGTGACTTCATCCTGGAAAACGTACAAAAGCACATATGTAATTGCACACAATTTTCCAATGGCGCTTCACATCTAGGCATGTACACTGTGACGAATCCAGCAATATCGTCACTGATTCTCTGGAAGGAAGCTTCTCTTACGTGGCCAGGGAAAGGCAGTCGCTACGTGTCTCTGACCCTGAGGGTGGCTATCTGCGAGAGGACCACGTAGGAGAGGACAAACTCTAGAGAGGCAATAACACACTGAATTAAAATAAACGTTCAAATGTAATTCCTAATGACACCTATGTGCCTTTGCAACATGCCTGCAGGGCTTATTGCGATGCAGATAAAATAATTCCCAAGTTTTCTTGACCAACAACCTTATTTAACTTCACTTCCCTTTTTTAGTACTGAGACGAGGAAGAGGGATGGAACAATGAGAATGACCATAAGCGGTAAGCAAACACTGCGTTCTAGTCTTCGGAAAGTGTTAACTAATGCATGGAAGTTTAAAACACACACAGCTGAACCGAATACGAGTGAGAGGCAGAGACTGCAGCGGAACACAGCTTGTGCAGACACTTGTTGGAACGACGGAGACGAGCACCCTGTGGAAGGCATCACAGAGGCTGATGAGAACATCGTGCATCAGTCAGTGAACCGAAGGAGAAGAAGATGGAAGGATGTGAGGAACACAAGACCTGCCTGGTAAGCCCTGAGAGAGCAAGTGGGTTACCAGAGAGGTTGAGAGCGAGTGTCGCATATCATTAACAGCGCGGGAAAGGTCAATTAAAGTAATTGGAGGAATTGATACAAATACGGACAGTTTTAAGAAAGGGTCGGTGACCCAATAGTTGGAAAGAGAGATTGATGCAAATACAAACAGTGTTAGGAAAGGGTCGGTGACACAATACTTGTAAAGAGAGATTGATACAAATACAAACAGTGCTAAGAAAGGGTTGATGACAGAATACTTGCAGAGAGGTTGATACAAATACGAACAGTGGGAAGAAAGGATAAATGACCCAATGCTTGGAAAGGGACATTGATTTGAATACGACCAGTGTTAAGAAAGGGTCGATGACCCAATATTTGAAAGAGGAGTTGATAACAATAAGACCTTTACTGACAAAGGGTCAGTGACCCAATATTGGAAAAGCATTATTTTTTGGATAAAAAAAAGTGAGCAGAGAACAGAAAAGCCCTGGAAGGATAGTGAACCAGGCAAGCAGTGAGTCTGGGACTTGCACCCAAGAAAGAGAATTGTGATATCCTAGCAGGAGAGCAAACCACTGTGTGAGTCTGGGCCCCGAACGCAAGAAACAGAATTGTGATATCCTGGAAGGAGAGTAAACAAGGCGCTGTGCGAGTGTAAGAAGAGAATTAAACCTGAAACTGTGGAACGGTGAGAACGAATACAAAAATGGAAGACCCATGCCCCTTTTAAGGATCAGTAATAAAGTCACAATACCCTGGTAGGAGAGTACACCAGGGGTAAAAAGTAACAGTCAAAGGAAAAGGGAAACATCACACCCCTTTAAGGTTAATTGAGATACAGAGTGAGATAAACTGGAGATTGAAGAGATCTGTGTGCTAAAAAAGACTAAAGGGAAGGCTTAACCCCACTGGAATAACCTGGTACTATATGAATATATTGGATTGTGAGAAACAGAACGCGCAAAGGCAAAACAGTTATTTTCCTTAAAACTGTGGAAGCTAAACAAGTGGATAAACTCGAGGGAGATGTCGTCCCCCTTGAAATTGTGAAGTGAAATATAGTATCTAGAGACACAAGGGCAGAGCCCCTTTGGAACAGAGGAACATTATTTGACCTTTTTTTTCCAGACGTCCCGGGCAGACAGTGAAAGACCAGAAGAAACATAGGGGAAGGGAGGAGCCCTTCCTCTCGTGAAACTTTAAGTCCTTTTTGTTTTCGGCATCTTGGAACTGTATGTTTGGAACTCTGAAAGAAAGCTGCAAGTGCATAGCTTACAGAAATGCTCTTCTACACATTGTTTTCAGTTTAGCGTGTAAGGGTCAGTTTAGGGTTTTTGGACACAGAACGGAGGACGCTCTTTGGTTGAAGATCCTGACACAGACGTTAATTTATTCTGTTGAGACAGGTAAGCCCCTCATAGACATAGGGACAGGTAGGATTTCCCCAACCCCTCTTATTATTTCTGACACTAAAGGTCCTATTTCATACTGAAACTTGTTACTGTGTCTGAGTCTTACTAATGATCCCTTCAAGCACTTTATGAGGGCACATTTGAATGGGTACATTAACCACTTGTAACATATCCAGGCCTGCCTACTTTTTTGCTCTCAGTGGTGGGCAAAGTTGGTGAACAGCCACACACTGGGTAGTCACAACATTTCAAAATGCCTTTCTTACGCTTAGCTGCTCAACTAACGTACACCTGATTAGGGTGTCCTGAATAACATATTTAATATTTTGCTGAATACAAATTATTAATGATGATTAATGCAATGCCGAATAGTTTATTTGATAAAGTATATTCCACGCTTGAAGGTTTTTAAATAAAACACAATTTTAAAGGTTTTCTCAGGTTTCCTTTATTTCTCCTCAATTTAATCAACATATCAGCATTATTTAAACAAAAACAATCCAGAAAATTGCGAATGAAACAAACAAGCAGGGACCGAATGTACAGAAGGATGTTGTATATGCAAAACCTGTGCAGTTCAGAGTGGCAAGCCCCACAACTACAAATGCACTAGATAGCAATGAACACAATGGATATTTATTTATTTATTTATTTATTTATATGGTTTGGTTTACAAAACCTTACACATTTTTTACATGTTGTACAAAGGAGAGATTCGTCGAGTATAAATATCACTTTAAATTCATCATCAGTGCTGATACAAATTTATTCATTATGAGAAGTAGGATAAAAAGAAGAAAAAGAAAATACAGTAAATTAGAACGGAGGGTAAACCAGGCAAATACATGTAAGTCTTATAAGTCTTATTGCTAAGATCTAATATCCCTATATAAATCTATTGCCCAAAACACCATAAATTGCATTGCATTGTACTGTGATTTATAGAGCACCAGCTAAGGCCCGTGCTGCCAGAGTGGCCTCATGCATCTGTATTATTTGGGGTATCAAGCGCATCAGGTATGCGACATTCAAGTCGACATATAGAGTGGTAATTGGTGGATTCAGAATCTTGGAAAACGGCATCAGATGCTTATGAAGGATGATGGAATCCAAAGATTGGAGACCTAATTCAATTCGAATTAGAGTAAACGGCAGGCACTGAAGAAGATGTAGTGTTCTCTTCCATATGTATCCCTCCAATTTGTCAAGGGAAAAGTTAAGTGGCGTGTTTGGCGTATTTAGAACCTCCTACCCATATAGCAGTGTTGGAATGATTTTCCCTTTATAATATTTTAACAGTGGTTTTATGGTAAATGTACAGTATTTAACATACATCTTCCTCATTTGAGAAAATTGGTGAATTAATGTAGCGTTTAGCGGAACTACAATTTGTTGGGGACTATTTTTAGGATCCAGAGGTAACCCTAAGTAAACGATGTGGTCGATAAGGTCCAGATGTTTTTCATTTAAGTGCTTGATGACTTTCCTGTCGTTCTTACAGACCATTACCAATTATTTCTTTGCATTGATTATAAGAACATTTTCTCTTATAGAGTTCTCTAATCTCAATAGAACACTTGATGACTTTCCTGTCGTTCTTACAGACCATTACCAATGATTTCTTTGCATTGATTATAAGAACATTTTCTCTTATAGAGTTCTCTAATCTCAATAGAACACAATTAAATCGAATGGGAGTAAGGCTGACGATCATAATATCATCAGAAAATGTCAGTGCTCTTAGAAGCAGCTGCCCAATTCTTGGAGGAAAAGACCTGATAGTCCTAATGAAGTAGGTATTTCCTTTGTTATGTTGCCAGCTATGTTAATTCACACCTGAAGAGTTGTATCTGAGTGCAGTAGGATTAAGACATTTAGTAACCCTTCTGGATTGCCACAGTTACATAATGTATTCGAGAGGTGGGTTCTGTCAACATGGTATCACATTGTTTTGCCGACCAGAGTTATTTCAAATGCATTTTTGCAGAAATAATCCATTGAAAAAAACTCATCAAAACTAATAGGGGTGTGTTGAAGGGTTAAAAGAGGTGGGTGAGGGGTTTGGGGGAAAGGGAAGGGGAATACCATAGGGAAAGTGAATGTTTGGGCAGACCGCCAAAATAAAGAAAATAAAACTTGTGTGAGTTTTTTCTATTGAAATTCTTGGGCAAAACTGTGATCGAAAAAACTCCTGTCGGCAAACAGAATCATCAACACAATCAAATACTGATGAGAGGTCAACACAAGCCATGTATAGCGGGGTACCTCCCTTAGATAAGGCTTTACATTTTAAAAGATTGAAAATGAGGCCATTCAGAGTGCACCCGATGCCCTTTTTGAAAGCCGCCTGGAATGTTGAAATTATGTTTCCTTCAGAGCCTATTTCTCCAGGTCCATAAGGACAAGTGAGGAGAACATCTTGCTGCTGGAATCTAGCCGTGCTATCGAGCGATAGTCATTATTAGAATACTAATATTTATAAAACGCCACACGCCCAAAGGCATCAGAGTGCTAACAGAGTGCTAACAGATGAACAACACAAAACAGACAGAAAGGAGTAAAGAAAACAAAGGGTACACTTATTATTAGTATATGGATCACCTGGTGGAGGGTCCCTGGGGATTGAGAGTGGGGTGCCCACAGGTGAGGCATGGTATACCCCTTTTCTCTCTGAAAACCAACCTAACCCTCTCCCTGTCTTTATCGGCTATTGTAAAATATCTCTCCTCATTGCCCCTCATGTGACCTATTACAGTACTGAGACGAGGAAAGAGGTGGCTAGGAGTAGTGAACACCAACAAGTATTTTCACCACTCTGGTACTGAGACAAAGAAGAAGACTGTGCAAGAGCACCATTGGGGAAGTCAGGCATGTCCCACAAATAGGTTTCCTAAAGGTCAGGCAATTGGACTTACTTGCCCACATCTGTGGACCCTTAATGCTCCCAGGGAGTATACGAGATGGGATTACACACCAAGGAAGGTGTCTGGAGTGAAAGCCAAGAGAATGGGATGGCAAGAAGAGAAGGAGAACCGGTCATGTGTTGCAGCTGCAGGTTTGAGCAATTGGAAGCCGAGGAGGCGTGGTAGCAGCGAGGGCTGTGATACATGAAGGGAACCATTGGGAGCAGAGAAAACAGGGACTGAGGACGCTATGCAGTTTGGGTCCTGTCCTGTGTTTGGCAAGGAAGCTCGTGCTCCAGGCTGCAGCGGTTGCGCAGCAGAAAGCAGTGCTGTGCTGGACCATTCTGCTAGATACTCAGAAGAATGCTTGTTAACCCCAAAGCGAAATAAAAGTTCGGAGTGCCTGAGGGGCAGACAGACTCCTCGTTGTGAAGCCGGAAGCAGTGGAAGTCGCATTCCAGGTTCGCTGTGTCAGCGGAACACTTCATTAAAGTCTGTGAGTTTCAGTAATCCTAGAAACACTGGATCGATGTACACGTGAACGCTTATTTTGAGGGGATTGGGTCCTCTGACGTATTCCATATCTATGACAGTAATCACCACAGCTGTGCGGCTTCGGAAAATCTTTCTGCGTCCTGCGTCGATGATGTCGATATGCCACCCTCGAGGACCTCCTCCGACGGCCGACGTCACCAGATGTTATAAGTAGGACGCATGACGCCCGTAGCCTCAGTTCCGTTTTTTCCGCGAACGTGTTCGCTTCGGGAATCTCGGTGCACCTCGACTCTTTGGAGTTTCTTTTGTTACCTCTGTTCTTCGAACCTGTTCGTTTTGTGAAGTTTCTTCTTCGTGAAGGATGTCTCCCTCGTCTTCCACCCCGCGTCCGGGCTTTAAGAAGTGCAGGGACTGTGGGTCCAAAATGTCGGTGATGGCCTCGCACGACGCCTGCCTCTGGTGCCTCGGGGAGGCCCATGACACAGATGATTGTGTCGACTGCCAGTCGCTCACGTCCAAAGCCTTGCGGGATTGCAAGAAGTTGTCGGTAGGTAAGGTGTCCAAACCACGGAAGTCGAGGTCTGCGGGGCTTTCGACGGACGATTAGGTCGGCACGATTCACGGGAGAGGTCCCGCTCGGACAAGGGGAATCGTTCTCATCATGCCCGTTCCAGGTCCCGGTCCTCGACGCGCTCGAGACTGTGTGAAACTGTGGTGTCTTCGAGGAAGACGTCGATGCCGGTGGCGCCGAGGTCGTCGACGGACTCTTTTGAGGCCCCGCCTCCAAAGAAGACATCGGCGCCATTGGTGCCCAGGCTGTCGAGGGACACGCTCGGGGCTCCATCCTCGAGCCCTGTGTTGACACCATCGATGCTGTCAGCGCCGCGTTCGGCGTAGACGCTGATTCACTCGACGCCCTCGACGCCTTTCGAGGCTGTGTCGACCGGGGTACCCCGGGGCTCGGTGGAACCCCCTAGAAAGGCTCAAGCCAAGGTCAAGCATGGCTTTTGTTCACATTCTGTGCCTTCTTACCGCCATCTTGAGTTTATTTCAGAGGTGGATGAAGGCTCTGATGATGGCATGGTTCCTAATGCGGTGCCTGACGAGATTCTCGCGTCCATAGCCAATTTGAGGACCTGAGGCAGTCCCTGCATGATGCTAGTGGGCTGGACACCTCTCCGGAGGTGGAGTTTTGTAGGCCTGAGACTGGCACTCGTGCCGACTCCTCGTACCGGCCCCTTAAGTCTAGGGTCACCGAGTACTTGGGATGGTCTGCTCCCCCAGGGGAGTTTCTTCAGGATGACCTTATGGATATCCTCGACCTTGGTCCACCAACTGACCCGGTACTGCCGTTTCATATGGCTTTACAGAGGAGGGTGGCGGCGGCTTGGACTGCTCCGGAAAGTCTCCGGGCCGTGGGCAAGTCTTTGCCGTGAAAATACTGCCCTGCCAGTAGCGACCCCTGCTACTTGTCCAAGCACCCTACTCCGGAGAGTTTGGTGGTGCAGGCGGCTACGGCCCTGGGAAAACAGGCGTTGTATCCTACCATCCCTCCTGATAGGGACGACAAGCGTTTCAACGGCTGGGCGAAGAAAGTGTTTTCTGCAGGGGGTATGGCGCTTCAGGCGGCCAACTCCATATGTGCCTTGTCACGTTTCACGCACACTCTATGGAACTGTGTTTCCTCAGCGGCTGAACATATTCCCGAAGGGGACGAACGGGATGGTTTCCTTGCCATGGTTCAGGATGGCAAGGATGCCATGTGTGAGGCTGTTCAGTCGGGTTTGGACATGGCAGATTGATTCAGCCGGTCCATGGCGGTGAGCACCGTGATACGCAGGTTTGCGTGGTTGCGGAAGTCGGGGTTTGCTCCTGATGTGCAGGCCCGACTCCTCAACATGCCCTTTGACGGGGAACATCTTTTTGGCAGCAAGGCTGACGAGACCCTTGAGAGGTTGCAAACCTCCAAAGCTGCAACGAAATCGTTGGGCGCTGCAGTTCGGCAACCTCCGCCTTTTCATCCTAGGGGACAGTAGTGGAGGGGAAGCTCCTTTCGTTATTACTCATCCTTTGGTAAAGCGAGAGGAGCTGCCAGTCAAAGGGGCCACCGTAGGAGTGCCAGAGGTGGAAAAAAGGATACTCGAGGTACCAAGGCCGCTCGTGCAGTTGCCTCTTTGCCCTCAGGCAACACCGCAGCCGCTTCAGCTCAGTCATGAGGCCATGTCCCATGGTCCGCCGGTTGGGGGAAGGCTGGCGCAGCATCCTGTAGAATGGCATGCCATTACTTCAGATGTGTGGGTTCTGGAGATCATAGCCCATAGCTACTGTCTTTCTTTCCAGCAGAGGCCTCAAGGCAATCCACCGGGGAATCTCTCTTTGAAGGGTCCTGATCCGCTCCTTGCGCAGGAAATTCAATCCCTGCTGGAGAAAGGCACCATAGAACTGGTACCTGTAGCGGAGAGGAACAAGGGATGGTATTCCCCTTATTTTTTGATTTCCAAGAAAGATGGGGGATTGAGACCCATCATGGACTTGAGCAGTTTGAACAAACTCCTCAGGAAGGACAAGTTCAAGATGGTTTCTCTCTCTCAAATCCTCCAGGCCCTTCAACTTCAGGACTGGTTGGTGTCTCTCGCTGATCCATCCAAAGCACAAGAAGTACCTGATGTTCGCGGTTGGAGACTCGCACTTTCAGTTTCGGGTCCTGCCGTTTGGATTGACCACCGCCCGAGGGTCTTCACCGAGCTCATGGTAGTAGTGGCAGTGCATCTCAGGAAAGGGGGGATTCAAGTCTACCCCTACCTGGACGATTGGTTGATCAGGGCGCGTCTCTCCCGAGCAAGTCCTGGATCATCTGTCCGTCACCTGCCACTCCCTCCACAAGCTGGGCTTCTCCCTCAACTTAAAGAAGTCCCATTTGACACAAACTCAGAGGCTCCAGTACATCGGAGCAGTGCTCAACACGTCCCTGGGGCAGTGTTTTCCTCCCCAGGTGAGGGCTCATCACATTCATCAGATGGTGCACAAGTTTCAACTTGCCCAGAGTCTCCCAGCGTTCGAGTTTTTGAGACTGCTCGGCCTCATGGCATCCTGCATTCTTCTGGTGCCAGAGGCCAGGTTGCGGATGAGATCTTTGCAATGGGCACTCAAGCTCCAGTGATCTCAGTCCTCCGGCAGGATGTCGGACCCTTTTCAGGTGCTGTCCTCGGGCGCCCAGGACCTTCTGTGGTGCGCCGACGAAGGCAATCTGATGAGGGGGGCTCCATTTTGGCTGCCCTGGCCAGAGGTGACGATTGTGACGGACGCATCCCTCACGGGATGTGGAGCTCATGCCAACGAGTTGACAGTCAGCGGTCATTGGTCTCCGTCAGAGTCTAGACTCCATATCAATCTGTTGGAGCTGAGGGCCGTCAGGCTAGCCCTGAAGGCTTTTCTGCCGACTGTGCGAGGAAAGAATGTCCTGATCCTGACGGACAACACGGTGGCCATGCACTACCTCAACAAAAAGGGGGGGCAGGGTCACTTCCTCTGTGCAGGGAGGCGATGCAGCTCTGATTCTGGGCAATCCAGCAGGAATTTTCGATCTCGGCAGTTCATCTTGCCGGAGACGAAAACGAGATGGCGGACGCTCAGAGCAGGCAGAGCGTGATCTCTCACGAGTGGGAGTTGGCTCAGGAGATTCTCCTGGAGATCTTCGCCCTTTGGGGGACCCCTCAAGTGGATCTCTTCACCTCCAGTGCCAACCGGAAGTGCGAGAGGTTCTGCTTGAGGGAATTTCCTCCAAAAGGAGCCTTAGGAGACGCGTTTGTGGTGGAGTGGTCATTCCCACTGCTGTACGCGTTTCCTCCAGTCCTTGTCATCCCGCAAGTACTGCGGAGGTTACGGAGGTTCGGTTCCCGGATGATCCTCATTGCTCCGGCGTGGGCCCGGAGGACGTGGTACCCGGACCTTCTTGACTTGTCCATCTGCCCTCCACGTCGTCTTCCCCACCGAGACGATCTGCTCTCATGGGAGGGGGGGGTCAGGTTCTCCATCCAGAGGTCAGATCCTTCAACCTTCACGCTTGGCTTCTGAAAGGTTGAGGTATAAGGATTGGGACCTCCCTGAAGACGTGATGGAGGTGTTGCTTTCGGCCAGACTGCCCGCAACAAAGTCCCTGTACCGTTGCCGTTGGCGTAAGTTCTGCGACTGGTGCAGGGTTAAGAATGTGGATACTTTTGCATGTGACATTCCCATGGTTCTGTCTTTTTTGCTTTCTTTGGCCCACAGGGGCTTGCAAGTGGGTACCATTAAAGGTTACCTGGCAGCGCTGTCCATATTTAAGCGCTCGTCTGAAGAGTGTTCCTATTTTAAAATTCCTTTAATTTCTCTGTTTCTGAAAGGGCTCACTAATGTGTTCCAACCGTCACCTTTCCAGGTGCCCGGTTGGGATTTGAACCTTGTTCTCAAGTTTCTGATGGGTGCTCCATTTGAGCCTTTGCATTCATGCCCTTTTAGACTGTTGACTCTTAAAACTGTATTTTGGTTGCGGTCCCTTCCGCTCGCAGAGTGAGTGAGTTACAGGCACTTTCAGTTAAGCCACCCTTCACTGTGTTTCATAAGGACAGGGTTGTCCTTAGAGTTTGTCCTTCCTTTCTTCCGAAGGTGGTGTCGGAATTTCATTTAGGCCAGAGGTTGTTCTTCCAGCGTTTTACCCTCCTCCACATCCTGGTAAGGAAGAGGAGAGGCTCCATAGGCTTGATCCTAGGAATAGCGTTAAGCTTTTATATTTTACGCATGTCCCGGGTCAGAGTGGACGATCAGCTCTTCATTGGTTACGCTGGAAAGCGTTTGGGACAAGCTGTGAAGAAACAGACTTTGTCTCACTGGATTATTTTGGCTATCTCTGAGTGTTACCGCTTGGCGGGTAAGGACCCACCGGTCGGCTTGCGGGCCCATTCTACCAGGGGTATGGCTGCCACTACTGCCCTACATAGGGGTGTTCCTATTCGTAACATCTGTGATGCAGCCATCTGGGCTTCGGTACATATTTTTGTACGTCACTATTCCCTAGATTCCATATGTGGGCAGGATCTGGCCTTTGGCAAGGCGGTCCTTTACACCGCAATTTGATTGGGCATTCTAAATTTCTGTTTTCTAAATTCTTTTCCCACCTCCTTGCATTGGTACTGCTTTGGGAATCTGTCATAGATATGGAATATGTCGGAGGACCCTATCCCCTCGAAGAACAAGTTACTCTCTTACCTGGAAACGTTCTTTCGCTGGGATGGTCCGACAACGTATTCCATATCGCTCCCTCCCGTCCTTCCGCGCTACAGAATTTCTTGTGCGATTGCAGCTTACGTTTCCGCAAGGCTTTGTGTGTCAGACTGGCAGAAGACTGGTACCACACGGTCTTGGGGAAAAAACTACAACTGAGGATACGGGCGTCGTGCGTCCTACTTATAACATCTGGTGACGTCGGCCGTCGGAGGAGGTCCTCGAGGGCGGCGTATCGACGTCATCAACGCAGGACGCCGAAAGATTTTCCGAAGCAGCACAGCTGTGGTGATTACTGTCATAGATATGGAATACGTCGTCGGACCATCCCATCGAAAGAACGTTACCAGGTAAGAGAGTAACTTGTTCTTCTAATGCAACAGTAGCAGTGGGTCGTAAAAAAAGCCTCTGTTGAACCGATCATTATTGAAAAGCCCTGTTTGCAAACAGATAGTACGCAAGTAGAGACAAAGTAACAGTCCATTGTACAATTGTTTAAATCTCCCAGAGAATGTAAGGCAAGTTTGGTCTGAGAGTTTCATGAACAATAAGAGCGCTTCTTTGTATCCTGCACCAATTAAATGGTCAAAAGTGAACAAGAGGGAAAATTAGAGAACATGCATTGCCAAAGCTGAAAGACTGTTGATATCTTTTTAAAGAAAGACTGCTGGAGTATTGTTGATCGTCCCTTACAAAAGTCAAAAGACAAAGCACAATATTGAATAGTGAACGGAATGCGTTACAATATTGAATGCCAACCTGAATAAAACCTTTGTTGGCAAAGCTACGGGCTGATGAGAGTAAAAGGGGAAAGTGCCCATTTAAAATGCAAAGCTACGAAATAAGAGTGCAAGTGTGAACGAGCACGACATAAAGGTGGAAAGGTGGGGAATAAATAATACCACCTCAAAGTGAACTTTATAAATGCGTACAGTGCGGCAAGATCAAAGACTGGCGTACAGGGTGTGACACAGGGTGGCAAACCAAGGGGCTAATGAGGAGAAGCCAACGAGTGTAACCCTGCACATAAAGCCAAGAGGCCAACAAGAAGAAACCAAGTGAGTGTGAATCAGTACACAAGGCAGACACAAAAGAACCGGTGTGGGCTAAAAAGCCTAGAGCTCCTGTTTGCGCGACCTGTGACAGGTGGACTGTGTGGTCCAACAACTGCGCCTAAATCAGGGAACCCTCAATTGGAAAAGTGAAAGGCATTGTGGACCAAACCAAGAAGGAGCACTGTGAGTAAACTGCTAATGCAATCCAGAAGGAGTGGCAAATTAGCCTGGAGTTGTGTTGAATATTGAATGACTGAGTTGCTATATTGAAATCTTGGGCAACGGAACCCTGAGACTTAATAAACTGTCATATGGTCTTGAGGACAGAGCCTCAAGACCCTTTTCCTTTTGAACTGTGTTACCTTGACTTTGGGGAAGGGAACCCCCAAGGATTTGTGGAACTTTTTTGAACTTGGGGAAAGAGAGCTGGAAAGGAAGCTGAGAGCCGGAGGAAGCTCGGAAGATTGTAATCACAATTGCTTTGATTATTGACATCCCTACACATTGTTTAGCTTTAGTTGTGAGGGCAAGGATAGGTTTTGGACACAGACAGACTTTTAAGTTGAACTTTCTGACTCACTTTCCTTAGTGTTGTTCATGTATGGAAATCCCACCTTAGCATAGGGCAGGTTAGGCCTTCTACCATCCTGGCATTTGATTTAATAAACCATTTTAAATTGAACTTTGAATCTGTTGTCAGTGTCTTCCTTCATGATGCTTTCACACACCCCACTGTGGATTTTGGATTTCAGCCTAGCTTGGCTTTATCTGCTTCTCAGCCCGTCCAGGGGTTGTCTGGTTTGTTTTTTTTTAAAACTTTGGTTTTTATTAGCATTTTGTAAAACAAAAATAAACATTACATTAGACCCAAACCCCCCCCTATCTTGCCCGCCCCCTTCCCCCCCACCCGCCCCCCCCATGTCCACACCGACATAACAGTAGCAAGGAGACCAAACTTTCATATCATTTCCGCTGTATCTGACTCAATGCGACACGTGACCAACTCAATGGCTGGCTTGAGGCCGATATCGCCCCGGGTCATGGGAACCCCCCACTGGTTATAGTTCTTCTCGTTGATGGTCGCGCCCTGACCATCCGGGGGCGCGGTATTGGAATAAATGGACGTCCCATCCCCATGTCTGCTGGATCCCATACCAATCGGCGAGAAAAGAACATGAATTATTGTTTACCAAGGCAGTCAATTTGTCCATCAAGAACATGTTCTTGAGTTTTTTCATCCAGTCTTCCCTAGAAGGTGTTTCCGGGCTCTTCCACCTCTGTGCTAGGGCCACTCTGCCCGCTCTCAACATAGTTTCCACCATTCTTGGGTACCGGTGCAGTTCCGCCTCCTCCGGAGGGAGGCCCAGCAGCATGGTCAGCGGGTCGAGTGGCAGAGGGTCTTCCGTTACCTCCGCTATCCAACCTTTCACAGATTCCCAGTAGGTCTGCACTTTCGGGCATAGCCACCACATGTGGCCTCTAGTCCCTGCTTGGCCACATCCCCTCGGGCATTCTGGTAACACCCCTGTAAACATTTTCGAGAATTTCACCGGATCCCTGTGCCACCCCTGCAAGATTTTAAAGTTGTGTTCCATGTCCGAGGTAAAAAGATTGCCGTGGAACGATATCCTACAAATGCGAGCCCAGGCGTCCTCTGATATCTCTTCCCCCACCAGGCCATTCCAAAACCCCCGAAAGCCTCTCCTAGTCTGAAGGTTATGGGTGTTTAGGATTGTGTACATACAGGACACCGCGCCCTTTCTGGAGGTTGCTGAATCGAGGAGTTTCTCGAAAGGAGTTAATTGTCTCTGCAGGTTTGGGCCCCATGCGGGGTCGTTAAGGATACCCTTAAGACGAAGGTATTCGAAAATGGATAAAGCACCGCCCCCCAGCCCATCCCTAAGGTCCTCATAACTCAGGAATTCTCCCTCCCTGAATAATTGGCCCGCCCATTCCAGGCCGGCGTCGGACCAGCGCTGGGATTGTCTAAATCCTCTACTACCCAGTTTCAGAAGGGGCCCCCACAGAGAGGTCATAGGGGACGGCCAAGATGAAAGATGGGCTGTCCGGGGGCATTCCCTCTAGATCTCCCAGAGAACACCCAGAGTTGGGTGGGATAGAGCTTGTTTCGGAATTGACCTGCGAGGGGCCCACACGAGGTCTCAGACCTTGAGGGGGTGGACGTCCATGTCCTCCAGATACGACCAATATGTCCGCAGACCCTCCTTCATGTGTTCCAGGAGGACCGTAGTTGAGCCGCTTGGTAATACAACTGGAATTCAGGGAGACCGAATCCCCCTCCTCTCTTGGAAGCGTCAGGGTGGCCCTTCCAACCCTCGGGGTTCTTCCCTGCCAAATAAAGTCTCGGACCCCCTTATGCAGGTCTATGAAGGTTTGGGCGGGTATCCGGGTAGGGAGGGCTGTAAAGAGGTACAATAGCCGGGGCAGTATATTCATTTTGACTGCCGTCATCCGGCCATACCAAGAGAGAATCATCTTTCCCCATCTCCTCAAATCTGAGTGAATATCGGACAAGATGGGCCCGTAGTTAGAGGTTCCCAGTGCTGATAAGTCCCTAGTGAGGAGGACGCCCAGGTATTTTATGGTGTTCTTGCTCACTTCTATCCCTTGAAACCTGGACAGGGGGTCCAGTACCGGGTCCTCCAGGCGCATTGGAAGGAGAACGGACTTGGTCGTGTTCATTTTCAGACCCGAGAAACACCCAAAGGAGCTAACCAGGGACAGGAGGGGAGGGATCGAAGAGACCGGGTCTACCAGATATGCCAGGATGTCATCGGCAAACCGGGAGGGCTTAAATTCCACCTCCCCCCTTCGAATACCCCTAATGTCTGGGTCGGATCGGACCGCTATGGCCAGAGCCTCCATCGTGAGGACATATAACAGTGAGGAAAGAGGGCAGCCTTGTCTAGTCCCTCGGGTGAGGGAAAAGGATTCTGACAGCAGTCCGTTCACCTGGACCCCTCCGGTTGGGGCTCTATAGAGGGCGGCCACCCAACTCAGGATGTGCGCGCCAAAGCCCATTCGCTGGAGAAGGAGGGTCATATATCTCCACTCAACTCTATCAAAAGCTTTTTCCGACTCCAGGGACAGGATGCATGCGTCTAGATCGGAGTTTTGGGCGAAATGCATCAAGTCTATCATTTTTCGGATGTTGTCCAACCCTTGTCTGCCCCTAATGAAGCCAACTTGATCCCCGTGGACTAGCTTTTGCATTATCCCTTCCATCCGCCGACCCACCACCTTGGCCAAGATTTTAACATCGATGTTAAGCAGTGATATGGGCCGGCATGACGAACATTCCCACGGGTCCTTACCTTCCTTGGGCAGGACCACTATGATGGCACCCATCATGGAATCGGGGAGGGTGCCCCCTTCCAGGACAGAGTTGAAAACCCTTGCCAGGTAGGGAGACAGGGTGGAGCGAAACCTCTTGTAAAAATAAACCGAGAAGCCGTCTTCCCCCGGGGAGGTCCCCACCTTCATCCCGCTGATCGCCTTCTCCACTTCTTCCTCGGTAACCCGACCCTCCAACCCCTCTGACAGCTCCCGGGGAAGGGACGGTATCTGTACGGAGTCAAGAAACTCCTCGATCTGGGCATCGCCTCCATCATATTCCGGGGTGTATAGTGCCTCGTAGTATTGGCGAAAGGCTTCACTAATGTGGGGGGTGTCGTAGCCTAGTATTCCCCTGTTGTCCCTCACCTCCTTCACCATCCCACTCCTCTGGACCTCCCGCAACCTCCAGGCCAGGATCCTATGCGCTTTGTCCCCCTTCTCATAGTATCTCTGTTTGACCATTTGGAGGCTCCTCTCCGTTTTATGGAGGAGCAGGTCTTTTAATTGAAGTCTGTAATCCTCCAGGGTGGCCACGCGGTCTCGGTCTAAGGCCTGTGCCGGGGGGTCCCCGGTTGGAGGCGTGCTATCTTTTCCCTCAGAATTCTCTCCTGGGTCTCCCTCTCCCTCTTCTGACGAGAACCTATTTTTATGAGGACCCCTCTCAGGGTCGCCTTGAAGGCATACCAGAGGGTATGCGTACCCACCTCCCCATTGTCGTTGAGCTCAAAGAACTCCGAGATGGCTTCCAAGACAGCCTGGGCATGAACCTCGTCTCTCAATATGGCATCATTACACCTCCAGCGGCCTCTTCATTCTCTACACCAGCCCCCCGCCAAGGTGACTCTAACCAGGTCGTGGTCCGACCAGGGAACGGGGTCTATCGTGTAGCCCGCTACGTGTGGGCGGAGTACCTCGTCCACAAGAATGTAGTCTATCCTGGAGAAGGCTTTGTGAGCGGAGGAATAGTACGAGAAGGATGGCGCCCCCGTCCGGGGGACGGGCATCGTGTCTGTCAGGCCCAGGTCCTCATTCACCCCCTGAAAACCGCGTGACATTGCATCTCCCGTGGGTCTGGGGCTCGATACGCCCACCTGCTGTCTATCTCTGGATGGGTCGAGGACCATATTGAAATCACCTCCCACCAACAATGGGCCTTGAGCAAAAGTTTTCAGCTTTTCCCCCACTCCCTTCCAGAATAGTGCTTGGCCTTCGTTTGGAGCGTATACTACTGCCAGAGTTATGGGGGTGCCCTGTAGGGAGCCCCGTACAAAGAGGTAGCAGCCTTCAGGGTCCCTGAGGATGGAGTCTTTCTCGAATCCCAACCCCCTAGCGAGCAGGATTGCGACCCCTCTTTTCTTTCCTTTATGGGATGCATAGAACATCTCCTCAATACATCCCCCCGCATCTTGGGCTCCCTCCCCCTCACCCAGTGCGTTTCCTGCACGAAAAGTAGGTCCAGCTTAGCCCTCTTAAATTCTCTACTGATTAGGGATCTTTTCGTGGGGGTGTTCAGGCCCCGCACATTCAGGGTTCCCACTCCTAGGGCCGGTCGGTCATCAGCCCTGGTCGTTGTCACCTTCCCTTTTGGTCATTGATGTTGCATGGTCGCATCCTCCCTGCTTTCCGTGGTCCCTTGCCTGGACATTTTTAGAACTTTTCCCCAACTTGCCCCCCAACCCACCCCAAAACCCCCAACTTGTGCGCAAACCCCTACCCCCCTCCCCGGCGTCCAGCCATGTAGTTCATCCATTCTTGGATTCCTGGCCGGACCACCAGCCGATTCCCTACGGCCAGGCGTTGATAACAAAGCACACTAACGTGAGCCCCTCCCCCCACCGCTCCGCTTCCCGCCTCCCGTGCGCCCTGGCTTGGATATTGCTCGAGGGGGAATCACAAGTGTTACTCCCCCCCCAATCGTCAGGGCCCGAACTACGGGTAGTCTGGGCTGTTCCCTCCGCCCGGTGGGCGGTCAATCCCTGGGCACAGAATGGTACATCTCACAGCACCCATAGTCGTGGCCCCCCGAGGCCCCCTTATACTTGCAGTTCAAGGGCGTGCTGCAGGTGAAGCGTCTCCCAAGACCTCCTGTTGATTGGTCCCGAAGATCATCTTGGGGTCGCTGTTGTCACCCCTCCGATTCGGCCCGCTCCTCCTCCATTGGTGCCGGTGGCGTGTTCAATTTCTTGAATTTCCTAGCGCCGGTTTTCTTTCTCCTGGAGTTAGGCTGACTGGGGGAGCCCCTGCTTAGCGCTTCCGGGCCCACTGGCCCCTTCCTGGGGGCGGAATCCCCCACATAGTCTTGAATAGCTCCTTTAATGTCCTCTTCCGTCACCAGCATTGTGCATTGGCCTGAATATTCAAAAGACAGGGAAAAGGGATATCCCCATCTGTATCAAACGCCCTTCTCTCTCAGTAGTTGTGTCAGGGGGAGGCACATCCTACGTTTAGCTAGGGTGTAGGCTGAAAGGTCTTGGAAGGTAGAGATTTGGGAGCAGTTGTAAGTTATTGATCCTGCCTTCCTCGCAGCCTCCAGAACTTTGGCTTTGTCGGCGTAATAGTGGAAGCGGGCCAGGACCGATCTGGGGCTCCCTGACCTTCCCCCGGCCCGGTGCACCCGATCGAACGTGAGCAGCGTTGTCATTTCTTATGTGAACAGGAGGGTGATAATGTCTCTCACCACTCGAGTCAACTCTCTCTCCGTTTCGCCCTCCGTTTCCGGGATCCCAAAGAACCTTCGATTGTTCAGTCTTTCCCTATTTTCATAGTCGTCCATTAGCCTGGCTCTCTCCTCGTCTCTCCTTTCCAGAGCAGCGAGCCGTGTGCCGAATTGGATCTTCTGCGATGTAGAGGATGATTGATAGTTTTCCACTTGGAGGACTCTGTCCTCGATTTTGTCTACTCTTTGGTCCAATTTCTCGAACTTCTGAGTGATATCTGATCTCATTTCTCTAATCTCCTGGAGAATGGAGGCGAAGCCTCTTTCCATTGTCATCGCGGGTTGTCCTGCGGATTCAGGGTGGGCCATGGTGCTGGACAGTGTGGGGACCCCAGTGGTGGCCTCTGTTACTTGAAAGCGAAACATTTGTAGGGTCTTCTTCCAACTCATATGGTGCCACTGGTCCCCCGCTGTGGGATCCACTGCGGTCTGGAGGGGCTCTTGGGGGGAATACAGAGCAGCCCCGGAGCCTGGCCGCTCCACGTCTCACCAGTGGAGTGTACGGGCGGTAGATTGTCCCCTGCAAGGGGTTGGGCAGATCGCCAGGCGGGCACTCGCCCCGCCAACCTGGGACGGGGCCTCTCACCTGGGACGCATGCCGTCTGCAAGTTCAGGGTGGGCCGCGGGCCCGCTGAAGTCGGGGAAGCCCCCCACCCCGCGGTAGCGGGGAGCCCGTGGAGTCCTCCTGCAGGCCGTCGGGGCGGACTGACCCCCATCTGCAAGGACTGTCGTGGCCTAGCAGAACCCGGAGGGTGTATTATGTTGCCCCGACGACGTGTCGTTAAATAATTCTCGGGTGGGGGCTTCCAGGAGCGGGGAATGGGGTAGTCCCCCCAGGCGGGCACACGCCCCACCGATTGCCGGCGGGGGCCTCTCACCTGGGCTGCTTGGTTGCTGTTGCCTCCCGGGGTCGCCCCCCCGGTTCCCTCTGTGTTCTGGCGGGTCCTCGCCCCGATGCGCCCCCGGGGCGGTGTCTTGATTTGTGGTGGGGTCCGGGCCAGGGCAGCTCACCCCTTTCTGGCCTCCGAATTCGCCCTTGAAGCGGGGTCCCTCTGCGCTTGGCAGCGCCGTCGGTCGTTTTGGTCCCCGTGTGGGGGGGGGCAGATCCGCCACTCGCCCGAGGTGGGGCGTCACCGGGGGCCTCCTCACCCGGGTCTCCTCCGGGAAGGCCCGGCCTCCAGCGATGTTTTAGCGGGCCTGCGTTGCCGCGCTGTGGGACCCGGGGCTGGGTCGGAGAGGCGACCGTCTCCTCTTTCTGTGGTTGAGAGGAGAGGGCCTTCGCCGGTCCCCGCCCGGGGGAGCCGCCCCGCCGACACTCGCCTTCCTCCTCCAGGCCCGGTGGGGGGCCGGGTCGTCCCTCCGTTCCTCTCTCCGCGTAGGTCTCCTCTGGGTACTGCGCCGCCGATCACGGCGCCCGCCCAGTCGAGCTCCGACGCTCTCCTAACTCCGGTTCCACTTGGAGCTCGAGGTCCGCTCTTTCGAGCGGGGGCGGTACGGGGGGTTCATAAGCTCCTGCCTCCCGTTGTGTTCGCTCGGGAGGGTCTCGGGGGGGGCTCAATCCCCTGTGTAGGCCCGGCCTCGGCGGGAACACCGCAATCAGGCAGCCATTGCCTATGCGCCCCCTGGTGGCCCCGGTTGTCTGGTTTTTACCTTGCTGTGGGGTCATTTGATTTCCACCCCACCCTGGGGTCTTCTGCTTCTGGGGTGTTTGGGTTTTGCACCACTGTAGGTTTGTCGGATGCTTACCCCATGTTGGGGATGCCTGCTTCTCACCCCACCTTGGGGCATTGGTTTGCACACCACTCTGGAGTTGTCTTTGACCTTGACACCCACCTCTCGGTTTCCCCGAGTGTCTGTGTACCTCTTTCTCTGTGGCGGTACTCTTTGGGTCAGGCTTTTTGGAATACTGGCACAGTCTCAGTCCTGTGGCTTCCTTTGGTGCTGCTGGAGCTGATGCTCCCATTCCGCCGGCTCCTGTAAAGTGACGCCATTTTGTGAACCTATTATAGAGATGCCCCCTTCATTGAAACTGAATAGGCTGATCGGTCTGTAATGTTTCGACCATATTTGTATGATCATTCAGTATTGGTAATCATTGGATCCGACATGGTGGTGGTTGCTTATCCAGCAACTATTTGTAATTTAGACATAACCATATGCAGGATTTATACAATTAATCTAAATCATCCGATACTGACAATCTCATTTGTACCGAAAGTGTTGAATACTGGCAGACAGCAAAATGCTCCATATTATCCCTTCCTATGTGTCTTCACAAATGGCAGTCCTTTCTTAGTGTCTCTGTCAGAGTTGCTTCACAACAAGCGATTTAAAGAAAGTACCCCACATAACTTGTTTTTAACTGTTGTATACCTGTTATTGTCATGGCCTTAACAATTTGCATTTGAGATCTCCATTTTGAGGGATGGGTGATGCAGCTATGATACGCACAATGACGCCATGGCGCATCGTGATGTTACGTGACTCCTTTGGTAATGGTCGTATAGTAAACAGAGACCGATGTGCCAATGTTTTCATCATTACGCTAGTTTAATCATTCACAGTACGGTTCATAAACAATGACAGCCCTCTTGAAGAATGTATTTGATTGTTGTTTGCCTGTGAGTAAGCCACTGACTTTGTTAGTAAGTATTAGCTTATCTCCTGGTATTTTGTGTTTGCAAATTAGATATAGCTCACAGACAATGCACTCGCCTCGATGGGTTCGATCCCCGGTCTAGCGCTTTTATAAGCTTGGAAAGCCGGTATTACGTGCAGTATAAATTATATATATCTAAATGCTATCCTCAAT
The DNA here is from genome assembly GCF_040938575.1 of Ambystoma mexicanum. Classification (NCBI taxonomy): domain Eukaryota; kingdom Metazoa; phylum Chordata; class Amphibia; order Caudata; family Ambystomatidae; genus Ambystoma; species Ambystoma mexicanum. The sequence goes on from NC_090936.1 coordinate 55,452,515, forward strand.
GTTAAAACATATTGACCAGCGTGGCGGGGTCTCTGTGGGCTATGTACATACCAACATTATCCTTTCCAGTCAGGAGGCGTGGACCCGGTTGAAACTTTGCTCTCTGGGACTAGGGGGAGCCGCCCACTTTCGGACTTGGGAGGTGAGCCCACTAAGCTTAACACCCCCCAGGGGACAGGGAAGTGGGATCCCACTGGGGTGACCACCCCTTGGAGAACGAGCTATCCCTTAACAGGGATATGGGTTATCCTCACTTATCCCACGTAGCAAACGTGTTTATTGGCTACATGGGGATTTCGCGAGACAACCATGGGAAGATTGATAAAGAGGTAGCTGGTATGGATTCTGACCCTTTTCTATTGCTGTCCTTGAATGAAAAGCAGGACCAATGGACTGTTCTGTCTCCTCCCAGGGAGGAGCATTAAGGGCACATGAAATCTGCCAGGAGAGGGTGAGCTGGAGAGAGGCACACAAAGTTGAAGAGCAGAGCTGCAAAGGATGGCCAATCCCCCTTCGAGGCAGAGGCAGAAAGCAATCCCACGCAGACGGCGTGCCGCACGGAGGAGCGAGAAAGCCTGTGGAATGCTGCAACCTGGAGACATGCCGGGAGCTGGAGAACATCGGCACTGCCACATGAGAAGAGACACAACTGCAGGTGTGGCCTGAAGCTCCATCACGAACCGACGGGAAGCACCAAAGCCCATGCATTAACGTACCACCTTTCATGTAGAATGCCACTGAGCGATCTAGGTATGCAGTGTATTAAGGGAACACAGGAGGAGGGCAGACAGGCCCAGGCGGTCCCTAAGCTGGGATGAGAAGTTAAAGAACCTAAGACGGGCCGAGGTATCAGACAGCCCAAACCGGGGTGATCATCCATACACCCCAAAACAGGTTTAGAAGGCGAATAACCCAAGAGGGGAAGAGGCACTAGATAACCCAAAACAGGGTTAGAATCCAGATACCCCAAGCTGGGGTGAGAAGGCAAAGAGCCCAAGAGGGACTGAGGCACCTTATAGTCCAAGGTGAGAAGGCGTGGGAAGGCAAGAGAAGACCCCCATATACCGGGTGAGAACGTGAAGAGCCCAAAAGGGTCTGAGAGATCAAGGGGGTGTAGATTCCCAGACCCCAGGGTGAGGAGAGCATTCATCAGGCCCAGAGTGGGCTGTGTAAGGAAGACATGGTATCACAAGTATGACACTGACAGAAGATACAATATCAAAACCTTTATTAGATTTGTGTGGTTTGGAAAAACCCCTCCTTTGCCCTATAACTATGATACGAGTGGTCTCTACCATCAAATAATAAAATAATAAAGAAAACACAGTCAAAATGGCCTATACTAACATGACCTAATGCCGGCCATTCTTTTATACAAAAAGTGTGTAAAGGGGAATATGTATGCAAAGAAAAGTCAGTGTTATAACATAAAGAATCAAGATGGCCGAGTGAACTATCCTTCCCACGTTGGACAGCACGGAATAAGGTGGCCCCCCATAGCATGACACACTCTGCCTCAGGTTATCAACAACCTCCTGCAGGGAACTTTAGGTTTTCCCCAACCCTTCACTCTGCTCCCTCGAACCGTTGTTATGCTCCAGTGGGTTTGCCTTTGCCCCAGAAGTTCTGCTCCTTCCCGTGTTGCATCCTGCTCCAATTCTCATGGGACTCCCTCAGTCGGGCTTGGACCCTCTCACTTTGCACAATTGTTCTATCAAAGAAATATTCTCTGGACTTCAGATTCCACAATGCAGCTTTCTTAGTTTGCTCCCACTTAGCCAACTCCACAAAACGGCATTCTGCATGTTCTGAGAGTCTGTGGGGTTTCCAGTGGAGCTTTTCTTGGGTCATGGTCATCCAACCTGCCACTCAGAGGCCTGGGTTTTGATGTTACACCCAGGGGATGGGCCTTGGCTTGGGTCCTGTCAGATAGCTCCAGCTGCCCCTGGTTTTGCTGCATGGAAGCACAGCTCTCTTGCCACACTACACCCTCTCCTGCACTCAGAGGCCCAGTGACCTGGCAGCCTGTCCTCCTTCTGAGGGTTCCTTCCTAGAGTCTCTCCAGCTTCTCCTTGGCTCCTCTGGCCAGTACGATCCTCTCGGCCTCTCCAGCTTGCTCAAAGTGTGCCTGTGTGCTCTGCCTTTTATACTGACTGGGACACTTAACAGGTTTCAGGTGCGAATGATAGTGGGGGAGGCCTGACCTTGCCTGGACTCATTGTCAGGACAAAATGGCAACTGCCCATAGGAATCCCTGGTGCATTGGCTCTTATGGGTAATCTTCATAGCTCACGTTTTCCCTTTCTTCTTCTTAGTATTGTTCAAAAATGGGGAGCGGGAACATGTAATGGCACAGCACATATTTCCTAAAGGCAGAGTGGGCGTGATGGTGACTGAGCCCCTGAGCCTGCTTGGTCTTATTAGTGGGACAAGTTAATTGCATAGAATTATAGGCAATCTTCCTAGTCTCGGTCTTTGGGTTTTTATAGTATAGTGGATGAAGGGATTGTGGGAGTTGTCGTTTTTCTTAGGGATCATGGAAACACCATCTGGGTTCTTGTCAGGATGAAGGGGGAATATATATTGTTGTGGGTGAATGGGTTTTGGCCGATAATATCCCATGATGACTGAGGGGATGTTGGGTAGGGATGTATTGGAATGGGGGGATACCATGTCTCGCCAGAGGGTGTTCCTCCCACAGTCTCCAAGGGTCCCTTTCTCTGGTGATCCTCCCTCGCTCGTCCGCACCCAGGGTTGCAATCCAAAAGCGATGGCCCTCCCCTTGCCACCTGAGTCAGGGATCTCTGAGAATAGTATGGGAGAAACACCTCTGGTTTCTCACAGCTGGCATCAGATCAACCCCAAGAAGGGGTGTGCAACCGGAGACCCCAGGGACGGGTAGGAGCCAAAGGGGTTCCAGAGCAAGCCGGATGAGTCCCAATTAGCCAAGGACATCTGCAGAGTTGAAATTGAATAGCAGACCAGGAAGCCTAGGGACATTTACTACTCCATTGTGTAGCAGGTGGGAAGCCAAAGAGACATATTTAACGTTTGGTGTTGGTGCTGTGGATCAGGAAAAAGGCACCAAGACACTTGCCGAGGATAATATTGAAATCCTGCTTAAGGCAAGAAGCCCTTCTGTAATGCTGAGACAGTCTAGTGCGTGTTAGAAACCAGCCAAGAATCAAAGGTTTGGGCAAACGGCCATTAAATGATGTTGTGTTCTGTTGTTTTTTTCCTTTTCAATGGTAGGGCCCGGGATCAGGCTAGTTCGGGTTCTAGACGGCGAACAGACTTTATTTTGTATGACATCCCGACATGTACCCCTTTAGAATAAGGATGAGAGTTGTAGGGCTAGTTTGGGGTTTTAGGATTTAAATAAAACTACTGAGTTTAAATCACAATGGGTTGTCAGTTTCCTGATTCTGACTTAACACATTCCACAATGCAAAGTTAAAACCAGGATTGGACTATCATCTCCTAAATGGAATGTATCACGTTGGCATGTATGGGAGTAATTAATTCACTAGAGGGATCTAAGTTTGGTCTCGTGGTTACAGGCCCGAAACCCAGCCAGTCCATTAAGCCCTTCATCCTGCCATTGTCAAATGAGTACCTGCTAGTTGGGCAACACTAGGCATTGTTATTTGTTTATAGTGCCAAGAGGCACCCCTAGGGGAGATCTATCTCTACAGGTAAGCTTGCTGTTTTATAGCCAATTGACACAAAATGATATACGATGTGTAAGGGTGCAGAAGCAGGCAACTGATCAGGAGGGGTCATAATGATTAATAAAGACTTTTATTCTTTTCAAAAACCTAGCTCTCTCCAACTCCAAGAGAGGATTCCCTGCCTTACACTAAAGGATCTGCCAGAATGTCCACAAACTGAAAAACCACTGTCCTGAGTCAAAACCCTACTTCTGTCACTGATACTACATCTAAAGATTCTTAACCAAAAGTAAAGTTCTCTGACCAGCAGAATGACTCCCTTCCCCTGGTGTCTTAAAAGAAAGTCTCTTCAGCACCCCAATCGATACTAGCGGGAATGTCTGCCTTCCCCTGCTCTTGCTTTACACACAGTTCTAGATGTGGCCAGGAAGAATGACTCCCTTCCCCTGCTTCTCTGGTAATGTTGGAGCTGATTCCAGGGGTAATGACTCCCTTCCCCTGCTTCTCTGGTAATGTTCGAGCTGATTCCAGGGGTAATGACTCTCGTCCCCTAGGTAATGGTTTCACCAACGTTCCAATTGTGTCCAGGGGGCATGACTCCCTTCCCCTGGATATTATATCTTTGAGAACGGATGTCTGCTTTCCTTCGCCCTTGTTTCCAGTGTTCCTGTTGCTGCCGCTTGCACCTTCACCCACACCTGAAAGGCTCTTACTGCATCTTCGGTGTCCCTGACACGTGGCTCCACTTAGGTCACTCTCTCATTGATCTTCCCGCGGTCAGCCTAGATCAGTGACACCTCAAGCTCACCGACTGGATCTTGTTCTCCTTAGAGGAGCGTGTGTCTTGAATGGCAGCCATTATCTGGGCCAGCAACAGTGGTCCCACATCAGGTCTTATCCCCCCATAAAGCAGTCAAGGCTCTCCTCTCTCCTATTGCCATTTCACCATAGTAGGGCGTACCACTGCATCAGGCTACCCTGCCTTAGCTATCTAGCTCTCGTGCGCTGTTCTCCTCTGACGTGCACTCCAACCGATGTCTATTCTCTGGCCATTTTACTCTTGCAGGGTGTACAGTGTGCGAACCACTCTTCACCAGCAGGGCCTCACGGATCTGTTGGGGCCACCCAGAGGAGCCAGAAAGCGAATTCCGTCAAGTGGCCAAGTCACACTATGTAGTTTTCCTGTCCTCTACCTTCAAGGCATGGCCTGCTCCACATCCTCTGTGCCTGCCCCTGCTACTGCAGTAACCCCTAACTCCAGCCCGCAGGATCTCAATGCCGTCCACCCAATGTGGGGCTTTCTCCCCTCACTGTGTCTAAATGCCAATCCTGGTCACGCAGGAGATGGATCTCAGTGTAGGTGGTGCGCAGCATGCAGCAGGCCAGCCGCACATCTCATCTACAAGGAGGCGGTTGCCGAGGCACAGTCCTTCCCCAGAAGCCCTGCCTCCATGATGCTGGACCGCCTCACTACGTCGCCAAGCTCCGTTGTCTCTGACCCTTCCCCCCTTACAATGCCAGAGGAGGAAGAAGGCAGCATTTGCACCTCGGTCTCCCAACCGCTCCCCTCACCAGCATCAGCGCTCCGGGACACACACACATGCGTGTCTGATGTGTATGCCGGTTCCAATATCGACCACCAACCCGGTCTGAAGGCGGATGACCGCTGTGCCGAAGCAACACAGCCCCACTACTAAAATGGAGTCCTCCTCGATACAATCAGCCGTATTCCTCTTCTCTCACATCTATTTATTTTCCTTGGCGCTGCAGATGATCTCGCCCGGACGCCATATGCTCCCTGCTACCTACATGGAAATCTGTGCGCCACGGACCTGAAGGATGAGGTAAGGTTGGATATTTAGCAGGATTTACCGATGGTCAAGTGCAGTGCTCTGAAGGTTCATTACGTCTGCTGCATACGGCTCTCTGCCACACACCCCTTTTCCACCACCTTGCCCACTTTCTCTCCATTGGTTCTATATCTTGAACAGGTTGATCTGGTTCCCTTCCCCTTATGATTGTACCAATGTAACGTACTTCTCAAGGACTTCCAGGCCTCTCTGGCTTTCAAGTTTCTTTAACATCTCTGCTGGTATATGTGCTTCTTGCCAAGATTCAGTACTCTGGTTTCTAGGGTTCTCATAACCCTCCTTGTCAGTTTCTTTCTCTATCTCTCTAGGTTTCTGCTTTCCTTCCCCCATCCCTGGCAACCCGGGTACCTTCTATTCTATCCTTTTGGGTGTGCTGCAGCGGCATAGCATCCTAGCGGGGAATGTTGCTGTCTGCCCTTCTCTATAGTGTTTCCTCCAAGTAAGCGTCAGCTTCTCTTATTCTGCCCAATTCAGCAGTCTCTGTGGTCCTTGCATTCCAAGTGGAGGATGTGTCCTCCAGTCTGTCCTGGTCTTGGTGTAGTTTCCTGAGTCCCAGACCCACCACAGCTGCAGTGTGGTCACAACACCAGGTAAGATGGTCCTTCCGCCCCCATCGTTTACTTATCTAATTCTTCCAGATTCTGCAGTCTCTGTCACATTCACGTTCCAATGGGAGGAGACGTACCTCTGGTCTGTCCTGACCTCAGCGTAGTTTCCCATGTCCCAGAGCCACCACGGCTTCAGCATGGTTATGCCACCAGGTAAGACGGTCCTTCTGTCTATGCCTCTTACTTGGCTGCTCTGTCTTCTCTCTGCGTCCACGCTATCGATGACTTCGTGGTGTAGTGCTGCACCGCCCCTTCAGGACGCCTTTACGTCAGAGGCTTGCCTCTGCCTAGGATTCTTCTATCTCCATTCAAGGTTTTTCGTTGCTTTATTCTCATTGCTGTACTTCAAAGGGGAATGTTGCTTTTCATTAGTTACTGCCATTCCCTTGAACTCATAATGTGTTTGCTCTTCATAAAATCTACTTGCCAATACCTGCAATCTGCTAAGTCTTCATCCTTTAGTATTTGAGCATCAGGAACATGAAAATCAAGGATGAAACCCCACACACTGTTTATTTATATAGCGCTCTGCTGAGTTCGCTCCAAATCACAACAGAAAAATGACGGGAGAACCTGGAATAAGCCAACAAACATGGTTCGTGAAGTATAGCTCAGTGGCAACGTGCTCGTCTTGGAATCATCACTGCGCAGAGCAACACAGTTTCGAAGTGCGTTATAAAAAAAACAATTATAATTATAATCGGCTCTATGTGTTTTTTCCGAATCAAATTACAGAGAATGTTTTTACAACAAAACTTTTATAATGAAAAAATATTTTTTTGTGTGTTTTTTTATTATTTTGTTTTATTTGAAGGGGTTCCCCCTCCAGGCCCCTGTTTCCCTATGCTTTTAATCTCACCCCAACCTCCTCCACACCTGTGTTAAACCCTTACCCCACCATCCATATACATATATATATTTTTTTATTCGATATTTGTTCGTTATTATTGTTTCGTTATTAAAGTCATTCTGTTTTTTAATCGTTAAAAACACTGGATACCACATGAATCCTCAGCGTGTGGAATATAGGAGCTGCAACAGGATCCTGGTGTCTTGGAATACAACAGTGAACTTGGGCCTTCCAAGTAGAATAATACACCCTTTTTCTACCCAGGTACAGATTCTTGCATGAAGTCTGAAGCTGCTTGTGAAATGCCCTTAGGAACCCATCTAGCCCCGAACTCTTCCAAGCCCTAAAATAAAGAGATCCAGAGAGAAGCAGTGGGTGAGGGCCAGCAGCCGGGTCTGTCATTCCCAGTGGAATGGAAGGCAAACGACTTGGGATGTTTGAGCACATTTCCAGTGCCAGTGGGTACCAAGCCTGCCTTGGTTGAAGGCGGAAACGCCAAATCTAGTGAGCCATTCAGTTCCGAGCATCCAGGAGGGCCCTTGGAATTCGAGATAAAGAAAGAAACATGTAATGCTAACCTGGACAAGAATACATCTGTGGCGACAGTGGCTTGGCCTGGCCCGGAAGAATGTTGGAATCTAAACCTTTAGTCTGGAAGTGAGAAGGTCGATTGTGAATGTGCCCCAATCTGCCGGAACAGTATGAAGAATTGGCACATGTAGACACCAGACACTGGAATCCCGCCATTCCCTGGACCACCAGTCTGCCATTGGGCATCACGCTGCCGGAAGATAGTTGGCCTGCAGCTGAATGCGTAGAGGAAGGTAATATTCCCAACATGTCCTGGCTATGACTGCCATTGCGTTGGAGAGAGAGTTCACCGAAGTAGTTGACATATCGCACTGCTGACACATTGTCCGTGCAGCGCAGAATCGAGACCATGGGTCCAGTTCTTTGCAAAGCTTCAGCCTGCAAGAAACTCTAAACAGTTTATGTGCGACTGTGCTTTCCAAGGTGACAACGGACGTCATCCCAAGATGTCTCTACGCTTAGGCTTCCCAGCTTGCGCTAGGCTCACCTCTGACTGTCGATCTGGGAATTAATTGAAAATTGCACTGCCATGCCAAGCATCCATGTGGTTTTGCCACCGCCCTTCTCTTTCCTGGCGCTCCACGTCCAGGATTTGATCTGCGTGTGACCTGCCCCGCCAAAACAGATTGACCATTTGGTGTTTCAGAGCCATGTCATAAAGGGGTCCTGGAAATATTGGTAAAATGGATGAGGATAAAAGACTTCTTAGGATCTCCAAGTGTTGTAGGCAAATCACCAGAAAAGACCACACTACTTAGTTCTCCCTTTTGCACAAACTGTAACAAGAAAGATGGAAAGAGGACTGAATCTAGTTAGTTGGAACCCTAGAAATGTCAATGTTTGAGATGGGTGTGTGTCACTTGTCTTGATGATCAACAGTCACGCCAATGATTGTAGGAAACGCAAAATGTATTGTAAGTGAGATAATCCTTCCAGTCGGAAGCACACCGTGATCAGTATAGGTCACAGAGAGAAATTAATAGATGAATACTCTCATTTCTCCGCATAGCCACCACAGGATGTAGACACTTTGGGAAATACCATGAAAGTGAAGCCAAACCGAAAGGCGTGCTTGCCCCAACTGAAGTAGTGAAAATCTCTCTGCGGTGGAGATCTACCCACTGAAAGCTGTGCATCCTTGAGTTCTGGCCTCGCCATCTAGCCCCCAGGCTGAAGCACATCTCGGAGAAGAGCGACCATTCTGTTTTGAAATATTGATGAACCCAAAATTGATCAAGAAACTTGAGGTTTATAACTAAAAAAGGTTTATCTTTTTTTCACTGAAAAGACATTGCCCCCAAAACCCTACAGGGTAAGAAGGACATCTATCTGTTGTTTCGTTACTTACTCCAGTAAACTGTATATCTCCAGAGAAATGTGACCCTCTCCCTCTCTGAAAACCTGGATGTATTTGTGGTGAGAATTTAGAAAAGGTGGTATCATGAATAACATCCCTTATACCTTCTATTTCTAAAGAGGGTTGCTGGGAAGTATTTTCCAATGTTTTTCTCCAAATGTCGTATTTGACCCTGGAACCTTTGTTGGAATGAATAGGGAGGAACACTTACTGTTGAAATGTACCCCTGTTTCATCTCCTTGCATAACTTGTCCCCACTGCAGCAAGAAAACCAGTGTTAGGTCGTGAACCATGACATCTGAATCTCTGCCCGTGCGTGCTCCAAAGCAGGCTTGCCCCTGTGCCTGGCTGACCGAATGGTATCTGCTTCGACCGACCTGGGATGAACACAAGAGGATGGAAAATATGCTTCATTGAACACGTTGTTCACTCTCCAGGGAGAGGGTGGTGGCTACATAGTGGCTAAGTTGCATCACATCACTATCCTGAACAGAAGACCCTCTATATTGGTTAGTTGAGGGATCTGCTAAACACCCTCGATTTCACTTTAGCTTCAACAGAATGCTCTACCTTTCCGAACTCAGGGAGACACTGGTATCGAGAATCTTCATGAGAGGCCCGGCCGTATCCAAAAGTGTATCCTGGTAACTAAAACCAGACCATGTCCCCTCCCTTTTTGGAATCCTCTCCATACATTGAACATTATTATTTTTTTTTATTTATTTGAATTTAATTGCATAGCAATTTTTACAAAAAGACAAACAAACATTTAAGGTGAAAGTCCACGATCTCCCGTTTTCCTCATTTTCCGGCAACCATTTAGTTTGCAAGCTCACAGGTCCCACCACGAAGTAGAATTCTGGTCTGTGATTCCTTTGCAGTCCGATGTTGCTGGATAGCCTTTCCGAATAAAGTGGACTACTGCGATCACACATGACGTGGAGATGGTCGTCCAGTGTTTTTAGGGAATCGAAAAAGAGGTGTTAGAAATTGGTGACACTCTGCAGCCAGGCCGGGACAATTAATCATCACATGTTTGATGGATTCGTTTTCAGACTCGACCTTGCAGAATCTACAGCCTGATGATATGTTTGTGCCTCTTATAGACAGGATTTCGTTAGTTGAAATTAAATTAAGGCGGATTCTCATGAACGTGTCCCTGAATCGCTGATCCGGAAACTTAAGAAGATACAGCATCAGCTAATTTCGCTTCCGAGCGGGATATGGATCTTTCCAGCCAGTTCAGAAGCACTCGCTTTGTCCAAGGTTCAAATCCAGTCCACACGGAGCAGTTTTTCTTTTACCCGCATGGGGTTTTTAATAAGGTCGTCTTCCGAGCAGCACAGGTCTGCCAAGAGTTTTTTAAGATCACACACCCAGTTGGACAAACTTACAGATGGATTGATCTTAATTTCTTTCTTTATTAGGCCCTACACCTTTGGACAGCTGGCTAGCATTGTTTTTCGATATAAAGATAGCCTTTTCCATTCCACTACTGCTTCGAAAGATGACAATGATAGTTCTCTGCGCAGGACATCAATCTGAACTGAGTCTGGAAGATTTAATGTCTTTTTCCAGATGATTGATTCCATCTGCTGGGATGCCCAGGATTCCATCAGAGTCGTATGTTAAGGACGGAACTATCTTCCCCTTATAATATGTTATGGCTGCTGCCAAAGAGAATCGTCCAAATTTTGCGTCCATGATTTTGACTTGGCTCACCAGTTGTTTAGCTTTAGTTTTCAGGTCTTCTAAGAAAGGGGTCTCTACCAAGCTGTTTTGTGGTGGTGCCCACATAGTTAAAGGTCGCCACTTTTTTCGATCGGATTCGAATCCACTTGCCATGTAAACCGATCGGTCTTCTGGATCACTTGTTTAAATTGCATGATTTTGGTATTAGCTTGATTAATTTCGAGATGATTCAAGGCAGTGTATCTCTGCAGGTTGTCCAGCTGCCTTTGTAAGCCAATTCTTGTTTGGTCTATTAAAATAAGATCGCCCGTGTAGACCAAACGGGTCACTTTCTCACTGCCTATTAAGGGAGGGAATGATCTCCGATTTGGCTCAAAGTGGTGGATATCCGAGGTAAAAAAGTTGTAGACTGCCGGTGATAGTGGGCAGCCCTGCTTCACCCGCTGATATGTCGAAATTTGTGATGTCAAGAGCCCAGCTTGATTCAGCCGGACCTGGATTTTAGTTTCCGTATGAAGCGCCTTTAAGGGGCTTAATATGGTTTCTGGGCATCCCAGGACTTCTAACTTCGTCCAAAGGAGTTGACAATCAACTCTGTCGAAGGCTTGGACAAGGTTCACAAACGCTATGAAAAGATCACTTTTTCTTTTGTGCGTCTTGTGTTTCAAGATACTTAAGAGCATTATGTTTACAGAGGTTCCCATGGTTTTGACGAATCCCGTCTGGAAAGGGTCGATTGCGTTGATACTGGTTGTCCAGGCCACACATTTTTCCAAAAGGAAAGTTCCAAAACTGTTGCTTATTACATCCAATAACACTATTGGTCTGAAGTTCTTTGGGTCAAACTTGTCTCCTTTTTTAAAAATTGGGACTATCACCGCTAGCTTCCAAGAAGCTAGGACTGTTTTTGCTTTCGAGATGTCACAGAAGATAGCTTGAATGAAGGCCTTTGGATGTTCTTTTAGGATTGCATTTGTCAATCCATCAGGGCTGGGTGCCCTTGATCTATTGAGCTGTTTTATTTTTTCCATAATTTCATGTGGACTGTAATAAAAATTCCATGTTACAGTTGTTTCCAATGGCTCTCCAGGTCTGCTATGATGGTGTGGGTCGTCAAAAAGGGAGGCAAAGTGAGATGTCCAGGCCCTCTCGTTTACACTGTTAGAAGTAACCTCTGGTTTTGTCTTTGCGGCACCTTTAACCAGTGCCCAAAAATCTTGGGATTTTTTGTTACTGAGAGTTCTTAGCATTTGTTCTGCGTCTTATTGTAGTAGCTTGTGTTTGTGTTGTTTTATCCAAGCTTTGTAGGCTTTAATGAAGAACACCGCATTGAGTTTGAACTCCGTGTTGGATGATTTTGCGTCCTGCCGTTTGATGCGCCTCACAGCCCTTTTTTTCTCATGTACTTCAAGATCAAAAGTGTGGCGTCGCATGGTAGCAGTCTTCTTACTAAGAGAGCCACAACTAAATGGAAGCAGGAGCGGTCTGTAATCCGGGACTTTTTGAGGGGCTATGGCAGTGTTTTGTGCTTCATAGAACTTTTTGGTGATTGCTGTTATGTCGTCGTGGGTTAAGCGAAGTCTGTTTCCGGCATTATTAGATTGTAAACCCGCCGGCATTGTGGAGAGTCAGGCCGTGCTGATCTGGGGAAGCAGTAGTTCCACAATATTGTGGTCACTGTTAAGTGTCCTTCTGATGGTAATGCCTGAAGTTAGTTGAAAAATGTCAGGCGAGACGAAGATGTGATCCAGGTCCCCAGATTGAGAGTCCCTTTCCAATGTGGGGATGTTTGCATGATCCGGACCTTCCTTTGTGTTTTTATTTTTCTTGACTTGAAGTAAGCCTCTCGCCTTCGCAAAGCTAGACCATTTACGGCCTCTTGAGGCGGCCGTGTTGGAAGCATTTTGGGGCTTTGATCCTTTTGTTGGGATTTCCAGCACTATGTTTAGATCCCCACAGATTATGGTGGAGTCTAGCTCATTTTCTGCCAGAGCTTTATCCAATGTTGCCGTGACCAGGTCAATAAAATTGTCATCTGAAATTGCTGCCGGGTTCCAGTAACATGTAACTAATAGCAGGTTACCAGGGCTGCTAATCTTGTTAGAATCGATCGTTGATTGCCATTCCACAATGGTCGCCAAACAGGACAGGTCTGAAAAGATGGTTTTGGTGAGGCGTAGGCCAACTCCTGTTCTAATAGCTATCAAGAGGCCTGAGTAGGGGCATCCCTTGTCGCCCTTAGCTGCATCTACTGTTATCACATCGTACCCGACTAGGTGCGGGCGGTCAATCAGCCAAGTCTCTTGTAAGCAGAGTATATCATAGTCACCCAGGTTTACGTCGCTTGGAACAGTGAGCTGGTGAAAACCTCTAGTGGTCCAGGATGCCAGCCTTAAAGGCGTCTCTTTGATTTTGTCAGTGTGACGGGTGGATTCCAGTTTCCGCTGTGATTTAGTCCAAAACTCCTTTGCCGGACAGGTACCCTATGCTGGGTGGCTATGCTTTCTCTTACAAAGTGCGTCCTGGATCCATGACCAGTCGCCAACAGTTGGTTCGTAGGTGTCTTTTTCAACCTGGTGCCCTGCCTCAAGGCCATCTGAAGGCAAGTTCTCTTGAATCACAGTTATCTTAATGTCTGGGCGGGGACCAGATGGCTTTCTACCGATGTTCAGAGGGTCGAGGTACGGCTGTGATTTCAACGCTGTCGAAAGCTCATTTTTTTCCTCACTTGGCAGGCCAAACTCCTCTTCGGTGGTTTGAGGCTGGCCACGTTCTCTGGTTATTAGTCCTACCCTAGTTGGTGTAGGGGGTCTTGATTGTTCCATCGGAATTAGATCAAATCCTAAGATTCAAAGGTTTTCTGTCTTGTTTGCCAGCATTGAACGGACCAGTTGTGATGGAATATGCAGAAAAACGGAATCTGTCCGAATTCTACAATTTTGATGTCTTCAGACCTTAGATATCGCAAGTTTGGAATGCTTTGCAAAATCTGGACAATTGTTCTGCGATTCAGAATCAGGTTTATGGTTTTGTCCAGGATGGATTCCAGTTTAAAAGACTTGTTTCTTCTCAAATCGATTCGCTGGTGCAAATCCTTGTGAGGCTTGCGATTGCCTCCAGGCAATCGTCTGGCAAGGGTAGGACATCTTGAGCCAGTGTTGAAGGGGTGGAATCTCTGGCTACTGGATTTGCCATGGTTGGTAGTAGTAGGAGGGTCTATAGATCACTTCTGGTGGTGTGAAGGAACACAGTTGGGCCCCGCCTTTGATGATTCCATATGTTCACCATCCTCCCCTGTGCTTGATTTAGATCTGTGGTTCGAGGTGGCCTTTTGGTTTTCCAGGCCCTGCGCGGATTTAAATGCATCAAATCTTGATTTTTCGTTAAGGTTTCTCCTTTTGTCTGATAATGTCAAAAATGTTGGTGAGCTTGGCAAGCCGGGGACTACTGTTCCTTTAAGAGTGGCCACAGCTTTTTCGTTAAGGATTCTCCTTTTTTCAGATAGTGTCAAAAATTCTGGTGAACTTGGCATGCCCAGAGCAGCGGTTCCATCGCACGGTGCCATTGCTTCGTCATCTTCCTCTGTAGTTCGCAGTTGCGAAAGGTTGATTAAATCTGTGAGAGGCTCTGATGATTCACTGGTGTGTGTATCTTGCTCCACACCAGGATCATCTTGTACACACGGAGTTCCGAGTGGGAGCCGATGGGCGATAACCAAGGATTTGTCAGTTGCACTGCTATCTGGACGGTCTTCATTGCAAACTCGGGAGGCTGTGTCTTTTTGTCCTCGACCCAGGGTGAACTGGACGTCAGTTGGATGGCTCGCAGCGTTGGGATCTGATTTGCCGGGCTTCACATTTCTTTTCTCAAAGATCCAAAAGTCTTTGTTTCTTTGGTCCTCGTGGTTGTTCACGAATGACACGGTCCTGAGTTGCTGCCCAGGGGGTGAGGACCGTAGTTGATCTGCCAATTTCAGGACTACACAACCATTACTGGATCCTCATGGTGGGGGGCCGACAGGAATAGGCCGCTGCCCCCCAGAAGGCTTTGTTTTTTCCTCGTCTTGGGGTTGAAGTAGATTCAAAAGGCCAGCTGTTTGTGTTGAGACTTCATGCATGTCTCTTGTAAGGTCGATTTGGGGAAGCACAGTTAGATTTGGAACTGTCGCAACGGAAGGTGTGGGTTGGGCTTACTGCGAAACGCTTATCGGTTGGCAGCCCGCATCTAAAAGAGTCCGCTTGGTTGTTTGAGGCAGATGTGGCGGTTTCTCTAAAGGTGTGACAAAACCTTCCATGAATATTAATTTGGTGTGTATCATGGCGATCAAAGACGTGTGGTCTCTCAGGGTGTCATTTATGCCTTTTTGCAAAGGGTGCCAGAGCAATAGTAATAGAGGACATGAGTGACATAAGGTCCAGTTTCTTGGGAGTGGTGCAAGGCTTCTGGTCAGAGATGCTCTCTCGACTTCTCTCGGTCCGATGCGGAGAAGTGGATGTCGACTTGCTTCTTTCTAAGTTAGGCAACGTGAGCGGATAGAAGTGGCGGTGGCTGCTCCTCCTCTTTTGAGTGGGTTGCGTTGGTTTCAGGAAGCCATCCTGGGAATTAATAGGTGGGTCTGTCGCCCTAGCCTGGGGTACGTGAGCCTCTATCCTTGGCACACTTAGCCTGATGGGAGACAAAAGACCAGTGCTCCGGGCTTGGACACTAGGTGCTGCAGGCTCCGGTGAGATCTGGTGCAAATAAGGTGACGTAGGATCTCTTCGATCTGGTGGTGTAGATAAAAGCGAGCGATCTGCGGCTTTTGGTTACGTATCCATTTTCTTTTTGTTTAAGGTCTTTACGCTTGACACTTCCTTATCAAGGATGTATAAGGCGGGAGTTTTCTCCATTGGGATGGCAGGCCGGGAGCCTACAGGTCTAATGGTGATGCTGCTTTAAGGGGGAAAAAGGACACGTCTTTCATGGCGTTTGAGGCACACTCCAGGGCCTCCGCATCAGAGAGGTTGTGAGGAGAAGTGCCAGTTTGGTCCGGGCCCATCAATCTTTGTTTCAAGAAACAAGTTTTTAAATCAGTCGATAATAATGGGTGGTGTCCTTTGATTTTTCTATAAACTTGCTTTAGCGTTTTTTGTGCATCTGCACCGGGAACAAAGAGAGCTTGTTGTTTGCTTGTTTCCATGGGCAGACGCCCCTGTGAATGCCCCTGCAGAGGTTTGTGGCGTGGTTTCCTTGGTGGGAGCTTAGCCACTCTGCCCGCTGAAGAGCCACAGGCGACGACAACGAGAGTTGCATCCTTCGCTGTGCCGCTGGCGTGTTGAACTGGCGCGACGGCCGCTCGGGGGCTAAGAAGCCCAGAGGGCGGCGGGGAGAGGGCTCCCCCTCCACCCGCCACCCCCAGGTCAACATGCCCCCTCGGCCCCCCTTCGACAGGGGTCAGCTCCAACGGCTCCACGCCGCCCTCCAGGGAGGCACCACCCCCACCAACCTCCAGGCCGTGCGAGCCAGGCAGAGGATCAGGCGGGAATCCAGACAGAAGACCGAGGCAAGCATCGACAGCAAAGGCCGGACTTGCCACCACCGGGGCCGCCACCCGGCTGTCCTCAAGCGGTAAGTGAGATTCGTTTAGCACAGGTCGATTGTCAAGCCGGTGAGCCTGGATTTGAGCAGTTATAGTGCTAAGGGGGGCACCCGGTGTCCAACAGTTAGGTGGGTGCAAGGGTGGCGGTGGCCGCTCTGTATTTGCACCAATGGTGTTATAAGGGCTGTGTCCCGTGTGGTCAAGAGGCCCATGTAACTGTGAAAGTGAAAGTATGGGCAATGTTGAATCTGATGGTGGTGACAAAGCGAGTCCCAATAAGGTGTTCACTGGGGGAGCAGAGTCAAGTGTGTTTAATACCTCGAGGGCTTCCGTGCTTATGTTGCTCCACTCCTGGATGTTGCAGCTCCCGGAGCTTGGAGAAAGGCAAACAAGAGTCAGCCTGCAGGGCGGGGGGGAGAGAGAGGAGGCTCGAAGGGCGTCAAGGGCTGTAGAGGGGATTTAGTCAGTCTTACCTCCTCCTCACGCCGACGGGCGCTCCGGAACAAACTGCCTTTTTCCGACATTCCGAAACCAGCCAGGCACGGAGGTGGTAAAAGCAGGTCACAGCCCTCAGTCCTCAGCAGCCCAGCAGGACTGTTACTCCCTGTTACTCTGCGTACGCTCCGCGGCACAGAGGGGTCTTTGAGGAAACAGTTGGTGGGTCCGCCCACAAACAGGAAACCAATGAAGCAAAGGAGCAAGGGAGAGACTCTGATAGTCCACTGCAGGACTGTTACTATCTGTTACTCGCGGCTGCTCTGCAGCACGGGGCGGTCTTTGAGGAAGCAGTTGGTGGGTCCGCCCACAAACAGGAAACCAATGAAGCAAAGGAGCAAGGGAGAGACTCTGATAGTCCACTGCAGGACTGTTACTCTCCGTTACTCCGCGGCCGCTCTGCGGCATGGAGGGGTCTTTGAGGAAGCAGTTGGTGGGTCCGCCCACAAATAGGAAACCAATGAAGCAAAGGAGCAAGGGAGAGACTCTGATAGTCCACTGCAGGACTGTTACTCTCCATTACTCCGCGGCTGCTCCGCGGCACGGAGGGTTCTTTAAGGAAGCAGTTGGTGGGTCCGCCCACAAATAGGAAACCAATGAAGCAAAGGAACAAGAGAGAGACTCTGATAGTCCACTGCAGGACTGTTACTCTCCGTTACTCCGCGGCACGGAGGGGTCTTTGAGGAAGCAGTAGGTGGGTCTGCTCACAAACAGGAAACCAATGAAGCAAAGGAGCAAGGGAGAGACTCTGATAGTCCACTGCAGGACTGTTACTCTCTGTTACTCCGCGGCCGCTCCGTGGCACGGAGGGGTCTTTGAGGAAGCAGTTGGTGGCTTCGCCCACAAACAGGAAACCAATGAAGCAAAGGAGCAAGAGAGAGACTCTGATAGTCCACTGCAGGACTGTTACTCTCCGTTACTCCGCGGCACGGAGGGGTCTTTGAGGAAGCAGTAGGTGGGTCCGCTCACAAACAGGAAATCAATGAAGCAAAGGAGCAAGGGAGAGACTCTGATAGTCCACTGCAGGACTGTTACTCTCCGTTACTCCGCGGCCGCTCCGCGGCACGGAGGGGTCTTTGAGAAAGCAGTTGGTGGGTCCGCCCACAAACAGGAAACCAATAAAGCAAATGAGCAAGGGAGAGACTCTGATAGTCCACTGCAGGACTGTTACTCTCCGTTACTCTGTGTCTGCTCCGCGGCACGGAGGGGTCTCTGAGGAAGCAGTTGGTGGGTCCGCCCACAAATAGGAAACCAATGAAGCAAAGGAGCAAGGGAGAGACTCTTGTAGTCCACTGCAGGACTGTTACTCTCCGTTACTCCGTGGCCGCTCTGCAGCACAGAGGGGTCTTTGAGGAAGCAGTTGGTGGGTCCGCCCACAAACAGGAAACCAATGAAGCAAAGGAGCAAGGGAGAGACTCTGATAGTCCACTGCAGGACTGTTACTCTCCGTTACTCCGCGGCACGGAGGGGTCTTTGAGGAAGCAGTTGGTGGGTCCGCTCACAAACAGGAAACCAATGAAGCAAAGGAGCAAGGGAGAGACTCTGATAGTCCACTGCAGGACTGTTACTCTCCGTTACTCCTACATTGAACATTAGTGGTGCACAACCCAGGTAGAGAGAGCCTCAGGCATTCCGAATTCATGAGGGTTGTAGAAGACAACTCTCGTCCAGTTAAAATCTGGGCTTGAATTTATTGAGACGTGCAGCAGGAGATGCCACTTCTAGGAATTAGGATGCATTAAGACCGATGGGTCAAACACATTTTTGCCACTAGGGTTTCTAATCCCACTGAGTCCTTCAGTGTCAATATCTGACATCATCTGACCTGTGTCCATTACAGCTACTTCTTCAAGTGCATCGTATTAAAGAGGAGAAGACCCATTGTGTGTCCCATTTGGGGGCTGAATGCGGAGCTGGAGATTTCCTTGCACTACTGGCTGGTATCGATACATTGCAGTCAGTGGGTACCATATGTATGTTAGCCAATTTGGATAGAACACCTGCCATCAGTGACCTGGAATGTAAGAGGTCAATACATGCTTGCAAATCTTGACAGTAATTCTCCTGCTGTTCTCATTCTCCTTGCCCTCTCTTCCGCCTTTGACACAGTCAACCACTCTATCCTCATAAAGCGGCTCCAAGATACACTGGGTATATCAGACCGGGCACTGGATTGGTTGACCTCACTGACCGCCTTTTCCAGGTGCTTCTGGATTCTTTCTCCTCCACCACCCCTCTCTATACTTGTGGTGTTCCCCAGGGCTCTATCCTCTCACCTTGGCTTTTCAACATCTACCTTGCTCCTCTTGCTCACTTGATCTCTGCCTTCTCCCCAAACTTCCAGTGCTATGCAGATGATAAGCAACTCTTCTTCAAACTCCTCTCCTCCTCCTTTCCTTCCTCCTCTATCATCCCTGACTGCCTATCTGCTATCCAGTTCTGGTGCACCTCCAATGATCTCTGTATTAATGCCAGTAAGACTGAGATTCTTCCTATCGTGACACCTGTTCCCTGCTTCTCATGTGCACTCTGGCCGCCCTCTATGGGCTCTCCTCCTTCTCTTTCCACTGAAGCCAGAAATCTCAGGGTCATCTTCAACTCCACTCCCTCCTTAATTTCTCACATCTTGGACCTGCTGCAGCCTCTTCCTCAACCTGCCTCTTTCTTATCTCTGCCCTCCAACTAATCCAGAATAGCACTGCAAGACTTATCCTTGGCCTCAAGCCCAGGGACCGTATCTCTTCAGCTATAACATCTCTACACTGGCTCACGGTTGCTGCTCTGTCTTGGGCCTAGGACCGCTCTACCTGTCTTTCTCACTAAATACTCTCCTTCCAGACCCCTTTGCTCTTCTCACTCCCACTCTCTGCTGGTCAAATGTTATTCCATCCAGAGAGCTGGGGGCAGATCTCTCTTCTGCTGGCTCCCTCCTCTGGAACAGTCTCCCCCTCTCTCTCCGTCTTGAACCGGTTCACCCCAAGTTCTGCAAACTACTCAAGACTTCTCTCTTCTCCCCTCCTTCCCTCTCTCCCTCCCAAGCTAACAGCCCCCTCAGTCACTGAGATTGGCTGCCAGGCCCTCAAGAGTTCATATAGGGTCCTGGCCTTCCACTCAATCGCCACCAGCATCCGCACAAGCTCTGCACTCGCTGTTGAGCCCACAACTGCCTGTTGAGTGGCTTGTCTCAGGCGCGCACTTACCTGCTTGGCATTAGACTTCCCTCCTCTCTTGGGATGTCTCCGCCCATGCACTTACCTGCTGCCTGCAACAGGCACCACTGGCACCTGTCTGTTGGGTGGCATGTCAGAGGCACACACTTGTCTGATGCGTGTCGGATCTCCCTACTCACTTGGGATGTCTCCACCCATGCACTTACCTGCTGCCTGCTACAGGCACCTCTGGCACTTCCCCCTGGAGTACCCTCTAGCACTCACACCTAAATCTGGCTAACCAATTCAGAAAAGAACTCTGTAGCCGGATCCCCCCCATCTTCCATTTTATTGCTGAGAAGCTGGAAAGGGACATAGTCACATGCATCTCTGAGCATGATGTAAGATATTGAGGCATACATAACACAAGGAAATGCAATCTGGAATCGCCTGTCTCCCAGGGTGGCGGGAGGGCAAAAAGGGCATGTGAGAGTTACTTTCCTCTTCATGTTCCGCTTAGGTTTCTTCTGCTCAAAGATTATGACCCCCTCCGCCCCCATGACCATATACTTCATTTGTAAAGGCTGGCCTTGAAGATAGTGGGCCTCATTACGAGTTGGCCGGTAAAAACGGGTCCATTACCGGCATACCGGTAAGAGCGGGTCCGTGCTCGTATGAACCCGCTAATAGCGGGTGATTACGAGTGCGCGAGCACGCGCGAGCCCCCATGCCGGTAATGGTAATACCGGCATGCCGCTAAAGGCCCTCCAACCCCCCCTATACCGGCATCACGGGACCCGCCCATAGCAGTACCGCCTCATACCAACCCCTAAATACCGGCATGGTAATACCGTGTTTGCAAAAAACTGACCCGGAAATTACATCATCGCGCAGGAACGGGAAATGGGCCGGCGGCCATCTTTAAAAACACAATCCATTGCCACCCTCCCCAACCACCAGTTCTTTTGTGTTGTGCTGTGGCAGAATAGAAGCAGGATGTCCAAGGCTACCAGGAAGGCGACCCCCAGGAAGCTCAAACAGCGTTTTTCAGACGCTGAGCTAAGTATGCTCGCTGACACCCTGGCCCAGCATGCGGACACCATCAGGAGCACCGACATGAAGCCTGCGGCCCAGACCAATAAGAAGGAGGTATGGCAGGAGGTCGCACAGAGGGTGTCGGCAGTGGGAACCACCCCAAGGAGTGTGTGCGACTGTCGGAAGCGGTGAGATGACCTCCGCCTCAGGGTGAGGAAGATCCTGTCGGAGAAGAGGAGGGCCGCAATGGCGACAGGCGGAGGCCCACACTCCCCAGTGAAGTTGACAGCATCGGAGGAGACAGCCAGTACCTTTATAGATCATGAATCCATAGAGGGAATCGGAGACCAGGAGGTGGGCGCCGCATCATCCACAGAAGAAGGTGAGTGACCCATCACATCCGTGTAGGCTAAACCATGATGTGGCACAAGTGATGTGGAAGTGAGACTAGCCAAGGCAATGCATGTCCCAGGCCCACATCAACATATCCAGTCAAGAATGTGTGCCACACCCTGCTACACATGCATGCTGAGTGCCAATCCCAATCCCAACACAAGTGCAACATGACCCAACCGTGCCCATGGAACTCACCACACATCCACCATACCAATGCCATGCCACCAGCCGTGCATTGATTGCCCACATGCCCCCTCAGAACACCAACTGCCACACACCTAAAATAATTTGATGCATGAATGTATGAATATATCACAGCGCAATGGAATATCACTGCCATGTGACACCATCACTGATGACTTGCATCTCTTCCATCCCCCAGGCACCGATGAGGAAGATGGCATGCAGGACAGGGGTGCAAGTTCATCCACTGCACGGCAAGGGACCAGGGCCACCGCCACCACCCAGCCCAAGAAACTGCCCAGAGCAACAGGCAGTGTGCCACTCCGGGCAGTAACCCTGCAGGAAACACCTGCACCCACTGTCCAGAAGCAGCCACCCACAACAGTGGGAGGCATTTCTATTCATGATCCGCCAACAACCGCGGACGTTGTGGATGCAGAGGTGGAGAATGAGGGTGACATCATGTCCGGCACACCCACCCGAAGCCCCATTACCAGCATCCCTACCCCTACAGAGGCAGAGAGCATGTACAATCCCTGCCTCCACGTCTCGGACCTTGGTGAGTCAGACATATGCCTCTTTGAGGAGGAGTGTGCCCTGGACGTGGGCACCACACAAGTGCCATCCACCACCCTGCCTACCACCACCCTGCCTACCACCACCCTGCCTACCACCACCATGCCTACCACCACCCCAGTCACCAGCACTCCTGCAGCCAACGACTCCTTCGAGGCTCGCCTGTCAAGGGTTGAGGCACAACAGGAGTCGATGCTTGAACTGAGGCGGAAAAAAATATCAGATGGAAATGACTCCATGAGGGCCATTGCCACAGCCATCGCAGCCAACACTGCTGCTGTTGAGGCATCCACAAGTGCCATGAGGGAGTGTCTGGGGGCACTTACGCAGGCCCTGCTTGTATGCAGCGCCCACACCTTGTGGCAGGCATGGGACTGACCATCGACACCTCCACTGCAACAACCCCTTCTACCTCGGCCCAATCGAGCCCCGTGCGGATGACGCGGAGGAGTGCACGGCGCTTGACTATGGCACCCCCGGATCCCAAAAAACCAAAGAAATAGAGTGGGCAGACAATGACATTTGAAAAGGGACCAGTGTTTGTTGTACATATGGGGACATTTGGGGGGTTTGTAGGGTGGGCGAGGGAGTTTACTTGGGTATTTTTGGGGTTTGTAGGGTGGGTGAGGGAGTTTACTTGGGTATTTGTGGGGTTTGTAGGGTGGGTGAGGGAGTTCACTGGGGGTTGTGAGGGGATTATGTTCACATTATCACGTGTCTGGAAAATACACCCGTTGTGTGCAAGAAAATCATTGGCTGGACATACTTCTTTTTGTGCATGTACATTTAATGTGTGATGGGGCACTTCTGACAAAACAAGTGTGCATGTCCACATGCAGCCAGTGGGTCACAGGCACATTACTTTCATGGTCCCTGCGTTTCAAAAGTATTTGTCAATTAGTGCTTGGTGTACAGCATGGCCATCCCATGCATCACGTACTGGCAGGGGGCTCCTTCGCCTCCGTCTCCATCCCCTTCATCCTCACCCGGCCCATGCATGTCAATGTCAGGTGGCAGTGGTACATTCCTTTGGACGCACATGTTGTGCAGCATGACACAGGCCATGGTGATCTCTGCCACCTTCTCAGGCCTATTTAGGTGTGCCCCACCAGACCTGCTTAGGCAGCGGAACCGCACCTTCAACAGGCCAAAGGTCTGCTCAATCACAACACGGGTATGAGTGTGCACACGATTGTACTCCTCTTCATGGCTGTTCCGCGGGTTCCGCACAGGGGTAAGTAGCCACGGCCTCAAGGGATATCCTCCATCACCTGCAAGCAGATACAAATAGGTGCGTGTCACTATGAACTGCCACCTTCAGGGAGCACAGTCATGGCAGCAGCTATTTGGTGTGGGCATGCACATGTCCCAGTATGTGTACAAAATAGTCACCTATATGCAATGTATACTGTAAAGAGGTGCGGTACTCTGGATGGGGTTCAATAGATGATGCAGGGTGCAATCATGCATGCTCTGGCAGATGTGCAGTGGTAGTGCGACAATGTTTGGCCTCCAATTCATGATGTGTATTCTTTACTATGCATGGTCACACTAGCCACATTGCCACATTTGCCATCCTATTCAGTCAAGCATTGCTTGCCATCACCATGGTGCTCCGGTTGTGCCACTTACTTGTAGTCATCCATATGCATTATTTGGGATATGTGGCCCAGTAATGTGTCATGTTCCGTTTGGCTAGTTCAGGTGAGGTGTGTTTAGATCTGCATGCATTCTCCAATCACTGGCTATTGCCACCCAGGTGCACTATTCCCCCCCTTTCCCACCCCTGGTGAACTATCCCCCCCCTTTCCCACCCGGGTACAGTAGCCCCCCCCCTTCTGCATCCGCACACATCAGTACCCCACAGCATGGCAATGGGCCTGTTGTGCAACTCACCGAGCAGCCAGGCACGTGGTCCAACATGCATGAGAATGGTGGTTGTGAAATGCCATGCAGCTGGCCCACTGTGTGTTGGTAGGTGCCTGTGGCCAGGAAGTGTAGCACAGACACCACCTTAAGTAGTGGGGGGATGGCAGTGCGTATTTCTAAGGGGCTGGCAATGTCGTTCTGTATCATGTCCACTATGGTGGTGATGGTGTCACGGTCCAACCGGTACAAGGTGTGGATCTGCTCAGGGGTTAGGTTGAATGGGCTGGGTCTGGTGCGAGGGATTGGTGGCTGCGCTGGTGGTAATTGCTGGGCCTGTCTCACCCTTCTTCTCCTCCTGCATCTCATCTGTGCTGCCTGTTGTTGCTGCTGTAGTTGTTGTTGTTGTTGTTGCTGTTGTTGCTGTAGTTGTAGCAGTATAGGCATGTCCTCCAGCACCATGATGGCAACTGCTAGTGATAGCATTTTGGTGTAGGAAGGGTGGTGGTGTGTAGGTGTGCTCCTTTTGTTCTGGGCCACTAAACATTGCCTACACCTGTGGCGGGTGGGGGGGGGTTGTGGTGTGTGGGTGTGCTCAGTTTATCCTGGCACAGCCTCCATTGACTCCACCTGTGTGGATTGTGTGCACCTGTGGCAGCTGCCTTGTATCCCGCTTGCTGTTTGCGGGTGGTCCGCGATGCCTGTATGGCCGGCATCATCCAGCTCGTGATTACCGGCTTCGCGATGCCGGTATTTGCATGTATGCGTGGGTTGGAATTACCCCCTATTACCGGCATGCCGGTATTTGCTCTCTGAAGGTGCGCGTGTACACGCCTATGCCGCTATTACCAGCACTGTTGTTTAGTGTGCCGCTAATACCGGGTTTGCGGGTCAGAATGCGACGGGACGGTAAACGATGCCGGTATTACCATACCGGCATCGTTTTTGCCTTACTGGCATACCTCGTAATGAGGCCCACTGTCTGCAGAGCAGCAGCTCAGGTGTCCCTTCTGCGGCTGCTTGTTTAATGGTATAGGAGTGTTTTGTATGTTGTTTTCAGGGTGCCTCAATTCTCGGGGAAGACCTGGACACTAATCTTATAGTATACATATGCAGTTACCACCTGATGCAGGGAGCTAGTGCATGTGTGTTGGGAAAATGAAAGTGTATACGTAGGTGCCTGGCTTTATGGAGCATGGACCTACCTACGAAGCAGTGAAAAGCTTCACTACAAGGCAGTAATGTTTATCCAAAAGAGAGGCTGGTATAGGCAGATCCTGTACATTGCATTGCATCCAGGGAACCGCCAACGTTAGCACCTGGATAGTGTCGGCTCCCATGCATGGTATGGTATGGTATTGTTTATTTATATAGCGCCTACACAGGCATGTGTTTCAAAGCGCTCAAGGAGGGTGGGAACATGGGGAAAAACAACAGTCGCTCAGAGCCCTTGAAAATCTGAGACGATAATAGTCTGCGCAGGCAGAGTACGTGCGTAAAAAATACATTTACCAGTATGGGATATAGCAAATAGGCCTGACAGTGATTCTGCAATTTTAACAGTGCAATTAGGGGTGAAGACAAGGGAGAAACAGACAGACGATCTTCAGGCATGGTGCGTATGGATCGAGCAAGTGCACAGAGGGTCACAGGGAGGGGAGGATCAAGTGCACCTGGTCGGTTGAGACTGGGGTAAGTGCAGAGATAGCCACTCTCTTGGGTTAATTTCTCAGTGCTTTGAGTGTGGGTGGGGTGTAGGGCCATGATGCAAGTGCGAGAGAGGACAGGCGCGGGTGCCGGGGACCAGTGCGACTCTGAGGTACACCAGGCAGCCAGTCCGCATGTTGTACTCTTTCCTTTTACAATCCGTCGTGTAAAAAATGTAATGTAAACACTGCCTGCAAATTACGAGGAGGAGGGTCTTACTGGTGGGTTCCTGTGGAATCCACCTGCTTTATTTACTCTTTCCTTTTACAATCTGTCTTATAAAAAGGTAAATGTAAACACTGCTTGCAAATTACTAGCAGGAGGGTCTTACTGGATGGATCCTGCGGAATCCTAGCCATGCTTTATGGAGGCGGATTCCAGGCTGGAAACTAAGGCGTAAACGCATTGCCTTTGCACCTTAATCTCTCGCTCCACCCCATTTAGAATGACCCCCATTGTCTCTGATAAATTGACGGATATTTTTGGGGCAAAAATGCAATTGTTTCGATTC